>NC_092371.1:28412694-29785194 GCF_030028105.1 Mobula birostris | reverse complement strand
TCTGATAGGAGAGGAGACTGAACAATGGGAGAATGGGCACCAGAGGGAGGTGATGGCAGGTGAGGAGAAGAGGTAAAAGGGGAACCAGAATGGTTCTATATCTGTAAGTGTTGGTGCATGGCCAGGTGGTTAAGGTGTCAGTCTAGTGATCTGAATGTCGCTAGTTCAAGCCTCAGCTGAGGCGGCGTGTTGTGTCCTTGAGCAAGGCACTTAACCACACATTGCTCTGCGACGACACCAGTGCCAATCTGTATCGGCCCTAGTCCCCTTCCTTTGGACAACATCGGTGGTGTGGAGAGGGGAGACTTGCAGCATGGACAACTGCCGGTCTTCCATACAACCTTGCCCAGGCCTGCGCCCTGGAAACCTTCCAAGGCGCAAATCCATGGTCTCACGAGACTATTGAGTGCCTATTATTATTTGAAGAGTAATTCTGATTACATTCCGTTCCGAAAGGATAAATTCATAAGTTATGCTCAGACCTGTTTCAATGTTGGTTGCAAGTTCTGTTCTGTGTGGGAGACACAAGAGACTGAAATTTGGAGCAACAAAGCACTCAGCAGGTCAGGCAGCACCTATAGAGGCAAATGGAGAGTCGATGTTTCAGATTGAGACCATTCATCTGGACATAGGGGTGATAACCAGTATAAAAGTGTTGAGGGAAGTGGTAGAGCAAGAGCTGGTGGTGGGTTTGAGAGCAAAGCAACTGAGATCACACGGGGGGAGCAGGAGAGAAACAGAGATTGGATATATTTTGGAATGACATGAATCCTCTAATTAATTCCCTTCTCCAGGTAAACATGTTATGCCTGCACATTTCCCATTGGCCACCTATCTACAGGGTCAGTTGCTGTGAATTTGAGCCCATGCTCCAGCACCGGGCCATGTGGAGATCTGGGATAGCAGTGCATTGTAGCATCTAAGCAAGAGCAATAATTTTCCCATCAGGCTTCGGATACAGAGTGGAGAATGCAAGAAAGGGAGATACCAGCTGGCCTAGCCAAGTAGGGCACCTTCTGCACCATGTACTTCATGAGGTAACAGAGAAACTCAACAGTAACACACACAAAATGCTGGAGGAAGAGCAGGTCAGGCAGCATCTATAAAAAAGAATAACGAGTTGACATTTTGGGCCAAGACCCTTCATCAGGACAAGAAACTCAACATTATGTTTGCATAAATCTGTTTCTCTCTCAAAAGCAATCACTATTAATTCCAACAGAGTTAACCTAAAATAGGTCTTTCACAGATTATAGTGTTCACTATGTGGAACCTCTCAAGTTCCCTGGTAACTGGTTCCAGTTTCTTTTTTTTCTTGTGCATGCTGTTTATCTCTTCCATTTTTGTTTGGTAAAATGAAGGGTCAGTGGGATGTGATCTATTCTGTTTGTGAGTCTCAATGATACAGTCACATCTCTTCCAAGAGAGTGGGAAGTGCAGTTCTGACTGAACGTACTCAAGGCAGCTGAGTCTTGTCGACTTCGAAGGTTCCATATAAACCCAATGCTTCTAGATGTAATGCGTTAATGGCAATTCATTTTGAGTAGAGTATGTCAAGGAAAACTAGCAGATAATTTACAAGGAGTAGGAGGGATTCTAACTAAAGACCACATCTGGAGCAAAATTTTCCCGTGTGGAGCTCAATGAGAAATCTTCAGTAAGAGGGTCCTCATTGAAGACCACCATGGATGTAGCCTTAAGTCAGTCAAAAACCACTAACCAAAGGCTGAAGAAATTACTTGGAATAGACTGGAACATCAATATCATATTTCCTTACATGACCTCAAATGCCTCCAGGTCAGTTACTGTCTGTGCCTTCTCACAGAAGCAGAATGTTGGTACTCATATAGGTTCTGATGGAACACTGGTATTGGTATCATAAATAAGGTGATCCTGAAAGAAGGCAGTTGAATTACTTTACATCCAGAAACCTCCCCATTCTTTTGCTCTCCACTGCACGTCTTTTGCTCCTTTCAAAAAGCCAGAGGACCTTGCAGAAGAGCACGAGGACACAAGAGGTTAAGAGCAGGAGAAGCCACCTTGCCCTGCCACTCATGCTTAGCTGATCTCAAATCCTCTTCTGCACCAATTCCCAGTATTTCAAAAAATGTGTACCTCTAAAGACCTAACCTCCATAACCCTCCGGAGTAGAAAACTTCTGAGATTCACTACCCTCTGGAAGAAGAAATTACTTTGAACTTGAGTGTTATATGACCATCCTCTTCTCTTGCAACTACTGTATGTCCCCTTGTTCAAGACTCCTTCACTGGCAGAAGCACCTTAGCATCCATCCTAATCTGATTTGTCTGCATTAGAATATGAAGAAAGTGAAGATGAAGGCACACGTCCATAATGTAACACCTGTCATCCACAGGATACACTGTGACACCCTCTCTGAATGTGGACTTGCAGAACCAGTGCTCAGTTCTGGTCACCTCACTACAGGAAGGATATGGAAACCATAGAAAGGGTGCAGAGGAGATTTACAAGGATGTTGCTTGGATTGGGGAACATGCCTTATGAGAATAGGTTGAGGGAACTCAGCCTTTTCTCCTTGGAGCGATGGAGGATGAGAGGTGACCTGATAGAGGTGTATAAGATGATGAGAGGCATTGATCATGTGGATAGTCAGAGGCTCTTTCCAGGGCTGAAATGGCTAGTAGAAAAGGGAAGAGTTTTAAAGTGCTTGGAAGTAGGTACAGAGGAGATGTCAGGGATAAGTTTTTTACTCAGAGAGTGGTGAGTGCGTGGAATGGGCTGCCAGCGACAGTGGTGGAGGCAGATACGAGAGGGTCTTTTAAGAGACTCCTGGATAGGTACATGGAGCTTAGAAAAATAGAGGGCTATGGGTAACCCTCGGTAATTTCTAAAGTAAGAACATGTTTGGCTCAGCTTCGTGGGCGGAAGGGCCTGTATTGTGCTGTAGGTTTTCTACGTTTCTATGTTTTTAACCACCATGGTAGCAGCCAGAGCATCCACATTAGCTTCCTACATGATGGAAGTCCCACTCCCACTCCAGTCATCCAATGGCTTCTTGTGCTACAATAGGCCATGAAGCACTATTTCCTAGTCAGGGCTCTAATGAATCTCCCATCTTTTCCTTCTGCAAAGGATCAACTCCAGGATTTACATTAACTATCCTGCAGTTTTGTTATCTTGAGTACATAAACTGTATGTCACCATATTCTATCTTGAAATTCATTCTTCTCACAGGCATTTACAGAAAAATAAAGAAAATGATAATAAGTATCAAAGACTGACAAACAGCCAATGTGCAAAAGGCAAATCATTCAAATAATTTAAAACGTTTTTTTAAAACAAATAAATAATTAATACTGAGAATATGAGTTGTCAAGTCCTTGAAAATTAGTCCATAGTTTATGGAATCAGTTCAGAGTTGAGGTTGGTGAAGTTATCCACGCTGGTTCAGGAGCCTGATGGCTGTAGGGTAATAACTGTTCCTGAACCCGGCAATGTGGGACCTAAGGCACCTGGACCTTCTGCCCGATGGTAGTAGCAAGCAGAGAACATGGCCTGGATGAGGGAGTCCTTGAAGGTGGATGCTGATTTCTTCTGCCACATGTGATCTCCTTGAAGATTCTCCAAGAACCTGTCAATGTGTCAAGCCTCTCTTCTGCAAGCAGCTTCATCTTCCTAATCTGATTCCTCTGCATCAGAACTCGTGTGTCATTTAGGAGATCATTCATGCCCTGTGTCCCACCACTTACAGGTTCCACCTCCAAACTAACCTTCAAATTATGCAGCAGGTCAGCATCTGGACTGAGCAGTGCATGTGTTAGATTTCTTTTTATTCTTTGGCCAGGTTAGCTGATGGTGACCTGGAGTTCATGTTTGGTTAGGGAAGGAGTGAGAAAGTGTTAAGAACCATGTGCTTACAGAATCGGTAGCTTGCAAATCTGGGAGAGTTCAGAATGAGGAGTGTGATGTTGAAGAAGGAATCCCTATGAATATATTGTTATCTTTGGTGGCTTTGGCTACACTGCAGACCAGCATCTCAGTAATAACCACTTCAATTGTGGTGAGAACACTTTCTTCCAATCACTTGCCTCATGCCAATTAGCCTTTACCAGTTGCTATGTTGCTCCACTTTATCCCACAATATGGAGACGAATGTTCGTGTCAGTGTTTGGTGATGCCATTGTTGTGAATGGGTAGCTGGATATCATTGAGGTGAGGTGTTAGGCACATAGCAGGATGAGGGAGGTGGGGGGCTGAACCCAGAAATGGAGGTACAACAGCACCTGTGGGTCCTGGGACTGTTGTACCTCCATTCCCAGTTCCATTTATGAGGCTATTGGTGCAGTTGTTGGGAATGAAGATGCATTTGCTGCTCTTGGTGCTTTGAAGGGTGTCACCATGTTTCACATCTTCACCACGCCTGGTCATCTGTCTTAATTTCCAGCTACAACCTACAGCTTCTCACTGCCTCGGTAAAGCAGCCAACATATTCAGAGACTCCACTCACCCAAGACATTCTCCCTCCTTTCCCCCCTTATCAAGCAGAAGATAAAAAAAGCCCAAACCCATGTTCCAGCAAGCTCAAGAACAATTTTTATCCCATTGTTATATGACTATGGAACAGACCTCTTGTACAATAAGATGGACATTTGACCTCACAATCTACCTTGTCAATGCCTTGCACCTTATTGTCCACCTGCACTGCATTTTCTCTGTAACTGCGACACCTTATCCTGCACTCTGTTCTTGTGTTACCTTGTACTACATTTATGTACTGATGCAATGAAATGATCTGTATGGGTGGCATGCCAAACAAAGCTTTTGACTGTACCTGACAGCAATAAATAGTGACTGATTGGCTGGTTGTCTGCTATAGCCAACAATGACAGATTTGTGCAGTTTTTCATGATGTCAACTGCTTGAAGAATCCCGTGCAGGAGAGAGTTTTTAAAGTGGAAAAGCCTTTGCACTGGCGTGGTTCCAGGCTCTCGAACTCGGAAATCCTGGTGAGTACGGAGGCATGGAGTCATATAGCACAGAACGAGCCTTTCAGTCCACTGAAACCCCAGTAACCAATAACCCTCCACCAAGTCCTCCAGGGAAGAGTCCCATATTGTGCCATCCTTCCTTGTCTCCCAGACAAGTAGCTCCAAAACCCTCACCAGTGAATGTGCTGGGCAGAACATACTGCACCTCCCCTACAACTGCAGCACAGAATTAACATGCAAGCTACATAGACTGGAATGTAATCCAATCACAAACAAGAGGAAATCTGCAGATGCTGGAAATCCAAGCAACACACACAAAATGCTGAAGGACTCAGCAGGCCAGGCAACCTCTATGGAAAAGAGTACTACCTTGCCTGCTGAGTTCCTCCTGCATTTTGTGTGTGTAGATTGGAATATACACTCATTTCCAGTAACTGTCCAATTTTAGCCCTTAAATGTAGACATCATTTAGGTCATGTTTCTGGTTTTACGTTGTATTTTTTAAGCTAAAGATCTTGAAATGCTTTTTGTTTTCAGTGACATAACAGTGCATCCTTTATAGTGGCAGCTTTCACTGATCAATTATCACCTAAGGAGTTTATATGTTATCCACATAATCGTGTGGGTTTCCTCTTGGTGCTACGATCTCCTCCCACATTCCAAAGATGTACGGTTAGGGTTAGTGAGTTGTGGACCTGCTGTCACAAACAAGAGAGAATCTACAGATGCTGGAAATCCAAGCAACAGACACAAAATCCTGGAGGATAAATGGAAGGACTCTAATCCACCTACCATTTTTTATTGGCTTTCCTCCATTATGTCCTGTCTAAGCTTAGAGAGAATAAATTGGACATTTGATACATCCTTTAAATTTGAAGAATTTAAAGAATATTTTATTCAATGTTTTCATATGGTTTGACTTATTGATCTCCCAGTTACTCTCTCGAAACTTTGGACTTGATCAGAAAGTTTTTCTTTTTTCTTGCTTTACTCTCAATATGGGCTGCCCAGTCCCCCTTTTTTCTTTTTTTTTTATTATTTTTGGTTTTTGTTTATAGAGAATAGTGGGTTTTTTTCCTATATATACAATTATTAAAGTTTCTTTATCTTTTTATGAAATGATAAGAGGAGAATTGAGTATTTTATTTTTTATTATATACTATTAGATTAATACTATGTATGATCTTGATAATGTTTATTTTACCTTTTATATGTATTGTTATTGATATAGATATCTGAGATAATCCTCCTCTTGTTTGTATGTATGTGCTTTTTAAAAAATTAATAAAAAGAATGATAAAGAAAGAAAGACAGTATCTATGGAAAAAAGTACAGTTGGGCCAAGACCCTTCGGCAGGACTGGAGAAAAAATGGTGAGGAGTAGATTTAAATGGGGGGAGGGGAGGGTGAAACACTGGTGATAGGTGAAACAGGGAGGGGGAGGGGTGAAGTAAAGAGCTGGAAAGTTGACTGGTGAAAGAGATACAGGGCAGGAGATGGGGGAGTCTGATAGGTGGGGATAGAAGGCCATGGAAGAAAGAAAAGGGGGGAGGAGCACCAGAGGAAGGCAGTGGGTAGGCAAGAAGATAAGGTGAGGGAGGGAAAAGAGGATTGGAAATGGTGAAGGAGAGGGCGGGGGGAGGGGCATTACCGGAAGTTGGAGAAGTCAATGTTCATGCCATCAGGTTGGAGGCTACCCAGGCGGAATATAAGGTTTTGTTCCTCCAACCTGAGTGTGGCCTCATTGCGACAGTAGAGGAGGTCATGGATTGACATATCAGAATGGGAATGGGAAGTGGAATTAAAATGGGTGGCCACTGAGAGTTCCCACTTCTTCAGGCAGACAGAGCGTAGGTGCTCAGCAAAACTACATGAGGTCTCACCGATATACAGAAGGCCACACCTGGAGCACCGGACACAGTAGGTGACCCCAACAGACTCACAGGTGAAGCGTTGCCTCACCTGGAAGAACTGTTTGGGGCCCTGAATGGTAGTGAGGGAGGAGGTGTAGGGGCAGGAGTAGCACTTATTCCGCTTACAAGGATAAATGCCAGAAGGGAGATCAGTGGGGAGGGATGAATGGACAAGGGAGTCGTGCAGGGAGCAATCCCTGCAGAAAGAAGAAAGTTGGGGGGAAGGGAAAGATGTGCTTGGTTGTGGGATCCCACTGGGGATGGTGGAAGTTCCGGAAAATTATATGCTGGATGCAGAGGCTGGTGGGGTGGTAGCTGAGGACAAGAGGAACCCCATCCCTGGTAGGGTGGCGAGACGATAGGGTAAGAGCAAACGTGCATGAAATGGAAGAGATGTAGTTGAGGGCAGCATTGATAGTGAAAGAAAGGAACCCCTTTTCTTTGAAAAAGGAAGATATCTCCTTCATTCTAGAATGAAAAGCCTCATGTGGCGGAGGTGGAGGAATTGTGAGAAGGGGATGGACATGCAATGTTAGTGCCGGGTGTGTGGCAACACCTGCGGGCTGCCCAGCAAGCGATTTGATGTAAAGGATGCCTTTCACTGTGTGTTTCAATGTACATGTGAAAAAAACAAAGCTCATCTAAATCTCAATGGTTTCATCGTATTGCACGTGAATCTTTAGTTTTTATCCATTATTGTCCCAGGTCCTTTCCCACAGCAAAGCAATGTTTAACAGTTAATAGTACAAATGTGCACAGACATAACGTTACGTCAAGCCCAACTACATCACTATTTATCAACACTGAAGGCCACAATCTGGAACTTGTACACCATTCAGAGGCAGAAAGATTATTATTGGAGATATAGCAGGTAACAGGCCTTTCAGCTCAGCAAGTCCATGCCACCCAATTACACCCATGGAACCAATTAATCTCATGACCTGTACATCTTTAGAATGCGGGAGGAAACCGGAGCACCCGGAGGAATCCTGTGCAGTCGTGGGAAGAACGTGCAAACTCCTCACCGACAGTGGGGGAGTTGAACCCGGGTCGCTGGAACTGTAATAGTGTTGCGCTAACTGCTACTGTACCAATGATGCCCAAGAGGTCTATGATTGCTGAAAACCTGAAATAAATATTTTTAAAAACTGGGGGGAAATGGAGCAACTCAGTGAACATCTGAAAAGAAAAACTGGTTTAATGTTTGAGATCAGAATTGACACAATGAACAGAGGTTTCAAATATTAATTTTTGAATATTAATAAAATATATTATAATAAAAAGTATTAATGGCATTAATATAAGTAAGACTGGTCTTACAGTCAAATGTAGTGTACGTTGTATGTAATGTGAGGTTTGCTCTTTACTAGCTTCACACTTTTTATGTTTTCTTTAATACCAGTTGAAGATAAACTCGCCAATTTCTGTTAAATTACAAAGGAAGTGACTTAAAATGGCTTTTCTTTCCCAACAGGTTCTTCCTAATGTGCTACATGTTCGTGAACCTGGCCTGTGCTCTGCAAACCTTACTCCGAACTCCAAACTGGAGACCCCGATTCAAATATTACCACTGGTATGAAACAATGACGCTCAATTCTACCTAGACTTAGAAATTGTTCTGTGCCAGGGAAAGTGTACTAAACTGACAACCAGGATGATTGACCCAGGAAACTGTTTTGTGTGTTAGGTAGCAGGCATTGCACAATGTGGATACAAAGACCTTCCTCCTCCTTTCGCTGGTGGAGGGGCTCAGGCAGGCGGTGGATGTTGCAGAGGGGAAAGGGCAACTCGGTTGCTGGGGAGATGGCGAGTGATTCTGAGAAAGGGGGACCAGAACCAGACCACAAAGTTCAGGTTATAGCGGGGATGACATAACAAAGTATTTTGTGATCTGGGGCAGGATTACTGGTCATGTTTGGGGAGTGGATGATGAGGTTGTGAATATGACAGGACCTACCATCTATGGCTGGAAGAAGATCAGGAGAATAGAAATACAGAATTTTGGTGGATCCAAGCTCAAGACCGTCTGCTTCAGACCTGTCCAGTCACTTCATTTTGCACCTCATTGAAACAGGCTGCACATTGTGTAAAGTACCTCTCCCCTATATTTCATTCATGATCCTTAACAGGCAGAATACCATTCGATACCACTACACTTTCATCAGCAATGTCCTATTTAAGGACAACATCCTGAAAATAGTAGGGTGACCTTTGTGGAACACTCATATACATCCACTCACTGCCAAGAAAATGACCAGTGTGCAGTGTACAGTACATAGACATTTACTATTTACTTAGAGGTCTACATTTGTGATGCTGTCGTCTTTGTCCAGTCATGACAGAAGCATTTGAAAAATTACTCTTAAATAAAGCAGAGTGTTGCTGAAGGAATGCATCAGTATCCGAGTATAATGCATATAATGACAGATTATTTAATGTATGTTGGGTTGATAAAAAGTAGATTAGAGCACTTATGAATGTTTTACAGAAGGTAGCAGATTCCTTGGAATGTGTTACATTGAGGAGAGCAGATAAAAACAGTAAATTTCTGAGAATTTAATCAGGAATTATCAGGATTAATTTTCAATATCAGCAAACTTCATCTAACCGCAGCATTTCTCCCGTTAACGTGCTCATCCAATAAAGAGGTCTGAACCACCCAGCACCAGTGTTAATGTGTCAAAGCCTCCCTCATTCATTTTATGGGTAATTCTTACAACAAAATGTCAACATCATTAAAGTGAAATGATTACTACAGCAAAACGCTCAGTGCGTCCATATCTTCACGCTACAAGGCAAAACAAACTCATCTCTACTCATACTGTGCAGATGTAATACTAATCTCCAGCAAAGATCTCATCCAGAAGGAGAAGATCTCAGATGTATGATCATCATGCCTCTGTTTTGGCAAAATTCTTTCGTGAATTACAAAAACACAAAGTTCTCTAGGGTCAGATTCGGATTCAGATTAACTTATCACAAGCACATCGAAGCATACAGTGAAATGCGTCATTTCCATTAACAATCAACACACCCAACGGTGGGCTGGGGCAGCCCTCAAGCATTCCAGCGCCAACATAGCAAGCACACGACGTTCAACACAGCAACAGCACAGGCAGCACTGTCACCAACGACAGCAAAACAAGCCCTTTTCCAAACCCGCCCCCCCCCCACCACACACACACAGACCTCCAAACCCAGAGTCTTCCACAATCTCAGGCTTTCAAACTAATTAATTACTGATTACTGGTCACCATTGTAATACAAAAACAGGCACCATTGCGGAAGTGCTATAATGCATAGTACCAAATAAGAGGAGATAAATTGTTCATACGTAACGGATGCTTCAATGGGCAATGTATGTTAAAAACTGCAATTATATTACTGCAGCTTGTGATGGGCTTTCATTTTTTTTCCTCAGGTCTATGTCATTCCTGGGAATGAGCCTGTGCCTGGCTTTGATGTTTATATGCTCTTGGTACTATGCCATAGTAGCCATGGTAATTGCTGGACTTATCTACAAATACATTGAGTTCAATGGGTAAGTAACAATGCTCATTTTGTGTGGTTCTTTGCAGAATAAACAACGCCGTGTCCTGCAGTGCAGTTAGTCCTATCCTGCCGATGTTGATTTGCACTCTGCGCAAAGTGCTATTGCTAAGTTAAACAGTACTAGCTCTTTAGCTTAAATAATGGTTGGCTTCTCACATGCTGAGCCAATGAGAGTATGAGAAAAAGCCAAGGCAAACGGGTGCAGATGCTCAAAGTTCAAAAGTTCAAAGTAAATTTAGCATCAAAGTAGATATATGTCACCATATACTACTCTGGGAATCATTCACAGTAGAACAAAGAAATACAGTAGAATCAATGAAAAACTACACAAACAACCAGCGTGCAAAAGAAAACAAATTGTGTAAATACAAAAAAATGAAGAGATAGACTGAAAAAATAAGTAGTACTGAGAACATGAGTTGTAGAGCTGCTGAAAGCGAGTCCATCTGTTGTGGAATCAGTTCAGTTCATTTCACTCTGGTTCAGGAGCCTGACAGTGAATGGGTAATAGTTGTTCCTGAACCTGGTGGCGTAATGATGCTGATCATCTGGTAAAAAGTAGGAAATACAAGAAAAGATACAGCAGTCGTACAGTATCTGGGGAAAGAGTAAAATTATCTTTGTAGATTCAGATCAGATTCAAATGTATTTAGCACGTGAAGACTGAAACGTACAGTGAAATACATTGTTTGTATAAACAACAACCACACCCGAGGATGGGCTAGAGGCAGCCCGCATGTGTCGGCACACATTCCGGCCCTAGCAGAGCATGCCCACAATGTTCAGCAGAACCGCACGGAGTACAACAAGCGACAAAAAAACCCACTGCAAAACAAGCCCCGTTCCTCCCTCCCACCCACATACAGTTTTCCAACCCCAGAACAAGATGGAAAATTGCTGAGGTGGTACTTAATAAACTAGAAAATCTAAAGACATTTTTGTCATCCAGTCTTCTATTTCTTTATTTCAACAACAGTGAATTTATAGCAAGACGTACGGTTGTATTTTCCCTGTAGTGTGAACACTCAAGTCAAGTATGATATTCTCTGAAGCGGTTGTCTATTGGCGGGTCCTCAGGTATCTGTAGAGACCAGTCTGGGATCCACATATTCTAGTGCAGCGTGGACATAAGTGAGTGGTTGGTCTTTTAGTTTTTCGACTTCTCCCTGTACCAATTCTCTGTCGGTGCTCAAACATTCCAACAGTTGCAATCAGTTTACCAGACTGGCCACTCTGACACATCTCTTTCTAAGCTAATCACTTGTAGTTAGCTGCCTGCATGTAGTCAGATGTATGCGTTTCAAAACCAGTTGATCCTGTATTGTTTCCAGCTTTCAGTTTGGTAAGAATTTGCTGAATCCATTATTAATGTGCTCCCTGCATCTCCCACTCACCCATCTTCTGGAAATCGACCCCTGAAGATCTAGTTCGATCAGCCTTAGCTGTCACACTTCAGATTTGAAAGTTCAAAGTAAATTTATTGTCAAAGTACATAGACATCACCACATATTGTATCACCTTGAGATTCATTGTGTTGCAGGCATTCATAAGAAAGTAAAGAAATACAATAGAATCAATAAAAATCTATACACGAAAATTAAGTAAATAAATACATACATACATACATACTACTGAGAACTTGAGTTGTTGAGTCCATGAAAGTGAATCCATAGGTTCTGGAATCAGTGCAGTGTTGAGGTGAGTGTCGTTATCCACGCTGGTTCCGGGGCCTGATGGTTGAAGGGTAGTAACTGTTCTCAAACCTGGTGGTGTGGGATCTAACGCTCCTGGACCACCTTCGCAATGACAGCACTGAAAAGAGGGCATGGTCCGGATGGTGGGGGTCCTTAATGATGGATGCTGCTTTTTTGTGACAGTGTACTTTGTAAGTGTACTCCATGGTGGGCAGGGCTTTACCTGTGATAGACTGGGCTGTATGCATCTGGGTGTGGGATCCACGCATCCCCTTGTCAGATGTTCTGGACTCAGCTTGTACAGTAGCAATGATACTTGCCGGAGTCAAAGTGTCCTCTAGAAATTTCCCATCACCCAAAGGAGATTCAATTCAACACAGTTTAATTCTTTCCACTGTGGTGGGATCAGTGCTGGACAATGGGAAACCATTGTCACTAATTATGCTGAAATGAGATCTATATCACAGCAAACACTCGTATGTGGCCATTCACCGACTGGTCTACTCACTGATCGACGACAGGCTGGGTGTGAAGAACGTGATGAGCCTAACTTACGAGCTTTGTATGGTACCCCTCAATAGACTGATATATGACTTTGGTAGAGGAGGAGGAAGAAAGAGAAGAGGAAAAATAAGAGCAAAAAGGAGAGGAAGAAGGAGAAGAAGAAGAAGCAACAATAATAAGAGGAAGAAGAAAATGATGAAGAAGAAGAAAGAAAAGGAAGAGGAAGAAGAATAAGAGGGGGAGGTTGAAGAAAATAAGAAAGAAGAAGAGGAAGAAGGAGTAGAAGAATGAAAATGACAACAAGAACAAGAGGAGGAGGAGGAAAAAAAGAAGAGCAAGAAGAAATGGTTTCATCATTGGATGAATGGATTTAGTTTCTAGCAAAAGGACCTTGAACAACAATGATTAGAAAAGCTCCAAAGGGCAAAAAATGTCAACAAAGGAAAGCCTAGAGAGTTTAGGAAAGTAAATGTGCCTACTTCTAAATTACACTGAAGGAGTGAAAAACAATGACCTCAGTAATCCAATGATCCAATATTTAAACAATGAAATCAATTTTTATGGAGTCTAACCTAGGTGAGAATTCCAGTCATATGCTGAGCCCTTTACTCTAGCTTGTACACTTCGTGGACAACATTGCAAACGTGCCGCTGTTCATTCATTATTAATCAGTAAAGCATAGGCTATAAGGGTCATTCCTATGGTATTGAACAGCAGGATGTGTCCCTGATCTTTATCTTCTCCCTATAGAGCTGAGAAAGAATGGGGCGATGGAATCCGTGGCCTGTCACTCAGTGCGGCACGTTATGCTCTGCTCCGGCTTGAAGAAGGCCCTCCACACACCAAGAATTGGAGGCAAGTAACCGAATAAAACACTAAACCTTCTGCATCAAAATGGTATTGTGATAATATCTGCAAATCTGCTGGCGTTTGATGGTTATCAGTGACAAAAGAGCAGAGGTTAATAAACCCAGCAATAGCAAGCCTATTTTGGAGGGTTTGTTTTCTACCTCTGTCACTACGCACTCGGGGTTGTGGTTACTCAGTTAGATTGGACAGATACAGAGGATGTTTTGTTTTCCTCTCATTGTACAGCTACACCGTGTTGAGGTGTTCTGGTTGGCACAGAGCTGCAGCCTCATAGCACTGGAGGTCCAGGTCCAACCTTGGCCTGTTCTGCTGCCTAATTAGAGTTTGCATGTCCCACCAGTGGCCATAAGAGTTTCCTCCCACTTCCCAAGATGGGGAGGCTAGTTAGGCCATAAGACCAGAAGCATAGGAGGAGAATTAGGCCATTTGGTCCATTGAGTCTGCTCCGCCATTCCATGATGGCTGATTTATTATCCCTCTCAACACCATTCTGCTGCCTTCTCCCCACAACGCCCTTACAAATTAAGTATCTATCCACCTCTGCTTTAAATATGTCCAATGACTTGGCTTCCACAGGTATCTGTGGCAATGATTTCCACAGATCTGCACCACCTGGCTAAAAAAGATTCCTCTTCATCTCTGTTCTAAAGGGAGTTCCTTGTTTACTGAGACTGTGCCCTCTGGTCCTATAGTAACACTGGAGAGATAATAATGGGGGACAAGGAAATGGAAGATGAACCGAATAAGTATTTTGCATCAGTCTTCACTGTTGAAAACACTAGTAGTATGCAGGAACCCTCTCCAATGTGCTGACATTGGAGAGGGTTCAGAGGAGGTTCACGAGAATGATTCCAGGAATGAAAGGGTTATCATTTAGACAATAGACAATAAGTGCAGGAGTAGGCCATGCAACCCTTCGAGCCGGCACCACCATTCACTGTGTTCCTGGCTGATCATCCACAATCAGTATCCTTTTCCTGCCTTCTCCCCAAATCCCTTCACTCCGCTATCTTTAAGAGCTCTATCTAACTCCTTTTTGAAAGAATCCAGAGAATTGGCCTCCACTTCCTTCTGAGGCAGAGCATTTCACAGAACCAGAACCCTCTGTGTGAAAAAGTTTTTCCTCAACTCCGTTCTAAATTGTCTACCCCTTATTCTTAAACTGTGTCCTCTGGTTCTGAACTCCCCAACATCGAGAACATGTTTCCTGCCTCTAGCGTGTCCAATTCCTTAATAATCTTATATGTTTCAATCAGATCCCCTTTCATCCTTCTAAATTCCAGTGTATACAAGCCCAGTCACTCCAATCTTTCAACATATGACAGTCTCACCATCCCGGGAATTAACCTCAATTTGAGCAGTGATTGAAGGCTCGAGGCCTATACTTACTGGAATTTCGATGAATGAGGGGGGATCTCATTGAAACCTACCGAATGTTGAAAAGCCTAGACAGAGTGGATGTGAAGAGCATGTTTCCTTTGGTGGAGGAATCTACGACCAGAAGGAACAGCCTCAAAATAGAGGGAAGTCCATTTAGAACAGAGGTGAGGAGGAATTTCTTTAGCCAGAGGGTGGTGAATCTGTGAAATTATTTGCCACAGGCGGCTGTGGAGGCCAAGTCACTGAGTACATTTAAGGCAGAGGCTGATAGGTTCTTGATTAGTCAGGGCGTGAAAGGTTATGGGGAGAAGGCAGGAGACTGGGATTGAGGGGGAAGTGGATCAGCCATGATAAAATGGTGGAGCGGACTCAATGGGCCAAATAGCCTAATTCTGCTCCTATGCCTTATGGTCTTAATATCCCTCTATTGGAAGCATCCTCTACATGTTCACTCTATCTAGGCCTTTCAAGATTTGGTAGGTTTCAGTAAGGTCTCATTACTTTAAAACAAGTACAGGCCAAGAGTCATCAAAAAACTCATACATACCTTGACCCTTTCATTCCCAGAATCATTCTCATAAATTTCCTCTAGACCCTCTCCATGCTAGCACATCCTTTCTTAGATATGGGGCATAAAAACTGCTCACAATACTCTAAATGTATTGTGACCAAAGCCTTATAAAGCCTCAGCATTACATCTTGCTTTCCTATTCTAGTCCTCTTGATTGGCCGCTGTAAATTGCTCCTTGTATGTAGGTGAGTGGTGGAAATTGCTCGTAGTATGTAGGTGAGTTGTGGAATTGGTGGGGGGAGGGAGTAGATGAGAATGAGGGGAGAATAAAATGGGGAAGGAATGATTAGTGTAAATTAGTACTTAATAGTCAGTGCCGAGTTAGTGGCTGGAGGGCACATTTCTGTGCTGTGCATCTCTGTACCTTTAAGACATTAACTCAACTTTACTCCTCCAGAATGGATGATAATCAAGGCTTAGCTTCTATTATAATAAATCTGCTTTAAATGCATCGACATCCAGACTGGATAAGTAATTTTTTTTCTTTGCAAGTTGAGTTGACAAAATATTCTGCTTTGTTGTTAGGCCCCAGCTTCTCGTGCTCGTAAAGGTGGACCAAGACCAGAATGTCAAACACCCACAACTTTTGACATTCACGTGCCAGCTGAAGGCTGGGAAAGGGCTCACCATTGTGGGCTCTGTGTTAGAGGGCAGGTTCTTGGAAAATCACCCCCAAGCCCAACGAGCCGAGGAGGTAATCACTCACATATTTTTGCAAGTTTTGTTTCAATTGATATGAGTGTGGACTGACAGAATAAGGTTATCCCTTTATAAATCTCCTTTGGAGAGAGTTCCTTATTTACATTCATCGAGAATTTGCAGTCAAGTTCTATAATGTGTTATATAGGAGCAGTGTAAATCTGTTTACCACATAATTCACACCTGACTCTTATTAGATATTTAGGCTGTAGCATGAAACACCTGAATTAACTCACCTCAAATGACAGTATTCAATGTATCTTTCACTTCAATAAATTTCTGAAGTGGAGAACACTGTCATTAGTACATAAGATAATTGCTGTTGTTGATAATGCTGCTGGCAAATTGTATTAGAATTGAAATTGGTTTATTACTGTCACAGGTACTGTGATACAATGAAAAGCTCTTCCTGCATGCTGTGCATATCATTACACAGTGCATTGAGATAAAACAAGGTGAAACAATAACAGTGCAAAATAAAGTGTGGCAGCTACAGAGAAAGTGCAGTGTAGGTAAACAATAAGTTGCAAGATCATAATGAGGAAGATTGTGAAGTCAAGAGTCATATTAAGCCTTATAACAGTAGGGCAGAAGCTGTTCTTGAGCCTAGTGGCACATGCTTTAGGCATTTGTATCTTCGGCCCAGTGGAAGAAGGGAGAAGAGATAATGTCTGGAGTGGGTGGGGTCTTTGATTATGCTGACTGCTTTAGTAAGGCAATGAGAAGTATGGGTAGAGCCCATGGAGGGGAGGCTGGTGTCCTTGATGTGCTGAGCTGTGTTCACAACTCTGCCACTTCTTGCAGTCACTTGGAGAGTAGTTGCCACGCCAAGCCACGATGTATTCAGATAGGATGCCTTCTATGGTGTATTGATAAAACTGGTAAGGCTCAACCCTAAATTAGAAAATATTCCATTTGGTTGAGAATAATCCATCATTTTTAAGTGTATTGTTGAAGGAAGTCATTTATTAGTAGGTCCTACAACTTTTAGTAGGTTTTTTTGCAAATTAAAATGAAGGATCTCAATATTTGGATGAGGTATATCCCAAGCACATTAGATTAGATTATCACGCAGTCCTCTTTTTATTGTCATTTAGTAATGCATGCATTAAGAAACGATACAATGTTTTTCCAGAATGATATCACAAAAACACATGACAAACCAACTTAAAAACTAACAAAAACCACATAATTATAACATATAGTTACAACAGTGCAAAACAATACCGTAATTTGATAAGAACAGACCATGGCACTGTAAAATCTCAAAGTCTCTTGAAAGTCCCATCATCTCACGCAGACGGTAAACTTCCAGCACCGCCAATTTGCCGATGCAGCATACTGGAAGCATCCGATCACAGTCCGACTCCAAGTCTGTCCGAAAACTCCGAGCCTCTGACCACCTCTCCAACACCGAGCACCAAGCACCATCTCTACCAAGCGTTCCGACCCCGGCCCCGGCAACAAGCAATAGGCAAAGCGGAGGATTTGGGGCCTTCGTCTCTGGAGATTCTCGATCGCACAGTAGCAGCGGCAGCGAAGCAGGCAGTTCAGAAGTTACTCCAGGTGTTCCTCCGTACTCTCACAGCTGTCTCCATCAAATCCGGATTGTACATGGCCCCAGATACCTCATACCACATACCTCAGATAGCAAAGCATCTCAACCACACCTGGTCAGAACTGACTTGGTAAGCTGAATGGGCTGTAGTGTCAGAGAACATGTATACAGGCCCTTCAGCACAACTGGATGTAACAAAAGTATTTTGAAATTCCGTTCTTTGTTCTTTCTACTTCAGCAATGAGAGATATTTGCAAATAAAGGAGACACTATACATGTGTTAAAGTTTATAAGTATTATAAAGAATAAAATACAGAAAGAAAGAAAAATTCTTAATAAAAAAGAGAAGGAAATGAAATAATATTTATTGCCAGTCTATACAAAGCTGGAGGGATTCTCAAGTGGCGCCATAGTGGTTAGCACGATGCTTGGGTGTGTTCAGGAGTTCAGAGTTCAATTCCGGTACCGTCTGTAAGGAGTTTGTATGCTCTCCCCGTGAACTGCGTGGGTTTCCTCTGGGTGCTCCAATTTTCTCCCACAGTCCAAAGGCCTACCAGTTAGTAGGTTGACTGGTTATTGTAAATTGTCCTGTGATTAGGCTCGGGTTAAAAAGGTGGGTTGCTGGGCAGCACGGCTCTTCGTGCTGGAAGGGTCCGTTCCACGTTGTATAAGTAAATAAAAGAAAATAAATTAAATAAAACAGAAATGCCCAACAGCCTACCCTGCTGCCTCCTCCCTTTCTCTTTGCACCAGTGGAGAAGGTTCAAACTTTCAAACACCTATCATAATTCTCATCCGAATACTTCTCCATTCAGTTATTGTACCATTCTGTGTCCCCTTATCTCTTGTGACCCTTGGCCAAGGTGAATATTTTTTTATTTGGAGATACAGCATGGTGACAGGCCGTTCTGACCCAATGAGCTCATGCAGCATAATTACACACATATGAATTAACCCATACCTCTTTTAGTGTGGGAGAGAACCAGAACACCCAAAGGGCCCCTTCATGGTCACAGGGAGAACTTACAAACCCCTTACAGACCTCAGAAGAGTTGAGCTTGGGTTGCAGGTACTGTAGTAGCTATGCTACCATGCCACCAAAGACAAAAATAGCAGGTCTGCAAAATGCAACACACACAAAAAATGCTGGTGAACACAGCAGGCCAGGCAGCATCTATAGGAAGAGGTACAGTCGACGAGTCCTGACCAAGGGTCTGGGCCCGAAACGTCGACTGTACCTCTTCCTATAGATGCTGCCTGGCCTGCTGCGTTCACCAGCATTTTTTGTGTGTGTTGCTTGAATTTCCAGCATCTGCAGATTTCGTCAGGTCTGCAAAATGGCATTCTTCGCCAGTATCTAATCTCAAGAGCATGCATCCAAGTATATCTGCAGGTTATTACCATCGTTTGTGTTGCAACCACCATTTCTTGCTGCACACTTTGCACACATCAAGGAGGAATCAAACTTGCCTTTCGTAACATTTTCTTCTTACACTGGTGCATACCAAGCAAGATTCCTATCTAAGCTAGTTCCATTTCCCTACCTTTGATCCTCATCCCTCATTATTAACCCCACACTCTGGGTAAAATGTTGCCCTTGAGTTCCTATTAAACCTCTCATCTCCCACCTTAAACCTATGGCCTCTGGTGCTTCATTCCTCAACCCTGGGAAAAGACTACTTTTACTCTACTTACACGTCTCATCATTTCATGTACCTGTATGTTTCTATTGCAATGTGCAACACTGTCCCTTGACCACACCAGCCAATCCGGTATCAAGAAGGGGAAAAGAACGATCCTATATGTTCAGAACATAAAGGGCATGATACCAGATTTTATGATTTGAAGTCTTTGGCCCAACATTTGCTATGACTGTCGGACATTCAGCAAATTTTCCAGCTGATAGCATTTCAGTCCAGGATTGTACTGTATCATTCAGTGTCAAGCTGGCAAAGAAGTTCAATATTTATGGATAAGAAAACTTCCAATATCATACTTTCAATTCAAGCTTTGAATTTTTTTCCAGAATTAACATTTTAATGGACTTAAATCATTGTCATTCAAAATCTACATTGTGGCCACTTTATTAGGTACACCTGTACATCTGCTTGTTAATGCAAATATCTAATCAGCCAATCATGTGGCAACAAGTCACAAACAAATCCCAGTTTGGCAAAAGAATAAATCAAGGAAGGTAGTGCACCTGTGGCTGACAAGAGAAATTAGGGATAGTATCAATTCCAAAGAAGAAGTATACAAATTAGCCAGAAAAAGTGGCTCACCTGAGGACTGGGAGAAATTCAGAGTTCAGCAGAGGAGGACAAAGGGCTTAATTAGGAAGGGGAAAAAAGATTATGAGAGAAAACTGGCAGGGAACATAAAAACTGACTGTAAGAGCTTTTATAGATATGTAAAAAGGAAAAGACTGGTAAAGACAAATGTAGGTCCCCTACAGACAGAAACAGGTGAATTGATTATGGGGAGCAAGGACATGGCAGACCAATTGAATAATTACTTTGGTTCTGTCTTCACTAAGGAGGACATAAATAATCTTCCAGAAATAGTAGGGGACAGAGGGTCCAGTGAGATGGAGGAACTGAGCGAAATACATGTTAGTAGGGAAATGGTGTTAGGTAAATTGAAGGGATTAAAGGCAGATAAATCCCCAGGGCCAGATGGTCTGCATCCCAGAGTGCTTAAGGAAGTAGCCCAAGAAATAGTGGATGCATTAGTGATAATTTTTCAAAACTCGTTAGATTCTGGACTAGTTCCTGAGGATTGGAGGGTGGCTAATGTAACCCCACTTTTTAAAAAAGGAGGGAGAGAGAAACCAGGGAATTATAGACCGGTTAGCCTAACGTCGGTGGTGGGGAAACTGCTGAAGTCAGTTATCAAGGATGTGATAACAGCACATTTGGAAAGCGGTGAAATGATCGGACAAAGTCAGCATGGATTTGTGAAAGGAAAATCATGTCTGACAAATCTCATAGAATTTTTTGAGGATGTAACTAGTAGAGTGGATAGGGGAGAACCAGTGGATGTGGTATATTTGGATTTTCAAAAGGCTTTTGACAAGGTCCCACACAGGAGATTAGTGTGCAAACTTAAAGCACACGGTATTGGGGGTAAGGTATTGATGTGGATAGAGAATTGGTTAGCAGACAGGAAGCAAAGAGTGGGAATAAACGGGACCTTTTCAGAATGGCAGGCAGTGACTAGTGGGGTACCGCAAGGCTCAGTGCTGGGACCCCAGTTGTTTACAATATATATTAATGACTTGGATGAGGGAATTAAATGCAGCATCTCCAAGTTTGCGGATGACACGAAGCTGGGCGGAAGTGTTAGCTGTGAGGAGGATGCTAAGAGGATGCAGAGTGACTTGGATAGGTTGGGTGAGTGGGCAAATTCATGGCAGATGCAATTTAATGTGGATAAATGTGAAGTTATCCACTTTGGTGACAAAAATAGGAAAACAGATTATTATCTGAATGGTGGCCGATTAGGAAAAGGGGAGGTGCAACGAGACCTGGGTGTCATTATACACCAGTCATTGAAAGTGGGCATGCAGGTACAGCAGGCGGTGAAAAAGGCGAATGGTATGCTGGCACTTATAGCGAGAGGATTCGAGTACAGGAGCAGGGAGGTACTACTGCAGTTGTACAAGGCCTTGGTGAGACCACACCTGGAGTATTGTGTGCAGTTTTGGTCCCCTAATCTGAGGAAAGACATCCTTGCCAGAGAGAGAGTACAAAGAAGGTTCACCAGATTGATTCCTGGGATGGCAGGACTTTCATATGAAGAAAGACTGGATGAACTAGGCTTGTACTCATTGGAATTTAGAAGATTGAGGGGGGATCTGATTGAAACGTATAAAATCCTAAAGGGATTGGACGGGCTAGATGCAGGGGGATTGTTCCCGATGTTGGCGAAGTCCAGAACGAGGGGTCACAGTTTGAGGATAAAGGCGAAGCCTTTTAGGATTGAGATTAGGAAAAACTTCTTCACACAGAGAGTGGTGAATCTGTGGAATTCTCTGCCACAGGAAACAGTTGAGGCCAGTTCATTGGCTATACTTAAGAGGGAGTTAGATATGGCCCTTGAGGCTACAGGGATCAGGGGGTATGGAGGGAAGGCTGGGGCAGGGTTCTGAGTTGGATGATCAGCCATGATCATAATAAATGGCGGTGCAGGCTCAAAGGGCCGAATGGCCTACTCTGCACCTATTTTCTGTGTTTCTATGTTTCTATAAGTCAATGCAGACATGGTCAAGGGGTTCAGTTTTTGTTCAGACAAAACATCAGAATGGGAAAGAAATGTGATCTAAGTGACTTAGACCATGAAATGATTGTTGGTGCCAGACAGGGTGGTTTGATTATCTCAGAAACTGTAGATCTCCAGGGACTTTCACACATAACAATCTCAAGAGTTTACAGAGAATGGTGTGATAAAACGCCTCGTTAACAAGAGAGGTCAGAGGAAAATGGCCAGACTGGTTCAAGCTGACAGGAAGAAGACAGTAACTTAACTACCCACATGATACAACAGTTGTGTGCAGAAGACCAACTCTGTATGCACAACACGTTGAACCATAAAGTGGCCGCAGCAGTAGAAGACCATGAACACACACTCAGTGGCCACGTTATTATGTACAGAAGGTACCTAATAAAGTGGCCACTGAAGGAAACTTCTGATATCATCCTTTCAATTCAAATTTTGTGATTTTTTTTTTCCAGAATTAACATTTTCATGGGGTTAAATCATTATCTATCAGAATAAATCCGTCTATTTTCATGGCCATTATTTTCAATAATATGCAATCAAACCTCATTAACACTATGGGGACAGAAGAGACTGCAGACGCTGGTATCTGGAGCAACAACCAATCAGCTGGAGGAACAGTGGGTTAAGTAGCATCTATGGGAGGAAAAGAATCATCAATGTTTCAGGTTGAAACCCTTTGGACCCAAAATATCAGCAATTCTTTATTGCCAGTGCAGCTTGACCTGGTGCATTCCTCCAGCTGGTTGCTTGTTGCCTATAAACACCAATACATTTTAATAAGCTTCCCTGAGTGTTCCAGCTAAAGTATTCAGTCCAGTTAATCTAATAATCCCATAGAAAAGCCACATCCAATCTATGATTGGGCAGTGAGGCACTTTGCCCGATATTGGACAGTATTTTAGATATAGCCACTAACACAAACTGGGTCATGTATCATTCAATTCTAGATTATGACTTGAATTTCCTTGTACTGACAAATTGATAGCTTTGATTTCCTTCGTAAGAATAAAGGATCCATAAAATATTTCTTTGTTCTATGTGCTTTCCAATTACCTTGGTAGGGTGAGACTGAAGTACAACTTGTTCCCTTTCATTCTGCACACAGGCTAATAATTGCATTGTTTTCTTTAACTATGCTTCACTGATCCATCAGCTACTTGTGTTTTCACATTGCCAAAACCGAGCATGTTTTCTCTTTTATAACGCATTTTGTTTTCAGAAAGGTTCTTTTGTCTCCAATCATAATATAATTACCACAAATAGGTTCTGGGGCATTTTTTTGGAAGCTGCAAGCAAAAGTTTTTATCAACTTACAGCTTCAAAACACTGGCACTCTCACCCAGTCGGTTTCCAGTGAATCCTCTTAGTCAGAACTGCCATCTGAAACATTGTCACAGATTCAGCAAGGAGACCATTCACATGCCTTCCCGTTCAGCCGGTGATTAGAGGGTTGTTTGCAGTTATTTTGCCAGTAGCAGAAAAACTTAATGCTATCCTGTTCTGTAAAGAATGTTCAGTTTCAAGAGCATAAACACAAGAGATTCTGAAGCTGCTGGAGATCTTGAGCAACCTACACAAAGTACTGGAGGAACTCAGCAGATCAGGCAGCATCGGTGGAAGGGAATAAAGAGTCAACGTTTCAGGCCGAGACCCTTCGTCAGCACTGGAAAGGAAAGGGGAAGAAGCCAGGATAAGAAGGTGGAGGAGGGAAACGAGTGTAAGCTCACAGGTGATAAGTGAGACCAGGTGAGGGGAAGCTGGGTGGGTGGGGGGGGGGGGGAGATGAAGTGAGGTGCTAGGTGGAAGAGGTAACGTGCTGAAAAAGAACAAATCTGCTTGGAGAGGAAAGTGGACCATGAGAGAAAGGCAAAGGGGAGGGATACCAGAGGTAGGTGAGGAGAACAGAATGGGTAAGGGGGGAGCCAGAATGGGGAATGGAAAAACAGAGAAAGGAGAAATTACCAGGTTAGAGAAATCGATGTTCATGCCATCAGATTAGAGGCTACTCAGACAGAATATGAGGTCTTCAATTTCAAGAATTTTAAACAACTTGGATTGATTACCCCATTGGTAAATACGCTTACAGTTTGAAAAGATGAACATCATTGCAATTTAATTAGGCAGCACTGTAGCGTATCAGCTAGCATAACATTATCACAGTGCCAACGACCCCGGTTCAACTCCCCTGCAGTCTGTAAGGAGTCTGTACATTCTCTCCATGACCACGTAGGTTTCAAAGTAGAAATAAAAATAATTGGAAAGAAAAACATCTCAGATATGTCATAATCAGATTCATTTTCACTGCCAGATGATGTGAAATGTGTTATTTTGTGGCAGCGGTATAATATAAGACATAAAAATGCATAACATAAAAAATATATAATTTGCAAAAAAATATGTAAAAGAAAAGGAGTAAAGGGCAGAGTTGATAGGCTCGTGGACTATTCATAAATCTGATGGCATGGGTGAAGAAGGTGCTTCTGATGTTGAATTTGGGACTTCAGGTTCCTGTATCTCTACTCCGATGGTAGCAAGGAAAAGAGAGCATGTTCCAAGCATTGAAGTATGGATGCCACCTTCTTGAAGCACTTTTCCTTGAAGATGCCCTTAGCTGTGGGTGGGTTGTGCCTGTGATGGAAGTCCCTTGTGATCATATGCATTGGAGCCCCCATACCAGACTGTGATTCCACCAGTCATAATGATCTCCATCTTTAATCCATAGAAATTTGCAAGAGTCTTTGTGATGTACTGAATCTCCTCATACCCCTAACGAAGCAGAGCTGCTGGTGTGCCTGCTTCATAATTGCTGCAATGTGTTAGACCCAAGATAGATCCTCCAAGAAGTTCAAGCCTAGGAACTTGAAGCTGCTCACCCCTTCCACTACTTACCCCTAAATGAGTCACTGTTCATGTTCCCCTGACTTCCCTTTCCTGAAGTTCGCAATCAATTCCTGGGTCCTGCTGAAATTGAGTGTGAGGTTGCTGTTGTGACACTGGCTAACCAGCTGATCTATCTTACTACACCTCTTCATCACCATCTGAGATCCTGTCAACCAATGCCAAGTGAGAACAGATTCTAAATAGTTTGTTTGCTGGAGCCCAGGGTGGTGGTGGATTTATAAAGAAAGGTGCTGCGGATTTCCTGTCCTTTCTTGGATTAGATTGTTCCTAGAATGGATACCTCAGCATTTTTATGAATAGCAGGACCAGTCTACCAGCTTTTAGACTTCTACACATGAAAACTTTTGAGTGTAGCCCAAACGTTTTAGCTGCTTCCTTTGACCTTACAAAAGAGCAGCTTAAAAACACCAGCTCCTTGAAGCTGCTGTGATGGACATTTCTGAATTTTAATGAAGAAACTGGCATTGTGATTTAATGGAAAAGTAGATACCAGTCGAAAATTTATTTCTAAATAATAAACGATCTACAGTCCATAATTTTTTTATGGCAGTATGCCTGCCACAAAGTATTGAAAACCTAATTTGACTAGCAGGAACAATAGATTAATTTTGACTCACAACTTTTGGAAAATAAATTAATTATTATAAGGTTGGTGCTGAAGAGGAATATGAGATGGTTGCCATGAATTTTACTGTAAATTACAGTTGATTAGCATCTAGGTGTTATCCTGCATTGTCTTATTCCTCTGTCTTAGATCCTGAGTCAAAATAAGCAGGTAAATTTCTCTTCAGTCTGATGCCTGAATAGTCTGAGGGATTTTAGGTTGCAGTTCTATGTTCTTGCTTTTCACACAATTGATTATAATCTTACCCCAAATCATCGACTGTTTATTCCTCTCCATAGATGCTGCCTGATCTGGTGAGTTCCTCCAACATTTTGTGCGCCACTCTGGATTTCCACCATCTTCAGAATCTGAATGAGCTCTGTGTATGTTCCCCTGACTTCCCTTTCCTGAAGTTCACAATCAATTCCTGGGTCTTGCTGACATTGAGTGCAAGGCTGCTGCTGTGACACTGGCCAACCAGCTGATCTCTCTTAGCCCTGTACACCTCTTTGTTACCCTTTGAAATCCTGTCAACCAATGCTAAGAGTGCCAGATTAACCATAGCTAACTTATTGAGAACGGATTCCAAAGAGTTTGTTTGCTGGAGTCCATTGTATGCATTCAAACTGGGAAATTTGGGAACTAGGTGAAGTGATGGCAAGCAGATGGAGTGCAGTCACCACCCACCATTTTATTACTAGCAACCAAATATACCGGGCAAATGATGCCAATCATTCATCATTGCCATGGATTTCAAAAGCATACAAACACAAGTGAGCTACTAGTTCTATTCAAATCAGTATCTGCTGGTACAAGAATCACTGCAAATTTCAGGCAAGGACTAATTTTTTGGGAGACACCTTTAATCAGTTGTCAACATTATTAATGCAATGAGATTTGACAAGCCAAGAGGTACAAAAGACAATTCATTCACATCCAGCAGGAGCAGCAAGGATTAACCAGACAATGCACTGTTGACATTTGGGTAAAGTAACCGATGCATCACCACCCGGTTTGCAGGCTCCAATGCACAGGGTCAAAAGAGGTTGCTGAGAGTAGTAGACTGCGCCAGCTCCATCGCAGGCACAACCCTCCTCACCATCGAGGCCCTCTTCAAGAGGTGGTGCCTCTAGAAGGCAACATCCATCATTAAAGACCCTCCCCATCTGCGACACGCCCTCTATTTGTTACTACCACTGGGGAGGAGGTACGAGGACTGGAGACTCACACTCAACATTTTAAGAACAGCTTCTTCTCCCCTTTCATCAGATTTCTGAGTGATCCACAAACCCATGAACACTACCTCACTAAACCTCTTTTGCACTATTTGTCCGTTTATGGTAGCTTACGGTAATTTTTTGCACCGTAATTTAGCTTTGCACTGTACTGCTGCCACAAAACAACATACTTCACAACATATGCCCGTGACAATAAGCCTGATTCTGACTGTGGGTGTCAAATTGAGTAAGCTAGTTTTGATCAGCATGAGGGGTACATGTAACTTGTAGCTCCCCTGTCAGGGATGAGCTGCAGTATGGGTTGCCAGTCTACACTAGCGGAGCAGACTTGATGGGCTGAATGGCCTAATTCTGCTCCTAAATCTTAAGATCTACATTTAAAGGCAGTGCTGCAGCGGATACAGACTCTTAGCTCTGACCAGTGAACGGCTGCAGAAGTTATCAGCAGTTGGCAATGTTTCCTCAGCTGTGTGCTTTAACCCACTTTACTTCAAAGGGCTTCACAGGGAAGTAGTCTGTGTCTTTTGGATGAAGCTGGTGATAATGTATGTTATATTTTAGTGATATTGTCACCCTGTCTGGCAAACCAGCACCTTTAAAAGTCTTCGGCACATACCGTATATATATAGCTAGAGTGTCTAAGAATTTTGCACAGTACTGTTGTAATTTTATGTATTGCACTATACTGCTGCAAAAAAAAAAAAATTTCATGTGAGTGATGATAAACCTAGGGGCCCGACGTTGGCCCCCTAGGCCTGAGTCGACGTAGTAGTGGTAGATGATAAACCTGATTCTGATTTGGGTATATATAGTGGCTGAGAGAGGAAAATGGTCAGGGAGAAGGGAATCATGGTTGGGAAGGGAAAGAGGAGGGAGTGGGAAGCACCAGACAGACCTTCCATAATGATCAATGAACCAATTGTTTAGAATCCAATGACCTTGCCTGGTGTCTCAGGGCTGGGTGTGTCTGCACCTGTGCCACCTCCCACCCTTGGCACTCTTTCTCTGCCACCTGTCGCACACCCTTAAGACTTACAGAGTACTGTATAAAAGCTCCTGAATGCCTCTATTCTCTCCCGGATTTGTGATGAAATTGGTGCTGGAATTGGTTTATTATTGTCACATGCACTGAGATACAGTGAGAAGCTGGTCTTGTATACTGTTCATACAGACCACGTCATTACACAGTGCATTGAAGTAGAACAATATAAAACAACACTAGAACACAAGGGAAGGTGTAACAGCTACAGGGAAAATGGAGGAGGAGAAGATGGCGGCGCGACACAGCTTGCGCAGCTACTCCGGTGAATGATATCCGTAATCTGTCAAGTAGGGTGCCGTGCACAATCCTGATTTGATGTCCTATTTACCAAGGGAAAAGCAGGATATTGTGAAAAAGATTAAAGGCATGCAGGTGCATTTACTTTAAAAATAGATCCAACCATCTTCAGCTGCTTCGTTAATGCCGTCCTTCGATTAGAGGTCAGAAGCTGAGCTGTTAGCTGATAACTGCTCTCAATTCTTTTCCTGGCTCCTCAGCCATGAAGCAGCCCGTGCCTGCATGCAGCAGGAGCAAGACTACATCACGCAGGGGCTGGTCATCAGAACTGGTTTATTATTGTCATGTGCCGAGACACAATGACAAGCTTGTCTTGCATACTGTTTATACGTATCAATGTATTGGTGCATTGGGGTAGCACAAGGTACCACAGTAGTAAAATGCAGAATAAAGTACGACAGATACAGAGAAAGTGCTGTCCCAGTAAACAGTATGGTGCAAGAACATAATGAGGTGGACTGTGAGGTCAAGAATCAACTTTATCATACTGGGGAACTATTCAATAGTCTTATAACAGCAGGGTAGAAGCTGCCCTTGAGCCTGCTGGTACTTGCTTCCAGGGTCTTGTATCTTCTACTCAATGGGAAGGGGCCACCGTAAGCCTCGCCAGTCAGTTCCATCGGGGTCCACGAGTCAGGTCGGTAGGTCAACTCGTGGAGGACAGAAGATCAGCAGAACTGTAAGAAGTTTTAAAAGGACAGTATTAGACTTAATTAGAGACAGATAATTTAGCTTGAAAAGAGTAGAACAATTGTAATACTCTTGAATTTAATGAGTGGATCTGCAGGGAGCAGTTTGCAACGAGCCACCACACTCCTGCACCATCTTGCCATCAAGCTAATTGTCAAGGAACACTTCCACAGCAAAAAGGCCTGGCAATAAGCATCTCCAACAGGCAAAAGCAAAAAAAAAACAAACAACTATAGGAACTGAGCAGACTGAGTGGTCGGTGGAGGCAAAGGGTTGGTTGAAATCTGAATGCCTGAATTAAAAGCAGGAACTGCTGGAAATGCTCAGCTGCAGCCTGACCTGCCGAATAGAGCCAGCCCACAGATTCCTCTCCAGAGAACCGCCTGCCACCCAAACTGTTTGTAAGTTGGAAGTCAACAAAAAAAAAGATATGGGAGAAGATCACGGTGAGGCAGAGAGAGGAGGCATGGGAGAAGCAGCTGCGAGCTTGCTAAGTGAGCAGGTGGGTATGCTCAGCTCCATCCAGCCCCTGAATGCTGTGGCTCAGGGATGGCGGGGGGCAGGGGTTGAGTCAAGGCTCAAAGAAATGCTCCACTCCCATCCAACAAAAGGTGCTTGCGGCCCCACAACCACTGGCCATCTCTATCTCATCTAACCCACCAGTCTCCCAACAGCTTGCCCATATGTTCAGGGTGTCCCTAAGATGGACATTCATAACTGAGGAAGAACGCTATTTGTCAGAATTTCCTTCCAATATATGCACGTTTTTGTCTGTGACATCACAAACCAATTTGCTTCAAGTCTCCAAGCAATACACAAAAATTACAGGCGAAGACCCTTCTCATCTTTCTCTTGCCTTTGTTGCTTCAAGACCTTTGGAATTGGAATTGAAATTGGTTTACCATTGTTATGTGTATCAAGATAAGGTGAAAAGCTTGTCTTGCATATTGTTCATACAGATCAGATCATAACACAGTGCACTGAGGTAGCACAAGTTAAAACAATAACAATGCAGATGCAAGGAAAGTCCAGTGCAGATCTGATCTGGGCCGACATTTACATGCTGGGCGGCACCTAATCAATGAGCTTGTTTATTTTGGCTTTTTTCTTAAAGATGTGCTGGGTGCGTTCCGGCTACAAAGAAAAAGTACCGGTCCCCGTACCAGTCCGCGGCCCGGAGGTTGGGGACCACTGAGATAAACAATAAAGTGCAAGATCGTAACAAGGTAGATTGTGAAGTCAAGAGTCCAACTTATCATACCAGGGAACAAATTAATAGTCTTACAACAGAGGGTCCTTAAGCCTGGTGGTAAATGCTTTTGGGCTTTTGGATCTTCTGCTTGATAGAAGAGTGGAGAGGAGAGAATGTCCGGGGTGAGTGAAGTCTTTTATTATGCTGGCTGCTTTATGGAGGCAGCGAGAAAGGTAGACAGACTCCATAAGGGGAAGGCTGGTTTCTGTGATGTATTGAGCTGTGTCTATAGCTCTCTGGAGTTCCTTGTGGTCATGTGCAGAACATTCCAAGCCATGATGCATCCAGATAGGATGTTTTTATCGATAAAAATAGGTAAGGGTCATCAAGGACATGACAAAGTGCTTTAGCTCCTGAGGAGATAGAGGTGCTAGTGAACTTTCTTGTCAGTGAAATCTGCATAGTTAGACCATGACAGGTTATTGTTGATGTTCACTCCTAGGAACTTGAAGCTCACAACCCTCTCTATCTCAAAACCATAGATGCAGACAGGACCATGTGTACCGTCCTCTTCCAGAAGTTAATAACCAGCTCTTCTGTTTAGCTGACATTGAGGGAAAGGTTATTGCCATGAAACAATGTCACATGATAAGCACAATATTTTAAGATCTTTATAGATAGATTTTTATCACCCAATTGTTCAAGCTGTCCAGGGAAGAGAATGAAAAATTATAAAGACCTTTAAATAAGGATTTTAAATCAATCTTCTGTATAGCTGACTAAATATGTACTTTCTGATCACTGCAGTCCCTCCACCAACCAGTTCTACAACTGCTGATGTCTCTGACAATCTGTCCCCATTGTTCTCTTTCTTACCTTGTCCCCGTGGTGCCTCTCTGGAAAGTCGATTAAACGCCTGATGGAAGTGGAGAAGGTGAAGGGGTTTAGTCAGGCAGTGGTGTCGTCCAATCTGCGCGATGGGATGTCCCACCTCATCCAGTCCTGCGGGCTAGGAGGAATGAAGCACAACACTGTCCTAATGGGCTGGCCAAGAGCCTGGAGGCAATCCAATGATCCCAGAGCGTGGAAAAACATCATTGGTATGTGTAACCTTGAAAAATCTGAGCGGTCAGACGACAAAATGCATTTTTTAAAAAGAGCTCAGGGACCGCACTGAAAAATAATTGAAATAATTTAGGTGTAGAATCATTGGTATGTTTTCTTTCAAATTCTTGCATGTATTCGGGCAGGGAACTCAGGTTTATAGAGTCAGAGTTAATAACTATTCACAGTTACTGAGTAAAAAAAATAGGTATCTCATCCACAAGTCACTGGATTTTTGGTTTTGTTTTCTCATGTCACCCTGTCAGATTGTAATTTTGCAATTGCAGTGGTCACATCAGTAATACGAGGGGAGAAATGTTAAGTAAATACGAACTATTTACCAGATCATTAAGAAACTTGTCCATAGGTGTCTGAAAGAATAGAAGTGCATGCTATTGTTAAATGGTCACCAAAGCATTAAAGTTTAGAAGATGTTTATGATCAAGTCATCTGAGGTAGAATGTCAAACACCCTTGCACATAGAGTGGGCACAATGGTGCAGTTACTATTGCTGCTGCTTTACTGCTCCGGTGATCGGGGTTCAGTCCTGATCTTGGGTTTTCTCTGTGCAGGGTGGGATGTTCTCTCTGTGACTCCATGGGTGCTCCAGTTGCTGCCTCTCCCCACCACCCCCAACATCCTAAAGACATGAGGAACAGTAGTATAGTTGGCCACAGTAAGCTACTCAAAGCGTGTAGGTGAGTGGTAGAATCTGGAAAGATGTTGGGAATGTAGGAATAATAAATGGAATTAGTGTAAATGGGTGCTTTAGGGACAGTAAAGATTTGGTGGGCTGAAGGGTCTGTTTTGATGCAGTATAAATCTATGATTGCTATTTAAAACTAACTAGAGAGTTTCAGAGATGTCTGAGAGATCTTGTAGGCTAACTCAGTAAGTGCTTGATAACTCAGTAAGTCCATCAATCGATCAGCCTCAGACTTGAGTCATCTCTACCACCAGCAACCTTTTAAGAAGGGATTTTCTCTTTTCTGAAATTTACCAACCTGTAGAGGTGGAAAATACTTACTTCAATTGAGTATAGGAGTTGGGATGTTTTGGGGAGGTTGTATAAGACATTGGTGAGGCCAAATTTGGGGTATTGTGTACAGTTCTGGTCACCTAACTATAGGAAAGATATCAGTAAGATGGAAAGAGTGCAGAGAAGATTTACTAGGATGTTGCCAGGTCTTCAGCAGTTGAGTTATAGGGAAAGATTGAACAGGTTAGAACTTTATGTGGTTTGGAGAAGGAATGTGGGTCGGACAGAGGGGATGTGGGTCGGACAGAGGGAATGTGGGTCAGACAGAGGGAATGTGGGTTGGGGAGGGGATGTGGGTGGGACAGAGGGATGTGGGTCAGAGAGGGAATGTGGACCGGACAGAGGGGATGTGGGTCGGACAGAGGGAATGTGGGTTGGAGAAGGAATGTGGGTCAGACAGAGGGAATGTAGGTCAGAGAGGGGATGTGGATCGGACAGAGAGAATGTGGGTCGGACAGAGGGAATGTGGGTTGGAGAAGGAATGTGGGTCAGACAGAGGGAATGTGGGTTGGAGAAGGAATGTGGGTCGGACAGAGGGAATGTGGGTCAGAGAAGGAATGTGGGTCGGACAGAGGAGATGTGGGTCAGAGAAGGAATGTGGGTCGGACAGAGGGGATGTGGGTCGGAGAGGGAATGTGGATCAGACAGAGGGAATATACATGATAGGATGACACCATGATTGCCCCAGGGATTAACTGTAAATGAGAGCATCAGACTGGTGGGTTAATGGGACTTGAGGGAGGGAAACGATAGCTCTTTATTGATGAAAACTGTGAATTAGGGCAGTTAGAGAGTGAGAACAGAGATAAAGGAATGAATTAGTTTTGAAATGTAAGGGTGAGAAGTGTCCCAGCCAGACAGGCTAATGGAGAGATCAAAACTGAACCAATATCTCAAGCAGATGATACACAAAAGAGATTCTGCAGATGCTGAAAATCTGGAGCAATACAGACAAAGTGCTGGAAGAACTCAGCAGGTCAGGCAGCATCAATGGAGAGGAATGAAGAGTCAATGTTTATCAGGACTGTAAAGAAAGAGACAGAAGGCAGAATAAAGGTGGGCAGGGGAGAAGGAGTACAAGCTGGCAGGTTATAAGTGAGACCAAGTGAGGGGGGGGGGTTGGAATGAAGTGAGAATCTGGGAGCTGATTGGTGGGAAAGGTAAAGGGCTGAAGTAGAAGGAATCTAATAGGAGTGGATGGTGGACCATGGAATAAAGGGAGGGAGAAGGGGAACTAAAGTGAGGTGATGAGCAGATAAGGAAAAGAGAAGGGGTGGAGGGTAACCAGAATGAGAAATAATTACCAGAAGTTAGAGAAGTTGATGTTCATGTCTCAACTTGCAGGCTACCCAGTTGGAATATGAGGTGTCTTTCCTCCAACCTCAGTTTAGCCTCATCCTTTGTTCCTGCAATTTTATTATGAGGCCTAATGTCAACTTGAGAAGCATCACCTGTCTTTAGTTGGGACCCATTCTAGTGTCAGGCCTCATTTATCAGATTCCTGATTTCTGCTGTCCTTTGTGAGGGAAATTGCCTCATTCTCTTTTCGCTTAATTTAAAGTGGTGCCCTCTTGTAGTTGCTCAGGTCATGTTGAACGCTACTTCTTCTGATAAATTAATGAAAGTAATAACATGCTTTCAAAAGACCTGTTTGAATGCAAGAGTGGGAGAACCAAGCAGTCAGACTAACTGTGAGTCACTTTCTGCCCTCTCCTTTTGCAGAAGTGGTTCGGGAGACAACTGCTGCTCGCTTGGCCCTCCTCGTAGCTAAAAACGTTGCTGCCTTCCCATCTAATCAGGAGAGGTATGCTGAGGGCTACATCGATGTCTGGTGGATAGTCCATGACGGAGGAATGCTCATGCTGCTTCCTTTCCTCCTCAGGCAGCACAAGGTAAGATAAATGTTCTGGTAATCCCATTGTGTGTGTCTATGCCTAACTTGTATTACTATTCCCCAGTTTACGCCAACAGCCACAAGGTAAGGAAGAAATGTTCTGTGGAGGCTAAGTCATTTGGTATGTATCGAAAGTGGAGTTTGATAGGTTCTCAATTCATCAAAAGTTACAGGGAGAAGAGAGGAGGATGGGGTTGAGGGAGATAATAATTCAGCCAAGATTGAATGGTGGAGCAAACTTGATGGGCCAAATGGCTTAAATCTGCCCGTGTTTTATGGTCTTATGGTCTCACCAAAAATCAATGTACAAATTCTGAGGACAAAGAATTCATGGTAAAACTCTTGTTTATTAATAGTGAACATGGTTAATACAACAGCACCTTTTCCACAAGAAACTGCCAGTAATTTGAATTGTGCTATTGATACAGAGCTAAATTTGCAAGCTGTTTGGAATCTGAATTTCTGGCCAGTTGCATACAATAGGACACATCTATCATGCTCCAGTACAGGACTAACTTCTTTTTCACCATTTGATTGTGTTTTTTTTTTGCAGAAAGTGTTGAAAGTGTGCAAGGGGATACGTAAAAAAAAGTGACCAAAGTATATGTGAAATTATTATTCTGAGTTGCATTGTTCACCTAATAACTTGTTCTAGCACCCACACAAAGAGATACTTCTGAATAATAAAGTTATAACTTTATTTACAGTATTAAATAATAAAATTAACAATGGTATTTTAAATCAATATTTTTATAAGTCAGAATATATTCATGAACAGGGACTTGGACTTTTTTTTAGTGTGACAGTATTTTACTGATACCTTATATGTGCTATATGTACCTTGTATTGTGTATGACTGTTGGTACTGTATTTTGCACCTTGACCCTGCAGTAATGCTGTTTCATTTGACTGTATTTGTGCGTATTTATATATGAATAATAATTATACTGGAACTTGAATTTGATAGTTCTGTCCTGTGGTGAGTAAATCATTGATAACATGTGTTTATCAAATTATCAGGGGCAATTTATTTGTATCGCATTCAGACCTAGAGATTAATCTCTTCTAATTTACGCTGCTGGTTCTGTACCCATGCATTTGGGAAGAGCACAGTCAATAATAATTTCCAGAAGAGATCTTAGTGTTTCCAGTAATTCAGCCGAAACAAAACATGGGATATATGAGGTGAGATTCCTCAAAGATCACAGTGTCAGTGAAAACAGCAGAATTGTACCAACTGATGACCTGTTTCTTGTAGTTCACTGAATCCACAGCACATCTCTGTTGAGCACTATCATAATGCAGTCACACTTCAGCTGTTTGCCTACCACTTACAGTGCAAAGGCCCATTACCTGGTCAATCAAGAAAACTTGCCTCAATTTCCTGAGAAAACTTCCAAAGAAGAAGCATACAAATTAGCCAGAAAAAGTGGCTCACCTGAGGACTGGGAGAAATTCAGAGTTCAGCAGAGGAGGACAAAGGGCTTAATTAGGAAGGAGAAAAAAGATTATGAGAGGAAACTGGCAGGGAACATAAAAACTGACTGTAAAAGCTTTTATAGATATGTAAAAAGGAAAAGACTGGTAAGGACAAATGTAGGTCCCCTACAGACAGAAACAGGTGAATTGATTATGGGGAGCAAGGACATGGCAGACCAATTGAATAATTACTTTGGTTCTGTCTTCGCTAAGGAGGACATAAATAATCTTCCAGAAATAGTAGGGGACAGAGGGTCCAGTGAGATGGAGGAACTGAGCGAAGTACATGTTAGTAGGGAAGTGGTGTTAGGTAAATTGAAGGGATTAAAGGCAGATAAATCCCCAGGGCCAGATGGTCTGTATCCCAGAGTGCGTAAGGAAGTAGCCCAAGAAATAGTGGATGCATTAGTGATAATTTTTCAAAACTCGTTAGATTCTGGACTAGTTCCTGAGGATTGGAGGGTGGCTAATGTAACCCCACTTTTTAAAAAAGGAGGGAGAGAGAAACCGGGGAGTTATAGACTGGTTAGCCTAACATCGGTGGTGGGGAAACTGCTGGAGTCAGTTATCAAAGATGTGATAACAGCACATTTGGAAAGCGGTGAAATCATCGGACAAAGTCAGCATGGATTTATGAAAGGAAAATCATGTCTGACGAATCTCATAGAATTTTTTGAGGATGTAACTAGTAGAGTGGATAGGGGAGAACCAGTGGATGTGGTATATTTGGATTTTCAAAAGGCTTTTGACAAGGTCCCACACAGGAGATTAGTGTGCAAACTTAAAGCACACGGTATTGGGGGTAAGGTATTGATGTGGATAGAGAATTGGTTAGCAGACAGGAAGCAAAGAGTGGGAATAAACGGGACCTTTTCAGAATGGCAGGCAGTGACTAGTGGGGTACCGCAAGGCTCAGTGCTGGGACCCCAGTTGTTTACAATATATATTAATGATTTGGATGAGGGAATTAAATGCAGCATCTCCAAGTTTGCGGATGACACAAAGCTGGGCGGAAGTGTTAGCTGTGAGGAGGATGCTAAGAGGATGCAGAGTGACTTGGATAGGTTGGGTGAGTGGGCAAATTCATGGCAGATGCAATTTAATGTGGATAAATGTGAAGTTATCCACTTTGGTGACAAAAATAGGAAAACAGATTATTATCTGAATGGTGGCCGATTAGGAAAAGGGGAGGTGCAATGAGACCTGGGTGTCATTATACACCAGTCATTGAAAGTGGGCATGCAGGTACAGCAGGCGGTGAAAAAGGCGAATGGTATGCTGGCATTTATAGCGAGAGGATTTGAGTACAGGAGCAGGGAGGTACTACTGCAGTTGTACAAGGCCTTGGTGAGACCACACCTGGAGTATTGTGTGCAGTTTTGGTCCCCTAATCTGAGGAAAGACATCCTTGCCATAGAGGGAGTACAAAGAAGGTTCACCAGATTGATTCCTGGGATGGCAGGACTTTCATATGAAGAAAGACTGGATGAACTAGGCTTGTACTCGTTGGAATTTAGAAGATTGAGGGGGGATCTGATTGAAACGTATAAAATCCTAAAGGGATTGGACAGGCTAGATGCAGGAAGATTGCTCCCGATGTTGGGGAAGTCCAGAACGAGGGGTCACAGTTTGAGGATAAAGGGGAAGCCTTTTAGGACTGTGATTAGGAAAAACTTCTTCACACAGAGAGTGGTGAATCTGTGGAATTCTCTGCCACAGGAAACAGTTGAGGCCAGTTCATTTGCTATATTTAAGAGGGAATTAGATATGGCCCTTGTGGCTATGGGGATCAGGGGGTATGGAGGGAAGGCTGGTGCAGGGTTCTGAGTTGGATGATCAGCCATGATCATAATAAATGGCGGTGCAGGCTCGAAGGGCCGAATGACCTACTCCTGCACCTATTTTCTATGTTTCCATGTTTCTATGTTTCCAGTGTCATATACTTCCAAGCTTGACTTCATCAGGATACACCAGCCTTCCCCACCAATCTCCATCCAAAGACTGGGGCTCTTCCAGCAAGGCAACTGAATGAGCCCAGTTATGAGGAACACACAATGTCCATCAGCAAGGGTACGGCTCCATCACAATCCAAAATGTTCCTGATATGGCAGGAACCCAAGAACTGGGCATGCCTCTAAAGAAATTACAGTCATACTTTAAGACTGATGGAAGATAATATTCCCATCTTGATATTTTTGAGGGATTTGTGATTTTTTTCAACATAGCACGGACCGATCTGACGTTCAAAGATGCTTCAATGTTTCAGATGTGATATTGGAGATGACATACCAAAGCCTCAAGGGAAGTAATCAATCACAGATATAAAGTGTCTATAAAAATTATTCAACTGTCCCCTGCACCCCCCGCTGCCCCAGACGTTTTCACGATTTATTATTTTGCAACATTGAATCACTGACTTTTATTTGGCTTTTTTACACTGATCAACAGAAAAAGACTCATTCGTGTTAAAGTGAAAATAGATCTCGACAAAGTGATCTAAAATAATTACAAATATAAAACACAATATAGTTGATTGCATGAGTACTCACCTCCTTTGAGTCAGTATTTAGTAGACGCACCTTTGGCAGCAATTACAGTCTTGAGTCTATGTGGATAGGTCTCTATCAGCTTTGCACATCTGGACACTGCAATTCTTCCCAATTCTTCTTCACAAGACTGCTCAAGCTCTGTCAGATTGCACGGGGATCGTGAGTGAACAGTCCTTTTCAATCCAGCCACAAATTTCAATGGATTGAGGTCTGGACTCTGACTTGTCCACTCCAGGACATTAACCTTGTTTTTTTTTTAAGCCATTCCTGTGTAGTTTTGGCTTTATGCTTCTGGCCATTGTCTTGCTGGAAAACAAATCCTCTCCCAAGTTGCAGTTCTCTTGCAGACTGCATCAGGTTTTCCTCCAGGATTTCCCTGTATTTTGCTGCATTCATTTTAGCCACTACCTTCACAAGCCTTCCAGGGCCTGCTGCAGTGAAGCATCCCCACAGCATGATGCAGCCACCACCGCGCTCCATGGTAGGTATGGTGTGTTTTTGATGATGTGCGGTGTTCGGCTTACACCAAACATAGCATTTAGTCTGATGGCCAAAAAGCTCAATTTTGGTTTCATCAGACCACAGAACCTTCTTCCAGCTGACTTCAGAGTCTCTCACATGCCTTCTGGTAAACTCTAATCAAGATTTCATGAGAGTTATTTTTAAAAAAAGAAACAGTGGCTTTCTCTTTGCCACTCTCCCATAAAGCTGTGACTGGTGAAGCACCTGGGTAACAGTTGTACGTGCAGTCTCTCCCATCTCAGCCACTGAAATTGGCAACTCCTCCAGAGTTGTCATAGGTCTCTTGGTGGCCTCTCTCACCATATAACCATATAACAATTACAGCACGGAAACAGGCCATCTCGGCCCTTCCAGTCCGTGTCAAACACTTACTCTCACCTAGTCCCACCGACCTACGCTCAGCCCATAACCATCCATTCCTTTCTTGTCCATATACCTATCCAATTTAACTTTAAACGACAACATCGAACCTGCCTCAACCACTTCTGCTGGAAGCTCGTTCCACACAGCTACCACTCTCTGAGTAAAGAAGTTCCCCTTCATGTTACCCCTAAACTTTTGCCCTTTAACTCTCAACTCATGTCCTCTTGTTTGAATCTCCCCCACTCTCAATGGAAAAAGCCCCCACGTTAACTCTATCTATCCCCCTCTTAATTTTAAATACCTCTATCAAGTCCCCCCTCAACCTTCTACGTTCCAAAGAATAAAGTCCTAACTTGTTCAACCTTTCTCTGTAACTTAGGTGATGAAACCCAGGAAACATTCTAATAAACTTTCTTTGAACTTTCTCTATTTTGTTGACATCTTTCCTATAATTCGGTGACCAAAACTGTACACAATACTCCAAATTTGGCCTCACCGATGCCTTGTACAATTTCAACGTTACATCCCAACTCCTATATTCAATGCTCTGATTTATAAAGGCCAGCATACCAAAAGCTTTCTTCACCACCCTATCCACATGAGATTCCACCTTCAGGGGCCTATGCACCATTATTCCTAGTCCCCTTCTTGCACAGCCACTGGGTTTTTGACGACAGCCTGCTCTAAGCTGATTTACAGCTGTGTCATACTCTTTCCATTTTTTGTTGATTGACTTAACTGTACTCCAAGGGATATTCAGTGACTTGGAAATTTTCTCGCATCCATCTCCTGACTTGTGCTTTTCAATAACCTTTTTGTGGAGTTGCTTGGAGTGTTCTTTTGTCTTTATGATGTAGTTTTTGCCAGGATACTGACTCACCAGCAGTTGGACCTTCCAGATACTGTACCTGTGTATTTTTACAAAGGTCAATTGAAAGACCTTGACTACACACAGGTCTCCAAAAATGGATCTCCATTTAACTAACTATGTGACTTCTAAAACCAGTTGGCTGCACCAGTGATGATTTGGTGTGTCATATTAAAGGGGATAAATACTTAAATGTTTTTATTTGTAATTAATTTAGATCACTTTGTAGAGATCTGTTGTCACTTTGACACAAAAGAGTCTTTTTCTGTTGCAGTGTCTAAAAAGCAAAACTAAATCCACTGTGATTCAATGTTGTAAAACATGAAAACATCCAAGGGGGAATGAATACTTTTTATCTCCTCGTTATATCCTTTTTATATGCTCCTGTATATCCTTATTGTAAGATGGCTTATTTTATTCTGCTGTATTCAGCAAATTCAAGTTCAATTTATTGTCTTTCAACAATGCACATGTATACAGCTAAACAAAATAACATTCCTCAGGGTCCAAAGTGTAAAAACATTGTGCATATATTACATACAGCACATAAAATGATATTAGCACAATAATATTAAAAGACAGCAATATTCTGGAGATCTACTTTATAAGTTTACATAAAATGCATATACAACATATAGTTAAATGTACAACAGTATAATGCTACTGGCTCTGTCATAACCAATGTGCATTGGGTGTAACTGGGTGTTCAGACGTCTCACAAATATTGCTGAGCCTTTTACTGGCCTTTCATTGACTGATAGGTGTGGAAGAAGTGCAAGATGCGCATTTTTACAGTGGCCCAAATGGAAGATAACAGCATCCAAATGAAGAAGGACCTTACAGTGTTCCTCTATCACCTACGGATTGCAGCTGAGGTGGAAGTCGTGGAGATGGTATGAGATGCCGGTGAAAAATGGAGATATGTGGATAAGTAATTTTTCCAACCTTTTCTGTCCCAGGAATAAAAGGGAAGGAGGTCACTTATGAACTGACAGTGAGGAAATTCCGTCAGCGACAAATGGAATTTACTTCAACTAAAGACCTCCTCTAGAAATAGGCTCATACACAAATAATTATAATTGCTAATTTTCATAAGCCCAAATTGAAGACATCTGTACATGTTAAATTCCTATGAAAAGATATTTCTACTCTTCTTACCTGTCCACTGTTCATACGATCGGGTTACAGATGCATCACTGAACCAGAGAAGAGCTAATGCTGGAATTGGAATTGATTTATTTTGGTCATGTGTACTGAGATAGAGTGAAAAGCTTGTCTTTCATACTGTTCATACAGATCAGATCATTACAAAATGCCTTGAGGAAGAACAATAAATAGCAGGTGCATAATAAATTCTAATAAAGGTAGAGAGAGGTTAGGATCGATCAGGTATAAAAGAGGAAACATGCCCCTGGAGGTGAGAGAGAGAGAGGGAAGGTCCTTAATGAATACTTCGCTGCAGTATTGACCAGTGAGAAGGACCTCGAAAAATATGAGGTCAGAATAAAACGAGCTAATGTGCTGGAATATGTTGATATTACGCAAGGAGATGAATTGGAACTTCTGAAAAACATTAGGATAGATAACTCTCCAGAATCAAATGGGATATACCCCAGGTTACTACAGGAGGTGAGAGAAGAGACAGCAACGATCTTTGCATCCTCAAAGTGATTGGAGGATGGCAAATTGTATTCCTTTGTTCAAGAAAGTTATAGGGATAACCCTGGGATTTATAGATCAGTGAGTCTTGTGTCAGTGATGGGCAAACTATCAGAGAGAATTCATAGTGACAGCGTTTACAATCATTTGGAGGAACATAGCCTGATTAGGGATAGTCAGCATAGCTTTGTGAAGGGAAGGTCTTGCCTCATGAGCTTGATTGACTTTCGAGGAAGTGACAAAAGAAATTGAGGAAGGTAGAGTAGAAGATGTGGTGCATATGGATTTTAGTAGGGCCTTTGACAAGGTTCCCATGGTAGGCTCATTCAGAAAGTCAAGGGGAATGGGTACATAGATTCAGAATTAGCTTGCCTACAGAAGTCAGAGGGTGGTAGTAGATGGAATATATCCTGCCTGGAGGCCCGTAGCCAGTGGTGTTCTACAGGGATCTGTTCTCAGGCTTCTGCTCTTTGTGATTTTTATCAAAGACTTAGATAAGGATGTGGAAAGGTGGGTTAATAAGTTTGCAGATGACAAAAAGGTTGGTATTGTTTGGGATATTGTAGAATTTTGTCATAGATTACAATGGGACATTGACAGGATGCAGAGCTAGGCTGAGAAGTGGCAGATAGAGTTTGTGAGATGATACACTTTAGAATGTTGAACAAGAAGGCAGAGTACAAGGTTGATGGCAGAATTCCCAAAAGTATGGAGGAACAGAGTTCCAGTTCCATAGATCCCTCAAAGTTGCCGTCCAAGTTGACAGGGTGGTTAGGAAGGCGCATGGTATGTTGGAGGATTGAGATCAGCAGCTGAAAGGTGAGGTTGCAGCTCTATAAAACTCTGATTGGACCTCACATGGAGTATCCTGCTCAGTTCTGGTCGCCTCATTATAAGAAGAATGTGGAAGCTTTAGACAAAGTGCAGAGGAGATTTAGCAGGATGCTGGATTAGAGAGCATGATTTATAAGCAAAGTTTGACGGACCCAGAGATTTTCTCTTAAAAATAAAGGAGGATGAGAGGTGACTTGATGGAGGCGTATAAGATGATAGGATTTCTCCATTTTCTCCAAAATTGGACCTACTGTTTTTTATGTGTGTCTGCTGCACTTCACACACACCCAACCCACCAGCTGAATACGCAATATTCCCCCCCTCACTCTCACCACACCCCTCCTACTCTCACCACACCCCTCCTACTCTCAGCACTCCCCTTCTACTCTCAACACTCCCCTCCTACTCTCAACACTCCCCTCCTACTCCCAACAGTCCCCTCTAATTCTCAACACTCCCTCCTACTCTCAACACTCCCTTCCAATTCTCAACTCTCCCCTCCTACTCCCAACACTCTAATTTCCAACCCTCACCACCCTCTGTGGAAGGAACCAAAGCATCCGGAAACCCATGTCGACACAAGGAGAACGTATCAACTCTCTACATACAGCAGCAAGAATTGAACCCCTGTAAAACATTACCCTGTCGTACCTCCCGTTGACTAAGAGCCGTTGAAGTAGGCATCATTTCCCTGACTGCTGTCTCAATCTGCCCCACAGCACGACAGTGACATTTCAGCTTACACATACGAGCGAACTCTGATGATGGAGCAGAGGTCCCAGATCCTGAAGGAAATGCAATTGACAAAGAATGAGCGGGAGCGCGAGGTATGTGACCCAGTTACTTCGTCTCACATCTTCCAGCTACTGATTTCAATGTAATATCTTAAAATGTAGACCTTATCTTGTTAAATTGTCATTAATTCATACAAGAATGGCACATAGCTGGAGAAAAAGAAAGGTTCCGGGAAATATACCTACAAGTGTACTGAACCATTTATCAGAAGTTCAGATCCTGGAATGTACTGAAACATTGGGGAATGTGACTGTGCGCTAATATTAATTTGTTATGTTAACATTAAAGATAGCCTCACGATCAAAATTTTAGAAAAATAGGCAGAATTTTGGGGCACACCTTCTACGCTTGTAGAGAGTGTGGTTCAGTGCTTGGTGCCATTGATTTTTAACCTCATCTGTGTCTTATACACCCTACAATATAATTCCTGCCTGTGCATGGAAGAGATAAATTGGTAAATTTGTAAATTTGTCTATTGTTGTCAGAAGTACAAAGGTACGGTGAAAAACTTGTCTTACTGTTTATAGAGATCATTTCCGTGCACTGAGGTAGTGTAAGGGTAAATGGAATAGAATGTAGAATAAAGTGTTCCAGTTACAGAGAAAGTGCAATGCAGATATGCAATAAGGTTCAAAGCCAAAATGAGATAGATTGTGAGGTTAAACGTCCACCTCACCATACCAGGGGGCCGTTCAATAACAGCAGGATAGAAGCTACCCCTTGAGCCCAGTGGTATGTGCTTTCAGGCCTTTGTATCTTCTGCCCAATGGGAGAGGGGAAAGAGAGAATGTCTGAGGTGACTGGGGTCTTTGATTATGCTGGCTGCTGTGCTGAGACAGTGAAAAGTATAGAACATAGAACAGCTCAGCGCATTCCAAGCCCCTTGGCTCACAAAGCTAATTCCACATAGCCCTCAGAAGGCTGTAGATGTCCAGAATGCACTGCCTGGTATGGTGGTAGAGGCAAATAGATCAGAGGCTTTTTAGAGACCTTTGGATAGGCACAAGGATGTACTGAAGATGAAGGATTATGGACATGGTGTAGATAGGAGAGATTAGTGTTTCGCTGTTTTTGATTTGCTTTTTAGCTGGTTGGGCAGCACATTGTGGGCCGAATAGCCTGTTCCTGTGCTGTACTGTTCTGGGTTCTATTTTCTTTTCATCCATACATGGAGCACACAGAGGTGGGTGGGTTCAGCAATGTGCTGAGCTGTGTGTCAGTCTCCTCCCACTCATTTCCAAATCATCACCTGCAGCCTATTTAAACCCAGTTCTCATTCACAGTCCTTGTTCACTCATACGAACCAGCCAGCCTCAGCCGGTTGCTCGTAGTCTTCAGTTCCCTTGTTGCCTTGTCGTGTTAAGTATCCATTCTCTTTTGTTTAGTGGCCGCTCGTGGATTTGTGACTTTGCAGCTTATTATTAAAGTTATCCCACACCACTGAATCGTCTCCACTGCTCTGCATTTGTGTCAAGCCTCCTCTACATTTTCTGACACTGTGTCCACAATTCTCTGCAGTTCTTGCCATCGCAGGCAGCGCAATTTTCTACAGTGTGCATCAGTAAAAATCAGTGACAATCAAAGAGGTCATGCCAAAGTTCTTTAGCCTTCTGAGGAAGTGGAAGGACTGGTGAGTTTTCTTGGCCATACCATCGCTGTGGTTGACCAGGACAGACTGTGATGATGTTCACTACTGTGAACTTGAAGCTCTCAACTCTCTCAACCTCAGCACCGTTCATGTAAACAGGAACAAGTGCACTGCCACTTCCTGAAATGAACGATCAGCTTTTTGGTTTTGTTGACACTGAGGGGAAGTTTGTTGTATATACACCATGTTACTAGGATTTCTATCCCCTTGCTAATCTCCAATTCATCATTATGCAAGATGCGGCCCACTACAGTGGTGTCATCTATAAATCTGTAATAGAGATAGAGCAGAGTCTGGCCACATGGCTGTGAGTGTACAGGGAGTAGAGTGGGAGGCTGAGAACGCATTCTTGTGGAGCTTCAGGTAACTGACAAACAGGCGATATTTAATCAATTGCTCCCTAATTCTTACCTCAACATTTCCAATGTCAATGAGAACAGCTGTAATATTTCATTATTGAGAAATGTAATCATGCAGAGTAAGTGGAGAGTTACAGAAGAGAACATGGGAAGTCAAGACACGATGTGTGCCAATTCAGATTTAAGATTGGAGAAAGTTGGGTTGAATAAAGTTGTGGATACTATAGAGAGAGTGCAGAGGAGATTTACAAGGATATTGCCTGGATTGAAGGGCGTACCTTATGAGAATAGATTGAGTGTACTTTGGCCTTTTCTGCTTGGAGCGACGGAGGATGAGAGGTGACCTGATAGAGGTGTATAAGATGATGAGGGGTATTAATCGTGTGGATAGTCAGAGGCTTTTTCCCAGGGCTGAAATGGCTAACACGAAGAGGCATAGTTTTAAGGTGCTTGGAAGCAAGTACTGAGGGGATGTCAGGGGTAAGTTTTTCACACAGAGAGTAGAGGGTGCATGGAATGCACTACCAGTGATGGTGGTAGAAGCAGATACAATAGGGACTTTTAAGAGCCTCTTAGATAGGTACGTGGAGCTTAGAAAAATAGAGGGCTATACACTAGGGAAATTCTAGGCATGGTCGGCACAACATTGTGGGCTGAAGGGCCTGTAATGTGCTGAAAATTTTTATGTTCTATGTTCCAATTTTCATTTATTAAAAGTATTTCACAATCTCAGGTCTGCCCAAAGTCATGTATGCAAGAAAGAGCATTTTTGAAGCATTGCCATTGTCATAATATAGGAAAAGCTGAAGTCCTGGGAAAGAATGAGAGTGCTGGAGACTGAATCTTGATTTTAACAAAAGCAAGGCACAGGAGAGATGACTTTTGAAAGAACAGAACATAGACTCAGTGGGCACTTCGTTACGTATTTCCTGTACCTGATAACATGGCCACTGAGTGTACATTCAAGGTCTTCTGCCTTTGTAGTCCATCCAATTCAAGTTTTGATGTGTTGTGCTCCTCTGCATGCCACTGTTGTAACACATGGTTACTTGGGCTGCTAAAGTCTTCCCACCAGCTTGAACCAGTCTGGCCATTCTTCTCTGAGCTCTCACATTGAAAAGATGTTTTCACCCACAGGACTGCTGCTCACTGGATTCTTTTTGTTTCTTGGCACCATTCTTTGTAAACTCTAGAGGCTGTTGTGCGTGAAAATCCCAGGAGATGAGCAGTTTCTGCAACTACTCCATCTGACACCAACAATCATTCTACCACTGAAGTCACTTAGATCACATTTCCTCCCCGTTCTGATGTTTCGGTCTGTGACTATGTCTGCATACCTTTGTACATTGAGTTGCTGTCACATAATAGGCTGATTAGATGTCTACATTAACAAGCAGGCGTACAGCTGTACCTTACAATGAGGCCACTGAGTGTGTACAAAAGGCTTCCTCCTGTATTGACGTCCTGACAAAGGATGAGAGTGCTGGAGACTGAATCTTGATTTTCACATAAACAAGATACAAGGGGAGAGATGACATGTGAAAGGAACAGATCATAGAACACAAGGGATTCTACAGCTGCTGAAACTCCAGAGCAACACACACAAAATGCTGGAGGAACTCAGCAGGTCAGGCAGCATCTATGGAAATGAATAAGTGGTCGATGTTTTGGGCTGAAAGCTCCATCTGGAAAGGAAGGGGGAAGATGCCAGAATAAGAAGGTGTAGGAAGGGGAAGGAGGACCAACTGGAAGGCGATAGGTAAAGCCAGGTGGATGGGAAAGGTAAAGGGCTGGAGAAGAAGGAATCTGATCGGAGAGGAGAGTGGACCACGGAGAAAGGGAAGGAGGAGGGGCTCCAGGGGGAGGTGACAGACAAGTGAGGAGAAGAGGTAAGAGACCAGAGTGGGGAATAAAGGAATAAAAAGGAGGTTGGATTTTTTTAACTGATATTTCTCCTTCATAGAGCAGAGAGTATAAAACACTGCAGCACTGGATCAGAGTCAGGTTTAACATCACTGACGTGTCATGAAATTTAGGGTTTTGCAGCAACATTACACTGCAATACATAAACAATGCTATAAATTAAAGTAAGAAATAGATATATATAAATCAAATAAATAGTAAGGATCGATAGATTTTTTGAAATGTCTTAAAACAATGTTCCTTACTGAAGTAGCCATGGCTGTGATTGTGGACTTCATCTGCAGTAGTCCTAAATGGGAATATTTGATGATTCCCTTTGGAACCACACATGAAGAGTCACCACATTCCAGCGCCTTCTTAGAATATACCCTTCCACGCTGTTTTAAGAAACTTTTAATGGTAATGATGAAAGAAATTTCAAAGAGTTCAGAATTTTCTCTCAAAATAAAATGAAAAAGAGGTACAATGCCAAGGAGCCGCACTGAACGTGTGCACAGCATTGAAACTGCTGCACCATTGATTGCTCAGTGGCATAATATCATCACAATCAACCAATCAACGCGCTCTCGGCAGCCCCTGCTCGGTAATGCAAATATCTAATCAGCCAATCATGCGATAGCAATGCAATACATAAAAGCTTTCAGACATCGTCCAGGGGTGTAGTTGTTGTTCAGACCAAACATCAGAACGGGGAAGAAATGTGGTCTAAGTGACTTTGACTGTGGAATGATTGTTGCTGCCAAACCGGGTGGTTTGAGTATCTCAGAAAGTGCTGATCTCGGGATTTTTGCCCACAACAGTCTGTAGGGTTTACAGAGAGTGCATGCAAAAACAAAAAAAACATCCAGTGAGTGACAGTTCTGTGGGTGAAAATGCCTTGTTAGTGAGAGAGGTCAGAGGAGAATGTCCAGGCCTTTTCAAGCTGACAGGAAGATGACAGTAACTCAAATAATTACACATTACAACAGTGGTGTGTAGAGGATCATTTCTAAATGTACAGCGTGTTGAACCTTGAAGTGGATGGAGCTACTGCAGCAGAAGACCATGAACATACACTCAGTGGCCTCCATATAAGGTACAAGTGAGTGTTTGCGCACAAGTGGTTGATGCCCTGGTAAGGCAGGCTGAGCTGAAACAAGGAATAGGTTTAAGCATTGTGCCTCACCATGACCATACTGAAAGGCCACCCAGAGACCTGGTAATAAAACTGGGTTTCCTTCTCATCTTCCTCAAGAAGTGCTAAATGGGAAAGGACTTTTTAAAGAGGAGAAAATATTACATATCTTCACAAAACAAAAACAAAATCAGTTACTGAGGATCTATGATGTCTCCCGAACATTTGTCAATCACTAAGGCCATTTCCTGAACAAAAGAAGCCAGTGCTCTTAGGATAACCTCTTCCGTTGTTCCCTTCCCTGTCGCCCAGATTCAGTGCATTAGTGATGAGTCACGGGGATCCATTCGCCGTAAACATCCAGCGAAGGCCAAGCTGAGATTGAGCTCTCAGGACGAGCAGGAGGGAAGTGCTGAAGAGAAACCCGAGGAGGAGGTATGACGATGGTGGCGAAGGGTCAGTGGCTCCAAACAGTCAGTTCAACCTCACTGATGAGCCTAATGGGCTGACGGAGACAAAGCACTGAAATTGTGTGCGACGCTGGTAATGGAATTAAAAAACATTACAAACTAATGAGCAACACACCCAAAACGCTGGCAGCTGAGACCCTCCAGCAGGCCTGGGAAGGGAGGGACAGAAGCCAGAATAAGGAGATGGGGGTGAGGGGAAGGAGTACATGCTGCCAGGCGACAGGTAAGACCAGGCTAGGGGGAAGGTGGGATAAAGTAGGAGGCTGGGAAGTGATAGGTGGAGAGGTGTAGGGCCGAAGAAGGAATCTAATAGGTGAAGAAAGAAAGAAGGAAACCAGCAGGAGGTGGTAGGCAGATATGGGGAAAGGATGGGGTAATCAGAATGAGGAATGGAAAAGGATTTCTGCAGAATTTCTTGAGTTTATAACAAATTAATGGATGAGTGTGCAACCCACTAATCCATCAGGCTTCCACAGATTACAGTGGCAGGAGTGTCACAACTAAACACCTCTCAACTGCCCCACAGAACCTCATACTCCCTCCCTAATGGGAAGTTGATGGGTCAGTGCATGGTATTTCTCCTACCAACTATAGTGAGACACAAGAGATTCTGCAGATGCTGAAAATCCAAAGCAACACACACAAAATGCTGGCGGAACTCAGCAGGTCAGGCAGCAGCCGTGGAGGAGAATAAACAGTTGACCTTTCGGGTCCAGGCCCCTCATCGGGCCTGCCCTTCGTCACCTCCGTTATTCAGGACCAGTCCTGATGGAGGATCTCAGCCCAAAAGGTTGACTGTTAATTTCCCTCCACAGACGCTGCCTGGCCTGTGAGATCCTCTGTCATTTTGTGTGTGCTGTACAGTGAAGGGAAAGGGGAAGGGGAGATACTGGAAAGCCAGTTGCCAGCTTCTTAAGTCTTACTGCACAATGGACATGATTTGATTAAAGGGTAGACCCCTGCTGCTCCTAAAGACTCTTTTGACTCAGTTGCTTCTGTTTGTTTAGCAGTCAGGTTCATAATTCACTTGTAGGGTTTGATTAACCTTGGCTAGGAACGTAACTCCTGAACCTCTCATGCTCCTTTTGTTTCTCTTGCCAAGTACAGGGGGATTACGAGGAGCTAAAATGTATTACGATTCTCTTTCTTTTCAAATAATTCTTAGCACAGAGCCATAACATGGCATTCGTTGATAGAGCTTGATGTTCCGTAGGAAGAATCTGGAGAAATGAGAGTTCATTTTAAAGACAAAATCGACGTAAATTTATTATCAATCTACATACAGTATATGCCACCATTCACTACCTTCAGATTCATTTTCTTGCAGGCATTTACAGGAAAATAAAGAAATACAATGGAATTTATTGTATTGTATCAGAATCAGAAAGAAGTACCGACATATATTGTGAAAATTGTTGTTTTGCAGCAGCATTACAGTGCAATACATAAAAAAAACTACAACTAAAATAAGAACCTTTTTCTTTTCCTTAGCCCACACTCCTACTGGGGCATAGGCTGCTAACAGCAGCTCACCAAAGTCGTCTCTCCTGGGCCATCCCAAGTGTAACCCATCTATGATTTTTTTTTCTTCTCCCAGGGATGGGGTCTTAGGAACTTCTGTTGGCTTTTCTGTAGGTCTGGGCTTTTACAGGATAAGGCTACTAGCCCTATACCCAATATTCCTCTTTTTGCAGCCGGGTTTGGGACCGTCTGTGGCAGAGTTCCAACAAAAAAACTTGTATGTAAATTAAATAAGTTGTGCAAAAAGAGAGCAATAAAGGAGAGACAGTAATGAGAAGAGGGCAGGTCCTGGGTGATGGGGCTCCATAATGATGGAGGCCACCTTTCTGAGGCATAGCCTTTTGAAGGTGTCCTCGATGCTGGGGGAGAGTGGTGCCCTTGATGGAGCTGTCTGAGTTTGCAACCTTCAGTAGCTTTCTCTGATCCTTGAACTGAATAAAGATAAGAAACGCAGCCTCTTGGTAACTTGAAATGTTTCATCAAAATTCTTTCTGTAAGTAACTTCTGTATATTCTTTTCAAAAGTTTCCATGTCATGCTTCAGGCTGTCAGTTCCATCAGAACTGGAAAGGAAGGAGGAAGACGTCATGGGGAGGGGACGGAGTATGTTAGAAGGTGGTAGGTGAAACCAGGTGAGGGGAAAGGTAGGTGGGAAGGGGAGGGGGGCTGAAACGAGAAGCTGGGAAGTGATAAGTGGAAAAACTAAATGGCTGAATAAGAAGGAATCTGATAGGAGAGGACAGTGGACCATGGGTGAAAGGGGAGGAGGCAAGACACCAGAGGGACGTGATAAGCAGGTGAAGGGAAGAGGAGGGGGTAAGAGGGGAGCCAGAATGGGGAATGGAAAAACAAAGGAGGAGGTGTGGGGGGTTGGGGGGAAGAAATTATCCGAAGTTAGAGAAATCAAACGTCATTTGCACCTTTTCCTTCAACTTGTCATATAGCTGAAAATCCAGAAAATCTCAGCAATGGTTTGGAGAGTACATTTGACTCTAAATTCTCAAGGTAATCTGAGATGGACAATAACTGTGACATTGATAAGAAACAAACAAAAAGATCATTTTCACTTTGCCTAGAATTCCGCTCCTTCACTACAGAGCCCAGTTCATCCCCTTCCCGATCAGATTCTAAAACATCATCAGTGCAGTTTACTCCCAGTATTGTCTCTCTTTGCTCCTTTGCTCCAGATTCAGTTGATTCTTGACAAGACAGCTTCGACTCAGTCAATAGCCTCTCAGTCACCTGCTGATGAGACAAGCACACCTGGGGAGAAAGTTCACTTGACCTGGACTAAAGACAAGTCAGCAGGAGACAGAAGTAAAAACAAAGGACCCGTTACACCAGAAGAAATCCGGGATCTCTTCAGTATGAAACCGTGAGTATACTTCATCTGAAGTCAGGCAAAAGTGAAACTGGCAAGTTATAAAACTATACCTGTAAATAAAATTAAACCTGTACTGGGTATTTGTAATAATGTATCCGAATATTAGGAGCTTTATCCTTGGCTTCAAAGATTCAAGATTCAAAGTACATTTATTATCTAAGTATGTATGCAGTATGCAACCCTGAAATTCATCTTCCTCACAGACAGTCATGAAACAACGAAAACCATGGAACCCATTCAAAAAAAAATCAACGCTCATCTCCAAAACACGCAAGCAAAAACAAGTGATGCAAACAGCAGCAAGAGAAAAGCAAAAAAAACACAGAACATGAAACACAAAATCAAAAGAGCCCAACCAGACATATTCAGTTCATTATCTGCAAGCCGCCCCAATACAAAATTGTCCAAAATAGTAACAAAAAAAACGATTGATCAGAAACCAGAAACAGATCAGAACGTGAACTACAGTGTCCGATCTACAAGTCGTGTTGATAAAAACCCAGAAATCAGGCATTCTCCTCTGACAGCATCAAGCAAGAGAGTGCGATTCCAATGCAGGGACCTTCCTTCCAGAGCAGCGAGCGAGCGGGAGAGAGAGACCGACACGTGCAGACACCTTCCTCCGGGAGCAGCAAGTGAGAGACTGGTAGACAGCACTGAACACCCTCTCAGCCTCTGCATTCGCCTTGATGATTTCAATTTTCCTCAGCACTTTAATCAGCGAGATTGGGGAGAAATGGAGTCGATCTGGGGTCCGCGCACCATCACCAGGCTTCTTGGCCTCTCAGCCTCTCAGCCACACGTTTCTTCTGAAACCTGATCAAACTCCCTCAGAGACAGCAAAGCATTTGATCGCTCAATCGTCCTGAAAACAGCCCACCAAAGTGTAGATCATCTGCTCCAACAGTAGTAGAACCACACTTGAAAGAAAGCGAAGGTGTAAAAGAAGTGAAAGAAGTCGTTCCGGGAACTGTTTGGAGGAGGTCACCCTTGGTCGCGTTCTTCACTGGCACCATCTTATCCCGGAAGATGTATCATATGAATCTTGGCTTGGAATTGGAAGTGGAAATGAAATTGGTTTATTATTGTCACATGCATCAAGATACTCTGAAAAGTGTGTCTTGCATACTGTTCATACTGTTTTAATCATTACATAGTGTACTGAGGTAGAACAAGGTAAAACAGTAATGCAGAATAAGGTAAAGGCTACAGAGAAAGTGCAATGCAGGTAGGCAATAAGGTGCAAGATCAGAATGAGGCAGATTGTGCATTTAATAATTGACTTCTATGTCAGAATTAATAATGATTTTAATTGTTTTTTCTCTCACATTCTACATGCTACCAGTGAATGGGAGAATTTGTAAGTAAAACTGATTGCTTTCCCATCTTATTCCTTCTTCACCCATTAATAGAATTGTAAACCATGTCTATGCGTCATTTATAGGAATGTAGTTTTCACTGCCCATTGACACAGTTAGTGAGGGTCCCTTTTTCTGGGGGATTTGCTTTCTAAGTCCATGGTGTAGTTTGGGCCATTTGGTAATCTGGAATAGGTGAATGTCAAAGCAACCAGGGGTAACACAAAATACAGAGTGGGCCAAGGGGTGACTGAGAGATGCAAAGCTCTCCTCTTGCAAATCATGGGGGAAGACCATCACTTCCCACATTTCCTTTTTCCATTCCTCCTCTTCCAGTGACATGTCACTCCCTGAGAAATATAGCATTTTGTTTATTGGAGGATTGATAGATTTTTGTTTTCAGTGTTAAATGCCTGCACTATTAAATCCATGATATAAATATCTGATGTCTCTCTCAAAACCAGGGCAATGAGGTAGACATTTGATACACTATTTATTAACATACTGGAAACAGTGATTTATAAAAGTGTGTTAATCACCTCAGTGAAGGTCCAGCAATGCACCAGGCTGATGGCGTAATTTGTAGATTTGGATCTTGCCTGTCTATTTTCACGATGCAGGATTTATTTTAGTTGCTTTGGTATTGCAATGTAGCTCTCTTATTAACGTCAGGTACAGCTGCAGTTTAGCAATCACTTTCCCATGGGCACCACTTCGGTACCCATTTCAACACCCTTTAACTTACAGTTCGGCGGGTAATGATTTTCTCTGTCAATCAGAAATCAGTCGAATGTGCGGCGGATGCACACTGCGGTGAAGCTGAATGAAGTCATCGTGAAGAAGTCTCAGGATGCAAAGCTGGTCCTCCTGAACATGCCCGGACCTCCCAAAAATCGGAACGGGGATGAAAACTGTATCCTTTCCTCGGGAAGAGAAATTCCAGCAAAGTAACAAAGTTAACTTTTTTTTTGCTAAAGTTCAATCAATTGGAAAGCAGCATCTGAGATGGGAGATTAAAGTTGGAACATAGAATGGTGCAGACCCTTCTGCCAACCTTTTAACCCACTGCAAGATCATTCTAACCTTTCCCTCCCACATAGCCCAACATTTTTCTTTCATCCATGTGCCTCTTAAATGTCCCTAATGTATCCCTAACTCAGTCAACAGCTCTGGCAACGTGTTCCATGCACCCACCACTCCTCTGACATCCCCCAATAACTTCCTCCAATCACCTTCAAATTATGCCCCCTCAAATTAGCCATTTCCACTATGGGTAAGAAGGTGCCGGCTGTCCACTCTATCAATGCCTTTTATCATCTTATACACCTCTATCAAGTCACCTCTCATCCTCCTTCACTCCAACATTGTAGGATTTTATTTCAAATCCCAAATCTATTTTACTTAATTTATCTGTCAAAGTTCTGGATTCTTGTCCCTATCAGGTCACAAGGTACAGTGCACAACAAAACAGTCCCACTCAAAGTAATTATGAAGGCAACAGAGAATCAGGAAGAGAGAGACCATATTCCCTGGTCTGTCGGCTGAAAAGCAAGAGGTGATTGACATGTGTTTGGATATATAGAGGAACTGGGGTACATAAAGTGCACAAACATAACAAGGACTTTCTTTAACCCTGACACCATTTCTATAGGGTTTGTAAATAAGTGTGTTATTTTTCTGTGGTATCATCATTGTCACAGCCAAGTTTTAATAACATCACCCAGGCCAGGCTTCCAATTGATTAAATCCCATTCTTCATACTTTTGCCTTTGGGGGCCTGCCTCTTCATATATCAGCCTTCCCCTCCCCATCAAGCTCCCCACTCCCTCGCTGACAAGGTGCTGACAGTTGCCACTTCACAACCACCACCCTCTCCCACTGCTGACCCTCTTTGCACTGAGGTCTGGTTTGTAGCAATGAGCCTCCGATCAAAGTTATCATTGGTGTACCACTTGTTGACCTTAAGGCAACCTTTAGGCACACAATAATTGCTTGTTGACCCTGAAACTGTTGTATCGATGATTGTGACTCCTACAGCCATTATCAGTTCAGCCATTTCTCTGAAACTGGGATGTTTTTATTCCTGGCACTTGCAGGTGCTCCACAAACTCTGACAGGGTTCCATTCCCAACACCAGTTCATAATCCAGATATGTGACCAGCCATATATTCAGATTAAAACACAGGGCAACCTTCCAGGCGAGGCAACATTTCACCTGCATGTCTGTCAAAGTCACCTACTGTATCTGGTACTCCCAGAGTGGCCTCCTCTACATTGGTGAGACCTGAAGTAGATCGGGGGATCACTTTGTCAAGCACTGGGGCACTGTTCACAACAGGCAGGGTTTCCTGGTGGCCTCCCATTTTAATTCCACTCCCTATTCCCATTCCAACATATTCGTCCATGGCCTCCTGTCCTGCCAGAATGAGGTTCTGGAGCAATGCCTCAAATTCTATCTGGATAACCGCCAACCTGAAAACATGAACATCAATTTTCCTAATTTCCAATAAATTATAGCCCCCCCACCCTTTTTCCATTCCCCTCTCTTCTTCTTTTCCATTTCTCATTCTGGTTACCCTTCCTCTTCTCCTCACCTGTTTCTCCTTCCCTTTCCTTTTTCAAGGTGTTTCCACTGGTAGGTGAGACGAGACATAGCCTCAAGATTTGAGGGAGTAGATTTAAGATGGAGGTGAGGAGGGACTGCTTTTCCCAGAAATCTGTGGAATTCTCTGCCCAATAAAGCAGTGGAGGCTACCTCAGTAAATATATTTAAGACAAGGTTGGATAGATTTTTGCATAGTAGAATTACATGTTATGGGGAAAAGGCGGTCAGTGGAGATGAGCCAATGGCTAGATCAGCCATGATTTTATTGAATGGCAGAGCAGGCTCGATGGGTCAGATAGCCTACTCCTGCTCCTATTTCTTATGTGTTCAGCCTTTTACCTCTTCCACCTATCACCTCCCAACTTCTCACTTCACTCCCTCCCACACTATTTTCTTCCACCCTTCCTTTCCAGCCCTGATGAAGTGTCTCAGCCTGAAATGTTGACTGTGTGTTTCTCATGATAGATCTGCTGAGTTCCTCCAACATTATGTGCATGTTACAGGCCAACTAAAGGCATGGTTCCACGTACTGAATTCCCACACAGCAAACAATGCCGGCAGTCCCACAGCAGCCAACATCAATCCTGCTGGTCTCCCCAAGTATTCATTCATATACCATTTACAGATTGTGCACCTTAGGCATAAATAACCCAGGGAGGATCTGTAATAGTCACTAATTGGGGCTGAATTTCTTGTAAGGCATTTAACAGTTATTTTTCTCTTGCTGAAAACCTCTTAATCAAGATAGACTAATCTTCACCCCAGCATTCTTCTCTAATTAAAATACAAAACAAAGAAATGTCAAATCTGAAAGAAAAACTGGAAGTGTTGGAGGTTACGGGATAGAAAGCATCTATAAAGAGAGAAATAAAGTTAACTTCTCAGGTTGATGACCTTTCACTGGAACAAGGAAAAGTTAAAAAATAACAATCTTATATTTAGCAGTAGAGATGTTGTAGGGGTGGAAAGAACAGAAGAAGTGATTGTGATAGGATGGGAGACCAGAACAACTAGGTGATACTGACTGAGGGAAGGTGGTGAAGAATAGATAACAGTAAATAATCACTAGCATTAATACAGCTTTTCTCCCTGCACAGATGCTACCTGGTCAGATGGTATTTCCTGCATTTTCTTGTATTTCAGATCTCCAACAAATGCTGTGTGTTCTTTCTGACTGTTCCAGTGTATTTTTATTTCTTTAATCTCAATCCTCATTCTTCCCTTCTATTTATACCTCCTCCAGGCAGACGACTTGACTGCTGTGAAAGCTGGGTGATGGTAATGCCCTTGAGACCATATGACCGAGGAGCAGAATTAGACCATAGGGCCTGTCAGGTTTTCTCTGCCATTCCATCATGGCTGATTTACTTTCCATCTCAAGCCTATTCTCCTGCCTTCTCCCCATCACATTCTATGCCCTTCCTAATCAAGAAACTAATGCCTCCACTTTGAATATACCCATTGACTTGGCCACCACAGCTCTCTGTAGCAATAAATTCCACAGATTCACCACCCTCTGAAGAAAGAAATTTCTCCTCAACTCTGAGGGCATCCTTCTATTCTGAGGTCGTGCTCTCTGGTCCTAGACTCTCCCATGATTGGAAACATCCTCTGTACAACCACTTTCAATATTTGGTTAGTTTCAATAAGATCCCCCCTCATCCTGCTTTGAACGTCAAGGGGAGATGGTTAGATCCGCTGCCCTGGGGTAGATGAATGGAAGAAAATTGCATGGATATGGATAAAAATCAGTTGGTCCACATGATCACAATCTGCCTTTTAGCCTCAGTTTCTGTCTTCTTTTTTTTAATTGGTTCTACTGGAATTCTTTGTTTTGTGGCTGTCTCCAAGGAGACGAATCTCAAGGTTGTATATAGCATACATACTTGGACATAAATGTGCTTTGAGCTTTGAACGTTTGTTTGACAAGGCACGGCTCTTTTCCTTGACAAACACAAACTGCAGACATGGAGTTCCTGGAGGTGTTAACAGAAGGCCTGGAACGAGTGCTGTTGGTTCGTGGTGGGGGTCGTGAGGTCATCACCATTTACTCCTGAGCACCAGTCATGGCCAGCAGTCACGCAACGAACCCATCACAGCTATCGATCAGTAACTCCCCACCTCATCTCAATGTACAGCATTTGCCATGCAGCTAATGAAACTTCCTGTCCCATTCCTGGTAATGGTTTTTGTAAAGCCTTTCCTTTTGGAGACAGGATAGAAAATAACAATGAAAAGACTAAGAAGGGGAATGCTCACCTACACAGCTTCTTGTCTTAAATTACTTTGTGTCCTCTCTCAGCTTTTGTTGCTCCTTAAGAACCTGTCATTGGAGTTGCAATATTAGAAAGCTAGCATTAGAAGACATGGGCACGGTAGATATGAGTAACCACTTCTGGGGTGTGTGGCGACATATACAAATTAGCAGCATTCACAAGACTAGAGAAACCTTTTCCAGAAAGCACTCTGTCCACAGTTTAACCTTTGGTACATCACAGGTGGATTATTCCACAGATCAGCTATCAGGCTGGGACTCTTCTACCTTACACTACAGTTTCAGGTCAAAGGTTGGCTTGCTTGTATCTGTGTCAATCTCCAGACACTGGCCCTTTGCTTGGTATTCATCCACAAGAAAGTTAACCTATTCAAGGAGGGCCCAGCTTCCAAGGTGCGACTGGGGGAGGGTGGGGGTTGGGGGAGGGTGAAAAAAGAAAATAGAACTATTTATTTTTAAGAGGATGTAAAATATATAAAATGTGGTATATTAGATACAGATGAAGTAAAAGTAAAATAAAATAAAACATGAAATGGGAAAGAGAAGCTCGGGTTAGTTGATGTAACATTAAAAATGTTTTACTTCTTTTCATTGCCAGCGGGTTTTTTTGGTTAGCCAGTGTTTTTTTTTTGTTATATTAGTAGAGAACTGCTATAATAATACTGATGTTTTAGTAACTGTAATACTTGTGTTTGTTTCAGCAAGACAATATTTCCCTCGCAGTCTAAGGATTAATTGGATTTGTTAGTTGACATGGAACTGCACCAATCCCTTATTTGTTACACGCCCTATAATTAGCTGAGCTGTGCATTCTCCAGTCATAATTATTCACAAGACAATAGCTTTTCTAGTCTGCATTTCAAAATGTCTATAAATAAATTTAACATCCTTTTTTATCATAGTTAGACTTCTCAAAGAAGTTGTGATTATTTTTTGGCTGGAATGAATTGAGGGAAAATAATTATGAGCAATATGAATATATTTTCGCAGATGATAAGCATTTTTCACTGACCCTGATAGTAAAGGATATTCAGTTATTGCAGATTGTGTATATACTATAAATAGTAAAATTGTTGTAACCTGCGCGAAGGGCTGACCTATATTACTCAAGGCGCTGTGTGCATCTAGTGAACATTAGCTCTCATTTATTACAAGGTTCACAAGTTAAAAATTACCACTCAGAAAGTGTGTTTACTAATTAGAAGATCTGAAATGTAAATGATTAAAATGTATCAAAGCATTTTTTTCATTTTTCATTCCTTTACATATCAATTTGACTATAATTTGGAGCTGATATCAAATGTGTAACTAGATAAACAGTAATCATTTTTCAAAATTATATGACAACATATAATGTGAAAACAACAGTTTTGGCAGCTCACTCATAAGTATTTAAAAGCTGTGTCTTGTGAGCATTTCCCTTTGACAATAATTTGTTACATGTTGACTGAAATAAGCCGTATTTAGATTTGACCATTCAGTGCATCTTACTGGGGAAATGCAATCAAATCTAATCTGTTCAAACAGAATGGGGAAAACAAAGCATTTAACAATAGAACAGTTTTGCAGAAGATAAACTGACTCTGAAATCAAAGAGATGAAATCGAGAGCAAATTATCAATTAAAGCTCTAGTCTAGACAGCTGCACAAATTTAGGATTTAAATCAAGGCAACTACCTAGAGTTAAAATTCAAAAACATAAATGTTTAACATTCACTTGTTTCTGCATTTTCAAGACTATATATTTACTAAGGACTTGGATTCTGTTGGGCAATCTGATCACGTCCAAATCATCTTCTAGTTCTTAATCTGTACCTACACAAAAAAAATCCTTTGTTGTTTTAGTGATATTTATTTTGTCTTTATTTTTAGGATCTTTATTTTAATGTTTTACTGGGGAAATGGGTTTGCAAAAAAAAAATGAATTTAAATATTCATAGTGGTACAAAGTAATGATGGTATGCATTTTATGGCCACAGGATGTCACCAAAATACTTTAGTCACCATTTCAAATTCTCGAGTATTATGATTTATTATTTTAACAGTTAATTAAAACAGAAATTAGCTTTAAAATATTAGAGCTCTTTGGTTTATTTTGTATAATGATTATTACCAAGCAATTTATTTTCTTTGGATTTCATACATTTTCCCAATGACATCAATAGCATCCAATAATGATGATCATGTCTTTGCATTTTTCAATCAATCATGAATGTTCTTAAGTCAATGGAAAATACAGTGCAACCTCATTAAAATGAAGTTTATGTTAAAATCATTATATTTGCTGCAATGATTCCCACTGGTTTCTTGCAATATGCTTTCATAGGCAGTACAGTACTAATTCATTGGCTACAATGGTGCAACAAGAATTATTCAGACCTGGTAATGTGCATAACAAAAGCATCAGGACTTAATGGAGTTGATAATAAAATATTGAGAGTAATCATCCAATAATTTTACAGAATTTCTATTTAGCATACCTAATTACTTAACCCCTTTCCTTCAATAACCATAATGAGCACCCTGCACTGTCACACACCACCCATATTCATGCAACAAACATACAAATACTAAAAAGGACTCCTAGCATCACTCAAATTACAAGAAAGCAGTTAAAAGCTTAATAACAAAATGTGACAATTTCTAACAGAAATTACCAATACATTACAATAGTTTCTCTTGGGCATCTTGAACACTGCTTAATACAACTATGGGTACTGCCCCTGGCCATTTTCGAGCATTGTCTATAGGATTTTACCAGCTAACACCTGAAAGTGCCTATAGCTATCTAGTAGACAGATATTAAAAGTATTAACAGCTACTTCATTGATCTTTTCTAATGCTGTTTAGACATTTTGCTTGCCTGTCTCTGTATACATACGACATAGTTAGTAACAGCATATGAAGTTAACATATTGGCCAGTTTATTACAATGTTTAAAAACTGATTAAACTATAGGTATTTATTCACAGGATAGATCCCATAAGTGATTAAAGATCTTTACCATACAATTTGTAATAGCATTTATTAGTATTTTACTAATGAACAAAACCCCCAACTGTTTACTTTAAGTATTGTAGTTTATACACACAGTTATTTGCTTGTTAATTTCCACCCAATTCACATGTATTTATTTTAGTGGACTGTATCTTAGGTATAATTTACTGGGCAGCTTCAGTAAGTACAGAGAGAAGTTTATTGACTAGGTAATTCTTACTAACATCTATAGATGCTAAAAAAAAGAATAACCACACATATATTTATCAGATAATTCCAACAGACATCCACAGAAATTTATATATTGATGAGCTTTTATGGATTTCCAAAGGCATTTATCTACTGATTACATTCTTATAGCACTCATGAGTGCTTATTTTCCAGTCAGTTTCAAACCTTTCTGACTAATCCACAGATAGACACAGATGTCTCTTTATTGAACAGTTCCATCTATGGCTAATTATCTACTACAGTGTTTCTAATTGAAACTGATAATTTTTCATTGACTGAACAATTTATCTTAGTAATCATGGGTATGTAATTACTGGGCACTTATAATTTGGTGTCTTGGGTGTTTACTTGACTTTTTCTCAAGGTACCTCCATATTTTTCTGCTGATCATTTCTATCAGTGCTTTTAGGCTGTCTGTGCTTCCAATGTCTTTCCTGGACAAGACTGTTTAATGTTGTAAGAACTCTACATCTTCATAAATACATCCTTATTCAAGTAATTTGTTTATAGGTGATCATTCCAATGTTTTTATGATTTGTAAACCTTGGTTGAACTGGTCATTCACCAAATGGCACAAATTTATAAAATAAGCCAAAGAGGAAAACTCTAACATCAGACACTCCACTCAACAAACCTTCTAACATGGGTGCTCAGACACGTGTTTAAAAAAAAGTCACTGGAAGAATGAAGATATTTGATACTAGGCTGTTGTTTCCAGACCAGTTTGTTCTACTGATTTAATTAATTCATCTAAAATCTTATTATCTGCTACTGCAATGTGATCTAGTGCATGCGCAACTTAATTACTGTAATAGGTCACCGGGATATCAGCCACTGAATGGTCATTGCAGATTTTACTGGAAAATGTACCTAAATTTATATTTCAAAAACAATTTTCATATGTTATATATAGAAAGAGTAAGATTGTTGTAGAGCTGTGTTTAAAGTATATCCTTCTGCCTTCTTTAATCAATCATGTGTTAGGTATAGTTATGGTGTTTATGTCTTTTTATCTCTTTAACATTGTTTCAGTTATAAGGATTACGAAAATGAGTTTGGGTATTTCATTCTGTAGCAACAAAGCAGGTTTCAGCCATCTGTGTATGTTCTTGGGGTATGTTAGAACGGGGGAATAATTATGAGAGGTTAGCAGTGGGGTTTCTACTTGTATTATTACTGCCAGCAATACTTCTGTTTCATTTCTTAACATTCATTCTCTCAAATGATGCTACTGGGTTGCAATTTCAACTGAATGCAAAAAAAAAAGAAATATGCAAAGTACAAATCTGCTTGCTCTAACTTTCATTTTTATAAAATAGATTTAAAAGTAAAATCTATTTTGATTCAGTAGTTTACATGTTAATGAATGCCAAGATAACTTCACACAGGCTTGTAATCACATTTTTTGCTGAAATACAATAGGCATATCCTTCTGTGAATAACACACACACAAAATGCTAGAGGAACTCGGCAGCTTAGGCAGGGTCTGTGGAGAGGAATAAACAGTCAGCGTTTTGGCTGAGCCCCTTCATCAGGACAAGGTCTCGGCCCAATACATCGGTTGTTTATTCTTTTCCATAGAAGCTGCCTGACCTACCGAGTTCCGGCAGCACTCGGTGTGCGTTACTCTGGACTTGCAGCATCTGCAGAATATCTTGTGTTTATGTCCTTGTGAATAGTCAGGATATGTTTAAATCTATACCACATGTCTGCACCGGCAAAGATGACCGTAATGTACATAAATCATGTACGTAAATTGAATATTCAAACTGCACTGAATATCAGTTCCAAGGTGAACTTAGTCTGTGAAACCAATGTACTGAGTGGTATTAAAATTAGTGTTGACCAAAATGCTATGATGTAGAATGGCTGAGGAATAAAGGACATTGTCACTCATTTTAGGTTCAATTGTCAATAATTTCTTTGAAAAAAAAATTACAATTTGGTATTTATGTCTCCACTATTTAAGATTACCTTAACCATTTTACTGGCTGCAGTAATTCCATATTTTATCCCATACTTGGCACTAAGCTGAACACTAATGTATATATTAAAAAGTAAATACCCTTACAAGTTCCGAAAATAAAAGTGTGGCCTAAGACCTCCCACAGACCTTAATAGACCAAAAATATTTTGTCACTTCATACTTCCAAGCAAGTATCTTTATACAGTGATTTTCTGATGAAATGGCTACTTTATTTTGTATACAATGGAATGGTTTTGGAAGAGCTACATATAAGGGGCAACAATTACATTAAAAAATGGATTTACCAAAACTAACAATTTTGAATATAATATTTTAAAAAATGTTCTCTGAATATATTTCTTACTGCAAAATACATTAAAGATCTAATTGATGTCATAAATAATTATAACTAATCTATGTCTGAAGTTGATAAATAAAACTACTGTTGCAGGAAGAAATGGTTTCCTGTAACACATTATATCTAATTACTAGCAGTTGCCACTTTAATGCCGTAGCATCAGAGGACTACTGAAAATCTCCGATTTTGAGATATTAATATTGTATCTACCATGAGTGTCATGGTAGATACAATATTAATCAAATTTCTTTTGGAAAACATTTCATATTATGCAAATAACAAGTGACAATGGTTCTTTAAACTCAACAGTTAAATTTGTACCTACTTTGAGATAATTAGGTGATTCTAGTATATGTTTCGGATAGTTTGTTTCTAGGCACTAGGAACTGCAGGAGAACTACAGACCAATTAATACTAATAATTATAATAGCATAATTAAATACACACATTAAGGGCCAAGTATTTCCTGGAAAATAGCATATATAAATTTTTAAAACATTGTTCCTCAGACCATGTCACTCCTTACATCTATGACCACTTAAGAAATACTTTAGATCATTTCTCCCTAAACATTCCCTCCTCTAAAACATGATTGAAAGTGCATACACTTGGTTAAAAGGTATTCACTTCCATTAAATAGGAAGTGTAGTTAAGAAAGAATTTTAACAATCTAATGTTCTCCCATAATCACATTTATTAATCTATACAAAGATATATTTAAATATTAAGGAACTAAGCATATATTGATGATTATATTGTGTATTTCCCATTGTTCTTGATTTTTTTTTGTATTATAGAATTAGTTGGCAGAGTTTGGATGCCTGTGTATTACCTGGTGTGTAGTCATGTGCTGTGGTACATCTCGTTGTCAAAAGTTTGAATGCATGCAATTTGTAACTTGTAAGAAACCTACCAGAGACTAACTGAATGCACACATTTTAATAAAGACTGTAAAATAATATTTGGAAGGTTGAAATAAATTAGGATGTTCTTAGAATGTGTATTTGCAGCCAGCAATAAGAGATGCCATCACCCTGGAATATTTATTATGCAAGTTTAGGCAAATTTGAGCTGTTTGAATAGAAACCACATCAGAATCTCATTACCCTCTTCACAGCTCATTTTGAATCTATTATCTAATTGACTTAACAACATATTATTTATTACCGTAGTAAATTGCAAAAAAGTTGAAATGCGCACCAGAGAGCACAGAGCATCAATGTTCGTCACCATCCAGTTATTTCCAAGTATTACCAGATAAAGTCACATTTATCCTTGGAAATTAGCCAGTCTTTCTACTACATTAAAGTTATGTCCAAAGATATATAAAGACAGTGGCAATATTGACAGATGGTTCTCATTGAATGTTTCCTGTTTAATTGCCAATTTTGATCTGCATTATATGCCCTCAGAACTAGACTCAGCCAGAAACAGACTATTTCTTACAATGGAACCAAAGTCCCTTCCATAGGTTGAGCACAGTTCATTCTTTTCAGTTATTTTGGGCCAAAATCAATATCCTTTTCCATGGGTTAGGCCAGGACATGTTAAAAAGTAGAATTACCATTTCAGCAAAGATTTTGACCACCTATTACCTTGACACTTAAATTGATATTGTTACTTACTCATTGAAGACTAAATTTACTACCCTTCATGAAACCATGCAAGAATTATGATGTAACAAATAACTTTGTTTCATAATATTTATTTGACAGGTGGGACTGGAGTAATTCATAGAGAATGAAAACCAACCCTTTTTCCAACTCGTTCATGCTGATCAAGCTCCTTATGTGACCTGATGTAAAGCTTGGACCTGTCCACATTTTTTTTTAATGTATTTCTACCTGCCTCTACTCAACCTCTTCTGGCAGCTCGTTCTTTCCCCAAGGTTGCTTTCCTCTTCTACGGCCACTTGTGTGGAATCTGATTCATTGCTACCAAGGTGGCTTCACTTCAATGATAGTTAATTGTGTTTAATCTTGAAAGCCAGAATTTACTGTTGCTTTCAGAGTTTAAGATGAGAGTCACTTTTCCTCCATAGAGTGCATCTCTAAGCTATTACTACTTTCTGGACTGTGATTGGTATTCCTTCAGGAATGGTTAGAAGATTGATTGATATTATGGTGTTGCTGGTGCTACATAGAAATCCTATACTTTCACAGGGTCAGAAATGTTAGTGCAGTAATTTCTGCCCTTTTTTTATAAATTACTAAACTAAATGTGCCTTTTTCCAGTGGAAAGGCCACAGCACAAAATTGGAGCAGACATTTCAAATCATCATTTTAAAACAGCATTATGGCCAAATTTCCCAATAGAAAATTATCAGATCGATAATGTGTAAACTAGAACCTTGTTTTTAAACTCTTACTAAAAGAATGGGTTAACAGCAGGACTTAAAATGAAAACTCTTCATTCGTGTATCACCTTTCATTCATCTAAACTCTAGGGAGTGTTATCTTGCTTCTGAATAATTCCCAGCTTTCTGAGAGCCTATATGGTAAACCTATGTTCCACTCTCTATTGCAAGAATATTATTCCTTAGAGAGACCAGATCAACACAAATCACACCAAGTGCTCTTACCCCAGGATCCTGCATAACTACAGTAAAATCATTTATTCTTGCACCCAAATCCTTTTACAATAAAGTCTACCTTACCACTTCCCTTCCTAATTGATTGCCCCACAGTACATTCATTTGTTGATCTATGTGTGAGGATATCCATATCCCGCTTCAGCTTCTTTAAATTCTTTTTCCCCATATTTTTCTTGCAAAGTGGATGAGTTAAAATTACACAATCTTGAAAGCTGATGATTTAGTGCCTCTTTTATTTCCACAGCTATTTGTAAAAGATTTAAGTGTAGGTCAGTGTGTGCTGAGGAATTAATCACCCACACATTATTTTTTTCCAATATTGATTGCTACTAATAATGATTTTGCTACTGCTCTGTCTATATCCAGGAAATAATATTGTGTCTTCCTCTGTCAGCAGCTTTAAGCATAATTTTACAGTTCTGAAAGCATGTTAAAAAATGGTTCTAGATCAAATCTATTTTTGCTTTCATTTGTTATCTATTATTTTGCTGCAATGTAGAGCTCCAAAATAAATGGAAGGTTATTAATAAAACGGTTGACAAATTTCAAAGGCATGTAATGATAGAAGTGATATAAAGAAGCATTAACTAACCTAAAGGCAGATTTACTTAGAGAAATAAGATTGGGAAAGAGAAGAATTTTAGCCTTGTCAAAGAAAACATTTTTAACCAATGAGTCCTGTTCTAATACGGAATGAAGCAATATTCAGTGTAGGACAAATGGAGTGTAATTGTCAGTCATCAAGTCTAAAGAGCCCATAACATTAACAGTGGTGTACAGCGGTTTATGGTGCATTACCCTTTAGATTTAGTTTTACAAATATGATTCAACAAGGAGCTGCACTGTAAATGTACATAAATAACCCAACAGTCTACTAATGATGAAGGTGCTTGCCTTCATCAAATGCAAGTTAATAAAAATCATTGGACAGACTAATATTAAGAATATGTAAAGAGCAAAGTTTTGAAAGGAGAAGGTGAGCAGAGACATGCTTGTGCCCCTGTACACACATCCTATCAGGGTGGCAAGGAAAAAACATGCAAGTTAATTGCATTGATAATAGAGCTATAGGATACAAAAGCAAAGATATTATTGTGGAAATTCTACCATACAGTTAGACCTCAAGTGGAAAACTGCAGATAGAAAGGCAACATAGGAAAAATACAACTGCCTTAAACATTGGACACAAATTTAGCAGGACTATCAATTATGAAAGCTGATAAGTTTAGGACTGGTGTCTTAATCAGAGAAGAGGTGGTATTTTCATGGAAAAAGCTATCCTTTCTGATAATGAATCATTAACTAGACACTGTAAAATGATTGATAATAGTCCACAATGTTGACTCGCACTTCTTTGCCCATCCAACCCTTTTCATTCAGTTGGGATGATCTGGCACACTGCACTAGGTGAAGTAAATGTAGATTTAATAAAAAATACCATAGATTATTAAGGGCAGTTTGATGGTGTAAGTAACCTTACAGGATTATCCTCAGAAGGGAAAAGATGAAAAACCAGGTACAACAATGCCTATTGAAGCTCATACCTAATTACCAGAACACCATCCAATATAATTGGCTCTGTAATCCAATGATTATTCCTCTATTACTTGAATAATCAAAACTCAAGTTCAGTACAGTCCTAGATAAATTGCTATGGCATGATGGTATGGTGCTAGTGTAATGCTTTACAGGCCAGAATCTGGGTTCACTTCCTACTGCTGTCTGTAAGGAGTTGATATGTTCTCTCCATGACCACATGGGCAACATGGAAACATAGAAAACCTACAGCACAATACAGGCCTTTCAGTCCACAATGCTGTGCCAAGCATGTACTTACTTAGAAATTACTGAAGGTTACCCATAGCCCTCTATTTTTCTAAGCTCCATGTACCTCCCCAGGAGTCTCTTAAAAGACCCTAATGTATCCGCCTCCACCACCATTGCCAGCAGCCCATTCCATGCACTCACTACTCTCTGCATAAAAAATTTACCCCTGACATCTCCTCTATAACCTACTTCCAAGCACCTTAAAATTGTGCCCTCTCATGTTACCCACTTCAGCCTTGGGAAAAAGCCTCTGACCATCCACATGGTCTATGCCTTTCATCATCTCTATCAGGTCACCTCATCCTCCATTGCTACAAGGAGGAAAAGCCAAGTTCACTCAATCTATCCTCATAAGGCATGCTCCCCAACCCAGGAAACATCCTTGTAAATCTCCTCTGCACCCTTTCTATGGTTTCCACGTCCTTCCTGTGGTGAGGTGACCAGAACTGAGCACAGTACTCCAAGTGGGGTCTGATCAGGGTCCTACATAGCTGTAACATTACCTCTGGGCTCTTAAACTCAATCCCTTGGTTGATGATAGCCAATGCACCGTATGCCTTCTTAATCACAAAGTCAACCTGCGTGGCAGCTTTTACTGTCCTATGTGCTCAGACCCCAAGATCCCTCTGATTCTCCACACTGCCAAGAGCTTTACCATTAATAGTATATTCTGCCATTATATTTGACCTACCAAAATGAACCACCTCACACATATCTGGGTTGAACTCCATCTGCCACTTCTCAGTCCAGTTTTGCATCCTATTGATGTCCCACTGTAACCTCTGACAGCCCTCCACACTATCCACAACATTCCCAATCTTTGTGTCATCAGCAGACTTACTAACCCATCCCTCCACTTCCTTATCCAGGTCATTTATAAAACTCATGAAGAGAAAGGGTCCCAGAACAGATCCCTGAGGCACACCACTGGTCACCGACCTCCATGCAGAATATGACCCATCTACAACCACTCTTTGCCTTCTATGAGCAAGCCAATTCTGAATCCACAAAACAAGGTCCCCTTGGATCCCATGCCTCCTTACTTTCTCAATAAGCCTGGCATGGGGTACCTTATCAAATGCCTTGCTGAAATCCATATACACTACATCTACTGCTCTACCTTCATCAATGTGTTTAGAAATACCCTCAAAAATTCAATCCAGCTCATAAGGCACGACCTGCCTTTGACAAAGCCGTACTGACTATTCCTAATCATATTATGCCTCTCCAAATGTTCATAAATCCTGCCTCTCAGGAATCTTTTCCATCAACTTACCAACCACTGAAGTAAGACTCACTGGTCTATAATTTCCTGGGCTATCTCTACTCATTTTCTTGAATAAGGGAATAACATCTTCAACTCTCCAATCCTTTAGACCCTCTCCCATCCCCATTGATGATGCAAAGATCATTGCCAGAGGCTCAGCAATCTCCTCCCTCACCTCCCACAGTAGCCTGAGGTACATTTCATCCAGTCCCGTAGGCTTATCCAACTTGATGCTTTCCAAGAGCTACAGCACATCCTCTTTCTTAATGTCTATATGTTCAAGCTTTTCAGTCTGCTGTAAGTCATCCCTACAATCACCAAAATCCTCTTCCATAGTGAATACTGAAGCAAAGTATTCATTAAGTATCTTTGCTACCTCCTCCAGTTCCATACACAGTTTTCCACTGTCACACTTGATTGGTCCTAATCTCTCATGTTTTATCCTCTTGCTCTTCACATACTTGTAGAATGCCTTGGGGTTTTTCTTAATCCTGCTCACCAAGGCCTTCTCATGGCCCCTTCTGGCTCTCCTAATTTCATTCTTAAGCTGCTTCCTGCTAGCCTTATAACCTTCTAGATCCCTATCATTACCTACTTTTTTGAACCTTTCGTAAGCTTTTCTTTTCTTCTTGACTAGATTTGCAACAGCCTTTGTACACCACAGTTCCTGTACCTTTCCCCATATCATTGGAACGTACCTATGTAGAACATCAAGCAAGTATCCCCTAAACATTTGCCTCATTTCTGCCATACATTTCCCCGACAACATCTGTTCCCAATTAATGCTTCCAAGTTCCTGCCTGATAGCTTCATATTTCCCCTTACTCCAGTTAAACGCTTTCCTAACTTGTCTGTTCCTATCCCTCTCCAATGCTATGGTAAAGGAGGATAGAATTGTGATCACTATCTCCAAAATACTCTCCCACTGAGAGTCCTGACACCTGACCAGGTTCATTTCCCAATACCAGATCAAGTAGAGCCTTTCCTCTTGTAGGCTTATCTACATATTGTGTCAGGAAACCTTCCTGAACACACCTAACAAACTCCACCCCATCTAAATCCCTTGCTCTAGGGAGATGCCAGTCAATATTTGGGAAATTAAAATCTCCCACCAGGACAACCCTGTTATTATTACACCTTTCCAGAATCTGTCTCCCTATCTGCTCCTCGATGACCCTGTTACTACTGAGTGGTCTATAAATAACACCCATTAGAGTTATTGACCCGTTCTTGTTTCAAACTTCCACCCACAGAGACTCAGTAGACAATCCCTCTATGGCTTCCTCCTTTTCTGCAGCCGTGACGCTATTTCTGATCAACAGTGTCATGCCACTATTTCTTTTGCCTCCCTCCCTGTACTTTCTGAAACATCTAAAGCCTGGCACTCTAAGTAACCATTCCTGCCCCTGAACCATTCAAGTCTTTGCAATGGCCACAAAATCATAGCTCCAAGTATTGATCCACGCTCTAAGCTCATCTGCTTTGCTCATGATGCTTCTTGCATTAAAATAGACACTTCTCAAACCATCGGTCTGAGCGCATTCCTTCTCTATCACCTGGCCTATTCTCCCTCTCGCACTGTCTCCAAGCTTTCTCTATTTATGAGCCAACAGACCCTTCCCCCGTCTCTTCAGTTCGGTTCCCATCCCTCTCTAATTTTTTTTTAGTTTCGCAGATCAACCATTGCTCTAAGCAGGATATTTCTGCATGGCCTGAAAACTGCACAGCACTTTAAATGTGATTTTATGGTAATATGGATACTATGAAATTTTTAGAATGAAAATTGAAAAAACTCATACTTTTGATTGTGTTTATTAATTGAAGGGTAGAATTAATACAGTTCAACAAAGAAAACATTTCGCATTTCACAAACTTTTCTGTCTTTATTACAATCCTATCGTCTATAAACACTGTCCAGATTAATTTTGCATCCGGATGAAAGATACGTCTCGATTCTCATTAGATAACACAAATGTTTCACCTCTAGTCCGTTTCTGGATTTACATTCGATTGAATTCATGAGACTGAATTCACTTTCACAGTCAACAGTGTCAACAAGAACTGACAATTCTTCAAATTTTCGTTTCTAAGCACATAGTTCAACATATCAATGGACGTCTTATTTGAACAAGTCTTAACTTTCTCAGAAACGACAATTTTGAAATAACATAATTGCTGCGATATTTTTGAGGCAGCGCTTTCGTTGTAGTTCATAATAGTAGCTGAGTACTTTTTTTGTCAGTCGTATAACATTCTATTCCAAATGCAAAATTGGTTGCGTTTGCAATAGCAACGGGGTCAAAAGCTTGCTCGTCTCTTACATCATCGTCAGGAAATCTATTACCCAAGTGATTGCACACACCTAAATCGAATATTAGGCGCAGTATCGACGTCGGAACCTGTAGATACACTCCAATAAACGGCACCACCAACTTTAAACACTGACAATGTTAATACGTCGAAGCTCTAAAATGTTTCAGTTATGGTTATGGTACGCTGATTATCTAGAAAATTGATGCATTATCAGAATCAGGTTTAATATCACCGGCATATGTCGTGAAATTTGTTAACTTTACAGCAGCAGTACAATGAAATAAATGATAAATAAATATTTACACGGCTGCCAATGTAAATATAGATAAGAAACAAATTACGTTAGATATATATTTTAAATTGGCACGTTGAAATAAGTAGAGCAAGTAACAGTATTGAGGGGGTGCTGGTGGGTTCAATGACCATTTACAAATCGTATGGCAGAGGGGAAGGAGCTGTTCTGAATCGCCTTCCGGCTTCTGAACTTCCTTCCTGCAGTAGTAATGTTAAGAGGGCATTTCCCGGGTGCTGGGGATCATTAATGATAGACGGCACCTTCCTAAAACACCGCTCCCTGGAGATGCCTGGGATACTACGGAGGCTAGTACCCAAGATGGAGCTGACTAAATTTACAAGTTTCTGCAACTTACTACGATCTTATGCAGTAGCCCACCCCCATGCCAGAGGATGATGCAGCCAGTCAGAATGCGCTCCGTGGTACATTTGTATAAGTTTTTGAGCGTTTTGGTTGATAAATCAAATCTCCTCAAATTCCTAATGGAATATAGCCGCTGTCTTGTCTTCTTTATAGTTGCATCAATAGTTGCGTCCAGGTTAAGTCCTATATTGACACCTGGGAACTTGAAATTACTCACTCTCCACTTCTGATCCCTCTATGAGGATTGGTTTGTGTTCTCTCGACTTGCCCTTTCTGAAGTCCACAATCAACTCTTTGGTCTTGCTGACATTGAGTGCAAGGTTGTCGACACCACTCAACTAACTGGTATATCTCGCTACTGTAGGCCTTTTCGTCACCATCTGAAATACTGTCAAATGGTTTCGTCAGTAAATTTATAAATGGCATTTCAGCTATGCCTAGCCACACAGTCATGGTGTGGAGAAAGCAGGGCAGTGGGCTAAGCACACAGCCCTATGGCGCGTCAGTGAATATTCATTATTATAATTAATTACTGGGTATTTCACAATTATAATAAAATCATATATTAAAAAATTCTAGCTGCGCGGGCGGCATTTGTTACTGCGCGGCTGCGCAGTTTCGAGGGAACGGTACACGAAGATTTCATCCAAATGCTTTGGCTATTTCGCACATCTCAAAGATGTACGGGTTAGTTAAGGGTGGGCATGCTGTTGACGCCAGAAGAATGGCGACACTTGCGGGCTGCTCCAGCGCATCCTCGGACTGTGTTGTTCATTGACGTCAAGGTCAAATTTGACTGTATGCTTCGATGTAAACGTGACAAATAAACAGAATGGTAGACATCCCTCCAGATATGTATTCTCCCAATCTGCTGTTTCTTGCTGTGTACAAATCACACCTAATTATTTGGGAAAACTTTTAAATTGCTGCAGAATAGCTTAATCCAAACAGTTTGCAATGTAGGATGTATAAAATATATCACAAGGAAAAAATATTTTACATCTTAACAGTTTCCTTCTGTCTTACGGCAGCTTCATTAATACAGCCGACTTCACATTAATACTTACAGAAATAATCAAAACCAACTGAATGGATTTTGTAATCACTGAAGAAAATTACATAGAAGAGTTTTGTACCTTTCCCATTTGTAGAAAATTAAAATCCCTCAATCTGGTCCTTTAATCTTCTCAAACTAATAATATATTCATTCACCATTGCTAAACGGTTAATACTGATAAGATGGCACCGGTAAATCACAGCGATATGCTGTATGTTGCTTGCAAAAACTTGTAAATACGTATACTGTACCTCTTTTGAATTACTCTCATTACAATATGCAGCATGTAATTTTCCTTTAAGCAATGTACTTTTGACCATTATAATTAACTAGTGATTTCACGATCTTCTGAAAGATTTGGTGGACAACTCTTAAGCATGTAGTTACAGCACTTCTAAGCAGATGCAGGTACATCGCCATGGCCGGAAGCAAGGGAGGAAGGGTGGACTCCAAGCCAGGCGGAAATGCAGTGGAATGCGACACCCTCTACCCAGCATCTTCTTAGCAGAGGAGCAGCTGCAGCATTGCTTTGAGTTGGTGGACTGGGCAGTGTTCAATGGCTCAGAGGATCTGAAAGAATATGCCAGTTACCACGGGCTTTATAAAAAGTTATAAGTGTGTCCCCACAAAATCATCCAGTCTTCCCCAACCAGAAGCCCTGGATGAACCATGAGATCCATAATCTGCTAAGGACCAGATATGAATGGCTTTCAGGTCTAGTGAACAAGAAACAAGAGATCCAGTTATGATCTCCAGAAAGCCATCCTGCAGGCCAAGTAGCAATTCCAGACTAAATTTGAACAAATGAAGAACGCCCGACAGCTGTGGCAGGGTTTGAATGCTATTACCTCTTACAAAATGAAACCAACCAACATAGGTGACAATGGGGCTTCACTTCCAGATGACTGCAATTTCAATCTCTGAAGGATGTGAGAGCATCAATCTTCAGGCTCTTGAACCAGTGGTGATAACCTAACTAAAAATAATAACCTCACTTATCCCATCTCTGAACTGTTCCCACAACCTATGCATTCACCTTCAAGAACTCATCTCATGTTTTACTATTTGCAGTTGTTATTTGCACACCAGTTATTTGCCAATTTTGTTGGGTGAGGTCCTTCACTGATTCTATTGTTTCTTGGATTTAGTGAGTATGCCCACAAGAAAATGATTTTCAGGGTTGCATATGGTGATGTCTGATAATAAATTTACTTTGAACTTTGATGTAGGTATCCTTAATTTTATTATCTTACACATTTTAAGTGTGCAAGTGTACTATACCAGTTTGAAAATATCCTGTGACACAAAGTTTGTATACTTACAGTTTGCAGAGAACAGATAATTCAGCCCAAATAATCTGTGCTTGCCTCCAAAAACATTGCCATTTGGTCCTATTCCCCTGTAGCCTATTGTCTCTCGCACATGCCCATCAAATACCCCTAATTCTTCTGCCACCCAATTGAGAGATGTGGATGGAAACCAGAGCACCCAGTGGAAACTCATGGAAAAAAAATGCAACCTCCATACAAAGACCACTGAAGATCAACATCAAACCCAGCATATTTTGCAGCACAAAGTGCCAGCTCTACTATCAGTCAGACCTTTCAGAGTTAAATGGAGGTTGTGTTTATAAAACAATCTCTTGATAACATTCTATAATAAAACTTTTACTTTTTTCTTCATAATGAAGAGCTGGTGAACAGTTTCATGGATACTAACCCTACCAATGTGAAGCACTAAAGCTAATTTTTCTGAGTTAACAATAATTTGGCCATTGATCTTGAAAAACATCAAATGCAGAGCAATTAAAAAAATAAGCACAATTAGAAAAACAGAGTGTCAGAGTGCAGGATCAATTTAGAGACCTAACTTCACAGTGCCAGAAACCCAAGTTCAAATCCTGATCTCAGGTACTGGTTGTATGGAGTTTACACATTGTCCCTCTGTGTGTGTTTCCTTTCTACATCCCAAAAACTTGTGGGCTGGTAGTTTAATTGGCAATTAAAAATGGTCTGTGATTGATAGAATCTAGGAAGAAACAATGCAAAGGTAGGAAGAGTAAATGTTGGGACTGATGTAGTATTAGTGTAAATCAATGGCTGATGGTTGGGCCACTAGCTGAAGGGCCCATTTTCATGTTATATCATTCAAAGATTTTAAGACAAAACTTGACAGAAATTGAGTTGTTATATAGTAAAGCACTTCTACTATGAATTATTACAGACCACTTTGCCTCCTGGAACTAAGGCAGGCATACAAACATTGAAAAATGCAACAATCCATTGAAATCCCCAAATTTGCCTTGTTTTTACCTTTTAAAGTATTTTTTTTTCCCTCTGGGTGTCTGAAACTTTCAAAACACAATACAGCATTTTAATGCAACCAAATTAAGATACTAACTTTTACAAATCTTATTACTACTATTTTGGCACGCTAGCATTTTATAAACAGGCATAATTCAAGTTGAATCCTTTACCTAAAAGAGTGGCTGTACAAAATTACCCTCACCAAAGGCAGAGAACACAATAATTGCATTTATACGACACCATGTCCCACATTGTCCTTTGATTTCCCCAGTGAAATGTTATAACCAGCATCCCTCAACACCAATGTTTAATGCAAAATAAAAATTATGGTATCAGGATTAAAAATACACTGAGGCATCATTAAAGTAGTCCTGTTCTATTGAGCCCTAGCTTTTGAAGCCCTGTTAAAATAAAAAACACAACACCACTTAACAATGAAAGGCTATTTAGCCCAAATTTATTACAAATAAGAAACCATTCAAACAGGCATGAATTTCTTTTCCTAGTCTTGTCTATAAGCTAATATACAAAATGCAGATGTGCTGCACCCCATTTTGTTGGTTTGACTGAGCACTGACCATATTGGTTTATCAGCAGCTGTATAAGATTACTGTTTCAATAAAACTCCACATTGATAGATGAACCAACCTTGACTAGAGTCAAAATAGTACTGCAGCAACCACTCATATGCACCAGGGAACAGATGGAATCAGTTAATCATGGAGGAACATTAAATACTGTGTATCAGATTTTCACTTACATAATACTTCAAACGATCCATCAAAGTATTATTAAATAAATCTAAACCAACATCAGATAAGTAAACTCCTGCACCAGTATAAAGAGCTTCACACTCAATGTTAAAATAAGGATGCTCTATGAACTTTTGCCCTCTGTATTCCATGTATTGCTTCATTACCCCATTTATGGTTTTCCTTACAGACTCAAGTTGAGCACCAGGTTGAGAAGCCCATCTAGGAAGTGGAAGCAATTCTGAACACACCAGTACAGTTTTTGGAAGTAGGGCTTCCAGAGCTCCCAGCACCTCTTTCAACGTGTATATTAAATCAATAGCCCGGGTATAACCTATCTCATTATCTCCCAAGTGAATGAGCAGGTACTTTGGGGGCTGGTTATGACTCAGGTGATGAATTAATAAGCCACGGAGCTGGCACCATCTCAGGTCAGGTGTGCTCAGCCATTGAACTGAAAAACCGAGTTTATCAAGGCCAAGATTGATCCCATACGGTTTGGTGGCTGCTCTGTCACGCGCCTGGCTGATGATCACATGTCCTGCTATCCACACAGTATTCTGGGTGTCTGAAACATAAATAATACCCTGTTGAGCCAGAAGAAAAAGAGGAACTGATGACTCAGTGCTTAATCAGAATAGGGATAGATGTTTGGATACAATTATATCCTTGCAGCAGACCAGTGCATTTGATGGTCTTCTAGCAATGTATATGATCAATATTAATCCCTCAACTTGGTTAGAAATCACTTACTATTCTTTCAGTGCTATATAATTCAGCTCCTCTAACTCAAGCAATGCAGCTGCCTCAGTGTACTTTGTTTAATCTCCAAGGAATTACAAAGTTAACATTACTGTCTGTGCCACACAATCCTATTATAAACACTACAGCTTTTATCTAATTAAAAGAAGAGTTTGTTGTTCCCTCTACTACTACCCCAAATCTAAACATTTGACCTATATATAAAGATGACTTTTCCCAATCTTTACCAACCCAAAATACCGATGACGTGAATTAAGCCCAAAACTGACAAATTCAAACTAAAATTTAATAAGAGCAGTCATTTCTCATTTTAAGATTGATGCACATCAAGATCAAAGATAGAAATAACCAGGCACACAATAACTATATTATGGGATCTAATTTCTATATTAATATAGCTTTTAAAAATACACCATTGGTGCACTAATTTCTAAATTTATAATTTCCAGTTGTTCCCTGTGCTCTAGTAGGTTTTACTAAAATCTAGTTTAGGAACAACACTACAATTCCCTTTTGAAAAAAAAAATCACATGGCTGCAGCTGCATTTTTACATAAATGTACTAGTAATATACACTGGCTTCCTTGTTCAATGAGATCATGTAACAGGAGAACTTAAAAACAATGACCAGGAAGTGACAAAGAAAATTCACTGGGTCATTATCATTTTAAAGAGCTGGTTGATAGTTGTGTTCTCTTTGGTTGTCATGATCTTGTACAGTTCATGAGACAATACATTTCTCAAACACGAAAATGCATGGCCTTGTATCTGTAATCCTCTGGATTATGGAACTCTTGCTACTGGTCAAACTTCCACAGGGATTAGAAAAACGCACAGTAAAAACCATATATTGACTCCACAGAATCAAACTAATCTGAAGTGACATCCCATCACAGATGTTAAACTATTAGCCTCAGATTAATAATCAGTACACCACTTGCAATATTTGTAGAAAAATTTCAACTGCAGCTTCTTGGGTGTTTATATTGACCACAGGTCCAAAGGGCTTCTTTGATAATTAACAGTGATCCAATTATGCACCATTCTTCATTTCATCTTCAGTTCGATTCCATTTAAATAAGGATCTAGCCTTCAAATAAACATTCATAGTTGACCTTAAGCACATTGTTCACAACTTGAACTCGGACAGACCAAGTCTCAGAAATCTCAACTTTTGCCCATTTTTCTGCAGTGGAAGTTCATGCCCACTTGTCAACTTTCCAATTTCTGCTACACTATTTCAGACAGGTTTTCAAAAACAAAATCTTCGCTTCCACCATACCATTTTTTTTTGCTGTTATGATTCACTTGCCATTGCTCAATATTTAACTTTACTCTTCAACCTTCCTTGTTCATATTGCAGTGGGGAAAAAGCTTTTATTATACTTAGAATGGAATGTGTTTACACTGGTTTTCTGTCACCCATCTTTGCTCAGGTTTTGGACTCCAACATTCTCCTGCCCATCCAATACATACACAATAAAAAGGGGAAAAATGGAAGAGAAACGTTTATTCTTTACAAACCAGATGAAAGTAGTGACTCAAACATTAACATTTCTACTAAGAAATATATACAGCCACCATTCCACAACTGCAAATGGTTCCGGCTACAAATGAAGCACGTAAAACAATTTCTCATAGCTGCAGAGAGTGAACATAAGGGAAGGAAAATCACAAATGTAACAGAAAACCATAAAAATTACAAAAGTCAATTTTACAGAACTATAATGACGACACAAACCTGTCTGACGTAATATCTAATTATTAAAAAAAGAGGCAAAACATTAAAATATAAAAAAAACTTGTTTACTTTTGTAAGAGATCTGCTATCCTGGGTTTTAGTTACATTTTTGGAAATACCCATTTTAAAACATTGGATTCAGACTGCAGCATCATGCTTTAATACACAATCATCTGGCTAACATTTCCAATTTTTTTTAATATATTTTAAAAGATCAAAGTCATAAAGAACCAAGTGATTGCATTAAGGCCTTGTTCATTAACAAATGCAGTTTTTTTAAATTATATACAGTAACAACCGATATCGAGTGCCTTTATAAAAATTTTCATTTCCTGGCTACCATAAAATCGTTATGGACTTCTTAAAATCACTTTCAAACCCAACAATAACCAGATTTATTGAAGCACTCTCTGGATACCGACATTTGTTTATGAAACCTTAACAGGTAGCCTTAAGGGGATTCAATAGATGTGCTGACTGCTCTTTTTTAAAGACAATTCCACCCAACCCCAGACTTAGTAGTGGCGCTGGTAAGACGCCATAGAAGCCTGGTTCATTGGTTGCCCAGTACGTGGTACCTGAGCAGATGCTTGGTTTACCAAGTGGGAAAGAGATGGGCCACTCTGAATAAGAGTATCCAATGCTTTCTGCACACTAGGGTTATCAAAGTTTATACCTGTTGCAACACCAGATCTCTGGGCCTGAGACAAAGCATTTGACTGGATGGGGTTTGGACCTCGAGGTTGCTGCTGGCCATAAATACCTTGGGTTTGAGGCAGAGGTGAGCGAATTGCAGTGGCTCTTGGTGCAACTGATTGATTTATTAAAGGTGGAAGTTGTGAATTAGGGCCTGTCATGCGCTGCTGAGCTTGAGACAAATATGAAGAATTACTGAGACCAAGCTGACCAGCACGACTTTGAGGCTGGGTGTTTAGTGCACTTCCATATGTGGGGCCCTGTGCTCCTGCAGTATTAGTATTGGTACCAGATGCTCCACTGTTGAAGAGGCTTAAGATCTTTGCTTGCAGCTCTTGCTGTTGTGTTGCTTGTGCATCCTGTGGACCTCCCTTCAAAGATTGAGCATTTGGCAGAGACTGTTGTGCATCAAGTGGACTGATTCCAACAGAGCCCATGTTTGTTCTTTGCATGGGAGCTGGATTGTGAACAGATCCTGTCAAGAAAAATAGTACACTTATAACCATGCTTATGTTGATTTACAGCAGCTTAATAAAGGACCTGAGCAATTAGAAAACATTACTTTTGAAGACCTGGTTAAGCAAATAATTTAATCGGAGAACTAGTGACCAAGCAGATGAAATAATGTTATTGTAGTCTAATTAGAAAGGATTATTAATATTGTAAGACAAAATCTATGCTGGGCACCACATTCCCTGTACTTATTCATGATTTGAATATAAGGAATGCATCAGATTCAAGAAAATGTTGCCAAGCCTCCAAGGATAGATTATAACTAGATAGTCTGTGGAAGAAAGGTTCTGAGTGATACATATTTTTAGGATTCCGAACAGATTTTGGAAATTGAAGAATATTTATCTCCTGGGGGAGTTTAGGATAGGCAAACATAATGCTAAAATAAGAGCCAGGTTTTTCAAGAGAGCAGACAAGAAGCACCACTAAATGGTGATAGATGTGTGGAAAGTTCAAGGAATTTCCTATCAAACACCTTTCCTCAATAAATTTTACAATACATTAAAAAAAAATTGTCCTAAATTTAAATATTTTATTCATTCATTGGAAGCAAATCCAGTTTGAAATGCCACCTTTAAATGCTCTTTAAAATCATGGACAATTAGATCGGGAGTATGTATGGTGTTCTCATCCACAATGGGGCACATTCCTAACCTGACAATAGTTTGAGCAGGTTACATAGCTTCATGCTCAGCAGCTACATTCCCAAACAAAGCAACTGCAGCAGGAAATAGTCTCTGCAGTTTCAAAACTTCAAATAATCATTACAACAGTCAAAACACTGCCTCCACTACTAATTCTTTTTGCAACCACATCAAAATCATAGAACTTGCATATACAAATTATCAATGTTACCATGCAAAGAATCTCCTCCTCGAAGAAACCGTTCCTTTTTCTCTCTCAGATATTCTATGATTTTATCAATTTCCTCCAAGGAAAGGTATCTTCCATCCGCAAGTAGGTGCAATAATGGCTGGATGCTAGGGGGGTTTCCTCGCTCTTCAAGCCCTCCTTGGGTAGGTTCACGTTCACGCATGATTACTTCATCTGCCATTTTTGCAGCCTTTCTTGCAACCTCTTCCCGCTCCTTTTCACGCGTTTCTGTCTTGTACCTTTCATAATTACGTGCAACCAAGATCATAGCATCAGCTATTGGCATGTTACGATGCTCTAGAGTTGAGAAGTGCAAAACAGAATTGCATTTAATAACATTCTAGATTCCCGAAATTTATCAAGATTAACCAAAATTAAAACATTGTTTTACCAATCTAGACAAACCCTAAAGCTAAAATTTATCACATTGCATTAAACATACTTGAATTTCACAAATGAATGGTAAGAAATTAATCAGGTCAAGCATTCTATGTCCGGTCATCAAACTGAAATGTTATTTTCTCTCTCCAGATGCTCCTTCACCTAAGTATTTTTTAGTTTTCAGATTTTCAGATTTCCAGCATCTGCAGTTCTTTTTTCACTGAAAACTTGTTTTGGTTTCTTAAACTCCAGAATTCTTCGAAACCTGTATTAGTATATGACAAATTAAACAAAACGCTCCCTCGTCAAATTATTTAAAACTATTCCTTCAATTTCTGAACAAGCAATCTTCTGCATTTCCCACTGACAATTAAAAGATCATCATTTATATCCGGAAGAGAATCCTGCTCTTTAGGTTGAAAAACCAAAACTATACAGATGCCAGAAGTCTGAAATAGAAAAGGCTAGAAAGTCAGGCCAGACAGCAGCTGCAAAAAGAGACATAGTTAGACACGTCAGGTGAAAAACCTTTGGTCTAAACTGAGAAAGAGAGAATAGGGAAAGAATGGGTAGGACAAAGGAAATAGAGTAAAACTATCTTAATTTGTCACCTTTGAGCTTCAGAAACACCAAAAGATTTTCCATTTCATTGTATGCTATTAACGCCCAGACAAGTATTTCTAAACATTACACTGTAATTATAAATAACGGTGGATTCATTATACATTATATAGTGAATCCAATCAATTTGAATCGAGCAAGAAATCAGACAAAACCCCATCTCTGAGTAAAATCTACCCATTTTCTGAACTCTAACCTCACAGAGTCCAAACCAGAGCCACATTTCACTTGTTCTTAGAACTAGCTCACATTCCAGAATAAAGCAGATGCTGGACCATCAGAGGATTTCTGAAGTATGGTTTGCCACATTATCAAAAATTTACTATATACCCAAAAAGAGAAAAGTAAAGAGGATGAGGAACAACTGAAAGTTCAGGTGACCCATCAATATGAATAAATATGCACTTCAAAGCATTCATCCACCCTGGAAAAGATGATGATGCATCTGGTGGTGGAACCTCATTGAAGAGACAAAAAAATGCCCTCTAAATGTGGGAATTGATGGAAAGCTTTGGATGGGAGCACAGGTGACAAAAGAAGAAGAATGCTTGATTGGCAGTTTTATTAACAGGGAAAACCACAGTAAAGGAGAACAGAGGATCTCAAAAGCATTCTTATGGAACATCTTATCATCAGAAAAGATGAAATGGAGATGAAGAATATACGTTTTATATACATAACATCGTTAAATGACAATAAACTTGATTTGACTTGAAACTAATAATGTTAAAGAAATATCGGTGGAAAATTACAAAGAAAGCTTATTTGGTCACAACGATCAGCATTTATGAATCCCAATGAAAAACTATCATTTTTTTTTGGGGGGGGGGGGTCTGCCTGTTATTAAAGAACAAAAAGAAGCAGCAAGAGGACATTTGCATTGTTCAAACTGACTGGCTGTAAAGAATTTGAGCAAATTTAGCACTACAATTTAAATTAACTTAATGAGAAAGTTTTAAACTCAACTTATCAGCTGAACTGAGTTTTATGAATCATTCTCAAAAGATGCAACCAAAAACATTATCAAAATTCATTCTGACAGAAAATGTGATTGGTTAAAGCAAAACTTCATTTACTTCAAACCAATCTCAAGATATTTGACAACAGTAACAACACCTAATACTGCATGAAAACAGTTCCAACAATAGACAGGGAGCTTGATGTTATCCTAGACAAAACACCCCATTTAACTGGTATGTATTCAGCCACTTTTTTCACTCCCTCAAACATATTTGTATTTACAACATATGCTAAACCAGCAATTTCCTCCACCAAAAACAACTCCTTGGTTTGGAGCCCTACAAAACCTCTGCCAATGAGTCCAGAGGTCAAGGCCCAAAGGTCGACAGCCCTGGGTTAGTGTGCCCAAAGGTCATAAGTCTAAGAGGCTGCAAGTCCAGGCAAGCAACTGAAGGTTGGAGGCCCATGTCTGTGAGCCTAAGAGTCAGCCCGTCCTGGGTTGAAGGCCCATACATGTACATGACTGGGAGGGTGGGAAAGGGGATTGTGTTGCTGTTATTGCTTTGTTTAGTTATTGTTGCTGCTTGTGTTCTGCTGAACATAGAGGGAATGCTATGCTGGCATCAGAACATGTGCGCGCACCCCCCCCCCCCCAAGCATACCCTTAAGTTGTGTTTGTTAACACAAATGACGCATTTCACTGTATGTTTTGATGATAAAGGAATCTCAATCTGTAGTTTCCCTTGGAAATATCTCGCTATTAGTTATACTATTTGCGCTAATCCTATTCCTTCCAACTTCCACCCATTCACCTAAGCAGTAAATGTGCTATTTACCGAGGCAAAATAAACTTAAGAATCAGCAAGCCTTTCAATTGAGGGAGGAAACCATGCAAAATCCAAACAGCACTGAGGTCAGGAACTAATCCAGGTGGATGAAACTGGGCAACTCTACCAGCAGTGCCACCCCGTCGAAATCCTGGAACTGCTCATGTCAAACAATCAAGGGGGTAGTTTAATTCCACCTTCTCAAGGGAAGGCAATAAACCCCAGCCTTGCCAGCAACATCCACACCACTAAACTTCAACAAAAACAATTCACCAAGATTTTGAACATTGCACAGCATTAGAAAATATGACCTGACAATAAATATACTCAGTATTAAATGTTCATCAGCAAGTTCTAAACTGATATTGAAAGATTAAAATGGAATGAGAACTTCAAATTGTTTTCATTCACTGTGCTGAATTGGTTCAGGCATAACAAGCTGCTCAAAATACAAAGATTAACTTTTTTTTATGATCACATAAAATTTTAGCAAATACAAATCAGAGAAAATATGCTAAACACTATCTTAAGAGGGCAGAAAACTCACCCTGTGGTGTCCCAAACAGGATATTGACAGTGCATGATCTGTGTATTTCATGTTGTTGAGTAATAACAATTGCAAATGCTGTGCCTCCTCTGCTGACATCTTCAAGGGCTTGAGTAAGCGACACTTCAGTATTCAGGAATATCAAGTCAACCACCATACCAAGGTCGCGAACCTTACGACCAACAGACTCTGCATATTCCCTAATTAATTGCAAAATTTTATAAAATTAATATCCATATATTAAGATCTCCAAATTAAGAACTATAGCAGAAAAATGCTGTGAAACCTGGGCAGACATTCTACTATCATGAAATAGTTGACTACCTTATGCCACACAACTTTATTTTAGCATGGTCTCCTGCACAGAACTCTGTTGATAGCACTTCCATGTGACCCAGCCCATACAAAGCTAACCTAGCAGAAACTTAACAACTTTGAACACTGAATCTGTGTCCACAGATCAGAACTGCCCCTTTTTTAAAAAATTTAAATATTTCTTTAAATTCAAAGGGCACATCCAAATACTAAACCACAATTTAAAATAATTGAATCTAAACTAAATTAAGAGTAGTTACATTTCTTCCAGGACAAGCCTGAGCTTGGAGGTTTGCTTAAGTAGGTGCTTCTCACATTTGGACTCAAGAAGGAACACCAAAGCAGCAGATGTGTAGTTATCAAGGATGCCAATTAAGATCAAAGCCTGTGCTGGAAACTGGGTTTTCCAATGGAATTAAAGCATAGGACCCAACATCACTGATACCAATGGATCGGAAAATCTGCCTCAATAAATCTCAACTGCTACAAAACATACTTTCTCAGATACCCAGAGTCACAGTTGCAAAAATACTTAAGACTATTCTGTCTGATAAATAGAACCATGTGCTCTTAACAAAGCATTCCAAAGAAAAAGTTCTAACAACTCAGATTAATCCAGTCCCAGCTGTAATTTGTTAAGCATTTAATGCAATGATAAAACAGGGAAATACCACTGTGGGCTCACCAGAATATGCTGAATAAAACCTTAATCGAAATGAAACCCAAATGGGGCATACAGCTATAGAGCGCAATATTGATTTTTTTTTTCAGCTTTGGAACAGGCACAAGCACCACTGTTACAATGTGACCATTGATTCTTCCAATTCAACTGTTGGCTTACCCTGTGAACTGATCCAATTTTGCATCTTTCTAATGTAGATTCCTCTTGGGCAATATAATAACGTGCATGGTAATCAGCTCTATATGAATGTGATAAAATATCACTGTCTTACAATTCCCTATCAACAAAGATCGACGTACAATTGGCCTTCCCAATGGTCTGGTTGATGCACATATATGCCAACTTCTCATTTCTCAGGCTTCCAAACTTGTCAACCATTACTTTCAACTTCTTAGAGGAGTTTTTCTTTGATATTTAATAACTAAATTTTAAATCTCATTTCAAGTTCTATAATGTATAGGAAGATTTTGATGTCTCTTCAATAAACAATGTCATCATCACAAGATTCAAATTAGTAAAACTGTAATACACCAATTCCATTGCAGGGAAATGGAAATTTATAAATGTATACCATACTCCAAATGTGGCCTTACAAAAACCTTGCCCTCTAACCAAGACTTCTAAAATCCAAATCCTTTGTAATCATTTGCTTTGTAACCGATTGCTACACCCATGAAGATTCCTTCCTACATCTCATGAAGCAGCACACCAAAAACACTTTGTATAGTAACATACAATCATTTCTGTTTAAAAATTACTTTTCTATTTTTTTTACCGGAGAGAAAAGGCTCATTTTCCTATCAAGTTCCTTATCAAGTACCTTTTGGATTTCTAGATACTGTGTATCCACTAATTCCTCTTCATCTTCACTGCTAGTTACACACTCAAAAGAACACTTTTAATAAACTACATTGATAATAACCTACTCATTTCCCCCCCATCTAGCATTGTATGATGCTGTAGGGTCCTTATACAATCAGTGAAAACCAAGAAATTATGCCGTGTGGAACTCTCCTAGCTTGAACCCAACGTCCAATAACTGGATTCTTATTTCTACTGTGCCAAGTTCTGTAACCAATTGTCATAACTAAACCCTTACCTTATAAATATACAAAATACAATACATCCTCCTACTAACAGTATACTGTTGAGATTTGCTTTGTTCCATTTCCCTTTTATAAACTTTTGTAAAGTAACGTTTCACCTAACTGAACAGTTTTCATGGTGGAACACTGGCTGGTTCTCTGAATGTGACAATCGAAGCAAATGCAACAAGTACACCCAATCTTTAGAGCATAAATAAACAACCAGTAAAAGAAAATTCATTTTTCACACTCACCAGTTTGCAATTTCAACCAAAAGAAGCAATAAAAAAAAAAGAGCTGGGAAACTCACATGTGACTATGATGTAGCTCACAGTGATGCCAGTTAGATCTTGTTGCTGTATCGGAACTAAAGCCAGTGGATCATATTTTTAACAGATCATAAATAGATTTATTAAGCACATGAAATATTCCAGATAATTCTAAAAATTTACTATCAATCCACAACTGCTCTGGGCGTGACAATGAGCTTTCTTGAATTATTTAGTTCTCCTGGTGAATGGAATCCCGCTGCTTTTGGGGAGGAGACACCCAAGTTTCAACCCACTAGCAACAAAGTGACTGGGAACATTATTTCCAAGTCAGAATGAACTCAAATTAAAGGAGAACCTGCAGGTGGTGGCAATCCTATATACCAATTGCATCTGTCTTATCTTGGCAGCAGAACTGTGCATATGTTTGGAGATGCTATTAGAGTAGACTTAGCAAATAAATAGATCCCAGCCAATCAAATTAGTTGAAGACTGATATTAGTATGGACCTTAGGAGGAAGCCAAGAGAGATGCAATAGTAACAAATCCTTCTACTTTGTCTTTTACAATCATTGAATAGGTTTTGGTGCTGCTCAGAATAACTATGTTCTCAGCAACATTCCCTCATCCAGCTGTTAACTCGTAACAACCCATCAACCATTACAACTAAATGCAGCAAAAATTGGTTGTGAGGCCACCTAACTTGTGTCAATTGTGCACTACCTTACATGAGATGTGCCTTAATTTATTTGTTTAGATACACCCATGTTACTCATGATAATTTTTTAAAAATCCATAATTAAGGACATACTGAACAATAATGTTACACACTACCAAATCTGTTCCAAGACTCTAATTGTGCATAATAATGCTAACAGACAACAAAATGGAAATGTGCTCATGTGAAGATATTAACAGGCCTCCATGAAGTAAAGAAGAGGTCCACTTATTTCAATACTGTCAAACCTATATTCATGCAGCTCCACTCCATCTTTGTACATTCTGTGTCCTTACTACAGTTCTGCTTATTGTACTATATGAAGTAATACCAATCCATCAGCAAAGATGGTGCATGATAATCAGTAAGAAGATAACTTTGCCCACATGATATCATACTGTTGCTTGTAGGACTTGCTTGATGCAAAATAAAAGGAACTGGAGCAGCCAAAAATAGGAATGAAGCTAATTAATAAAAACAAAGAAAATGAATGATTCAGATCTAGTATCACTGGACAGATGGTAGCAGACAGAAAGGGAATTGGATAAGTAACTGAAAAAAAAGTTGCAGGACCATAGAGCACAGAGGAGGAAGGCTAAATGGATTGTTTTTTACAATTAGTCAAAGTACCAATAGATATCTATTATGCTGTAAGCTTTTCTAAGGTTCTGAATAAGTTTCCAAAATATATCATTTTGACACGTCCCAAGATCATGAAAAGTAACTTTCTTTTACTCACTTTTGCTGCTTGTTGACGACAATAACCGAACAATCCACAGGTCTTTCAGCATCGTAACGTCTTTGGATTTCATCATAATACTGGCGATACAATTCTTCTCTTCGGCGCTCTCTTCTCATGGGATCTTGGGAGAAAAATTAGAACAAAATTTAAAAAGCTTCTGCTTACCCCACCCAGATTATGGCTTGACATAAGCTAATTAAAAAGTACATGGTATTAACAGCTCAGTATATAGGCATTATAGGACAGTGTACTCCTACATTTCCCTGAAGCCAGACATCCTAGCAATATAGTCTTACATCTCAGAAAAATTGTTCATTGGCATGATTTGAACAGCAGATAACAGAGGCATAGCAGCTATTTATCAATCCACAAATGTTCAACATTTGTGTATCTGTGGTTTGTACTGCAGTACTTTTGGACAGTAATTAGATATAGGAATACTAAGAGATCATCCTGTGTAAGGGCACAAGGTCCAGAACACAATAAAATCTCGTTAGTGAGCTAAAAAACAGCCTTGATCACTGAGTATGTCATGAATTTACAGTTTTCAAGATAAAATTACTTGGTCCAGATTGGATATACTCTTGTGTTGCAGAGGGAAGGCACAGAGGAGATTGTAGATTGTCAAAACATGCCAAGAGTGAGGACTACAAATGTGCCATTGTATCAGTTGGTTCAAGGAACACAGGATAAACTCAATCACTACAAGCTATTCAATTTAATTTCAGTGATCAGTAAAGTTCTGGAAACAATAATTCAGGGACAGAATCTATAGTCAATCGACAAATGGACTACTAATTTTTATTAACAAGTGACAAATTAAAGAGAGCTAGCTTGGATTTATTAAAGGCCAAGCTGCGCCTAATGGACTGGATCGAACTTTATTTTGAGGAAATAACATGGGGTTGATGAGGGAATTGTGATTGAGGATACACATGCACCTCCAAAAATAATAAATAAATCACTTCTTTACCCTCCAGAACCTTTGCATCTGTCTAAGGTGTGATCCAAAAACTTGATATACTTTAATGTGAAGCTATTCTATGCTTTATACAGGCTCATCATGACTTACTTGCTTTTTAGCTATACGCTTTGTTATATTATCTATTTACAGACTTGCCTTCAAAACTGGGCCCCAAGGATGCTGCAATTCAGAAGGAAGTTCCCCAGCAGAGCAATCCTAAAGACCACTGCTTTTATTAAGTTGGAGTCTGTTGTACTTGGCACCATTTGTAAATATGCAAACACATAAATTCAAGCCACTGAAAAAATGCAAGGTTTGCAACAGACTTCAGGGAATCATAGATAGGTAGATAGAATATGCAAATGTGCGGCAGAATAATGTTAATCCTGGGCAAATAAGATAATTATTAGTAGAAAAATACATTACCTCGAGAGCATAATTCTAAGACATACAAACATAAGCGGGGGGGGGAGGGGGAGGAGGAGAGGAGATTTGCTGGGCAGCAATCTGTGTGTTACTTAAGAGAAAAACAGGGTTATTTAAAGTGGTTACCAAACTATTTCGGATGTGGGCCTATTAGGTGTAACGCATATAGCAGGAAAACAATGAAGTCATGATGAGCATGCTGAACATAGAATGGCCTCACATCAAACTATTATATCAAATAACAAACAAATTCTGGAGAAAATCAACAGGCCAGGCAGCATCTATGGAAAAAAAGTGAACAGTTGACGTTGTGGCCAAGATCCTTCATCAAGACTAATATCAAGTTCTTGGATCATGCTTTAGGTTGATGCAAAGGCTCTGGAGGGTAGAGAAGTGATTTATTAAAATGAAATAAAAGAATGAAGGACTTTGGGTACACGGGAAGGTTAAGGAAATTAGGGCTATTCTCAAGAGGCTGCAAGGGTATCTACTGGAGGTATAAAGTGAACATACAATAGAAAGAAAAAATGTTCCTCTTTGCAAAGGGTCAAGAACAAGTGAAAAACCAACAGAAGTAGGACTTTTTAAGTTCTAAAAATACAGCAAGTGAAGATAGATTCAATTAAATACTCAAAAGGCATCTGGATACAAGGATTCAGCAGAATACATGGATGAGTTGGATCTCTCATGTATAGACTTTACAACTGAAAGTTTCTTTCCCTACTGCAGTTACTGTGATCAGCAAATTTAGCTTCCATAATTTGGAATTTTGGCAAAGACAGAAGTGGACTATCCACTCATACATGTAATAGAAAAAAATGCAAATGCTTTGGTTTCACCTTCATCCCTCATTCCTCACTGTTTTGACAACCCTTATGTCAAAATAATTAATTCTCCACATTACAACTCACTGGAGGTGGCTTGACTGTAAAGTTTTGAATTGATCCAGTTATTACTGAGTCCTCTGAAGTAAAATTGAAGGAATATGGTGTTGTTATGGTGCTAGAACTTTAAGAGGAACAGGCTGTAAGTTAAACACCCAGAGAATACTGGTCGTCTAGAACATGTTTCAAGTCTAAAGAAACCAGAGCGCCCGGGGAAACCTACACAATCATACACCTGAGGTCAAGATTAAACCCCAGTCACTAGTGCTGTGAGGCAGTGGCTCTACTAGCTTTACCACTGTGTTGCAAGAAAACCCGTTCTTCATCTTACATCTCAAGCCTCCAGAACGTCTTCTTTCCCCAGTCTATACAGCTCTCTCCTCAACACTACTTCATCTTCAAAATCCCAATTTAGCAGTCTCTCAGCAGCTCAAGATACCCAAAAATTTCACCCCCACATCCATCTCACCTAACATGATTCCAGACAAGTAAGATATGATGTTGTGAGGAGCAATTTCTGGCCTTTGTATTATCAGAGGTTGTAACTATATGGATATTAATAGGGAGACTGGGCAAAGAAGCCATTATTTCACAAAAGCTCCTTTTTCCAGTTATAGCCTGTCCACTTACATATCTTCACCTGTGCTTTGTGATGTAAATAGGCCATTTTGAAGCTTATTTATAATTCCTAACTTGAATCAAGACAGCTCATAGCTACTTCAGTAAGTGCCACCTTGCCAACCTCCCACCTGCACAGAGTTTGTTTCATCCCATTCTCTTTAGGTGAATCACTTAGCATAACCACAGTGGATAAATAATTTTTACTACGTTCATTAACTGATTTGACAAACAATATAGAAAGTACAGAAGTACAAACACTTTATGAATCGCACTAATCAACCAATATAGACAAAACATTTATAGATGCTAAAACCAAGCCTGACAGAAATGCCCTTTACTGGAATAACCATGGAGCTGGACATATTATCACCATCATCACTGAACACCATCATCCTTGATGAGTAAGTCAGATAGTAGAAGATCTCCTGAATTATCAAGTAGGGTTAGAATATTAAAATTTTTTGCATGCAAATATTACCATTTTTTTTTAAAATGGGACAGCAGGAATACTTTAGGAGACAACTAATGTTGAAAAATATTAGAAAGACTCCACGGGTTGAGGATGAAATACTGGTAAAGGATGAAACACGGTCCAAAATCATGATACAACAGTTTCAGATTTCCCAATATTGAATTCACCAAAATTCATGCAAAAGGTTTTTTTGAAATCTCAGTATCACCTAAAAGTTTTTGCTAAACATTCAATTAATTTGTTCTTTGCATGCAACATTATCAAACGATATCCCATTATTTACCATCAACATCCCGAGATGCTCTGGGATCCCATGGCTCACGGAATCTATCCAGATATGGCTCCTCCTTCCTGCGCAAAATATCATCATAGCGGTAATAGCGGTCATAAACTTCATCTCGCCTGCAGTGCAAAGAGATATTAAATTACATGAAACACATCGTAATATATAACAAAGATTAAAATGTTTAAGAATTCCTGTAACTGAGGTTTTGCTGCCATTATTTGTTTATAAGAAAACCCAGTGAACAGAATTACAATGTAAAGTCCTTCACATGTTTAACACAATTGTCATTGCTTGCTGAATAGCACATGGGCCAATCATTCCACTTGCACCAGTTTTGTTAAGAAATAACAGCACATTATCAAGAGATTATGCTTTACTGTCAAGTAGCACACCGCATCATGTTGACATTCTGACCATAACTTGACTATTAAATCTATTAGCTCAATGGCAAGAAATGTTCCTTCCATTCAGTCTTCTACCGTTTTCTCTTGCTGGCTATTGACACTATAGGTTTGTAATAAGCCCCAAAAAAGAACCCACGCCAAATGGTGATTCTTAGCTATATTTGAATGCACTCTGAACTCAGAATAACTCATGAGGCAGTAATTTGATAGATTAAATCTACTCAATTAGCGAAAAGCACACTTCTGTGTAACTGACCATAAGATATAGGAGAATTAGGCTATTTGGCCCATCTAGTCTGCTCTGCCATTTCATCATGGCAGCCCCATTTCCCTCTCAGCCCCAATCTCCTGGCTTCTCCAAATATCCCTTTGTGCTCTGACTAATTAAGAATCTATTAATCTCTGCCTTAAATATACCCAATGACAAAGCCTCCACAGCTGCTTCTGGCAACAAATTCCACCGATTTACCCCTCTCTTCCTAGTCTCTATTCTAAATGGACATCCTTCTAGTCCGAGGCTGTGTCCTCTGGTCTTAGTCTCCCCCATCACAGGAAACATCCACTCTATCGAGGCCTTTCAACATTCAATAGGTTTCAATGAGATCCGCCCCATTCTTCTGAGTTGCAGTGACCACAGGCCCACAGCTATCAAACACTCCTCATACAAGCCTTCCAATCCCAGAATAATGTACGTGAACCCTCTTCAACATCAGCACATCCTTTCATAGGTAAGGGGCCCAAAGGAGAGGTGTTAGAGCTGGTGTGACACTGCATCCAGGCTGGAGTCAGTGCTGCCTCCCAGCATTCGCCTGGCAGGAGACAAGCTGCATTATGGTCAACTGCAGATTTCTGCAGCATTTATGGACTCGGGATCTGAACTATTTCTTTTTGTGTGGTTGTATTTTATTGATATATATGCTTGCTATCCTGCATGTGCAAGGACAAGGCCAAGCAACAGTGTCACCCGTTTACAGCCTCCAGGAGAGGCACTGGAGCTGGTACGCTCCACCATAGGTGGCGTGGCACAAGACAAGCTGTACTGTGGTCAACTGCAGATTTCTGCGGCATTCATGACCCTGGTCTGGACTATTTTTGGCATGACTATCTCACTGATTTTACGTGCTTGCTATCTTGTAGGTGCTATGTATGCTTTGTGCAGTGTGACTTTTGGTACTGTGCTTTACACCTTGGCCCCGGAGTAACGTTGTCTCATTTGGCTGTGTTTATGTATGGTTGAATAACAATTAAACTTGAACTGAATTGCAAGCTGCTCACAATATTCTGTGGGGCCTCACTAGTGCCTTATAAATATTACACCTTTGCTTTAATATTCTAGTCCACTCGAAATGATTGTAAGCATTGCATTTGCCTTCTTCACCACCAACTCAACCTGCAAATGAACCTTTAGGGAATCCTGCACAAGGACTCCCAAGTCCCTTTGCACCTCAGTTTTTGAATTTTCTCTCCATTGAGAAAATAGTATATACTTTTATTTCTTTTGCAAAGTACGCAATTATACAATTGCAAATACTGTTTTCCATTTGCCACTTCTCTGCCCATTCTCCTAATCTGTCTAACTCCTTCTACAGCCCCTGCCTCAACACTGCCTGTCCCTCCACCTATCTTCGTATTGCCTGAAAACTTGGCCACAAAGGCATCAATTCCATCATCCAAATCACTGACATGTAACATAAAAAGAAGCGGTCCCACTTCTGCCACTCAGCCAGTGTTTGCTCCTGGCATGGTCAAGTATACACCTTATTGACCCACAGGAAACCCTTCAGTTCTGACTAAATGAAATAGCAATGAATGTTCTACGTTCTATGAAGTTATAGATCTTGATGAAATACAACTGTCCTCGCCAGCCATAGATCAGAATGGCATTTACATCTTTCATAACTCAGCCAACTCAGTCACCATGGTTCTACTAACTGCTGACAGTGAAATATTATCCATTCCACAGCCGTGCTATCAGCGCATCTTCAAAAGTGATATTCAACATGACAGCATTAACTTGAAGAGGACGGCAGCTGACATAACAGGAATGTTCATCCAGATATAACACAATACCATGTCATACATGGTATCAAGTAGTAAATGAATCAATTTCTTCTAGCACCATCACCACCTCTACCTCCATCAGTTTTAGGTCTGTCCCACAGTCGGGGTGGAAATAAAGAAGCCTGGGTTTGCTTGAAAAGTATGACTGCACATACAACAGGAGTCTGCTTCTGAAAGACAGCTCTCCCAATTTTGGCACTGGTCCCAAGTGCAAATAAGGAAGACTGGAGGGTGAATGTCTTTGTTGAATAATTTGTAGAGGATGGAAATATATATAATATTGTAGATGAAATAAATGCAGGATAGAAACAGAAGCCCACTGTCTCTCTGAAATATTAACTTTCTCTTTCTGTGTTTGCTACCTGATTTAAGGAGTATTTCCAACTTTTTCTGTATTAACTCAGAGGATACTGGAAACGCCATCTGGTTTTATTACATTACCATGTTTTCTCTAGAGGCATATACAAATTAAGAGGTTTTCGTTAAAGGATCATTAATGAACAGGACAGCTTTTTCCACTCAGTCCAAGAGTTTCATAATCATGATTGTTCACACTATAATTCAATGCCTGATTTATCAAGTTAGCAGTACAAATCCTCCAACTACCAGATGTCGTCTCTGGATCATATAGCCCAGGCCTCCAGATTACTCGTTTACAGACTCCAACCATGATAGAATAAATGCTACAGGAACTTAACAAACAGGAAGAAGTATTCATCATTTGGCATGAAATTACTCACCAATAAATCTGACAGCATCTTATATAATTTTATTATAGAAATACAAGTCAAATTCCTAGGTGTTATTATTTGGAGGACCTGTCCTGGGCCTAGCACACAAGTGCTATTATGAAGACCAGCGCCTCGCCTCTACTTCCTTCATTTGAGGAGATTTGGCATAGCATCTAAAACTTTGGCTAACTTCTAAAGATGTATATTCGAGAGTACACTGACTGGCTGTATCACATTCTGGTATGGAAGCACCAATGCCCTTGAACAGAAAACCCTACAAAAATAGCAATGGCCCAGTCCATTACAGGTAAAGCACATCTACATGAAATGTGTCACAGAAGAGCAGCATGCACTTATCAGGGACCTCACTACCCAGGATATGCTCTCTTCTTACTGCTGCCATCAGGAAGAAGGTACAAGTGCCTCAGGACTCACACCACAAGAAAATATTCCCACAACCGAAGGATTCAGTTTCAATAACTATTCATCTCATGTTCTCAATATTTATTCCTTTTTTATCATTGTTATTATTTGTTTTCTTTGCATTTCTTCTGAGCTCAAGTTGGTAAAACCTAAGGTGCGGGCATAGCCAAGCATGCTCATTTGTCAACAGCTAGGAACTTTCAGACTATTCTAGTGGTGTGTAATATTACTTCTTTCTGAAGATTTACATATATATTTCTGTGTAGCTATTGTTTAATGCTATTGTGTAGTGCCTTTGGGATGACACCAGTTGTAGATATCTGGACAATGTATACCTTGTCATGTTCCAAAGTCTTTCAATTTCCTCTTTTAATTCAGTACATTTCCGGTGTTTCTCATTTACTGATATCTGTTATTTAATAGATTTAGCCATTCCAAACACAAGTAACTAAGTTGTTCTAGCTTGTTTATTCTGTATTATTATAGCCAGATGGTTATTATGGACTTTCCTATCTGTAATAACTAATCAGTCATAACATAATTCGTGGTATTCTGATTTTAAAACTGAATCAGGCTTGAATTTATAGTAAGGTGTGATTTCATTTAAGAGTTTGTATTTTAAAGGTACCTTTTGATGAATTATGTTGATTGGGCCTGTATAAGTAATCAGACTGTGTTAAACTGCTACAAGATCTTGTAACATGTTGGATTGTTTCTGGTTTTTCCTTGGCACTTTCTTCATTTATCATCTTGAATTTGTTGGTCTTTTATTATATACTTTGATTTTTTTTTGTTAATCACATGGTCCTGTATTACCACAAGGAAACCTTCTGTTTCTGGGAAGAGGTCTCCAACTTGGAGCCAGGCATTCAATGCTTCCTTATCGACATCTAGTCTACTCAGATCGTGGAGATGTCTTCCATGGAGGGTCATGCTCTTCCATTAGTTAATTTTTTTCTTCAATAGTGATAATGTCCTCACTTTTCTTGGTTGTGGTCTCATTTAAGTTTAGTGGTGGCATACTTATCAGAATTGTCTATGTTTGCATGTAGTACTGATTCCAGTCATTGATGAAAGTATATCCTCTAAAGTTCTATCTGACTGTTGTGTTGATTTTTAATGTCTGTTATTCTTCTTCCCCCTTCTATTTCAGGTAAGTGTTAATCTAAGTACATTCAAATGTACATAATATTTTCTGAATTTTGTCATTTCAGTTATTTTTCTTTGTAAGTTCTCCAGATTCTTTGGACCAAGACATTATGCCAGAAGAATATATTAATATAGGTATTACAAAAGTGGTTGTTGCCTTTGTTGTATTTTTGCTGATGAGCTCTGTTTGGCAGATTCTCGTAAGCCTCGAAGTAAATTTTGTCAAAAAGTTTTTTTCCTTTATCATGCTATGGCTTATTTTCTTCCCTTGCTGATATCCCAGATACCTACATGTTTCATATTCATCCATCAGTTGTATTGTATTCTACTGCACTGTTTTGTATTCTATTAGCCCTATTGCACCTTTCTTTATGTTTAATGTTCTGCATTTATCTAGGCCAAAGTTCATGTTTATGTCTTTTGAAAATAGTTCTATTTGAATTAATTGCTTTAGCTTAACTGATGAGGAGTATATAATTTCACAACAGCTGTGTATAAACGTTGTGTTAAGGTATAGCTCATTTCATTGTTTCTGATTTGAAACCCAATTTTTGTCCAATTCAATACATTAGAGAGCAGGTTTAATGCCAGACAGAACTGCAGTCAACTTAGAGAGTTGCCTCGAAAAATGCCTGTTTATTTTGATAACGCTGGCTGTCCTTTTTTGGTTGTTAATAGATACAGTGATTACAGTACGTCAATGCCTCATCAGATGTTGCAGGAATTCCACAAGTATTGGGTGTAGTTTATATAAATATTAAGAACTTCTATTAACCATGAGTGTGGGACAGAGTCAAATGCTTTTTGGTAGTCAACATAACAGCATGAAAGATTTCTGCTTTTCTGTTGGGCTTCTTTAGAATTATGTAATCTATCAAATTATTATTATTTCTTCTTTTTGTATTTGCAGTTTTTTGTCTTCTGCACTCTGGGTGAACACCCTAGTTGGGCAGTCTTTCAATGGTTCCGTTATGGTTAATATTCTATAGATTTATTGAGCATGACCACAAGAAAAAAAATCTCGGTGGTATATGGTGACATACGTGCACTTTGATAATAAAATTTACTTTGAACTTTGGAATATGCAATATGGAATTCGAAAATGCTACTTTCTGGATCTCTGTTTCAGACAAATTAGAAATAAATGGGTTGTTAGACCTTGACCACATTACCAAAATAAATTCTGGGTTCCAAAGCAATCCAATCTTTGGTAAACCAAGACTGGTGCCTTAATATCTTTTCTTTCCCTGGTAAGATGGTGGAGTGGAGGTAAATTGGAATGAAGACAGGAAATTGACTACTATGCACAAAATTGGAGTAGAACCTTAATAATCAAAATGGTTCCAACTCTAGTACAAATAAGGTTAAGTTTTTTTTATAGCATAACAACATAAGGTAACTAGCAAGTAGATGGTGATATACTCAGATCTAATGACCATTATACTAAGGAATTCATATCTAACTTCCTATGTATTATTATCCCAATGCTCAGAATCAGAAATAGATTATATAACTGACTTATATGATGTGAAATTAGTTGTACTGCAACAGGAGTACAGTGCAAAGACAAAAGAATTATGACAAATTATAAAATAAATACAGTGCAAAAATAAGGAATAATGAGTAGTATTCAGCAATCTCATTCATGGCTGAGGAGAAGAAGCTGTTTCCAAATCATCAAGTGTGGGTCAGAAATACAATTATCCATTTAACATCTCTTGTTAGCTAGGAGTAGTAAGATAGATTTATTGGACAAAACTACAATGAGAGCTACAATCAGTATATCCAGCCTTATGCAATTTAAACATAAATTGCTAACTCAAAGTTAACTTGAAATACAGGTGCACATTCCTTTACCCGAAATTCTGAAATCCAAAAAGCTCCAAAAACCGAAGTTTTTTTCGCCAACAGCTGACGTCACTCAGGTGTGACATGGCAGCACTAGCAGAGGTTGCCAGACGTCAGTTGTGGCTCAGCACTCGTACTGGTTACACCTGTATTTGCTGTTCTCTGATATTTTGTGCTCACTGTTGACTTTGTGTTTAATAACACTGTGAAAATGTCAAAAAGAGCTGCAGATACCCCTATGGGTAACAACAAGAAAAAGAGAACTCACCACTGTATACGATTTAAATAAACAGAAAGACAAGTTACTAAAGTTTTATAGTGACAGTGACATTCTACATTTATTCCAATACGTCATTTACCATGTGTTTGATTCGATTCATTTGAGGCTGTATATTTTTATGTTTTATTGAACATTTTTGTTGGAAATAAATTATTTTTAGATTATGAAGACATGCAGTCCTCTTTTATTGTCATTTAGTAATGCATGCATTAAGAAATGATACAATATTTCTTGTCATTATTCCCTACACAATACAGTATAACAACTATTTACACAGCATATTGTATTAGGTATTATAAGTAATCTAGAGATGATTTAAAGTATACGGGAGGATGTGCATAGGTTTGGTGTGCCACTGGGTCCTAAAGTCCACCACATTGAGGCAGGTTAAATAAGGGACTTGAGCATACGTGTTTTTTGGTTTGGGGGGGGGGGGGAGAAAGAGTCTGAAATCCAAAAAATTCTTAATTCCAAAATGCAACAGGCCCCAAGGATTTCAGATAAGGGATTGTGGACCTGTACAAATTAGAATACTTGTAAAAACAGGTTCCAGAACACAAGTTCAATGCATTGCAAAAGTAAAACATCCAGAATTTTCAAGGGTGTAACACAGGGCAGGAATAATTTAATGGTTTATGCATAGAGATGATCAATAGTTAGCAACGGACACGAAAGCCAAAAATGAACAACATTCAAAACATCTAGTTGCTATAAACTACTGCAGAACATTTATGCTGGAAGGATGAGGAGAACTAATCAGAAGAATCAGCTGAACCTATGAAAAATCTGTGTGTGGAAATTAGGAATAAAAATTAACAGTTTGCCATTGAACATATGAATTCTGAGGTGCAATATCAATTTTATCTTAGGACTCAGTACAGGAAACAAGACTCACTTGAGGTAAGAGCTATTTTCTCAATGCCAAATCTTATGACAGCACAAATTGCTGTCAGAGTTTAATAAGTAGAAATGGTTCCAAGATCATACAAGGGGAATGAAACCTAGGCCAACATCAAAATAATCTTCATCTTGCTGAGTGATAGAACTATTATCAAAGTCTTCAGACTTGGCTCTTGACTGGTAGCAACAAACAGACACATTGCTGTACAATTTCTTAAATCTGTATGCAAGATCTTAAAATGAGTGCATACAATTAAGTTTTGCTGTAATGAATGAAAACTTACTAGCATCATTTAATATAAATTATAAAATTTAGGACACTAGTGACTCAAAGATTTATACTTGCTTTCATTAACAAAACTGCACTATCAAAATCAACATAATTGACTTTTTTGTGCAGTTAATACTGACTTAAAACAAAAAATTTCACAATCCCAACAGGAAACTATGAACAGTGGTATTTGCGAATTCATATGTAAGTGAAGTTACTCCTCATTTAAAGTTCCAGCATGATACCCACTTCCAATCAAGTAAACAGATAAAATGGAAGAGAATCAAATCCTTAAGCAATCAATAACTTAAGAATTTACTGTTGTGTTCACTATTTCAGTATGCTACAACTATACTCAATTCAGGTCTTGCTCCAACTAAACCCCTGGGTAATTCTGCTCACTCCGTAACTAACCAATCAGTAACGAATTAATAGGAAGGTCAGTAAATTTTAAGCATACCAAATCAGTATTTTTCATTGCACAATTTGAAGTAATTGTGTCTTCAAATCAAACGATGAAAATTAAAATGTTCAATGGCCCAAATATAGTCAATTTATTGCCTTGGCAAGGTTTCTTCTCTTCTCCCTATTACGGAGATTGTTATCACATGAGCAACCTTTATGTAACATTCTACAGTCTAACAGTACCTCATTGCCTAAGGGCTACGTATGATCTCCAAACTTATTGTGCCTGTGGGTGTGCCTGGCCAAGCTAATGAAGCATTCAAGTATATTGAAATCAATAACTTCTAAATGAGTGAGATCATAAATGCTTAATGCTTGTAGTGCATTGGCCATTTTAAGCAACTACCTGATTTAAACATGGAAAAGATTAGTGAACTTGAGATCATAGATTGCTCTTTTGATTATGGAAAATCATGCTAATGAAAAACTTACCCCTGACATCCCCTTGGTACCTATTTCTATGCCCTCTCCTATTAGCTATTTCAGCCCTGGGGAAAAAGCCTCTGGCTATCCACACGATCAATACCCCTCATTACCTTATACACCTTTATCAAGTCACCTCTCATCCTCTGTCGCTCCAAGGAGATATAGAAATCTCAGGCCTCTCCAGGTACTGCCTGACATGAGTATCTAAACAGTTTTCACTTCAATAATTTTACCTGTAGCTTGACTCCCTGGGGTCTCTGGTATCCCTGTATCGATCATACAGAGGATCTCTTGCATCACGTTCATCCCTTGTAGGCCTGAGTGGGGAGCGATCACGTCTTACATCACGTTCATCACCAAAGGCAAATGGATCTCTAACGAAAGCAGATAAATAAAATAAGCATATTGTTGAAAAAGCCCTTTTGCTGTAATTCTCATACTCAGCTTAAATCTACTGAAAATTCATATTTGAATCCAAAGAACTTGATGTTGTCAATAATGCAAAATTCATTGAATACCAAAACAATGTTCTAAGTCACAAGATGCCTTGAGGTTAATGAAGGTTAAATAACAGATGACCTTGAAACATCTTAATAAAATTATGTAAGGTTAGTGCTTGCTGTATCTTTAATCTAATTAATTCAGTTTTCAATCGACTCCGATCTTGTTCCCTATCTCCATCCCCATTCGCCGTTTGCTGCTTTTCACTGAAGTATCATTATAGACTACATTGTGCACTTCACAGTATACGAAAGCATTCTAGCTGAGTAGCAACAACAAAAACAAATCAAGTTGGGCTATTTTTACATTGTTTCTAGGCATCACTTGAGACCCCAACACTTGTTTTAAATTGTGCAGCTTTAATACTCAGATTTTGTAAACTGTAACATTTAACATGCAGGGGTAAAGAGGGGAGAGGAGAGCTGATGGATGGAAATAGGGAAAATATAAATATTACCCAGCAATGAGCTGAGCATTAAAGATACCCTCTTTATACATGTATGATCATAACTGGTCATTAGTTGAATTGCATGCTGTTTTGTACAACTGAGGAATCTCACCAGAATAGTTATTTAGGTTCACAGTCAGCATAAATCAGAAAGTCTCTAACATTGATCCAATTTTAGCATAATTATTGACAATGAATACATTTAGTCATTTCCTGAAGTTTTATTTGTCCCATTGGGTGTTTCGCAATGGAAATGTAGACAAACCTTCTACAGTATATGCCAATGTTCCACCAGCTCATTTTCCAACAGTTCCGGTGACTCCAGTTCCAGCTTTTCTTGCTCACCTTTTCAGAGATCCATGTTTAAATTCCTTAGAAGTCAGTGTAACTGAAATATCCATCCTATTCGTTGAAATCTTGTGCTAATCGACTGCTACTTACCTTCCATCAGCATATTATAAAATAAGCAAAGAAAGCAAACAAGAGAGGCAGAGAGCAAAAATGATGAGCAGGAACCAGAAAAAGAGCCATCCAAGAATCTTCAATGATGAAATCTATATGTTGGTCTAGACAAACAGTTTGCTTAAATGAAACAATTCCTCAAGTAATCAGCATCCCAGAAATTCCATATTCCATACTTTTGGGTCCAAGTTCACACAAAGTGAATGATGGTGGACATATAGTATAGCTAATGGACCAAGAGTTGCCTTGCCATATCAGGCGGTAATCCTACAAGAAGAGAAGTGGTATCTCCAAACAGACCTCATGAAGAAGACTGACACTTCAAGACAATTGAACGAGTGACAAATCGATGAAACAGTAATTCCAAATGAATCGACTGTCATGGCATTAGAGCAGCTTTCAAACCTTTCAGGTACCGAGCTCTATGTCACTGTACAGCAGAAGACGACTGTAGAACCATTTGGCAACAGAAGCATAGAATAGCAATAACTAATTATCGCCAGCTCCAAATCAGCCTCTTTCGCCCTCACCCCTTTCCGTTCTGGTACTTACCTCACTAGTCATGGCAATAAAAGACTAAATGTGTTAATGAATGCATAAATGATACTTTGAAGGAACGGCAAACAAGATGTGTAGTGATGTGTGACGGAAGGACGCAAACAAGAATCACTGGGAACCATGCTGCAGTCAACACTCCAAAGAACAGTTGGAAAATTTATTGCAAGCTGCAATTCATTTCAAAATGCACCAACTTTTATTAGTTTTTGTATAAATACTAATTTACATCTTGACATACATAAGCATTTATGCTACAATCATACTTTATTGTAACTAGCAAAATGTACAACTGACACGCCAAAAACGAACAAGTATCCTGAATAAAGATTTGTGTAACTTACTTCAACGCAAAGGTGGAACAGCCACTTTAAAAAGCAGATTCACAACTCCCCATACAAATTGGGCAATTTCAGGATTTTAATATGCTGCTTTAACAAGAGACGACCTTCATCCCATCATTGGCAAATAGTCTTGTCTTCGTGATAAAAAGATGCACAAGTGTTATTACCTTCTCGGAGGACTCTGTCTCCGTGCAGATTTATTCGAATTTCTTCGATCAGCTGCCATATTAACATCTGAAAAGAACCAACCAACCAATTTGTACAAAACAAAAACATAACAGACTTGAAAGTAAACATACCCGACAAGATTTACGTGAGTGTTTATTAACAGAAGAATTATTTCAAGTGTAAAGCAAATAGCTTACAGATGAATTTCGGACAAGTGATCACGAACTTGCATCTGAATTATGTACTCCAAACTACAGTTTTTTTTTTGTGGAAAATATTATTTTTCATTAGCTTGGAAAATGGAGTCAAACAGGAAGAGTGCTCCATCAAAGATTAAGAGAAAAGATATTGCAGATCTTCATAACCGTGTTTTAGATAAATGAACAGTTTGAAAATCTCTCTGGAACATAAAATTCCGCTATTTTGATCACAAAAATACAATTAGTTGGATTGATGGTCTGGAGTAATGTTTCCTCATTCAGAATAAACTCTGGATTACCAGTGAGCACACTAAAGATGCCAAACATGCCAAAACTAGTGTTAACACATCAATGTCCACGCTTTCAAAACCATTTATTTGAAAATATGGGCTGATACACTAATGCACAGGGAACCAGAATAAATTGAGCAATGGCAAACTGTTAAGCAATACAGTCCTTTATAAAAAAAAATGATTTTTAATGCTTGTAAATCCCATTGCATTCATAGTATACATTTGCAGTTATCTCAAGTTCTTACCTAATCTGTACCCTCTACACATTCGATCGTTCTCTCCTTGCACGGCAGCTTTAGCATCCTCAACACGATCAAACTGCACAAACCCAAATCCATGGTGCATTGACAAAGCTGCAAAATTAATGTTGTTAATGAAAATGTACATACCTGTGGGATGGAAAAATTCCAGATGTTCAAAAATCTCCATTCAATAGAGCAAAATTACTTCCCTTGACACTTGCAAGTTAAACTGGCAATGTCTAGTTCACAGAAGGTCAACAGAACTGATGACGAAGTCCATTACTTCTTCAAACTGTTCACTTGTTCAGGCAAAATTTCCCATTTATAGAAGGGAGAATTCCAAATGTTGCGAACAAGATCTCATCTTCTAATATGATAGCTCCAGACAACACCAGAATGAAGCCTACTTGTTGTAATTAGCCATCAGAATCAATGGTGGTGTTAAGAAAATCCACAAAACCTCCATTGTTTGGAGCTTTTTGAAACAGTCAAGACGCTACAGAGAAATTGACTTCAAGGGAAAGTAATTTGTAATATTCACTAGATTTACAGAACATCTTTTTAAATACCAACAGCCAAAATGACCGGTTACAATTAACTATACCCTAAATTATTCCAACTTCGCAAATCCATTACAGTTTGACACAATTTCCTCGTGGAGGGTTGGTTCATCTCTTTATCAGACAAAACTACATTGGATCTCTAATGTACAAATACATTAAAAAAAGAACTTTTCCACTCAACCATAAACCAGCTAAAACATGTTAGTAAGATACTTTGAAGTCCAAACCATGATCAGTGTATGTGCCATTCCACAGTAAATTTGGTTAATTATTAATTTGATATGATGAGCATTTACCAATGGAGTTTAATCTCAATCCCCACTCGTAAATTCAATCTAATACTGACTCAAAGAAAAGTTCCACCTTGTCATCTGCAATTAGCCAAAGATGCAAAAACAGTTTGCTTTCAATATAAAACAGACAGGTTCAGAGCTTAAATGGGCATGTTTTTATTTGATACATAAAAGTTAACAATGACAATTATACATTAATGTGACTGCAACAAGTACACAACTTGGCAGCAACTTTGTAGTCAAAAATATGACTAAAACATCGTTCCACGGGAATACTGCAGTTATTTGGTAGACATTGCCATTTTAACCTCAACAGAACCTAAATTTTAAACACTGGCAAAACCTCCAGATGCCAGTTTGCAAAATAAAAATATAAAAAGCTAACTTGTAGAACCAGATACCTTCAAAATTAACATGCAATTTTCCTTCATGAAAGAAATTTAAAAACATTCAAAAGTTCTGAACTATATGTATTTCTTGGATCATCTTGACAAAGGTGTGACTGGTGTAAAACAAGTCAAGCACTCCAAAATCCATTGACACCTCTAAAAGTTGTGAATGTTTGAATGCTCTAGTCAAAACATTTAAAATTTGTCACAGACAGTTCCAAATAATGTGGATGTTTAACCATAGATTAAATGAAGTGAAATGCACAAAATAATCCAAGCCTTTGAGGCAGTAATCAAAAACAGTATAGAGGGACCAAGATGTCAGTGTTACTCTCCATGAAGGTTCCCAATTTCCACTGCTCCACTACTGAAGTCTTCAAGATTTAGATTAGTTAGATGAGTACGGACAAGAAACATGAAAGAAATAAGCTATAATCAGATTCTCTAACCCAGACTGAAGCGTGCAGGGCACATTTATAAATGAGAGATCACGCAGTCTTATGTACACACACCACAATGTCAAGATTACAATAAATCTACTTGCAATGCTAATTCTTCATTTTAAGCGATTGCTGAAAATGCTAGGGCAATACAGGATTTGATTGTCAATTGCAGCAAATCAAGCAACTTGGAAGAAAAACAGTATTTAAGTGGTTTTATTTGTTCCCATTAATGGAAATACCACTATCTTAGAAATTGACACATTTCAGCTTTTACAAATTATCACTAATCCCCAGGCATTAATAATGCTAAAGGGATTAATAATGCCTATAAGCAACAAAAAAAGATTAATACAGAGATGATTACATTTATAAGAAATAGGAGTTTCTTCTTGTAGTTTATTTAATTTATGCAAAATAAATTAAGCATCACACCAATTACGTAAAAAAAATCATGTTGTTGATAAAGCCAGTATTGCCCATAGTACTAAGTTCATGATTCTTGCCCCACTGGGAACAAAAAAAATTCCAAACAATTTAATTGAAATAATGTGTAAGTTTATAAACCAAAAATGTAACTGAGATGGAGATTAAAAAAATAAGTAGTTTAAAATTTGATTGCAAAAGCAAAAAAAAAATCCGGTATGACTTGCCAGGCAATTAAAATTATATTACCTATAAAACATTGGTTACCAAAAATGTTTATTTTATATTTTCAGCTCTGATGAACACTCACTGACAAAAAACATTTTTCTTCTTCATAGAAGACATTTACCTTCCAAGTACACCAGCTTACTTCAGAAGTCCCACACCCAAAGTATTTTATTCTGTATATTACTTTCAGGTGAAAAATATACAAAAGTGATTTAAAGCAGTGGCTTAAATGGTCTGTGAACTCCCATAATTCACTCACCCTTTTGCCAGTACTTCAAACTGAAGTCACATACCTCATTCAGAAAATAGACTGGGAATGCATCCTGGACTTGAGAGATTCATCCATTTGAATCTTTCACTCCACTCCACCACAGAACTTGAGGACTATTCCTGTAGTACTAAAATTCCATAACATCATGTCATGGAAAAAAAAGTCAAGCATGATGTCAAGTGAGGAGGAGTGAAGGGAGCCACCAAGATGAATTACAGCACAGCTTTAAAGCAAAAAGGTGGTCTGTTTGTGTGCATTTCAGTTAACCTTATAATAACTAGGCCCTTAGCCATTCACTGTGCACCTCAGTATTGAAGGCAATTTCTGATAGGGGACCAACCAAATCCTTTTAAAGTAAGAGTACTGAAGCAGCACAGTGATTCAGAACCTGCAAAACAAGACACCAGAAGAAATGTAGCAAAACAGTCCTATACAGAGAAGTTTATAGTGACATAAAAGCAGCCATCCCCTTCAGAGCCAGCTCTGAAAAGGACACCTAAGTACAGTGCCCTGAAGTATTCAGCCCCCACAAATATCTTCACTGAGTACTGTCTTATTTTCCAAACTTAAAATTTAAAATTAAAAGGATTTTTGGAGCTAATCTACAAAACACTGTATATCATGTCCAATTAAAAGGAAAAAAAAACAAAACCTGTTTACCTAAAATTAAAAACCAAAATTGGAGGCTGAAAAAGTATTCACTCATCCCCATTGTAATTAATATGTCAACTTTCCCCAGGTGCAATACACTATATTAACCTTACCAACTCACCCAACCTGTTGATGTAGAAAATTAGAGGACCACCTGTCTTCAACAAATTCTTAAGAATAAATTCCCTCTCTGTAAGGTCCAACAGTATGGTAGGTTTTCAACAGACCAAACCAAAATGAGTGAAGGCAAAAGACCATTCAAGACAAGTTAGGGAAACGATAACAGAAACAGACAACGCAGGGAAAAAGTACAAGACCATCACAAAGGCACTGTACATACCTCGAGTAGTCCATTGTGGAAAAAGTGGGGAAAATATTGAACAGCCACGCTGCCTGGACTCTAAACTTAGTTGTCGGAGAAGACTGGCACTTGTAAAAGAGGCTACTGTGACATCAACAGTCATTCTTGAGTGAGCTGCAAAAGTCAGTGGCTGCAACTAGAGATAAAGTTCATGGGTCCACAATTTCTAAGGCCTTCACAAAAAGGGTATTTATGAAGCTAAACAAAAGCATCCTTGCCTGTAAAGGCTTTGCAAAGCATCATTTAGAAGATACTGTAAAGACGTGGAAGAAGCTCTTGTGGTCAGCTGAGACTGAAGTGGAATTTTTTGGCCTCAACATTAAGCAGAACATGCGGTGTCAATCTAATACTGCAAATCAGCCAGGTAACATCCTCCCTACTGTAAAGTATGGTGGAGATAGCATCGTGCAATGGGGATGCTTTTCAGCAGCAGGGACTGTAAATCTGGTCAGGATTGATGGGAAAATGAATGCTGCTAAATCCATTAAGATACTGGACAAGAACCTGCTAGCCTCCACTTAAACTGGGAAGGGAGTTCATCTTTCAACAGTATAAGGACCCAAAGCAGCCTAACAGAGCAACCATGGAGTGGCTTGAAATGAAGAAAAGTCATCTTCCCTAGGGTACTGACCTTAACCCAACTGAACACCTCTGGCACAGTGGACAAGATTGCTGTCCATTGCCACTGCCCAACTACTCTGGCAAAGTTTGAACAATTTTACAAGGAGGAATGGGCAAATCTTGCTCCATCACACTGTGCAAAGCTACCCCAAAACACTATTGGCTGTAATAGCTACAAGAGGTGGTTCAACTGGGCAAAGTGGGATGAATACTTTTCTACTGCTGACAATTCAGTTTTTCATGCTTTATAAATTTCCATTGTTATTGGGCTCTGATGTAGAAAAGAAGCACATGGTTCACAAATAAAAATTCTCAGTTAAACTGATCAAAATCCCTGGTTATATTACTCATTTATGTGAACAAAGGGTTGGGAGCTGAATACCTTTACAAGGCACTGTATGTATGGCAATGGCTAACTTATTTGCAATCTGGTTACGGTTTTCTCAAACAAACACGGATTCATCCATTAGGTTAATGTAAGGAACAAAGAAACATCTGTGATGAATGCCCTACTTTTCAGTGGTTTAAGCAATGGCCAGTTAGGCTGCCAATGCTCCTTTACAGTAAGACAAATGGAAAAATAGCTGCGAACAAATCAGGATCCAAATAGCTTGGGACTGTTAAGATGAGTAGTACCACAAGATCCCTTGGCCTCTCTTGCCTGCTCTGCCTCTAATTAAATTTATAGCTAAACCTTTGCCTCAGAAACATTCCTGCAACATATTTATCCAGAATTCTATCAGATATTGAACAAACTCAACAACAGACAATTCCCAAGATTTCTTCCACCCAGAGGATATTTTATTTATTCTCAGCCAAGTTCTAATTGGCTGAGCACTTGGTTGAAGCATTCCAGGTCAGGGAACAAACATCTCTGCATTTTTCTTGACAAGCCCTGCAAGCTCATGTGCTTCACTTCCCATTCTTCTAAATTCATGTTCAAAACATGTACCTTTCCAGTCCCAGGATCCTTTGTTACACTTCTCCCTAGGGCAAGGAGGACAGAACTGCACATAATACTCTTAGTGCAACATACTCAAGGCCAGTATAAATTGTGGCATTATAACATTTTGTACTCAAACTTTCTTTCAATAAAGGACAGCATTCCATTTGACATCCTCTTTCTATGCTATACTGCATTGCAACTTTCAGAGTCATTTGCAAGCATACCCAGGTTCTCTGAACATATTTTCCAATTTCTAACTATATAAAATGTACTTTCTGTTCTATATTTTCCCCAAATCATACAACTTCAGTTTTCCATATTTCTTCTGTCAAGTTCTCAACCATCCACTAATTTGTCTGCATTCCCATGAAGCCTCTCCACATCCTGCTCAAGCTTCAATGCCACCTAGCTTTGTACTACAGTGCAGCAACTTTTAAAGTGACCAGATAAACCGAAAGCATGAAACTCCCATTTTGCAAGTCTGTGCTGATACTTAAAGGCTCAACAATGACCATTTAGGCAAATATAAAGTTGAAAGAAAGCACACTCAGTGACATCATAAAAGCAATTAACTTCAATAGCACCTAATGAAATTTAAATAACATTCTGCTTGTATTTCCTTGTCCTTTGAAAAACAAATGCAAATATGAAGTGGACAAATAAAGAAAAGGCAATATTTTTTTTGTATTCCACCCAGAATATATAGTTCTGATTTCTCCAAGTGTCCACACACTATAAGACATTATGGATCAAAAGTTTGAAATCATCCATTGAAGGCTGTCAATTTAGTTCCACATAGGACAGAGAAACCTTAATATAATAGTGCAGTTTGGATAGTAGCTTTAGATTTTCCATCTATCCCAGCAAAAGATGACCAACTTTATAGCTGTGTAATATTTACCTCTTCACCAGTTTCAAATTCATCACTTCTAAATGGTCAGTAATCACATTATGCTACAACTATGTAAGCCTATGGCAGGAAAAGTAAATTGTTAGTTACAGTGTTGACTTAAGTTCATAGGTCAGTGCCAGACCTATAGATAATGCATTGCAAATGTGACTAACAATCACCCAATAACCTCTTTACTTCTGAATTTAAAATATATGCCACCAACAATCTGGCATTCATTCAAAAGCCAAAAGTTCAAAATATGCATGGTATAGTCTCCGATGGTCTCTCAAATTCTCATGCTTCATAGCTCTTCAAAGTAATTGAAATTCCAGGACTGATTTCCAAATCAGCAAACCAACAGATAAATCAGCAATCCTATTTGAATCCTTTTACTAAAGCTGCAAAAATGAGCTTTAATGAGAACATTATCCTTTACCAGTAATACATAATATCCAATCTAGCTTTACCAACATCTACAAACCAAGAACAAAAATCAAAAGTCAGTCCAGTTAAAATTATTCATTGATGGCTGTAGGGCTGAGAACCCTAAATATAACACCATTAGGATAGTAGCTCTAGATTTCAGATTTAGCTGTTGTTTTGCCAGCCAAATTCAAAATTATGTTGGACAATATAATCAAGATTTTTTTTAGACATCACAGCTCGAAGTGAAGTGTGTGTAATTGTCTGAGCAAATATCTGAAAATGAGTTTTACAGTTGGAGATATAAACAAAAGCATTAATTGTACAAGTTTTATCAGTTTTGACACTGTACTTTAAACCTGCATTTTAAATTACCAATTTTCATCATTACACTGTGAAACTGGAAGTAACGTCCAGATTTTTGAGGTGGAAGTCCAAAGTACTATCAATGATCAAAAGTATATTACAGTTAACACTTTCTCCAACAGAATTAAGTGAAAACACAACAACTGACATAATTTCAGTTATTATGCAGTAAATATTTATAATAATCCTTGAAAATCTAACAGATAATCTCTCAATCTAATGAAGTTGCTAATTCCATAGCAAGCCAAAAATTCAACACAGGAAATGGACCAGCCTGCGAAAGCTAATTATTCTTAATTTTATTTTGCTTAAATTTTAAAATGAGATGAATCACTCATCTATGAAGCCTGATGTCTTAGCTTCTTTAATTACAAGTATATTCCAACATTTCCTCAGTATTGAAGTTGAGCCAGGTTAATCCATTGCTCTCTTGTCTATAGGATTCTTTCAGCAGGCTGTGGTCAATTATTTCAATCATAGCATACCTGCAGGGTCCCAGGAATCCAAATGAACTGGCAACCAAACAGAAGCTAGCATTATCAATGGAAACTGCCAGAATGTGCAGTGACTATAGGAATGCAGTAGATAGCACATTTCCTTCAATGGTCAATATACAAAATGGAATCTTAAATATCCAGATACTTCCCCACCCCCCCCCCAATTTAATCCAGTGAGACAGAAATTTAAAATCTCTGTACACCCACCTACATGAACAATCAGAAGAAATTTTCCCAGCTAAAATAATTCTGAAACAGGAAAAAAAAAGCATTTAACAGCAGCAAACTGCATCACTACTACAGTTTGCTCTGAGGGTTCATTATACATACACAGTAGAAGACCATCCCTGAGGTGACCAGCAAAACCACCAGCAAGAAAATCATTTCTCCAGCATGAGAAATGAACTGAACAACTTGTTGTTATGCATGGTGTCAAGGTAGGAGACCAAATAGTTCAAATAATCTTTCAGAAAGTAAGCCCGCATACCCTAAATATTGAGCTTGAAATGATTTAACACATTCCTGTCAAATTACAATATACAGAAGTTTATACAATGAAATCTGTGATATTTACAGTCATGCAGAGGCTATACTAGTAATCAACTTCCATGAAAACCTGACTGTTTTGTTGGGTTTTCAGTTCAGAATCAAGACTTTTACAGACACCATAAGCAGCCAAAGGCAAAAAAAAACTTCTTTCCTACCTGTACCTAAACTGATCAAATAAGCTGCATTTTTAATTATTAGTTTAAATAAGGAGCTTGCTCTTTAATCTCTTATGAGATTCAGTTATAAGAGACATAGTAATTGAAATCATCACTCATTAGCCGATCTTGCAGCCCTACAGCTTTGACAAGCTTGATAAAAATTCAAAGATTCAAAATTATGGAAACGGGTGTGACATCACTGGTGACTGAACTTCTCAAGTGAAAAATACCAAAATCCAACTTAAGCTGACGATGGGTTCCACGTTGCAAGACAGATAAGACTGATGGTTTTCCAAAAGATAACTAGCTTAGTTATACCATATTTTAAAATTTCCAGGTTGGACCAAAATGAAGAATTGGTTGTATAAAGATGAAGGACGCCCAAAAATGTTGATGGCAACGCTACAGTTGCAATAGTATGGTACTCTTGAGTTTGTAGGCGAGAAACATTTTCCCGTTCTATTGACTAAGTGTATAGGCATGACGTTATTGTGCCTCAGAATAGAAAATTAACCACCCATTTGCAAGTTTTCAAGTACCACTTCGCCAAATTGTGGACTTCTTCCCCAATAAAGTTAACATCTGTTTTAAGAGTAGTTTTTTTTAAGCAAACTATTTCATGCATATTGATCTTGATTGATATTGGTCCAAACTGACCATACAAATTCAGAGAATCAAACTTACCTCAAGCAACATGAGATGCTAAAACCCCTCCCTTCACATGATTTGGGTATATCCATTATATGCAATGGAATTCAGAGCTGTGCAAAGATGGACAAATTAATGATTCAAACTGATTTAGCATGTTGCTCCACCAAATCGTGAATTAGCTACAGATGGCAAAATTCCAGTTCTTGGTTCTTTCCACTACAATTTACTAACTTAGAAGCAAAGAGTCAACAAATGGCACTGGATTGGCTGAGGATAATACAGTTCTAAATTCTAAAATTGTGGTAACATACCTTTCGTGTAGTAAAAGGTAGGACATTAGAATCAAGTATCGGGTTCAGTTGGAAAATCTAATGTTTCCAGATACTAACCATTTATCTTGCCATATTTAAGGAACATATCCTCCAAATCCTTCCTCACCATGGAGTCGGTGGGTAAATTTCCAACAAAAACGCGCCTCTCAAGATCTCGAGGATCAGCACTGTCTGTCTTGTTACTTGCACCCCGGTCACCACGCATTCTACGTTCTCGGGATGGGCTTCTGCTTCTTCTCCGGGACATCATTTAGAATCCTTTTATGGGCTTCACCACGTGAAACAAAAAAGAGAAAATTTCCATTTGCATTAGATAAGTTTGAGGAGAAGTCGTTAGCAAAAAGTGCCCTGTAAGTTACATCAGAAGTTATGCAAAATGAGATTTGGGACCACCGCATTAAGACCAGATTACTCTTTGTGCAGAGCCAGCAACTGGTTTACAGATTCTGTAGTGTTTTATATAATTAAGTTTTAAATTTGACATTGTTTACAGTGAGTCACAATTAATAATTTATTACAAGGCATATTACTTTGGGGGAGGAGGGCAGGGAAGAAATTGTCCCATGCAATTCCCAATACCTTTCTCAAAAATCAGAGGCTTAATTGTTCAGTTTAACCACAATTGATGGCATGTCACCGGTTAAGATAGAGAATTAATAAATGAATCCCAGTGTGTTTGGTGTATTATGCATTTCTGAAAATAAACATGTTTGCAGATGTAGTTTCCACATAAAATACCAGTTTCCTAACATACCATAAATTATCCTTCTGTGAAATTCTAGAAAATATGTAGATGTTCTAATAGACATTGATGCAAAAAATGTCATCACCTACTCAAAAGGCAAATTTTATTCTTACTGAACGACAAAAATCTGGTTACAAAGCATGTGAAATAACTGAATTGCTCACAAGAGACTTTATGCAAGAAAATAGCAAAGATGAACTCACTACATCCGCAACAATACATTTAGAAAACAACTTTCACTCATGGATTGGTAATACAAATCAAAAACAATTCATTTAGTTTGCTGAAATAATTAACTGAACTCAATAATTTCTTCAAAAACAATCTTTAAGTACATATACTCACCCAACGTGTTATTTAGTTTGACTATGAGGATACAGCACTCACAAGTAAACCAAAATGAAGCTCAATTTAACCACGACTACAATAAAAGATGTAGAAGATGGAATGGGATTGATGAAGGAAACATTCAAATGGATGTACATCATTAGACAATAAGCAGAGGACTACTTTATATTAAAGTACTGAACCCAGCTAACAGCAACAGTGTCACCCTCCACTTATTTTAAAAATAGCCTCTAGTTTATTGTACTACCAGACACATGACCCACTATACAGTAATCTGCTCACCAGGAAAATATTTTTAAAAAGTTAAGCCACTCATCTCTAATCCATCAGCTAGTGAAAATAGTAAAAATTTTCCAAAGGCCATGAGCCATTACAACACTCACAACAGAAATCTCAAAGCAAGAAAACTTTTGAGAGTGAATCAAATAAATAATTGTCTTTCAGTACCTTCCAATCATTATATTTAACAAAAACATGGATATATTATGTGTTTTATAAAAGTTCTATGCAGGTATAAAATTAATACCCAACCAAGACCAATCCAAGCCGGACCTGTACCAAGAATTTATAGAATTTTTATACACACATTAGTGAAATCCATCACTGTAAGGAATCTACTTCATTTTACATACGCTTGCAGTCCACATCAGACTTCCTTCTGCACAAGTTTAAATAAAATAGTAAGGCTGAAATACACAACTAAAAAAAACATTAATTTGGTCTGATGCTTGTTCCATCATTCTGTAAGATACTGACCAAATCCCTCAGGTATTTTATTCAGACCATATATTAATTACAACAAATTGTCTTTCTGAAGTTTTGACAAAATATTCATATTTTATTAAACCCTTTTAACTGCTAGGCAATTGCACAGATTCAAAACATTTCTTAATTTCAAATAATCAGTGTTTTGTTTCTATGATTTTGACCAGCAAGTGGGAGGTACACAATTCAGTTGGTGGTGGTGTTTAGTGTAGTAGGTTGTTGTAGGTAACAACAGGCAGAACTAGGCTGAGGAGAAGCAGATAGGAGGTCAATCCAGGAAAATATGAAGCGATACACTTTGGAAGTCGAACTTTAAAGTGAAATACAGGGTAACTGGCAGGATTTTTAGCAGTGTGGAGGGACAAGAGAAATCACGAGGTTCTTGTCCATAGGTCCCTCAAAGCTGCAGAGCATCTTGACAGGGTAGTTAAGGCACATGATATGTTGGCCTTCATTAGTCAGGGAATTAAGTTCAAGAACTGCGAGGCAATGCTGTAGCTCTATAACTCAGTTAGACCACACTTGGAATATTGCATTCAGTCCTGGTTGCCTCATTAAAGGAAGGATGTGGAAACTCTACAGAGAATATAGTGATTTACCAGAATCCTGCCTGGATTGAATAGCACATCTTATGAGGAGAGGTTGAGCAAGCCAAGGCTTTTCTCCTTTGAGTGAAGGAGGATGGGAGTTACTTTATAGAAGTGAAAAGGATGAGCAGAGCATTGATAAGAGTGGACAGCCAATAAGATAGAAATGGTTAAAACAACAGGTCATCATTTCGGAGCAAAGTATGGGGGGGGGGGTGGGAGATGTCAAAGAGGTGTTTATTTAATCAGCGAGAGTGGTGGTAGAGACAGATAAATTAGGGATATTCCGGAGACTCTTAGATTAGAGCATAGATGTCAGAAAAATGGAGAGCTCTGCAGGAGGCAAGTAAAAGGTTGATCATGGAGTTCTAAACTTGTACAAGAAAACTACACAATGTGACAGCTTTCTATACTACCAACACCTTCGTAGTCACAAGAAATCAGCCCAATCACATTCTGAACCTAGGGCATTTATTTACAGTCAATCTGGCCTAATCCAAACTGAGCCGAAGGACATAACTCAAATCAAACAAGTCTGGTCCTTTCATGCTTGTGTCACGATCCACAATGTATATATTTTATTTGCAATAACACACTAAACCAATACTGCAAAAGTAATCATTAAAGCAAAAGAACTTAATTGTGTTACAATAGGATGGACAGAGAAGTATCAAAATCTTCAGGTCCTGCCAATCAAAATGAGCATTAAATAACTTCCATAACAAAGAATTTAACCAAGCGTTCCAAATAAGTCTTTTAGTGTATTTACTATCACAACACAAATAACTTAGTTTCAAATGGGTTATTTTCAAATAGGTAAGAATTTTATATGGGTGGATAATTGCCCTTCCTGGGATAGATAACCAAATTCAACATTCACATACAGATACGTGCCAAGAACTTTTTGAGAAATTCAAGTATAGACCATCAGCAGTCATAGAATCTCCCTTTTTGCTGAAGTTACAATACTTTTTCCCCATTTTCAACCGAAGAAAGCCATAACATTTGATGTGCTTTAGTTGGATAACCAAGTTAGTTGAACGTCATCACAAAGATTAATCAGTCATTGTAATTGTAATATATGCATGCTCTTCAAAATGCACCTTACAAATGTAGTAACATTTTGCCTTGTTAAAACCTACACTGGTAGACTTAAATTGATTTTGAATTTTAAGATTTTAAATTCAACACTATTCGGAAATAACATTTTAACTTAAAAAGGCTGTCATAATCCACTCAGATGTGGAACTGAACAAATTAATGACAAATTTAGAACTTTTCTCAACTGCTGCAAGCTCACACCTGCACTTTTAAGTGAACACAATTAAAGCAGAATTCCAAAGAAAAATGTACTGTAAGTGGAAAATAAAGTATCAAAATGAATTTTTAAAAATGTATCTTTCCAAGAGATCAATGCATAAAAATATTCTATTCCAATTGATAGAATGCTCATTTTAAAATCAGTTGAGTTGTAGTTGTTTGTACATAGGATATTTTATTCTGGCCATAATTAATTCACAATTAACACAATAATGAATAATGAAAAAAAATACACCAGCAGCACAAATTCAGTTTCAAATTTTATTGTTATAAACTGATTAAATTTGTTAAATGAGATGAAAACAATACCCTTGTGCATACTCTTCTTTGGTTGGGAACTGTGAAAATGGCAGAGGCAACTTTGGATCAACTAAACTTCATCCTAGGGTGAGGTTGAGCCACTAAACTCATACTGTATTTTGAGCTGTCATACTTCAATCTGATTAGACTCTTCTCCACTCAATACGTTCACCGTTGTCACATTGCCACATGGACGTTTCTTCACCAATTCACACCAGCAATCACTTGGTCCAACGACCCCAGCCCCTCGTTATGTTATTGATCCAAAGGTACAACCTTCCCTCTAAGTGAACGCAAGCACCATTTTCATAACTTGTGGAAAAGGCAGCGCACCTAACTTCTTTCTCCCCGACTGGCGTTGACTCCACATACGGGATAATGCCGAACAGCACAGGAAACTTGACAAGCGCTTTCACACAGGCCAAATGAAAAACAGGGTGAACAGTGCATGTTCCTGGTGAAGCTGAATCCAAATAGGAAGCAATTCCAAATCAATCACACACAAAAAATAATGAGGTCTTAATACAAATCACCGGCAGATATCTTTTCGTGGTGTGATCTGGTCTGAGTGCATAAATAATTTTTAGGCCCAAGTGCATACATTGCCCTCCTTGCCCCGACGGAAGATTTCGGGCGAGTAGAGCTGTGATCTTTGACCACTTCCCTCCGGCTATAACCTAGGCTGTATATCAAGCATCTTTGCAGGTAAAATGCACAGCTGATCGAATAAATGCGGGCGGCCATAAATCCGACCCTCAGATGTTTTAAGTGTATTGTTGTGCTAGTGCGGGAATTTTGAAGACACTCCAGATTACAGATTCCTTTATTCAGTCAGATGCAAAATGATGTGTGTGTTTCTAGCCAGCCACGAGAATGAAAGGTTTTATATTTCGCTACAGAGGCGGGCGGAAGCCGACACCGAAGGAAGCACCTCCCCCACCTCTCCCCGCCGCCATTTTAAGGCGCTCTGCCCTTCAGGACGCGTTCCCAAGGCGCATCGCTGGCGCAGAGCAGCCCCTGGCTTCTGCTGTCGATTCCCCGCCACACCTCAGCCGCCAATCTGCCTCCCTCAACCACCGGCCGGTTTTCGTCGAGGCGGGCGGTGGCCCCAGCGGACGGCCCGGGGTTCGGCCTCGCCTCCGCCATGTTGAGCGGGCAACTCTTTGTCCGAAGGAACGTGTTAGGATTCTGTGTGCGACCGCGACCGGCTCCCACCGCCGGCTCATCCCTCAGAATCCCCGCTGATCCCTTACCGTTATCCGACGTGAAGTTTCACTCGCACTTTTTGGCGCTGACTTTGCTGCGGGAGCTTCCTTTTCTTGTCCGGACAGCAACGGCCGACTGCGATCCGCCGCTTCTTTTCGCGCATGCGTCACTGACGAAGCGCTGTGCGAACGCCACCCTGTCTGCGCATGCGCCGCTGGTCGGGCGCTGTCCCGATTGCGCACGTGCGCAGTGGGGGGGGCAATGTTTTCGGGGGAGAGGCGGGATATGTCCCGGGGAAATGCGCATCATGCAAATACAGCGGGGCAGTCGTCTGACTCTTAAACCAGAAACTCAAATGTGACTTTGCAGATGCTGGAAATCTTCAGCAAGGCAAGCAAAAAGCTGGAGGAACTCAGCGCGTCAGGCAGCATCTATGGAAGGAAATAAAAAATCGACATTTCGGGTCATGGTGAGGAGTCCTGATGATGGATCTCGGCCTGAAACGTCGATCGGCCAACTTCCTTTATAGATGCTGCCTGACCCGCTGAGTTCCTCCAGCATTTCGTGTGCGTTTCTTAATAAACCAGGAAACAACCTTCTTGACTCCATTTCACCTTGAAGTTGTGGACCAAAGGTTAGGGAGGTTGAACCGCCACTCATTGGAGTACAGAAGGAGATGTGATCAGCTTTAGCACATTTTCTTTCATTAATCAGAGTAGAGGAATTGGGATGTTATGATGAAATAGTATAAGACTTTGGTGGGGCCTAATTTGGAGTATTTTGTGCAGTTCTGGTTACATTTTGACCGGACTGATATCAATAAGATTGAAAAAGTACAAAGAACATTTACAAGGATGTTGCTGGGGCTTGAGGACCTGAGTTATAGGGAAAGATTGAATAGGTTAGGATTTTTTTCTATGGATTATAGGAGAATGATGGGAGATTTGGTAGAGGTTTACAAAAATATGAAGGGTATAGATAGCATAAATGCAAGCAGACTTTTTCCACTGAGATAGAGTGAGAATAAAACTAGAGGTTGTAGGTTAAGGGGGAAAGGTGATATAGTTAAAGGGAACCTGAGGCAGAGTTTTTCACTGAGGGTGGTGTAAGTGTGGAACAAGCTGCCAGAGGAAGAAATGGATGAGTGTTCACTTGCAAAATTTAAGAGAAGCTTGGGAAAATACGTGGATGGGAGGGGTATGGACTCAATCAGCTGTGGGGTCCATTGTTTTTCTAAATATCAGTTGATATCTTGTTTGAGATGGAGCATAGAAAAGGGAGAGATTTGTCAAAAATGGTCCATGAATTTGAGGGTAGGAAGGAAGTTGATAAAACACACAAGTTCTGCATTAATGCTGGAAGCAGCACCAATGCAGTTGTCAATGTAACAGAAAAGTTTGGGGAGTGGTAACAGATATGGCTTGGGACAGGGACTGTCACATGGCCACACCTTTGATTGGTATGAAGTAAGGGCTATAAAAAGAGAAGCCGTTCAGGGCAAGAACATGTTCTGGTAGATGGATGAGAGTGTTAATGAAGCAGGACCTCAATGGTGGTAATCTCAGGATTGCTACCTGTGCTACATGCCAGTGAAGGTAGGAATAGGATGCTCTGGAGGATGAACAAGTGGCTGAGGAACTGGTGTAGGGGGCAGAGTTTCAGATTTCAGGATAATTGGGACCTCTTCTGGGGCAGGTGGGACCTGTACAAGAGAGACGGGTTACACTTGAACTACAGGGGGACCAATATCCTTTCAGGGAGGTTTGATACTGCTATTGGGGAGGCTTTAAACTAGATTTGCAGGGGGATGGGAACCAGAGTGCCAGAGCTGACAGTGTGGCTGGGCTGAAAATAAATGATGTTAAAAGTTCAAGCAAATCAGCTAATAGAAAGATTGTGAGTGGTGGTAAAAATCTTCTGAGGTGTATATATTTCGATGCTAGGAGTATTGCGGGGAAGGCGGATGAATTGAGGGCGTGGATTGACACGTGGAATTATGACGTTATAGCAATTAGTGAAACTTGGCTACAGGAGGGGCAGGACTGGCAGCTTAATATTCCAGGGTTCCGATGTTTCAGATGTGATCGAGGCAGAGGAATGAAAGGTGGGGGAGTAGCATTGCTTGTTAGGGAAAATATTACAGCAGTGCTCAGGCAGGACAGATTAGAGGGATTGTCTACTGAGTCCTTGTGGGTGGAGCTGAGAAACAGGAAAGGTATGGCCACATTAGTGGGATTGTATTACAGACCACCCAATAGTCAATGAGAATTGGAAGAGCAAATCTGCAGAGAGATAGCAGGCAACTGCAGGAAACATAAAGTTGTGGTGGTAGGGGATTTTAATTTTCCATATATTGATTGGGACTCCCATACTGTTAGGGGTCTAGATGGTTTAGAGTTTGTAAAATGTGTTCAGGAAAGTTTTCTAAATCAATATGTAGAGGGACCAACTAGAGGGGATGCAATATTGGATCTCCTGTTAGGAAACGAGTTAGGACAAGTGACAGAAGTCTGTGTAGGGGAGCACTTTGGTTCCAGTGATCATAACACCATTAGTTTCAACATGATCATGGACAAGGATAGATCTGGTCCTAGGGTTAAGGTTCTTAACTGGAAGAAGGCCAAATCTGAAGAAATGAGAAAGGATCTAAAAAGCATGGATTGGGATAGGTTGTTCTCTGGCAAGGATGTGATCGGTAGGTGGGAAGCCTTCAAAGGAGAAATTTTGAGAATGCAGAATTTGTATGTTCCTGTCAGGATTAAAGGCAAAGTGAATAAGAATAAGGAACCTTGGTTCTCAAGGGATATTGCAACTCTGATAAAAAAGAAGAGGGAGTTGTATGACATTTATAGGAAGCAGGGAATAAATAAGGTGATTGAGGAGTATAAGAAGTGCAAGAAAATACTTAAGAAAGAAATCAGGAAGGCTAAAAGAAGACATGAGGTTGCCTTGGCAGTCAAAGTGAAGGATAATCCAAAGAGCTTTTACAGGTATATTAAGACCAAAAGGACTGTAAGGGATAAAATTGGTCCTCTTGAAGATCAGAGTGGTCAGCTATGTGCAGAACCAAAGGAAATGGGGGAGATCTTAAATAGGTTTTTTGCGTCTGTATTTACTAAGGAAACTGGCATGAAGTCTATGGAATTAAGGGAAATAGGTAGTGAGATCATGGAAACTGTACAGATTGAAAAGGAGGAGGTTCTTACTGCCTTGAGGAAAATTAAAGTGGATAAATCCCCGGGACCTGACAGGGTGTTCCCTCGGACCTTGAAGGAGACTGGTGTTGAAATTGCAGGGGCCCTGGCAGAAATATTTAAAATGTCGCTGCCTACAGGTGAGGTGCTGGAGGATTGGAGAGTGGCTCATGTTGTTCCATTGTTTAAAAAAGGATCGAAAAGTAATCCAGGAAATTATAGGCCAGTAAATTTAACGTCGGTAGTAGGTAAGTTATTGGAGGGAGTACTAAGAGACAGAATCTACAAGCATTTGGATAGACAGGGACTTATTAGGGAGAGTCAACATGGCTTTGTGCGTAGTAGGTCATGTTTCACCAATCTATTGGAGTTTTTCGAGGAGGTTACCAGGAAAATGGATGAAGGGGAGGCAGTGGATATTGTCTACATGGACTTCAGTAAGGCCTTTGACAAGGTTCCACATGGGAGGTTAGTTAGGAAAATTCAGTCGCTAGGTATACATGGAGAGGTGGTAAATTGGATTAGACATTGGCTCAATGGAAGAAGCCAAACAGTGGTAGTAGAGAATTGCTTCTCCGAGTGGAGGCCTGTGACTAGTGGTGTGCCACAGGGATCAGTGCTGGGTCCATTGTCATTTGTCATCTATATCAATGATCTGGATGATAATGTGGTAAATTGGATCAGCAAATTTGCTGATGATACAAAGATTGGAGGTGTAGTAGACAGTGAGGAAGGTTTTCGGAGCCTGCAGAGGGACTTGGACCAGCCGGAAAAATGGGCTGAAAAATGGCAGATGGAGTTTAATACAGACAATTGTGAGGTATTACACGTTGGAAGGACAAACCAAGGTAGAACATACACGGTTAATGGTAAGGCACTGAGGAGTGCAGTGGAACAGAGGGATCTGGGAATACTGATACAAAATTCCCTAAAAGTGGCGTCACAGGTAGATAGGGTCGTAAAGAAAGCTTTTAGTACATTGGCCTTTATTAATCAAAGTACTGAGTATAAGAGCTGGAATGTTATGATGAGGTTGTACAAGGCATTGGTGAGGCCAAATCTGGAGTATTGTGTTCAGTTTTGGTCACCAATTTACAGGAAGGATATTAATAAGGTTGAAAGGGTGCAGAGAAGGTTTACAAGGATGTTGCCGGGACTTCAGAAACTCAGTTACAGAGAAAGGTTGAATAGGTTAGGACTTTATTCCCTGGAGCGTCAAAGAATGAGGGGAGATTTGATAGAGGTATATAAAATTATGATGGGTATAGATAGAGTGAATGCAAGCAGGCTTTTTCCACTGAGGCAAGGGGAGAAAAAAACCAGAGGACATGGGTTAAGGGTGAGGGGGGAAAAGTTTAAAGGGAACATTAAGAGGGTCTTCTTCACACAGAGAGTGGTGGGAGTATGGAATGAGCTGCCAGACGAGGTGGTAAATGCGGGTTCTTCTTTAACATTTAAGAATAAATTGGACAGATACATGGATGGGAGGTGTATGGAGGGATATGGTCTGTGTGCAGGTCGGTGGGACTAGGCAGAAAATGGTTCAGCACAGCCAAGAAGGGCCTAAAGGCCTGTTTCTGTGCTGTAGTTTCTATGGTTTCTATGGGAGCTGATTGGATCTTTGTTGATGAAAGAAGTGAAAGGTTTTACGGCCTTCTAAACAGCATCGATGAAGGTTAAGGCATGGAGGCAAGTGCAGAAGGCAAGCAAGAGTTCAGCGCCAACAGCCTTCCTTTTGATCGCTGTGTGGCTAGCTGTGGCAGGCAGGTAGGCCTCTGCATTTGTGTGGTGCCTCTCTCTTTCCATGAATGTCAGTGATATCACAGGATGGTATCATGGTTCTGCATTTACAGATTGGACTTTCGGATTTATGGACTGTGGAACTTTTCAGACTTATAGATTTTATATTTTGTGTTTCTTTTCTTGCCCGTTCCTTTTCTGTTTTGTTGTGTGAGGGAAGGAGGTTTGAGGGTTGATATTCTGTTAATGTTCTATTAGTTTTTTTGTGCAGGGGAGGGGTCGTTTTTTTGGGGGTCAATATTCCAGTTCCATTTTGTGTGAGGGAAGGGGGGATTTGGGTGGGAGTTGATACCATTCCTTTTTGTATGGGGGATGTTTCTTTCTGAACGACTTTATGTTCTTTCTTTGTTTTGTGGCTACCTGGAGAATCCAAGTTTCAGAGTTGTATATGGATACTTGTTTTGATAATAAATGAATCTTTTTGAACCTTCTTGATGAAGAATGGAGGTTATAAAGAGTGGATATCTCTGGTGAAGATCAGGCAACAGGGGTCAGGGATTTGGAATTTGTCAAAAGAACGAGAACATGCAAGATGCCCCATATGTGGATTGTAAGGTACTAGACAAGGGGATGAGATAGTCAAGGTATAGGAGATAAGTTCAGTGGGACAAAAGCAGGCCAAAGCAATGGACATAATAATACTGAAGTAAGGAGGAATTTCTTCAACCAGAGAGTGATGAATCTGCAGAATTCATTGCCAGAAAGGTCTGTGGAGGCCAGGTCATATAGTCTATTTGAGGCAAAAGTTGATGCATTCTTGGTTAGTATGGGGATTTATGGTTACCGGAAGAAGTGGGGAGGATGGGGTTGAGTAAAGGAACTAAAACAGACATGGTTGAAAGGTGGAGCAGTCTCGGTGGATCAGGCTGTTTTGACTTAGGAAGCAGTGGCCTGATGTTCATTGGCAAGATGGGTATGAGAAGGTGTATGAGATGTAGGAGCTTGGTATTCATTGGCAGTGTGGATGCAAGGAGGTGTATGAGGCAGGGTCTGATGTACAATGGTTGGGTAAGTTGGATTAGGTTTGAAATTACTATTTAAATTGTTATTTTTTCTTGTGATTTAGCCTTCTTTATGTTTCCTTATATGTTTGTATCATGATCTATTTGTCTATAAGTGTTCAGTGGGTGTCTTCGGTCTGTTCTTTGGTTTTACTTGCCTTTCCTCTACTTACTTGCTTTTGTGTTACTTGCCTTGCTGGTACAGATTGGCTGTATCTGACCTGTTCTGTAATGAAAAGCTAATAAAATGGCTGTAAACGTAAGGCCTGTGTCTCATTTTTGACTTCTGAAGAGCCTTCTTGGCATCATCTCCAGATCTAACAGATATGACGAGGATTATGAGGCAGGGGCCCGATGTTCACAGGTAGGATAGGTATGACGAGGTCTATGAGGCAGGGGCCTAATATTTATTGATAGATTTGGTATGGGAAAGTGCAGGAGGCAAGGGCTTGAAATTCATTGATAGAGTAGGTACGAGGTGTATGAGAGTTGTCTCCTGGTCTGGTCAGTCTGTCAATGGACAGTGGCACCACGATCGTCTGGTGGTTTGATGACTAGGTTAGGATTGGCACATACAGTCAGTCAGGGTCTGCTTGGAAATGAATGATGGGAGTGGGGAAGTCGATGCAGTTGATGCCACAGCGACAATTGAAAAGGTCAAGGGTGGCAGAAGTCCCGGAGAGGTTGACCATGAGGAAGGGGAGTATTGGAAACAGAAAAGTGTCATTAGTGAGGATTTAATGTCAAAAACGTAGGGCACAGAGTAGAGGAAATAGAAAACAAGGGCTCAACAGCATATCAGGCTCTGAACAGGTGTGAGCACTAGAGTACAAAGGTCAGGCTGCCATTATGTATCAGGGAAGAGGAAATGTGGGGAGTGGGGATAGTGAAGACATGGCAGGAGGTAGAGCTGGGGCAAGGTAGGGGTCAGAAGAGGGTATTGGGGACCAGGGATCAAATGGGAAGAAGTGCTGGGAGGAGAGAGAGGAGGGAGAATTGGTGTTAAGACTAGGGATGGAATAGGAGGTATGAAATATATATATATCTTCCCTATATATTGGCGAGACCCAACGCAGACTGAGAGATCGTTTCACTGAACACCTACGCTCTGTCCGCCAGAGAAAGCAGGATTTCCCAGTGGCCACACATTTTAATTCCACGTCCCATTCCCATTCTGATATGTCTATCCACGGCCTCCTCTACTGTAAAGATGAAGCCACACTCAGGTTGGAGGAACAACACCTTATATTCTGTCTGGGTAGCCTCCAACTTGATGGCATGAACATTGACTTCTCAAACTTCTGCTAATGCCCCACCTCCCCCTCGTATGCCATCTGTTATTTATTTATATACGCACATTCTTTTTCTCTCTCTCCTTTTTCTCCCTCTGTCCCCCTCACGATACCCCTTGCCCATCCTCTGGGTTTTTCCCCCCTCCCCTCTTTCCTTCTCCCTGGGCCTCCTGTCCCATGATCCTCTCATATCCCCTTTGCCAATCACCTGTCCAGCTCTTGGCTCCATCCCTCCTCCTCCTGTCTTCTCCTAACATTTTGGATCTCCCCCTCCCCCTCCCACTTTCAAATCTCTTACTCACTCTTCTTTCAGTTAGTCCTGACGAAGGGGCTCGGCCTGAAACGTCGACTGTACCTCTTCCTAGAGATGCTGCCTGGCATGCTGCGTTCACCAGCAACTTTGATGTGTGTTGTATGAAATACCTCTATCGTGTTCCAGTTCAGTGCTGCACTGTGAAGGTTTATTTGCCTTAGAGAACTTGATGAATCCTGTTCCTAGGAAAATTCCCCATGGAGGCCTCCAAAAAGAACATTGCCTGAGGTGTGATTTAACTTCATGCAATTCCCATTTGATGCATCGGGACAACTCACAATTGGAGGTGCCTGAGCAACTTTCCAGAGTGACAGATCATAAATACAAGGAATTCTGCAGATGCTGGAAATCCAAAGCATCACACACAGAATGCTGGAGGAACTCAGCAGGTCAGGCAACATCTATGGAGATGAATAAACAGTTGATGTTTCAGGCTGAGACCCTTCTTCAAGACTGGAAAGAAAGGGGGAAGATGCCAGAATAAAAATGTTGCGGGGGGGGCAGGGAAGGAGGATAGCTAGAAGGTGATAGGTGAAGTCAGGTGGGTAGGAAAGGTAAAAGGGCAGGAGAGGAAGGAATCTGATAGGAGAGGACAGGGGACCATAGGAGAAAGGGAAGGAGGAGGAGGGGGGTTCCTAGGGACAGGTGAGAAGAGGTAAGGGGTCACAGGAGGGAATAGAAGAAGAAGAGGAGAAAGATTTTTTTTACCAGAAGGAGAAATCGATATTCATGCCAGCAGCTTGGTGGCTACCCAGACAGAATGTAAGGTGTCCCCCGAGGATGGCCTCATTGTGAAGGGAATCAGAAGTAAAATGTTTGGAGTGACCATGAGGTCACAGCGACCATATTTTTGTCATGTGTCAAGTTCATTTCCACTTGCATATCACCAAAGTAGGCAGAACAATATCATTTAACTTCCAAGCAATGTGTTGGGGATAAGGCTGAGAGTCAAATTTAATATACTAGTAAATCATATTTATCAACTAAGCTAAATATTTGTGAATGGATGAGCCAATCTTAAATATATACATTTTCTTCTACTGAGTTTTCCACAATGTTTAAAGATCTCCTTGGACTTGTGGCAGATGTAGACAGGGTGTCCACAGGTCAGTGTGGATCCATCTCGCCGCATTGTTTCTATGTAATGTTCAGTATATTACCTACATGATGGTTTCTGTTTTGAATATTGAAGAACGTCAGCTTTTATCTTGTCATTAAGTTACCCCCCCCAACAATGAACAGCTTTTCTCTTTCTTCTTGCACCAGTGTAGCATTTAGACAGTTAACACTGCAACCAGTTCAGTATTTCAGTTCATTGTTTGGAGATTCCACACCTTCCCGTTGCTTGGGAATTCCATTCCTTGCTGTCACCCATACCAGGAGCTGTTCCAGTTTTATCTGGCTGCATTTTAGAAATCATATACAGGTACAATACTTTCAGGCATTACTGACAATTTTATTCCATTCTCAAAATGTCCTCAAAAAGGTCGTTGTGAACTGCCTGCTAAAATCGCTCTAGTCCTGGTGAAAGTAATCCCTTAATGCTATTAAGAAGAGATATGGATCCAGTTATGATAAATGAATGGTGTGCAACTTGAAGAAGAATATAGTCATAGAGCACCACAGCATAGAAACAGGCCCTTGAGCCCATGTATCTATGCCAAACTATTATTCTGCCTCGTCCTGTCGATTCGCACCTGAACCATATCTCTCCATTCCCTTCCCATCCACGTAGTGGTAGTGTTCCCATGCCTCTGGTCCTCCTTGCTGCTAGGAAATGCAGGTTTTGGAGCTGCCATGGAAAGAAAATGCAATATACTTTGAAGCACCTTACAGCCACAATGAATGTGTTAGAGTGAACATTAGAGTGTACAGGAGATGGAATACCAATCAAAGGATGTGCTTTGCCCTGTCTTCTGCCGTGCTTCATGTGAGTTTACAGAGCTGCACTCGTCAAGCTGTTAGAGAGTATGCCACATTTTGGGCCGAGACCCGTCATCAGGTCTTGACTTGTAATTGCTGGAAAGGCCTGATGTGAGTCACTTGCCACACGATACCCAGCCTACTTCACATGGGAAGGTCGATGCCGCTGTGATAACTGTACTGGAATAACTTAGCTAGAAGCAGAGCTAGTTCTGGAGTACAGGTCTTCAGTGCTACACTGACATGAGAAAATTTGCCGTATGCTGCAAAACCAAAGCAACACACATAAAATGCTGGAGCAATTCAGTATGCCAGGCAGCATGTATGGAGAAGAGTAAACAGTTGCACGTTTTGGGCCAAGACCCATCATCAGGTCTTGATGAAGGGCCATGGCCCAATACAATGACTGTTTACTCTTTTCCATAGAAAATGAGGAAGATTGTCAAAGTAGAAGAGTCAATTAATATTTAAAAGTGATAGGGAATACTTCAATCGTGGATTTGTTCAAACCAATGCCCTATGCGATTCCAGTATTGAGATTAAAAGAGTTTGGAAAACATAAGGTCCATATTAAAACACATTAGACAGGTAGAACAGAAAAGAGGTGTTCCTCAATAAATAGTAAGAAGTAAGAACTAAACTAGAAGCAGCACCTGGATGTTAATAATCTCTGGACTATTAAATGAAGGATAAAGATGAACTTTATTTATCATGTGTACATCAAAACACCGCAACGTGCAGTGAAGTGCTTGCTGCATGTATGTCAAAATGAATCAACATGGATTGAGCTGCGGGCAGCCCATGCGTGTTGCCACACTTCTTGCGCCAACATAACATGCCAACAACTCACTAATCCTAAACGTACATTTTTGAAATGTGGGAGGAAACCCATGCAGTCACGGGGAGAATGTGCAAACCTCTTACAGACAACAGTAGGAAATGAACCCCGATCGATGATTGCACTGTAAAGCACTACCATACCTCAGTATTCTTGGCTGAACATACTTTATACTTTATTGTCGCCAAACAATTGGTACTAGAACGTACAATCATCACAGCAATATTTAATTCTGCGCTTCACACTCCCTGGATTACAAATATTAAATATTAAAAATAGTTAAAATTAGTAAATATTAAAAATTTAAATTATAAATCATAAATAAAAAATAGAAAAATGGGAAGTAAGGTAGTACAAAAAAACCGAGAGTCAGGTCCAGATATTTGGAGGGTACGGCCCAGATCCGGGTCAGGATCTGTTCAGCAGTCTTATCACAGTTGGAAAGAAGCTGTTCCCAAATCTGGCCATACGAGTCTTCAAGCTCCTGAACCTTCTCCCGGAGGGAAGAGGGACGAAAAGTATGTTGGCTGGATGGGTTGTGTCCTTGATTATCCTGGCAGCACTGCTCCGACAGCGTGTGGTGTAAAGTGAGTCCACGGACGGAAGCACCACACATCAAGGTTGCTGGTGAACGCAGCAGGCCAGGCAGCATCTCTAGGAAGAGGTACAGTCGACGTTTCAGGCCGAGACGCTTCGTCAGTACTAACTGAAGAAAGAGTTAGTAAGAGAGTTGAAAGTGGGAGGGGGAGGGGGGAGATCCAAAATGATAGGAGAAGACAGGAGGGGGAGGGATGGAGCCAAGAACTGGACAGGTGATTGACAAAAAGGATACGAGAGGATTGGTTTGTGTGATGTGCCGTGCTGTGTTCACGATCTTCTGCAGCTTCTTCCGGTCTTGGACAGGACAATTTCGATACCAGGTTGTGATGCACCCTAGAAGAATGCTTTCTACGGTGCATCTATAAAAATTAGTGAGGGTTTTAGTGGACAGGCCAAACTTCTTTAGTTTTCTCAGGAAGTAAAGGCGCTGGTGGGCCTTCTTGGCAGTGGACTCTGCTTGGTTGGACCAAGTCAGGTCATTTGTGATATTGACACCAAAGAACTTAAAGTTTTTGACCTGTTCCACTTGCGCACGACTGATGTAAATTGGGTCGTGCGGTCCGCTACTCCTTCTGAAGTAAACAACCAATTCCTTCGTCTTGATGACATTGAGGGATAGGTTATTGTCTTTGCACCATGCCATCAGGTTCTTAATTTCCTCTCTGTACTCAAACTCATCATTACCCGAGATGCGGCCTACGATTGTTGTGTCATCAGCAAACTTATATATTGAGTTTGATGGAAACTTGGCTGCACAATCATGGGTGTACAGTGAGTACAGCAGGGGGCTGAGTACACAGCCTTGCGGGGAACCGGTGCTCAGAGTGATTGTAGAGGAAAGCTTGTTCCCTATTTTTACAGCCTGGGTCCTGTTTGTGAGGAAGTTGAAGATCCAGCTGCAGATCTGAGTGCTAAGGCCCAGGTTCCGGAGCTTAGGAATCAGTTTATTTGGAATGATGGTATTAAAGGCAAAATTGTAGTCAATGAAAAGGAGCCTTACATATGCGTCTTTATTCTCCAGGTGTTCTTAAGAGGAATGTAGGGCCAGAGAGATGGCATTTGCCGTTGACTTGTTGCTCCAGTAGGTGAATTGCAAATGGATAGATTGTTTCAGACTTGCCTTTAGCATTCACGTGCTGGGTCTTGCCTTCATGGATAATGGGAATGACCATTGGCCTCCATCCTCCTCTTGGTTGTTTGATTGTCCATTACCATACATGACTAGATAAATCTTTGATTTGATCCATTGCTTGTGATCTTGCTTGGCTCCATCTATTTCAACCTGTTTTGCAGTTTAACATACATGTATGCCTATCACAGCTGCACTAGGTTGCCACTGCCTATTTTCCTATTGCTGAGAAATTGAATCTTCCTGTAAAGGAACTATAATAAAGTGGGGAGGTCTTTTGTTGAAGATGAACAAAAGCTATTTCCTAAGAAAATAATATGAATCTGTCACGGTCCAGTCCGTTGACTCCTCTGTCTGCCTAGGTACCATATCTGATGCCGACTTTGGTGACCATGGTTTTCCATATAGATCTATCCTTCGTTTTTTGGATGACTTCCATTTCCTCGATGTGTAGTCACCTGGCTATGCTTTTGATGTACATAAGCCAAGGTCTTCCTCCAGGTTTACTCCCCTCAATCTTTCCAGAAAGTATGAGTTTTTCTTGTTCAGCTTTCTGCATGATGTGTCCCAGGAATCTGAGTTGTCTTTCTCTTATTGTTGATATGAGTGATCGAATTGCTTGGGCTCTTCTGAGAACTTCTTCATTTGATGTGTGTGTGGTCCATGATATTTTTAACATTCTCTTGTAGAACCATAATTCAGCAGCATCTAGTCTCTTTTCCATTGCTGGAGAAATGGTCCAGCATTCACTTCCATAAGTCAGGATAAAATAAATGTAGCACTGCAGTATTCTGTTTTTAGTGTACGTGCTCATCTTTCTGTCTGTTAATATGGTCTTCATTTTTTGGAAAGCTTCTTTCGTCATTGCTATTCTGTATTTGATATCTGTGTCACACCCACCATTACTTGTTATTAGGCTGCCAAGATATTTGAACTTGTTGACTCGTTTGATGTTTGTATTTCCGACCTTGATCACACATTGTGGGATGTTTGTCTTTCTGGAGATGACCATGCTTTCTGTCTTCTTGGTGTTGATTGAGAGGCCTCTGTGATTACTTTCTGCTGCCACTATCGTGAGTAGTTCTTGGAGTTTTGTTTCTGAGTCAGCTATTAATACAATGTCATCAGCATATCTGATGTTATTTATATTATGGCCTCCAATTATGAATCCTTTGATGTCTTTGATACTTCTCAAGATATTTTCACTATACAGGCTGAATAAGTCTGGCGAAAAGACACAACCTTGCCTGACTCCTCTCATGATATTCACATACTCACTCACTTCTCCTTCTATTCTGATGGTCCCAGTATAAGTTTCTTAAGAAACGTATATCTTTCCCATCTATGTCAAGATCTTGAAGTATTTCCAGAAGATCTTGCTGTCTGGCAATGTCAAAAGCTTTTGTATAGTCAATGAAACATAGGTAGATGTCTTCTTGTACCTGGATGGCTCGTTCACAGATCATCCGTTGAATGAAAATTGCATTTCTGGTTCCAGTGTTTTCCACAAAGCCGCTTTGTTCTTTACTGATTTCTGGTTTTATACAGCATCTTGCTCTCATCATGATTACACTGAGAATAATTTTTGCCATGTGGCTCATCAGGCTTATTGTACGATGTAACTCACATTCTGTTGCTCCCTCTTTCTTTGGAAGTGTGATGAACACTGATTTACTTAAATCATCGGGTATCTCCCCATGATCATAGATTTCATTTGCTATTTCTGTTATTTTCTCTATTCCAAAATCTTCTAAGGCCAGTATCATTTCAACAGCAATGTTGTCCAGACCAGTTGCTCTGTTATGTTTTGTTTTATTTGTGGCTGCTCGAATTTCTGATTTTAGAACACTAGGTCCTTCAAGATTCTTCTTTATGTTCGGTTTTTCTCCTCTTTGGTCTTCAAAAAGTTCTTTTATATATTCTGTCCATCTGTTTAGGATTTCCTCTTTGTTCATAATTAAGCTGCCATCTTTTGCCTTGATGCATCCACTTGCTGAGCAAGGTAATTTCCCTGTTAGTTCTTTAATCTTATTGTGCATCAACTTTGTTCCAGGGTTATGGGTTTGTAGCATTTCTATCTCTGAGCATTTCTCATTTAGCCATCTGTCTTTAGCTTCTCTGCACTTTCTTTTTATTGTCTTATCAAGTTATTTGTATTCTTCGCTGTCTCTTGGTTTGATGGTCTGTTTTTGTTGCATCAATTGTATTATATCCTCAGTTATCCATTTCTTCTTACCTTTCCGTTCTTTTCGTGGGATGGTTTCTTTTGCAGCTACAACCATGGATTCCTTCAGTATGTCCCAGGAAGATTTGCCTCCTTCATCCTGCAGCAATTGAAAACTGTTTTTCACCTTGATTGTGTACTCTGTTTTCAGATGAGGGTTGTTTTGTAGTTGTTGATAATCCAGTGGTTCTGATCTTTTTGGTTTCTTTAATTTTATCATCTTTATTTTCATTTTGCAAATGTGGTCGCTTCCACAGTCTGCTCCAGGGTACCTTTTAGATTGAGTTATCGAGTTTTTGAAACTGTTATTGATTGTTATGTGGTCGATTTGATTTTTGTTGTTCCCATCCGGGCTTCTCCAGGTCCATTTCCTTCTTGGATGTTGTTTACACCAAGTGTTGGTGATTATCTGATTGTTTGTTTTACACCATGATATAAGCTTTTTTCCTCTTTCACTTCTTTCTCCCAATCCCTGATCTCCAACAATATGGTCTTCTCTTCCCTCACCAACTTTTGCATTGAAGTCGCCCATGACTATGATGGCTTCTTGTGATTTGTATTCTTCTAGTGCTTTGTCTAGGGCGTGGTAGAAGGCATCAGTTTCTTTCTCTGAGCTTGCCATTGTCGGTGCATATACTTGGATGATCGAGATTTTGTTTTGTTGTCCTTTTAATTTTATTAGCATCATTCTGTCTGAGATATGCCAGTATTCTTGCAGGCTCTTGGATGTTTCTTTGTCTAAGATGATTGCAACACCCTTTTCATGTTTATCTCCATCAGAGTATATCATCTTGTAGTCGTCTGGTTGGAATATCAGAATACTCCAGTGCCTTTCCATCTTATTTCACTTAGGCCTAGGATGCTGACTTCTCACCTCTTCATTTCTAATTTTACATTTTCTAGCTTACCAGCTTGGTGTAGGATTCGAACATTCCAAATGGCAATTCGCAGTCTCTTGTTCTTGCAGACAGTAGTGGTATGACGATCCAGGTTCACCTGTCTGTTTACATGATATCCCGTACCGAGCGAGGTGTCCACACTAGTTGGAAGTGGGCTGCCATTTACGCTGTTGTCTCTTACATTTGTGTATGTATTAACCATGGTTGTACTAGGGATAAAATACAAGAGGTAGCTTCCCCTTGCTTGCTTCCGATGCAGTGTCTTTACAAGACAGGTGACCCTGAACATTGTCCTATTAAAAGGATCTACTGCTCAGCGTCTGAGAAGCAGGAACCATCGATTGTGTTACTCACAACTTGCCTTCTGCTTCATCCACCACCTGCATTCTGTGGCTTCACTGTAACCCAAGTAGGGAGGCTAACAGGTGCTACACCTTGCCTAAGGGTGACCTGGAGGTAGCTGTAGTTGATAGTAACCTCATTACCCAAAGCAAATGCTCCACAGCCAGATGTAGTTTATCCTCATACCCAGGAGAGCTCCTCATTTCCGTTAGTTTCCTTTTCCCCGTGTTCCACTGGGCTCCTTGATTAGGGCACCTGATCCTTATTCGAACCAGCAGCATAAAAACTCCGGCTTACGTCTACTTGCTGCTGGTTCGTCACCTCAGCAGAGCGGCTATGCTCAATCCGGGCTGCCGAGAGTGAGTCGAGTCGAGAGCCTTCTGTCCACAGTTCCTGGGTTGAGTCGACAGCCTGTCATCCGTTGTTCCTGGGTCGAGTCGAGAGCCTTCCGTCCGCTGTTCCTGGGTCGAGTCAAGAACCTGTCATCCGCAGTTCCTGGGTCGAGTCGAGAGCCTGCTGTCCAGCTGAGTTTTGCCGGCCATTTGCCGCTTCATGTGCTACCCGGAGTCAAGATACAAAAGGACTGTCGTTGTTCGTTTTTGTTTTCTTGTGTCCGGCTGAGTATTGCAGGCTGTTTGCCGCTGCTCTGAGCTGCGATACGAATTGCCTGTCGTTTGTTTTTGTCATCTTCTGTCCAGCTGAGTATTGCAGGCCATTTGCTGCTGCTCCATGCCGCGATATGAATTGTCTGTCGTTGTTTGTGTTTGTCGTCTTGTGTCTGGCTGAGTATTGCTGGCCATTTGCTGCTGCTCCGAGCCGCAATACAAATTGTCTGTCATTGTTTGGTCTTGTCGCTCTGTTCCAGTCAAGTCCAGGTCCTGGCTCTGTCTTCTGGTCAAGTCCAGGTCCTGTCTCTGTGTTCCGGTCAAGTCCAAGTCCGTCTCCGTGTCAAGTCTCCGTGCCTGTGTCCTGCACCTGGGTCCGCTCCCAGCTGCAGAATCATTTGATTTTAACAACTGTAATTAAAAAAAAAACAAGGTAAAGCAGGGCCCATGGTATTTCAACAACTCAAAAAGTTGTAAAGCTGACAAGTAACCTATCAAATCTGCAATGTGTGTTGCAATGCAACGGCAGATGCCATCTCTCTGGCCCTACATTCCTCCTTAGAACACCTGGAGAATGAAGACGCATATGTAAGGCTCCTTTTCATTGACTACAGCTCTGCCTTTAATACCAGCATTCCAAATAAACTGATTCCTATGCTCCAGAACCCGGGCCTTAGCACTCAGATCTGCAGCTGGATCTTCAACTTCCTCACAGACAGGCCCCAGGCTGTAAAAATAGGGGACAAGCTCTCCTCTACAATCACACTGAGCACCGGTGCCCCACAAGGCTGTGTACTCAGCCCCCTGCTGTACTCACTGTACACCCATGATTGTGTAGCCAAGTTTCCATCGACTTCAATATATAAGTTTGCTGATGACACCACAATTGTAGGCCGTATCTTGGGTAATGATGAGTTTGAGTACAAAGAGGAAATTAAGAACCTGGTGGCATGGTGCGAAGACAATAACCTATCCCTCAATGTCAGCAAGATGAAGGAATTGGTTGTTTACTTCAGAAAGAGTAGCAAACTGCACAACCCAATTTACATCGGTGATGCACAAGTGGAACAGGTCAAAAGCTTTAAGTTCCTCAGGGTCAATATCACAAATGACCTGATTTGGTCCAACCAAGCAGAGTCCACTGCCAAGAAAGCCCACCAGCGCCTGAGAAAACTAAAGAAATTTGGCCTGTTCTCTAAAACCCTCACTAATTTTTATAGATGCACCGTAGAAAGCATTCTTCTAGGGTGCATCACAACCTGGTATGGAAGTTGTCCTGTCCAAGACCGGAAGAAGCTGCAGAAGATCATGAACACAGAGCAGCACATCACACAAACCAATCTTCAGTCCTTGGACTCACTTTACACCGCACGCTGTCGGAGCAGTGCTGCCAGGATAATCAAGGACACGACCCACCCAGCCAACACTTTCACCCCTCCGGGAGAAGACTCAGGAGCTTGAAGACTCGTACGGCCAGATTTGGGAACAGCTTCTTTCCAACTGTGATAAGACTGCTGAACGGATCCTGACCCGGATCTGGGCCGTACCCTCCAAACATCCGGACCTGCCTCTCGGTTTTTTTGCACTACCTTCCTTTCCATCTTCTATTTTCTATTTATGATTTATAATTTAAATTTTTAAATATTTACTATTGATTCATACTCCAGGGAGAGTGAAGCGCAGAATCAAATATCGCTGTGATGATTGTACACTCTAGTATCAGTTGTTTGGTGACAATAAAGTATAAAGTATAAGGTATGTGTTCCAGGAGCACCAATGTCAGGGATAGTATTAACATGTTATTTATTTAGAAATGCAGTGTGGAACAAGCCTTTCTAGCCCACCAACCCACCTATTATCAACCTCTCACTGCTACGGGCAGAAGTCCCACTTGCTTCAAAAGGGCAACAATTATACCACTGTCTAAGAAGAATAATGTGAGCTGTTTTAATGACTGTCTGTCAGGATACTGTTCATCTACTATAGCTCAGCATTTAATACCATCATTCCCACAATCCTGATTGAGAAGTTACAGAACCTGGGCCTCTGTATCTCTCTCTGCAATTGGATCCTCAACTTCCTCACCGGAAGACCACAATCTGTGCGGATTGGTGATAACATCTCCTCCTCGCTGACGATCAACACTGGTGCACCTCAGGAGTGTGTGCTTGGCTCACTGCTCTACTCTCTCTATACACATGACTGTGTGGTTAGGCATAGCTCAAATACCATCTATAAACTTGCTGATGATACAACCATTGTTGGTAGAATCTCAGGTGGTGACGAGAGGGCGTACAGGAGTGAGATATGCCAACTAGTTGAGTGGTGTCACAGCAACAACTTGGCACTCAACGTCAGTAAGACAAAAGAGCTGATTGTGGACTTCAGGAAGGGTAAGACGAAGGAACACATACCAATCCTCACAGAGGGATCAGAAGTGGAGAGAGTGAGCAGCTTCAAGTTACTGGGTGTCAAGATCTCTGAGGACCTAACTTGGTCCCAACATATCGATGCAGTTATGAAGAAGGCAAGACAGCACCAATACTTTTTTAGGAGCTTTAAGAGATTTAGTATGTCAACAAATATACTCAAAATCTTCTATAGATGTACCGTGGAGAGCATTCTGACAGGCTGCATCACTGTCTGGTATGGAGGGGCTACTGCATGGGACTGAAAGAAGCTGCAGAAGGTTGTAAATTTAGTCGGCTCCATCTTGAGTACTAGCCTACAAAGTACCCAGGATATCTTCAAGCTGCGGTGTCTCAGAAAGGAAGCATCCATTATTAAGGACCTCCAGCACCCAGGGCATGCCCTTTTCTCACTGTTACCATCAGGTAGGAGGTACAGAAGCCTGAAGGCACACACTCAATGAATCAGGAACAGCTTCTTCCCCTCTGCCATCCGATCCCTAAATGAACATTGAACCCTTGAACACTACTTCACTTTTTTAATATATATATTATTTCTGGTTTTTGCATGATTTTTAATCTACTCAATATATGTACACTGTAATTGATTTACTTATTGATTTATTATTATTATTTTTCCCTTCTCTATTATGTATTGCATTGAATTGCTACTGCTAAGTTAACAAATTTCACGACACAAGCCGGTGACAATAAACTTGATACTGATTCCGATTCTGATTTAACATTAGCCTAATCAAGACAATTTACAATATCCAATTAACCTAATAACCAGTACTTCTTTGGACTGTGGGATGAAACCAGAGCACCCAGGAAAAAAACATGTATTAACAGGGAAAACCTATAAATTCCTTACAAATGACACCAGAATTGAACTCTGAACTCCGGAGCCCTCCAAGCTATAAATGCGAAATGTTAACTGCTCTGTTACCATGGCATCCTACTAGAGGTCAGACTGGATCTCTTTGCCGACCTGACTCGAATATGAGCAACAGAGGTGGACTGCCCTTGACCTCAAGCAGTACTTGACAGATTGTGGCATCAACCAGGGATTAAAGGGATTAAAAGTAACATTAACAAATTTGCAGATGACACAAAGCTGGGTGGCAGTGTGAAATATGAGGAGGATATTATGAGAATGCAGGGTGGCTTGGACAGGCTGGGTGAGTGGGCAGATGCCGTTTAATGTGGATAAATGTGAGGTTATCCACTTTGGTGGTAAGAACAGGAAGGCAGATTATTACCTAAATGGAGTCAAGTTAGGAAAAGGGGAAGTACAACGAGATCTAGGTGTTCTTGTACATCAGTCACTGAAAGCAAGCATGCAAGTACAGCAGGCAGTGAAGAAAGCTAATGGCATGCTGGCCTTCATGACAAGGGGAATTGAGCATAAGAGCAACGAGGTCCTTCTGCAGCTGCGCAGGGCCCTGGTGAGACCCCACCTGGAGTACTGTGTGCAGTTTTGGTTTCCAAATTTGAGGAAGGACATTCTTGCTATTGAGAGAGTGCAGCGTAGGTTCACAAGGTTAATTCCCGGGATGGTGGGACTGTCATATGTAGAAAGGTTGGAGCGACTGGGCTTGTATACACTGGAATTTAGAAGGATGAGAGGGGATCTGATTGAAACATAAGATTATTAAGGGATTGGACACGCAGGAAGCATGTTCCCGCTGATGGATGAGTCCAGAACCAGAGGCCACAGTTTAAGAATAAGGGGTAGGCCATTTAGAACGGAGTTAAGGAAAAACTTTTTCACCCAGAGAGTGGTGGATATATGGAATGCTCTGCCGCAGAAGGCTGTGGAGACCAAGTCTCTGGATGTTTTCAAGAAAGAGATGGATAGAGTTCTTAAAGATAGCGGAATCAAAGGTTATGGGGATAAGGCAGGAACTGGATACTGATTATGGATGATCAGCCATGATCACAGTGAATGGCGGTGCTGGCTCGGAGGGCCGAATGGCCTACTCCTGCACCTATTGTCTATTGTCAACCAAAACTGGTCAATGGAAGCCACGGTTAAAATTACCATGGCTGGAGGAGACCTCATTGATGTCTATCCACTGGCTGGGGGCAACCAAAGGAAGGTACTCTGGGTTGATAGAAGTTAATCGTCTCATCCACGGAACATTACTATTGGAGCTCTTCAAGGCAGTGTCCTCAGTATAATTCTCTTCAGATACTTCATAAATAACCTTCCATCTATCAAATGGTCTGAAGTGGAGATGTTCATTGATGATTCAAAGCTCAAAGTAAATGTGTTAACAAACAATGTGCATACATCTTACCATATGCTATCTTGAGATTCATTTCATTGCAGGCATTTACAGGAAAAATAAAGAATTGCAAGATAACTTACGATCAACTATACATAAAGAATGACAAATAACCAACGTGTAAAAGAAGACAAATTGTGCAAGTAAAACAAAGATGCTACAACATGAGTTGTAAAGAGTCCTTGAAAGTGAGTCTGTCGGTCGTAGAATCGGTTCAGTGACGTGATGAGTGAAGTCATCCATGTCAGTTCAGGAGCCAGATGTTTGAAGGGTAATAACTGTCCCTCAACCTGGTGGTGTGGAACCCAAGACTTCTGTTCCCCCTTTCCAATTGTGTAGCAAGAAGAGAGTGTGACCTGGATTGTGAGGGTCTTTGATGATGGATGCTGCTTTATTATGGCAATGTTCTATGTAAATGTGCTCAAATTCGGGGAGGGCTTTGCCCGTGATGGACTGAGCTGTATCCGCCACTTCCGGTTGTTTTTTTTTTCATCTTGGGGCACTGGTGTTTCCCTACCAGGCCATGGTGCAACCAGTATGGATACACTCTACTGTACGTCTATAAAAGTTTGTCAAAGATTTTGGTATCATGCTAAATCTACGTAAGCTTTTAAAAAGGCATTGTCATGCCACCTTTGTCGTGGCACATACCTGTTGGTCCCAGAATAGATCCTCTGATATGATAATGCCAAAGAATTTATAGTTTCTGACCCTCACACCTCTGATCCCCTATGAGGACTGACTCATGAACCTCCAGCTTCTTCCTCCTGTAGTCAATAATCAGCACTTTGGTTTTGCTGACATTGAGTGAGAGATTGTTGTTGTGGCATCACTCAACCAGATTTTCAATCTCCTTCCTATATGCAGGTTCATCACCACCTTTGATAGGGCCAGCAACAGTGGTGTCATCAGCAAACTCAAATAAGGCAATGGAGCTGTACTTAGTCACTAAATGATAGGTATAAAGTTGTAGAGCAGGGGGTTGAGCATAGAGTCTTGTGGTGATTGTGGAGGAGATGTTGTTGTCAATCCATACTTACTGGATTTGTCAGTGAGGAAACCAAGGATCCAGTTGCACAAGGAGGTATCAAGGCCCAGATCTTGGGATTTAGCGATGATTTTCAAGGAGATGATAGTGTAGAATATTGAGCGGTAGTCAATGAAGAGCATCCTAACATAGAAACATAGAAAATAGGTGCAAGAGTAGGCCATTTGGCCCTTCGAGCCTGCACTGCCATTCAGTACGATCACGGCTGATCATCCAACTCAGAACCCTATACCTGCCTTCTCTCCATACCCCCTGATCCCTTTAGCCACAAGGGCCTTATCTAACTCCCTCTTAAATATAGCCAATGAACTGGCCTCAACTGTTTCCTGTGGCAGAGAATTCCACAGATTCACCACTCTCTGTGTGAAGAAGTTTTTCCTCATCTCAGTCCTAAAAGGCTTCCCCTTTATCCTCAAACTGTGACCCCTCGTTCCTCATTCTGGACTTCCCCAACATCGGGAACAATCTTCCTGCATCTAACCTGTCCAATCCCTTTAGGATTTTATACGTTTCAATCAGATCCCCCCTCAATCTTCTAAATTCCAGAGAGTATAAGCCTAGTCGATCCAGTCTTTCATCATGTGAAAGACCTGCCATCCCAGGAATCAATCTGGTGAACCTTCTTTGTACTCCCTCTATGGCAAGAATGTCTTTCCTCAGATTAGGGGACCAAAACTGCACACAATACTCTAGGTGTGGTCTCACCAAGGCCTTGTACAACTGCAGTAGTACCTCTCTGCTCCTGTACTCGAGTCCTCTTGCTATGAATGCCAGCATACCATTCGCCTTTTTCACCACCTGCTGTACCTCCATGCCTACTTTCAATGACTGGTGTACAATGACACCCAGGTCTCGTTGCACCTCCCCTTTTCCTAATCGGCCGCGATTCAGATAATAATCTGTTTTCCTGTTCTTGCCACCAAAGTGGATAACCTCACATTTATCCACATTAAATTGCATCTGCCATGAATTTGCCCACTCACCTAACCTATCCAAGTTATCCTGCATCCTCTTAGCATCCTCCTCGCAGCTAACATTGCCACCCAGCTTCGTGTCATCCGCAAACTTGGAGATGCTGCATTTAATTCCCTCGTCTAAATCATTAATATATATTGTTACCAACTGGGGTTCCAGCACTGAGCCTTGCGGTACCCCACTAGTCACTGCCTGCCATTCTGAAAAGGTCCCATTTATTCCCACTCTTTGCTTCCTGTCTGCCAACCAATTCTCTGTCCACATCAATACCATACCCCCAATACCGTGTGCTTTAAGTTTGCACACTAATCTCCTGTGTGGGACCTTGTCAAAAGTCTTTTGAAAATCCGAATATACCACATCCACTGGTTCTCCCCTATCCACTCTACTAGTTACATCCTCAAAAAATTCTATGAGATTCGTCAGACATGATTTTCCTTTCACAAGTCCATGCTGACTTTGTCCGATGATTTCACCGCTAACATATGCAACTTCATTGTCTAGGTGTTCCAGATCTGAGTAAAGGGCCAATGAAACGACATCTGCTGCTGACCTGTTATGCAGAACCAGATCACTCCTCAGACAGAAACTGATATGCTTCCTGGCCATCCACTTGAAGAAATTCATCACAGTGGATGTAAGTTCTACTAATGGTAGTCACTGAGGCAGGTTACCACGTACTACTTGGGCACTAGTATAATTGAACCCCGTGATTGCACATTGTTCAATTCCATTCCTCAGAAAAAAAAACATCTAGACTTTTTTCAGACATAAACTAATAAGCAGCAAGAAACACTTATTCCATGCAAGTGCCAGGTATCTAACCACCTATTCTTGTTTTCATCTTGATATTTAATAGCATTAACAGCATCAAATCCCCATCTTCAATATCCTAATGGTCATATTTGCCCAGAACTATCTGAAGTAACAGCACAAGTTCTCCTGTCTGCATTAATGATGCTGAGGTTGAGAGAGTTTATTTGTTTTATTTAGAGACACAACATGAGAACAAGCCCTTCCAGCCCAATGAGACCCTGCGTCAGTACATAGTGGAGAGGGAAGGTAACCAGATTAAAGAGTGGTGGGGTAGGTGGTGGAACAGGAGCAATATTGCATGGATATTTCTGTGGTAGAATGCTCTATTCAGGTAGATAGGGCTCATCAGCCTAGGTTGGCAGCTCATCGAGGCCAAGGCAAATTCTGATCTCAAACCACCACGGCCTTGTGTCTATACCCACTCACAGGGAAGGTTTCAGGAGTAACCTCCATAGAAAAATCAGGAGCCTAAGGCAGTCCTACATTAAGTTCAACACTGAATGGCAACTTCTGCGATGGCGCTGTATCGGTCAAACTGTGTTGGTCTCTGCCATTCCTCTTGGATTCATCAGCTGCTTAGAGAGGGTGAGTCTGCTGCATGGGCAACAGCTTGCTCTCCATATCCTCCTGCTCTGGTCTGCGTATCAACTATCTATTGGTTACATTGACAGCTAGGACACAATATCCATAGTCAAACTTGACCAAAGGAGTGTTGACCAGTAGAAACTACAGTCTACAATTAGAGGATTTGATGAATCCAGGACAAGGGAAACAGACAAACCAGTTGTCTTTGTTTTCCTCCATTTTGTGGACTCTAATCTGATTCTTGCTCCGGGATAATCTAATCAGAGCAATTGGATGTGGACACAAGGAACTTCAGATAATGGCCCACTAAAACTAGGACCATTCTCAGACCAGTAGCTACATATTATGTTAAATGCCAGACCTACTAAAGAAGCAATCTGTAATCTTGTTGAACTGTATCTGGGTCACCTCATTTAACTGATTTGGACCAGTCAGAGTTGAAAGACACAAATACAGGGGTGGGCAGAACCACGACTAGAACGAGTAAGAAGGTGACCTTGAGCCAATGGGATGGAGATCCACCAGTTCAACTGATGAGGAACACTGTAAGAATCAAGAGCTCCAAATACGTAGGGGAATAACACTGCAGCAACCAGAAATCAACCATCGCGGAAAAGGAGAACCCCGTGGATGCCTGGAGATCGGAACCACAAGGAACGCCTGGCCAGTGTAGACTTTTCCCGGGTAATACCTTTTCTTTTCTTTGTCTTTTCATGGAGGGTCTGGGAATTCTAGTGGGGGTATACACAACTAGTTAGTTTGTGAACCCACGTGCTTTTTAGTTGGAACAATAAAATTTACTTGTCGGCGAATACAAATCCTTTGTACCTCACTGATCATTATTACAAGGGGTGATTCTTGTAACAGAATCGACATCCCTGTAGTGGGATCGAGAATAAATCTCTTCGTTGAGCAGGAGACTCGAGTCGGACCTCGTGGGTGAGGCGCGGAGAGATCTGGGGATGGGTAGCTACCGGTTACTAACCCGGCATGAAGAATTGAGGAAATTCTGCAAGTTCTAAGGACTTGAATTGTTTTGATTGGAGGGGGTACTGTACCTCCAGAAATACGTGTTGGGACGTGGCTGCAATATGAGGAGTCTGTCGATCACTCTGGCTGTGCAGTGAAAATTGATGGGGATGCCCTGTGGAAAGTTGTTCAAGGCAGGAAGTTTAAACAATTACAAGAAACAGTTGGCTGTTTAATTGAAGATTTGATAGAATTACGGCAAAATACTAAGGCAGAACGGAAACGAATATCGGCATAAAGCAGAAGCGGAGCGAGAGAGGGTAGAAGTAAAACACAAAAGTCGCACAAGGAGGTAGAAACCTTTAGAGAAAGATTTACTGATTTACAGGGTCAGGGAGGTATGGACTTGATGCACATGAACCAGCTTCGGTTGAAGAGAGAAATTACTTAAAGAAAAAAGCAAACAAGAGGAAGCAGCCGCACTAGCGAAGAATGAAGTGGAAGGATTAAGGAAACAGAGCAGCGATTTAAAGACGGTTATGATATGATTCAGAAATCAGCACAGGAAAGGATGAGTAACACTGGGGAGCATGCAGAGTTTAAAGCAGATTCAAAAGCTGCAGGACCAAAGCCTCACAGTGAGGAATAATACAGTATGTGCTTTTGGATATGAAAAAGGGGAGGAAGGTGAATATGGAGATATTGATTGGCGTGATTTAGCTACTAGTTAGGATTACGATCATTACGACGCACCATTTCCCGAGGATCTCCCACCGACAGGCTACCAACGGGAGCCGGAGCTATTGTCTGCGCGATTGGCACCCCTAGTTACTATCAGAGAGGGGGGAGCCGGGGGCGGAAATCACAATCAGAATATAACTTACACCACACCGTTTGGGGTACTGCAGCTTCGAGACATTTCTAAGGATATCGGGACATTTCTAAGGATATCGGGACATGTGTGCTCGGAAACGAACTTCGAGAGCTTTACCAAGCAACTAGTCATCAGAGAGTAATACACGGGTTAGACGACTCCGAGGAAAGGAAATTGAATACAATGCATTTGTCAGATATTCAACGACATGGTGGGGGAACAAGTAGGGAATTAAAGAACGCAATGGTGACTGTTATGGGTGTTAACAGCGGGGATCTGGTAGATGCGCTAGCCAAATGTTACAAGAGGAGTGGTGAACATCCCACTGCATTTGCATCCCGTTTATGGACTGTGTTCCGAGGGGTTTATGGAACGGCGTTAGCTCGGGACCATTTAGCACCAGAGGCCTCAGATAGGTGGTTGAGGACACTGATGACTCATTCTACCGATGAATCTAAAAAGGCACTGGAAATGTTTGATCCTTCTGAACCCACACATACTGAGGCATGGGCACTGAGGAAAACGAGGAGAGCGAGGGAAAAGGAGATACAGTGACCAACTAAACTCTCTAATGGGAAGGTGACGCCTGTTAAAAGTCAGGCAATTGTCTGGAGAAATGGGGGTAAGGGACCCATCCCAAGAGCCTCCCTGTGACGCTATCAAGATGCAAGGAAGGGCAGAGGAAATGGAACAGTGCCAGGAACAGGGAGAACCGAAGATGGAATAATTAAATGCTATAACTGTGGTCAAGAGGGACACGTTCAGGGAGAGTGTCCCAACCTGAGACGAGAAAGAGCGAACCAATGCGGGTTGCTCTTGGAGGGGCCAGAAAGACGGAGCCCACGACATAACATGGTGGAGAAACCACCATCTAGGGAATTGTACCCTGAGCTTCAAGCCTCACCAACATGGCTGTGTGACACAAGGTGGGATGAAACCGGAAGAACCCTAGTGAGCGGTTGAGTCGGGGGCCACCCTGTTACCTTTTTATGGGACACTGGAGGATCCCGAACCACTGTCAACAACACTAATATAAATAACGCAAATTGTGAGATACAAGGTAAAAATATCCTAAGTGGATTCACAGGACGTTCACAAGTGGGACATGTGAGTGTACCATTAGAAGTTAGAATAGGAGATATTGCTTTGGAGCATTCAATAGTGTTGGTGGAATTGTGCAGGGAGCAGGAACATGTACTGGGGAGTGATTATATGGCCAAAGCAGGGCTTTGTTTTGACCCAGTTAATTGTATGATTTGGCTGATGCCGACTGGCCTGAATAACATACAAAACATGCATATACCAGCATGAGAATATCAGGATAGAATATGCACAATTGGTGAAATGTGGACAAAATCAGAGGAGATGAGCAATGATCAAAAGGTGCAGCAAATTATTGCACAGAACTCAGGGACATTTTCAAGGCACAAGCATGGCTGTGGAAAGAAGGCTGGCAGTGTGTGAATACAAGGTCCAGACCCCAAACCACAAAGCCAATATGGGTTTCCCAAAAAAGCAGAGGAAGATGTTGGTAAGGTAATACAGAGTTTGGTACAACAAGAGATACCGAGGGCAGTAGCCTCCATTTATAACTCATCCACATGGCCCACGAGGAAACCAGATGGTAGTTGGAGGTTGAAAATAGGCTATCAAGAGCTGAATTAAGTAACCCTGTTAACAGCCCCAACTGGAGCAAGTAACCCAGAAATACTGGTCAAACAGAATGAAAGAGCACAATGGTTCACAGTTTTAGAAGTAAATAATGGATTTTGGTCTATCCCACTGGAATGAGAGTGGCAATACAAGACTGCATTTACCTTTCAGGAATAGCAGTATACATGGAATGCCCCCCCCCCCCGCAGGGGTCCCATAATTCCCCATCTACAATTCACCAGCATTTAGGGGAAGGGTTAAGACTGTTTTCAAAGCCTGCGTGGTTGGTACAATACATAGATGATCTACTCCTGCATACTAAAACCAAGCAGGAACATTATCAACTATTGACAGAACTGCTGCAATTGTTATTTACATTGGGATTAAAGGTAAACCCTAAAAAAGTACAGGTAATGAAACAAGAAGTTAGTTATTTGGGAATAGTCTTGACACTGGGAAAAAGAGAAATTAATAAGCGAAGAGTAAAATTGGTTCTGAAACTGCCTATTCCCCAAGACCTGAAAGGGTTGCGGTCCTTTCTGGGGCTGGTAAGATACTGTAGAGATTACATCGGTGGATTTTCCACTAAGGCAGCTCCTTTAATGAAATTACTGAAAAAGAACATGGCATGGGAGTGGAAATCAGAACATACCCAGGCCATCACAGCTCTGAAGCAAGCATTGGCCTGTTCTTAAAACCCCAAATTTAAATGAGCCATTCTCATTGGAAGTGGCTACAACTGATACCACCCTCTCAGCAGTGCTCTTACAGGAGACACATGTGAAATTAAGACCAGTAGTGTATGTATCATGCATACTCTCACTAGTAGAACAGGTATGTGAAAAACACTTGTTTGTGGTTCTCTGGGCAGTACAACATTTTGCCTACATAGTGGGACTTAATCCACTTACAGCACTGACAGAACACACTCCCATACAATTACTGTCAGATGGAAGGATTAAAGACGGTTCAGGAAGTCAAAACAGAATTGCTAGCTGGACATTGCTGTTGCAAGGGAGAAATATTAGTGTACAGCAAGTAAACATTACCCCTGTGTGAGCCGATAACCTGGTGTACCAAGGAAGTGAACATGAGTGTCAAGTTATGATAGCAAATGATCCCAAGGGTCCATTTGTATCAAAACAAAAAGAAGGGGGTAGAAGCAGATCAGATAAAGTAATGACTGAGAACAAAGACACAAAGGAAAAAGAAAAACCCTACTGTAAAATTTTTGTAGATGTCTCCTCATCAGTACAGGATGGTGAGAGGAGAACTGGGTCTGACATATATGTAGAGGCCAGGAAAGGTATAGTATAGCTTTAAGCTTACCCAAAACCATGAGTGCACAGGCAGTAGAATTGGCAGCTGTAGCACATGTGGTTAGCCACCCAGAACGTTTTCTGCCAGGGTCAGTCATACACTCTGATACTATGTATGTTTGTAACAGCCTCACTGAACATTAGCTTCCGTGGGAAGCCAGAGGGTTTGTTTCAGCTGACAGGAAGCCCCTCCCATCTGTTGTTTTACTGCAATATATATTTGAGGAGGCAAGGGGAAAAGAATATGGAGTCATGAAGGTGAAAGCCTACTTTAAATTATCTCCTGAGGGAAATAGAAAGGCTGATGAATTGGTGAAGCAAGATGTTTTAACTGGGCAGGAACGGCAGCCACAGATTGGGGAGATTGGGAGGCAGAAGAAACAACATAAGACTTGGATTTAACAGAGGAGCAGAAGAAAGATTAAAAAAAAATTGACAGAAGGAGCAGGGTCTGAAATATACAAAGAGCACAAGAGAGTGTTTGTCAAAGATGGGGTTGTCCTTCATGAAGGAAAGCTTGTGGTTCCAGAGGGAGGAAGAAACCAGATGTTCCATTGCTACTATGATCTATGGAAACACCAGGGGAGCAAAAGCACCCTGGAAAAGATCAAGGAAGTTGGCTGGTGGCTTACAATGAAGGATGATGTAGAGCATTTTGTCAAAAATTGCTTTCTCTGTGCACAATATAATCTGGACAGAAATGTAAAGAAAGGAGCCTTTCAACACACCAGACCAGTGTGTGGGCCTTGGACTAACTTGCAGATAGATTATGTTGGTCTTCTTCCCATCCACCCCAAGAGGGTACAAATATATTCTGATAGTAATAGGGACCTTTACAAAGTAGGTGGAAGTTTTCTCGGCTAAGATAAACACAGTAAACACCACTGCAAAAATTTCATTGGAAAGGATGTTCACTCACTGGGGACTACCCCAGAGTATCGATTCGGATCAAAACAGACATTTCACAGCCCAGATATTGCAAGATGTCATGGCATTTTTAGGGATCAAGCAGAGATTTCATATACTCTATAGACCACTGTCATATCAAATCATGGAAAGGATGAATCAAACACTAAAAAATACAATTGCAAAAATGGTGCAACAACATGGCAGGTAGTTTTGCCTTATGTACTGTTGGCAATAAGGAACACAGTGGCATCTTCAACAAGTTACATTCCTTATAAGCTCATGACCGAAAGGGACATGAGAGGATCGGAGGAGTTGTTAGGATTAGATTTGTCAGAACCTGAAGTCGATGGAATTGTGCCAGAAAAGTAGGTACAACAATTGGTAGAAACAGTGAAGAGGCCAATTATGTGGCAGCCCACCAAATAGGAAAGAAAAAGCAACAGAGTAAAGCCTACTTTGACTCAAAAGTCAGTCCCATAGAGTTAAGCCCAGACAAAGAGTGATGATTAGAATACACCAACCCACCTCATTTTTAAATTGAGGGTTTGCAGGGCTCTATGAAATTATAGACCAAACAAGTCTTTCAGTGAAGAAAGTACTGATTTCTCCAGCTAAAAGTGGGTGGTAACATATCAACCAGCTGAAATCGGTTGGGGAAAAACAGGAATGTTGTCACCATCAGCACATAACTATTGATGTACATGATGGCCCTGATTTGGGAGACTTGAGGATGGAACAACTGTTCAAGAAGATGGGAACAGGTCCTCTCAATGGGGTGATGTTCAGTTCCCTCATCCTGAGAACCAGGGGATTTTTGTCAAAAAAACAAAGGAAAAGGAAAATGTGTCAGTGCTTGTCTCTCCTATCCTGAAACAAGATTGGGTGAGGGAAAATGGACGCCTTGAGTCCAAAGACAATTGGGAGTCCAGATTGGGTGATCTAGAAAAACAAATAGAAAATATGGACTTAAAATAAATTAACATTTAAACTGGAAATAAGAGCAGAAATTACCCTTATTTGAATAGATCAGCAGTAAGCTGTTAATTAGACAATCAAGATTTGTATAAGCTCAGACTCAGTAGAAAGCAGCTGATTGGGCAGTCCAGGTCAGGTGACCAAACCTTTTGAAAAGCTCAAACAGATAAATAGAGGGATAGCTCAAGCGAAGCAGCCAGAGCGTGAGTGGGCCAGTGAAGGAGTGGAGCTTTGAGACTTTGACTCGAGAGATTCTGGCAGTTTTGGCAGTTGGTCTGTGCAATCAAGTCAATCAAGATTTGAATAGATCAGCAGTAAGCTGTTAATTAGATAATCAAGATTTGAATAAGCTCAGACTTAGCAGAAAGCAGCTGATTGGGCAGTCCAGGTCAGGTGACCAAACATTTTGAAAAGCTCAAACAGATAAATAGAGGGTAGCTCAAGCGAAGTGGCCAGTGGAAAGTGGCCAAAGCGTGAGTGGGCCAGTGAAGGAGTGGAGCTTTGAGACTTTGACTTGAGAGATTCTGGCAGTTTTGGCAGTTGGTCTGTGCAATCAAGTCAATCAAGATTTAAATAGCTCAGACCCAGCAGAAAGCAGCTGATTGGGCAGCTGAGGTCAGGTGACCAAACATTTTGAAAAGCTCAAACAGATAAATAGAGGGATAGCTCAAGTGAAGCGGCCAGTGAGTTGAGTGGGCCAGTGAAGGAGTGGAGCTTTGAGACTTTGACTCGAAAGGCTTCGATGAGAAGAGGCGGAGGACAAGCTAGCTCGCAGTTAGTTTTTACAATGCCTCCTGAGACGGTGATGTGCCTCTCATGTGAGATGTGGCAGTCTTGGGGGAATGCCCCTCTCCCGCAGAGTCACATCTGCCAGAAGTGCATATGGCTGGGCGATCTGGAAGACCGTGTAAGGAATCTGGAGCAGCAGCTGGATGACCTTTGACTCATAAGGGAGAATGAGGCAGTCATAGATGAGAGCTACAGGGAGGTAGTCACACCTAGGCTGTGGGAAACAGGTCGTTGGGTGACAGTCAGAGGGGGGAAAGCGAAGGTGAGCAGACAGGTAGTGCAGAGCACCCCTGTAGCCATTCCCCTGAATAATAAGTTTACCGTCCTGGATACTATTGGCGAGGACGACCGACCAGGTGTGAGCCACGGTGGCAGGGCCTCTGGCACTGAGTCTGACCCTGTGGTGCAGAAGGGTGGGACGGAGAAGAGGAAAGCTGTTGTCACTGGAGACTCTATAGTCAGGGGAGCAGACAGGAGATTTTGTGGACGTGAGAAGGACACCCGCATGGTTTGTTGCCTCCCGGGTGCCAGGGTCCAGGATGTCTCTGACCGGGTGCACGACATCCTGGTACGTGAGGGAAAGCAACCAGAAGTCGTGATACATGTTGGGACCAACGACATAGGCAGGAAGAGGGATGAGGTCCTGAAGTGTGAGTTTCGGGAATTAGGCAGAAGGCTGAAGAACAGGACCTCAAGGGTGGCGTTCTCAGGATTGCTGCCAGTCCTACGTGACAGAGATGGTCAGAATTGGAGGAGATAGCAGTTGAGTGCGTGGCTGAGGAGTTGGTGCAGGGAGCAGGGTTTTAGATTTTTAGGTCATTGGGATCTCTTCTGGGGAAGGTGGGACCTGTACAGATTGGATGGGTTGCACCTGAACTCGAGGGGGAGCAATATCCTTGCAGGTAGGTTTGCTAGCATGGTTCGGGAGGGTTTAAACTAATTTGCGAGGGGGATGGGACCCAGAGCGATAGAGCAGTGAAAGAAGTGCATGGAGTAAAGCCAGATCTAACATACAGAGAGGCTTTGAGGAAAGAGAAACAGAATAAACGGTGTAAAGACAGTAAGGTGGAAGGGCTGAAATGTGTGTACCTCAATGCAAGAAGCATCAGGAACAAAGGTGACAAGCTGAGAGCTTGGATACATACATAGAATTACGATGTAGTGGCCATTACAGAGACTTGGCTGGCACCAAGGCAGGAATGGGTTCTTAATATTCATGGATTTCAGTGCTTTAAAAGGAATAGAGAGGGTGGAAAAAGGGGAGGAGGGGTGGCATTACTGGTCAGGGATACTATTACAGCTACAGAAAGGGTGGGTAATGTAGCAGGATCCTCTTTTGAGTCAATATGGGTGGAAGTCAGGAACAGGAAGGGAGCAGTTACTCTACTGGGGGTATTCTATAGGCCCCCTGGTAGCAGCAGAGATACAGAGGAGCAGATTGGGAGGCAGATTTTGGAAAGTTGCAAAAATAACAGGGTTGTTATCATGGGTGACTTTAACTTCCCTAGTATTGATTGGCACCTGATTAGTTCCAAGGGTTTAGATGGGGCAGAATTTGTTAAGTGTGTCCAGGATGGATTCCTGTCACAGTATGTGGACAGGCCGACCAGGGGGAATGCCATACTAGATCTAGTACTAGGTAATGAACTGGGTCAGGTCACAGATCTCTCAGTGGGTGAGCATCTGGGGGACAGTGACCACTGCTCCCTGGCCTTTATAATTATCATTGAAAAGGATAGAATCAAAGAGGACAGGAAAATTTTTAATTGGGGAAAGGCAAATTATGAGGCTATAAGGCTAGAACTTGCGGGTGTGAATTGGGATGATGTTTTTGCAGGGAAATGTACTATGGACATGTGGTCGATGTTTAGAGATCTCTTGCGGGATGTAAGGGATAAATTTGTCCCGGTGAGGAAGATAAAGAATGGTAGGGTGAAGGAACCATGGGTGACAAGTGAGGTGGAAAATCTAGTCAGGAGGAAGAAGGCAGCATACATGAGGTTTAGGAAGCAAGGATCAGATGGGTCTATTGAGGAATATAGGGAAGCAAGAAAGGAGCTTAAGAAGGGTTTGAGAAGAGCAAGAAGGGGGCATGAGAAGGCCTTGGTGAGTAGGGTAAAGGAAAACCCCAAGGCATTCTTCAATTATGTGAAGAAAAAAAGGATGACAGGAGTGAAGGTAGGACCGATTAGAGATAAAGGTGGGAAAATGTGCCTGGAGGCTGTGGAAGTGAGCGAGGTCCTCAATGAATACTTCTCTTCGGTATTCACCAATGAGAGGGAACTTGATGGTGAGGACAATATGAGTGAGGTTGATGTTCTGGAGCATGCTGATATTAAGGGAGAGGAGGTGTTGGAGTTGTTAAAATACATTAGGACAGGTTACAATTCAGAAAATTTTTTGATCTTAACCAATTTGGGCTAGCGATTCCTATTTTAGGTAACATTTTTTCCTCCCTCTTTTACGGATCGTGCTTTTCAAATTTGGAAGACTAAGGGTATTTCACGGTTTTTGGATTTATTTTTAAATGGTTCCCTTATGTCTTTTGAACAATTATCTAATAAATATAATTTATCAAGAATACATGTTTTTAGATATCTACAAGTTAGAAATTTCCTAAGTACTATACTTCCTTTTCCAATGCTTCCTCCTACTTACATTTTAGATACTATAATTAACCTTAATCCATGTCAGAAAGGTGCATCGGCTATGATTTATAATATTATTATGAAACTTAGGAAAGCTCCAATTGATAAGATTAGGGTAGATTGGGAACAGGAATTGGGGTCTATCATTTCCATGGATGACTGGGGGCAGATTTTACAATTAGTCAATACTTCCTCTATCTGTGCTAAACATTCCCTAATTCAATTTAAAGTTGTTCATAGAGCACATATGTCCAAAGATAAATTAGCTCGCTTTTATTCTCCTATTAATCCTTTTTGTGATAGATGTCCGGGGCAGATAGCCTCTTTAACTCATATGTTTTGGTCTTGTCCTACTCTGGAAACTTTTTGGAGAGACATTTTTAATATTATCTCAAAGGTATTGAATATAGATATCTCTCCTCACCCTATTACTGCTATCTTTGGACTACCTAAAATTTCCAGTAATCTTTCTCCTTCAGCCCGTAGAATGATTGCATTTCTTACTTTAATGGCGAAAAGATGTATCTTACAACATTGGAAAGAGCTTAACGCTCCAACCACCTCTTTTTCGTTTTCTCAGACGATATTATGCTTGAATTTGGAGAAAATTAGAAGCAATCTTTATGATTCCTCACTTAAATTTGAACAGACCTGGAGATCTTTTATTCAATATTTTCATTTAATGTAATTTTTTTTCTTCTCTTTTTTTGCTCCATATTTATATACCCTTCTTGTTTTTTTTTACTGTTTTTAATGGAGGTCGGGTTTGAGGACGTGATTTTAAGTTCTTTAACTTTATTTGGTTCCAAGTTAGCCCATTGCTTTGCTGTGCTTTTAGTTTAGTTGCACGGTGGGTTTTTTTGGGGTTTTTTTTTTCTTTTCTCTATTGATATATATATATAAAAATTAGTATACTATTATGTTACCTTAGTATGTTATGTTTAAATTACATTGTTTGTATCACCTTTTTTCTGTATTAATATCTCCTGTAATTTTATTATATTCTAACAGTGTATTAGTGCCTATATGGCTTACCCTTTTGTATACTTATTCAATAAAAAGATTTAAAAAGAAAGAAAGGACAGATAAGTCCCCGGGGCCTGACGGAATATTCCCCAGGCTGCTCCACCAGGCGAGAGAAGAGATTGCTGAGCCTCTGGCTAGGATCTTTATGTCCTCGTTGTCCACGGGAATGGTACCGGAGGATTAGAGGGAGGCGAATGTTGTTCCCTTGTTCAAAAAAGGTAGTAGGGATAGTCCAGGCAATTATAGACCAGTGAGCCTTACATCTGTGATGGGAAAGCTGTTGGAAAAGATTCTTAGAGATAGGATCTACAGGCATTTAGAGAATCATGGTCTGATCAGGAACAGTCAGCATGGCTTTGTGAAGGGCAGATGGTGTCTAACAAGCCTGATAGAGTTCTTTGAGGAGGTGACCAGGCATATAGATGAGGGTAGTGCAGTGGATGTGATCTATATGGATTTTAGTAAGGCATTTGACAAGGTTCTACATGGTAGGCTTATTCAGAAAGTTAGAAGGCATGGGATCCAGGGAAGTTTGGCCAGGTGGATTCAGAATTGGCTTGCCTGCAGAAGGCAGAGGGTGGTGGTGGAGGGAGTACATTCAGATTGGAGGATTGTGACTAGTGGTGTCCCACAAGGATCTGTTCTGGGACCTCTACTTTTCGTGATTTTTATTAACGACCTGGATGTGGGGGTGGAAGGGTGGGTTGGCAAGTTTGCAGACAACACAAAGGTTGGTGGTGTTATAGATAGTGTAGAGGATCGCCAAAGATTGCAGAGAGACATTGATAGGATGCAGAAGTGGGCTGAGAAGTGGCAGATGGAGTTCAACCTGGAGAAGTGTGAGGAGGTACACTTTGGAAGGACAAACTCCAAGGCAGAGTACAAAGTAAATGGCAGGATACTTGGTAGTGTGGAGGACCAGAGGGATCTTGGGGTACATGTCCACAGATCCCTGAAAGTTGCCTCACAGGTGGATAGGGTAGTTAAGAAAGCTTATGGGGTGTTAGCTTTCGTAAGTCGAGGGATAGAGTTTAAGAGTCGTGATGTAATGATGCAGCTCTATAAAACTCTGGTTAGGCCACACTTGGAGTATTGTGTCCAGTGCTGGTCACCTCACTATAGGAAGGATGTGGAAGCATTGGAAAGGGTACAGAGGAGATTTACCAGGATGCTGCCTGGTTTAGAAAGTATGGATTATGATCAGAGATTAAGGGAGCTAGGGCTTTACTCTTTGGCGAGAAGGAGGATGAGAGGAGACATGATAGAGGTGTACAAGATAATAAGAGGAATAGATAGAGTGGATAGCCAGCGCCTCTTCCCCAGGGCACCACTGCTCAATACAAGAGGACATGGCTTTAAGGTAAGGGGTGGGAAGTTCAAGGGGGATATTAGAGGAAGGGTTTTTACTCAGAGAGTGGTTGGTGCGTGGAATGCACTGCCTGAGTCAGTGGTGGAGGCAGATACAATAGTGAAGTTTAAGAGACTACTAGACAGGTATATGGAGGAATCTAAGGTGAGGGCTTATATGGGAGGCAGGGTTTGAGGGTCGGCACAACATTGTGGGCCGAAGGGCCTGTACTGTGCTGTACTATTATATGCCTATGTCTATTATATGTTACAGGTTTAATTCAACATGAAGAGAATAATGTATTTTGTTGCAAAGGAATTACCCATGACTGGGGCCATGGCCAGTCTTGCTCCAGAGCCATTACAGCCATCACACATGTGTCAAGAGTGATGTTGTTGCTTGGAAAACACTCAGTGAACAAAAACAAATCTTCTCAATGGACACGGGTAATACAGGCTTACAAAAGAGAAATGGATGATTCAAATTGGTATTATATTGGGGGAGATGGGTTTATGTGCATGGACAAAACCCTAGGTATTCCAGAAGGTACGAAGGCACAGTTCCTAAGCAATATAATTCTAAAGCTGACATTATTCAGTATCCCAGAGGGAATAATCATATGTTAGTCTGTAGGTATTTAGCAGCCTTCAGGTAATGGTGGCCATGGTAAGATTACAGTTCTGTGGGATCACACTCATGTGAATATTGAATGGGACAGTGGTCTACACATGAGGTATATTGACTGGAGTGGTAGTCACCCCCTTACATTTCTCAAAGGTTGCTTCCATCATTATAAACTGCCCACAGGAGAATATAGTACACAGGGAGAGTAGAATGGGGAACACACTAAAGGACCCGAAGAAGAGTTTTTGTCAGGGCCCAGGCCCTTTCCAGGTTTTCAAAACTATAAGAAAAATCTCTACTCCATGCCCACTAGTGATGGAAACTACACCAGAGCCTAAATGTAGTGAGACCCAGCATAATACAGATGGGGCAGGATTAGTGTTAGAAGATACAGGGAAACTTGTCACTTTGATGCCAGGGTACCATGTGCAGGTAATCTTCAATCTAACTAAAATAATGGTGCCTGGATGATGTTCACCTGCAACAAAATGATTATTTACTCACCTTCTTGGAAGACAGCTAAGCAAGAGTGATTTTAAGCTAGTCAAAAATAGAAGGAAAAGAGGACTATTGGAATTAATAGGAGTAGGTTATGCATCAGGGGTTGCAACGCCCAACACATTAGATATAGCAGAATTCGAAAACCAGATACAATCACTCCAGCAGAAAACAAGGGATATTACTGGAGAAAATGATCAAGATCAGGTACAAACTAATCAGATTAGTCAAGATGCATCCCAGGTAACTGGATGTGGTTAAATTTCTGAAGCCTGTTGAAGATTCAACAAATCTGATTATTGAAGCATAGACCTCATGTCTGGGGAAATGCATAAAACTGAGAATCTGTGCTACATCAGCTAGTTGGTTGCTTACCACATTTGCCACTAATCTATTACAAATTGGATCTCAGATGAGCATCTAAAAGAATAGGTCAGAGAAAGGGTGCCATTGTGTCATATTAGAAGCCTTACAATAATCAACAGAGTACTGGGTACCTGTGATAATGGTAAAGGAAGGTTTTATGTTGGGGCAGTATTCCACTTTCCCCGACATGAAAATAATTCAACCTACACTTTGAAAAGGGTTCACAGTGTTAGTAACTATCATGAGAATACATGGATATCCTTAAGTAACCCACCAACATCTGCTATTGTTATGAATGGTACTGGGAAAGAGATAGATTTATCAAGATGCCACCAAGGGGGAGACCACTGGTCTTGTCCAGAAGAAATGACGAAACAGAAGCTTACAAATTGTGGTTTCAGTACTTATTAAAATTGTTTATTGTCTATTTTGACTGTGAATAATCAATCTTTTTTTACAATATGCATTGGTGGAACAGACATATTATATGGCAACAGTGCCACACATTATATCAAGGGATGGGAACAATACTCTTTGGAAAGTCACAATGTCACCATAGGAAATGTGACTTTAGATCTGGCCTTTGGAGGATGGATTTTGCCTCAGCCAGCGGGAGACACAGTAATGAAGGAGAACTTCAAGATCCAAAGCACTGATACAGATGAATATCTGTGGGACTACGTTGTTACTGAGTTGCCACCAATTCTTCACTTGACCGCAAACTGGACACATGTCATGGAGGAGGCAAGGGAGATCATCCATTAATGGACTAAACACACTAAAGTAATTAAAACACACGCTGGTAAGACAAATGAAATATCGAGTGACCCAGGCTTTTGGAGTAAATTTTGGAATTGAGGGACAAATGTTCAAATATATCCGTGGGTGAGAATAGTATCACGTGCTGCTGTAATACTAATTTTATGTACCCCGATAATTGTATTGCTCAATGTACATCAATTGAGAAGATGAAAGGCTGAAATAATGGAAAAAGTAGAGGATAATGCTTTCATGAAACTGTAGAAATGATTGTCAGTATAAAGTGGGTGAATTTAGTAATAAATGTTAATATTAGTTATAGAATGTAAGTGTTGCAGACCTACTGGGGTTCCATGGCAGTCCTGTGGAAAATCAACCGAATGAGAGGAGGATAATGATCTTAAGATAAATATTTTTGGATCAAGAGGAGGGAGATGTTGGCCTGAACAACCTACAGTCTACAATTAGTGGATTTGATGAATCAAGCTCAGGGATAATCTAATCAAAGCAATTGGATGTGGACACAAGGAGCTTCAGGTAATGATCTACTAAACCTAAGACCATTCTCAGATGAGTAGTGACTTAAAATGTAAAATGACATACCTACCAAAGAAGCAACCTGTAATCTCATTAGACACTGTCTGAGTCACCTCACTGGGCTGGTTTGGACCAGTCAGAGTTGAAAGATACAAATACACAAGTCTGGGTTGGACAGAGACATGAAACATTGTTGATTGCAGCCCTGGACTAGAGCCAGAAAGAAGGTGATGCAGGTACGTTAGTGACCTTGAGCCAATGGGCTGGAGGGCCACCAGTTCAACTGATGAGGAACGCTACAAGAGTCAGGAGCTCCAAATACATAAGGGTGACCAGAGACCAACCATCACAGATAAGGAGAATCCCACGGACACGTGGAGGTCGGAACCACGAGGAATGCCTGGCCAGTGTAAACTCTTTTCCCAGGTAAAGTGTTCATGGAGGGTCAGGTAATCCCAGTGGGGTGTACACAGGTAGTTAGTTTGTGAATCCATGTGTTTTTTATAGTTGAGACAATAAAAGTTACTTGTCGGTAAATACAGATGCTCTGTGCCTCAGTGATCATTATTACAAGGGGTAACAGCAGGGCCTCAGAATGGTCTTAAACTAGGATTGTAATTTCAAAGCATAGGCTAAGCCATTTAGTGCTAAAATAAAGAAAATTTTCTGTCTTTAAAAGATTGTAAATCATTGGGCTTCTCTGTCCTGAAGGGATGCAGAGACTCAGTCAATAATTGCATTTAAAACTTTGATGGATAGATTTTTTTTATATTAAAAGATTCAAAGAATATAGCAATAACATAGCCAGGAACATAGTTACTAAGGTAATTAAGCAGCCATGATCTTATTGAATGATGGAACATGGACAAAGGGGAAGAGGGGCGGGTGAGTATCTTTTTCCTACTCTAATCTCTTATGTTCATGAGACCAAACACATAAATGCTTTAGTTACAAGGCTAATTTTTAAGGCTGGGTTTTATCCAGAAATTTTTTTTTTTGATTCCTCAAAGTCTTGGCATTAACTACAAGATGTAAAGCATCTTCAAAATACCTGCTAAACCCAGGACTCTATCACCAGATATAACAAAGACAGTAAGGTATATGGGAACACCATCATTTTCAGCTTCCAACCATATCCCGTCCATTCCCAAGCCAAAAGCCATCCTGACTTGGAAATTTATCAATTTTCTTTTATCATTGTTGGATCTAAGTACTAGAACAATAACCAAATCACTACTGGATTACTTATATCAAGAGGACTAAACTAATTCAAGAAAATGGATCTTTACTACCTTCTCAGGGCAATTAAGGATGGGCACCAAGTTCTGGCCTTGCTGTTGCCATCCATATCTCATCGATGAAAAGATAAAGTAAATTCCACTTTTCATGTGCGAACCTCGACAATAAACATCAGTCGCGCGTAAAGGACATGCCTATTATCTTGTCATTTTGCTTCTATTTGACTGCAACTCTAAGAAAAATAGTCTAAGGATGATGATTGGAAACAAGCACATTTGACTTACCACCCAACACAGAATATGAACGATAACTCTTCGCAAGGTACACTGCCCAAGGGACAAAGTGAATAATTTTTCTAAACTCTTGTTATTACTGCACCATTTCCTGTAAACTCTAACTTACATCAGTAAATGCTGTTGCTAAGTTGTACATGAATGAATGCAGCAGTTCTCTGCAATGACACTACAAGAATTGGTGCTCGAATAAACCAAGCTGTTGAAGTTTATCTTTCAGGTGTATAATGATTAGGAGTTATTAATTGCCCTGAACATGTCACAAGGATTGTCCAATAGTAGATGAAAAATGGAATGTAACTATTACTGTTTGCTAAGTCTTGTGTGTACCATATCACCATGAATCCACCCGATAACCAAAGCCACCACTCACGGATCTCTTTAAGATATAGGGAGTGAAGGTAACTCTCAGAGGCATTCCCCCAGAGCTTCTGCTGCAGCTTCTGGAGCAGGCTTCAGATAGTACATGCCGAGGTCTTGGCCTCTGAACACCCTGCTAACAATGACTTTGGAATTATTTTTAAATGTCTCAGGATAAAAAATATTCAAATAAATTTAAGGAAAGAATAAGGTTAGTTCATAAAACCAAAAAAAACTTTTAATTAGAAATCAATTTAAAATAATTAAAATAAAATAAATACTCAACTTGCATCACATCTTTTATAATTGAAAGAGACTGTAGTTCTTAAGCCAGCCAGCTCTGGCATTTTGCATACGGTTCAGTATTTCAGCACATCAATACTCCAGTTAGTGATGGAGTTAGTGAACACCCTATCAATGGAGCAGAAGGTTCGACATGCTAGCATTTGGCATCTATAAAACTGCCAGCTACGGGCAAACTCAATCTAAGTAAATATATCCATATTTAGAACTTCCATCTGAACATCTTAAGGCCTAGATAGAGTGGACATGGGGAGGATGTTTCCTGTAGTGGGGGAGTCTAGGACCAGAGGGCACGGCTTCGGACTAGAAGGATGTCCCTTTAAAACAGAGATGAGGAGGAATTTCAGAAGCTGGTGAATCTGTGGAATTCATTGCCACAGACAGCCGTGGCAGCCAAGTCATTGAAGGTTGATAGGTTCTCGATCACAAGGGCATCAAAGGTTATGGGGAGAAGGCAGGAGAATGGTGTTGAGAGGGATAATAAATCAGCCGCGATGGAATAGCAGAGCAGACTCGATGGGACGAATTGCTTAATCCTGCTCCTATGTTTTATGGTCTTATTTTCAGTGCAACTTTTGATACACCATACTTTTCATAACTTCAGATTTAAATTAATAGGCCTAATAGTTACAACAAGTAGCTGAGTAAACTTTCACAAATACCAGTGAAGTGTTCTATTGTCTGTGAGATATAAAGGCAGATCAGGAAGAACCTGCGGAAAGTTGCAATTGGCGTCTGTTGATAATTAAGAATAATAACCGGGACATTTTTAAGCATGTCAGGCACTCAATAATTGCAACAACAACTGGCTGAAAAAATGACATTAATTTTATTGGGAAAAGGTTTGGAATATGTGGTACTGTGTTCTAGACTGCTGGCAAAATCATTAAGAGTTTCGTACATAGAATGTTGCTTCTTCCTCTGCAGGAGTGAATTGTAGCGACAATGCTAGCAATTTCAGAGTATAGGTCAATTATGTCTAATTTTGCATTCGATGCAGCGATCACATTCCTTTCAAATGTCTGATGATCGGTTAGCTACAGAAGAGCAGGAGAAATGTGGGACGAGATACTGTACAGTAAGCTATGTGTTCTAATTTATTTAAATGTGATCTTGAAGAGAGGCTGAGCCAAAAGCCAGAAGTAATGGTTTTTGTAGAGCAGGAGATGGAAGATGACATTTTAAAAGGTTTCTGAAGAAATGAGATACTGATGGTTGTTGAGGAATGTTGTTCATTTACTGGACATTTTCCATCAATTTCACCCATTCTGAAATGAAGGAAGAAAGGAAAGAAAAGAAGTTTGATTGAGTTTAGCTTCATTGACATGGCTAAAAGATAAATATTTCAACCAATATTTTATTTACTTTTGTAGTTGTATACAAACCATCAAAGTCTAGTTTGCCATCGTTGTTTCTGTCACCCTCCTTCATGATTTCATCAATTTCCTCTTCTGTGATGTGCTCTCCAGCTTCCTTAATTAAATCCCAAAGCTCATCCCGTTCAATGAAACCATCAGCGTTCCTGTGGACAAGGTAAGCATTCGGAGAAGTGTGTTACATGGATTGGATAACAGTTACAGAAAATAAATAGTGTCAGAATAAATAGGTCATTTGCAAAGGCCGTAAGTATTTAACTAGTAGAATTGCCCAAGAGCCATTCTTGCCTCTCACTTAATTAGTGACCAACAAAGTCTATGTATTCTGATTTTCCAACGACATTAAATTAAGTAGTAAGGCATGCTATTATGAGGATATTTGGATGCTGCAACAGGATATAGAAATATTGGATGAGTAGGTGAAAATTAGCAAATGGAGTTTAATGTAAGAATATGTAAGGCCATGCACTATGGAAAAAGCAATCAAAAGGCAGAATATTGTTTAAATGGAGATGGTTTCAACCAATGTAGTTTGCCTTAGAAGTTAATATATGAGAAAAGACCAGCGTTCGTTTAGCCTCCCTTCTTGTAGTCACATAACATAGTGAAAATGGAGTCAGTGGTTAACCTTATTAATATTTTCAATTATTGAGCCTACAATTAACCTAGGGATTTTCATTAGAATTCTCCAGTGATGATGAGCTCTGGAATGATAGATTTACTTCCATACATATATATATATATATATATATACTGAATCGTTGCAAGTTACTCAAATTGATTATCCTAAAATATTACGCCTTCTATTCTGACAGTACACAAAACCATTCCCTTGATCTTCAACATGCATGGTTATTATTAATGGATACATGAATATGCCCAAAAATAAAATTCAATATAAAATCATAAAATATTAGATGTGTTTGAAATAGAATATTTATTATGTCTCCCAACTGTCTGACACAGCATATGCTTTTCTGGTTATGCAAGATATCAGAGACAATTAGCCTTCAATACCCAAAGCATTGGCTGTTCCTGAACCCCGGCAATCCAGTCCCACTAGTTATAGTCAGTATTCCTGCTTCATAATAAGGTGGATGAATTGAAAGTGCAGATTGTTATTAATGATTATGATATAGTTGGGATCACAGAGACATGGCTCCAGGGTGACCAGGGATGGGAGCTCAACGTTCAGGGATATTCAATATTCAGGAGGGATAGACATGAAGGAAGGGGAGGTGGGGTGGCGTTGCTAGTCAAAGAAGAGATTAACACAATAGAAAGGAAGGACATAAGCCGGGAATATGTGGAATCGATATGGGTAGAGCTGCGTAACACTAAGGGGCAGAAGACGCTGGTGGGAGTTGTGTACAGGCCACCTAACAGTAGTAGTGAGGTCGGAGATGGTATTAAACAGGAAATTAGAAATGTGTGCAATAAAGGAACAGCAGTTATAATGGTTGACTTCAATCTACATGTAGATTGGGTGAACCAAATTGGTAAAGGTGCTGAGGAAGAGGATTTCTTGGAATGTATACGGGATGGTTTTTTGAACCAACATGTCGAGGAACCGACTAGAGAGCAGGCTATTCTGGACTGGGTTTTGAGCAATGAGGAAGGGTTAATTAGCAATCTTGTCGTGAGAGGCCCCTTGGGTAAGAGTGACCATAATATGGTGGAATTCTTCATTAAGATGGAGAGTGACATAGTTAATTCAGAAACAAAGGCTCTGAACTTAAAGAGGGGTAACTTTGAAGGTATGAGACGTGAATTAGCTAAGATAGACTGGCAAATGACACTTAAAGGATTGATGGTTGATATGCAATGGCAGGCATTTAAAGGTTGCATGGATGAACTGCAACAAATGTTCATCCCAGTTTGGCAAAAGAATAAATCAAGGAAGGTAGTGCACCCGTGGCTGACAAGAGAAATTAGGGATAGTATCAATTCCAAAGAAGAAGAATACAAATTAGCCAGAGAAAGTGGCTCACCTGAGGACTGGGAGAAATTCAGAGTTCAGCAGAGGAGGACAAAGGGCTTAATTAGGAAGGGGAAAAAAGATTATGAGAGAAAACTGGCAGGCAACATTAAAACGGACTGTAAAAGCTTTTATAGATATGTAAAAAGGAAAAGACTGGTAAAAACAAATGTAGGTCCCCTGCAGACAGAAACAGGTGAATTGATTATGGGGAGCAAGGACATGGCAGACCAATTGAATAATTACTTTGGTTCTGTCTTCACTAAGGAGGACATAAATAATCTTCCAGAAATAGTAGGGGACAGAGGGTCCAGTGAGATGGAGGAACTGAGCGAAATACATGTTAGTAGGGAAGTGGTGTTAGGTAAATTGAAGGGATTGAAGGCAGATAAATCCCCAGGGCCAGATGGTCTGCATCCTAGAGTGCTTAAGGAAGTAGCCCAAGAAATAATGGATGCATTAGTGATAATTTTTCAAAACTCGTTAGATTCTGGACTAGTTCCTGAGCATTGGAGGGTGGCTAATGTAACTGCACTTTTTAAAAAAGGAGGGAGAGAGAAACCGGGGAATTATAGACCGGTTAGCCTAACGTCGGTGATGGGGAAACTGCTGGAGTCAGTTATCAAAGATGTGATAACAGCACATTTGGAAAGCGGTAAAATGATCGGACAAAGTCAGCATGGATTTGTGAAAGGAAAATCATGTCTGACGAATCTCATAGAATTTTTTGAGGATGTAACTAGTAGAGTGGATAGGGGAGAACCAGTGGATGTGGTATATTTGGATTTTCAGAAGGCTTTTGACAAGGTCCCACACAGGAGATTAGTGTGCTAACTTAAAGCACACGGTATTGGGGGTAAGGTATTGGTGTGGGTGGAGAGTTGGTTAGCAGACAGGAAGCAAAGAGTGGGAATAAACGGGACCTTTTCAGAATGGCAGGCGGTGACTAGTGGGGTACCGCAAGGCTCAGTGCTGGAACCCCAGTTGTTTACAATATATATTAATGACTTGGATGAGGGAATTAAATGCAGCATCTCCAAGTTTGCGGATGACACGAAGCTGGGTGGCAGTGTTAGCTGTGAGGAGGATGCTAAGAGGATGCAGGGTGACTTGGATAGGTTGGGTGAGTGGGCAAATTCATGGCAGATGCAATTTAATGTGGATAAATGTGAAGTTATCCACTTTGGTGGCAAAAATAGGAAAACAGATTATTATCTGAATGGTGGCCGATTAGGAAAAGGGGAGGTGCAACGAGACCTGGGTGTCATTATACACCAGTCATTGAAAGTGGGCATGCAGGTACAGCAGGCGGTGAAAAAGGCGAATGGTATGCTGGCATTTATAGCGAGAGGATTTGAGTACAGGAGCAGGGAGGTACTACTGCAGTTGTACAAGGCCTTGGTGAGACCACACCTGGAGTATTGTGTGCAGTTTTGGTCCCCTAATCTGAGGAAAGACATCCTTGCCATAGAGGGAGTACAGAGAAGGTTCACCAGATTGATTCCTGGGATGGCAGGACTTTCATATGAAGAAAGACTGGATGAACTGGGCTTGTACTCGTTGGAATTTAGAAGATTGAGGGGGGATCTGATTGAAACGTATAAGATCCTAAAGGGATTGGACAGGCTAGATGCAGGAAGATTGTTCCCGATGTTGGGGAAGTCCAGAACGAGGGGTCACAGTTTGAGGATAGAGGGGAAGCCTCTTAGGACCGAGATTAGGAAAAACTTCTTCACACAGAGAGTGGTGAATCTGTGGAATTCTCTGCCACAGGAAACAGTTGAGGTCAGTTCATTGGCTATATTTAAGAGGGAGTTAGATATGGCCCTTGTGGCTACGGGGGTTAGGGGGTATGGAGGGAAGGCTGGGGCGGGGTTCTGAGTTGGATGATCAGCCATGATCATAATAAATGGTGGTGCAGGCTCGAAGGGCCGAATGACCTACTCCTGCACCTATTTTCTATGTTTCTATGTTTCTATTCTGTTCAGCTTTTTGATAATGTAAAGGTCTTTAAAAAAGCTCTTTTTAGCTCTATTGCCTCATTGCCAACTTGATTCTAAACCTGTCGAAATCAATAATTCAAAGTAATGGAAACATGGGATTATACATGGCCCTGGGAACTCCACACTGGGCAACAGCTCTCTCTCAGTTCCTTATAATGTTCCTGTATGAGAGATTATGAAAATTGCTTTTCTGCTAGTGCTCACAAGCCAGCATCTTAAAGTGCTCTTCTTGGTCAGAGACGTGTTGCTTCTCTGACAGTAAGTATGTCCTGACACAGAAAGAAATATTCTGTCAAGTTTAGGATTCGTTTTTAACCATGAAGGTCATCAAGGTCAAACTCACCTGTCAAATATGCGAAAGAACTCTGCCAACTCTTCTTCAGTTTTTCCTTTTGCCTCCTCTTTCATCTGGCGCACCATCATCACCAAGAACTCTTCAAAGTCAATGGTGCCACTTCCTGTGATACATTGTGCACAAGATGATAAGAGGCACAGGTTACGTAGACAGCCAGAAACTTTTTCCCAGAGTGGAAATGGTAATTATGAGAGGGCATAATTTTAAGGTGATTGGAGGAATATATTGAGGAGTTGTCAGTGGTAAGTTTTTTTACACAGAGCATTGTGGGTGCATGGAATACATTGCCAGGAGTGGTGGTAGGGGAATTGAAAAGATGGTTAGATAGGTTCATAGATGAAAGAAAACGGAGGGCTATGTGTGAAGGAAGTGTTAGATAGTTCTTGGATTGGATTAAAGTGTCGGCACAACATCGTGGGCCAAAGGGCTTGTACTGTGATGTAATGTTCTATGTCTTTGTTCTAAATGGGCAGTAAATTATAACAGTTTGGTTCACTGTTAACCACCAGCATTTGAGAACCCACCACCTATTTGAGATTGCTATAGACAAATGCTTTCTTACCATCTTCATCCACTTCCTCAATGATGGCATCCAGTTCTTCCCTGGTGGGGTTTTGCCCCAGGATTCTCATCACCTGTCCCAACTCTCTGGTGCTGATATCACCACCGCCATCAGCATCAAACATGTCGAATGCGGCCTTAAACTCTATAGAACAAAATGCAAATAATTAGTGTCACGTCACTTACTTTCTAATTCTTCTTATCCCATGAATTAACCTACTGAATCTCATCTGGACTACTTCCAATGTGTGTATTTATCTATGAATGCACATCCTTGCATAATAAACTCATTCATAAGGCCAGTGATGTTGTGAGGATGGAACTGGACTCTCTGATGGTGGTGTCTGAAAAAAGGATGCTGTCCAAGTTACATGCCATCTTGGACAATGTCTCCCATCCACTACATAATATACTGGGTGGGCACAGGAGTACATTCAGCCAGAGACTCATTCCACCGAGATGCAACACAGAGCGTCATAGGAAGTCATTCCTGCCTGTGGCCATCAAACTTTACAACTCCTCCCTTGGAGGGTCAGACACCCTGAGCCAATAGGTCCTGGACTTATTTCCTGGCATAATTTACATATTACTATTTAACTATTTATGGTTTTATTACTATTTAATTATTTATAGTGCAACTGTAACGAAAACCAATTTCCCCCGGGATCAATAAAGTATGACTATGACTATGACTAATATCTTGCGTGTAGTTTGAGGAAGGAGAGTACTTTCCTGGAGCACAACAACAGACCAGTCAGTGCAACCAGTTACCTTTATCTTCTACTCAAGTTTTATGTAGGACTTTTGCCACCTGAGGTTTGACAAGCTTGTGGGCAATCAAGTCATTAGTCATGGAAAGTAAAGTGTACTACTCTGCACTGATTAGGGAAAAAGCAGATTAATGCAAGTCAGAGATGTGACATGTTTTCTGATCATCGGCAACTGGACAATTCCAAAACTTACTAATTCCTGTCACACATTTTATTTTAATGCCTGTTTTTCCCCCCTATCTGCAAGCCTTCACTATACTACCACACCACTATCACTGATTATCTGTTATTACCTTCATTTATGCTTAAATGGCCTCTAGTATCTCAAGTGTGACCGACATTATTATTCACACAGCCCCCGCATGCTTACGCTTATCTGAATCAAAGGCGGAAGGCTAACCTTTCAGTCCCCTACAACACTCAAGTGGGGTTGCATGGTCCACGTGGTTGCCATAATTCAAGCAGTGCTGGTGCAGTGACCCTGCGTCTAAGAAACCCAGGACATGCTCTGACGGAAGACAAAGTGAGCCTTTGTTTCCAGCCTCCACAGGCATTTGAATACTTTTTACAGACATCCAGAGAGAAAAATAAAAATGATTAGATTTTAGGTAAATAACTAGTGTGACAAGAATACACATAGATTAAAATGTAGCTGTCCTGTGCTGGCACCAGTGGAATCAGCAGTTGGTCTGCCGCCTGACTTCAGCAAAGAGAGAGATAAGGAAAACAATGGAGCAGAATTTGGAGATGTGTAATGAAGGGACGGGAGAGAGAGTAACAGAAAGAGAGCTGTCAAGAGCGGCTCCCCCTTTGAACCCTGAACTGTTTGAAGTGATGGACAGGCGATACCCCAGCAGGGGGATAAAAAGGGACAGGTTCGCTAAGGCAGGACACACACGACACCCGAGGTAACGAGACCCTGGAAGCGGTGCGCCTCTCACAAGTCGGTGGGAAGCTTTTGGACGGCTGATCGCGGGATCAAGCCTTAGACGCTCAGGGTGGAAAGGCACAATCGGCGGGAACCTGGTGTGTGTCCACCCTTGCCTGGGTGCCAGGTTCAACACAGGGAAATGATCGTATCTGGAAATGGAGGGGTCACGGTCGGTGACCTCAGATGACATCACAAAGGACTCGCCCGAAAGCTGACTGCGAAGGTCTGTGTGGAAGCTGTGTTGAATATTCATTCGTTTTGCTCTCTCTCCTTCCCCCCACTGTCCACCGCCACGGCAACGATTACTGCGAACTGAACTAAATTGAACTGAACTTTGTGTCACTTTGAAACTGGTCATTTGCCCCTAGACAACGATAGAGCTTGATTGATCCTGTTATCTTAATTCTGTGCACATGTGTGTTTATCATTGCTGAACTGTTGCATTTATTATCCTTTTGATTAGAGTACTGTGTTGCTTGTTTCTTTAATAAAACTTTCTTAGTTCTAGTAATCCAGACTCCAACTGAGTGATCCATTTCTGCTGGTTTGGCAACCCAGTTACGGGGTACGTAACACTAGAAAGTTAAATTAAAATATTTATTAAAAATTTAAATCACTGGAAGTATTTGTAAATATTAAATTGGAGGAAAATATTTTTAAAAGCTTACTTTTGCTTCTCAACCTGCAAGTCTAGAACCCCACTCAATTCTCAGATTTTTCTTTACTTCACTCTTTTCCCAGTAAGGTAATAAGATCCACCTTCCCCAAGTGTATGACTTGACACTTCCCTGTATTAATTATGTTTCTTTAATATCTATAGAAATCAATTAACAGGCTCCCTGTAAAAGTAGATGAAGAATTAGAATTGGAATTTGGAATTTGGAATTGGAATAGGGAATAGGGAATTGGATTATTATTGTCCACCTCTGGTGGAATTGACATTTTTATGTGCGGATTCATTCCTGTATTATTCAGACAGACTATTAGCTGGATATCTTGTATAACTGTCTACTTCAAGATCAAGGAAAACCAAGTTTATTGTTGCAGGCGTATACACACGGGGTATAAAGGTCATGAAAATTAGTTTTTTTGCAATATCAGCCTGGTATCTTGTATATGTAACAAACATAAATTAACATAAATTATCCATAACTTCTTGGCAAAGGTAAACATAATATTAGTGTAAGCTGGGAGAGGGAGAGAACGTTGGACATAATTAACAGCGTAATATGTGTAACTCCAAACTTGTTAACTGGATGTGTGATCTACTCTCACCAAAAGGGATACAGAGTGAATATGCATGTACAACAAACACTAATTTGGAACTGAAGTTTTATCTGTAATAGCTACAAAAATGTGGAAATCATAGTATATGGAGTCATGTTGCATCTTAGAAAATAAGTACTGCTTGTAATGTGTGTTGACTTTCTGAGACAGGTCCAACCCAGTAAATACTTTGGCTTCTGACAATTTAGTACAGATTCTGATATGGATGCAAAGGATACTTGGTTCACACACACAAAGGAACTCAACAAGTCAGGCATCTTCTATGGAGAGGAATAAACAATCGGTGTTTCAAACCAAGAATCTTCTTCAGGACTCAAAAGGTATTGGTCATTGTCTGTGGCTTGGTTGAGGTTTACCTTAAAATGTCTCTATGGTCACATAGTGTTGTTTGATTTGAGCACCACAACAGTGGATGTTGGACAGTCACTGTGTTGTTTCCACCAAGAGCCCTCCCTCTACTTTCAGTGCATTGTACGGGCCTTCAGTAGGGGTTTGCACTAGAATGCCATGATGTTCAGCCTGATGTGTATGTGGGCTTCATATGCCTATAATGGCAGTATATCAAACTTACAATAAATCACCTTAACTAGCAGTGGTTGCAATGCAGTCACACTAGATACAACTTGACAATTAGCGTTCAATCTTTGACCCTATCTTTCCTTTAGAGAATTTTTTTGTGTAGTTAGCTACTCTAATTGGTGAATTTGCCGATTATAGTAGCTAACTGTATAAATTAACAACACATTGTATCTGGTCTTGCATTTTCTGTGTATCACCAAAATAGTTCCTTCACCTCTTTTTATACAGAGCTGATCATCCATCAGCTCTGTTAATGTACCGGACATTGACCTTAGCCCTCATTTTAGAAATAGTAGGTTTTCTATTATTACTGGTATTGGCATTTATACAGTTTTAAGCAAGGCTGCAGACTGACTGCAGGGACACCCAAGTTTCTTCTTCATTGGCTTTTATTGCCTCAATTGTTTCCCTGAGAAACATTTCTCATTCTTCTGTTTAAGGACTGAAAGACTCTCAAGTTTTATCCCAACTCAATGGCTCAATATAACAAAATTGATTCTAAGCTGCAATCTTGCACTGTCACCATTTTAATACTTGCCAAGTTTAACTAAACAAACTCATAGACTGACCTTTAATATTTACATGCACGCACCTATGTTCCTGCTTATTTGCTTTGAATATACAGGTTAATGTAAAAGTGACTCACCCCTACCAACATGTGTATACAGCCACTGAACACCCTCATTATTTCAAGTGGCTTGTATTCCTTTTTTTTCCTTCTCTGTGCCAATGTTGGCTGTATACCTGTGAGTTCCCATGCAGTATTACAAAGGAAATACATAGAGCTCTAAAGGTGTATCTGGCTTATTCAAGATTCTTGAGCTGAACACAAACTGACATCATAAACACATGGTCAAATATGACACACACATTAAACTGACTGACATTTACAACTTGCTGTAGATCTGAATTTTTGTGCCAACTAGGGTCCCATCCCAAAGGCAGTTTTCCCTCACCTGTTCCCCCCACCCACCCCTACTACAGAGCAGCTTTCTTTCAGCACTGTTTTGAAATGAAATATAAACCCACAACTTTCTAAAAGAGGTGAGAAAACTACCCAAAAGAATCGAAAGGCTTGTGCACTAATTCCAACTACAATGATGTGCTGGAATACAACAGGCTATCTGATTACCAGCTTCCAACTTGAAGGTGAAATCTGGGGTCATATATTGAATTTGCTGCAATAATAATTAGTCAACTGTATTTTATCTTCCACTCACCAGCGATCATTTCCTCGCTGAGGTAAGACCTCGCATCTGCTTGTTGTTCTGTCATTGGCTGAAAGAGAAGAGAACTGTTTTAGTAACATGAGGCACACACAACCACATTGTATTCTGAGCTTGGAATAATCTGCATAGTGAGCTTCCAAGTAAGATAAAAGCAAATCTGCACATCATAATTGAACCATTTTTTTCCTTTAGATGTATCTACTGATACCACCCTGAAGTTTCAAAAAAGTTTTAGTGGCACAGATATTGGAGACACTGCCTCCAAGTGAGAGATCTGGGCTTAATCGTGACCTTGGGCGCTGTCTGCGTGCAGTTTGCGTGCTGTCACTGTGAATTGGGCGTGTTTCTTCTCGGTGCTCCAGTTTCCTCTCATGCCCCAAATACCTGCAGGTTGGTGGCTGTAAATTGTCCCAAGTGTGTAGGCGAGGCAATCAGAAGGGAGTTGGCAAGAATGGGGAAAGGGAAAGAACGGGATTAATGTAGGATTGGTCTAAGTGTATGGCAGACTCGATGGGCTCTAGAGGACCTGTTTCTGTGCTATATAACTCCAGGACCAAGAGACTTCTACTCTTCAGCTCGAGAGGTTCCAATATGCACCGAGTGTTATGTTGACTTTTGGCTTCAGTGACTGATGCCTTTTCACTTTCTGTTTTGATACAATAAGTGGCTGCATGAAGCCAGACTTAGCATCAAACAGGAGGTGATCTCCTATGTTTATCCAGCAGCAAAGATTATTTTATTATTAAGTCATGATTCTCTTCACAGCAAGTGGCTGCAGAAGTTCATCTTCTGAAGTCCACCCAAAATATTCAACAATTCTTTAACTTTTTCAGGTGCTGAAGGGAGCTGATGTGTTGTTTGAATTACTGTTTTTATTTTTTTAAAGTTCAGCTTTCTCCATTGATGGAGTAAAACTTCAACCTTTCAAGTTCAAAGCAGATCCACCTTTCAACTAGATCATGGCTGGTGCATATCTCCCTTCCATATTGGGTGTCCTTTTCATGGAAGTGATAATTTTTGTGAATTTTTAACTCTATTCTGTCAGCCACGATCTAATCAATTAACTGTTTCCTAATGGGAACAACATTTTTGTATTTGCCCTGTTTAAACCAGTTATGATCTCACGCACCTCTATCAAACCTTTCTTCACCTTTCTTAACTCAAACAAAACAAGCTCAGCCTGTCTTAGGGTTAAAGGACTGTGTATGTGCATGGGGGGGGGTGGAGGCAGGGGTCGGGCTTGTTTTGTTGTTGTTGTTGTTGTTTTGTTGCTTGTCGTGTTCTGCCAAGCATTGTGGGCATGCTAAGTTGGCTCTGGAATGAGTGACGAGATTTATGGTCTGCCCCAGCACCTCCCTCGGGTTAGTGGTTGTTAACGCAAATGACGCATTTCATTGTATGTTTCGATGTACACATGATAAGTAAACTTGAACCTTGAACCTCTCTAGCCTAATCTAATGGCTGCCAATGGAAACTGTAAATTTAAAAGTACAAAAGATAATGCTGGAAACACCCAGCAGTTTGGGCAGCAACTGTGGAAGGTAAAACGGCCAACATTGCAGGTTGAAGATCCTTCATCAGAACTAAGAATTGGAAGCATTAACTCAGTTTCTCTTTCCACAGCTGCTGCCAGATCTACTTAGTGTTTCCAGTAGTTGAAACTACTTGTTCCCAGAACTATTCCAATGCATCATAGGCGTCCATTTTAGGCACAGTTGTCCAGCTGTGTCATTAGCAGATAGCATGCATATTCAATATGCAATACATTCAGCTACCAAAATATTAGATACCTTATAAAGTGGCCACTGAGTGTTTGTTCATGGTCTTCTACTGCTGTAGCCTATGCACTTCAAGGTTTGACATGTTGTGCATTCAGAGATGCTGTTCTGCATCTGTGGTTACTGTCACCTTCCGGTCAGCTTGAACCTGTCTGACCATTCTCCTCTGACTTCTCTCAGTAACAAGGCATTTTCACCCACAGAACTGCCGCTCACTGATTTTTTTTTTGTTTCTCACACCATTCTCTGTAAACTCCAGAGACTGTTGTATGTGGAAATCACAGGAGATCAGCAATTTCTGAGACAGTCGAACCACCTTGTCTGGCACTGATAATCGTTTCAGGTTCAAAGTCACTTACATCACATTTCTTCCCCATTCTGACGTTTGGTTTGAACAACAGCAACTGGACCTCTTGGCCATGTCTGCACGTTTTTATGCATTGAGTTACTGCCACATGCTTGGCTGATAGATATTTGCATTAACAAGCAAGTGTACCTAATAAAGTGGCCACTGAGTGTGACTTCAGTGCTTTAGTCTTTTGATGCAAGACTCTCAGACTCCATATAAAAAACTGGCCAGACAACAAACATTCTCTGGTACTTACAAAAAGTTAGGCACATTGCCCTATGTTTCCTGTTCTGTTACAGAACATTCAGAATATATTGACACTCTTTATTCTGTCTGTCAAAGTGTATCACCTCAAACTGTCCAGTCTCTCTATGCCCCTTTCCAGAACACTACTATCCTTATCTATGTATACCACTCTTCAAACCCTTGTGCCATCTACAAATTTTGAAGTTTTACTCTACATCCTCATTCCTAAGCTAATAGTATAAATGTGAAAATCACAGCAGCCAAAATTGATCCCTAGGAAACATTTCTGTCCACCATCTCCTAGTCTGGGAAACAACAATTTAGCACTATTCTTTGCTTTCTGTCTCTGAATCTATTCCACATTCTTAATTCCACAGGACTCAGTTTTGTTAACCAGTCTATTGCATATGCCTTTATTGAATGACCGCTGAAACTCTATGTAACCACCAACTATTGCAGTTCATTCCATGAGCCATCATCGTTGCCTCTTCAAATATAAAAATAAATCAACCCAGTTACACAGAACAAATGATTTCAATCAGGGTGGCTGTGCTCTATCACCTCAAACTTTGTTTATCTATCACCTCCTTTGTCTATCACCTCCTTTGTCAATTATTTTAATTCCTTGTTCACTATAGATGATTAACTGCTGGTTGAACCCGCATTCAACATAAAGTAGAGGTATCACCCCAAACTGGGAAGATGAATGTCATGCAATGCTCCTGAAACTATCTACAGTTAATTCCTCTGGCTGGTTAACTTTGAATATATATTGCACATTTTTTCCAAAAATGAGATTCTCTTTTACCAGGTAAAGTACCAGGTTTATACACAATACCAGGTTTATTTGGACGCACCAAATTCAATGCAAACACACGCCTGCGATGCAATGCCCTGATAGTTTTCTTACTGCTATGATCATTCAATAAATGGCAGTAAATACCATGATCCACTAGATCACAGCCCAATCTTAGTCCAGTATTCGCCACAGCCAAGGAGTCTCTGCTTCTATAAATGGTAGTTCTAGCAGTAGAGTCTTAAAATCTTGTGACTAAATTTAGCTCAAGACATTGCAGCCCATCTTATAACCTTTTACAGATGCTCCCTTCAGAAACTCCTGAGAACAGTCATCTCCTGCTTCTTTTATTACATTTGGCATTTTTCCAATGCAAAGTCCACATCATAGGATATAATAGTGTTTTAGTCCTTGTTGACTTGCATGCCAAGCCATCTAAAAAAGATAAAGATGATCCAACAGCTGAAATTGTGTTTTTATTATATCAGTTTTCAGCAATCTGAATTTCATTAAGTTAAGGAATATGAAAACAATAGTATTTAATGTCTTTCTCAAATTGTCATTGAGAAGATGGTATCCAGTGTCTAAATGTATTCTAATTCCAGGATCTGGACACTTCAAGAGACGAAGGAGCCACAATACATATTCAATTCATACATCTGTCTGCTGAGTTGATTTTAAAAATGTGTATTTTGGAGAAGCCTTTGCAAGTTTTCCCATTACATTGTATGTGGAAGCTGAGATGTCTCATGTGGTAAATGCTTTTACCCCTGGGGGCATCAGGTTTCTCAATGATCCAGACAAATGAACAACATTCTGTCATCTTTCAGAAATGTCTTCATGTAACTTTGGTGAGTCAGGAAATCAATCACTCAGTGTAGAATATAGTTAATAGTGTTAGTAACAGGGATGATCCATTGATTTTTTTAGTTACTGATGGGCATGTTGACAACAGCCCTGTTCAATCACATCTTAGTTTAGTTGTTCATTTGGATCTGATCCTCTTTCTAAATCAGTCGCTCATTTTTGACAAATGATGCTCCCTTAATGTTCTGTTTTATTCTCAAGTTTTGAAATGCCCTTCCCTTTGGCATTTGTGGTGACAACAACCCCTCACAGTATGATTCAACCAGTGCCACGGTAACACACTGTGTTCCCACAGCAGCAAGCCCAGTCTATCACCTTCTAAACCAAAGAGAGATGTGGCAAGTTCCATAAACTGAGCATTTAGTAAGAGAGCAAGGAAGGGATGATCAGTATACAGGCACGAGACGGTGCAAATTCAGCCCAAAGCCTAAATCTTCATCCCAAATAAACTGATCTACACTGCAAAATCGATTAACCATTTCACTTCCTCTGCCCCTGAATATTTTTCTCGAAGCAAAAACAAATGCATCGAAAGCGCTACACAAAATCAGTAATGCATTGGAGAAGTGGTTAAATATCCTAATCCCAATGCCAAAAAAAGGAAATAATTTGGAGGTGGGTGAATTAATCAAAATTTGTCAGCTGTCTATATATAAAATCACATCTTCATACTGCCAATAATAACACCAAACAAAACAACATTTATTTAACATGAATTTCAAGTTTGCAATCCATTTAAAATTTTCAGTTTCAGCCTCTCACCAGTCACTTAGCGCAACATACATTTTACACACCACGCAAAAAAAAACACGACCGATGAACACCTGTGAACTCGGCTCATAAATCCCGAGGCTTCTCCATTCTTGAGGTTCCTTCCAAGCAGTGAGAATATGCCCGGGACGATTTGGCTTACTGTTATGTTCAAGAGCGTTGCAGAAAAGCAAAGGTGCACATTTCGTCAATAATCATTGGAACAAAGTCCTTCCAAGCTATTTATTCCAACCCTTCGTTTTGCCGTAAATATGTTGGGGAAAGACGGACAAAGTAATTTCTTACCTCGGCTTTTATTTTTGACAGCCTCTACTCCTGACTTCGGCAGCAGCAACAATATTAATGTCACTTGGTCTGTAAATTTACCTTAGTAAACTAGCCGACGTCGGCTTTCTCCAACAGCAAATCAGCTTGGGGTGAGAGGGGAATATTCTGCTGAGTACGCAGAAAAGATGCAGGAAGCAAAGTGTGGAACGGAGAACATCCGGATCACACTGCAACTGTATAAAAGATGCAGATTTAGAAGCAAATTTAACCTCCCCCGTCTGTCGATAAACTGGCCAGATTATGTGCGATGCTAGAATTACACATTTCTCGATTTTTTTTCCTTAATAACATCGCCGGAGGTAGTATTGGGGAGAGTACAGACATGTTGCTGGGAGTGAGTTGGGTTTTAGGTATCTCACCATGTTCTAGTAACAACGTTTCACTCGTCCAGATTGGGCACATTGTTCATAAGAAGCACGGTATTTGAAAATGACCTTGATAGCCCGCATGGGCAAGGTGGGCCGAATGGCCTGTATCTGTGCTTTATGATTCTATGAGGTACATGGATGTCACAGGCACAAGGTATCTGTAGATGCTTGAAATTCAGAGTAGCGCACACAAAATGCTTGAGGAACTCAACAAGTCAAGCAGCGTCTATGGAAAGGAATAAACAGTCGACCTTTCGGGGTGAAGTGTCTCGGCCCGAAACGTCGGCTCTTTATTCCTCTCCAATAGATGCTGACTGACCTGCTGAGTTTCTCCAGCATTTTTTGGTATGTTAACATGAATGCCATATTATGTTGTATGACATCACACTCAACGGTGGATGAAAGAAAATGATTTAATAACAGTTATATGACTGTTTCAGTTCTATGGCAATATCAATAATTCAATAATCCCATAACTCGGACTAGATTCTGAGTCTGAAGATTCACTGGGTGGCAGTAGATATCACGAAGGCAGATTTCGTGCCTCAACGGGACGGTCCCGCAAGGCAAGAATATATCAGATATTTTTAACTGGAAGAATTAATTCACGCCATATAGGGAAAACTCCTCCAGCGGAGGTTTAAATTAATCAGGAGAGAGCCTGCAGTTTGAAGGGATCAGCAAGTTTGGATACATGTGGTGCGCCGACAGGCTGACAATGTTGCACGTTTTATTTGATACACACCGCCGTTATTTTAATATCCAGTTAAATCAGCGTTCCTTTAATGTAGTCAGCCTAAGTCTGAGGTTTTATCCAGTCAATACGACAAATTGCCATTTGTTTGTATACTCACTTTTCTTTCAATCAATGAGAATGTTTGTCGATGTTCTCAGCAGAGTATCAGCATATAATTTTGTCATAAGTACTCAGGAGTGTTTAATATGATTTTGGAGGATGGAATAAAGTTATAACCAGGTGGCCTTTTTTTTTTGAATTGTGCTGTTGAAATGCAACGCGTCTACAAAACAGACGGGTCCCACCACTCGCGCTTTTTCTGCGAACATTTCGAAATCTTCTAGCCCTTTAAAGGAGGAGAAGGCGGAAAACTCGAAGCTCCCAGATGAGCAACTCTCTTAGCTCAGAAACTTTAGCCATAGGAATGTGCCTCGTAAGTGAAGGCGCCCTCCGTTTCACACTATTTATAACGCGAATCTTAGACTTTTTATCTGTTTCGCTTGCTCTTCCACCTACAGCAGATCGGCTGGAGCTCCCAGCGAAAATCACAGTAAACTTGGTTTACTTTTTTCATTATTTTAATCTTATGCTGATAGGGTTTTGAAAGTAACAGTGCTGAGTTGGGAGGCTGTGCTGAGTCGAAGTCTTTGTTTTCTCTGGTAGCGTTTCCTTTGTAGCTATCAAATTGTTGAGAAAACATTGAAATAAATTTCCTTCTAATGCATGCTGGCTATACCGCTTAAATTTGTCTATTGTAAAATGATTTGCAGATGAAAAAAACATCCTACAACATGCATACTTAAATTTTCAAAATTTACTTTTCGTTTTAAAAAAAGTACATCAAAGTTACCCTGCTGAAAAATCAGACGTCGACTTTCTGCTATTACGCCATCCGACGGTTCTACGGAACCTGGCTGCAGGTAACACTACCTTCTCCGTATTGTAGTAAGCACTGGGCGCCCATCACCGTTTGTTGCCGCTGAATTCCTTTCCGTCTGCTTGTTTAGCTTGAATGCCGAATAATTATTTTCTACTGATAATTATCTTTTATTGTAAAGTAGTTTCTGACCCTGGCCATGATATCTTAAAATAATATTTGAATATTTAGATTTGTGCATAGTTACTATCTTTCACTATTTAAATATATATTTATAACTGTATATTATTATATACACCACAGGAGCGATTTCTATACAATCTGGATGAGTTCAGCACGATGCTGCAATAAATGAAACAATAGACTGGAAATATTAATTTAATGACTTTTGCTTACCATGGTCCTGGTTTATTTGGGCGACACAGAAACTCAGGTAAAAATGAAACTCCTCTCCTCCACAACTCCCCACTCGAAAGCAAGACTTTTTTTGTCCTCAGCTTTTAACCTGCCCTCTTTCTTTAATTAGCCGAATGCCCAGTGAGATTTCAGGATCTGTGACCTTGCTTTCTGAAAAGCCAATAGTGAGATTGCCTTTCTGACACGTGTCCTCTTTTAACAACCGAATGAGGGAGGTCACTAGCCGGAAAAATATATAACGTGTCTGATTCAGACCAAATTCCGGGGCATCTCAGGTATGTGACTATGATTTGAAGAACCATTCAATTTGCTGACTACTTGAAGCCAGTTAAACGTTGTTTTATATCATCTTCACTGTTTCCTTCGCATTGCATTATAACATATCATTCGCATCATCAGTTAACAGTATACTTTTGGTACCAAGATGTACGGATAGACGGATCCCTAAATCCTTTAGTAAAGGGATCTCCCATTTCAAGAATTCGAGTTTTAGCCCAGACAGTTACAAGAACAAAGCAAGATTAAAGTAACACAAACGCACGCAATGTTGGAGGAACTCTGCAGGTTAGGCAGCATCAATGGAGATGAATAAAGGACAAGAAGCTTAAGCTTATAAAACAAAACCGACGAACTGGCAATTAAAAAGGGATATCTTTACACTTCAGTCTCCAGTTGAGTTCCAGAAGAGTACAAGAAAGTGAGAACTGTATTTGGCTCTTGGGTGCAAGGTGAGAACTTTTCAGCATGGGTTGTGTTTGGTCGGGATTAGGAGTCAAAAATTACGACGAAAATAAAGATTTACCGTAATGGTTAGCATTGTAAAGGCAATCGTAGAATGGACCCAGAGCTGCCAATTGTAAACCATAGCAACACACATCAAAGTTGCTGGTGAACGCAGCAGGCCAGGCAGCATCTGTAGGAAGAGGTGCAGTCGACGTTTCAGGCCGAGACCCTTCGTCAGGACTAACTGAAGGAAGAGTGAGTAAGGGATTTGAAACTCCATTCTCTCAGAGCAGCCTATTAATTGGTAACATTGGATTCACAATGATTGTATGAAAATGCCTTTTAAAATGGGAACAAGCATATACTGATTTCATCATCATGGTGAAATTTTGAAAGAGTAAAACGGCCCGCAGTCTCCACTGGACGGCCACCGAAACTCAAAGAACCCTGCCGTTCGAATTAGTAATAAAATGCTAACAGAATTTATGTCCCCGAAATGGTCAACTGTTTTAGCAAGTAGTAGGAAGATACTTTTTTTTTCAAAATGCATCACTTTCCTTCAAAAGAAAGATTCTCTAAATCCCATTACTGGCAGTCATTGAATATTTGGATAAAACACATCAACCCGCCAATAAATGAATTGTATTACATCTATGCTTCTGGTTTTGATGTAGAAAAATTACTGCAGTCCTTAAGTATGTTATTTTTACTCGTTCTGCTAAGAAGGACACAGGATAATGGATGTCAACAAAGCTGGTAATAATTCCCTGGGTGTGAATTATTATCGGGCGGTCGAACTCCGAACGCAATGGCGATTAATAAAACAAATGATTCACTCACCTTGGTCATGTCGTTCTTCGATTTAAATAACTTCTATTAGTCTTTATTAACTGTGTGTTTTAAAAATCAAAATAAATGTACAGAAATTCTTTATATTTAACATTGTATTGTTAAATGGAGCTGTTTTCTCTGGAGCGGCGGAGGTGGACGGTAGATCAGATAAGATTATGAGAGACGTCGACATAGCGGACAGGCAGCATCTTTTTTCTAGAGTTGAAATGTCTAATAGCAGAGGGCATACATTTAAGGCGAGAGGGGCTAAGTTCCAAGCAGATGTGAGGGGCAAGGATTTTTACACAGAGACTGGTGGGTGTCTGGAATACACAGCCTGGGGCGGTGGTAGAGGCAGATGCATTAGGGACTTTTAAGAGTTGCTTAGATAGGCACTCGACTATGAGGGAAATGGAAGGATACGAATATTGTGTAGGCAGAAGGGATGAGTTTAGTTGGCCATTTGATTGGTTCGGCACAATATTGGGGGCCGAAGGGCCCATTCTAGCTCTCTACTGTTCAATGTTCTATGTATCTGTCTTTATTGGGTGGATTTACTGTAAATCTATTGCGGATATTTTAGAGTTCATATTTAATGTGTACGCCTACGTTTGTCTATTACGGGGATACCATATTTGTTAAGGGTATACTGTTAATTGGCTAGGTCAATGCACCTGAATCTGTCTATGATGTGGCAAATTTATCTTTTAGGGAGGTAACTGTATTTGTTCATTCCATGAGTACAAGTATTTGCCCATGTCAGTGTACAATTTACCCGCGAGGGTTTGCTTTTGGATTTGACGATGTTATACCTTTATTTGCCAACAATGGTTTGAAATGCGTTTGTCTATACAAATATCCGATATACACCAGGTTTACGGTCCTGACGCAGGATCTCGACTCGAGGCAAATCTTTCCCTTTCCTCCCGCCACCCCCCCCCCGCCCCCCTCCCAACAGATGCTGCTTGACCTTCTGATTTTCTCCAGCAATTTTTTTTGATCCAGATAACAGCAGCTGCGGTTTCTTGTGCCTGCAAAAAATTACCTGTTTTTGCCTTTAAACGTATCTGAATTTCTTTAGCGTGGATATATGGCATTTATTTTTGTCGGCTATATAGTTATATAGCCGACAAAAATATATATTCATGGACATGTAACTGTATTTACCTGTTTATGGATTCACACGAATTCACCTGTATATTTGGTGTGACCTGTGCAGCGGACCTCAATTGTTGCAGGTGTATCCGTATCTGGCTGTATTGAGCGTATCAATGTAATGTTAGGCGTACACCTAAATTGCCCTGTATTTGGCTGTGAAAATGCTACCTGTATTTTTTGTGACGGGTGTACGTTTACTTGAAACGGGAATACAACTACATGCTAGCAATACGTGTATCTCGCCACGAATGTACTTTTATCTACTTATTAGGTCCCCATTCTGTCTTATTATGACCATCTCAGTAATTTTTGTCAAAAATGTTTTTCTCTGTATTTATGTGTTATAAGTATACCTGTATTGTTTCCCTTTTACAGCAAGGGTTCCCAACCTGGGGTCCCTCCGTTAATGATAAGGGTCCATGGGATTAAAAAAGTTGGGAACCTCTGTTTTTCAGGTATACTTGTATTCGTCCACGACAGATTAGCAGCCTCCCTTATAATGTATTTGTCCACGATGCTCCTGCTTGCGTTTGAAGTAATAGAATTATCTATAATGTACATGACATGTGCACTTGCGATTATCCGTTCCCTGTGTCGGTTTCTGCCCTTGATGTGTCCGGCGGTAATAGTCTGTGGCGGGCATACAGTACATTCTTGAGCAAAGGATATGCACTCTCCATTGAGAGTGAGAAGACTGGGAAGTTTGTTCCTGACAGGTAATGCTTTATTTGTGACCTCATGCTTTTCAAAACAAAAAAAAATGTCCGTTCCCACTCTTACTGTCAGGGTTGGGAAGATGCTATTTTAGGCGCTATCACCGCGGATCACCCAGTGATTAAATGACCCCATTTAGCAGCAGAGACCCAAGTCGGAAAATACTAAGTTGGCTTTCGTGCTAAGGTATTCAGTTTAATTAAAAAAGAAAGCAATACGTGTCTTTACTGATTTATTAGTTTCATGTGCCAACAGATCTTGAGCTGGAGAAACAAGATATCGGGAACTGGGTGCGATTTTGAAGCTTGGGGTTTTGTTACAATCAGCTGCCGTGAATCATGGAGATACTTTTCAAAGGACACAGACCCGGCATGCTTTGGAAGGACGGACGGGGTTGGGGGGGGGGGAGGTGGTGAGCAGTGGGAGGGGATGTGAGTGAAGGGGAATCCGCGGAGCCGAGAAGTCCAACAACAGTTCTGTCACCTACGGTAAAGAGTTCGATGATCACTTTCTTCAAATGTGTTCAAAGAATGCATTGCGCTTCAATTCAAAAGGTAGTGGATTTCTGCCCAGTACATCACGATAAAGCCCTTCCAATCAACAACTGAGCATATTCTGTATGAAACGCTGTCATAGGAAAGCAGGATCTATCATCAGATATTCCCACCACCCAGGCTATGCTCTCTTCTCGCTGCTGCCATCGGCTAGAATGTACAAAACCCCAGGTTCAGGAGTAGTTACTACCCCACAACCATCAGGTTCTTGAATAAAATGGAGTAACTACACTCACATGCCCATTACTGAAATGTTCCTGCAACCAATAATCTCACTTTAAGGACTCTTCATCTCATTATTTCATGTGTTATTTATTTATTGCTAATCATTTATGTTTGCATTCACACAGTTTGCTATCTTCTGCACTCTGGATGATCTTTCAGTGACCCTGTTATAGTTACTATTATAGAGATTTGCTCCGTATCCCCACAAGAAAACGAAACTCGGGGCAGTATATGGTGACATATACGTACTTTGATTATAAATTTACTTTGAACTTTGAACTAAGTGCAGCCGATTGGGCACATGTATCCTTGGAACGCAAGTAAGATTAGGAAATATGGTTCCAAAGCAAGTAAAAAAGTGTGGCTAAGATGTAGGAATTTATTGCTGCGAGTTGCGTCCGGGAGAGCAGGGTTTTCTGAAATAAAATAACACTGCTTTTACTTCTGATTTAGATCCTCTAAATCGCACTTGACACAGCAATTTGGCACTCCTTGGCAAAGAACACTTTGTAATCTCTAGTTTTTACAACGCAGGTCACATTTTGGGACAAGCAGGGATGTAATCTTCCCCATGGGACCCGGTGTCGGAAACTTGATATTTTCCATTCCCGTAATTTTACAGGAAATTATCAATTCAGAAGATCCTGCCAGCTGCACCACCTCTGCGCACACAATTCTTGGTACTAAATCGAGTAGGTGTTGAACTCTGTACAACGAATTTTTTTTTGACGTTTAAACATATTTTAAATCTAGAAACAGGTCCAAACGAAGGACTCGGATAAAATATCTACCCGATGCCACATTTACTGTGAGGGGTGGTGGGATCAGTTTCGTTCACATTTTGATGCCATTCTATCCAGTGAGTTGAATGTGGCACATTCTACTGACATCAGCCACCAGATTTCCATTCCGTTCCTTTTTGGAGAGATTGATAGTGCAGGACGTCAAACGCTCTATTTTTTACCATATTTCAACCTCCACATTCCTTAAAGGTTACAGGTTATCTGCAAACCAATCATCGCAACACCATCTTGTCTCATCGGGTGAAGTTTTCATTTCCCCCAACTGATAAAATGTTGGCAACAAGCAAGAGCTCAAGGAAGCAGCAGACCTTCAGAAACACTGTTTGAATGCGCCGTGAAAATATCGCTTGATCTCTCCTAACAATGTATCTCATCACCGTCGCCAACTCTTCCTCGACGCAGATGCCACTGCCTATCAGGTAAATTTAAGAACTAACCTGGATTAAAATTTGGAGGAACAAGCACAATCCAAACCACTTCATTTCTCCTCTCGGGGTTGAAATCTTTCTCACTTTGGGGCTGAAGTTCTTTATTCACGGACGCGGATGTCACCGTCATCAGTTTCGATGCTGCAGGTGGCAGCTTGTCCACCCCAGATGGGTGAAAGGCCAACAATCTGCATACAATAGACCTCACCGTCAAAGTCAAATCATCGGTATGAGTTCCAGAGCTCAGGAAACAGATAATTTGTTAATCCATAGACATAAGAAGCTAGGTAGATACACAAGGGTTTTAAAAAGGTAATATTCTCTGGACACATACACAAACATAGAGCAGAAATAGAACAGAGCAAAACCACTTTAGAAATTATTTTGGTTTGAGAGGAAAAGTCCTAATACATGTACAGTTTATTACTCTAATGACTTCTGCAATTTAAATCCATTAGCATTGCTAATCGAGAAGCAATACTTTTCAGTGGTACGGGGCAATTTGTCATCTAACTGCAACCGCTATGATACTCAAATTGTCTCTGCAACATGAATTTGCACGTTTAGCGCTGAATCAGCCGATGTAACTCCCTGAAGTAATATGTCATCAGTGTTGGATTTTCAAGGATTACCCGGTTTATGGCAAGAATTTAACCCCTTGCAATAATACGGTTCCAGGAGCACTGAGTTCCAGCCCCCGAAGAAAGAAGCGGGCAGGAAAAATCATTGCAGACACTACCCACCCACCAAATTGCCTTTTCCAAAAGATTCCTTCTGGAAAACATTATAGGACTATTAAAACAGAAACTTCATGCCATTTTAAAAGTTCGTTTCCCTCCAGGGAATTAATCTTATCAACCATTATAGTTCGCCCATCACAGCACTGCGCTGTAGAGACTTTAAACTGCTTTTTATAATGTTGTTTACATTGTAAATGCATGCTGGTTTTATATATCTCTGCACATTTTATTCCATATTCATCCTTCAACCTCTTGTATAATTGTTTATTCTATGTAATTGTTGAATGATGTTTTTTGTTACACCCCGACCAATGCACACAGTAAATTCCTAATACAAGCAAATGTACACCCAGTGGCTACTTTATTAGGTATAACCATACACCTACTTGTTAATGCAAATATCTAATCAGTCACTCATGTGGCAGCAACTCAGTGCATGAACACATACAAGAGGTCCAGCTGTTCTTCAGACCAAACTTGAGAGTGGGCAAGAAATGTGATTGCTCCTCAACTTTTCATATGCTACATCGATGACTGCATTGGTGCTGCTTCCTGCACCCATGCTGTGCTTGTTGATTTCATCAACTTTGCCTCCAACTTCCACCCTGCCCTCAAACTTACTTGGTCCATTTCCAACGCCACTCTCCCCTTTCTCAACCTCTCTGTCTCCATCTCTGGAGATGGTCTAGCTGCTGATATCTTTTACAAACCCACTGACTCTCACAGCTATCTGGACTATATCTCTTCCCACCCTGTCACTTGTAAAAATGCAACCCTCTTCTTTCAGTTCCTCCATCTCCACCTCATCCACTCTCAGGAAGAGGCTTTTCATTCCAGAACAACTGATGTGTCCTCCTTCTTCACTGAAAGGGACCTCCCTTTCTCAACCATCAATGGCCTCACCCGCATCTCTTCCACTCAAACACATCTGCCCTCATCCCATCCTCCTGTTGCAACCCCACTCGCTTCGTCCTCACCAACCACTCCACTAGCCTCCACATCCAGCTCATAATTCTCCATAACTTCTGCCATCTCCCACGGGATCCCCCTATCACTTTTCACAGTATATGCGATCCTTTGTCCAGTCATCCCTCTCTACTGATCTCCCTCCCGGTACTTAACCTAGCAAGCGGAACAAGTGCCACACCTGCCCCTACAGCTCCCTGCTCACTGTCACTCAGGGCCCCAAACAGTCCTTCCAGGTGAGTCGACAGTTCACTTGTGAGTCTGTTAAGGTTATCTACTGTATCTGGTGCTCCCGGTGTGGCCTCCTGTATATCGGTGGGACCCGACGCAGATTGGGAAACTGCTTCGCTGAGCACCTCTGCCCCACCTGCCACAAGAAGATATCCTGGTAGCTGCCCATTCCCATTCTGACATGTCAGTGCATGGCGTTGTCTATTGTCGTGATGAAGCCACACTCAGGTTGGGGCAGAAACACCTTATATTCCATCTGGGTAATCTCCAACCTGATGTCATAAACATCGATTTCTCTAACTTCTGGTAATTGCCCCCCACCCTTTCACCATTCCCCATTCTTGTTTCCCTCTCTCACCTTAATAGCATGAATGATAGTGATGCTTCACTATCAGGTCAACTCAACACCTTCTATGCCTGCTTTGATGGGAGAATATAACTACAGCTGTGAAGATCCCTGCTGCACCTGGGGACCCTGTGATCTCTGTCTCAGAGGCCAATGTTAGGCTGTCTTTAAAGAGAGTGAACTCTCACAAGGTGGAAAGTCCAGATAGAGTATCCGGTAAGGCTCTGAAAACTCGTGCCAACCAACTGGCGGGAGTATTCAAGGACATTTTCAATCTCTCACTGCTATGGATGGAAGTTCGCACTTGTTTCAAAAAGGCAATGATTATACCAGTGCCTAAGAAGAATAATGTGACCTGCCTTAATGCCTATCACCTGGTAGCACTCACATTTCCAGCAATGAAATGCTTTGAGAGGTTGGTCATGACTAGATTGAACTCCTGTCTCAGCAAGAACCTGAACCCATTGCAAATTGCCTATTGTCACAAAAGGTCAATGGCAGATGCAATCTCAATAGCTCTTCACACAGCCTTAGACCAGCTGGACAATATAAACAGGAGGCTGTTCATCAGCTGTAGCTCAGCATTTAACACCATCATTCCCACAATCCTGACTGAGAAGTTACAGAACCTGGGCCTCTGTACATCCCTCTGCAATTGGATCCTAGACTTCCTAACTGGAAGACTACAGTCTGTGCAGATTGGTGATAACATCTCCTCTCACTGACAATCAACACTGTGAACCTCAGGGTTGTGTGCTTGGCCCACTGCTCTACTCTCTCTATACCCATGACTGTGTAGCTATGCATAGCTCAAATACCATCTATAAATTTGCTGATGATACAATGATTGTTGGTTAAATCTCAGATGGTGACGAAAGGGTGTACAGGAGCGAGATATACCAACTAGTGGAGTAGTGTCGCAGCAACAACCTGGCACTCAACATCAGTAAGACAAAAGAGCTGATTGTGGACTTCAGGAAGGGTAAGATAAAAGAAGGCACACTAATCCTCATAGAGGGAAGTGGAGAGAGTGAACAGTTTCAAGTTCCTAGGGGTCAAGATCTCTGAGGATCCAACCTGGTCCCAACATATCGATGCAGTTATGAAGAAGGCAAGACAGCAACTATACCTCGTTAGGTGTTTGAAGAGATTTGGTATGTCAACAAATACACTCAAAAACTTCTATAGATGTACTGTGGAGAGCATTCGGAGAGGGGGGGCCGTTACTGCATGGGACTGAAAGAAGCTGCAGAGGGTTGTAAATTTAGTCAGCTCCATCTTGGGTACTAGCCTACAAAGAACCCAGGACATCTTCAGGGAGCGGTGTCTCAGAAAGGCAGCGTCCATTATTAAGAACCTCCAGCACCAAGGGCATGCCCTTTTCTCGCTGTTACCATCAGGTAGGAGGTACAGAAGCCCGAAGGCACACACTCAGTAATTCAGGAACAGCTTCTTCACCTCTGCCATCCAATTCCTAAATGGCCGCTGAACCCGTGAACACTACCTTATTTTTTAAAATATATATTATTTCTGTTCTTTGCATGATTTTCAATCTATTCAATACACATACACGGTAATTGATTTACTTATTTTTTTATTACTAATTTTTCCCCTTCTTCTATATTATGTATTGCATTGAACTGCTGCTGCTAAGTTAACAAATTTCACGACACATGCCAGAGATGATAAACCTGATTCTGATTCTGATTCTTATCTCCTTACCTGCCCATCACCTCCATCTGGTGCTCCTCCCCTTCACTTTCTTCCATACCCTTCTCTCCTATCAGATTCCCCCTTCTCCAGCCCTTTTTCTCTTTCACATCAACTTCCCAGCTCTTTACTTCACCCCTCCCCCTGCTCCTGGTTTCACCTATCATCTGCCACTTCCTTCTACTTTCCCTCCCACCTTCTTACTCTGACTTTTCCCCTTCCTTTCCAGCCTTGATGAAGGGTCTCAGCCCAAAACATCAACTGCTAACTCTTTTCCATAGATGCTGCCTGGCCTGCTGAGCTCCTCCAGCATTTTGTGTGCTGCTTTGGATTTCCAGTACCTGCAGATTTTCTTGCATTTGTAAGAAATGTGATCTAAGTGACTTTGACCTTGGAATGATTGTTGGTACCAGACGGGGTGGATTGAGTATCTCAGAAATTGCTGATCTACTGAGATTTTCATGCACAACAGTCTCCAGAGTTTACTGAGAATGATATGAAAAAATGTAGTGAGCAGCAGTTCCGTGAGTGAAAATGCCTTGTTAATGCGAGCAGTCAGAGGAGGTTAGGCAAACTGGTTCGAGCTGACAGGAAGGCAACAGTAACTCAAATAGGCACACGTTACAATAGTGGTGTGCAGGAGAGCATCTCTGAAAGCACAACAAACGTGAAGTGGATGGGCTACAGCAGCAAAAGACACTTAGTGGCCACTTTATTAGGTACAGGAGGTGCGTAGTAAAGTGGACACTGTTGTGTACTGTTCAACTAGCTCTTCAAATATACAGTAACAAACTACAAGAAATTCAGAGTGGATCAAATTATATGCGCATTTTGTTTGCTTGCAAGGAAAGTCTACCTCCATATATTAAGTTGGTAGGTTGCTTCAATCTTACAGCTCAAAGAAAACCACTTTTATACTTTTACAGTGACCGGTCGTTAGGTTCTTCACTCCAAAATGACACTCCTCTGTTATCTGCTTCCGTCTCTGGTTCTTCGCATCTATTCGTCAATCAGTCCATTTGTCTTTAGCTTCTTCCCCCAAGGCAGCTTTGTCCTATTTTCCTCTGTTGTCAGAACATTCCTGCCATAAACATACATCTTGATGTAAAATACACACAGAAACTTCTTGTAAGCCTCCCACCCAAACAATCCAACAAACCAACAAAGCACTCTGGGATCACACAGGTTCTATTTTGTCCCATAGAAAGGGTGCAGAGGAGATTTACAAGGATGTTGCCTGGATTGGGGAGCATGCCTTATGAGAATAGGTTGAGTGAATTTGGCCTTTTTTCCTTGGAGCGACAGAGGATGAGACGTGACCTGATAGAGGTGTACGAGGGGTGATTGATAAGTTCATGGTCTAAGGTAGAAGGAGGCAATCTTAGAAAACCTAGCACATTTATTTTTCCTACATTTACACACTTAGTCCAGCGGTCGTGGAGCATACGGATCCCTTCTTTGTAGAGGTCGGCGTCTTGAACCTCCAGAAAGGGGTCCACAGCAGGGGTGATTGATAAGTTTGTGGCATAAGGTAGAAGGAGGTGAGTTATTAACTTCAAACTTTCTGCATTTTCACTCAAAAATTGAACTGCACGTGCATGTAACAAGAGCTGTATCATTCATCTCCTTCTACCTTAGACCACGAACTTATCAATCACCCCAGCTGTAACCACTTCTACAAGGAAGGGATCCGTGTGCTCCACAACCGCTGGACTAAGCGTGTACATGTTGGAGGGGACCATGTTGAAAAATAAATGTGCTAAGTTTTCTGAAATTGACTCCTTCTACCTTAGGCCACAAACTTATCAATCACCCCTCGTATAAGATGATGAGAGGCATTGATCATGTGGATAGTCAGAAGGTTTTTCCCCAGGGCTGAAATGGCTAGCATGAGAGGGCACAGTTTTAAGGTGCTTGGAAGTAGATACAGAGGAGATGTCAGGGGTAAGTTTTTTACGCAGAGAGTGGTGAGTGCGTGGAATGGACTGCCAGTGACGGTGGTGGAGGCGGATACGAGAGGGTCTTTTAAGAGACACCTGGACAGGTACATGGAGCTTAGAAAAATAGAGGGCTATGGGTAACCGTTGGTAATTTCTAAGGTAAGGACATGTTCGGCACAGCTTTGTGGGTGGAAGGTCCTGTATTGTGCTGTAGGTTTTCTATGTTTCTATGTTTCTGCTATGTTTTAGAAAGGTTCTGAATTCATAAAGAATTTAAGGTTATAGATATGTTTCCACATTCCCTCCTTTTTGACATTTCATGACAACACTATAATCTTCAAAACACAATTGTTAAGATATGAGTACAGTAATCAAAGTCATTTCAAACATTCACATAATGGTACAGTCTCAGAACTTCAGTTAAGCAAAATCCCTGTTTCCCAATCCACACCAACAGGTAACCATTTTCAATATCCTCTCCATCTTAATTCTACTATACTACACAAAAATTTGCGAAAAGCATAACAACTATTATTGTTATTATACCAATGGTTAAACCGTAATATAGGATGGTCACCCACCATCCACTTCCTGGAACATTACAATCATGAAACTGGTCTCTCACTTCCTTTATCATTTCAGTGGCCTCTCAGTTATGATCTGCAAAGTGAGTTATGTCTTCTGATTCATCTGCTATGCAAATGAAACATTCTTGTCCAATCAGGGCACACATGCCTCCTTTCTTGGATAAATCAAAGTCCAAAGCCATTTGCTTTTGCAATGCTACTGTATAGACCACTACCAATTTAGATATTGCTTATTAGGTTCAATTGAGAGCATATGCGGCCTCATTTCCTAACTTTTTCAATGTTGATGCTATGTTATTCAGTTCCTGTACTGCTTTACCAGTTCCATAGGCAGGTGTTTCCTTCCCGAAGGACAACACTAAGTTCTTCTATTCTGGGGTTAGCATTGTCATACAGAAGTATATACCATCGTCTAAAACATTTATTGTTTCCAAATTTATATCCCCATCTTCCCCCAATGACATTCTGACTGCAGCAATAAGTGGAGGAAGGGGTTTATATTTCTGAGTCCCATGATCATTGTATCAAGCTTATCCAGGGCAGAGGGCTTAGACCAATTAAAGTAACAGATCACCTCTGTTTTATTGAAGGAAATAGATCGAAGGGCATGTCCATTTTTACATGTGCCGGGACAGCCATGCAATCTCAATAGGTTGAGACTTTGGTTCTGTTTGCATATTCCTTAGTTATTTGTAAGAAAGTGTTCATAGCAGTTACAGCTGTTAGGTGAAGGACAAGTGCTAATCTAAACGCTATTATTGGGACTCTCAATGTTTTTTTACATAGTTAGGCACCTTCTTACAGTGAGAAGCTTCAAAGGGCAAAAAATATACCAGTACTTAAAAAGGGCAGGGTGAGCTGCTTTAATGACTATCGTCCAGTAGCTCTCACATCTACAGTACAGTGAAGTGCTTTGAGAGGTTGGTCATGGCTAGAATTAACTGCTGCCTCAGCAAGGACATGGACCCATTGCAATTTGCCAATAGTTCAATGTCAAACATGATTTTATTGACTCCTCATGCAGCCTTGGATCATCTGGACAATATGACTACCTATGTCAGGATGCTTTTTATTGTCTACAGTTCAGCATTTAACACCGCTATTCCAGAACCTGGGCCTCTGTACCTCCATCTGCAACTGGAGCTTCGGCTTCCTAACAGGTAGACCACAATGTGTGCAGATTGGAAACAGCATCTCCACCTCACCGACGTTCAATACTGGCACGCTTCAGGGACGTGTGCTTGGCCTACACCTACTCTCACTACACCTATGACTGTGTGGCAAGGCACAGCTTAAATGCCATCTAGAAATTTGGGATGATACAACTATTGTTGGCAGAATTTCAGATGGTGATGAGAGGGCATACAGGAGGGAGATTTATCAGCTAATTGAGTGGTGTGGTAGCAACAACCTTGCACTCAACATCAGTAAGACCAAAGAACTGATACTGGATTTTAGAAAGGGTAAGACGAGGGAACACACACCAGTCGCCAGAGGGATCAGAAGTGGAAAGAGTGAGCAATTTCAAATTCCTGCATGTAAATATCTCTGAGGATCTAACCCAGACCCAACACATCGATGCCGCTACAAAGAAGGCACGACAGCGGCTATATTTCATTAGGAGTTTGAGAAGATTGGGCATGTCTCCAAAAGCACTCAATTTCTACAAATGTTTGTACATCTGTATCGTGGAGAACATTTGAACTGGCTACACCACCGTCTGGTAAGGGGGAGGGGAAGGTCTGGTCTGCTACTTCACAGGATCGAAGTAGGCCACAGAGAGTTGTAAACGCAGTCAGCTCCACCACGAGCACTAGCTTCAGAATATCCAGGGTATCTTCAAGAAGCAATATCTTCAAAAAGGCAGCGTCCATCATTAAGAACCGCCATCACCTAGGTCATGCCTTTTTCTCATTGCTACCATCAGGAAGGGGGTACAAAAGCACGAAGGCATATTCTCAATAATTCAGGAACAGCTATATAGTAATTCACAGATTTTTCCCCTGTATTATGTATTGCATTGTACTGCTGCCTCAAAGTCAACAAATTTCTCAACATTTGCTGGTGATATTAAAGTTGATTTTGATCCCCAGAGGTTTGAATCCATGACGGTTCCAAACTATTCTTTCTGTTAAATGTCCGAATCACCACGTAGTCTCCAGGTTTGATATCGTGGCACTTAGTGTATGCCGCTGGTTGCCGGGCCTCCTTTGCCTGTTGCTGATATTTGGTAACGATTTTCCTTAGGGCAATATAACAGTTCAGAATACTCTCATCCATCGGCTTAATTCCCTGTAGCGCACCTGACGGCAGATGCATGGGGCCATTCCATTATGATTTAATGTAGGGATAAGCCAATGGTTTTATTAGCAGTGGATCGAATAGACATCAGAACCAAAGGCAGCACCTGCTTCCAGTTCAGTCCAGTTTCCTCAGACATATTGCTAAATTTATTCTTAATTGCTCCCTTTATCCTTTCCTCTAGGCCCACTGACTGACGATGGTAGCTACAATGGAAATGTTGATCCACCTGTAAGACCTTGCATACTTCTATAATTACGTTGCCGCTGAAATGGACACCATTGTCACTACATAGTTTCCAGCGGATTCCAAATCACAGGATTATTCCCTTTAATAAACATTTTGCTGCTGTAATCACATCATTCTTTCTACAAGAAAATGCTTCAACCCATCATGAGACCACACCCATAATGACCGGTACGTACTTATACCCTTTACATTAAGACAATTCAAAAAAGTCCATCTATACAAAAGGGCCATCTGACAGTGGGGTATGAGCCCCTGTAATTTGTACCAGTTTTCTCGGATTCCGTAAGGCACATATCATACATTGTCTACGGATTTGTTCTGAAACTTGAGATACTCCAGGGGCACACCAAGTTTGGTTTACTTAATCAATCATTCCCCTCTTGCCCTCATGTGTGAACTTGTGAGCACATCGGCAATTCACAATACCAATTTACCTGAGGCCACACAGCATCGTGTTGCTTACAACCCAGCTTTCCCACTTTACTGATGGAGCAGTGGACTGGTATGGTCATGAGTTCTCCAAAGTGGGAGGTGTCTAGAACAACAAGGGTGAGCCTAATTTTGGCCTCATTTACAGTACAATCTGCCACTTTATTGCTGTTAGAGACCTCATCCATTCGTCCAGTATGTCCTGCGCATTTAATAACCGCAACCCGTCTAGGCTCCTGTAATGCTGCCAATAGGTTTTGTACATGCACTGGATTATTTTAATAAGGAAACCTTCTGATGTCAAAAATCCCTGCAATTTCCAGTTCCGTCCATAATCATGTGCTACTTCAAAGGCAGTCTGGCCTTCAGCAAGTATGTAAGTATAGTGAGCGCAAAGAACTCGCTTCTGATGCTGTAGTAGACATGGGAAGTGCCCCAGCCTCCACAACACAGGTGAGGGAAACAATTGCATCTCCTGCGCATGGTTTTCCCAGACTGCCACGTAAAGCCGAGCCGTCAACACAATGAAAGTTGAATCGGCATTAATAATAGGAGTATCAGTAAGGTCCACATGAGGGTTTATTGCCTCTTGTGTAACAGTTACAGAACAGTGTGAATCAACATCTTCCTCCGTGAGGAAAAGAGTGGCCGGATTAAGAGTTGCATAGTGAGTAATTCTAACATTTAGATTTATTAATAACTCAAATTCATATTTAGTTTGCCAAGCATGGGGTAAGGTATTGTGTGTCACAGTGAGTCAGTAACTGAATGTGGGACATGGATATGAGTAAGGTGAGTCAGAGATAATGTGCTGAACAGCAAAGCGATGGTTGCCCCCACTGGAACACACCAGAAAACCTCTGGCTATTGGATCTAACTGAGCAATTAAATAAGCAATTGGCCTTGGCTTTCCCTCTGGTTCTGAGTCAAGATGCCCTGAGCAAAACCATTCTTATGATGAAGTAAAGGTGAAACTCCTTACTATAGTCTGGGAGGCCCAAAGCTGGGGCAGATATCATTGCCTCTTTTATACGTTCAAATGCCTCGGCAACTTCTGGGGTCAAACATAACAGATCTGGTTGACTAGGAAGGGATATTTCCTGCAGGGGCCTAACAATAGCGGCATAATCTAAAATCTACTGCCTACAGTGCCTGTCATCCCCATTTCCCAGTTGGCTGTTGGGCTTTGATTATTGCCTCCATCTGAGTCTTAACCAATAACCTTGTACCCTGGGATAGGGTACGTCCCAGATAAGTAACCTCTGAATGTACAAACTTGTAGTTTCTGCTTTAATACGTTATGGCCTTTCTTAGCTATCTTATATAAAAGTTAGAGGGAGTCCTGCTCACAAGTTTCCTTGCTTGGGGAGGTTGACAGGAGGTCATTCATGTGCAGTATGAGAGTAGAGCCCCCAAGGAAACTCCTTACTTTCTTCCATTTGCAATTTACATGACAAAACATTGATCGCATCAAAACTATTTTCCATGGAATCTCAAACTCAAAATTAATAGTCAAAAGTCTCAAGCAACACCTTTTATGTTCTGTGAAAGATGGCAGTCTTGTTAGTAAAGCAACTTTTAGGATGCTCCTGAAATATTTCAATCTTTCCAAAATTGTTAATTTAAAATTTCCAATTTAACTTTCCCAATTCCCAATGAGCAATTTCTCCCAAATGCCTATTTCCCTCAGAAACGTGGGCATCTCATATCCAGAATACAGATGCACAAATTTCCATCTCATTAACTTAAATTCCACGTGGCTAGTGTAGAATCAGGCTTTCTCCAAAATAATTACATGGAAAACAAATAAAGAAACACAAGCAAAAAAAAACATGCAGCAACAAAGAACAAAAATCCAGGCTTGTACCTTTCTTCCTTCAGAGCCTTCACAAGTAACTGCAAAGCCTAAATAAACGGCAAAGTCTCACTGAAAACTTTCATACATTTTACAAAAAAAATGAGGGAGAAATCTGCTGTGTGAGGCCCTGACACATTAACATATTTTAAAACAAGAAAGCAAATTCACTCCAGAGTAAACAAGAGAAAGTCTGCAGATTCTGGAAATCCGAGCAACACACACAAAATGCTGCAGGAACTCAGCAGGCCAGGCAGCATCTATGAAAAATGTGCAGTCAACGTTTCGGGCCAAAACCCTTCGGCAGGACTCAGAGTAAAATGTTTTACTTTGGTCTAGAGCACAAGATCAATTTGAACTTCACAATATTAATTCAACAAACACAAAACAGCCCTCTTCCCCCTCTCTCATACCCACCAATTTCTCCCCTCCTCTCTCCTCCTCCCCTCACTTTCACACTCCTCCCCTTCCCTCTTCCCTGTCCCCCCCTTTCTCCCCCTCACATCCTTCTCCTCTCTCCTACCCCTCCCCTTCTCCCTACTCTGCTTCTCCCCTCTCCTCAAACCCTCCACTCCCACTCCCACTCTCCCCCTCCTCCCCATTTCCTCTCTCCCTCCCTCTCCCTCCCCCTTCCCCTCATCTTTTCCCTCTCCTCCCACCCTATTCCCTCGGTCTCTCCCCTCCCCCCACTCCTCCCTCCTCACACCCTCTTCTCCTTCACCTTCTCTCCCCTCACCCCTCCCCTCTCTTCCCCTCTCCTCCCCCTCCCCTCCCTCCCCTCCTCTTCCCTCTCCCCCTCTTCCCCTCCCCCTCTCTCCTCCTCCCACCCTGCACCCTCACTCTCTCCCCTCCCTTCCACTCCTCCCTCCTCCCACCCTCTCTTCCCCCCTCACCCCGCCCCTCTCTTCCCCTCTCCTCCCCTTCCTCCTCCATTCCCCCTACCTACCTCTGGCTCCCCCCTCCTTCTCCTCTCCCCTCCCCCTCTCCTCCTCCCCCTAACCCTCTTCCCCTCCCCTTCTCCCTACTCCCTCTCCTCCCCCTCCCCTTCCGCCTCTCCCTCCCCTGAATATGGATTTTTATAAGGTGTTTGTTTTCCACGGTAGTCTAATTCAAAAAGTCAGGAGGAATAGGAGGGATTCAGAAGTGGCTTACACACAAAAGATTCTGCAGATGCTGGAAATTCAGTGCAACACACACAAAATGCAGGAGGAACTCAGCAAGTCAGACAGCATCTATAGAAATGAATAAACAGTCGATGTTTCAGGTCAATACCCTTCATCAGGACCGGAAAGAAAGGGGGAAGACACCTGAATAAAATGGTGGGGGAGGGGAAGCAGGACAAGCTAAAGGAGATTGGTGGAGCCAGGTGGGTGGGAAAGGTAAAGGGCTGGAGAAGAAGAAACCCAATAGAAGAGGAAAGAGGACCATGGAAGAAAAGGAAGAAGGGAGGGACACCAGGGGGAGATGATAGGGAGATGAGAGGAAGAGTAACAGGCCAGAGTGGGGGACAGTGGGAAAGGGAAGGTGGAGGGGAAAAAGGAAAGAAAATTACTGGAGGGAGAAATTGATGCTCATGTTATCATGTTGGAGGATACCTAGATGGAATATGAGGTATTGCATCTCCATCCGGAGAGTGACCATGGGCTGACATGTCACAATGGGAATGGGAACAGGAATTAAATTGGTTGGCCATTGGGAAATTCCACTTTTTGTGGTTGGAGTGGAGGTGCTCGACAAAGCTGTACCCCAGTTCATGTTGGGTTCATCAATGTAGAGGAGACCACATCGGGATCACCGGGTACAATAAATGACCCCAACAGGTTCTCAGTTGAAGTGCTACCTCACCTGGAAGAACTGTTTGGGGTCCTGAATGGATGTGAGGGAGGAGATGAATGAGCGGGAGCAGCATTTTTATCACCTGCAGGGACACATGCCAGGAGGAAAATTAGTGGGGAATAGGTGAATGACAAGGGAATCAGAGAAGGAGCAATCCCTGCAGAAAGCAGAGAGTGGGGTGGGGGTAAAGATGTGTTTGGAGGTGGGATCCCATTGAAGATGGTAGCAGTTGCAGAGAATGATGTGTTGGATGCAAAAGCTCTTGGGGTGGTAGGTGAGGAAAATAGGAACTTGTGGTAGTACATGGAACATAAGTTCCACAGGGACCTGTTCTAGGACCTCTGCTCTTCATGATTTTTTTCTATAAATGACTTAGAAAAAGAAGTGGAAGGGTAGGTTTTTATGTTTGCAGTTTACACGAAGGTTGGTGGTGTTCTCAATAATGAAGAAGGTTGCCGTAGGTTACAACGGGGCATTGACAGGATGCAGAGCTGGAATGAGAAGTGGCAGATGGAGTTCAATCCAGAAAAGTGTCGCACTTTAGAAGGTCAAACTTCATGGTAGAGTACAAAGTTAATGGCAGGAATTTTTAGTAGTGTTGAGGAACAGAGAGATTTTGGGGTCCATGTCCATCGATCCCTCAAAGTTGCCACACAAGTCCTATGGTGTGTTGGCCTTCATTGGTCAGAAGACTGAGTTCAAGAGCTGCAAAGTAATGTAACAGTTCTATAAACCCTGGTTAGACCACACTTGGAATATTGTGTTCAGTTCTGGTTGCCTCATTGTGGGAAGGATATGGAAGCTTTGGAGAGGGTGCAGAGAAGATTTACTAGGATACTACCTAGACTGGAGGACATGTCTTTGTCATGGTCCGGTCTGTGGGATCTGCGTTCCAGATCATGGTCCGGTCCGTCGTTCCTTGTTCCAGGTTTTCCAGTTTTTCCTTGTCCTATTGTGTGCCTTGATTAGGGCACGTGGTTCCCATTTTAGGCTGGCTGTGTGGACAGCTCCTGGGTTCAGCTTCAGTTGCTGGACTGTTCTCTTCCTTTCTTCTTCCTTTCACCTTCCTCCTGGAACCCTGCCTGAAGTTTTGCCTTGCCTCACCTCGCCTTGCCTTGCCTGAAGCCTTGTCTCACCTTGCCTTGCCTGAAGCCTTGTCTCACCTTGCCTCATCTGAAGCTTTGCCTCACCTTGCCTCGTCTGAAGCCTTGCCTCGCCTTGCCTCATCTGAAGCCTTCTTACCTTGCCTCGTCTGAAGCCTTGCCTCACCTGCACCGCTGTCAAGTTCAACCTCCAGAGCAAGATAAAGAACTGTCTATCGTTGTTTTGAACTGTCTCTGTGTCCACACCCTCACTAGGTAGGTCCAGCCATTTGCCGCTACCTAGTGTTGAGAACTGTCTCTGTGTCCACACCTTCACTAGGTAGGTCCAGCCGTTTGCCGCTACCTAGTGTTCGGAACCGTCCCTTTGTGCCCTTGCCTCCACTGGGTAAGTCCGGCCGTTTGCTGCTACCTTGAGTGGAGATCTGTCTCTCAGTGTTCTGTGTATGAGTCCCAGCCCTATGTCCTGTTTCCAAGGAGGGGTCCTGGCTCTGTGTTCCAAGTTCCTGTCTCTCAAGATTACAAAGACTCTGCATTGCTGTCTCCCTCATGACCAAGTCAAGGCTTCGTGTTCTTGTCCTGTCCATGTGCATCACTCAGCCCAGGAGTATCTCACCCAGCCTGGTGCTGGGGTTCCCTTGTCCTGTCCAGGAGTCTCACGTCCAGTCCTGTTGCCACTACTCGTCCTGTAGCTACGCCTTGTCCTAACCTAGATCCGGGGTCCAAGCCCGAATCAAGACCCAGGTTCTGGGTCCCTGTCCAGTCTCTGGCTTGGAGTCCTTGTCCAGGTTCCAAGTTCCTAATTCCTCGTCCAGGTCCTGCTTTCCTAGTCTAGTCCTAGCCCAAGCCCTGTATCCTAGTCTCGTCCAGGGGCCTGTGTCTTGTCCAGTGTCGTTTCTTCCTCACTTCGCTTGCTTTCCTGACACACCTATTCCAGTTCCTAGTCCTTCAGTGTCTGCATCTTGCACTTGGGTACGCTTCCAGCACCTCCCCCCCGTATGACAGTCTTACAAAGATGGGTTGAGTGAAGTTGGACTTTTCCCTTTGGAGCAAAGGAATATGAGAGATGACTTGATAGAGAAGTACAAGTTGGTAAGAAGGCGAGGACTTTCTCCCAGGGCAGAAATGGCTAACAAAGGGGAGCCATAACTTTAAGGTGATTGGAGGAACATATTGGAAGGATGTCAGAGGTGTGTTTTTTATACAGAGAGTGGTGGGTGCATGGAAGGCCCTGCCAGGGGTGGCAGTAGAGGCAGATACATGAGGAACATTTAAGAGACTCACAGGAAAAAAGACGACTCTGAGGGAGGGAAGGATTAGATTGACTTTAGAGTAGGTTATAGGTGAGCACAACATTGTGGGCCAAAAGGACTGTACCGTGTTGTAATGTGCAATGTTCAAATTCATCTACTTTGTCATTAATGCTTGTGGATTTAAATAAGAATTGTTCAGATTTGTGCATTCACTGTTGTGACCCTAACTGGGGCTAGCTCTTAGTTTGTGTGCTCTGTTCCTTGCTACCTCTTGTTATCATTACCCATATTCCCTTGTCCTTTCTCTCTAGCGTTCTTAATTCCCCTCTCCAAGAACTCCCTCTTTAATTCCTTCACATCTGTCCTGCCCACATTTAATTTAAAGCATTATTTACAGCAAGTTTTTGAACCCTGATAAACGGCTTCTTCTTTCCCCAGGACCAGTATTAATGCCCTGCGAATTAAAACTAGATCCTCGACAAACTTTGATGGACTTTCTGATCTTCTGAAACTCTGCAAATTAACATGTTGTAAAGATCATGATCCAGGTTTCTGGTTCTACTTTTTAATTTGGTTTGCAGTTACTTGGAGTATTTTGTCCAGTTCAAGTCTCTTCATTACTGTATAACTTTAGAGAAGGTGTGGCAGAGATTTACCAGGATGTTGCCTGGATTAAGGAGCATGTCTTATAAGAAAGGTTGAGTGAACTAGACCTTTTCTCTTTGGAGCAAAAGGAGGTTGAAAAGGCAATCTGATAGAGGTGTATAAGATTTTAAGAGTGGGCAGCCAGCAACTTTTTCCCAGGGCAATATTCAGAGGACCTCCTTTCAAGGTAAGTGGAAGAAAGTTTAGAAGAGATGTCAGAGGTAGGTTTTCCACACATAGTGCCTGGAATGCACTTCTGCGATTAGTGATTGAGACCGATAAATTGGGGACTTTTGAGGGACTCTTAGATAGGCACATGGTTGAATGAAACATGGAGGGTTATGGGTTGCATAGAAGGAAGGGGTTAAATTTACCATGGAGTATGATTATATAGTTCAGCACAACATAGTGGGCCAAAGGGCCTGCGCCATGCTGTACTCCTTCAGCAGAACCTCCTCCTCTGTTCCATCGATGTGGTTTCCTATATGGACCATGACCACTAGGCCTTTCTACTGCCATTCCACGTTCTTCTTGGAATTCCAAGACTGGGCAGTTTGAGGCTTATTCTCATGGCTACAGAGGATCTAAGAATCTCCGAATGATACTGTCCCCTTGAACTAATATTTGGTCTTTGTGTTGGGGGGGCAGGTAGAAAGTGAGTTCAAAGTAAATCTATTATCAAAGTACATATATTTCACCATATACAGGACCAGGATCAGGATACAACCCAGAGTTTCCTTTTCTTGCGAGCATATTCCATAATTCTAATAACCATAATCGAATCAATGAAAGACTGCACCAACAGGGTGGACAACCAGGGTGCAAGAGATAAGAAACTGTGCAAATTACCAAAAAAAGAGAAAAGGTCCTATAAATGATATTATGACCAATCCATCATTACAGATAGGACAACAGTCTGAATATAATATTACAGGATAAACAAGCAAAAACAACTTACTTAATTGGTATAGCCATTCCAACCACACACAACTTACAGAAATCAATAAGTGCAAAACACTAGAAATACAATTAATTAGAAGAGGAAATTGGAACATGAACGAGGTATACACTGTCCTGAAAGTAAAATCTACATCTGGTTATCATCCCAAAGTCACTATGCAATAGTATTAAATAATTAAGGCTACACAGCAATATTTATGTAAATCTCCAGAAAGCCACAATACTAAACACCACTAGGATAGTCCGAAATTTCCAAGCAATCAAGAAATGAGTGTGCTTGGTTATGCCCGTACCTCAGATTTTACCAGCTTGAGCTGAGAAAAAATAATAATAAATAAATAAACGGTAAGTATTAAGAATACGAGGTGAGGAGTCATAGAAACATAGAAAACCTACAGCACAATACAGGCCCTTTGGCTCACAAAGCTGTGCCAAACTATTCCTTACTTCAGAACTACCTAGGCTTACCCATAGCCCTCTATATTTCTAAGCTCCATGTATCCATCTAGGAGTCTCTTAAAAGACCCTATCATTTCTGCCTCCACCACTGCCACTGGCAGCCCATTCCACGCACTCACCACTCTCTGCATAAAAAACTTACCCCGACATCTCCTCTATACCTTCTTCCAAGCACCTTAAAACTATGCCCTCTCGTGCTAGCCATTTCAGCCCTGGGAAAAAACCTCTAACTATCCACATGATCAATGCCTCTCATTATCTTGTACACCTCTATCAGGTCACCTCTCATCCTCCGTCGCTCCGAGGAGAAAAGGCTGAGTTCATTCAACCTATTCTCATAAGGCATGCTCCCCAATCCAGGCAATATCTTTGTAAGTCTCCTCTGCACCCTTTCTGTGGTTTCCACGCCCTTCCTGTAGTGAGGCGACCAGAATTGAGCACAGTACTCCAAGTGGAGTCTGACTAGGGTCCAATATAGCTGCAACATTACCTCTCATCTCTTAAACTCAATCCCATGGTTGATGAAGGCCAATGCACTGTATGCCTTCTTAACCACAGAGTCAACCTGCGTAGCAGCTTTGAGTGTCCTATGGACTCGGACCCCAAGATCCCTCTGATCCTCCACACTGCCAAGAGCCTTGCCATTAATACTATATTCTGCCTTCATATTTGACCTACCAAAATGAACCACCTCACACTTATCTGGGTTGAACTCCATCTGCCACTTCTTAGTCCAGTTTTGCATCCTATTGATGTCCCGCTGTAACCTCTGACAGCCCTCCACACTATTCACAACACGCCCAACCTTTCTGTCATCAGCAATTTACTAACCCATCCCTCCACTTCCTCATCCAGGTCATTTATAAACATCACAAAGAATAGGGGTCCCGGAACAGATCCCTGAGGCAAACCACTGGTCACCGACCTCCATGCAGAATATGACCTGTCAGCAACCACTCTTTGCCTTCTGTGGTCAAGCCAGTTCTGGATCCACAAAGCAATATCCCCTTGGATCCCATGCCTCCTTACTTTGTCAATAAGTCTTGCATGGGGCACCTTATCAAATGCCTTGCTGAAATCCATATACACTACATCTACTGCTCTTCCTTCATCAATGTGTTTAGTCACATCCTCAAAAAATTCAATCAAGCTGTAAGGCACGACTTGCCTTTGACAAAGTCATGCTGACTATTCCTAATCATATTATGCCTCTCCAAATGTTCATAGATCCTGCCTCTCAGATCTTCTCTATCAACTTACCAACCACTGAAGTAAGACTCATTGGTCTATAATTTCCTGGGCTATCTCTACTACCTTTCTTGAATAAGGAAACAACATCCGCCACCCTCCAATCCTCCAGAACCTCTCCTGTCCTCATTGATGATGCAAAGGTCATCGCTAGAGGCTCGGCAATCTCCTCCCTTGCTTCCCACAGTAGCCTGGGGTATATCCCGTCCGGTCCCTTCCAAAAGTCTTATGGAATTTTTTGAGGATGTAACTATGAAAATGGACATGGGAAAGCCAGTGGATGTAGTGTACCTGGACTTTCAGAAAGCCTTTGATAAGGTCCCACATAGGAGGTTGGTGGGCAAAATTAGAGCACATGGTATTGGGGGTAGGGTACTGACATGGATAGAAAGTTGGTTGGCAGACAGGAAACAAAGAGTAGGGATTAACGGGTCCTTTTCAGAATGGCAGGCAGTGACTAGTGGGATACCGCAAGGCTCAGTGCTGGGACCGCAGCTATTTACAATGTACATCAATGATTTAGATGAAGGGATTATGTGACGAGAATACACATAGATTAAGATGTTAGCTGTCCTGTGCTGGCACCAGTGGGATCAGCAGTTGGTCTGCCATCTGTCTTCAGGAGAGAGAGAGATAAGGAAAACAATGGAGCAGCATTTGGAGATGTTAATGAAGGGACGGGAGAGAGTAACGGAAGGAGAGTTGTCAAGATCGGCTCCCCCTTTGAACCCTGAACTGTTTGAAGTGTGATGGACAGGCGATACCCCAGCAGGGGGATAAAAAGGGACAGGTTCGCTAAGGCAGGACACATGACACCCCGAGGTAACGAGACCCTGGAAGCGGTGCGTCTCTCACAAGTCGGTGGGAAGTTTTGGACGGCTGGTCGCGGGACAAGCCATAGAGGTACAGGGTGGAAAGGCACGATCGGCGGGAACCTGGTGTGTGTCCACCCTTGCCTGGGTGCCAGGTTCACCGCAGAGAAACGATCGTATCGGGAAACGGAGGGGTCACGGTCGGTGACCTCAGATGACATCACAAAGGACTCGCCCGAAAGCTAACTGCGAAGGTCTGCGTGGAAGCCATTTTGGATATTCATTCGTTTTGCTCTCTCTCTGCTTCCCCCCACTGTCCATCGCCACGGCAGCCATTACTGCGAACTGAACTGAACTAAATTGAACTGAACTTTGCGTCACTTTGAAACTGGTCATTTGCCCCTAGACAACGATACAGCTTGATTGATCCTGTTATCTTAATTCTGTGTACATGTATGTTTATCATTGCTGAACTGTTGCATTCATTATCCTTTTGATTAGAGTACTGTGTTGCTTGTTTCTTTAATAAAACTTTCTTAGTTCTAGTAATCCAGACTCCAACTGAGTGATCCATTTCTGCTGGTTTGGCAACCCAGTTACGGGGTACGTAACAATTAAAAGTAACATTAGCAAATTTGCAGATGACACAAAGCTGAGTGACACTGTGAAATGTAAGGAGGATGTTATGAGAATGCAGGGTGACTTGGACAGGTTGGGTGAGTGGGCAGATGCATGGCAGATGCAGTTTAATGTGGATAAATGTGAGGTTATCCACTTTGGTGGCAAGAACAGGAAGGCAGATTACTATTTGAATGGTGTCAAGTTAGGAAAAGGGGAAGTACAACGAGATCTGGGTGTCCTTGTTCATCAGTCACTGAAAATAAGCATACAGGTACAGTAGGCAGTGAAGAAAGCTGTTGGCATGCTGGCCTTCATGACAAGGGGCGTTAAGTATAGGAGCAAAGAGATCCTTCTGCAGTTGTACAAGGCCCTGGTGAGACCCCACCTGGAGTATTGTGTGCAATTTTGCTCTCCAAATTTGAGGAAGGACATTCTTGCTATGGAGGGAGTGCAGCATAGGTTCACTGGGTTAATTCCAGGGATGGCGGGAATGTCATATGTTGAAAGATTGGAGCGACTGGGCTTATATACACTGGAATTTAGAAGGATGAGAGGGGATCTGATTGAAACATATAAGATTATTAAGGGATTGGACACGCTAGAGGCAGGAAACATGTTCCCGACGTTGGGGGAGTCTAGAACCAGAGGCCACAGTTTAAGAATAAGGGGTAGACCATTTAGAACGGAGCTGAGGAAAAGCTTTTTCACACAGAGGGTTGATGATCTGTGGAATGCTCTGCCTCAGAAGGCAGTGGAGGCCAATTCTCTGGATTCTTTCAAGAAAGAGTTAGATAGAGCTCTTAAAGATAGCGGAGTCAAGGGATATGGGGAGAAGTCAAGAACAGGGTACTGATTGTGGATGATCAGCCATGATCACAGTGAATGGTGGTGCTGGCTCGAAGGGCCAAATGGCCGACTTCTGCACCTATTGTCTATTGTCTATTGTCCCGGTGACTTATCCAACTTGATGCTTTCCAAAGCTCCAGCACATCCTCTTCCTTAATATCTACATGCTCAAGCTTTTCAGTCTACTGCAAGTCGTCCCTACATTTGCCAAGATCCTTTTCTGTAGTGAATACTGAAGCAAACCTTGAAAGTAAGTCCAGAGAACAGTTCAGTGATGGGGCAAGTGAATTTCAGTGAATTTTCCTCATAGGTGCCCCTCCCTGATGACTTGTAGCATCTGTGTCTTGTTCTCCAGGTCCTCTATTCTGTATCAGAACTCAATGAGCTGAAAATATCACTGATTGCATTAGTTTCTGTCAGCTTCCATGGCCTAGAGCTACAACACAACATGTGGCCTTTATGATAAGCTCATTATGAAGCTGGATCTTTGCCAGACCTCACCAGAGTGCCAAGTTCAGTAAACTCCACACTCCACATGCCCATGGGACACTGCACGCTGCTCGAAAACACAATGTGCTTTTGCAGAGCCTGTGGGCTCATTCCCAGTTTGCAGGATACAGCACAGCTCAGCTGACCTTGTAACCATGGGACATTTGTGGCCAAGAGAACTAAATTCCTTGTTAACAATGATCCCCAGGATAGTGATCATGAAGAACTTTCCAGTCAAGGTCCATGGTAGGTGTTTAAGACTCACTTCTTGGAAATGGTCATTGACAGGAACCTGTGAAGTAAACTCAACTTATGATACTTACCCACCCATGCCTGAATTTTGGTGGATTTGCCTCACGAAGTCATAGAAGCACAGAGCTCGGATACAGGCCCTTCAGCCCAATCGGTGCATGCCGATCATGGTTCCCATCTAGCTAGTCCTAATTTCCTGCGTTCGGCCCATCTCTCTCTAAGCCCCTCCCCAGATGTACCTATCAAGATGCTTTTCAAATGATACTGTCGAACCTGCCTCTACAACTTCTTCTGGCAGCTTGTTCCATATACTCACCACCCTCTGTGTGAAGCAGTTGCCCCGAAGGTCCCGTTAAATCTACTCCCTCTCTCCTGAAATCTATGCACCCCTCGTTTTGGACTCGCCTACCATCCACCTTATGTATAGCATATAACTCTCATAATTTAAATATTTCTATAAGGTCACCCCTCATTCTCCTACATTCCAAGAAATAAAGACACAGGTAGAAAACAGTCATGCAGGCACTCACTGTTTTCTGAGGAGCTGCAAGCGGAATCAAATATTTGCAGCGGTCAGCGAACATTCCCACCTCTGACCTCATGATGGAAGGAAGGTCGTTGATGAAGCAGTTGAAGATGGTTGAATCGAGGACACTGGTTGAGGGATTCGTGCAGGAGCATTTGATATACATGGCTTCACAGTCATATTCAAGTGAGAATGAAGACTTTCATTCATGGTATGAATTAAATTGATACCATTTCTTCTCCACTAAATGAATCCAGGGAACAGCTCCATTTCTAATAGATCCTCAGCTGAATAGAACTTCCCTGTTGTGGAGATGTACTTGTCTCTCTCTTTAGGCTGTCTGTATGATATCCTATACTGGCTGTCTGCTGAATAAATTATTGGAAAGAGGAAGACGTGCAAGTTAATTTAATTCTTAGTAAATAATACCATACTAGGTTGTCCTTATAAAGGAAGAACTAATAATTACAAAATCTGCATTCCTCTTTCATTAACAAGGAAGGAAATTCTGGAAGTCAATATTAAAGATGATTATTGAAAAACTCCAGCCTATGGAAGTGATGCGATGATCTATCTATTGTACTTTTGTAAATAGTATTTCACACACAAACAACACTGCTTGGCATTTCACAGAACTGAAAATGCTGCCTAGGCAGAAATGATATATTTGGTATAGTTATTTTTAACAGAAGGATCTTCTGTGTTACCATATAGGGAGACCAGGAGAAGTGGGAGAGTGACATCTGCAGTGACTTAAAAGCCATCTTAAGAAGTTATGTGATATTTGACACTTCAGGAGAGGTCCTTGAAATTTAGGCATCTAGTCTTACACATTCCCAAAGAGGATGAGATTTGGACCAGTGGTGTTAAACAGTGACACTTCTACTTCAGGTCCCATTAGTTGTGTTCCTGCTCCACACTCCAGACACACAATTAGACTAATGCATTTTAAAGACCACTGATTTCAGATTTCAGTTTCTAATATTTACAATTTAAATTAATTTCGTAAGAGTTCCAATAATTTATCGAAATCTATAATTTTGTACATGACTCACTAATCCCTCCTCTCCCATGCTCTAAAAGACAAAATATTGAGGTTTCAGTCACCTCGAGCATAAGAACAGCATTGAAGTGTAGATCTATAAATGTGTCCAGGCTGATCAGTGAGAGAAATGCCATGGAATTCACCGAGAAATGGCCATTTCATGGATATACTCACATTCCCATTCTATTGACTCTATGTTCAGTGGTATATCAAACCAGACATAAAAATTACAAAAAAAATTCTGCCCCTCCAAAATTATTGTCTCAGCTTGCTCCTGCCCCACCAAAATCCCACCTCGCACTTCCCGTTTCTACCTCCTACCCAAGATCCACAAACCTGCCTGTCCTGGCAGACCTATTGTCTCAGCTTGCTCCTGCCCCACCAAAACCCACTGATGACCCCTTCTCCCGTCTTCAACCCTCCTCTTCTTCATGGACACCCCGCTCTGGTCTTCTGCCTGCTCTGGATCTCTTTATCGCTAACTGCCGACAGGACATCAACCATCTCGACTTCACCGCACATTGTTCTCATTCCAACCTCACTCCTTCGGAACGCTCTGCTCTCCACTCCCTCCGCACTAATCCTAACCTTATTATTAAACCCGCCGATAAGAGGGGTGCTGTTGTAGTCTGGCGTACTGACCTCTACCATGCCGAGGCACAGCGACAACTCGCGGATACCACCTCTTATTTACCCCTCGATCGTGACCCCACTAAGGAGCACCAGGCCAATGTCTCCCACACCATCACTGACTTTATCCGCTCAGGGGATCTCCCATCCACTGCTACCAACCTTATAGTTCTCACACCTCACACTTCCCGTTTCTACCTCCTACCCAAGATCCACAAACCTGCCTGTCCTGGCCGACCTATTGTCTCAGCTTGCTCCTGCCCCACCGAACTCGTTTCTGCATACCTCGACACGATTTTATCCCCCCTTGTTCAATCCCTTCCTACCTATGTTCGTGACACTTCTCACGCTCTTAAACTTTCCGATGCTTTTAAGTTCCCTGGCCCCCACCGCTTTATTTTCACCATGGATGTCCAGTTCCTATATACTACCATCCCCCATCAGGAAGGTCTCAAAGCTCTCCGCTTCTTTTTGGATTCCAGACCTAATCAGTTCCCCTCTACCACCACTCTGCTCTGCCTAGCGGAATTAGTCCTTACTCTTAATAATTTCTCCTTTGGCTCCTCCCACTTCCTCCAAACTAAAGGTGTAGCTATGGGCACCCGTATGGGTCCTAGCTATGCCTGCCTTTTTGTTGGTTTTGTGGAACAATCTATGTTCCGTGCCTATTCTGGTATCTGTCCCCCACTTCTCCTTCGCTACATCGACGACTGCATTGGCGCTGCTTCCTGCACGCATGCAGGGCTCGTTGACTTTATTAACTTTGCCTCCAACTTTCACCCTGCCCTCAAGTTTACCTGGTCCATTTCCGACACCTCCCTCCCCTTTCTAGATCTTTCTGTCTCTGTCTCTGGAGACAGCTTATCCACTGATGTCTACTATGAGCCTACTGACTCTCACAGCTATCTGGACTATTCCTCTTCTCACCCTGTCTCTTGCAAAAACGCCATCCCCTTCTCGCAATTCCTCTGTCTCCGCCACATCTGCTCTCAGGATGAGGCTTTTCATTCTAGGACGAGGGAGATGTCTTCGTTTTTTAAAGAAAGGGGCTTCCCTTCCTCCACTATCAACTCTGCTCTTAAACGCATCTCCCCCATTTCACGTACATCTGCTCTCACTCCATCCTCCTGCCACCCCACTAGGAATAGGGTTCCCCTGGTCCTCACCTACCACCCCACCAGCCTCCGGGTCCAACATATTATTCTCCATAACTTCCACCACCTCCAACGGGATCCCACCACTAAGCACATCTTTCCCTCCCCCCTCTCTGCTTTCCGCAGGGATCGCTCCCTACGCGACTCCCTTGTCCATTCGTCCCCCCCATCCCTCCCCACTGATCTCCCTCCTGGCACTTATCCGTGTAAGTGGAACAAGTGCTACACATGCCATTACACTTCCTCCCTTACCACCATTCAGGGCCCCAAACAGTCCTTCCAGGTGAGGCAACACTTCACCTGTGAGTCAGCTGGGGTGGTATACTGCGTCCGGTGCTCCCGATGTGGCCTTTTATATATTGGCGAGACCCGACGCAGACTGGGAGACCGCTTTGCTGAACACCTACACTCTGTCCGCCAGAGAAAGCAGGATCTCCCAGTGGCCACCCATTTTAATTCCACATCCCATTCCCATTCTGACATGTCTATCCACAGCCTCCTCTACTATAAAGATGAAGCCACACTCAGGTTGGAGGAACAACACCTTATATTCCGTCTGGGTAGCCTCCAACCTGATGGCATGAACATCGACTTCTCTAACTTCCGCTAATGCCCCACCTCCCCCTCGTACCCCATCTGTTACTTATTTTTATACACACATTCTTTCTCTCACTCTCCTTTTTCTCCCTCTGTCCCTCTGAATATACCCCTTGCCCATCCTCTGGGTTCCCCCCCCCCCCCCGTCTTTCTTCCCGGACCTCCTGTCCCATGATCCTCTCGTATCCCTTTTGCCAATCACCTGTCCAGCTCTTGGCTCCATCCCTCCCCCTCCTGTCTTCTCCTATCATTTTGGATCTCCCCCTCCCCCTCCAACTTTCAAATCTCTTACTCACTCTTCCTTCAGTTAGTCCTGATGAAGGGTCTCGGCCTGAAACATCGACTGCACCTCTTCCTAGAGATGCTGCCTGGCCTGCTGCATTCACCAGCAACTTTGATGTGTGTTGCAAAAAAAATCTGGGTTCATTTTTGTTTACTTGCATTACTGTTACTTGCATCAAATGTATAGATGTGGCTAAAGCGAGAGCTATACTGCTCTCAGGATGAGGCTTTCCATTCCAGAACCACGGAGATGTTCTCCTTCTTCATAGAAAGGGGCTTCCCTTCTTTCACTATCAATGCTGCACTCAACCACATCTCTTCCGTTTCATGCATGTCTCTCTTACCCTGTCCTCTTGCTACCCTACCAGGGATAGGGTTCCTCGTCCTCACCTACCACCCCACCAGCCTCCACATCCAGCACATAATTCTCCATAACTTCCGCCATCTCCAATGGGATCCCTCCACCAACACATCTTTCCCCTCCCCCCGGCACTTCCTGCTTTCAGCAGGGATTGCTCCCTATGTGTCTCCCTTGTTCATTCGACCCTCCCCACTGATCTCCCTCCTGCACTTATCCTTGCAAGAAGATCAAGTGGTACACCTACCCCTACACCTCCTCACACAGTCCATCCAGGTGAGGTTACACGTCACCTGTGGGTCATATACTGTAAACTGTGCTCCCGGTGTGGCCTCCTGTATATCGGTGAGACCTGACATAGGTTGGGAGACCACTTCGCCGAGCACCTGTGCTCTGTCTGCCAGGAAATTCCACTTCCCATTCACATTCCAATATGTCAGTCCACGGGCTCCTCTACTGCTGTGATGAGGCCACACTCACGCTGGAGAAGCAACACCTTATATTCCGTCTGGGTAGCCTCCAACCTGATGGCATGAACATCGACTTCTCTAACTTCTGGTAATGCACTACCCCTTTCACCATTCCCTATTCCCATTGACCTCTCTCAACTTACTTATGTCCTTGTCTGCCCATCACCTCCCTCTGTTGCTCTTCCCCCTTTTCTTTCTTCCATGGCCTTCTGTCCTCTCCTATCAGATTCTCCCTTCTCCAGCCCTGTATCAACTTCCCAGCTCTTTACTTCACCGTTCTCTGGCCCCCGTCCCCGCCAATTCACCTATCACTTTGTGTTTCTTCCTCCCCTCCCCCCATTTTCTTACTCTGACTCCTCATCTTTTTTTCCAGTTCTGATGAAGGATCTCGGCCCAAAACGTCGACTGTTTAGTCTCTTCCATAGATGCTGCCTGACCTGCTGAGTTCCTCCAGCATTCTGTGTGTGTAGCTGTACTGTCCATATTGCTGAAAGGATCAGCTATAAACTCAAGCATTACAAGCTGGGACCCTGTGCACATCATACAATCACAGAAGGTCATTTGTTTTATCAAACATGCCAGAGCAGCCCAGCTATTCCTACCTATCCGACTCCCCACAGTCCTGCAAATGTTTTACTTTCAGATAATTATCAGAGATTCATAGTGCGCAGAAACACACCCTTCAGCCCAAACATATTTGTGCTGGCCATTTCTAATTCAATGTACAAACACTTTGTCCATATCCTACTGTACTAAGGTGCTTCAAGTACTTGCCTAAATATTTGTTAAATATTGTGACGATACATGTCCCCATAAACTTGCTCAGGAAGCACATTCCAGATCTATCCTCTGGGAGAGAAAACTCTTTATCTAATCCCCGCTGAGTCCCTCACCCTTGTGTTAAACATGTGCTCTCAGGTTCTGCACACTTCTGCCACTGTATGACCTATCTACATCCCTCATGATGTTGTGTATTTCAATCAGCTTCTTCCTCAGCTTCCTCCACTCCAAAGAATATGAACCTTAACTAGTTTCTCCTCATAACTGAAACACTGATGGCAATTAAATGCAGTTTGCTCTGGAAACACTGATTAAGAGAATTTCGAAGATTTGATTTACTATTGGCTCTTAATTTTCAGGTTTAAGATCCACAATCAAATAAATATTACCCAATTATTCAGCACCATGAAATACACCAAATAAAGTTGATTACAGCCAGTTACTATTGGTCTTATTGTAGAAAGTGACACTCATATGAAGTTTGCTAAAAAAAACATTTAAAAGATTTGAAAATTTAAAGATAAAGATCTTTAAAGATGATGGCACAGTAGCATAGTAGTTTGCTTAACACTTCACAGCAGCAGCGATCAGACGATCAGGGTTCAATTCCCACCGCTGTCTGTAGGAATTTGTACATTCTTCCCGTGACTGCATAAGTTTCCTCTGGGTGCTGCAGTTTCCTCCCACAGTCCAAAAAACAAACATAGGGTTAGTAAGTTGTGGGCATGCTATGATGGCGCTGGAGGCATGGCAACACTTGCGGGCAGCCCCCAGCACATCTTTAGGATTAAATTAATAGATTATGAGGACACGCAGTCCTCTTTTATTGTCATTTAGTAATGCATGCATTAAGAAATGATACAATATTCCTCTGGTGTGATATCACAGAAACACAGGACAGACCAAGACTGAAAAACTAACAAAACCACATAATTATAACATATAGTTACAACAGTGCAACAATACCATAACTTGATGAAGAACAGGCCATGGGCACAGTAAAAAAGTTCAAAGTCTCTTGAAAGTCCCACATCTCACGCAGACCGGGAAAGGAAGAAAACTCTCCCTGCCATGCCCAACCACAGTCCGACTCTGAGTCGTCCAAAAACTTCGAGCTCCAATCAGCCCTCCGAAACCGAGTACCGAGCATCATCTCTGCAGAATGCTTCGACCTCAGCCTCGGTCGCCAGCAGCAGGCAAAGCTAGGGATTTTGGGGCCTTCCCTCCGGAGATTCTCGATCACACAGTAGCAGCGGCAGCGAACTGGGCATTTCAGAAATTTCTCCGGATGTTCCTCTGCTTCTCATGTCTGTCTCCATCAAATCAGAATAGTGCACGGCATCCTACTTACAAATATGATATCATTTTACCGGAGACCTGCGCGCACTGCATTGCGCCGCCATCTACTCCTCCCGCCATTTGGGTCATTGACACAAATGATGCATTTCACTGTATATTTTGATGTACATGTGACAAATAAAGCTAATCTTTAAAAAGAAATGTTTAAATTCCTGTCCTAGACATTAAGTTGGCAAATCACTTCTGCATTCTGTCCAACACAGCCGTTCTTTCTATCGTGTAGCAACCGGAACAGCACCCAGTGCTCCCGCTGTGGCCGAACCTTTCGAATCTTCTCATTCCTGGATGATCTTGCAGGGTCAAGGGTAACTTATTCCCAATCCAGGCCAATCTAAGACCTACAAGTTCTACCAAAGATAAGGCTGATGGAACTTGGGCTTTGTGAGATGGTGAGCTCTATTATACAGAGTTCCTGTGTGTTCCTGATACATGGCCATGTGGATCACAATACAATGCCAAATCTGGTTTGAGTGATCATGGACCAGAGTCAGGGTGGGTGTTAATGATTTTTCAGGGTAGTACGGTAGTGCAATTGCTTTACAATGTAAAATGAGCGATCAATTCTGACTGCTGTCAGTAAGTAGTTTCTACATTCTCCCTGAGACCACGTGGGTAACCTCCCTCATTCCAAAGATGTACAGGTTAGGGTTAGTGAGTTGTAGCCGTGCTATGTTGGAACTGGAAGCGTGATGACACTTGCGAGCTACCCCAGCAGAATCTTTTGATTTGACGCAAGTGACCCATTTCACTGTGTGTTTCAATGTACATGTGACAAACAAAGCTTATCTTTATCTCAAATTTGCTGGTGAACACAGCAGGCCAGGCAGCATCTCTAGGAAGAGGTACAGTCGACGTTTCAGGCCGAGACCCTTCATCAGGACTAACTGAAGGAAGAGCTAGTAAGAGATTTGAAAGTGAGAGGGTCATCTCATATCCCTTTTGCCAATCACCTGTCCAGCTCTTGGCTCCATCCCTCCCCCTCCTGTCTTCTCCTATCATTTTGGATCTCCCCCTCCCCCTCCCACTTTCAAATCTCTTACTAGCTCTTCTTTCAGTTAGTCCTGACAAAGGCTCATGGCCCGAAACCTCGACTGTACCTCTTCCTAGAGATGCTGCCTGGCCTGTTGCGTTCACCAGCAAATTTGATGTGTGTTGCTTGAATTTCCAGCATCTGCAGAATTCCTCGTGTTTACTTATCTTTATCTTCATGTTTATCTTTAGAACATCTTTGAACCTTGTACATTTCATATAACCACACAATCTCCTTTGGAAGTTAGTGTCAGGCAGGTGAACAACACAACCAGTCCAAAAACAAAAACTCACCAGTATTTGTTTAAATAGTCTCAATACTGAATTGTTGCTGTTCAAGGGGTGCTGGGTGTACACAAGTCAATGTAAACCAATATGCAGGTGCCATGAACTTTTAGGATGGCCATTAATGTGCTAATCTTTATTATGAGAGGTGTAAAGATGCCTTACTACAAACTGATAGGATCTACACTTGGTCTCCTTACCCTGAAACTGCAGAGTTGTGGACACAGCTCAGCACATCTTGGAAACCAGCCTCCTGTCTTTGACTGTGTCCCTTCCTCTCACTGCCTCAGTAAAGCAGCCAACATAAACAAAGACACCACCTTCTCCAAAAATTTTCTCCTCTCCCTTCCTTCACAGGGCAGAAAATAATACCCTAAAAGCCCTTGCACATTCTCTCTTCTCCCCGCTCCCATCAGGCAGAAGATACAAAACCCTGACGGTGTGTACCACAAGGCTCAAAGACAGCATCTACCCTACTGTTATAAGATTTTTAAATACTTTCCTAGTATGATGTGTTGGACTCCCGACCTCACAATCTTTATCTTATATGTTAATGTTTGCTTGCACTGGACTTTCTCCATATTCTACATTGTTAATGTTTAACTTCAATGCACTCTGTAATGATTTGATCTGTATGAACAATATGCAAGACAAGCTTTTGTCCTTTCAATCTTTTTTTATTGATTTAAAAGAATAAGGATAAATACAAACCAGAGGAGCAGTTATCTCAAATACATATTTCAATAATAGCACAAACAAAGAAAGGAATATACACTGTCAAAATCATATATAGTATTAAGCTAATATAAAGAAAGAAAAGAACCATTTCTCCTCTTAACAGTTTATAGAAAAAAAAGACTCAAGATTTCTGTTATTGAGAGAAAAAAAACTACTAAACTAACCTAAAACAACAAAAAAAGAGGACTGGGCAGTCAAATTTGAGGATACAGTTCAAAAAAGAAAAAAATCCTTCTGGTCAAATCTAAACCTTCACAGAGAAGAAAAAAAATTAACTGAAAAAGTAAAAAGACTTAGATCATGTGAAAATATTGAATAAAAGGTCGCCAAGTTTGCTCAAATTTAAAAGATGTATCAAACGTCCGAATCCTTATTTTCTCCAAACTTAAACACGACATAATGGAGGAGAGCCAAAAAAAAACAGTAGGTGGATTGGGATCCTTCCAGTACAATAGAATAGCTCTCCTAGCTAATAAAGTTGAGAAAGCTATCATGCGTTGAGCGGAAGCAGGAACGTTTCCTGCTTCCGTTGGAATAGTCCCAAAGATTGCCGTAAATGAATTAGGCTGTAGGTCCAGACCTATGACTTTTGATAACATTCTAAAAACATCTGTTCAAAAATTATTTAACGCTATGCAGGACCAAAACATATGAGTTAAGGTAGTGTTCCATCTATCACAGGTAGGATTTATATTGGAAAAAATATGCGCTAGTTTATCTTTTGACATATGTGCCCTGTGCACTACCTTGAACTGAATCAAGGAGTGACAGGCACAGAAAGATGAATTATTAACTAAATGACAAATTTTATTCCATTGATTATCTGAAAGTGACTCTTGAAGTTCCAATTCCCAAGCACATTTAACCTTATCATTAGACATCATTCGTAAATTCAATAGCCATTTATATATAATGGCTATCAATCCTTTTTGAAATGGTTTAAGCTGAAAGATAACATCTGTCATATTTGGTAAATGAGAAGATGGATAATTTGGTAACAAATCACGTAAAAAATTCCTGGCTTGTAAATATCTAAAAAATTGTGCATTTGATAAATCATATTTGTCCACTAGCTGCGAAAAAGACATTAAACAATCCTCTAAAAACAAATATAGAAAAGTTTTTATTCCTTTAGTTTTCCACGTTAAAAAGGCCTTATCTAAAATCGATGGTTTAAAAAAATAGTTAAAATGGATATTACTAGAAAGAACAAAGTTATTTAAGTCAAAAAATCCGTGAAACTGAAAACAAATTTTTAATGTATGTCTAACAATGGGACTAAGATCTTGTCTACCAATCTTAGAAAACAAGAAGGGAAGAGAAGCTCCCAGTAAAGAAGCCAAAGAGAACCCCTTTACTGAGTTCTCTTCCAAGTCCAGCCATGAAGGACAGTCCTACATATCTATACAGTGAATCCAAAAAGTAATAATAACAAATATTAATTGCCCAGTAATAGAATCTAAAGTTTGGTAAAGCCAAGCCACCATCTTTTTTTAATTTTTGCAGTAAAGGTTTACTCACTCTACAGCTTTTATTATTCCAGATATATGACAAGATCATAGAATCTATTCTACCAAAAAACATTTTCGGGACAAAGGATGGAACAGCTTGAAATGTATAAAAATTTCAGTAAAATTGTCATTTTTATAGCATTTATTTGACCAATTAATGACATCATCATAGGTGACCATTTGGAAAGTGTTTGTTTTGTATATTCAACTAAAGGAAGAAAATTATATTTATATAAATCTTTAAAATTTTTAGTAATTTTGATAACAAGATAGGTAAAATAATTTTTAGCAATATTAAAAGGTATTTGATCATATTGATCTGAATAATTATTAATAGGAAATAATTCACTTTTATGTAAATCTAACTTACATCCGGAAAAAGTACTAAATTCAGTACTTTCAGCTTCACGTGTTTCAGTGGCCGGGGAGAGGTCGAAGGCGCTCGGCAGAGGATGGCGCTCGGGAGGCTGTATTGGAGAGGCTGATCGGAAGCTCGGAGTTTTCGGACGGATGGACTCAGGGTCGGCTGGGTTCAGCTGCTTCCAAGGTATCGGCAAGTTGACGGTGCCTGGAGGTTTATGGCAGGGAGTTTCTCCCTTTTCCTGCCTGCTATCGGGGACTCGGGACTTTGAGACTATTTTTTTACTGTGCCTATGGTCTGCTCTTTATCAAATTATGGTATTGCTTTGCACTGCTGTAACTATACATTATAATTATGTGGTTCTGTCAGTGTTAGTCTTTGGTCTGTCCTGTTTTCTGTGATATCACTCCAGAGAAACATTGTATGATTTCTTAATGCATGTATGCAGTTCTAAATGACAATAAAAGAGGACTGAGTGTTCTCATAATCTAAAATATGGATAACATAGAGGAAATAGATTTCCTAGGGTCTGAAATGTAAACTAATAAATCATCTGCGTACAACGAAACCTTGTGTACTTTATCCCCTCTCTTAATACTCTGAACAGATTTGGAATCCCTAACAGCAATAGCAAGTGGTTCTAAAGCCAAATTAAATAATAAGGGACTAAGAGGACAACCCTGACGAGTTCCTCTGTATAGTCTAAAATAAGGAGATTTTTGATTATTAGTTATAACTGCAGCCATCAGGGCTTGATAGATCAGTTTGATCCAGGAAATAAATCCTGGACTAAAATTAAATCTCTCCAAAACCAGAAATAAATAAGGCCATTCCACCCTGTCAAGGGCTTTCTTCGCATCAAGAGAGACAATACATCCAGATTCTTTAACTGAGGGAGAATAACAATCTTCGAACATTAAAATGTGAGTACCTTATTTTTAATAAATCCAGTTTGATCATTTGAAATAACAGTAGGCAAAATATTCTCAAGCCTATTAGCCAGAATCTTAGAGAGAATTTTAAAATCCACATTCAATAAGGAAATTGGTCTATAGGAGGCACACTTAGATAGATCTTTTTCTTTTTTAGGAATCAATGAAATTGATGCCTCATAAAAAGTTTTCAGGAGATTCCCAGAGGATATAGAATCAGTGAAAGTTTGACATAGATGTGATATAAGCATTTCAGTAAAAGTCTTATAAAATTCCACTGTATATCCATATGGTCCCGGAGCTTTCCCTAGTTTCATAGAGGATATAGCCCTAGCTATTTCCTCTTGTTTAAAAGGCACATCTAATGTGTTAATATCTTGAATAGAAATTTTAGGTATATTTAATTTTTGCAAAAATCTATTCATAAAGGTAGTATTATCAGAAAATTCAGACTTATAAAGGTTAGAATAGAAATCCATAAATATCTTAGTAATTTCATGGGGATCTAATGTTTCAGTTTTATCTGGTCTACGTATTTTCAAAATCTGTCTTCTGACCATATTTGCCTTCAACTGACCAGCCAGCAATTTACCTTATTTATCACCATGTATATAAAATTGACTTCTGGATTTAAAAAGTTGCTGCTCAGTGGGGAAGGTCAAAAGCAGATCATGTTGTGTTTGGAGTTCAACCCTTTCCTTATATAGATCTTCACTAGGTCTTACTGAATACGCTTTATCTATCTCTTTGATTTTATTAGTAATCACTAAAAGTTCTGCTTTGGTTTTCCTTCTTAAACCTGCTGAATATGAAATTATCTGTCCTCAAAGAAAGGATTTCATCGTATACGATATAACCAAATTTGACATACCTTCAGTTGTATTAAGTTCAAAAAATGAAGAAATTTGCTCCTTGATAAAACTAACAAAAGTTGGATCTTGTCGGGATTCAGTCTCCACTGTGATATTTTCAAAATATTATGAGAAAGCCTCCAAGTTAATTTCATAGGTGCATGATCCAACAACGCAAAGATGTCATACGCACAATTGGCAAGGGAATACAACAATCGTGTATCTAGAAAGAAATAACCAATTCTTGAATATTTATGATGTATGTGTGAAAAAAAAGAAAAATCTTTATCATTAGGGTGCTTATATCTCCAAATATCAGCCACACCATATTCTAATAGAAAAGAATTAATACAAGTCTCCGCTTTATTAGGAAGCAACGGATTGATTGATGACCTGTCAATCAACGGGTTAAGACAACAGTTAATGTCACTGCCCATAATCAACTTATATTCATTTAGATTCGGGAGCGCGGAAAATAGCTTCTTAAAAAATTCAGGACTGTCTAGATTAGGTGCATAAACACACACCAAAGCTACCTTTTGACCACATAGCAAACCAGTGACAATTAAATATCTTCCAATCAAATCAGTAACAGTATTAAAATGTACAAAAGGGATTTTAGAGTTAACAAAAATAGATACCCCTCTAATTTTATTTATTGATAAAGAATGATATAAAGGTTCCTTCAGGAATTTAAAAAGGCGATTTTCATCCTGTCTGCATACATGAGTTTCTTGCACGAAAATAATATCCACATGAAGTGTTTTTAATTTCTTAAAAATCTTTTTACACTTAATAGGATGACATGCCATTCAAATTCCAAGAAATTATATTAATTTTATTAGCATCCATGTTTAAGATTTAATTTAAAGTTTTATAAAGAAAGTTATTTTGCAAGCGCAAACTAAATCCAAAGGAAAAAAAACCAGCACTGACTTGACCAGAAGTGATCACATGATTGACACAAGATATGATCTCTCAGAACTGCCCAGTCGAGAAAAAAAACTATTCTAATAGCCCCACCCCTCTCCCCCAAAGCCTGAAAAGTGATCCAATAGGATTGCATGCTGACCTATGATCCTAGCCCCAATCTCCATTTTGCAGCTATATTAGCAAAGTTATACGTTTACACCACCGATTTTGGACATAATAAAAGAGATGAACAGATTTCAAATATTGAAATGTTATGTCGAACAATAGTTAAAACGTAATTGGCGACGGCCATCTTAAATTCATCTAAAGTATATTAATCAGTATTCAGAAAAGGATAAATCCAAGCAAATAATATATTACAACTGAAATTTAAAAAAACTTACAAATCATAAAAAAAGTAAATATACATATATATCAAACCCAAAGCTATACTAATATTAAGGCAAGCAAGAAAAAAAATTAAATCAACCAGGTCCTGAGCGGACATCCATAAAATGTGGAACAGACTTTCTTCAAAGCAACTATAGATATATACTAACTATTAATAAATTAAAAAAAATTAAATCTGCCAAGTCCTGTACAGACGTCCATAAAACGTAGAACAGACTTTCCTCAAGGCATCTATAAACATCTCCCAACTCAGAGTTACCTATTCAAGTTGCAATCAGCATAGACTTAAACCCCTTAATAAATTCCCAACCTTCATCTGGAGAGTTAATCTTTTGTGGCTGAGAGTCAGGCAGAAAAATTATCAAAGGTGCTGGATAACAGAGCGACGGGCGACATTTTCTTTTATATAATTCAACCATCAGTTCCCGGTATTTCCTTCTTTCAGCAAAAATCTCATGAGCAAAGTCCTCCACTATACGAATTTTTGTTGCATTGTAGATTAGCTTACCCCTTTTTCTTGCCTCTCGGAGTATAGCTTCTTTGGTTGTAAAATAGTGCAGGCATAGTATCAGTGGTCGTGGATGTAGTTCCGGCGAGGGCTTAGATCGTGGGATTCGATGAGCTGTATCAAGTACAGGGTGCGCTTCAAGAATCTCGCTAAAAACTGAATATAGCATATCTGAAAAGAACTTTACAGGTTACCGGTCTCAGTATTTTCAGGCAAGCCCAATATATGTAAATTCCTCCTGCGCATTCTGCTGTCTAAATCAATCGTTTTTTTCTTCGTTCTTGATTAATTCCAAAGTAACTTCATTAATTTTCTTTTCCATAGATGACATCTTCAATTCTTGCTCATTAATAGTTTGCCTGAATATCTCCTGTTCCCTCTCAATTCGATGACTAGTCTGTTTGAGTGTCTGAAATTGAAAATCCAAATTCTTCAAAGAATTTTGAACAGTGGAGATGGATTTTTCAAGCTTTCTGTTAGCATCCGTCAGTTTATCAATCTTAGTGTTAAGCAAACCAAACTCAAGTTTCATATCTTGTATTGAAGAGAGTATTCTTTCTAAAGTAGAAAGTTCCTCCGATTTCTTTGTTTGTTCAGTTTGTTCCGTTTCAGGAAGGGTTTTGCCGCCTCTCAATTCAATACTGGATCAACTTCCTGCCATCGTAGTTAAGTCATAAATCCTTCAACAAAAATAGTGAATCTTCAAACTTAAAATGGATCTATCAGTGGAATGTAAGGTATTAAAAAGTAGAGCTGCAGTGAAAATGCGTCTCACTCCATTCACTGCAAAATCAAGACAAGCTTTTAACTGTATCTTGGTACGGGTGACAATGATAAACCAACTCCAAAAAAGGATCTATTTATTTATTTTTATTGGGATGCATCACGGAATAGGCCCTTCCGGCCCTTCGAGGCATGCTGCCAGCAACCCCCGATTTTACGCTAGCCTTATCACAGGGCAATTTACAATGACCAATTAAACTGCAGAGAATTGTGGGTACTGCATAGTACGTCACCGAAGCCAGCCTCCCCTCAGTTGACTCCGTCTATAGTTCTCACTGCCTCAGTAAAGCTGAATGAATGGAATGGGCATGAGCATTGTGACTTGATCTTGTTGAATGTGGAACAGACTCCAGGGCCAAATAGCATGACCATTTTGCAGATTCTCCCTTTTCAACACTACAACTGTGTGCTGTAAACACAAGAGATTCCGCAGACGCTGGAATTCCAGAGCAACACACACAAGATCCTGCAGGAACTCAGCCGATCAGACAGCATCTATGGAGAGGAATAGGAGCCAACATTTCAGGCTAAGAATGAGACATCAGGGGCCTCAGCCTGAAACATCGACTCTTTTTTACTCTTCATAGATGCTGCCTGACCTGCTGAGTTCCTCCAGCATTTTCTATGTGTTACAACTGTCTGCGTCCATTCTGAGGTCATGCTGTGTAATCCAAGCCCAAGTCACTCACTGTATAGAGAAGAGTTTCCCCATGTCACGTTTGTTCTTTTGTCTATTGCCTTTACTCTGTTTCACCTAATCCTTGATCCTTTTCGCCAGTGGGAACAGTTTTAAAAAGACTCTTTGTTTTGTTTCAGTAAATTAACCATTTTGTCATCACTTTTTAAACATGCCTGTGTACTGTAGATCATTAATTTTCATGGGTTGGACGTATTATAAAGCCTTTCCTTTCACAAAGAACACTGATCATTATCTAAGGCTGCATGGTTTACGCAATGCGCAGTGCTCAGGTGGCAAAGTAGCATGGAAGGTAGCGCCACCGCCTCCTGTTCTAGTGCTTCAATCTTGACTCCTGATATTATCTGTATGAACCACCAGGTTGGTTTCCCCAGGGTGCCCTGGTTTCCTACCACATCCCAAAGATATGCCAGGTGGCAGGACAATTGGTGGCTGTAGATGACCTGTAGTGTGGATTATTGGCTGTAGATGACCTGTAGTGTGAACTATTGGCTGTAGATGACCTGTAGTGTGGATTATTGGCTGTAGATGACCTGTAGTGTGAACTATTGGCTGTAGATGACCTGTAGTGCAGACTATTGGCTGTAGATGACCTGTAATGTGGACTATTGGCTGTAGATGACCTGTAGTGTGGACTATTGGCTGTAGATGACCTGTAGTGTGAACTATTGGCTGTAGATGACCTGTAGTGCGTAGCCATGACCATGTGAGTGAATGGGCTCCAGAGAAATAGGTGGGTGATGAGATCACTCTGAGACCCAGCAGAAACTTGATGGGCTAAATATCCCCCTTCTCTGTTATAAGGAAGCATAAGAAAAATGTGATTTTCTAATGTCAGACTACTGAGATACTTATCTGACTTATGACTTCATAATATAAACCACTCTATCAATCCTAAGGAATAATCCCATCTTCCCCAGTCCACCCACATGACTGAAGTTCCTCATTCCTGAGATCATTTTGGTCAGTCTCTTCTGCACTCTCTCCAAGCCCCAGGGCCTGACGGAATATTCCCCAGCCTTCTCCATGAGGCGAGGGAAGAGATTGCTGAGCCTCTGGCTAGGATCCTTATGTCCTCGTTGTCCAGGGGAATAGTACCAGAGGATTGGAGGGAGGCGAACGTTGTCCCCTTGTTCAAAAAAGGTAGTAGGGATACTCCGGGTAATTATAGACCAGTGAGCCTTACATCTGTGGTGGGAAAGCTGTTGGAAAAGATTCTTAGAGATAGGATCTATAGGCATTTAGAGAATCATGGTCTGATCAGGGACAGTCAGCATGGCTTTGTGAAGGGCAGATCGTATCTAACAAGACCGACAGAGTTCTTTGAGGAGGTGACCAGACATATAGATGAGGATAGTGCAGTGGATGTGATCTACATGGATTTTAGTAAGGCATTTGACAAGGTTCCACATGGTAGGCTTATTCAGAAAGTCAGAAGGCTGGGATCCAGGGAAGTTTGGCTAGGTGGATTCAGAATTGGCTTGCCTGCAGAAGGCAGAGGGTCATGGTGGAGGGAGTACATTCGGATTAGAGGGTTGTGACTAGTGCTGTCCCACAAGGATCATTTCTGGGACCTCTACTTTTCATGATTTTTATTAACGACCTGGATGTGGGGTAGAAGGGTGGGTTGGCAAGTTTGCAGACGACACAAAGTTTGGTGGTGTTGTAGATAGTGTAGAGAATTGTCGAAGATTGCAGAGAGACATTGATAGGATGCAGAAGTGGGCTGAGAAGTGGCAGATAGAGTTCAACCCGGAGAAGTGTGAGGTGGTACACTTTGGAAGGACAAACTCCAAGGCAGAGTACAAAGTAAATGGCAGGATACTTGTGGAGGAGCAGAGGGATCTGGGGGTACATGTCCACGGATTCCTGAAAGTTTCCTCACAGGTAGATAGGGTAGTTAAGAAAGCTTATGGGGTGTTAGCTTTCATAAGTCGAGGGTTAGAGTTTAAGAGTCGCGATGTAATGATGCAGCTCTATAAAACTCTGGTTAGGCCACACTTGGAGTACTGTGTCCAGTTCTGGTTGCCTCACTATAGGAAGGATGTGGAAGCATTGGAAAGGGTACAGAGGAGATTTACCAGGATGCTGCCTGGTTTAGAGAGTATGCATTATGATCAGAGATTAAGGGAGCTAGGACTTTACTCTTTGGAGAGAAGGAGGGTGAAAGGAGACATGATAGAGGTATACAAGATATTAAGAGGAATAGATAGAGTGGATAGCCAGCGCCTCTTCCCCACTGCTCAATACAAGAGGACATGGCTTTAAGGTAAGGGGTGGGAAGTTCAAGGGGGATATTAGAGGAAGATTTTTTACTCTGAGAGTGGTTGGTGTGTGGAATGCACTGCCTGAGTCAGTGGTGGAGGCAGATACACTAGTGAAGTTTAAGAGACTACTAGACAGGTATATGGAGGAATTTAAGGTGGGGAGTTATATGGGAGGTAGGGCTTGAGGGTCGGCACAACATTGTGGGCTGAAGGGCCTGTACTGTGCTGTACTATTCTATGTTCTATGTTCTACATATTTTTTCGTAAAAAGGACATACTCTCATTCATAACTTTCCTTTTCTCCTGTTCTCTATGGCTCAGTCTACAAATACAAAAACAAAAACAAAATCCCCTTTGCTTTTGTAGCACATTCTCAAATTGCTCTGGCAAGTGCAGATATACTATTTACATATATCCCAGATCCATCTGTTTTTGTTCCAATATTTAAAAATTGTTCTTTTAATGTCGTCTGTATTCATTCCTCCTGCCAAAATGTAATGTGTAACATTTCTCAGCATTAAATTTCATCCCATTGAATTCCACAGCCTGCCTGCAACCCACGGTTTATTCCTCACAATTCCTTAGGCCGCCCAGTCTTAGTTCATCTGCAGGTTTGAAATCATCCTCTCATTTCCCCAAACCCTTATCATTAATTTGCACTAAAAATAGCAATGCTATTACCAACCCCTGGAGACTTCCAGAGGACATATCCAGTCTGAAGAGCATCTTTTCACCACTGCTCTGTTTTCATTACCCACTAAATCCCTATCTGTGCTGCTGTAATCCTTCTTATTCCAAGGCTTTCAATTTTGACGATACACCGTTTACAGTAATAATCTAAAATGTTTAGGACATCAATGGTGCCAGATCTGCAAATTTTCAAAGCTATTGATGTTATCCCAGCACATTATAATCCCGCCCCCCCCCCTTTTTTTTAGATATTATGGTGTAGATAAATAAATTTCCCGGTTTAAAGGGAGTGGAAGTTGGGTCAGAAGGAAAGCATAGGAACCTAGTCCCAGTGAATTAAATGGGAGAATAGCAACAGGGTGCTGGTGAGTGGGAAGGGAGCAGCTGAGTAGAGGGGAGTGTGGGAACCTGGGCACAGTGAGTGGATGGGGAAACATAATGAACTGGCTGAGCCAGTTGCCACATCTTTGGGATTTCCAAATGGTTGATTGGCGCTTTACTGTGTATGGTGCCTTCTCAAATGCTCCCTGGTAGCCCATAAGCTCAATGGCAATTCCTGAAGGATTAAGGATAATGCCTATCAGGTTTGATGGGTCACCAGATGAGTGGGGTGGCTGATTCTGGATGCACTTGTTCTGGATCAGTGGAGTACAGCAACAACAACCTTGCACTCAAAGTCAGTGAGAGCAAGGAATGGATTGTTGTCTTCAGGAAGGGGAAGTCAAGGAACACACACCAGCCCTAATAGAGGAATCAGCAGTGGACAGGGTGAGCAATTTCAAGTTCTTGGGTGTCTAATCTCTGATGACCTATCCTAGGCCCAATATACTGATGCAATACAAAGAAGACATGACAGATATGACAGACGGAGTTTGAGGAGATTTGGTAAGTTACAAAGACTTTAGCAAATCTCTGCAGGTGTACCGTGGAAAGCATTCTAACTAGTTGCATCACTGTCTGGTATGGACAGGATCAGAAAAAGCTGCAGAAAGTTGCAAAACTTTGCCAGTTCCATCATGGGCACTAGCCTCCCCAGCATCGAGGACATCTTCGAAAGATGATGTCTCAAAAAAGGCAGCACCCATTATTAAGAGCCCTCATCACCCAGGACATACCCTCTGCTCATTACTACCATCAAAGTGGAGGTACAGGAGCCTGAAGACACACACTCAACATTTTAGAAACAGCTTCTTCCCTTCCACCATCAGATTTCTGAATGGACACTACCTGTATAACCATATAACCATATAACAATTACAGCACGGAAACAGGCTATCTCGGCCCTTCTAGTCCGTGCCGAACTCTTACACTCTCCTAGTCCCACCGACCTGCACTCAGCCCATAACCATCCATTCCTTTCCTGTCCATATAGCTGTCCAATTTAACTTTAAACGACAATATTGAACCTGCCTCAACCACTTCTGCTGGAAGCTCGTTCCACACAGCTACCACTCTCTGAGTAAAGAAGTTCCCCCTCATGTTGCCCCTAAACTTTTGCCCTTTAACTCTCAACTCATGTCCTCTTGTTTGAATCTCCCCCACTCTCAATGGAAAAAGCCTATCCACGTCAACTCTATCTATCCCCCTCATAATTTTAAACACCTCTATCAAGTCCCCCCTCAACCTTCTACGCTCCAAAGAATGTGGTCTTGTGGTCTTATGTTCGTGGAATTGTAACATGTACGTAGGTACAAAAGCAAGTGCCTTATTAATAATTGCATCACATCGTGAAACCAGCTCCAAGCTGTTGCTGCACTAGGCTGCATGAGAACAAGTTATGTGGTCGGCAGGTAGCAATATGTTAAATTATTCCCAAGCTTCAACTTATCACTCAGCCTGTGAGTAGACATATAAAAATTTGGTTAGGTCACATTTGGAGTATTGTGTTCACTTCTGGTCACCCACATGTAGAAAGGATGGGGAAGCTTTGAAAGGAATGTAGAGGGGGTTCACCGGGATGTTGCCTGGACTAGAGGGTATTAGCAATGAGGAGAGTGTGGACAGATTTGGATTGTTTTCTCTGGAGTGTTGGATGTTGAGGAGAAACCTCATAGGGACATAGATGGGATAGATGGTCAAAGTCTCTTTTCCATGGTGGAAATGTTAACTACTAGAGGACATAGATTTAAGCTAAGGGAGACAAGGTCTAAGGGAGATGTGTGGGGCAAAGTTTTTACATGGAAGGTGGCGTGTGCCTAGAATGCACTGCCAGGGTGCTGGTGGAAGCAGACGCGATTGTGGGATTTAGTAGGATTTAGACAGGCACCTCAACAGGAAATGGTGGCACTGTTGCATGGTACTGCCGCCGCAAAGCAACGAACTTCATGTCAGTAACAATAAAACTGATTCTGATTCTGATAGGGACCATGTGCAGCAGTAATTTAATCTGGCATCGTGGTCAGCACAGATCGAAGGGCCCATTTTTGTGCTATACTGTTCTATGTTCTGTGTACCTCCATCAGATCTGCATTGACTTTTGTTTCAACCTGAACTTTGGTTTCCCATTCCTCCTAGGATTCTGCATTGAGGGCAAGCTGACAATGGGAGAGGCAGATGCCATCGTAGCGGAAAAGGATGTGTTTTTATTCCTTTTTTATTTATTTTGAACTTTTGACCCTACTTTACGCACTTTAGAAATTTCTCCAACAGATTGGAGATGTCATGGAAGCTTTAGAGATTTTGAGGTCTGACCCTTACTTTGGAATTCAGATCTATCAGAACCGTATTTGTATTACACACTTCTGCTGTGTAATGTGAGAATACGACGACACCAGACCAGCTGTCCCCTGAGCTATAGCTAGAGAAGAAATAGCAGAGCAACAGAGGGGTGCAGTTCGCATTGGCATGCACGGTCTCTAAACAGTAGACAGGCAACTTAACATTTGCCTCAGGAAGTTCAGAGTCCTGCAGCAGGTGCTAGTGGACATGGGCTACCTGTCAGAAAGTAACTGGTTGCCCACTGGACCTGGTAGTCACATTTTGCCATTAACAGGCAAAGACACCAATGTCTACAACTGCCCTGGAATGATCTTCTCCAGGGCTCGCTAAGTACATTTGCAGACTCTTGCCATCACCACACAAAAATACACAGCCCTCATGCTGGTGGAAGCCAGCTATATCAACTTTATTTTTGATGATGCCAGTTCGATTAGTAATTTCCCACAGCTGAGGCTTTGACTTCATTCCCATGACTACAGGGAATGATCAAGGACAATTAAGTTATGTACAGATTTATATTAATATTATCCAAGAGTGTTTTTCAGCCACAAGACCTTCCACATTATTGAAGATGATTCTGCAAAGTTAGTCCTGATGCGACTGGCCTGTGAATGCCAGCCTCCACAACATCTCTGTATTTATTAATACCACGCAGGAGAACAGTGTGCATCTGCTCAGTGGGTGGTTCAAACTACTAGACACCAAATGGTTTGCAAGCCTTGCTTGATTGCCAACATCTCCCACCATCCAGACCACGCTCTCTTCTCAATGCTGCCATCGAAGAGGAGGTACAGGAGCCTTAGGAGCCACACTGTCAGGTTCAGGAACAATTATTACACTTCGTCCATCAGACTTCTGACCCAGCAGGGATAACTTCACTCACCACAACACTGAACTGATCACTGAACGCAACCTATGGACTCACTTTCAAGGACTCTACAACTCATGTTCTCAGTATTATTCATTTACTTACTTATTAATTGTTATAATTATTGTGCTTGCACAGTTTGTCTTCTTTTGTCCGTTGGTTGCTTCTCAGTCTTTGTTTGTGTGTAGTTTTCATTGATTCTATTATACTTCTTTGTATCTACTGTGAATGCCTGCAAGAAAACATATCTCAGGATCATATTTGGTGACATATACATACTTAGATAATAAATTTAATTTGAACTTTGAACTTTGAAAACCTGGCACTCCTTGGAGATGGATGGCTCTTCCTCGGCAGAAGAATTCAATGTCCCATGGCTGCTACTGCCCTGACTTATGGCAATTTTCTTCAGTCTCTCTCCAGTTACGCCATGTGCATTTGCAATGTTTGGCAGTGCTTGATGCACTCCCCTCCACTGCTCAGTCTAATCCCTTCATTCTTGACTCCTGGAAAATAAAGGCCATTTAGTGAAGTTTAACTAGATGGTTACAGCTGTACATGCATCCAAATGGTTAAATACCAAAGAATAAATGGATCCAAAATACCATATCATGAAGGTTTAGAATAATCGGAGCCCAAGATCAAATAAAAATAAAAATTAGCTTTATTTGCCACATGCACATCAAAATATCAGAACACACCGTGTTTTGTGTCAACGACCAACAGTCTGAGTATTGTGCTGGGGGCAGCCCGTAAGTGTTGCCACACTTCTAGCACCAGCATAACATGCCTGTAACTCACTAACCCCAACCGTAACCGTAGACCTTTGGTCTGTGGGAGGAAACCCACACGGTCACAGGACGAACATACAAACTCCTTACAGACAGCAGTGGGAATCAAACCCTGATTGGTCATCGCTGGCACTGTGAAGGGGTTGTGCTAACCACTACGCAATCTTGCCGCCTCGCAAATTATCATAAGACAGCAAATGGAATGAAGGTGATGCAGGCAAAAGATACTAATCATGGTGAAAGCAAAACATAAACCTAGGTACAGTGTGCCTTTAATGTGAACTCACCACTACTGGGACATTAGAGGGTCTACAAAATTCGAGGTTAATCATTTGAGAAGATCAGTAGGAGGGTTAAGTGGGAGCCTTGCGCTACTCAGTGAAAGTGGAGCTTGGTCTACGCAGCTTCCATCAGAATCACTGGAGTGGCTGCACCGTGAATGAAGCCTCACTCAGCTCTATGGCGCCAGTCTGGGGGCCAAATTAAATCAATATGAGTACAGTATGTCATGTGGGGGTAAGTTATCAGTTGCCCGAGCACTGAGAGAAATGTTTAAATCTTGCTCATAGATATTTAAATATTTCAAAAAGCAAAGCGTTAGCTTTTTCTGATGTCCTGATGAAGGGTCTCGGCCTGAAACGTCAACTGTTCATTTCTGTCCGTGGATGCCACCTGACCTGTTGAATTCATCCAGCATTCTGTGCTTGTTTCATTGGATTTCCAGCATCTGCAGAATCTCTTGTGTTGATTTACATCATTTTTTAAATGTTTTATAGCAAAAATTAAAATGACATATTATTATAATGTTTTAATTAATTAGAATGATAAAGTAACATAAACTCTTTCCTGCACATACCGTCCTCAGATTGATTTTTATAATTCTGTGGTCGGTGGCTCCATTCAGACTACTGAGAATGTTTTTTACGTGCCAGTCCCCCTGGTGTAAAGCTGATGGGCTGGACGTGAAGTTCACCAGGACCCAGGGAAGGAGGTCATTTACACTCGCATCTGACCTCCAGTTGGTTTTGGGTTTCTGCATGTGGCCGAGCATGTGTCAAAGTCTGAATCAAACCGAAGTGTGAACAGCTGATGCCTGGCAGTTCTCCACAGAACCTAATTTAAGCCAAAAAAGCCTATTTATCGCAAAAGTTTGAAGGATTTAAAGAAGATCTCAGAAGCAGAGTACTCAGTGGAGCACTAAGTTTAGGATTCCACAGCGTAGATAGGTACGGGAAAGACCAGGAGCTTGGTCCCCATTGCTTCATGTTGCAGCCATACAGATGACATCAGATGAGAAACAGGCACAGAAGGAAAATCACAAGCAGATCCCAACCCCCTCCACTCCACCATTGAGGACATCTTCAAAAGGCAATGCCTCAGAAGGCCAGCCTCCATCATGAAGGACCACCACCACACAGGACATGCCCCCTTCTCATTACTACCATCAGGGAGGAGGTACAGGAGACATCCACTCAATATTTTAGGAACAACCTTTTCCCCTCCACCATCAGATTTCTGAACAAACAATGAACCCATGAACACTACCTCAGTACCTTTGCTCTCTTTTTGCACCTTGTTTACCTTTTTTTAATGGATATTTCTCATTATAATTTAGAGTATATTTTATGTATTGCACTATACTGCTGCTGTAAAACAACAAGCCTGACGGCAGATATCACTGATGTGACATGTATCAGATGTGAGCCTCAGTGAAGCTTGAACAGCACAAACCACTTCCAACCACTAGTAGCAATCAACGTACCTCAGCAGCCCTGTAACAGCAGAACCATCCTGATAGTGCGACAGACTACTCCCAGTACGCAAAGCCAAAACAGAGCAGGTCAAGTTCACTAGAAAGGTCCTTAGTCTAAATTGAGTTTATCTAACATCAGCTGTCAAAGTTCAAAATATAGCCTGTTATCATCATGTATCTGTTTACTACAGACACTGTATCAGTTCTACCAATATCATCATAATCTGCCGATCAGATCAAAGTACGATGAATAAAATCAAGTAATTCAAGGAGGGAGAGATAAGTATGAGGATAAATAAAGATTAGAAGATAGTCTTTAACTATTTGTAAATGTCAAAGGGAACTAATAAATGTCCTCCGGAAAACAGTCCTTCCAAAACAACTTAGGACAATCCTAAAGTGATGAAAAATTGCAAGATATATCTTTCAAGCCTTTATTTAATTAAAAATACACTCTTTATAATTGTTGAATGTTGTTCTTTTTTTGTTGCATGTCACACCACAATAAATTTCCAATACAAGTAAATGTACACTCAGTGGCCACTTTATTAGGTACACCTGTACACCTGCTGGTTAATGTATATACCTAATCAGCCCATCACGTGGTAGCATGCAAACATGGTCAAGAGGTTCAGTGGTCTTTCAGACCAAACATCTGAATGGGGAAGAAATGTGATCTCAGTGACTTTGACCATGGAATAATTGTCGGAAAAACGGGGTAGTTTCAGTATCTCAGAAAAGGCTGATCCTGGGATTTTTACCCACAATAGTCTCTAGAGCCCACAGAGAATGGTGTGAAAAACAAAAAAAAGCATCCAGTGAGTGGTAGTTCCATAGGTGAAAATGCCTTGTTAATGAGAGATGTCAGAGGAGAATGGCCAGACTAGTTCAAGCTGACAGGAAGGCAACAGTAACTCAAATAACCACGTGTTACAACAAATAGTCTCTGACAAGCAAGTCCAGTTCCCGGCCTTCACGTGCGGCTTAGTTATTAAGCCTGGCGGAACCATTTCTACTGACAGGGGAAGGGGCAAAGGCGGGTTACTGGCACTTTAAAACCGATCGCTTCGGGCAGATGGGGCTCGTCAGCCGTGGTTGACAGCTCATCTAGGAGAAGGAAAACCATGATCACAAATCTCCGCTGCCTTGCAGCAATACCCACTCAAGGGGAAGGCTTCAGGAGTAAACCCTGAAGGAAACATCGGAGCTGGAGTCTCTAAGGCAGTCTTATATTGAGTTCAATGCTGACTGGCAACTCCTGCGATGCTGCTGGTACTGAACTGTGTTGGTCTCTGCCGTTCCTCTGGGTTCATCAGATGCGTGGAGAGGGTGAACTTACTACATGGGCAACATCTTGCTCTCCATATCATACTGCCCAGGCTCGTGTATCTAGACAGTTAGGACACGATAATCATGGTCAACTCTGACTGACGAAGGCCCTCGCCCCACAACAGTGGTGTGTAGAAGAGCACCTTTGAATGCATTATGTGTCGAAACTTGAAGCCAATGGGCTACAGAAGCAGAAGACCATGAACATACACTCAGTGGCCACTTTATTAGGTGTAGGAGGTACCTAATAAAGTGACCACTGAATATATGTATGTGGCAATGCAGAATGGCTTTGCTGTATAACTCGCATAACATGTAAGCTTGGGACAACCAAAGAATGAGGTCAGTTTTTTTTAGCAGAACGCATGTCAAGCAATTTGGTGCACAAAGTGAACCAGATAAGGAAATTTTGTGCTTGCTGTATATAACAAATTCATATTTCTTGTAATATTCCAGGAAATGCAAGTGATGGATAACATTGCTCTGTAATAAATATGACGATTCTCATTTTAAGTTGCAGCAATGAAGCCAAACATCGCTCAGTCATTTAGAAAAAGTATGGTAAAATTTTATGGTTTACAGTTGAACTGGCAAACAGATGTGCAAGCTTCTAATGAAAGAAGAGATTCTATGGCAATTAATGTGACTTTTCTAAGTTTATAAAACCATAATAGGAGCAGAGTTAGACCATTCGGCCCATTGAATCTGCTCTGCCATTCTATCATTGCTGATCTATAATTACCCTCAACCCCATTCTCCAATCTTCTCCCTGTAACATTTGACTCCTTTACAAATCAAGAAGCTACAGACCCTATAAAAAGTATTCACCCCCCCCCTTGGAATTTTTCATGTTTTATTATTTTACAACATTGAATCACAGTGAATTTAATTTGGCTTTTTTGACACTAATCAACAGAAAAAGACTCTTTTGTGTCAAAGTGAAAACAGATCTCTACAAAGTGATCTAAATTAATTATACATATAAAACACAAAATAACTGATTGCATAAGTATTCACGCCCTCTTTAAAATGACACACCAAATTATCACTGATGCAGCCAATCGGATTTAGATGGAGATCTGCTTTTGGAGACCAGTGTGCAGTCAAGGCGTTTCAAATGATTGTAGTAAAAATACACCTCTGTCTGGAAGGTCCAACTGCTGGCAAGTTAGTATCCTGGTAAAAACAACACCATGAGAACACCAAAAGAACATTCAAAGCAACCCGTTAAAATGTTATTGAAAATTTAAAGTCACTGAATATCCCAGTGAAGTCAATCATCAAGAAATGGAAAGAACATGGCACAGCTGTAAATCTGCCTAGAGCAGGCCGTCCTCAAAAACTGAGTAACCATGCAGGAAGGGGACTAGTGAGCAAGGCCGCCAAGAGACCTATGACAACTCTGGAAGAGTTGCAAGCTTCAGTGACTGAGATGAGAGAGACTGAGCATTCAACATCTGTTGTCCAGGTGCTTCACCAGTCATGGCTTTTTGGGAGAGTGGAAGAGAGAACACCACTGTTGATAAAAACTCACATGAAATCTCATCTAGAGTTTGCCAGAAGACATATGGGGTACTCTGAAGTCAGCTGGAAGAGGGTTCAATGGTCTGATGAAACCAAAATTGAGCTTTTTGGCCATGAGACTAAACGTTATGTTTGGCATAAGCCAATTACCATACATAATCAAAAACACACCATCCCTACTATGAAACATGGTAGTAGTTGCATTATGCTGTTGGGGTGCTTCACTGCAGTAGACCCTGGAAGGCTTATGAAGGTAGAGGGTAAAATGAATGCAGCCAAATACAAGGAAATTCTGGAGAAAAACCCAATACAGACTGCAAGAAAACTGTGACTTGGGAGAAGATTTGTTTTCCAGCAAGACTTTGACCGCAATCATAAAGCCAAAGCTAAGCAGGAGTGGTTTAAAAACAACAAAGTTAATGTCCTGGAGTGGCCAAGTCAGAGTCCAGACCTCAATCCAATTGAGAATTTGTGGCTGGTCTTGAAAAGGTCTGTTCACTCACAATCCCCATGCAACCTGACAGAACCTGAGCAATTTTGTAGACGAATGGGGAGAAATTGCAGTGTCCACATGTGCAAAGCTTATGGAGAGCTATCACACAGACTCAAGGCTGTAATTGCTGACAAAGGTGCATTTACTAAGTACTGACTTGAAGGGCTGAATAATTATGCAATCAATTATTTTATGTTTTATATTTGCAATTGATTTAGATCACCTTGTAGAGATCTGCTTTCATTTTGACATGAAAGGGTCTTTTTCTGTTGATCAGTGTCAAAAAAGCCAAATTAAATCCATTGTGATTCAATGTTGTAAGACAATAAAACATGAAAACTTCCAAGGGTGGTGAATACTTTTTATAGACTCTGTATCAATCTCCACTTTAAATATACCAAATGATTTGGCCTTCACATCTGTCGGTAGCAATGATTTCCACAGATTCACCACTCTCTAGCTCAAGAAATTCATCCTTATCTGTTCTAAAGAGAAATCATTGTATTCTGAGGCAGTGCCCTCTGGTCCAAGATTCCTCACCACAGGAAATATCCTCTCCACTTCATTTAGACCTTTCAATATTTAATAGATTTCAATGAGACCCCCCACCCCCATTCTAAGCTTCAGCGAGTACAGTCCCACAGCCATCAAACACTCCTTATACGTTAACCCTTTCATTCCTGGGATCATTCTTCTGAACCTTCTCGGAACCCTCTCCAATGCGAGGACATTCTTTCTTAGATAAGGGGCCCAAAACTGCTCATCACCATATTCTAAATGCAGTCTGACCAATACCTTATAAAGCATCATTCTAAGAGAGATTAAGAATCTTGCAATAATTCATTGGAAGGCATTCAGGAAAGTATTTATTGTACTCAAAGTTAAAAGTAAATTTATTTTCAAAGTACATATATGCACTTACAGGAAAAATAAATTGTATAGAATTTTCGAAAATCTACATAAACAAAGACTGACAAACAACCAATGTACAAAGGAAGATAAGTTGTGCAAACAAACAAAAACACTGAGAATATGAGTTGTAAAGAGTCCTTGAAAGTGAGTTTGTAGGTCATAGAATCAGTCTGAGTAGTGGTGAGCGAAGTTATCCACACCGGTTCTGGAGCCTGATGGTTATGGGGTAATAACTGTTGTGTACCTGTGCTGGTGGTGAGTGAGGAGGAAATATTGTTGCCAATCCTTAATAGCTGGGGTCTGCCAATGTAGAAATCAAGGATCCAATTGCACAGGGAGGCACCGATACCCAGGCCTTAAAGCTTAGTGATGAGTTTCAAGGCAATTATATTGTCGGATGCTGAGCTGTAGTCAATGAAGAGCATCCTGATGTATGCACCTTCATTGTCCAGGCATTCCAGAGCTGTGTGAAGGAACAGTGAAATGGCATCAGCTTTTGACCTTTCATGACAGTAGGCAAATTAGAGTGAATCCAGGTCACTTCTCAGGGAGGAGTTGATATTATTCATGACCAAGCTCTCAAAGCACTTCATCATAGTGGACGATAGTCATTGAGGCAGGTTACCACATTCTTCTTGGGCATCGGTATGGCTGAAACCTAATTAAAGCAAGTGGCTACCACAGACTGCTGAAGGGAGAGGTTGGAGATGTCCAGCCAGTTGATTAGCACAGGTCTTCAGTCCTCAGCCAGTATGCCGTCTGTGCCAAATGCGTACTGTGGGTTCGCCCTCATGAAGGATGACCTCAGAGACTAAGATCACAGGGTCGTCAGGATCTGTGGACGTTCAAGAAGTGTACTGTTGGTCAAAGTGGGTGTTATGCTTTGGTCTGACCACCAAGGGGCGCCACAACCCTCCAGGCTCTGATGCTCCTCCTCCTTGATTATTTGTTGATTATTTTCATGTGTCTCATTTTAGTTCTCAATGTGCCTGTGCCTTGTTTCGTTTCTCTAAGTCCCTGCTGTTTTGCCTTTGCTCTGTCTTGAGTTTTCCTACCCTGTGTGTAGTGATTCTACAATCCACAAATAAAGATTCTTTGTTTAACTCCAAGCTGGTCTCTTCTGACTGGGGTCCACCTGGTGTAAGTCTCCCCTGGATGAAGGTATGGAACTTCACCATAATAATCCCTAACCAACCCCAGCATGGCAACTGTCCCCGTTACAGCGAGCATACTACTGAAGATGAATATCAGTATTTGCAAACAACAGGAATTCTGCAGATGCTGGAAATTCAAGCAAAACACATCAAAGTTGCTGCTGCATTCACCAGCAACTTTGATGTGTGTTGTCAGTATTTGCTCTTGTTTATGGAATCTCAAGAGCGAAAAAGCTTCTATATACTTTGCTTTGCTAACTTAGGCTATAGTATGCAGCCTGGCAATGTCGTGAATTTTATCAGTTCACAGAAATAGATTAAAAATAATAGCACCTAGCACTATTTCCAGTACAAGGAAAACATATTTTTGTTCGCCACTATTCGAGATAGTTCACTCACAAACATTTCAGACAATAATGTATGCCTTTAAAAACTGACCTACAGATAACACGGCAGAGAGTATTATAAGTGTAAACTTACCGTATGTTTAATGATTTTACAAGTACAGTTTAATGATGTTAATTTGAAATAAGATCAGTTTGGCTAATTTTATTCTGTCAAATGTATTGCCCATACTTTATCTGCTTCATAATTAAAACCATGAAGATGTTTTCCATTCAATATTTTTAGCTTTGACTATGTGGGAAATGGAAACAGCCAGAGGAAACCCACGCAGTCACAGGGAGAACATACAAACTCCTTATTGATAATGGTGGTACTGAACCCAGGGCTGTGGCACTGTAACAGCATTACGCAAATTGCTATGCCACCGTGCTGCCCATCCACTTGCAGTATTGTGAACTCTTTTTCATCAAATGATGTTTGCATATCAATAAAAATAATTTGGCCTGTATATTAATAATAAAACTAACCAACTCGAAAAGCAGGAAAAAGCAGGAAAAGATGGTATACGAAGGTAAGCTAACCAATAAGATTAAAGGGGATACCAAAAGTTTCTTCAGATATATAAAGTGTAAAGGAGAGGTGAGAGTGGATATTGAACCCCTGGAAAAGGATAATGGAGCGGTAGCAATGGCGGACAACGAAATGGCGGACGAACTGAATAAATATTTTACATCAGTCTTCACTGTGGAAAACACTAGCAATATGGTGAAAAATCTAGACCATGAGGGGTCAGGAGTGTATGAAGTTGCCATTAATAGGGAGAAAGTTCTTGGGAAACTGAAAGGTCTGAAGGTAGATAAATCACCGGGACCAGATGGTGTACACCTCAGGGTTCTGAAAGAGGTGGCTGAAGAGATTGTGGAGGTATTAGTTGTGATCTTACAAGATTCAGTCGATTCGGATATGGTTCCAGAACACTAGAAAATTAAAAACGTCACTCCACTCTTCAAGAAGGGAGAGAAGCAGAGGAAAGGAAATTATAGACCAGTTAGTCTGCCCTCAGTGGTTGGAAAGATGTTGGAATGGATTATTAAGGATATAGTTCCGGGTACTTGGAGTACAGTTCGGGTACAGTGTCGGGAAGTGAATGGTCATGCACTTTGGCAGAGGAAATACAAGGGTAGACTATTTTCAAAATGGAGAGAAAATTCAAAACTCAGAGGTGTAAAGGGACTTGGGGGTCCTTGTGCAGGATTCCCTAAAGATTAATTTGCTGGTGAGTCCATTGTGAGGAAGGCAAATGTGAAGTTAGCACTCATTTCAAGATGAATTGAATATAAAACTAAGAATGTAATGTTGAGGTTTTTTAAAGCACTGGTGAGGACTCACTATGTGAGCGGCTTCGGGCCCCTTATCTTAGAAGGGATGTGCTGACGCCGGAGACAGTTCAAAGGAGGTTCACGAAAATGACTCCAGGATTGAATGACTTGTCTGAGGGCTCAGGGTCTGTATTCAGTCTAATTCAGAAGAATGAGTGGTGACCTGACTGAAACCTATCAAACAGTGAAGGATCGGGATAAAGTAGATGTGCAGAGGATGTTTCCTATAGAATGGCGGACCAGACTGGATGGGCTGAATGGCCTAATTCTGCTCCTGAGTTTTATGGTCTTATGGTCCTACACCTCCTCCCTCACTACCATTCAAGGCCCCAAACAGTCCTTCCAGGTGAAGCGACACTTCACCTGAGAGTCTGTTTTGGTCATCTACTGTCTCTGGTGTTCCCGGTGTGACCTCCTGTATACCACTGAGACCTAACGCAGATTGGGAGACTACTTTGCCAAACACCTAAGCTCTGTTCGTCAGAACAAGCGGGATCTCCCAGTGGCCACCCACTTTAATTCCACTTCCCATTCTCATTCTGACATGTCAGTGCACGGTCTCCTCTACTGTCACAGTGAGGCCACACTCAGGTTGGAGGAACAACACCTTATATTCCGTCTGGATAGCTTCCAACCTGATGGCATGAATATTGATTTCTCAACCTTCCGGTAATGCCCCCCACCCCTTCACCATTCCCCATTCCCATTTCCCTCTCTCACCTTATCTTCTTGCCTGCCCATCACCTCCCTCTGGTGCTCTTCCCCCCTTTTCTTTCTTCCATGGCCTTCTGTCCTCTCTTATCAGATTCCCCTTCTCCAGCCCTGTGCCTCTTTCACCAATCAACTTCCCAGCTCTTTACTTCACAACCTCCCCCCCCGCCCCACCCCGGCTCCAGGTTTCATCTATCACCTTGCGTTTCTTCCTCAACTCCTGCAAATTCTAATTCTGATTCCTCATCTTTTTTTTCTCCAGTCCAGATGAAGGATCTTGGCCCGAAACGTAGAGGATAGGAAGGTGGGCAGAGGGGGTGGCGTGGCTCTGCTGGTAACGGTAAAAGAACCCTGAAGGCAGTTATATACAGGCCTCACAACTGGGATGTGGACGACAGATTACAATGGGAATTGGAAAAGGTGTGTCAAAAGGGCAATGTTATGATAGTCGTGGGAGATTTCAACATGCTCGTTGATTGGGAAAATCAAGTTGGTAATGGATCTCAAGAGAGTGAATTTGTTGAATGCCTACAAGGTAGCTTTTTAGAGCAGTTGGTCATTGAGTCTACTGGGGGATCAGCTATACTGGATTGGGTGTTATGTAATGAACTGGAGGCGATTGGGAGCTTAAGGTAAAAGAACCCTTAGGAGGCAGCAATCACAATATGATTGAGTTCAACTTGAAATTTGATAGGGAGAAAGTAAAGTCTGATGTGACAGTATTTCAGTAGACTAAAGGAAATTACAGTGGTATGAATGAGGAGTTGGCCAAAGTAATTGGAAGAAGATGCTGGCAGGGATGACAGCAGATCAACAATGGCATGAGTTTCTGGGGAAAATGAGGAAGGTGCAAGATAGACATATTCTAAAAACAAAGAAATAGTCACATGGCAAAATAGTACAACTGTTCCAAGGGAAGTCAAAGCTAATGTAAAAGCAAAAGAAAGGGCATACAACAAAACAAAAATTAGTGCGAAGTCAGAGGATTGGGAGGCATTTAAAAACCTACAGAGAACAACTAAAAGAGTCATTAGGAGGGAAAAGATGAAATATGAAAGCAAGCTAGCAAACAATATGAAAGTCAATAGTAAAAGCTTTTTCAAGAATGTAAAAAATAAAAGAGAGATGAGAGTGGATAGAGGACCACTAGAAAATGAAGCCAGAGAAATAATAACGAGGACAAGGAGATGGCAGATGAACTAAATGAGTATTTTGCATCAGTCTTCACTGTGGAAGACACTAGCAGTGTGCCAGATGTTGAAGAGTATGAGAAAAGAGAAGTGAGTGCAGTTACTATTACAAGGGAGAAGGTGCTCAAAAAGCTGAAAGACCTAAGGGTACATAAGTCACCCAGACTAGATGAACTGCATCCTAGGTTCTGAAAGAGGTAGCGGAAGAGATTATGCAGGCATTAATAATGATCTTTCAAAAATCATTGGACTCTGGCATGGTGCCAGAGGACTGGAAAATTGCAAATGTCATTCCACTCTTTAAGAAAGGACGAAGGCAGCAGAAAGAAAATTATAGACCAAATAGTCTGATCTCTGTGGTTGGGAAGATGTTGGAGTCAATTGTTAAGAATGAGGTTATGGAGTACTTGGTGACACAGGACAAGATAGGACAAAGTCAGCATGGTTTCCTTAAGGGAAAATCTTGCCTGACAAACCTGTTGGAATTCTTTGAGGAGATTACAAGTAGCGTAGATAAAGGGGATGCAGTGGATGTTGTATATTTGGACCTCAGAAGGCCTTTGACAAGGTGCCACACATGAGGCTGCTTACCGAGTTAAGGGCCCATGGTATTACAGAAAAGTTACTGGCATGGTTAGAGCATTGGCTGATTGGTGGGAGGCAGCGAGTGGGAATAAAAAGATCCTTTTCTGGGGGACTGCCAGTGACTAGTGGTGTCTGTAGGGTTCGGTGTTGGAACCACTTCCTTTTATGCTGTGTATCAATTATTTAGATAATGGAATAGATGGCTTTGTTGCCAAGTTTGCAAATGATATGAAGATTGGTGGAGGGCAGGTAGTCTTGAGGAACAGGTGGGCTGCAGAAAGACAGATTAGGAGAATGGGCAAGGAAGTGGCAAATGAAATACAATGTTGGAAAATGTATAGTCATGCATTTTAGTAGAAGAAATAAATGTGCAGACTATTTTCTAAATAGGGAGAAAATCCAAAACTCTGAGATGCAAAGAGACTTGGGAGTCCTTATGCAGAACAACCTAAAGGTTAACTTGCAGGTAGAGTCAGTGGGGGGGGGGGGCAGTTCTAAGATGGCTCCTCTAAAATAACCCATACACCACGCACGAGAAATGTGAGTTCCATAAAGACCAGGTGTAATTTTGGGGCTATATACTTACCGCATCCAGTGTTAAAACGGACCCTGGTAAAGTTCAGACAGTTATGGAGTGACCCAATCCATCTTCAGTCAAACCGGTGTGGCGCTTCATGGGATTTGCAAACTTTTATCACCGCTTCATTCAGAATTTCGGCTCTATCATGGCTCCCATAAACGCAATCACCAGGACCTGCAAGATTCAATTGGACAGACGATGCCGACCAAGCATTTTCGGAGTTAAAGTGACATTTCATCACTGCCCCATTGCTGCAACACCCAGACCCATCTCAGCCATTCATTGCAAACACGAGGAATTCTGCGGTGGATACATCCAATGTAGGCATTGGAGCTGTCCTCTCTTAGCACTCGTCTGTGGATAGCCGGCTACCTCCTTGCGCCTTTCTTTCCCGTCACTTAACTCCAGCTGAGAGGGACTACGATGTTGGGAACCAGGAACTTCTGGCTGTCAAGGAGAACCTGGAGGAATAGCGACACTGGCTGGAGGGGGTAGAGCATCCACTCTTGGTCTAGACAGATCACAAGAACCTCTCCTACATTCAGGATGCAAAGAGAGTCAACTCTCGTCAAGCCCATTGGGCTCTCTTCTTCACCCGGTTTAATTTCATCCTCGTCTATTGTCCCAGCAGCAAGAATACCAAGACCGATGCTCTCTCCCGGCAGTTCGATGGATCTGAGGACAATGCCAACCCAGAGCCCATTCTTTCTCAGTCAGGTATTGCTGCTCCGGTGATCTGGGCAATAGCGGCAGAGGTGAGGGCCGCCCAACAATCAGATCCAGGCCCGGATGGGGGACCTCCCAACCGGCTGTTTGTCCCTGCTGCGGTGCGTTCCAATGTTTGGAATGGGGTCACTCCTCCTGTCTGGCTGGACATCCGGGAACTCAATGGACCCAGGAGTTTATAAAGAGACTATTTTGATGGCTATCTACTGTATGTCTCAGGATGTCCATGACTTTGTATCTGCCTGTCCCACCTGCGCTCAGAACAAGACACCCCAGTGTCCTGCGGGTCTGTTATGTCCACTGCCTGTGTCCCACCACCCCTGGTCCCACCTCTCAGTAGATTTCATCACTGGGCTACCCCCGTGTAATGGAAACACTATCATTTTAGTTATTGTGCATCGATTTTCCAAGGCTGCCTGCTTCTTTGCCCTCTCTAAACTCCCATCAGCTCATGAGATGGCCACACTCATGTTTCAACATTTGTTCAGTCTCCACTGCTTCCCTCAAGACATAGTGTCTGATCGTGGACCCCAGTTCACTTCCCACTTTTGGAAGAGTTTCTGCTCTTTTGTAGGAGCCATGGCTAGCCTCTCGTCTGACTTCCACCCCCAATCCAATGACCAGACTGAGACTGAATCAGTTGGAGACAACCCTGTGCCGTCTTGCCTCTTCCAACCCCACGTCATGGAGCTCTCAATGGGTTTGGGCAGAAATCGCCCACAATAACTTCCAGTCATCCTCCAGAGGTATGTCCCCATTTGAATGTCAAAAGGGATTCCAGCCCCCACTCTTCCCTGATCAGGAGATTGACGTAGGAGTTCCTGCTGGTGAACAGCTGATCTAGTGCTACGAGTGCACGTGGAGACAAGCCAGGGCTTCTCTGCTGTGCACTCTGAGACAACATGCCCGGCAGACTGATATACCCCACTGACAGGTAAGGCCATTCAAGCCAGGAGAGGAGGTCCGGTTGTCATCAAGGGATCTTCCCCTGAAAGTCAAGACCTGCAAATTGGCTCCGCACTACTTGGGATCACTTGTAGTGGTAAAGTTTATCAACAAGGTCTTGTACTGTGAGATTATTTTTAAGAATGAGTCTTTCTTTGACTAAAAAAATAGAGGATAGATTCATTTTTAATAATGGACTGCAAACTTGAGTGGATTCATCACTAAAATCATGAAGGATATTTACATTTCTGATATGTACTTTTCAACAAGCGTTTTTTGTGTCTCAATTCCCATGAAAATCTGGATATTCTGATTTGCACAACCCAGATGGCAATGTCGAATGCTCATAAGTTGAGGAAAGACATTGGTCAAAAAAGCTAATTAGTTTTTTAAAAAAATAAAGGTTACACTGCCCAGCTGTTCCTTGTCACTGTCTGCATAAATGATGCCAGTGAGAACAATATTAAAGTCAACACCCATTACCGTTTAATGCAAGATCAATGATTTGATTAGAATTAATTGAATTGCCTGTAAAATCTTTTCTATTCAGTTAAGGAAATACCAGCAGCCTGTTGAGTGCTTACCACTTGTGTCTATAACTTTGCTAGTTGCTTGCTTTGTTCGCAGTAGTCCCCTTAAGTTTTCATACAATTAGTGGCTACTTTAAAAGATACCTCCTGTACCTAATAAAGTGGCCACTAAGTGTATGTTCATGTTCTTCTGCTGCTACAGACCAGCCACTTCATGGTTTGAAATGTTGTGCTTTCAGAGCTGCTTTTCTGCACGCCACTGCCGTAACATGTGGTTATCTGAGTTACTGTCGCCTTGAAACAGTCTGGCTATTCTCCTCTGACCTCTCTCTTTAAAAAGACATTATCACCCACAGAACTGCTGCTCGCCGGATGTTTCTTACTTCTTGGCACCATTGTATATAAACCCTAGAGACTGTTATGCATGAAAATCCCAGGAGGGCAGCAGTTTCTGGGATACTCAAACTACCCTGTCTGGCACCAACAATCATTCCACTGTCAAAGTCACCTAGATCACATTTCTTCCCCATTCTGATGTTTGGTTTGAACGACAACTGAGCCAAACGTATCAGGCACCCCAAACATGAGGAAATCTGCAGATGCTGGAAATTCAAGCAACACACACACACACAAAAAGAAAGACACCCCAAATCCCTTCTCCCATACAAAAAAGTGAACCGAACAGATCAGGCACATCGACTCTCCCCGCATAAAAACAACGAGAAAATCGGGCGTAAAAACATAGAATATACAATCTATAAGACTGAAAATAATATTTTATAGTCCAAGTCCACATCCAAATGGCTGAAGCTGGGCAAAACTCTCCACAGCGCCAGGCTCTCCCCTCTGGTAGCATAGCAGAGCGAGCAAAAGACAGGCAGCTGCTGCTCAACCTCCCACACTCTCTTTGAATCTCCCTCGTTGATTTAGTCAGCAAACAGTGAAAGCTTTAATCGACGAAAAGGAGTCAAACATCAGCTTGCTCCTCGTCCTGCAGCCTGCCCGCAATGAGGTTTCCCCAAGATCTTTTCTCAATCCCTCGAAAGAAAGTATTTCTCCAGCATACCCAGTCTTTATCAAGCTTATGTCCTTGTCATACTACAGTCACCGTCCCCTATTTTCCTTTCTTTTATTTCACTTCTCCGCTTTGACCCATTCTCCATTACCACATCCAGCAGAGAATGCCCTTTTATTGCATTTCTACTGATGGAATAAGTCTAAAGGTTTTACCTACTTTTTCTGATCAATTAATTTCTGGGTAGCTGATAGAGATTCCAATGAGCATTGTTCTATGTGCAGTAGGTTACTCAGTTGTTTGGATATTTCCTCTACACCTCCCCTTTATTACTCTCTGGTCTGCCCTACTCTCCTAGTTGTGGCTGACGCTTTTTAAATTTTTTTCTCTCTCTAACCACAGGGACTCCGCTGTGCTGTTGACTGTGTAACCTCCCACCGTCATGCTGTTGCAAATAGGTAACATCATTCCTTCTTCCTTCTGTTCCCAGTTTGTTTTATATTCTATCATATATATTCCCTGCCATAATCTTTATGAGGGCACTGTATATAGATGTTCCCTATTCAAAGTCCAAAATCAAAATAAATTTATTATCAAAGTATCCATCTGTCACCATATACGATCTTGAGATTCATTTTCTTGCAGGCATTCATAGGTAAAGAAATACAATAAAATTTGTGGGAAAACATAGGTAAAGATTGGCAAACAACCAATGTTCAAAAGAAGACATATTGTGCAAATCTAAATGAATAATTTAAATAAATAAATAAGCAAATAAATAATAAATAGCTAAGTAGATAAATACTATTTTATTCTCACTATTATACAGTATAGTGTGGATTCCAGTTAATTTGGACACACCAGGACCAGTATGTTTTGGTCCAATTAAGCGGCTGCCCCAATTAGCTGAAGTTTCATGCAAATAGTTAAAAAAAAATTTTAAAAGACAAACTGAGTAACAAATTATTTATTTAAATTAAATACAGAACAAATTAGAACACTACCAATACTACTACAGTACTATAAAACTGTATTAGTTCCTAATAGTTAATGACAGGGGAATTCATCCAGTGTGTGCTGCCATGGTCTTTTGTTTGACTGTAAATGCAAAAAATCAGCGCAGACACTAAGTGTAGATATTGGACAGCCTTCATACAATGCTTTTGACAATTGCATCCTCCAAATCTTCACTTTCATTGGAACATTTAAGATGATTGATGATACCTTCAAATTCTTCATAGTTTATAGTTCCTAATTTGAAGTGGTGATGACACCAGCAGATGATACTACCACGGGCAGCATCCTCCAGATGATCCATGAAACTGTTACTTTCATTTTTTTTAATGTATTTTTCTCTTAAATGTGTGTCTGGTACAATTAAAGCCTGTGATCTACAGTTTGATGGAGTGTTTTTCGGGCCGATTGAGCAATCTGGCACTTTGCTATCTCCAAGAAAGTTCTGGGAAGTGAGCAGCCTTGAGACCAAGAAGTGAGCCCATGATCAACTCCACTTCTCACTGATCTCACTGATTAAAGCATCAAGGAAAATTGAAACCATCAAGGCAAGTGCAAAAGATGAGCAAGCGTTCAGCACTGTCTACCAGCCTCTTGCTCATTACTGCCAGAGGAAGGTGACTGAGTTTGATGGTCTTTCTCTCCCTCCCTCTCACTGCTCCCAAGGGAAGGTCCCTGCATTCGAAAGGTTTCCCTCTCCCTTGATATGTCGGAGGATGGTACTGAAGTTCTGGTCTGTAGTTGGTGGAATGGACCATAGTTCCTGGTCACTCCTTTTTCTGTTGCTATTTTGGGTGCCTTTGAACTGGACTGGCCTGCAGATAATTAGATTAGATTATGAGGACACGCAGTCCTCTTTTATTGTCATTTAGTAATGCATGCATTAATAAATAATACAATATTCCTCCGGTGTGATATCACAAAAACACAGGACAGACCAAGACTGAAAAACTAACAAAAACCATATAATTATAACATATAGTTACAACAGTGCAAACAATACCATAACTTGATGAAGAACAGGCCATGGGCACAGTAAAAAAAAATTCAAAGTCTCTCGAAAGTCCCTCATCTCACGCAAACGGGAGCAGGAAGAAAACTCTCCCTGCCATGCCTGACCACAGTCCGACTCTGAATCGTCCGAAAACTTCGAGCCTCCAACCAGCCTTCCGACACCGAGTACCAAGCACCATCTCTGCCAAATGCTTCGACCTCAGCTCCGGTCGCCAGCAGCAGGCAAAGCTGGGGATTTTGGGGCCTTCCCTCCAGAGATTCTTGATCGTACAGTGGCAGCGGCAGCGAACCGGGCATTTCAGAAATTTCTCCAGATGTTCCTCTGTGCTTCTCACGTCTGTCTCCATCAAATCAGAATTGTGCATGGCATCCTACTTACAAATACGATATCATTTCACCGAAGAGCTGCGCGCGCTGCATCGCACCGCCATCTTCTCCTCCCGCCAGCACTGAGCTGAGCAGAATATGAGCTCTTTAGGTTTAGTGTTTTATATTCTGTGTTTTCACTTGTTCTTTCTTGTTGCCATTTGTGTGATTTGTTTTTTGCACATGGGGCTTGATGTTCTTGGTACAGTTTGCACGATTTGTTTTTTGCACTTGGGGCGTGCTGGATGGAGTTGGGGTTGATGTTCTTGTTGCCATTTGTGCGATTTGTTTTTTTGCACGTGGGGAGGGGGTTGATGTTTTTCTTTGAATGAGTTCCATGGTTTTCTTTGTTTTGTGGCTGTCTGTGGAGAAGATGAACCTCAGGGTTGTATACTGCATATATATTTGAATAAATGTACTTTGAATCCTTTGAAATAATTTCATTTTTGCTCCCAGTCGTGTCTGGCATCTTCAAGCCCGAATGTTTGAAACCACAGTGAGCAAAACAATTCTGAGTAGTCTTACTGCTTATTTCTCACCAACTATCAGTGGCAAAAATCACTGCTTTTTAAACACAAACACATGTGATTAAAGCCATCTAGAAACTGCTCGCTCTAATCACTGTGTAGTATCTAAAGGCCACACAAGTCCATGTGACCGATGCTTGTTAGAAACTGTTCAGCAACAGTTTCCTGCCCCAATTATGCGGTATAGTGTCCTAAATAAACGAATGGAATCCTGACAATTTTCTCGATTCAGTTTTTGTTCTTCATTATCCCAAATAAGCAGCTGTCGCTATTAACCAATAGCCTAATTAACCAGAATCCAGTGTGTATAATGCTGAGAGATGAGTTATAGGGTCCTTGAAAGGGAATCCATAAACTGTGGAATCAGTTCAGAGTTGAGGTGAGTGAAGTTATCCACGTTGGTTCAGGAGCCTGATGGTTGAAGGGTCATAACTGTTCCTGAACTGGGTGGTGTAGGACACAAGGCTTCTGTACCTCATACTCGACAGTAGCTGTGAGAAAAGAGCATGACCTGGATGGTAGGGGTCCTTGATGTGGATCCTGCTTTCTTGTAAGTGTGTTCAATGATGGGGAGGGCTTTGCCTGTGATGGACTGGGCTGTATCCACCACTCTCTGCAGACTTTTCCATTCCTGGGCATTGGTATTTCCATACCAGGCTGTGGTTCAACCAACCTCCACAGTGAATCTATCTATCTATCTATCTATGTCTTCCACAATATATTAAGTGCCTCACTTCCCTGATGTATTATGGACACTGTGCTCATGTGTGTACAGAGTTTATTTAATTTTAACATCATTTGAAAACTTTTTGTTGTTTCCATTCTAACTCTAACCCAAATATTGCACTGTACTGCTGCCACAAAACAAAGAATTTCACGACATATTAGATTAGATTAGATTATGAGGACACGCAGTCCTCTTTTATTGTCATTTAGTAATGCATGCGTTAAGAAATTATACAATGTTTCTCCAGAATGATATCACAGAAACACATTACAAACCGACTGAAAAACTGACAAAAACCACATAATTATAACATACAGTTACAACAGTGCAAAGCAATACCATAATTTGATAAAGAACAGACCATAGGCACAGTAAAAAGTCTCAAAGTCTCTCGAAAGTCCCATCATCTCAGGCAGATGGTGAACGTCCAGTGCCGCAAACTTGCCGATGCAGCATCCGACCACAGTACGACTCCGAGTCCGTCCAAAACCTCCAAGCCTCCGACACCGAGCACCGAGCACCATCTCTGCCGAGCGCTTTGACCCCAGCCCTGGCAACAGGCAATAGGCAAAGCCGAGGATTTGGGGCCTTCCCCTCCAGAGATTCTCGATCGCACAGTAGCAGCGGCAGCAAAGCAGGCATTTCAGAAGTTTCTCCAGGTGTTCCTCCGTGTTTCTCACGGCTGTCTCCAACAAATCAAGATTGTGCACGGCCCCTAGTTACACATACGATATCATTTGGAACAGCCGCGCACACTGCGTCACACCGCCATCTTCTCCTCCCTCCTCCTATCATTAACATATGCTAGTGATGTTAAACCTGATTCTGATTCCTCTTACTCTCTTGCTTTTGTTACCTTTAGTTTGGTCTGTCTCTGCTGTCCTTTTAGGGTTAATTAATTTTTAAGTTTGTATCCCTTCTTGTGGGTCATTTCACTGTTTAACAGGTTGGAAATCTTTGCCAGCTCCACATTCACTCTCTCCATTAGGACATTCTGGTTCAGCTGGAGTAAATCCCATTGGACACTGGTCCCTTGGACTGCCATTCTGGTGCTAAACGACCCATCTGTCCTTCATCAGCCACGGTATAAATATATAAAGAACAACCTGTGACTGCCGGGATTTGTGCCTGCTCATTTAATAATTCAGGGATTATTAACCTACAGGTGCTTCTTCAAGAGATTAAAAAGTTAAAAAGTTCTTCAAGAGATTAAAGATTAGGACAACATTGTTATGTAGTGGTTACACAGTTGATTTACAGTGTAAATGATTGCTGATCATGGCTCAAATCCTCTGATTGCTTGTAAGGAATTTGTACTTTCTCCCCATGCCTGCGAACAGAAATGAGCACAAAATGCTTTTCCCAAAAAGTAGTGATTCTGTGGAATTTTCTACTCAGGGAAACAGAGGTGAGCTCATTAAATCTAAGGCACATTTAGATAGGTTTTTGCATAGCAGGGGAGTTAAGAGTTCCAGGGAAAAGGCAGGCAGGGAGCTGAGTCCACGGCCAGATCAGCCATGATTTAATTGAATGGCAGGGCAGGATCAATGAGGCAGATAGCTGACTCCTGCTCCTATTTCTTATGTTCTTATCAAAGAGAAATGTGAAGAACCATCATTGCAGTACCGGGGAGCGAGACAGAGAGAGAATATTGTTTTAGACCGAAATGAGAATTATTATCCTTTACACTGGAATCAGTTTTCTTGCACCAACTTGATTAAACAAATTAGGATGGCACGGTAGCATAGTGGTTAACCTAATTTCAGCGACAGTGACCAAGGTTCAATTCTGCTGCTGTCTGTGAGAAGTTTGTATGTTCTCCCCGAAGCAGCGTGGGTTTCCTGCAGGGCTTCATCTTCCTCCCACATTCCAAAGATGTACAGGTTAGTAGGTTAATTGGACACACGTAATTGGATGGCATGGAGTCGTTGGGCTGGAAGGACCTGTTATCTCTAAATGTTTTAAAATTAAATTGAATGCATGAAATAAATAACCTTTGGTGAATCTTCTAATATTTCTGCTCATTGTTGTTTAACAAGCAATGAACAAGCCAAATGAAAATGTCATTCTGTGTGTGTGTATATATAACTCTGTGTTTGTCTGGGTCTGTGTGTGTGTGTGTGTGTGTGTGTGTGTGTGTGTGTGTGTGTGTGTGTGTGTGTGTGTGTGTGTGTGTGCGTGTGTGTATACATGTGTGTGTGTGTGTGTGTGTGTATGTGTGTGTATATGTGTGTGTGTATACGTGTGTATGTATGTATGCGTGTGTGTGTGTGTGTGTGTGTGTGTGTGTGTGTGTGTGTGTGTGTGTGTGCACACATGCGCCCATGCACCAACTGACTCTTTAATCAATTACAGTCTGTTTCTCACAAGGCAGAACAAATATTTAAACAATACTGACAAGGACAGCACATCAATCTATGCACAAATGCATTTGAATTAAAACTTTAAGGTTGGCACAGTTGTGCAGCAAGGAATGTTCCAGTCTGACAACTCCAACCACCAGGGTCTGTTCCAACTGTGCTGTCTGCGTCGAGCTTGAACATTCTCCCTGTGACTGAGCCTGTTCCTCCCGCCACTCCGGTTTTCTCCCACATCCCAAAAGAAATGTAGATTGTTTGATTAACTGTCCACTAAAATTGTCATTACGGACCACCGACTGTAGAGTTTAGTGACAGAATCCAGGGAGAATCAATGGGAATGTGGAGAGGATAGGTTGTGAGGAGAATTAATCAGAGTGGAATTGCCCTGTGAGCTGACACAACTCAAAGGGCCTTTGCATAATAATGGAATGTGAAATGGAAATTAAACTAAATTTGTGAACCTTTTAATTATTGTGTAATGTAAGCTTCTAAATGTTGAATGTTTGAATATTTAAATTTAAATATTTATAGTACATGAAAAATTGGCATATCAAATGGCATTGTGGGCAATATTACATTCATAGCCCCAAGGCTAAAAGGCAAAAAGTCTTAAAAAAATGTAATTGTTTAGACACAGCAAGATGAATAAAGTTCCAGCTCTTTCTTCCTTTTAATACAAAGTTATTATTTTATTTTTCCATGCATTTTTAATAGAATGAGATCAATGCACTCATAAAAGTACATTATTCAGATAAGATAGAGGAAGGCCTCGGGGTCTGACTTGACAGGGATTAGCTGCCCTACTTTCAGGTATCGATTGCCTTCTGTGAGTCTTTTCACTTTGCCTGACTACAACTTAAAGCAAGCAGAGTATCATTTGTCACAGCACCAAATGTCTTTCATGGTGCAGCTGGAAATAGCTGTCTGATCATTCCTCAGTCTCACTGAAAGGCTCCCAGCTGTCAGCTAAATATTTTCCTAGCATCCGCAAGGATCAATGTGTCTTCGTTATGCAGTGTACTCTGCTGCCTATTACATTAATGTAGAGATTTGTGATTTTATTTTCCTTTCCATTAATATTGTTCCATTAACAGTGAGCTGCCGCATCTGTGAAACCTGTTACTTTTCAATTAAACATTCGAACCTGGTCTCTGAATTAGACAAGAGAAGAACAGAGTCATTGTGTGCCATGCAGAGATTGAATCGAGCATATCTAAAGAGGAAATGGAGAGGATATAGAAGTTTTAAAAATATCTCTGTTTGCCCCTTGGCAAATTCCTGGGATGTGGTTTTATTAACAGCTACCAAGTGTTCATGTTAAATGACAGAGAGAAAAAAAAACAAGGGTGAACCACAGAACAGAAAGAATGAGGAGCTTGAGCTGGAACTGTACACAACTGTTCAGCTCATGGGGAATTCAGAACCAGATTCAGAATCAGAGCCTGGTTTATATTACTGTCTCACATGACGTGAAGTTTGTTGTTTTGAGGCAGCTGTACGGTGCAATGACATAAAATTACTATAAATTACAAAATAAATAGTGCAAAGAAAGGAACAATGAGGTAGTGTTCTATAGTTCATGGACCATTCAGAAACCTGATGACGGAGGGGAAGAAACTGTTCCTAAAACTTGGACAGTAGAAATGAGAAGCGGGCATGTCCTGGATGGTGAGGGTCCTTAATTAAGGACCCGCGTTACCTGGGGTATGCCTTCTTCTCATTATGACTGTTAGACTCCAGTACCTCCTTCCTGACATAGTAATGAGAAGAGAGCCTGTCCAGATGACAGGGTCCTTAATGATGGCTGACATCTTCTTAAGGCACTGAGGCAAAAGTCCAACACTTAGGGGATAAGAATGAAGCCTCCCTGCCCTTTCAATACAGTGTGTATCCTTGGACATTAAGTTCCCAGCTATATTCTTCTTTCAGCCATGATTCAGTGATGCCTATATTATTGCCAATGTGTAACTGTGCTACAAGTTCATTGATGTTATTTCATATAGTGCGCGCATTCAGATACAACACCTTTAGTCCTGTATTCACCCTTTTTGATTTTGTCCACCTTTTACATTGCAAATCATCCTGTTGAGTGCAATTTTGCCCTGTCAACAGCCTCTCCTCACTACACATTGCCCCTGTCTGTAAATCAACCAGCTCATTTTCAGCACTATCACTCTGGTCCCCATTCCCCTGCAGTTGAGATGTACTCTATATTAAGCTGGACTTTATAGCTAAGCAGGGAGGAGTGGTGTGTATTTAACATTTCAGTAATGTTTGAGTAATATTGTAAATGCATTGTTTGATTAAGCATTCTTGTTCATTGAAAGAATTCATAATGGGTTATATGTAATACTATGTGAATGGCATACGTCATCACGCCACCACCTCACACGTGCACGCATCACTTACAGTAAAATCAAAACTAAGGTCTGTTGTCCTAGGCTCCCATCTCAGTCATTAGTCATTAGCCATACTTTATTGATCCCGGGGGAAATTGGTTTTCGTTACAGTTGCACCATAAATAATAAATAGATTTTTCTCGCAATTAGTTTTATGTTTTTGAGTTACAAAACGTAACAAGTGTGATGGATTTGAGGAAAGCATTGAAAGGCATGTGAAAGAGAATAGGTCACAGGGGAAGGGGACCGATGAAATTGCTCTGAGAGCTGGCAGAGTCTCGTTGGCCCAAGTAGTCTTTTCAATGATGCAAGAAAACATGAAATAGTGATCAATGGACTTCAGGTGTGTTCACTTACATATCCAGTCGAAGTGTTGGGACCCTTGCAGGCTGCTCAACAGAATCCTCACTGATTTCACTTGATACAAAAGACACATTTCATTGTGTTTCAATGTATATGTGACAAATAAAGATAACCTTTTTAACCGAGGAAGTAAAGCAAGCCAACACGATAATCATAAAGTGTTCACACATACTGCCCATTAATTATGTTCTTTAGCGAGACACACAAAATGCTGCAGGAACTCAGAGGTCAGGCAGCATCTATGAAGGGAAATGGACAGTGAATGCTTTGGGCCCAAATCCTTCATCAAGACTAGAAAGGAAAAGGGCAGAAGCCAGAGTAAGAAGGTGGTGGGAGGGGGAGGAGTGCAAGCTGACAGGCAATAGATGAGCAACATACACAAAATGCTGGAGGAACTCAGCAGGTCAGGCGGTATCCATGGAAACGAATAGATAGCCGACGTTTCAGGCCGAGACCCTTCTTCAGGAAGGGGGGAGGATGCCAGAATAAAATAAAGGTGGGGGAAGGGAAGGAGGCTAGCTGAAAGGTGAAACCAGGTGGGTGGGAAAGGTCAAGAGCTGGAGAAGAAGGAATCTGGTAGGAGAGGAGGACCATAGGAAGAAGGGGAGGAGGAGAGGACGCAGGGAGGAGTAATAGGCAGGTGAGAAGAGGTAAAAGATCAGAGAAGGGAATAGAGGATGGGGCAGGGAACTTGTTAACCTTAAGGAGAAATTCATTGTCATGCCATCACGTTAGAGGCTAACCCAGATAGAATATAACGTGTTGCTCCTCCACCCTGAGAGTGGCCTCATCTTGGCACAAGAGGAGGCCACCGACCAACACGTTGGAATGGGAATGAAAATCGGAATTAGATTGTTTGGCCACTGGGAAGTTCCGCTTGTGGCAGCGGTGCAGAGGGGCTTGACGAAGCAGTTCCCCAGTTTATGACGGGTCTCACCAATATAGAAAGGCCACATTGGGAACACTGAATGCCACAGATGATTTGCAGTTGAAGTGTTGCCTCACTTGGAAGGACAGCCTGGGGCCCTGAATGGAGGTGAGGAAAGATGTGAGTGGAGGTGCAGCACTTAGGCTGCCTGCTGAGCTAAGTGCCGGGAGGGAGATAAGAGGGGAGAGGCGACTGGACAAGGGAATCGCAAAGGGAGTGATTACTGCAGAAAGCAGAGGTGGGGTGGGGGGGTGAGGTAAGGATATGTTTAGGGGTAGGATCCCTTTGGAGATGGTGGAAGTTGCGGAGGATAATGTGTTGGATGCGGAGGCTCATGCGGTTGTAGGTCAGGAAGAACTCTATCACTATTAAGGCGGCTGGAAGACATGCAGGAAATGGAAGAGGTGCAGGTGAGGGCAGCATCAACAGTGGAGGGAGGGAAAGCCTGTTCTTTAAAGAAGGTGGACATCCCTGATATCCTGGAATTGAAAGCCGTGTTCAGGGCACAGGTGTGATGGAAGTGAAGATGCTGAGAACAGGGAATAGCATTTTTCAGGAGGTAGGGTGGGAAACAGTCTCGTCATGGTAATGGTGGGAGTCAGTAGGTTTATAAAAGATGTTAGCTGACAATTTGTCTCCAGAAACGGAGACTGAGAGATTGGGGGGCGGGGTGGGGGTGGGGGAGGTGTCAGAGATGAACCAAGTGAATTTAAGGGCAGCGTGGAAGTTAGAGGCAAAGTTGATGAAATTGACGAGCTCAGCATGGGTGCATGAAGCAGCACCAATGCAGTCATCAAAGTAGAGGAAAGAGAGTTGGGGAGTATAACCAGGGAGGACTTCGAACATGAACTGTTCTACAAAGCCAGCGAAGAGGCAGGCATAGCTGGGACCTCTGCAAATGCCCATTGCGACCTCTTGAGTTTGGAGGAAGTGGGATAAAATTATTCAGGGTGAGAACCAGTTGTGTCAGATGGAAGAGGGTGGTGGTGGAGGGGGATTGGTTGGTTCTTTTGTCAAGAAAGAAGCGGAGAGCTTTGAGCCTTCTTGATGGGGAATAGAAGTGTTTAGGGACTGAACATCCATGGTGAAGATGAGGAGCTCAGGTATCATGAGCCCAAGTGAGAGGGAGAGGGTGGGCTGGTGGAGGAGCAAGGACAAAAGGAAATAATGTGGGAAGGTAATTGTAAACATTTTTCAGAAATACGATTACCCTAATATGGATTTCCAATTTTACCTACACTGCACTTTCTCTGTAGCTGTTATACTTTACACTGCATTGTTATTGTTTTACCTTATTCTGTCTCAATAAACTGTGTAGTGATCTGATCTGTATGAACAGTATACAAGACAAGATCGTCACTGCATCTTGGTGCATGTGCCAATATGAAACCAATACCAATGCGGTTAATACATTGCATAATGCTGAGATAACCCCACCCAAAAGTTATTCTTAAATATAAAAACCAACACTAGATGGCAGCAAAGACAATTTTAGTTTCCAATCATGTCTTAGAACATAGAACATAGAATAGTACAGCACAGTACAGGCCCTTTGGTCCACATTGCTGTGCCGACCCTCAAACCCTGCCTCCCATATAACCCCCCACCTTAAATTCCTCCATATACCTGTCTAGTAGTCTCTTAAATTTCACTAGTGTATTTGCCTCCACCACTGACTCAGGCAGTGTATTCCACGCACCAACCACACTCTGAGTAAAAAACCTTCCTGTAATATCCCCCTTGAACTTCCCACGCCTTACCTTAAAGCCATGTCCCCTTGTATTGAGCAGTGGTGCCCTGGGGAACAGGCGCTGGCTATCCACTCTGTCTATTCCTCTTAATATCTTGTATACCTCTATCATGTCTCCTCTCATCCTCCTTCTCTCCAAAGAGTAAAGCCCTAGCTCCCTTATTCTCTGATCATAATGCATACTCCCTAAACCAGGCAGCATCCTGGTAAGTCTCCTCTGTACCCTTTCCAATGCTTCCACATCCCTCCTATAGTGAGGTGACCAGAACTGGACACAGTACTCCAAGTGTGGCTGAACTAAAGTTTTATAGAGCTGCATCATTACATCGTGACTCTTAAACTCTATCCCTCGACTTATGAAGGCTAACACCCCATAAGCTTTCTTAACTACCCTACCTACCTGTGAGGCAACTTTCAGGGATCTATGGACACGTACCCCCAGATCCCTCTGCTCCTCCACACTACCAAGTATCCTGCCATTTACTTTGTACTCTGCCTTGGAGTTTGTCCTTCCAAAGTGTACCACCTCACACTTCTCCAGGTGGAACTCCATCTGCCACTTCTCAGCCCACTCCTGCATCCTATCAATGTCTCTCTGCAATCTTTGACAATCCTCTACACTATCTACAACACCGCCAACCTTTGTGTCCTCTGCAAACTTGCCAACCCATCCTTCTACCTTCTGTATTCCTTATTACAGGGTCAGTACCAGAGTCAGAATCAAAGTATGTCATGGAACTTGCTAACTTTGCAGCAGCAATACAATGCGATACATGATAAGTATAGAAAAATCTGAATTACAGTAAGTATATGCAACATATATACTGTATATTCAATATATAAATTAAGGTAAGAAGTGCAAAAACAGAAATTTAAAAAAATATTGAGGTAGTGTTCCTGGGTTCAATGTCCATTCAGAATTCGGATGGTGGAGGGGAAGAAGCTGTTCCTGAATCGCTGAATGTGTGCCTTCAGGCTTCTGTACCTCCTTTCTCATGGTGGCATTCCTGGGTGCTGGTGATCCTTGATGACGGCGGCTGGCTTTCTGAGATATTGCTCCGCGAAGATGACTTGGATACTATGGTGGCTAGCACCCAGAATGGAGCTGATTAATTTTACAACTCTCTGTAGCTTACTATGTTCCTGTGCAATTGCCACCCTCCGCCCCATTCCAGATGGTGATGCAGCCATTCAGACTACTCTCTGCAGAACATCTGTAGAAGTTTTTGAGTATTTTAGCTGACAAACCAAATCTCCTCAAACTCCTGATGAAATATAGCTACAGTCATCCCTTCTTTATAGCTGCTTTGATATGTTGGGACCAGGTTGGATCCTCAGAGATCTTGACACCCAGGAACTGGAAATTGATCATTCTCTCCCCTTCTGGTCCTTGAGGATTCGTTTGTGTTCACTCGTCCTATCCTTTCTGAAGTCCACAATCAACTCTTTCGACTTCCTCACTTTGAGTGCAAGGTTATTGCTGCAACACCACTCAACTAGCTGGTATATCTCGCTCCTGCACGCCTTCTCGTCACCATCTGAGATGGTTGTATCATCAGCAAATTTACAGATGGCATTTGAGCTGTGTCATGATTTTTTTTTGCAGCATCAGTACAGTGTAAGATGTAAATATTACTAGAAGTCACATAAATAAATAAATATTGCAAAAACGGATTAACGAGGTGGTGTTCACGGGTTCATGGACTGTTCAGAAATCTGATGGCAGAGGGGAAGAAGAAGCTGTTCCTAAAACGATGAGTTGGGGGGTGGGTTTCTGTACCTTCTCACTGATAGTAGTCCGTGATGAGACGAGGACAGACCCCTGATGGTATGGGTCTTTAATGATGGATGTCATCTTTTTGAGGCACCACCTCTTGAGGATGTTCTCAATGGTGAGGAGGGCTGTGCCTATGCTGAGTCCACAACCATCTGTAGCCTCTTTTTATCCTGTGCACTGGAGCCCCCACAGGCTGTGAGGCAATCAGCTAGAAAGCTCTCCACTGTACATCTGTAGAAATTTGCAAGTCTTTGGTGACTAACAAATCTCCTCAGACTCCTACTGAAGTAAAGCCACTGGCATACCTTCTTCATCAATGTGTTGGGCCCACTCGAGACCCTCTGAGATGCTGATGCCTAGGAACCTGAAACTGCTTATCATTTCCACCACAATCAGCTTCCTGGTCTATGATCATCATTATGTCTATCTATACTCATCTATTAATTTGCTCTACACCTTGTTCGTTCAAGTACTGTCCAGATTCCTCTTAAATGTCATTCCCGTTCCTGCCTCCATCACCACCTCCAGCAGCTCATTCCAGATTCCAACTACTTTTTGGATGAAAAGTGTACTGTTCTGATCCCCTTCGAGCTGCCTGCCCTTTCCCGGAGCAGCACGCAGAAAATGCTGGAGGAACCCAGCAAGTCTGTCAAGAATAAAGAGCTGATGGTTTGGGCTGAGACCATTCATCAGTATATTCAGACCCTTCAGAACTGATGAAAAGTCTTAGCCCAAAATGTTGACTCTTTTTTCTGGAAAAGCTGCTTGGCCTGCTGAGTTCCTCCAACATTTTGTGTGTGTGTGTATCTGAATTTCCAGCATCTACAGAATATCTTTCACCATAAACCTATGTCCTCGAGTTTTAACCACTCCTACCATTGCAAATAAACACTATAACCCTATCCATGTCTCTTATAATTTATGAGCCTCTGTAAGGTCTCCTCTCAGCCTCCTTCACTCTAAGGAAAACAGACCCAGTCTACCGAATCTCTCATTATATAAAAGTTTCGCAAACCAATGCAACAAATGAGGTACTGGTATTGTTACCAATTATATAATTATGTTGCCTCCATCCACTTGTATATGTTAAAGAAACGTTTGTTTCATCTTGTATGAATTATCTAGATCCATTTCATCTCAAATTACTTTGCATAATAATTAACATGAAGAGGTATCTTGGTCAGTACGGACAAGGCCTCATGGTGGCATTGCAACTAGCATGACACTATCGCCAGAGTTCGGAGTTCAATTCCGGTACCGACTGTAAGGCGCTTTTACATTCTCCCTGTAACCACATCGTTTTTCTCCAGGCTCTCTGTTTTTTTCTGACAGTCCAAAGATGTGCCAGTTAGTAAGTTAATTGGTCAATGTAAATTGTCCTGTAATTAGGCTGGTGTTAGGTGGGTTGCTGAGTGGTGCAGCCTGTTGGTCCGGAAGGGCCTGTATCTCTAAATAAAATAAAATAAAGTTAAGCATAGTCTTGTTTCCATGTTGTATGGCCCTATGGCTCAGGGGCTCGTTGTCAAGTCACTAAAGTGAGAGAATTTTTGACGTTAGTGAATGGTGTGAGGAAAATAACAACTTAAATTGACCAACAGGAATCAGCAGCCATAATGTGTTGTGCTGCACACATGAGGCAGCTAAACAAGATAAGAAACCATGGTATTACAGGAAAGAAATGAGCATGGATGGAAGATTGGTTGACTGGCAGAAGGTAAAGAGTGAGAATAAAGGGGTCCTTTTCTGGCTGACTGCCAATGATTAGTGATATTCCCTAGGGATAGGTATTGTGTTTGCTACCTTTCACATAATATATTTAATGATCTGAATGACGGAATTGATGGCTTTGTGGCCAAGTCTGTAAGTTATACAAAGATAGGTGTCTGTGCTGATTTTGTACGTTTACAGCCAATCAAAAGAACATGGCAAATGAATTCCTCCTATTTGGAACTGATACACAGTTTTATAGAACTGTAGAGATATTGATGGTGTTCTAATGTATTCTGTATTTCATTCAGATACATAAATTGCTACTCAGTTAAACAGTAGTTTGTCTTTTTTATACCTTTTAACTATTTCCTACTTTTTATTAGTTATTAGATGAATTAATGTAAGACTGAAGCTGTAGTTTAATCATTTGTACTTTTTAACAAATTCATGTAATTTTCACAGTATGTGGTGGTTTGTCCCCACTTACTGGCAGAAGGCATTATAACAGTTACATATGCCTTTTTATTTTTCATTGGCTAAATATTAGAATATTACGCACGTGATGTAATTATGCAACCAGTGATTGGTTTATTTTTATCTAAGGAATTTTGTCTTATCTCGATGATAAAGGTGACCGATTCTTCAGAGGTGCCATCTTTTCTTTTTCATCTTTTCATCTTCGTCTTCTTTGCTTGAATCTCTGCTTTGCTTCCCGGCTTTTCACTTAGTTGGCTTAGTCCTTGTATGTTTGTTTAAACTTTAAAATAAATAATTGTTCAGAATTAAGATTGCTCACCATTCTTAAACCCCAGAAGAACTTTAAGGATTAGAACAGAGATCCAACAATACTAGGTGTAATTAGTGGTCAAACTAAATTAGCATTTCAATTAGCTAACAGCATATTTAAGTGGCGAACAAAAAAATCATTTCCCATGGCTCACTCTTTCTGGCTAACAACAAAGTAACTGCAAGCATGGTTACTCATTTGCTTCTACCATGCCACAACCCAAATGACAGATTACCATAATAAACATGCCACAAAATATAATACAGACAGAAAATAGATCCATGGCTTCCACAGACCAGAAAATAGATATATGGCCTCTACATCCCAGCCCCAAATTATGACTGTATAATAATTACAACTACATACTACTAAAATATGAGACATGAATTCTTCAAGACAAACATCTTAACATTTATGCAAATATTCTTTCTTCTTTCTTCTTCCAGTCAAGTCATGTAACAGTCATCTAGGCCAGAGGTTACCACCACTTAGCCTAGTGCAGAATGTAGCTTGTAATATATGGATTGATCTCTTTTAGAGCAATGACTCGCCTTAGCACTACTCATGGACTGATAACTTATCTATGCACACTGATCTGTTGTCTATGCATGCACATTGATCTGTGCTCTGTCTGTCTGTCTCTCTCTTTCTCTACAATATGAATACACAAGTTAACCTGATCTCCCACGCATGTGCTTTTATTTATTTGATATGTAGTTGTACAGACACAACAAATTGGTGACAAATACGAACCTAAAAGTCTGGACAGAGATACCGAGAGGAAAGAGTTAAACAGTATAGACATGGCACAGACGCTAACAAAGGGATACACGAGTAACTGCACAGTACACAGTGAAAGACAACAACTAGCAAAGTTAAAGTAAAAAAAAAACAGGAGGTGATGGCCTTAGTCGCGAAAGTTGACGAAATTGATAGTGCTAATGAGGACTGGGAATCATATATTGAGACAGTGAACAGTATTGTAATGTGAACAACGTTGACTAGGAAAATAAAGTCTCTGCACTTCTTAGCTTAATGGGTACTAAAACATACTGGCGCTTATGCAACTTAGTAACTCCTGAAAAGGCAGCAAGTAAGATGTTTGATGAAATTATTACAAATTTTTGCACCCAAAACTGCTGGTAATAACTGAGAGATTTAGATTTAACAAAAGGAACCAGTCAAAGAATGAAAACATTACTGAATACATTGCAGAACTGTGCAAATTTTCCCAGTACTGTGACTTTAGAGAAGGACTTTCTGATGTATTAAGGGTTAGGCTTGTATGCGGCATGCATAGTTAAAACAGTCAAAAGAAGCCACTGTCAGAAAGAAACTTAACTCTAAAACAGCCATTGACCATTGCAATATCTTTAGAGACTATAGCAAAGGATACAGCAGAACTACAGAAAAGGAGCTTAGAATATGAAATGCACAAAATGTCCCTGAATGGTGCGAAAAACCAAAAATGTTATCGATGTGGAAAATCCTTTGACTGTTGTTTCAAAGAAAAGGTCTGCAGGAAGTGTCACAGCCAAGGTCACATAGAGCCAGTGTGCAAGTCAGACAAAAACAACAAACAAAGAGAAAAACTATACAGAGTTAAAAGATTCAAACACAAAGCTAAACAAATGCATAAAGTGACTAAATGTGAAGCAGAATTGGACAACACAGAGTCTGACAAAGGTGAGCGGCCATGTCTAGAACTGCATAGCATCACTGAAGCAGATCACAAAATCATCTGGTTCAAATAGATGTATCCGGTGTAAAACTGTAAATGGAGCTGGATACAGAATCAGCTTTGGCTATAAATTTCAGAGGCTGACTACAACAGGCTGTTTTCTAAGCTACCAGTAGAAAGGACCTCACTGATGCTAAAGACCTACACCGATGAAGAAGTGTCTCCCACAAGCAAACTAAGAGTGACGGTGATGTATGGAGGCCAAACACAGAAGTTAGAACTTCATGTATTGAAAAGTGTTGGGCCAGCACTTTTTGGACATGAATGGTTGAGAAAAATCCAACTAGACTGGAACACAATCAAAGCTCCCAGTGTGACATCAACAGGCAAAAAAAGCCCAAATGGTAGCACTAACCAGAGACTGGTACAGCCGCATAATGCTAGTGAGAAGCTGTTTGAGAAGGATATTGGTAGACTCAAAGGCATGAAGGTCAGAATTGAACTGGATGAAGCAGCTACACCAAGATTCCATAAAGCGCATCCAGTGCCTCACATACTATGTCCTGATGTAGATGCTGAACTGCAGAGCTTGGAGACATCTGGCATTCTCTCCAAGGTTGAGTGGAGTGATTGGGCTGTGCCCACTGTCCCGGTGATCAAGAAAGGGAAGGCAGGAGCTTCTCGCATATGCGGGGACTTTAAAGAGAGCATCAACCTGGTGCTGTGTACTGTGCAATAACCTTGCCACAGATAGGAGACATTTTTGCATCTTTGGCAGGTGGGGAGAGATTTTAAAAGACTGACTTGTCACAAGTCTATCTGCAAATGGAGATTGAGGTGTCAAGCAGAAAGTTCCTCACAATCAACACTTACAAGGGGCTGTTCCAGCATAATTGTCTTGTCTGTGGCATCACATCAGCTCCAGCAATCTGACAAAGAGCAATGGAACAAGGCTCCAGGATATTCCAGGAACACAATGTTACCTTGATGATATCATTGTGACTGGCAGAAATGATGAAGAGCACCTCCAGAACCTTGGTAAAGTGTTTACCAGGCTGAGTGAGTATGGTCTGCGTGCAAAGAGTGTGAAATGTGAGTTTTTCAAGCATGAAGTCTCATATTGTGGACATATCATTGACAAGTATGGCTTACATAAGTCACAAGAGAAGATTGAAGCAGTGCTACAGGCTCCTAAACCAGAGAATGTGTCACAACTCAGGTCATACTTGGGTCTTGTAAAATATTACCACCGGTTTCTCCCAAACATTGCTACTATGTTGCACCCACTGGTGGAAGTGTTGCAGAAAGGAACAAAGTGGGAATGGTCAGAAAGATGTGAAAGAGCATTCAAGGAAACAAAGAGACTAATAACATCAGATGAACTGGTCACCCATTATGACCCACCTCTGCCCATCAGCCTGGAATGCAATTCATCCCCTTAAGGCATTGGGGCCATTTTGTCACACATTATGAAAGATGGATCTGAATGCCTGATTGCATTTGCTTCAAGATCACTGACAAGGCAGAATGCAACTACGTACAGATCGACCGAGAGGACCTTAGTCTAGCATGGGGAATAAAGAAGTTCCACCATAAACTCTACAGACAAAAGTTTACCCTAGTGACAGATTACAAGCCCCTTGTGTCCACTTTCAATTCCAGGAAGGGAATTCCAGTGATGACTGCTACCCGGTTACAATGTTGGATACTATCCCCGGGAGCACACACTTATAACGTAGAGTTCAAAGGTACCAAACAACACAGCAATACTGATGGCTTGTCACGTCTACCACTGTTGGCAACAGAAGGAAAAAAGCCCTCATATTGTGACCCAGCAGAAGTGTTCAACACAGCATTGGTGGACCAGTTGTCGATAACAAATTCTGAGATACAAAGGGAAACAAGGAATGACCCGATGTTGACTAAAGTCTATGACATCACCATGCCAGGATAGCCAGCTCATGGTAATGCTATGTTTCCGAAGTTCTCGGTGAGGTGAGACCATCTGTCCATATGTGAAAGAATGCTGATATGTGGATTTCACGTTGTGGTTCCCTCTAAACTGTGCACTAGAGTGTTAGAGAATCTGCACGAGGGACACCTGGACACAGTCAAGATGAAGAATCTCACCCGGAGCTACACGTGGTGGCTGGGAATAGGTAGACTGATTGAAGACTTAACCAAAAGCTTTTCAGGATGCACAAAATTCAAAATGTATCCCTACAGACACCATTACACCTGTGGGAGTGTCAGCCTTCATCATGGTAACGAGTATGTATTGACTTTGCTGGGCCATTGATGGACTCCACGTTTCTGATTGTTGTGGATGCACATTCAAAGTGGCCAGAGCTCATACCAATGAAGTCAACCACATCAGAAAAGACTGTTTCCACTCTGAGGATATCCTTGCCAGCAATGGCTTACCTAAACAAATTATGAGTGACAACGGACTGCAATACACTTCAGAAGAGTTCAGAAGATTCATGAAGAAAAATGGCATCAAACATTTCAAGTCAGCTCCTCACCATCCAGCAACAAATGGGTTAGCTGAAAAGTTTATCCCAGACTTCTAGAAGTCCATTAAAGCTATGGACAGGGAGGATATTTCTCAACAGCACAAGGACAATTTCCTTTTTGTGTAACAGAACTCTGTTCATGTGATGACAAATTAAACACCTGCTATGCTGTTCATGAGCAGGAATCTGAGATCTCACATGGAGCTCCTGAAACCAGATCTACAGAGGAAAGTACAGAATAAACAGATCATCCAGTGAAGCTGCAAGGACTTCGAGGTTGGACGGGAAGCCCTAGTGTGTGATTACCGAGAAGACAAGTGGGCTTGTAGCTACAAGATCTGGACCACTGATGTACACAGTGGATGTTGGAGATCAGATGTGGAGACGTCATGTGGACCAGATAATGGATGCTCAGCCAAAGAACACAACTGAGTTGACTGCATCCAACAACAGACACAATGCAGCCACGGGACTTGCCTCTCAGTGATGATAAAGTCACTATCAGCAACATGACACCTGAGACAGAGAAATTTGTCTTTGACAAGACACCTGCCGAACCTGATGCCACTCCACAGGTCCAAAGGCACTATCCTGAAAGAAACAAGACTGCCACCTGAAAGACTGAATCTTTAGTATAGTGAAGTTTGTTATGGACTTTTACTGTGAAAACATGTTTATCTGAATATGGGTTGTGAAAGTGAAGTTGAATATTTTATGACATCTACAGTTTTATGCCACATTAATCTAAAGGGGGAGGAAGTGTACTGTATGGATTGATTTATTTTAGAGCAATAACTCCCCTTAGCATTACTCATGGACTGATAACTTACCTACATGCATTGATCTGTTGTGTACACATGCACATTGATCTGTGTTCTCTCTCCCTTCCCCCCCTTGCTTCAATGTGAATACAAAAGTTAAAGCAATCTCCCTTGTGCATGCTTTTGTTTGATACGTAGTTGTACTGACACAACATATCTCCTCAAACCTCTGCCTCCTGTAGAAGACAGATCTTGGTTATAGGCCTGTCTAGGCAGCTGGTCTTGGTCTTGATGTGCACACAACTCCTCTTCTATGAATGACTCTTCTGGCAATCCATGAGTTTTGAGGCATTATGTCATCAACAATAAGCGCAATAACTCATGGGACGAAATTCCATTTCATACCTGACCATTTCAGACATTCCTGCAATTGTGGTAAATACTCATTGACCCACCATTTCCAAAACAAGTTTGACATGTATTGGACCTGCTTGTATCTACAATGAGCATAAATGTCTTCCTTTTGAAACTCTCCTGGTGGTAAGGATGATGAGATCTTCGGAAGCAGCACATGGTTGGGTGTTAATGCTTCCAAATCATTGGAATCGGGGGATGCTTTAGGAATTGGATGACCATTGATAATAGCCTCAACTTCACAAAGCAATGAATGGAAACTCTCTTCGTCAAGACCCATACCTTCATAGTGGAATTGAGGACCTTTCACACAGACCTGATCAACTTCACCCATGTTCCTCCATGATGTGAACCAGCCGGGGGGTTAAAAATCCACAATTCCTTTTTGAAGAAGGACATTACTAATCCATGAATGATTCCACTTCTCAATGGCTTCTCGCAACTCACACTCAGCTCCAACAAAGTTTGTCGCATTAGCAGAGTGCAGTTCACAAACCTGTACTTGTCTTGCTATAAAGCAGTGAGGTGAATTAACAAAGGAATCTGTGTCTAAAGAAGATGTCACTTCAATGTGAACAGCTCGTATAGCTAGACAGGTAAATATGACCCCATATCCCTTCAACATACTCCTTCTGCTCTTCACCTCAAAAGCTCCAAAGTAGTTCACTCCTACACGTGTAAACAAGGTTCATCCACAGAGACTCTGTCCAGAGGTGGATCTGCCACATACTGGCATCCTGTGGCTGCATACAACCATCAAAAAGTAATACACTTAGACAGGTTTCATCTTACAGCTGTACTCGCACGAGGAATCCAGTATTTTTGGCACAGCCTAGATAACACGTGGTTACGACCACCATGTCCCACCTCTTGATGTACATGCCTCAGAATGAGATCTAAGATATGATCCTTTGACAGTATAACAGGATGCTACAACTCTTCAGGCATGGTTACCCTACTAAGCCATCCACCAACTCTCAAGACACCATCTTCAAGTACTGGATTGAGCTTGAAAATATGGCTGTTCCTTTTCACTCTTTCTCCCCTTTGCAAACTTGCAAATTCCTCTGGAAATCTCTTTCTTTGGAAAAATTCAGTGATCTCCATTTCAGCCTTTCTGATCTCCTCCGCTGAGAGACAACCTCGGCCGATCTGACCTTCGACTTTCTCAATCTCTCCTTCCAAAGCATACCCTTGTTTTTCTTCATCTAAGACAGACTGAGCAAGAGCAATGTACAATTGCTTCCTCTTCCAACTGAAAAACTAGATGTTAGATGGTTCACAAAAGTTCTCACCATCTAAGCCAGTTGAAATGTTGACTATTTATTCTCTTCCATAGATGTTTCCTGGCCTGCTGAGTTCCTCCAGCATCTTCTGTGTGTTGCTTCACAGGAAAAGTCTTCCCCACTTCCCCACAACATGCCTTGCCACCATCCAGACCATGCCCTCTTCTTATTGATGCCATTGGGAAGGAGGTACAGGAGCCTTAGGTCCCACACCACCAGTCATTACCCTCCAACCACCAGGCTACTGAACCAGCATGGATAACTTCACTCACGTCAACTCTGAACTGATTCCACAACTTATTGACTCACTCTCAAGGAATCTACAACTCACATTCACTATTAATATGTATATTTGCACATTTTTTCCTTCTTTTGCACATCAGTTATCTGTCTGCTTTTGTGTGCATTTTTAATCGATTCTATTGTTTCTTTGTACCTAACGTGAATACTGGCAAGAAAATGAACCTCACGATAACATACACCAAGTGTACATTGATAATAAATTAACTTTCAAAAGAGAAAATGTTGTAAATTCACATCAGGCAGCATCCATAGAGAAAGAAACAGTGTTGATATTTCTAGTTAAATGGGAGTTAACTTGCCAAGTTAAATTGCGTTTCAAAATGTTCATTGTAGCTGACAGTGACAAACTTATCGTTCGATATGTTTGACGACAAACAGCGCCGAGACTTTGTGCCTCGAAGCTTTGAGCTCATATTATTTTTTGTTTATATTAATCAAACTGGGAAAGGATATGGAATGGACTTTGAAACAGATCTTTCTCAGAGACATTAGCAGACAAATCCAGCCACCCCAGCCACCCCCCTCGACCACACACAACGGGAACTCTGCATACGTGGAAAGATTAATGCAAGGGACGGCGCACGTCCATTCAGCGATGGCGTCCCTGTTTGATCCTTTCCACAATCCTCGATCGGCAGTCGCAATCATTTTTTAGTCGAGAAACCCCCATCTACTCAGCAAAGCAGGGTTTCCGGTCAATACTCATGTTAAACCATTGCAAACTTTCACGTCAGGGTACCAGGCTGAGTGATGCTTTACTCTCAATGAACTTTCTGCGTCCAACTCATTCCCTGAGGTTTTTACTTTCCGTGTTAAATCACGGTCGCTACATTCCCCTCCTGCCCCGGCCTCGGCCTTCGGTGGCAGTCCCGCCTCTCTCGGCCGTCGCGGGATGGAGGGAGGGAGGATGGATGGGGGTTTGGGGGGTGCACACCGGCGGCCGGCAGCAGCCGGGAGTTGGGCAGCTGCACCGAAATCCTGCCAACGCCTGCAGTGGGCGGTTCTTGTGTTGAGTCAGGCGAGAGGCGGGGAACGTTTCCCCGGCGGAGAGGGAGCGGAGCCGGCCATGAAACCTGGGTAGCTGTCCAGGTGAGTCCCAGGAAAGCAGCCGAGCTCACGTTGCACGTTGGTGGCGACGGACGCACGGTGCGAGGCCGGGCCTCTGACTTGCCCCGGCGAGGGGTATGGATGTGGAGGAAGTGGGGGGGGTGTTGTGAGCCGGGCGAGGCTACCCGCTCCATTTGTGCGCTGACCAACAACCCTCCCTCCGCTCGACTCTAATTTATTTCTTGCTAAACTCGTATGCATTGGCTGAATGTCTTCCATAAACTGGTCGTTAATCAGTGGAAAACAGCAGCTTCCTGCCTCCCGTGGGCGGCTCCCGGCCAGCGCCTTCTGTTGTGGAGAGTAACTTGTTGCCTTGCCTCTCCAGTGGGGTTAAGCGCTGTGTGTTACTGCAATTCCACGAGTACTGGTAATACAATGTCGTAATACACTCTTTAACTGGAAACATTTAATGTTCATGCAAAATTCGACGTTCTGATAAAGTTCAATTGCTTTACCCCAGTGCATTGCATCTTGGAATGAGTGCTGCTTTAAGAGTGCACTACTCGACTGTAAACAGTTACGTGCTCTTGCTTGCAGAGTGCAGGACATGGCCTCGAAACTTCTCCACAGGTTTCGGAGGAAAGCTGAGAAATGCGGTGTTGCTGATGAAACGGCGGAAGACTTTCCCGAGAGATCGGAACTTTACGACGAGACAGACGGGGTGTCCGCCCGTCTCAGCGGGACGCTGAGCTTCGGGGATTCGGATGTAGCGGAAGAAAACGGGGCCCAAGCTGTGGACAGTGACACTGATTTTTTATGCAGCTTTGAGAGTGATGAGCTTGAAAGGACAGGTAAAAGTAGTATCTTATTTCTTTTAAAGATTTGGAAATTCTTAAAGCTGGAATTGGTTTATTATTGTCACATGTAGCAAGATACAATGAAAAGCTTTTCTTGCATACTCATCATTCAGATCATTACACAGTGCATTGAAGTGGAACAAAGTAAAACAATAACAGAATGCAGAATAAAATGTAACAGCTAGAGAGAAAGTGCCGTACAGGGAGACAATAAGATGCAAGATCATAACGAGGTAGATTGTGAGGTCGAGTCCGACTTATCATACTAGGAAACTTAAATAGTTTTATAACAGTGGGGTAGAAGCTGGTGTCTTGTGGTATCTCTGGAGGGGAAGGCCTCTAGTCCTCGGCTTTACTTGTTGCTCGGCAGCCGGGATGGGGTCGAAGTGCTCGGTGTCGAAGGGCTGGTTAGAGGACAGACTCATAGTCGGCTGTGGTCGGGTGTTTCCAATGCATCGACAGTTGTCGGTGCCTGAAGGCTTATGGCAGAGAGAGTTTCTCCCTTCTGCCGCCTGCTATAGGGGACTCTCAGGAGTCAATCGGAACTTTGAGACTTTTTTTTACCGTGCCATGGTCTGCTCTTTATCAAATTATGGTATTGCTTTGCACTGCTGTAACTGTATGTTATAATTAGGTGGTCTTGTCAGTGTTAGTCTTTGGTTTGTCCTGTTTTTCTTTGTGATATCACTCTGGAGGAACATTGTATCATTTCTTAATGCATGCATGCATTTCTAAATGACAATAAACGAGGACTGAGTGTCCTCATAATCTAATCTAATCTAATCTAATCTTCTGCCCCATGGAAGAGGGAAGAGAGAATGGCTGGGGTGAGTGGGGTCTGATTATGCAGACTGCTTTACTGAGGCAGAGGAAGGTGAAGACTGAATCCATGGAGGGGAAGTTACTCTTCACGGTGTTTTGAGCTGTTTCTACAACTTTCGACAGTTCCATGAGTGACGTGCAGAGCAGTTGACAAGTCGTGATGTATGCAGACAGGATGTTTTCTATGGTGCATCAATTAAAAGGTGGTAAGGGTCGTCAGGAGCATGCTAAATGTCTTTAGCCTCTGAAAGTGCGGGTGTTGGTGAGCTTTTTTTTGTTTGTGCTTGGATCAGGTTGGTGAGGTTCACTCCTAGAAACTTAAAGCTCTTAGTCCTCTGAACCTCAGCACTTTTGATGAAGACAGGAACGTGTACACCCTCCCTTCTTCCCCCCCCCCCGAAATCAATGACCAGCTCCTTTGTTTGCTGACATTGAAGGAAAGGTTGTTGTCTTGACACCATGTCACTAAGCTCAATATCTCCTTCCTGTAAATTGCAGATGACTGTACTGGTGCTGTCTATGTTAAAGAATTTACCATGTACAATTTCTGGCTTTGTGTACTAAGGTTAAGGAAAGCATTAGTTTCCTGATGAAGTTGTCGCTGACACTTGCTGCCAATAAAGTTCTCAGGTTCATGTGGGAAATAGCCGAAAGAGTGAAAAGCGTACTGTGTTATCCAATGGTATTCATCAATAGTTGATATCTCCTCTTGCTTACCCCCGGAAAAGGTCTCCACTCAGGCCCATCAGTCCATTGTCTCCTGCACCATCACCAAACTCAACATCTATGAAGATCTCCTATCCACTGCCACCAGCCTCAGAGTTCTTAACCGCACACTGCTCATTTCTACCTCCTACCAAGATCCACAAACCTGACTGTCTGTAGGCCCATTATTACTGCCTGCTCCTACCCCACTGAACTTGTGTCCGCATACCTCAACTCTATTCTATCCTTCTTGGTTCAGTCTCTTCCAGTGTACACCTGCGACACTTCAATCACATGCTCTCAATCTTAAAAACAACTGTCAATTCCCTGGAGCTGATTACTTCATTTTCACCATGGATGTTTCTACCACCCCCCCCCCACCCCCACCAAGAAGGCCTCAAAACTCTCCGCTTCTTTCTTGACGACAGACCCAACCGGTTCCCTCTGCCACCACACTCCTCCATCTGGTGGAATTGTCTCTCACACTAAATAATTTCTCTTTCAGCTCCTGCCACTTTCTCCAAACCAAAGTGTAGCCATGGGCACCCGCATGGCTGCCCACTCTTTCCCCCCCCCCCACCCCACTATGCCTGCCTTTTTGTGGGCTGTGTGGAATGGTTCATGTTCTAAACTTCACTAGTAATGCCCCCCTAACTCTTTCTGCGCTATAACAATGACTGCATTGATACTGCTTCAAGCACCCATTCCAAGCTGGTCAATTTAATCAATTTTGCCTCCAACTTCCATCCTGCCCTTAAATTCACTTAGTTCATTTCTGACACTCCCCTCCTCTTTTCTTGATCTGTCTCCATCTCTGGAGCCAAACTTTTATAAACCTACCAACTCCCACAGCTATCTTAGCTATACTTCTTCCCACCCTATCACTTGTTTAAAAAAAAATGCCACTCCATTTTCTCAGTCCCTTTGTCTTCACCACATTTGTTACCAGGATGAGGCTTTCCTTTCCAGAACATTGGTGATGCCCCCCCCTTCAAAGTATGGGGTTTCCTTCCTCTTCCATTGATGTATCTCCTCCAGTTCCCATCTTTCTCCCACCTTAATACAGATAGAATTCCTCTTGTCCTTGCCTACCACCCCACGAGCTTTCATGTCCAACACATCATTCTCTACAACTTCCATCATCTTCAATGGGATCCTACCACCAAACAAATCTTTACCTTCCCCCTATCCACCTTCCACAGGGATTGCTCTTCCGCATTTTTCCGTTGTCCATTCATCACCTTGCACTAATCTCTTTTCTGTCACTTATCTCTGCAAGCGGAAGAAGTGCTACACCTGCCCATTCACCTCTTCTGTCACCTCCACTCAGGTCCCCAAACTGTCCTTCCAGGTGAGGCAACACTTCACCTGCAAATCTGTTAGGGTTGTCTACTGTATCCAATGTTCCCAACGTGTCCTTCTCTACATTGTTGAGACCCAATGTACATTGAGGGACCACTTTATCAATCACCTTTGTTCCATCCACAACAAGCAGGATTTCCCAGTCGCCAACATTTTAATTCCAAACCCCATTCCATCATATTCTGTGGCTTCCTGTACTGCCTTGATGAGGCCACGCCCACAAAATGTTGGAAGAACTCAGCAGGCCAGGCAGCATCTATGGAAAAAAGTACTTCTTGATGAAATATCGACTGTACTTTTTTCCATAGATGCTGCCTGGCCTGCTGAGTTCCTCCAGCATTTTGTGTTTGTTGCTCGGATTTCTAGCATCAGCAGATTTTCTTTTGCTTGCAATTTGATGAGGAGCTGCACCTCGTATTCCGTCTGGGTAGTCTTCATCCTGATGGCATGAGCATTGATTTCTCTAACTTGCTGTAATATTTACAACTCCCCTTTCCCTCTTCCATTCCCCACTCTGGTGCCCCTCTTAACTCTTCTCATATGCCTGTCACCTCCCCTTGGTGCCCCTCCTCCTGTTTCTCCCATGGTCCACTCTCCTCACCTGTCAAGATTCCTCCTTCAGCCCTTTACCTTTTCCACCCCTCACCCCTCAGCTTCTCACTTTCTATCCCCCCCCCCACAACCCACCTAGCTTCGCCTGTCACCTTCTAGTTTGTAATTGTTCCATTCCCCCGCCCCCCCCACCTTCTCAGTCCGGTTTCTTCCCCCTTCCTTTCTTTCCAGTCCTAAACGTTTGGCTGTTTATTCCTTTCTGTGGATGCTGCCCAACACGCTGAGCTCCTCCAGCATTTTGTGTGTGTTCACCAGTATTTGAGACTTCAATCCCATTTTTGCAGCATTTCCTTCTTAGGTAGTTCCTTAGGAGGACTTCAGTTTTGTAGATTCTCACATGGCTGTTTCTGCCTCCTGCAGGGCAGGTGTTGCTTGGCAGGGATGAGGTTCACCAGTTTGAGAGGAGGTATGCACCTCCTGCTATTTATACTGGGCCTCTTTGCTTGTATCAGTTCCCCATGTCATCACACATGTTCCTGCTCCACTTTGAGTGGTCAGAGGACAGCGATTCTCAACAATTAGTGGAAATGTTGTGTTTCTCCCAGAGGATCTGGGAACATCCTGAGTTTTTCTTTCCTCTCTGTCCACCCAACAGAGGGCAGAATAGAGAATCTGATTTGGAAGTCTCGTGCTGGGCATGTGAAAGCCATGACCTACCCAGTGGAACTGTCTGTGCATGATGAGAGCCTCAGTAACTGGAATGCTGGCCTGTGTGAGGACATTAACATGAGGTCACGTATTCTACCAGTAGCTTTTTGGTGATGACATGGAATCTGTTCAGTACTGGAAGCAGTCCACATCTCAGGTTCAGGAGACCAGCATGTGCCAAGAGGCTCCAGGCAGTCACTGATATAGAGTTAATCAGTTTACCACTTCCATTGTCTGTGTGCAGCCATAATAAGAATATTGTTGTCTGTTATATTATAATATTGAGTTGAGAGTTAAAGGACAAAAGTTTAGGGGTAACATGAGGGGGAAGTTCTTTACTCAGAGAGTGGTAGCTGTGTGGAATGAGCTTCCAGCAGAAGTGGTGAGGCAGGTTCGATGTTGTCATTTAAAGTTAAATTGGATAGATATATGGACAGGAAAGGAATGGAGGGTTATGGGCTGAGTGCAGGTCGGTGGGACTAGGTGAGAGTAGGGTTCTGCACGGACTAGAAGGACCGAGATGGCCTGTTTCCGTGCTGTAATTGTTATATGGTCTGAACCTCTGCACTGCTGGCTGAGTAGCTGGCTAAAAGATTTGGTACTGAAATAAGGGAAGGATAAGGCTTGATACCGTTTTACTCGGTTGTGTGGAGACAGGGACCATGACACCTTTCACCTCCCCATTTGTCTGTGACGGCTGTCTTCGCCGTGACCAGAAAATCGCCACACTCAATGGGAGAATATCCCAGTTTCATCGGATTAAGGATGGCAAGTAGTTTCTCAAGTCTGTAGTCACTATGGTTGGCACAGCGAGAGCCTGTCTCCACTGTCCCCTGGATTGGGCCCAATTCCACTGCTCTACGTTCAGAGGCTTCTCTAGCTGAGCCAAATGACCCTGGATTCAAATGGGAGCCGGGCCCAAGGTATCAACCAGCTCAACTCCCCCTTAGTGGAGCCTTGGTCTGTTGTATTATCGCTCCACTCCTTCACAACAAGAAATCCAACTACAGAATAGATTCAACATCCTGGATAAGAAGGGTTTCCCGCACTGTCTTGTCTCAACCTCCAACTCCTGGGGTATCAGGAACTCAATTATGAATGGCGAAATGCTCCAGATCGCCAGTAGGTACCCCTCAGCCTCCACTGCACCCTAACTGGGGTAGCTTTTGGGCTATCTCCCGGGTTGCAATGCTACTGCAGATTCCATTGTCTTCTCTCCCACTTCCAACAATGCTGATAATCATGACCCCATCACCAGGAAGATTAATTCAAAGCTGTTTGTTTTCGTGTTTGTCTGTGATATAACGTGCGAGCTCCCTTACCTGCTAACTGACCACCCCTCTGTGAAGAGGATCGTTGACCATGTTGGTACAAATGACATTGGTCAGCAACAATCTGAGCTGCTCAAGCCGTGACTTTAGTGGTGCCTTGAATTTCTAGATATCAGTGGCAAGGACATTTTTATCTCTGGACCAATCCTCACACTGGGTCATGGCTCTGGGGGTTTTAGGAGGCTCCTCCTCTACATGATTGGCTTCAGATGCGATGCGGTGCAGTGAACTTGGGCTTCATTGGCAATTTTAATCTATTCTGGCTATGCGCCACGGTGTTCAAAAAGCACCTTAGATACAGTCGACTGTGTGTCAACAATTTTTCAAGACTGAAGTACATGCGTTTAAAATTTATGGCACCAGTCCTGTCCTTTGCGTTATCATTTACTGCCCTCCTAAATCTAATGCTTGCTTTCTCTCAGAATCAGGTTCAGCATTAATGCCAACAGGTCTCAGTTTTAATTCACCTAGATTTCTGTGCTGCCTTTGACATAACTGACCATGACATTCTAGATATCCTTAAGCACTGGGTTGGTCTCTGGTAGTACATTCAATTGGTTTTGCTCATATCTTAGAGATTGTTTTCTGTCTTGGAGAGGAGCAGTTTTCTAAGAGAAACAATGTACTTTTTGGTGTTGCTCAGGGAAGTTGTCTGGGTCCCCTGCTCTTCTCTTTACACCTGAGGAGACATCATTGCAGAGCTTAAACTTCTGTGTAGATGGCACACAATTGTATATCTCGGATGAGCCCGATGATGATGACACCCTGCCTTGTCTGACTTCCGGGATGGGCTGCAACAGACAAATGACTGAGTAATAATTTCCTAAAACTCAATAGAGATAAAACCGGTTGGTCCCAAAGCTGGAAGAGATAAACTTACTTATAAACTTGGCAACTTGGCCCACGTTAAGTAAGTGACCAGAGCAGCATTTCTACGTGATGAAAGGTATGTCTGTTTCTGTCATGTGAAACTAGTTCGTGCCTTTATATTGCATAGACTGGATTAACGCAAAGCACTTTTTACTGGCCTTCTAGAACAATCTGTTGACAAACATCAACTCACTCAGAATACCACTGCTAGACTGTTAACTAAAACCAGAATGAGGGAGAGTATCACTCCTGGCACTGAGTTCCTGTATCTTGTAGAATTGATTTTAAATTTCTCTTATTTATTTTTAAAGCTCTCAATGGTCTGGGACCAAAGTACATCACAGAATTGCTTTCATTTTGTAATCCTGCTTGAGTTCTCAGGTCTTCTTCCGTCAGCCTCTTAAATGTAAACAATCTTCCTTGAAGGTAGTGCAGGCACGTGGCCAAGTGGTTAAGGCATTGGACTAGCGACTTGAAGGTTGTGAGTTCGAGCCCCAGCAGAGGACATGTGTTGTGTCCAGGCGTAGATCCATGGTCTTGCAGGACTAACGGATGCCTTCCTTGAAGGTTAATTTGCAAGTCAGCCTTTTGGAACTAAGCTTCTCAACCAATAAGGGATGCACAGTCCTTTGACACTTTTAAACTCCATCTCGAAACCTGTTGACTTAACCTTGCTTTTAATTAATGTCTTTTTGTTTTTTATTTTCTTGTTTGCACATTATCTCATTGTAAAGCACTTTGAACTACAACGTCTATATGAAAAGTGCTCTAGAAATGAGCATATTCTATTCTATATGTGGTTGATGTACATAGTCTGCAGAATGTTTACTGGTCAGTTTGTGATTCTGTTTTGTTGACTGGTCAGCAAGTCACCATTGCTGTCAAGTATCCCCTGAATCACTGTCACTGTCTTATTTGTCATGTGTACACAAAAAAAAAACAACAAACTACATCATTAGCATCTAATCAAATCAGCGTGGATTGTGCTGGGCATGCATCACCTCGCTTCAGCGCCAACATACCATGCCCATACAGTGCAACTCACTAACTCTAACTCGTAGTCTTTGGAAGGTGGGAGGGAACTTGAGCACCTAAAGAAACTTGAAAGCCACATCTTCACAGGGAGAACATATTAATTCCTTACAGATGGTAGTGGGATCTGTACCCCGATCTCTCAGCTGGCACTGTAATAGCATTACGCTAACTGCTACACTGTTGTGCCACCCCACCTTTGGAGTATTCTGTGCAGCTCTGATAATCCCACTAGGAAGGATGTGGAGGCTGTGGAGAGGGTGCAGAAGAGAGTCACCAAAATTTTTCTCTAACTGTAAGGAGAGGTTGGACAAAGGTGGATTGTTTTTTTCTGGGATATTAGAGGCTAAGACATAACTTGATAAAAACATATAAAATATGAGGCATAGATAGGATAGTTTTTCCTCGAGCGGAAGTATTAACTGCTAGAGGGCTTATGTTTAAGGTGAGAAGAGAAAAGTTCAAAGAAGGTTGATTGATGTGACACATTTTATTTACACAAAGTGGTAAGTGGCTGGGTGCTTCCGATCAGAAGCAAAAGCCCTTGGGACTTGCGTCCCCGCCTCACCGGCTGAGTGGTAGGTGCTTGGAACAGGGGAGGTGGCAGAAGCAAAAATGAAAGAGGGCTTTAGACAAACACCTGGACTGACGGCAGTAGGAAGGTATGGATCGTGTGCAGGCAAGTGGGATTTGTTTAATTTGCCATCATGGTCAGCATAGACATGATGGGCCAGAGGACCTGTTTCTGTGCTGTGGTTGTTTTGATTTTTGTTTTGTCTTTTTCACCATTAATCCTTCAATTGTAGTAGTTCCTGTGCCAGGTGTGACATTGAATTCTTTAGCTTGTATTTTCTGCTTTAGTTTCTGTCTCAGGAAGGCATTGGTTGAAGATTCGGCGGGCTCCAGTTATTTTGTTCTGGGTGTGGGCCAAATACCATTCATTTCCATACCAAGGTCCAATTACAGTCTATGTGCAAGTCTGAAAGTAGTGAAGAGAAAGCATTGTTTATTCACCACCGCCTACAATATCTGGGTTATGTTCTCAATCAAAAGCAAAACTTCTGTGGTTTCTAGCCCTAAGGCAATTGCCTTGAAATTGGCAGATCATTTAGTTCCATTTTCTGATGGTTTAACACACCATAGTTCAGTTTTAATTTGAGGAGTTGTCAATAACCATGGCATTCTAAAGGGTGAGGGTGAGCAGCCAGAAGTTATGATACTGAACATAATGGTACCAACAACGCTGGCAGGAAAAAGTCCTGAAGTTCAAAGTAAATTTATTATCAAAGTACATGTATGTCACCATATACAAACTCCGAGATACTCCGAGACAGGCATATTCAATAAATCCGATAACTCTAATAGAATCAGTGCCCACAAGAAGTGAGTCCATAGGTTGTGGGCACAGATCGGTGAAGTTGCAAGTGAAATTGAGTTAAGTTATCCCCTCTCGTTCAAGAGCCTGATGTTGAGGAATAATAACTGTTCCGGAACCTGGTGGTGTGAGTTCGGAGACTCCTGTATCACTTTCCTGATGACAGCAGTGAGAAGAAAGCATGATCTAGGTGGTGGGAATTCCTGATAATAGATGCTGCTGTCTGCGACAACACTCTGTGTAGATGTGCTCAATGGAGGGGAGAGCTTTACCCATGATAGACTGGGCTGTATTCACTACTTTTTGTAGGATTTTCCATTCAAGGGCATTGGTGTTTCCATACCAGATAGTGATGTACCCAGTCAAAATACTCTGCACCACACATCTATAGAAGTTTGTCGAAGTTTCGGATGTTGTGCCGAATCTTTGCAAACTTCTAAGGAAGTAGAAGCGCCACGTGCTTTCTATGTAATTGCAATGCCCATTGGGCCCAAGATATGAAATGATAACACCAAGGAGTTTAAAATTGCTGACCCTCTCCACCTCTGATCTCCTGGTGCGGACTGGCTCATGGACTTCCAGTTTACTCCCCCTGAAGTCCATAATCAGCTCCTTGGTTTTGCTGACATTGAGGGAGATTTGGAAGGGTAAATTGGGAACAGATGTACTCATGGAAATGCACAACTGAAATGGGGAGATTGTTTAGGTAACACGAAAACTGCTAGAGTAACTCCGCAGGTCGGTTGACGTATTGGGTCGAGACCCTTCAGGATTGGAAAGGAAGGGGGAAGAATCCAGAATAAGAAGGTGGGGGGAGGGGAAGTAGTACAAGCTGGCAGATAATAGGTATGTGGGGGAAGGGGGGTGGAGTAAGACTTTGGTAGGTGATAGGTGGAGGAGGTAAAGTGATTGGCACCTTCTCAGTGCACAGGTTTAGATGGGACGGACTTTGTTAGCCGTGTCCAGGAAGGTTTCCTGGCACAGAGAAGATATGTGTTAGAGGAGAGTGAACCATGGGAGTAAGGGAAGGAGGAGGGGCACCAGAGGGAGGTGATGGGTAGCTGAGAAGAGAAGGGGGTGAAAGAGGGGAACCGGGATGGTGAATGGAAAAAGAGAGAAGGATGGGGGAGAAATTACTGGAAGTTAGATAAATCAATGTTCATGCCGTCAGGTTGAAGGCTACCCCAAAGAACTATAAGGTATTACTCCTCCAACCTGAGAGTGGCCTCATCAAGGCAGTCGGAATGGGAAGTAGAATTAAAATGGGTGGTCACTGGGAAAACCTGCCTGTTGTGGTAGATGGAGTGAAGATGCTTGACAAAGCAGGCACCAGTCGGGTCTCACTGATGTCGAGGAGTCTGAACCAGGACAATTAGATACTGTATGGTAGACTCCCATTCTGACCTAAGACCATAAGATATAGGAGTAGGAGTAGGCTATTAGGCTCAGCGAGTCTACTCTGCCATTTCATCATAACTGATCCAATTTTCCTCTCAGCCCCAATTTCCTGCCTCCTCCCCATATCTCTTCATGGCCTGACTAATCAAGAATCTATGAACCTCTGCCTTAAATATACATAAAGACTTGGCTCCACAGCTGTCTTTGTCTGTGGCAAAGAAATCCACAAATTTACCACACTGTGGTTAAAGAAATTCCTCCTCATCTCTGTTCTAAAAGGGCACCCCTCTATTCTGAGGCTCTCCCATCATAGGAAACATCCTCTCTACATCCACTCTATAAAGGCCTTTCACCATTTGATAGGTTTCAATGAGGTCACCTTTCATTCTTCTGAATTCTAGTGAATACAGGCCCAGAGCCATCAAATGCTCTTCATATGACAGGTCATTCAATCCTGGAATCATTTTTGTGATGTCAGCACATCCTTTGTAAGACAAGGGGCCCAGAACTGCTCACAATACTCCCAAGTGAGGCCTCGCCAGTGCTTTATAAAGCCTCAATATTACATCCTTTCTCTTATATTTTAGTCTTCTTGAAATGAATGACATGCTGGTCTGTAGCCTTTCATAAGGCTCATTCAGAAAGCCTGGAGGCTTGGGGTCCAGGGTAACTTGGCTGTGTGAATTCAGAACTGGTTTGTCCACAGAAAGAAGAGGGTGGTAGTAGAGGGAGTATTTTCTGCCTGAAGGTCAGTGACCAGTGCTGTTGTGCAGGGATCTCTCTGAGACCCTTCTCTTCGTGATTTTTGTGAATGGCTTTGATGATTTGGAAAGGAGGGAGGAGAAGATGGCGGCACAACGCAGTGTGCGCGGCCATTCCGAATGAATATTGATTATGTGTAACTAGGGGGCCGTACACGATCCCGATTTGATGGAGACAGCCATGAGAAGCGCAGAGGAACATCTGGAGTAACTTCTGAAATGCCTGCTTCGCTGCCGCTGCTACTGTGCGATCAAGAATCTCCGGAAAAGAAGGCCCCAAATCCTCGGCTTTGCCTATTGCCGGGGCCGGAGTTGAAGCGCTCAGCAGAGATAGTTCTCGGTGTCGAAGAGGTGATCAGAGGCTCGGAGTTTACGGATGGACTCGTAGTCAGATGCTTCCTGGATGCTGCATCAGCAAGTTGGCGGCACTGGAGGTTTACCGTCTGCGTAAGATGATGGGACTTTCGAGAGACTCTGAGACTTTTACTGTGCCATGGTCTGTTCTTATCAAATTACGGTATTGCTTTGCACTGTTGTAACTATATGTTATAATTATGTGGCTTTTGTTAGTTTTTAAGTCAGTTTGTCATGTGTTTTCGTGATATCATTCTGGAAAAACATTGTATCATTTCTTAATGCATGCATTACTAAATGACAATAAAAGGGGACTGCGTGTCCTCATAATCATCATAATGAGGAAGTGGAAGGGTGGGTTAGTAAGTATGAAGATGACACACAGAATGCTGCTGTTGTGGATAGAGTAGAAGATTGTTGTAGATTACAACGGGACATCGATGGAATGCAGTGATAGATCAAGTCAGATGAAGGGGGAGTGATGAAGTGAGAAGCCGGGGGGGGGGTGGGGTGGGGGTGATAGGTGGGAGAGGTGACCTATCAACTGCCGGCTTATATTCCTTCTCCCCACCCCCTTGGCTTCTTCTCCTTTCCAGTCCTGATGTAGGGTCTCGCTCTGAAACCCTGACTGTTTTTCCTCTCCATAGATGCTGCCTGACCTGCTGAGTTCCTCCAGCATCTTGTGCGTGTTACTCTGGATTTCCAGCATCTGCAAAATCTCTTGTATTCTCTCAGCCCTTGAAAATTCCGGGGTTCACTGTAGTATTGCTTTGTAACATCTTTTGAAGAAAGAATTGGAGGTGTATTAGAGTTGCAACAACTTCCAATAGTCTGGAAAATCTGCAAATGTTGAGTGTGCCAGATTAATGGAGTTTTACTGTAAAATGGTTTGTTTTTTGGTACCTCAAGAATCTGGTGGATCCTTAATTGTGTGCAATTTATGTTAATAAATTGAGCAAAGACACGGGATATATTATAGCCAGATTTGTTGAAGATGCAAAGATGGCAAGGAAGGAAGACTTGGTAGTAGTGTTATTGAGGACTTCCTTTCCAAAGCAAATAGCCTCTGCGTCTGACTGTCTTTACCACATCTTTTTATTCAATTCTGAACTCATTAACAATGCAGCTTCCTTGATGCTTAGGACATTGCATTTATCACTTTGACTCAAAACCTATCAGTATCTAATATGAAAGTGTTACAATGCTTGTGTGCCTTTCTAATTAACTTCAGTACTTGACTACTCTTGTAATGGATTGAAAGCAGTTTTAAATACGCAAGCAAAGGAGAAATCAGACATTTGTGAACTCGCGTCAGTTAGCTATGCCTCCTTTAATCAGCCCTCATCAAGAGTATCCGAAGATGGTCACATGGAATCACAATCATGAGGGCAGAATGGGAACATAGTAGGTGTTTAGTGAGACAACAACATAAAGGATAAGTAGCAGACTCTAAAATTTCAAAGTCATTTGGCAAGTTCCTTTTAACTAAATTCAAAGATTAAACAATTGGCTCAAAGAGAAAGTAATTTAGAGATAGGAGAAATCAATTGGATGACAGACTGATTCAATGCAAACCAAAGATACTAATCTGTGCTATTTAGAAATGATAGAATGAATTGGATAGATGTAGGGTGAGTTCAATGCAAGACCTACAGCACAATACAAGTCCTTCGGCCCACAATGCTGTGCCGAACATGTACTTACTGTAGAAATTACCGAGGGTTACACATAACCCTCTATTTTTCTAAGCTCCGTGTACCTATCCAGGAGTCTCTTAAAAGACCCTATTGTATCCTCCTTCACCACTGTCACCAGCAGCCCATTGCATGCACCCGCCATTCTCTGTGTTTGGAAAAAAAAAACAACTTACTCCTGACATCTCCTCTCTACCTACTTCTAAGCGCCTTAAAACTGTGCCCTCTCACGTTAGCCATTTCAGCCCTGGGAAAAGGCCTCTGACTATCCACATGATCAATGCACTAACATCAATAATAAGTGATGCCAGGAATGAAATCTGTCGAAGAATGTTACAGCACAGAATGAGGCCATTCAGCCCATCATGCCTGTGCAGTAGGAAGTATGAATGATGTTGGAGAACGAGCTGCTGGTTGGTTTGATTCTGAAAATATATAACCATGAAACAAATTAACCATAAGAGCCAGAATTGCATGGACAGTATATTAGAATTTGGATCAGTGAAATGAAAATCCACAGGACTGTAGATTGCTCTAGCATTGTGCCAATTGGTAGGTGCTGATTCTGTTCTGTTGGACCCATGGGACATGTTCAGGGATTGTGAGCAGTGCAGAGACAAACTGCAAACGCGATCTCACTGCTTCATGTGCCATTTCACACTTTTCTACAACAGTCTGGATTTTTGGGCTGTTGCAATACCTTTAGTACAGTTCCTCCTCGGGTTACAAATGCCTGAGTTCTCCAGCCAATGCTTACAAGCAAGTATGTGGGAGATCAAAAAGATGAATTTGTAAGCACTGTGAGGTTGCAGGCATCTTCTACTCTGCAAGAACATAGAACACAGAAATTTACAGCACATTACAGGCCTTTCGGCCCACAATGTTGTGCCAACCATGTGACCTACTCTAGAGACCGCCTAGAATTTCCCTAGCGTATGGCCCTCTATATTTCTAAGCTGTGAACTCTCTGCACAGCCACATTTCTGATTTTGGAACTGTCCAGATTATGAACAGTTCACAGGAGTGGAACCCTCTTGTTACCTGGGACGATCTGTACCATTAGGCAGCCATTAAGGAGTTTCCACATTTGTATTTAAAGGTGGACATTGGTTTATTGTTGTCACATGTACCAAGATAGAGTGGAAAAACTTGCATATAGTTTATACACATTGCAGTGAGGTAGAACAAGATAAAATAATACTAATGTGTAAAAACTACCAAAAATATGCAGTACGGGAAATTGATTAAAGTGAAAGATCACAACAAGGTAGATTTTGGGGCCCAGAAACCATCTTATCGTACAAGAGGTCCATTTAAGAATGATAACAGCAGGATAGAAGCTATCCTTGAGCTTTCATACTTCTGTATCTTCTGCCCAGTGGGAGAAAAGAGAATGTCTGAAGTTGGTGTCAGTGATACTTTGTCCTCCACAGAGTGATAGAGTCCCCCCCGCAAGGATTTTTAATTTTGAACTTTTCAAAAGTCTTTGATTCAGGAGGGAGTTATCAGATTCGGTTGCTCTTTTAGAAATTCATCTACCATGGCTTGTAACATCCGCTGCAAGCCATAGTTAAAAACACATGAATTTACACTGACCCAATCCATTAATCCAAGGTTGGGTTAATTGAAACTACATCATTGACACAGCGTGACTTCTCAGTTACTGTCAGTGCAATATTGCGCTAATCCAGAGGGAAACTCTTTAGCACGAATCTGCAGGATGAGTGATTTTCTGGTGTTAAGTCTTTCTAAATTGTAAAGTTATACCTCAAATATTAAACCGTGTCCAATTCATGTTGTTGCAGGTTAGGATAAAGACAAAGAAAGGCTCATAGAGGATAACACACAGAATGTTGGAGGAACTCAGCAAGTCAGGCAGCATCTATGGATAAACAGTTAAGGTTTTGGGCTGAGGCACTGAATCAGGAGAGGATGGAGTGTTTCAGTCACATGTAAGAATAAAAATGTGTATTTACATAAGCACCTTTTGACCCATATGGCCTCCATACAGAACCAAAGCCATTCCAGATAGTAGTTATTTATGGCTGGAGACAGCTTCCGTCACCGTGGGCTCATTCACTACAGTATGAGAGAAAATGGACCAAAAACAAAATATCCATAAAATAAAGAACCTCTACACAAAATCCCCACAACACAACTCCACGCCCAACAAAAAATTCAGCAAGAAGGTGTAGAAAGGGAGACCACTCCAGATCACATCCCTTTCCTGGTGTTCATAAGGCATTGGTCAGACCACATTTGGAGTGGTGCGAACAGTTTTGGTTCCCCTGTCCTTTATCTAGGATGAGTTAGCATTACAGAGAGTCCAGAGGAGGTTCACAAGAATGAAAGGGTTAACATAGGGAGCATTTGACTCTGGGACTGTACTCACTACAATTTAGAAGATTGGGGTGTGGGGGGGTGGATTTAATTGAAACCTATTGAATTTTGAAAGGCCTAGATAAAATGGGTATAGAGAGGATGTTTCGTATCGTGCTGCCTACGACCAGAGGGCATAGCCTCAGAATGAAAGGATGTCCCTTTAGAACAGAGACGAGGAGGAAATTATTGCCAGAAAGTTGAATCTGTATAATTCATTGCCACAAATGGCTGGAGAGGCCAAATCATTTAAAGCGGGGAGAAGGCAGAAGAATGGGGTTGAGAGAGATAGGAAATCAGCCATGATGGGTTGGCATAGCAGACTCAATGGGCTGAATGGCCTAATTCTACTTGTATCTTCTGGTCTTATAGAAGTCATAGAAAAGTACAGCACAGAAATAGGCTATTCAGCCCATCCAGTCTGTGCCAAACTATTTAAAGTACCTACGCCCATCCACCTGCACCAGGACCATAGCCTTCTCTACCCCTACCATCCATGTACCTATCCAAACCTGTCCTAAGCATTGAAATCAAACTTGCATGCACCACATGCTTGCAGCTCGTTCCACACTCTCATGACTCTCAGAGTGAAATGATGACTTGAGTGTTATTCCTGAATTCCTGCCAAGCCACAGTACCCTTTGACCTCCTTGCTTACCAAGTATCTGCTTGTCTGTGGTTTAAAAATCTTGCAAGATTTGCTTGCACTGCCCTTCTGAGTAAGGGGAGTTTCAAAGACATTAAGCTCCCTGAGAGAAGGAAATTCTGAATAGTGGGCCCTACGTTTAGATTCTCCCATGGCATGGAACATCCTCAGCACATCCATTCTGCCAGGATGCCTCAGGATCTTCTGTGTTTCTATCATCCTCTCTCACTCTTCTGAACTCCAATGGGTACAATCCAACCAGCCCAATCAGTCTTCATAAGACAACTCGCCCAGTGTAGGTGAAAGTCTAGTCATTACCATCCTCGCTTAAGTGGCAGTAGTAGTGCGATCACTCGAGTCTAGCATGGTGGGGTCATACAAGGTTGTCTATTGTTGGGACCTCGGGCTGTGGAGGCCAGTCTGGAATCTACATAACCAGGATGTTAGGGTGGGTTTCCTTAATGGAGAATGCCTGTGTATGACTTTGCTTAATGTGGGCAGGCTGCTACATGGGCAGCCACCACACAGTCCTTAACAGATCGAGGTCAGGGTGCAGTGGTATTCAATGCAAGACAGCTGAGGGCCCTTCACTGCTGCAGCCTTCCACTCCCTTCACTACCATTGTGATGTGTCATTATCTTCTGCCATCTCCACCGTTGAGACCTTGGTTGGATTACTCTTTGTCTGGAACCTCCCACTTGACCTTACCACCAAGGGTAACCCAGGAGCTAAGTACAAGGTGGCTAAACTCCAGATGGCATCACTCTGGGGCCTCACAAACTCGCAAGCCCGTCCACTACAACAAGGTAACAAGCCTCAGAGAAGTCCCTTCAATCAGGTGACCAACATAGTACACAATATCCCAAGTGAGCTGTAGCCGTTGCCCAAAATAACTTCTGCGAAGCTTCCTTCTCTTATTCAGTTCCCTTTGCAATAAACAAGGTTTTTGAATCACTGTATCTGCCAGTTACTTCAGACATATGTATTGAAATTCATTGTTTGGTGGCAGGGTACTGTGCCAGACATTTAAAATTGAATCAGAGTCAGGTTTTAATATCACTGGCATATGTCGTGAAATTTGTTGTTCTGCAGCAGCAGTGCAGTGCAATACAAAATAAAAAGATCCATAAATTACAACAAATAGAGAAATTAAATGTGCAAAAGAGAGCAAAAATAAAAAGTGAGGTAGTGTTCATTGTCTATTCAGAATTGCGATGGTGGTGGGGGAGAAGTTCCTGAAACATTGAGTGTGTGTCTTCAGTCTCCTACACCACCTCCGTGATGGTAGCAATGAGAAGAGAGCATGATGGATGGTGCCATTTTGAGTCATACCTTTTGAAGGTGTCCTCGATGCTGGGGAGGCTAGTACCATGATGGACTTGTCTGTTTGCAACTTTCTGCAGCTTTTTTCCAATCTTCTGAAGTGGCCCCTCTATACACTATGGTGATGCATCAGTTAGAATGCTTTCCACAGTACATCTGTAGAAATTTGCGAGTCTTTAGTAATGTACTGAATCTCCTCAAACTCCTAATGAAATATACCTACTGTCATGCCTTCTTTGTAATTGCATCAATATGTTGGGCCCAGGATATATCCGCAGAGATGTTGACAGCCAGCAGCTCAAAACCGCTCAGCTTTCCCACTGCTGTCTACCTGTCCCCGGTGAGGACTGGTGTGCCCCTTCCTGAAGTTCACAATCGACTCCTTGGTCTTACTGACATTGAGTGCAAGTAGTTGTGTCATTGGCAAATTTATAGATGGCATTAGAGCTGTGCCTAGCAACATAGTTGTGGATGTAGAGAGAGCAGAGCGGTGGGATAGCATGCAACCTTGTGGTGTACCGGTATTGACTGTCAGTGAGGAAGAGATGTTATTTTCGAAATGCACTGACTGTGTCTCCCAATGGGGAAGTCGAGGATCCAGTTGCAGAAGCTCAGGTTTTGAAGGTTGTGGGTTTGCATTGAGGGAGTGATGGTATTGAACGTTGAGTTGCTGTCAATAAACAGCAGCCTGAAGGAGATTTTGCTGTGGTCTAAGTGAGTCAGTGGCCGAGTGAGGTTGCATCTGCTGTAGACCTGTTGTGGCAATGAGCAAATTGCAGCTGGCCCAGGTCCTTGCTTAGGAGCCGGTTCATGACCAACCTCTCAAAGCACTTCATCACAGTAGATGTGAGTGGAAGTGGGTGATAGTTATTGCGGTAGCTCACCCTGCTCTTGGGCACTGGTATGATTGTCATCCTATTGAACTGCAGCAGTGAGAGACTAAAGGTGTCATTGTGAGGGTTCACCTTCTTGAGAAATGTTCTGACATCAGTGTCCACAACAGATTATAGGATCACCAGATGCTGCAGGTATTGGCATAGGTGTAGTTTTATTCTTATAACGAGAATGTTACAGTAACAATGAATATTGTTAAAGGGGAATAGTGAGGTAGTGTCCATGGGTCATGCAGAAATTTGATGGCAGAGGGAAGAAGCTCCACCTCAAGATGTTTTTGTTTGTTTGTTTACACTGCTGATTCAGTAAAGGCAAAAGATGGGGTTGTGTGTATCATGATGAACTCACTGTGGTGGTTTTGTCATATTCGTGTTCCCCTGACCTGGAATGCTTAACGATCAAGTGCCGACCATTCTATTTTCCAAGAGAGCTCTCCTCTGTGATCTTGACCACAGTTTACATACCACCATCAACCAACTGTAATCAGGCATTTGAGATACTGCATGATGCCATCACCAAACAAGAACCAGTCCATCCTGATGCATTTCAAATCATAGAATTCAACCAGGCTTGTTTGAAGAAATCTCTGCCCAATTACCATCAGTATTTAACCTGTAGCACCAGGGGTCCCAACACATGAGACGACTGCTATACTATAATAAATGCCTACCATCCACACCCAGACAGAATTTCGGGAAATCTGGTCACTTTGCCATCGTTCTTCTACCTGTATACAGGCAGAGGCTAAAGAGCAAGGGTCCAGAGATTAATACAACAAAGAGGCTAAAGAGCAAGGCTCCAGGGATTAATACAACAAAGAGGTGGTCATGGGAGGCAGAGGAGCAGCAAATGGGATCACTTTGAGTCGGTGGACTAGGCCTTACCCAAGGACTTGTTAGTGGATCTGAATGAATACACCATGTTTGTCATGGAGTTTATAAAAACAGTCGTAGACAAGTGAGTCACCACAAAATCATTCAGAGTCTTCCCCAACCAGATACCCTGGGTGAACCAGGAGATCAGAAATCTGCTAAGGGCCAGATCAGTGGCACTCAAGTCTGGCGATCAAACAAGATACAAAAGGTCCGGGTGCAATCTTTGGAAAACCATCTCATGGGCGAAGTGGCAATTCCGGACTAAACTTGAATCACTGAGGGATGCTCGACAGCTGTGACAGGGCTTGAATGCTATCACCTCCTACAAAGTGAAACCGAGTGACATAGATGACAACGGGGCTTCACTTCCAGATAAGCTCAATGCCTTCTATGCTTATTTTGACTGTCAAAACATGGAGGAACCTTCATGAACTCCCAGAGCCCCCAGTGGCCATGTGATTTCAGTCTCTGAGGTCAACATGAGAGCATCCTTCAGGAGAGTGAACCCAGGGAAAGCATCCAGCCCAGATGAGGCACTTGGTCGAGTACTAACAACCTGTGCTGATCACCTCACACATCGGCAGTCTGAGGTACCCACCTGCTTCAAGCAGGCCTCAATCATATTGGTGTCATACTGGTTTTATTACTATTTAATTATTTATGGTGCAACTGTAACGAACACCAATTTCCCCCAGGATCAATAAAGTATGACTATGACTATGTCTAAAAAGAACGTGGTAACCTGCCTCGATGACTATCACTATTAGCATTTTCATCACTGTGATGAAACACATCAACTCCTGCCTGAGAAGTGACTTGTATCCGCTCCAGTTTCCCTACTGGCACAACAGGTCCACAGCTGGTGCCATTTCATTGGCTTGTCACTCAACTCTGGACATCTGGACAGCAAAGATGCATGCATCAGATGCTCTTTATCAACTACAGCCTGGCATTCAATACTATAATCCCTTCAGAACTAATCAATAGGCTTCAAAACCTTGGCCTCTATCTCCTTGTGCAATTGGATCCTCAATTTCCTCACTTGCAGGCTGCGGTCAGCTTGGTTTGGCAACAACATATCCTCCACAATCTCCCTCGGCGGAGGTACACCACAAGGCTGTGTGCTTAGTCCCCTGCTCGACCTGCTTTACATTTATAATTGTGTGGTTAAGCACAGCTCTAATGTCATATTTTAAGTTTGTTGTTTGCCGATGTTTGTTGTTTGTTGATAAATCAGCATACAGAAGGGAGATTTAAAATCTGGCCACTACATCAACCTCTCACTCAATGTCAGCAAGAGCAAGGAGCTAATTATTGGAGGAAGAAACCAGAGGTCCAGGAGCTCGTCCTCACTGGGGAATCGAAGGTGGAGAGAGAGTCAGCAACTTTAAATTCCTTGGTGTTATCATTTCAGAGGATCTGTTCCGGGCCCAGCACATAGTGCAATTACAAAGAAAACACAGCCGTGCCTCTATTTCCTTAGAAGTTTGCAAAGGTTTGGCATGACATCTAAAACCTTGACAAACTTCAGTAGATGGCGAAGAGTATATTGATTGGTTGTATCACAGCCTGGTATGGAAACACCAATGTCCTTGCACAGAAAATCCTACAAAAATTAGTGGATACAGCCCAATCCGTCCTGGGTAAAGACCTCCTTTCCATCGAGTACACCTACATGGAGTACTGTGATAGGAAAGCAGCATCCATCATCAAAGACACCCCCACCCCCATCCAGGCCCTGCTCTCTTCTTGCTGCAGCCATCAGGAAAAAGGTACAGGAGCCTCAGGACTCACAGCACCAGGTTCAGGAACAGTTATTACCCTTCAACCATCAGGCTCTTGAACCAGTGCAGATAACTTCACTTGTCCCAACACTGAACTGTTCCCACAACCAATGGACTCACTTTCAAGGACTCTTCTTCTCATGTTCTTGATATTTATTGCTTATTTAATTATTATTGTTTTCTCTTTTGTATTTACACAGTCGGTTGCCTTTTGCACGCTGCTTGTTTGTCCGCCCTGTTGGGTGCGGTCTTTCATTGACTCTGTTATGGTTTTTGGATCTGCTGCATATGCCTGCAAGAAAACAAATCTCAGGGTTGGCACACTGTATATGTAATTTAATAAATCTACTTAGAGCTTTGAACTATAGAGATACGGCACAGTACAGGCCCATTGAACCTGCAGTGCCCAGTTATCCTACTACCCTCTGTTTGTGGATAATGTGGGGAAACCTCCTTACGGACAGCGGCAGGAAATGAATGCAGGCCGCTGGTGCTGGATCAGCATTACACTAACCCCTACGCCACTGTGCAGCCCTGAGCTGAGCGTGAGCTTTCAGGCTTCTGGGCACATGTGGGTGTTGTGTCTTTGAAGGGTGCTATATAAATGCAATTTTTTAATTCTTTAATTATTTCTATAAAATTTAATCTGTAAAAATTAATTCACTGATTTTTATAGATGCACCGTAGAAAGCATTCTTCTAGGGTGCATCACAACCTGGTATGGAAGTTGTCCTGCCCGAGACCAGAAGAAGCTGCAGAAGATCGTGAACACGGTGCAGCACATCACACAAACCAATCTTCCGTCTGTGGACACACTTTACACCACACGCTGTCGGAGCAGTGCTGCCAGGATAATCAAGGACACGACCCACCCAGTCAACACATTTTTCATCCCTCTTCCCTCCGGGAGAAGGCTTAGGAGCTTGAAGACTCGTACAGCCAGATTTGGGAACAGCTTCTTTCCAACTGTGATAAGACTGCTGAACGGATCCTGACCTGGATCTGGGCCATACCCTCCAAATATCCGGACCTGCATCTCGGTTTTTTTGCACTACCTTACTTCCCATTTTTCTATATTCTATTTATGATTTATAATTTAAATTTTTAATATTTACTAATTTTTACTATTTTTAATATTTTATATTTGTAATCCAGGGAGTGTGAAGCGCAGAATCACATATCACTTGTACGTTGATTGTACGTTCTAGTACCAATTGTTTGGCGACAATAAAGTATAAAGTATAACGTGACTGTACCATTACATCCTCTCTGAGCTTTTGTCTTCCTTCCTAATTTGCAGCAACCTGAATTGCACATATTTGATGTTTAACCTTGAAATTTAGAAAAGCCTAACACCAAAAAAGCAGGGAAGTTATGTTCCAAAGTGATGAGGGATGTCAAGTGAATTCATTCTTGAGTTAGGGTTTGTCAATCCAGCTTCATAATTGCACCTAAAGTGGTAAGTGATTTAATTTTAAACAGTAACTATGGATATGTCTTCTGTATGTCTGAGGATGGAGATATCAGAACCGGTATCTGACAATGTGGTGAAGTTTGTAGTTTTTGTGGAAACTGCCTTATACCTAGCACTGCATATGAGTTGGGTCATTTACATCATTTTCCTGCTGTACTGAAGAATATTTAACCCACTGTGGTCACAAGTCCACTACTTGGCCTAACATCACCTTATGCTTTAATAAGTTATTTCATAAGAGCAGAGAGATGCATGACGATCGGGCCGTTGATTTATTTTTTTTTTTGGATGGTAACTGATCTCTACCTCCACTCCATTGATTGGTCTTTGAGGATGTTATATCCAGTTGTGTAGGCTTCCACACTCAGTTGTAGGAAATGCATAGTGGGAAGTGGTGGTTAAGTCAGCAAAGTGCAAAATTCCGAATGGATTGTACAGTATTCCGGTCTGAGATGTCCATCTGGGGAAGGTCCACCCTGGGGAAATGCAGTTAGAATATTGATCCTGTTGTGCAGAAAGTTAGCTGCCATTAAACACTTTCTACATCTCTTTCCCCCTCCACCACACCCCTTGCTTTCTGCAAGGATTGCTCCCTCCTTGATTCCCTTGTCCATTCATCCCTCTCCACTGATCGCTCTCCCGGAACGTATCCCTGCAGGCAGCCTAACTGCCACACCTGCCCATATACTACCTCCCTCGCCTCCATTCAGGGCCCCAAACAGCCCTTCCACCTGAGGCAACACTTGGCCTGTGAATCTGCTGGGGTCATCTGTTGTACCTGGTGCTTCTGATGCGGCCTACTCTACATTGTTGAGATGTGCCGTAAATTGGGGGACTGCTCCATCTACCAAAAATGGAACTTCCCGGTGGCCAAACATTTTAATTCTGATTCCCGTTCTGACGTGTCAGTCCATGGCCTCCTCTTGTGCCAAGATAAGGCTACCCTCAGGGAGGGGGACCAGCACCTTATATTCTGTCTGGGTAGCCTCCAACCTTATGGCATGAATATCAATTTCTCCCCTCCCTCTTCCTCTATACCCCAATTCAGCCTATTTACCTCTTCTCACCTGCCCTTGGGTCCCTTACTCTTTCCCTTTCTCCTATGCTCCACTGTCCTCTCCTATCAGAATTCATCTTCTCCAGCCCTTTCCATTTCCAACACCTGACTTCAGCTATCACCTTCCAGCTAGCTACTTCCCCTCCCCCCACCTTTTTATTCAGGCATCTTCCCTCTTCCTTCTCAGTCTTGAAGGGCCTTGGCCTGAAATATTGAGTGTTTGTTTACCTCCATACATGCTGCCTGACCTAATGAGTTTCCCTAGCATGTTGCGTGTGTTGTTATTATGTTCTGCATTTATATAAGTATATTAGACAATTAGTATATATTCTGCAAATAATGTGGACAAACTGTTTCATCGATACAAAGTGAAATGGTGTTGTTTTATGGAGGAAAGAGGAGCAGAAGAACTGGACAAAATCATCCAGGGGATGGTTTTGAATCATACTGGAGTTTGTGGTTATTTGCATAATACATGCTTACACTGGTTCAATCAAAAACTTGCCAGATAATGGAGACCTGATGAGGCAGCAGCACCAATGGCGTGGAAGGGACGTGCCTGTAATGTACTGGGCACAGTCTGGCTTGAATGTGTACCAGACCACTGTGCAACCTGTCGAGAAACTTTCAACAGTACATCCGTAGAAATTCAAACCTTAATCTCAAAGTGAACGTCCCGGTTAATACACAGGAATTTAAAGCCACTGACTCTCTCCACCACTAGTTTTCTCCCCCTTGTAGATTGGCTCATGTTCAATCTCCTTCCCCTTTACTGAAGTCAGCAATCAGTTCTTTACTTCTGCTGACATCGAGCGAGGTTGTTAGCACCACTCATCCTGGTGATCTGTCTCATTCCTGTGCACTGACTCATCGCCACCTGTGATTTAGAGTTGGAGTCATAGAAGCCTGGCTTTCTGCCTAGACCCATCTACCAGCATCCAGAACATGTCCCTCCACACTCCCCTCATCCAGACTTCTCCAACAACGGAGGTGCTCTTGGTGTACATTACACTGCAGCTGTGTTTAGCCACACAGTCGTGTGAATAGAGAGTAGAGCAGGGGGCTAGTACACAGCCTGGTGGGGCACCTGTGCTGATGGTCAGTGAGGAGAAGGTGCTGTTGCCAGTCCTTACTGATGTCTGCTGATGAGGAAGCTGGGTATCCAGTTGCAGAGGAAGATGCAGAGGCTTGGGTCTTGAAGCTTGATGGAGTGCTTGGATGGGACGGCTCTGCTCAGCTCCAAGCTGTGGCCTGACATGCGAACTCCTTTGTCCAGATGGTCCGGAGCAGAATGAAGAGACGGAGAAATCATCTATTACAGTTGTAGGCAAACTGTATGTGGAAGGCAAGTGGATCTAACTCATCTCTGATGTGGGGAGAATGGTGAGGAGGAATGTTTAGACAGATTTCTCAACAGTGCACCAGGGATTAGGATGGTAATGGGGTAGGTCAGAGAAATGAAGGTATCATCCAGCATGATTAGATACAAGGTATTCAGCCTCACACGGAACTCAGGGCACCAGAAAAGATGGCAGTAATGGCGAGTATAAAGGGTTTGGGGTGGAAGGGAGTGTATTTAGTAAAGTGTTGTGGGGTTCAGTGCTTGTCTTTGTGATGTTGTGAAGGGGAAGACTGCCCCACAGAATTTGTGCCAGATGCTGAAATATTTGGTGTCACTGGATGGAGGAACTGGAGATGAGTTGGTGATTAGAGCGGGCACAGTGTAAGTGCGCGAGCTTTGAGTGGGGGTTTCAGCAAGCGGGTTTGAAGCGAAGGTCAATAATGTCTGTACAGAGGGAACACTTAATATCAGTGAGCATTGGGAGAACAAACAACTCTTGGGTTAGAAGCTTTGAAATGCGTTCATGGCCCAAGAATTTCAAGCCCTTATTTAGTGCCAAAGTCAGACGTGACTATGTATGTGATTAGAATCTATTGGATAAATGGAGAAGTTAGAAATTTCTAGAGCTTAGACAATAGGCCCCCAGCAGCGGAGATCAGCTGACTTTCTGTTCTCTGTGGATTCGAACAGGGCTGTGGGGAGTGTTTGCTGACTTCACTTCTCCAGTGAGACTTGACTGCAGACCTCAGAAACTGATTTCAGCCGTTCCCAGATGTCAGATTAGTTGAATCCAAACAGAGTGAAAGCAGACTGAGGAGAGGCAGACAAAGAGCAATAACACTAAGAAGAAAATAATTCCCTCTGCTTTTAGGGCCATAACACTCTCATGTTCAAGGCCAAATAGACTGAAAGTATTTTTCACAACTTCCGGCTCTTGTTGTTTGATTGTAAACACTAATGGGTTCAGGAAGTCAGCTTTGCAACAGTGCTGGAGAGAGATAAAACCTTGGATACTGGGCAGAGGTCAACATTCAGAGTGAGTGGCCTATGTACAACAACAATTATTTGCATCAGTATATCCAGTACACTGCTGCACAGGCCACACTGCCTTCTACTAAGCTGTTGCCTCTCCCTTTTTTTCTAAGTTGAAGCTGTCGATATGAACCCTCCCCTCTGACTCACCGCTTCCCAACCCCCCCCCCCCCCACCCCCGGCAAGTTCTAAATCCTCCTGGGCATGAAGTTTTTTTCTCTGAGTATTGGGCGGCATGGTAATGTAGTTGTTAGCCAGCTGTAAGGTTGGAGTTTGATATCTGTAAGGAGTTTAAACATTCTCCCTGTGACCCTGTGGGTTTCCCATGGGTGCTCCAGTTTCCTGCCACCATTCAAAGATGTACAGGTTAGGGTTAGTGAGTTGCGGACAGGCTGTGATAGTACCAGAAGCACAGTGACACTCTAGATTTGATGAAAAATGGCACATTTCACTGCGTTTTGATGTGCATGTGGGGGTGGGGGGAGAAAAAACTAATCTTCATCTCTTCAATTCTGGATCACTGCACATTCAAGCTGAAGTTCAAGTTTATTGTCATTCGACTGTACATACGTAGGCCTGTGACTAGTGGAGTGCCGCAGGGATTGTTGCTGCATGTCGTCTATACCAAAGATCTGGTTGATAATGCGGTTAACCGGATCAGCACATCTGCAGATGACATGAAGATTGGGGGTGTAGTGGACCGCGAGGAAGACTATCAGAACTTGCAATGGGATCAGGACTAGATGGAAAAATGGGCAGAAAAATGGCAAATGGAATTTAATGCAGACAAATGCGAGGTGTTACACTTTGGAAGGATCAGCCAGGGAAGGTCCTGCACAGTGAGCGGTAAGGCACTGAGGAGTGCAGTAGAACAGATGCATCTGGGAACATAGGTCCATAATTCATTGGAAAGTGGCATCACGGGTAGATAGGGTCATAAAGAAAGCTTTTGGCACATTAAACTTCATCGATCAAAGTATTGAGTACAGGAATTGGGACGTTATGTTCAAGTTGTATAAGACGTTGGTGAGGCCTAATTTGGAGTATAGTGGGCAGTTTTGGTCACCGACCTACCAGAAAGATGTAAACAAGGTTGAAAGAATGCGGAGAAAATTTACAAGGATGCTGCTTGGGACTGGAGGTTGTCAGTTATGAGGAAAAATTGAATAGGTTAGAACTTTATTCCCTAGAACATAGAAAGATTGAGGGGAGATTTGATTGAGGTATACAAAATTGAGGGTTATAGATAGTATAAATGCAAGCAGGCTTTTTCCACCGAGGTTGGGCAAGTCTACAAATAGAGGTCAGAGGTTAGGGGTGAAAGGTGAAATGTTTAAGGGGATCATGAGGGGAAACCTCTTCACTCAGAGGGTGGCAAGAGCGTGGAATGAGCTATCAACACACATGGTGGATGTGATTTTGATTTCAGTATTTGAGAAGTTTGGATAGGTATCAGGATGGGAGGGATGTGGAGGGCTATGGCCCGTGTGCAGGTCGATGGTCACGCAGTCTAAGTAGTTTGGCGTGGACTAGATGGGTTGAAGGGACTGTTTAGGCACTAGTTTTCAATGACTCTATCTATGGTGGTTGTCCCTGGTGGAAAAAGCCATTGTACCAGGGCAGTTCTCCAGGACCAGTGGCACGACCAAGCGTCACAAGCTGGGGTCTTCCTTGGTTGCAGTGGATGACCATGACATCATCTATGTCTTGTCATGCCCTTCGATCTCCATGGAGCGTTGCTGTATCACCTTCCAGTCCATTGGATCTCACTGTAGATCTCATCGCCCAGTCCGCCAGAGCTGACTTAGTGTGCAAGGACAGACACATCCCTAACTCACCGGGATAGTGACTGCCTGTTGAAGCAGTGTACCAGAGTATGGCCACTGTCACACGTGAATAGCTACTTAGCGTTACAATTGAGAGCTAGGTGGTTTCCGGGGGACCAAAGTTGTATAAGCTGCCCTGAAATGGACAAAGCAAACCCCTTCACCAGAGGTGTTCCCCCTCCCTGGTTACCCCATACATCCCACACATGTATATAGCCAAACAAAACAATGTTCCTCAGCTTCCAAGGTGCAAATCACTGTAAGTATATCACACACAGCATATTAACACAATAAATGGGCCCACGATAGCCTCACAGTTATCACAGCGCTATTTAGCTTGGGTGTCAGAGTTCAGAGTTCAATTCCAATGCCATCTGTAAGAGGTTTGTACATCCTTTGAGTGCTTGGGTTTCCTCCAGGTACTCTAGTTTCCTCCCACATTCCAAAGACATACCAGTTAGTAGGTTAATTGGTCATAATAAATTGTCCTGTATTTAGGCTAGTGTTAAATAGGTGGCTTGCTGGGTGGTGCAAATTGTTGGATGGAAGGCCTGTTCTACATTGTATCTCTAAATAAATATAACTGATTTTTAAGAAGTACTCTGTTGACATAAAGTGCATATGCACTACTACTACGTCGACTCAGGCCTAGGGGGCCGGCATCGGCACGATGATGGACTCTCCACTTCTCCCTCTCCCTCATCAGTGTGTTCAGTTCATCTGCATTAGCCACGCCGCTGTCTTCTAGGAGCGTGTTGACCATAGTCTTGGGAGGGCGCCCAGGGTTCATCCTCCCATGCTTGGGCTCCCATGTGATGACTAGGCTGGCAGGTAGCTCGGGGTGGCGTAGACAGTGCCCCGCTAGCTGCAGTCTTCTCGCCTCAATTTTAGTGGTGAGCATCGGTAGGTTATTATAGAGCTCGACGTTTGTCATGTGCTGTTGCCAACTCACGTCAAGAGCCATCCGAAGCATTCGTGCATAGCAACCATCTAGAGACTTCCGCATCGTCTTGCTGAGTGTCTACGTCTCGCATCCATACGTGAGAATGAACTCTCTGACTGCCATGAAAATCCTCTTTTTAAGCCCTCTGGTCAGGTTCGACTTCCAGATTTCCTTCATGTCGTTCATAGCCCTCCACGCCAGGGCCCTCTGTATCTTTATGTCCTTCTCCAAACTCAACATTCTTGACCCGAGGTACTTGTAGTCAAAGACTTTCTTAATGTTATCATTCTCTACAGTCTTGAGAGTACCTTTGTCGCAGTTAAATGCCATGTATTCTGTCTTTCTAGCGTTTAGGTGAAGTCCAACTTTATTGCATTCTATTTCCACTTTTGCCAGTAGCTGCTGTGCTTCCTCCATCTGGTCAGAGAGCAGGACTCTGTCATCTGCAAAATCACAATATATGCAACATATAGTTAAATATAGAACAGTATGCTGCTGCTGGCGCTGTCATAATTAATCTGCACTGAATGGTAGCAAGGTGTTGAGAAGTCTCTCAGCCTGGTGGAAGGAGCTGTTACACAGCCTAACAGTCCTTGATCTTGTACTGAGGTGTCTTCTGCTGATGGTAGGAGGTCAGAGATTGTGAGCTGGATGGGAGAGATCCTTGATAATGCTGAGTGCCCTGCAAAATGAAGTTCCTCTGGTGTGTGTCATGGATGGGGAGGGAGAAAGGGAGACCCTAATGATTCACTTAGCAGTCTTCACAACCTTGTGTTCACTCACAATTGAAACCTTTCGTCACGTGACTTACAGAGCATGGCTGCGGGAGGACTTTTTGTTGATGCAATGCTAAGCTGAGATCCTCATTCAGATAAATGCAAAAGATTCCACCATGAAGCATGAATGTATTTTGGATCAAAATTACTCCTAACTGACAAAACTGGAAACACTTTCAGTAATGCACTGTTTTGGGGATTTGCTTTGCACAAGTGGGCTGCTACCTTTGTTTTAACATAGAAAACATAGAAAATAGGTGCAGGAGTAGGCCATTCGGCCCTTCGCGCCTGCACCACCATTTATTATGATCATGGCTGATCATCCAACTCAGAACCCTGCACCAGCCTTCCCTCCATACCCTCTGATCCCCCTAGCCACAAGGGCCATATCTAACTCCCTCTTAAATATAGCCAATAAACTAGCCTCAACTGTTTCCTGTGGCAGAGAATTCCACAGATTCACCACTCTGTGTGAAGAAGTTTTTCCTAATTTCAGTCCTAAAAGGCTTCGCCTTTATCCTCAAACTGTGACCCCTCGTTCTGGACTTCCCCAACATCGGGAACAGTCTTCCTGCATCTAGCCTGTCCAATCCCTTTAGGATTTTATACGTTTCAATCAGATCCCCCCTCAATCTTCTAAATTCCAACGAGTACAAGCCTAGTTCATCCAGTCTTTCTTCATATGAAAGTCCTGCCATCCCAGGAATCAATCTGGTGAACCTTCTTTGTACTCCCTCTATGGCAAGGATGTCTTTCCTCAGATTAGGGGACCAAAACTGCACACAATACTCCAGGTGTGGTCTCACCAAGGCCTTGTACAACTGCAGTAGTACCTCCCTGCTCCTGTACTCGAATCCTCTCGCTATAAATGCCAGCATACCATTCGCCTTTTTCACCGCCTGCTGTACCTGCATGCCCACTTTCAATGACTGGTGTATAATGACACCCAGGTCTCGTTGCACCTCCCCTTTTCCTAATCGGCCACCATTCAGATAATAATCTGTTTTCCTATTTTTGCCACCAAAGTGGATAACTTCACATTTATCCACATTAAATTGCATCTGCCATGAATTTGCCCACTCACCCAACCTATCCAAGTCACCCTGCATCCTCTTAGCATCCTCCTCACAGCTAACACTGCCGCCCAGCTTCGTGTCATCCGCAAACTTGGAGATGCTGCATTTAATTCCCTCATCCAAGTCATTAATATATATTGTAAACAACTGGGGTCCCAGCACTGAGCCTTGCGGTACCCCACTAGTCACTGCCTGCCATTCTGAAAAGGTCCCGTTTATTCCCACGCTTTGCTTCCTGTCTGCTAACCAATTCTCTATCCACGTCAATACCTTACCCCCAATACCGTGTGCTTTAAGTTTGCACACTAATCTCCTGTGTGGGACCTTGTCAAAAGCCTTTTGAAAATCCAAATATACCACATCCACTGGTTCTCCCCTATCCACTCTATTAATTACATCCTCAAAAAATTCTGTGAGATTCGTCAGACATGATTTTCCTTTCACAAATCCATGCTGACTTTGTCCGATCATTTCACCGCTTTCCAAATGTGCTGTTATCACATCTTTGATAACTGACTCCAGCAGTTTCCCCACCACTGACGTTAGGCTAACCGATCTATAATTCCCCGGTTTCTCTCTCCCTCCTTTTTTAAACAGTGGGGTTACATTAGCCACCCTCCAATCCTCAGGAACTAGTCCAGAATCTAACGAGTTTTGAAAAATTATCACTAATGCATCCACTATTTCTTGGGCTACTTCCTTAAGCACTCTGGGATGCAGACCATCTGGCCCTGGGGATTTATCTGCCTTTAATCCCTTCAATTTACCTAACACCACTTCCCTACTAACATGTATTTCACTCAGTTCCTCTATCTCACTGGACCCTCTGTCCCCTACTATTTTTGGAAGATTATTTATGTCCTCCTTAGTGAAGACAGAACCAAAGTAATTATTCAGTTGGTCTGCCATGTCCTTGCTCCCCATAATCAATTCACCATGATAGAACATACTTTATCCAGACGGAGTAGTATTATGCTCACTGTATCTGCAACAGACAGGATTTCCCGGTGGCCGATCATTTTAATTCCGATCCCCATTCCGACCTGTTGGTCCACGGCCTCCTCTACTGCCATGATGAGGCCACTCTCAGGTTGGAGGAGCAACTCTGGGTAGCCTCCAACCTGACAGCATGAACATCAATTTCTCTTAACTTCTGGTAATTTCTTCCCCCTCTCCTCCTCTCTTTTCCCATTCCCACTTTGGACCCACTCTTCCCTTTACTCTCCTCACCTGCCTATCACCTCCTTCCTCCTTCTCCCTTCTCTTTCCCCCATGGTCCACTCTCCTCTCCTTTCAGATTCTTCTCCAACTCTACATTTTTCATCTATCACCCCCCCCCCACCCATCACCTTCCCCCTCTTGTGGCTTCACCTATCACCTTTTAGCTTGTGCTCCTCGCCCTTCCCCCACCTTATGGCTTCTTCCCCCTTTTCCAGTCCTGATGAAAGGTCTCGGCCCAAAATGTCGACTTTTTATTCATTGACATAGATGTACTGAGTTCATCCAGCCTACTACGGGTGCTACTATACGTCCCGAATGTTGAAAGAATTAGATAAGGTGGATGTGGAGAGGATGTGTCCTATGGTGCGGGTATCCAGAACTAGAGGCACAGCCTCAAAATCGAGGGGCGACCCTTTTAGAACAGAAGTAAGGAGGAATTTTTTTTAGCCAGAGTAGTGAATGTGTGGAATGCTCTGCCGCAGACTGTGGTGGAAGCCAAGTCCGTGAGTATATTTAAAGCGGAAGTTGATAGTTTCCTGATTGCTCAGGGCATCAAAGGTAATGGCGAAGGCAGGTGATTGGGGTTGAATGGGATCTGGGTCAGCCATGATGGAATGGCAGAGCAGACTCAGTGGACTGAATGGCCTAATTCTGCTCCTATGCCTTACGGTCATATGCATTAATGAAGAGGTCATTGGCTGAAATATTCTAGTGAAGTGCCAGGCTCTACCACTGAACAGTTTCCTCACTGACGTTGAATGAACGCAAAAGGAGAGTGTTTTCTTCTGTTATCCCATTATTCCATCAAATTCAACAATGTTTGCTGGTAAAAAACACGTGAAATTAATGGCTGCCTGTTGTACCTCCTAAACACACACAATTCTACTGACCTCAGTGGAGTCAATTCTTCCATTTCCCATCAGATTTGATTCTCTGCACCATACTGCAGAATGAAGCCCACATTGTGGCTTAACAAAACAGGAATTAATGTGGAGCTCTGAATAATATTAAAACCATGATATTCCTCTTTTATTTAACTGTAATGAGCTGTAAAGGACACTGCAATGTTGGCATTTCTCATACGCTCGCTCTCCCATTCGCAGACCGACATTCCCATTGCAATAAAACATTCCGTCAATTGTTCCCGCTGTATTGAATTTTTCTGCATAAACTAGAGTATACAGTATTTTGAATCTTTATGTGTCCTGTGCAGGCTGAAACCTTACTTCTTCCAGAGGTGTATAAGCATAGATAGAGTGGACAACAGTGCCTTTATCCATGAGACTTGCGAGCAGAATTAGGCCATTTGGCCAATTCAGACTTCTGTGCCATTCAATTGTGGCTGATTTATTATCCTTGTCACCCCCATTCTCCTGCCTTCACCCCATAACCTTTGACGCCCTTAATAATCAAGGACCAATCCACCTCCACTTTAAATATAGCCAATGACTTGGTCTCCACAGGTGTCTGTCCTTTTCCCAGAGCGGCAATGGCTAGTACCAAAGGATATCCTTTTAAGGTGAGTGGAGGAAACTTCAGGGAGGATGTTAGAGGTCGTGTATTTTTTTTACACAGAATGGTGGGTGTCTGGAATACACTGCCAGTGGACGAGGCTGATACATTAGGGATATTTAAACATAGAATAGTACAGCACAGTACAGGCCCTTCGGCCCACAATGTTGTGCCGACTTTCAAACCCTGCCTCCCATATAACCCCCCACCTTAAATTCCTCCATATACCTGTCTAGTAGTCTCTTAAACTTCACTAGTGTATCTGCCTCCTCCACTGACTCAAACAGTGCATTCCATGCACGAACCACTCTCTGAGTAAAAAACCTTCCTCTAATATCCCCCTTGAACTTCCCACCCCTCACCTTAAAGCCATGTCCTCTTGTATTGAGCAGTGGTGCCCTGGGGAAGAGGCGCTGGCTATCCACTCTATCTATTCCTCTTATTATCTTGTACACCCCTATCATGTCTCCTCTCATCCTAACTTCTCTCCAAAGATTAAAGCCCTAGCTCCCTTAATCTCTGATCATAATGCCTACTTTCTAAACCAGGCAGCATCCTGGTAAAACTCCTCTGTACCCTTTCCAATGCTTCCACATCCTTCCTATAGTGAGGTGACCAGAACTGGACACAGTACTCCAAGTGTGGCCTAACCAGAGTTTTATAGAGCTGCAACATTATCTCGCGACTCTTAAACTCTATCCCTCGACTTATGAAAGCTAACACCCCATAAGCTTTCTTAACTACCCTATCCACCTGTGAGGCAATTTTCAGGGATCGGTGGACATGTACCCCGAGATCCCTCTGCTCCTCCACACTACCAAGTATCCTGCCATTTACTTTGTACTCTGCCTTGGAGTTTGTCCTTCTAAAGTGTACCACCTCACACTTCTCCGGGTTGAACTCCATCTGCCACTTCTCAGCCCACTTCTGCATCCTATCGATGTCTCTCTGCAATCTTTGACAATCCTCTATCCTATTTAAGAGACTCTTCGATTAGTTAGGCAGATTTTGAAAGAAAATGGAGGGAAGGGTTAGATTAAGGGATAGTTCAAAAGGTTGGCACAATGTTGTAGACTAAAGGCCCTGTTCTGTACTGCTCTGTGTTGTACATGCAAACATTATTACATATACTGTGGTAAAGGTAGTGGTTGCTAACATTAGGAACCTTTTGAATATGTGTAAATACTTTCCAGGACCAAAGGATATCCCAAAAGCCGATGAAATAATTTTGTTGAAGTATTGCAGATGGTGGCTGTTCAACCTGATAAAGATAAGTGGTGGAAAACCTCAAGTGGTCAGTAGGTGGAGAGGACTGTGTAAAGCGAGATGGGGCTGCAAGAGTTCAAGATGAACAACCTCCATCCAGAACTGAAAAATATTCAAGGTTTAACAGTATGCCCAAGAGAGTCTGTGTAATGGAGGGTAAAGAGAAAAGAAAAGAACTGGTACAGGGTGAAGGTTAGGAGTGAGTTAGAAGCAAGAATGAGGACAATATATTATACTTATAGCAGCCTGTACAATACCAATTCCTCGGAGAAGGCTTAGTGAACAAACGTACAAATTAGCATTGCATGTTGGCTCCTCAGTCTCTTGCACTTAGCCCACCATGTAATAAGATCATGGCTGATCTCCTCTTTTTACCAGCCACTGGTCACCTACTAAGCTCTTGCTCTTCAAGAATATGTCTACCTCTACCTTATTTATTCAAAAGCTCTCCTTTGAGGGAGACAGTTTCAAAAACTCAATAATCTCCTTATAAAAATAAGGAATCTGATACTTAAGGATGGCGAGGTGATTTATTTTTCTTTTCGGGGCCCCTGGTTGTAAAGTCTTACACAGGTGGATGTATCCTTTCTATATCCACCCAGCTGAGACCTGTTAGGGTCTATTATGTTTCAATCAAGGCTGCTGTCAATCATCTAAAACTGCAGAGGATGCAAGACAAACTTGTCCAACATTTCCACAGTTGCTGCTTGTCCTGTTGTGTACCTCCAACAACTTGTTTTAAACTAAATCTGTTAGAAGAGGTATAGATAGGGTAAATCCAAGCAGGCCTTTTCTATTGAGGTTTGATGAGACTAGAACTAGAGGATAGATAGTTTTGACTGAAAGCTGAAATATTTAAGGGAACATGAGGGGGAGCAACTTCACTCAGGGTGAGTGTGGAATGAGCTGCCAGCAGAACTGCTGGATGCCTCTTCGCTCAACGTTTAAGAGAAGTTTGGGTACGTACATTGATGGGAAGGTTGTGGAGAGCTCTGGCCCAGGTGCGGGTCGATGGGACGAGGCGCAATGATGGTTCAGCATCGACTAGATGGGCCAAAGGACCTGTTTCAGTGCTGTATTGATCTGTGACTCTATGACTACTGGGCAAAAAGTCCAAGCACGCAAGCCATGAGGCGTAGCCCCAGCCCCAGGTGTAGTAAATCTTTGAATTGTTTTTAATGCATTAATGTCCCTTTTTAAATAGGGGGAGGAATATGGCACAATACTCCACAAATGATCTCACCATTGCCCTTTAAAATTGCAGCATAACATCCTGTGCTTATCTTCAATATCCCTAGCAATAAACAGTAACATTCAGTAGCTTTCCTTCTCAATCACTTGTTCGTTTTCTGCCAATCACGTATTGCCTACATTCTTGCATCCCAGAGCTCTGTAATCTCTTCACTATTTGGACAATATGCCTTCTGATAATAAATGGAGCCATTTGATATTTATCCCCTCCTAAAATAGACCTGTTTACATTTTCCCACCTTGGCAGATTTGGCTCCTCACTTAACAAATGTCTATTGCTGTAGTTCATAATTGAAGAACAGTTAAGAAGCTGAATGTCAAATTCCCATCGAGATGAATGAAAGTCGTGGAGAGTCTCACGGGGTAAAGAAGGGAGATGATGCTTTCCTTGACAAAGTTGTCTGGATCAAGCGGTTACACTATCTATGAGTCTGAGCACTCAGTGCTGAGGTGGGGGTGATTTCTTCATTCAGGAGGTTGTGAATCTTAGTAATAGTGTGCTCAAAGTGCTGTGAAGGGTGTCACCCTCAAAATAAAGATAGATATTTGGATATTAAGGGATGTGGGATACCGAAGGAAAGGGGCACCAAAGTAACAGATAATTAAATTATTGAATAAATTGGCATAAGGGTCAAATGGACTCGTCCTATTTTCTTACGAAGATACCAGATGTTTGCTGGAAAAGACACAGAAGGCTATGATCCAAGTGCTAGTAAATGGGATTAATATAGATGGGGACACAGTGGTCAGCATGGGTGTGATGGGCCGAAGGGCCTACTTCTGTGCTGTATGACTATCTGGAATTGATACAATGAAAAGCTTGTCTTGCATATTGTTCATACAGGTCAAATCATTCCAGAGTGCATTGAGGATAGGGCAAGGGAAATCAGTAACGGAATGCAGAATAAAGTGGTACAGAAGTACAATGCAGGTAAACAGTAAGGTTCAAAATCATAGTGATGTGGATTGTGAAGTCAAAAGTCCATCTTATCATACTAGGGAACCATTCAGTAATTTTCTGATGAGGTAGAAGCTGTCCTTGAGCCTGGTGGTAAATGTTTTTTTTGGGATTTTTGTATCTTCTGCCCAATGGAAGAGTGGAGAAGAGAGAACATTCAGGGTGGGTGGGGTTTTTCTATTAGCTGCTTTGCTGAGGGAGCAAGAAGTGTAGCCAGAGTTGATGGAAGGGAGGCTGGTTTCTGTGCTGTGCTGAGCTGTTTCTTGTGGTCACGATCAAAGCATTTGCCATACCAAGCCGTGATGTAGCCAGACAGGATGCATTCCAAGGTGCATTGATTAAAAATTGGTTAAGAGTCTGCAGGACATGCCGAATTTCTTTAACCTCCTGAGGAAATAGAGGTGTGCTTTCTTGGCGTCTAATGTATCTATCGAATTTATGGATGGTTGATTGCAAAGGCCTGAAAGTACAGGCTGAAGGACAGCTTCTACCCCGTTGTTAAAGGATGATTTCTGCCTTGTTGTTATAAGACCTAGTACAATAAGATGGACTCCATCTCAGTCCACTTCATTATGATTTTGCACCTTATTGTCTACCTGTACTGCACGTTCTGTGTACTGTAACACTTTATTCTGCATTGCTATTGTACCTCAGTGTACCGGGCGATGAATTGATCTGCATGAACAGTATGCAAGGCAAGCTTTTAAGTACCTCGGTACATGTGACAATAATAAACCAATTTATCAGAAGGGAGGAACATGTGGAGAGGCCAAAGGAAGTACAAATGACCCAGGCTGTATGAATGGTACAATGAATTACTGTAGAATACGGGTGTACAGGTTTGCTCTTGTACTGTATGTCACTTACACCTGAAGTTTGCATGCTCATGGACTCGGGGAATAGTGCTTGCCTGGCGAATTGCTGGAATATGGCTCAGACAGAGGACTGTTTCCTGCATTAAGCTATCGAGATTTCTTGAGTGACCACAGTCAAGAAAATGGGACACTGTAATTGTTATATGGTCAGCATGGACTTGATGGGCCAAAGGGCCTGTTTTCTTGCTGTATAATTCTATTACGAAATAACTTGTGATTCACACAAACAATCCACACCATGTATGCAATTTCCCTCGCTAGGAGGGTGGTCACTGTCGTTGACAATCCAGGGTCTGCATTGCCCGCTGATAGTTACCCAAGGTGATGACAGTGTACAAGACGTAAGACTTGGGAGCAGAATTAGGCCATTTGGTTCATTGAGTCTGTTCCGCCATTCCACTATGGCTGACTTTATCTTCCCCCTCAACCCCACTCTCCTTGCTTCTGCCACTTTGATACCCTTACTAATTAAGAAGCTATCAACCTCCGTTTTAAATCCTGTTTTTAAGTGGAACACATTGGGACCAGCACATTTTGGCTCAATTAAGCAGCTGCCCAATTAGGTTAAGTTTCATGGAAATAGTTAAAAAGGTACATTTTTTAAAAAAGGATGAATTGAGTAATAAATTGTGTATTTAAATGAACTACAGAACAAATTATAACACTATTAACAGTACTATAATACCAAAAAACTGTATTAGTTCCTAATATTTATCAACAGATAAGTTTATCTTGTGTACATCATGAACAAAATCAGTGCAGACACCTAATGCAGATAATGGACTGCCTTCATACAATGCTGTTGACAATTGCATCCTTCAAATCTTCAGTTTCTTTGGAACATTCAAGATGATTGTTGATACTTTCAAGTTCTTCATAGTCCCTCGTTGAAGTAGTGAATTCATTTTATTTTCACTCCTGGCTGCATCTGGCATCTCCAAGCTTGAATGCTTAAAACCGCAGTGAGCAAAACAGTTCAGAATTGTCTTATGGCCTATTTCTCACTAACTAACAGTGCCAAAAGTCACTGCTTTTTGAACATACACACACGACGGACACTTTTTGAAAACTGTTCTCTCTAAACGTGGTGTCATGACTAATGGCCACACAAGTGCACGTGATTGACACTGTTAGAACCTGTTTGGCAACAGTTTCCTGCTCCAATTGAGTGGCATTGTGTCCCTAATAAATGAGGGGAATCCTGGCACGTTTCTCAATTAGATTCCCGTTAATTGGGCCAGTGACTTGGTTTCCACAGCTGTCTGTCGAAATGAATTCCGCTGATTTCACTGCCCGCTGACTAAATGGGGCCCAAAACTGCTCAGCATGCTCCAAGTGCAGTCTGACCAATGCCTTATAAAGCCTCAGCATTATATCCTTGCTTTTATATTCTAGTCCTCTCGAAATGAATACATCCCCCCATTGGTTATGGGCTTTGACAATCTTTGCCGCTGGGCACGTTGCTCTTTGGACATATGGTATAAGATACTTTAAAAACGCAAACAACAGGAATTCTGCAGATGCTGGAAATTCAAGCAACACACATCAAAGTTGCTGGTGAACGCAGCAGGCCAGGCAGCATCTCTAGGAAGAGATGCAGTCAACGTTTCAGGCCGAGACCCTTCGTCAGGACTAACTGAAGGAAGAGTGAGTAAGGGATTTGAAAGGGGGAGGGGGAGATCCAAAATGATAGGAGAAGACAGGAGGGGGAGGGATGGAGCCAAGAGCTGGACAGGTGATTGGCAAAAGGGATACAAGAGGATCATGGGACAGGAGGTCCGGGAAGAAAGACAAGGGGTGGGGGGGGGGGTACCCAGAGGATGGGCAAGGGGTATATTCAGAGGGACAGAGGGAGAAAAAGGAGAGTGAGAGAAAGAATGTGTGTATAAAAATAAATAACCGATGGGGTACTAGGGGGGAGGTGGGGCACTAGCGGAAGTTAGAGAAGTCGATGTTCATGCCATCAGGTTGGAGGCTACCCAGACGGAATGTAAGATGTTGTTCCTCCAACCTGAGTGTGGCTTCATCTTTACAGTAGAGGAGGCCGTGGATGGACATGTCAGAATGGGAATGGGACGTGGAATTAAAATGTGTGGCCACTGGGAGATCCTGCTTTCTCTGGCGGACAGAGTGCAGGTGTTCAGCAGAGCGTAGGTGTTCAGCAAAGCGGTCTCCCAGTTTGCGTCGGGTCTCGCCAATATATAAAAGGCCACATCGGGAGCACCGGATGCAGTATATCACCCCAGTCGACTCACAGGTGAAGTGTTGCCTCACCTGGAAGGACTGTTTGGGGCCCTGAATGGTGGTAAGGGAGGAAGTGTAAGGGCATGTGTAGCACTTGTTCCGCTTGCAAGGATAAGTGCCAGGAGGGAGATCAGTGGGGAGGGATGGGGGGGACGAATGGACAAGGGAGTTGCGTAGGGAGCGATCCCTGCAGAAAGCGGGGGGGGGGGGTGGAGGGAAAGATGTGCTTAGTGGTGGGATCCCGTTGGAGGTGGCGGAAGTTGCAGAGAATAATATGTTGGACCCGGAGGCTGGTGGGGTGGTAGGTAAGGACAAGGGGAACCCTATTGTTAGTGGGGCGGCAGGAGGATGGAGTGAGAGTAGATGTGCGTGAAATGGGGGAGATGCGTTTGAGAGCAGAGTTGATGGTGGAGGAAGGGAAGCCCCTTTCTTTAAAAAAGGGGGACATCTCCCTCGTCCTGGAACGAAAAGCCTCATCCTGAGAGCAGATGCAGCGGAGACGGAGGAATTGCGAGAAGGGGATGGCATTTTTGCAAGAGATAGGGTGAGAAGAGGAATAGTCCAGGTAGCTGTGAGAGTCAGTAGGCTTATAGTAGACATCAGTGGATAAGCTGTCTCCAGAGATAGAGACAGAAAGATCTAGAAAGGGGAGGGAGGTGTCGGAAATGGACCAGGTAAACTTGAGGGCAGTGTGAAAGTTGGAGGCAAAGTTAATAAAGTCAACGAGCTCAGCATGCGTGCAGGAAGCAGCGCCAATGCAGTCGTCGATGTAGCGAAGGAAAAGTGGGGGACAGATACCAGAATAGGCACGGAACATAGATTGTTCCACAAAGCCAACAAAAAGGCAGGCATAGCTAGGACCCATACGGGTGCCCATAGCTACACCTTTAGTTTGGAGGAAGTGGGAGGAGCCAAAGGAGAAATTATTAAGAGTAAGGACTAATTCTGCTAGACAGAGCAGAGTGGTGGTAGAGGGGAACTGATTAGGTCTGGAATCCAAAAAGAAGCGGAGAGCTTTGAGACCTTCCTGATGGGGGATGGAAGTATACAGGGACTCCACGTCTCTTGGAATACTTGGAATACTCCAAGTATTCCACGTCCCATTCACATTCTGACATGTCTATCCATGGCCTCCTCTACTGTAAAGATGAAGCCACGCTCAGGTTGGAGGAACAACATCTTATATTCTATCTGGGTAGCCTCCAATCTGATGGCATGAACATCGACTTCTCTAACTTCTGCTAGTGCCCCACCTCCCCCTCGTACCCCATTGGTTATTTATTTTTATACACACATTCTTTCTCTCACTCTCCTTTTTCTCCCTCTGTCCCTCTGACTATACCCCTTGCCCATCCACTGTTTCCCCCCCCCCCCCCCGTCTTTCTTCCCGGGCCTCCTGTCCCATGATCCTCTCATATCCCCTTTGCCAATCACCTGTCCAGCTCTTGGCTCCATCCCTCCCCCTCCTGTCTTCTCCTAAAATTTTGGATCTCCCCCTCCCCCTCTCACTTTCAAATCTCTTACTAACTCTTCCTTCAGTTAGTCCTGACGAAGGATCTCGGCCTGAAACGTCGACTGAAACACTTCCAATAGATGCTACCTGGCCTGCTGCGTTCACCAGCAACTTTGATGTGGGTTGCTCTAGATAATCCCTTTTAGAAGTTCAGAAATGAGGCTCCTTCCTGCTGTCCAGCTTGAATTTCTTACGTATGACTTATGCAGTGCTTTACTGACGTGAAGGCCCTCAGTGTGTGAAGTGAAAATCAAGTGGGAATTGGTTGTATCACTGTGTGCACTGTGTACCTCAGGTGTATGCATTTGATGTGCATCAAACTACCCCATAAAATATTGCAAGCGCTCAAACACGCAGGGCAGTGTACAAAGGTGATAGCAAGAAACCGCACGAGATAAAGGAATCCCCATGTTCTGCACCATGGCGCCATAGCAGTTAACGTAACTATTACCGCACCAGCCACCCAGGTTCGATCCTGCTGCTATCTGTACGTTCTCTCTGGGACATACGTAGGTTTTCTCCTGGTGCTCCAGTTTCCTCCCACGTTCCAAAGACATGGATTAATTGGTCACATGGTTGTAATCAGGCAGTGGGGGCTCAATGGACCAGAAGGACCTGTTACCGTGCTGTAGGTGGAAATAAATAAAATCCTGTTGAGCGACTGAGGCCCGACATCCCTGTGGAGCATAAACACAGTTACATAAAAGGAACTGCAGACTGCAGTGTGTGAATCTCTCTGGATGGACTGAGGAAGGCCACTGTCAGGAGAAAACTCAGGGTTTGCGTTGCATGCTAAAAGAGAAAGGGAGGCATCCCCCACTCTTTGAACGGAGCAGCTCTTTGAGAATAAGTGAGGCAGTGAGTTGTAAACTGACAGGTCCAAACTTGTATAAATGGGACGAGCTTCGATTGGAATCTTAGTTGGCACAGACTGGTTTGGCCAAAGTGCCTGTTCTATGCTGTATGGGTCTGTATCAACCACACCACCACCAAGTTCAGGAATAGTCGTTACCCTTCAAACAGCAGACTCCTGAACTAGCGTGGATAACCTCACTCACCTCAACACTGAACTGATTCACTTTTAAGGACTCTACAACTGGTGTTCTCAGTGTTGTTTGACACTGCCTGGCCTGCTGAGTTCCTCCAGCATTCTGTGTGTGTTGCTCAGTCTTGTTTGTTCATTTTGTCTTCTGCACATTGCCAGTCTTTGTTGTTGTTTTGCCATTGATTTTGTTGTATTTCTTTGTTCTACCTTGAATGTCTGCAAAAAATGAATCTCAAGGTAGTATATGGTTACATATACGTACTTTGATTATAAACCTACTTTGAACTTTGCCGCATCCTGAGAAAATAGAGCTGCTCTGACCTTTGTCTCCACAGTCAAACCAGTCTAATATTTAAAAAAAAGTTTGGAATAAATTTGACAAATGACAGATCCTTCTAACTCCTTAAACAAATTGTAATGTACTGTGCACAAACTTGGTATTACACAGAACACCTACACATGCTGATTGAGATAGTCATACTTTATTGATCCCGGGAGAAATTGGTTTTCGTTACAGTTGCACCATAAATAATAAATAGTAATAAAACCATAAATAGTTAAATAGTAATATGTAAATTATGCCAGGAAATAAGTCCAGGTCCAGCCTATTGGCTCAGGGTGTCTGACCCTCCAAGGGAGGAGTTATAAAGTTTGATGGCCACAGGCAGGAATGACTTCCTATGACGCTCTGTGTTGCATCTCGGTGGAATGAGTCTCTGGCTGAATGTACTCCTGTGCCCAACCAGTACATTATGTAGTGGCTGGGAGACATTGTCCAAGATGGCATGCAACTTAGACAGCATCCTCTTTTCAGACACCGCCGTCAGAGAGTCCAGTTCCATCCCCACAACATCACTAGCCTTACGAATGAGTTTGTTGATTCTGTTGGTGTCTGCTACCCTCAGCCTGCTGCCTCAGCACACAACAGCGATAAGAGCACTGAAGATCAATGTTTGAATTTCCAGTTACCATTTAAAAAGTTAATTTTAAAAAAAAGACTTAAGCTCCCTTGCAACACACACAAAATGCTGGAGGAACTTGGCTGGTCAGGCAGCCTCTAAGGAGAGGAATAAACAGTCGACGTTTCAGGCCAAGACCCTTCTTCAGGACTGGAAAGGATGGGGAATATGACAGAATACGTTTGGGTTAGGAACACAAGCTGGGAGGTGATAGGTGAATCCAGGTGGGTGGGGGAGGATGGATGAAGTAAGAAGCTAGAAGGTGATAGGTGGAAAAGACAAAAGACTGGAGATGAAGCAATCTGATGGGAAAGTGTGGACCATGGAAGAAAGGGTAGGAGGAGGGGCACCAGGGGAGCTGACAGGTAGGTCAGAGGGCTTACTTGCTTTGTTTTAATCTACATTCTTGTTAATGAAGTAAAACACTCAGTCTCAATCATAGTATTATGCCAGTTCAGTATTCCGGTAAGAAAGCGATCAATGCAATCAGCACTGAGGTTAAATTGCCAATGTTAGCAATACAACTGTACTATAAGACTTTAAATTAATTTTTATTTCTGCCATTAATCCAGAAGAGGTTCACAAAAATTATCCTGGGAATGAAAAAGTTAATATATGAGGAGCATTTAATAGCTTTGGGTTTGTACTCAATGGTGTATGGAAGAATGGGCGGGGGGAGGGGGGTTCTACCAATTATTGTAAAGCCTTGATAAAGTGGGGCATGGAGAGGATGTTTCCAATATTGGGGTAGTCTAGGACCAGAGGTTACAACCTCAGAATAGAGGAGCATCCATTTAGAACAGAGATGAAGAGGAAATTCTTTAGCCAGATAGTGATGAATCTGTGGAATTCATTGTAACAGATGGCTGTTGAGGTCAAAGTCATTAGCTATACTTAAAGTGACATTAGTAAAGTTCTTGATTTAGTAAGGGCATCAAAGTTTACTGGGAGAAGACAGGAGAATGGAGTAGAAAGGGGAAATAAATTAACTTTGGAATAGCAGAGCAGAATAAATGGGCCAAGTGGCTTAATTTTGCTCCTACAGTATGTCTTGTAATCGCTTGTGTTTTATGTCCTTTCAAGAGTGGGGAATTTAAGGACAGGGTCACACTTTTTGTGTCTATGTTTGAACCTTCTCTGGACCTAGTAATGTGGATGTCAAGAAGGTAGAATAGATAACCAGCTCCCAGGCCATTGCAACTCTTTATCTGCTTTTAAGAGGCACAGCAATGGTTAGCTGCAGTCAAACATAGAGATTTTCTGTACCTACTGGCACTGTGGCCTCAGTTCAAGGATGCAGTGAGTCAGCCTCTGAATCATCAGCAGTCTGGAAGTTTTGGACACATTCAAAAGGCTTTCTGGACTGTTTGTGCTTTTTCATAGACAAATAGTTTAGCTGATGTCAATGTTGCAAAACACAGCAGCCAATTGGTGTATGGTAAACACCCACAAACTGAGTTCTGGGGCATTGTTTTTGATAAGTTTGGGTAGACGATATTGGGCAGAACACTGGCAGTAACTTAGCAAAATAGTGCCATGGGCATTGTTTAGTATAGCTCCTGCCTTACAACTTCAGAGACCCAGCTTCAGTCCTGATCTCTGGTGTTGTCTGCGGACAGTTTATAAGTTGTCCCTGTAACAGGGTGAGTTTCTTCCTACAATGGTTGTAAACTGTCCCAAGAGTGGTGGAATCTCATTGAAGGGGAGATGATTTGAGGAGAATGAGAAAAGGGGAGTGCAAGTGGGTGGTTGGTGTGGTGCTAATGGGCTGAAGGAATCGTCTTCATGCCGTGCGAGTCTATGAGATATGCCTCAATCTTTGCCTATACTCCAATGTGGTACTAAAGTTAATTCTGCATTTTTTTTTTACTGGTGCTACTTTCCAAGTGAAGAATTGGGCAGAGATTCTGCTTTTGTAGATTCTATAAAATATATCATGGAAATACTTTCACTGACAGCTGAGAGTTAAGACCATAAGACATGGGAGCAGAATTAGGCCATCGAGTCCATTCTATCATTTCTTCATGGCTGCTCCCAGATTCCATTCAACCCCATACACATGCCCTCTCACCATATCCCTTGATGCCCAATCAGGAATCCATCAACTTCCTCTTAAAATATACCCACAGACTTGACCTGCTGCAGTCTGTGGCAGAGCATTCCACAGGTTCACCACTCTTTGGCTGGGGAAAAAAAATGCCTCCTTACTTCTGTTCAAAAAGGTCACCCCTCAATTTTGAGTTCTGGATACCCCCACCAGAGGGAACATCCTCTCCACATCCTCCTCATCTCGTCCTTTCAACGTTCGGTAGGCTTCAATGAGATCCCCATGCATTCTTCTAAATTCCAGTGAGCATAGGCTCAAAGCTGCCAAATGCTCCTTGTATGTTAACCCCTTCATTCCTGGAATCACTCTCGTGAACCTGCTCTGGACTGTCTCCAGTGACAATTCATCCTTTCTGAGATAGGGGGCCCAAAACTTGACAATACTCCAAGAGGGGCCTGACTCATGTCTTATAAAGCTTCAGCATTATCTCCTTGTTTTTATATTCTATTCCCCTTGAAATAAATAACAACATTGCATTTGCCACCTTTACCACAGACTCAACTTGTAAATTAACCTTCTGGGAGTCTTGCACGAGGACTCTTAAATCCCTTTGCACTGGTTAACACCAGTCTCCTGGCTAATATTTATCCTTCCATCAAAGATGTTGGCTGCACCTGTTACAATTGTGATCACAAATCAAAATTTGAACTGCAAAGTACATTTGGAATTTCTTCAGATTATGAAATGCTTCAATGTTTCCTTTCTTTCACAGATGGTAAATGCCCAGGAAAGTACGTGATTGAGGTGCTCCAGTTTCAAATATTGTTAAGACATGCAACATACAATTCACCTCTTTTGTTTTGTAGAAAATCCCTTGGGTGAGCTTAAACACTGCAATCTGCTTACAAAGCACCTTCAGGAAAGTTGGAAGAAGGCCAAGGTGAAGTTTATTGAAGAGAAGTTGATTTTTGAGGTCACAAGCGCTAATGTCATCCAGGACTCGTCTTCCAAATATGTGGTGAGAGTTGTTTCTGTTGAGTGGATTGTACTGATTTCTGATTCGAGATGCCCTGCATGCATGTGAGTGAATTGTACTCTGAGCCCCGTACTGCCAACCCCTAACTGATCCAACATGGTGCTGGGCAGACAGCTGAAACTGGGAGGTGTAGCAACAGCTATGTCAGACCCATCACAAGAGCAGGGTCTCCATTTCTCCGAATGCAGAAACGATAAGAGTACAGGGGACTAAATACGATGGCACAGTAGCATAGTGCTTACTCCATTGCTGTTACAGGGCCAGCAATCTGTGATTGGGGATTCAGTTCCACTGCTGTCTGTATGGTGTGGGTTCCCTCCCACATTCCAAACACATGATTTGCAACAGTACAAACAAAATTCCTGCAAGGGAACAAGTTATGATTGATAGTTCCAAATCTTTTAATGAATTAGATTTTCTTATGAAATCTAACTCCAGTCTTCATAAGGACGTGTCTAAATTTGTATATGTTTCTGGCATTGAATTTCTCTTGATTTCCAGCATCTACAGAATCTCTTGTGTTTCTTTTAATGAATTGGTTACATGTATTTTACCTGGTTTTGTCCTTTAGCTGTTTAGTATTTGATTATTGTTTTGAAAAAAATCTTTTCAATCTTTTAATGACTTGGAACAGAAAGATTGAATTTTTGACAGGCTTGACAGTCAGCTAAAGCAGGGTAGTGGCTTAGTAGCACCCCTCACCCAACTGCAGCAAAATGGTGATACTTTCCCTCGCGTAAGTTCCTTGGTCACAAAGAGACTGCAATTGAGGATCAGTTGGGACCTTACTGTAACTTGATATTGGAGTTACACTTAGTTATTTTGCCCTGGTCTTTGTGGTAAATATTATAAACCTATTTAAAGAAACAAGACAAATTTAAGGGAGAAAGGAGTAAAGGGTTATGTGAGGTGAGGGAGATGAATCAGAAGGGGAAGTTATGACCTCTTAGTGTTGTAGAAACAAATCCTTGTAACTATATTTCCTCTTCTGTCCTTCCCCAAAAAAAGACAACATCCCCTATCTCCTGACTTTATATGGAATAAAGCAAAGCAGTTCTGAAGAGGGCATCCTGTTATTTTAGTAGTTAATGAACCACACCCTTGCATACACCACAAACCGGCCCTGCAGACATACCATGCCTGGTAAGTTGTGTAACACCAATCATTTTTAGAATTCCAACTTTTGCAGCTGCTCTGCTGCCAATGAAATGTAGCACACAATAAGACACTGACTTTTCCTTATAGCTTCACTTTATTAATCATGATTAGTTCAAACGACTTGGATTCCCTTTGTAGCTGAAACAATAAATCTTTCGTTTTACATCAGTTTACTTTCACAACCTCTAAAACTCTCTCCTTGTATTCAGATATTCCCTGCTTTAAATGAACCTGGCTGGGGTTGCACTTGGGAAGTACCCCTCTGAGTCTCTAACTCAGGATTATCTTCATTGGTGGGTGTCTGGGTCACTGCCATCAGCTTTCCTATCAGATATCTTTTTAAACCCTTCTCCACATCACGTCTGGACACTTGCTTGATGCTGATACCTTCAGTTTAATATCACTGTAGCCACCTGGTCTTCAAATATCAATTCAGAACATAGAACTGTACAGCATACTGCAGGCACTTTGGCCCACAATGTTGTGCCAACTTAAATTTGCCAAGTTGTCAGCCTGTCTCTTTCACAAGATATTACTTCCCAGAACATTCCATTTGTTGGTTCTGTTCTGGTGATAGTTCACAGTGGAATGTAAAGTTATCTCAGTGATGTTGATAATGTGACCCTCCTTCCCTTTAATGTACTGTTTTAGAACATAGAATAGTCCAGCACAATACAGGCCCTTCAGCCACATTGTTGTGCTGACCCTCAAACTCTGCCTCCCATATAACCCCCCACCTTAAATTCCTCCATAAACCTGTCTAGTAGTCTCATAAATTTCACTAGTGTATTTGCCTCCACCACTGACTCAGGCAGTGCATTCCACGCACCAACCACTCTCTGAGTAAAAAACCTTCCTCTAATATCCCCCTTGAACTTCCCGCCCCTTACCTTAAAGCCAGGTCCCCTTGTATTGAGCAGTGGTGCCCTTGTTTTGATTCTCAACATCTCCTCCCAGACTTGTCATCTCATCTCTGTTAATACTTTTGCTGCTTAAGGAACAATAGTTTGACTGAATGAATTCCATAAATTTTCATAGTGGAATTTTTTTTTTATCAATTTGACAACTTGCCAGAAAATGAATTGGTCTGTCTGTTGCCGGCAACATCTGGATAACATTCATTCATTGGCTGAAAAGTGACAAGTAGCATTATGGGTAGATAGGGTGGTAATGAGAGCTTTTGGTACATAGGCCTTTATAATTCAGAGCAATCATTATAGGAGTTGGGGTGTTATGTTGAAGTTGTATAGGAGATTGGTGAGACCAAATTTGGGGTATTATCTGCAGTTCTAGTCACCTGCCTACAGGAAACTTATCAATAGGCTTGAAAAATGCAGAGAAAATTTACAAAGATGTTGCCCGCACTTGAGGACCTAAGTCATAGGGGAAGGTTGAATAAGTTCGGACCTTATTCCCTGGAGAGCAGGAGAATGAGGGGAGATCTTGTAGAGCTATACAAAGTTATGAAGGGTATGGATAGAGTGAATGGTTGCAAGCTCTTCCCCCTCAGCTCCGGTGAGACTAGAACTAGAGGCTGTAGGTTTAAGATGAAAGGTGAACTATTTAAGGGGAACTTCTTCACTGGGGGTGGTGTGAGTCTGGACAAGCTGCCAGTGTAAGTGGTATGTGTGGGTTCAGTTGTAAATTTAAGAGAAGTCTGCATAGGTACATGGATTAAAGGGGTATGGAGAGCTATGGTCCTTGTGCAAGTAGATGGGACAAGGTGCATAGGGGTTGTTTCTATCACATAATACAAGAGCAGCAGATGCACATGAAAGCCATCTCCAGTAAGTTCTGTTCTAAGGTCATTCTGACTTGGAAATATTCTGCATATCCTTTGTGTTGAAATCCTGGAGCCATTAACACTACTGTTCAGAGTCCTTCCATGCATGGACTCCCACGGGATTATTAAAATAAACCATAAACAGATTTGCATAAACACAAGAGATTCTGCAGATGTTAGAAATCTTGAGCAAAGCACACAAAAAGCTGGAGGAACTTGGCAGGCCACGAAGTATTAGCCTGAAATGTTGACTGTTTATTCTCCTCTATAGATGCTACCTGACTTGCTAAGTTCCTCCAGCATTTTGTATGTGTTGCTCAGGATTTCGAGATTGGACATTTTCTAAGAATTCTCCTCATTTTTACATTCATTGAAACAAATGGAAGATTAGCTACTTGCATCTTTTACAAAGGCTTTTCATTTCTGATCACATTTCCAAACAGACTTGCTCTATAACATCCTCTGCTTGTTCCTCAATTGCAAAAACTAAAGCCAATCAGATTTTAGAAGTTCATCTTGACTGTCCATAAGTCAAATTTTATTTGTAGACTTTTGTCCATAAGTCAAATTTTGTCCATAAGGACTTTTGTCCATAAGTCAAATTTTATTTTTAATGATGTTTTCCAAACAAACTATTTTGATTTTTTCTTTTTTTTAACAGAAGGGATGTCTTTAAAAGAGAGTTTTAGAAATCTAGAGCTGCATGTATAAAATGCTGAAGACATGGTTGTAGGTAATGGAGCAAAAATGGTTGGGGTGAGAGGTCAGAATTGGGCTAGATTGTAGGTCTAGAGGGCAAGATACCCTTGCAAATTAATTTAAATACTATATTCTGTTCTTTTGGTAGATTTAATAAATTTTAAGTGATGCATGCTGAGAAATTCACTTGCAAGTTGTTACATTTTTCAGTATCACACAATTTATTTCTCTGGTTTTGACAATGTAGTTAACTATTCCATTGGCTTTGTTAATTGATACTATGACATTTTTGTATGTGGAATCTATTGAATCCTTGGTTTGCCTGTTTTACCACCTTCCCTATTTGCCATTCACTTTTTTTCCTTACAAGGAATATTTTATATTTCTTGCATTTAATTTCCTGCTGTTTTAGCCTGTATTTTGGGAAACTCATTCTGAACCTCCTGAACTAATTTCATCCACTGACTCCTATTTTATACCCTTTCTAAACTGTAATAATTTTCATTGGAATTTCTTCATCAAAGTTACCAATGTAAATTCAAAGCAGTACCGGATCCATTTGAACACTGAGACATTCCACTTAGCCCTGACCATGCCAGCCCAGAATTCCTAAATCAAACATTTAAAAAATTACCATCACATTCTATTTCTCACCATTTTTTTTAGTTGAACTAAATGTTTCTTAGGGATGTTCTCAGTGGTGGAATGTATAATCTTTACTGTGGTTGATTTGGGTTTCACTTCCTCAAACTGGACAAAATTCTTATAAAGCATTTTTGCTAGTTGTCTGCTTATGCCTTGTAACTGATTCTGCTATTTTGCATAGAATGGAAGTAAAACAAATTGATTTCTGATTTTGGATCTGTGATGATTCACAATTTCTGTGTAATTATATTTTGTCTAAAAGTGGAAGTGTTCAGACTGTCTGGATTGCACGAGCTCCTTTTTATTTCAGAGCATAGAACACTAAAGCACAGAACAGACCTGTTGGGTCAAGCAACACATACAAAATGCTGGAGGAACTCAGCAGGCCATGCAGCATCAATGAAAAAGGGTATTGCTGACGTTTCATGAGATTGAGAAAGGGGAGGGAGGTGTCGGAAATGGACACCCTGCCCTCAGATTTACCTGGTCCATTTCCAATACCTTCCTCCCCTTTCTCAATCTCAACGTCTCTATCTTTGGAGACAGCTTATCCACTGATGTCTATTATAAACCCACAGATTCTCACAGCTCCCTGGACTATACCTCTTCCCACCCTGTTACTTGTAAAAATGCCCTCCCCTTCTCTCAATTCCTCCGTCTCTGCCACGACTGCTCTCAGGATGAGGTTTTTCATTCCAGAACTAAGGAGATGTCCTCCTTTTTCAAAGAAAGGGGCTTCCCTTCCTCCACCGTTAATGCTGCCCTCAACAACATCTCTTCCATTTCATACATGTGTGTTCTTACCCCATCCTTCCACCACCCTATTAGGAATAGGGTTCTTCTTCTTGTCCTCACCTACCACCCCACCAGCCTTCACATCCAGCACATAATTCTTCGAAACTTCCGCCATCTCCAACGGAATCCCACCACCAAGCATGTCTTTCCCTCTTTCCCCCACCCCCTCCTCACATTCTGCTTTCTGCTGGGATCGTTCCCTACATGACTCTCTGGTCCATTCATCCGTCCCCACTGATCTTCCTCCTGGCACTTTTCCTTGCAAGAGGAGCAAGTGCTACACCTGCCCCTACACCTCCTTCCTCACTACCATTCAGAGCCCTAAACAGTCCGTCCAGGTGAGGTGACACTTCACCTGTGAGTCTGTTGGGGTCATATACTGTGTCTTTTGCTCCTGGTATGGCCTCCTGTATATTGGTGAGACCCTACACTCTGTCCACCAGAAAAGCGGGATCTCCCAGTGGCTACCCGTTTTAATACCACTTCCCATTCCCATTCCGATTTGTTATTCCATGGCCTCCTCTGTTGTCGTGATGAGGCCACACGTAGGTTGGAGGAACAACACTTTATATTCCGTCTGGGTAGCCTTCAACCTGATGATATGAACATTGATTTCTCAAACTTCCAGTAGTGCCCCATTTCCCATCCCCTTTTCCCTTCTCACCTTGTCTCCTTGCCCATCCATCAACTTCCTCTGGTGCTCCTTCCCCCCTTTTCTTTCTTCCATGGCTTTCTGTCTCTTTCACCTATCTACTTCCAAGCGCTTTACTTTATCCCTCCCCCTTCAAGTTTCACCTATCACCTTGTGTTTCTCCCTCTCCTCCCTCCACTTTTTAAAACTACACCTCAGCTTTTTTTCCCCTCCAGTCCTGCTGAAGGGTTTCAGCCCGAAATGTCAACAGTGCTGTTCCTGGATGCTGCCTGGCCTGCTGAGTTCCTCCAGTATTTTGTGTGTGTTGCTTGGATTTCCAGCATCTGCAGATTTTCTCTTGTTTGCCTTTGACCCATGGTGTTGTGCCAACTTTTTAACCTACCCTAAAATCAATCTAACTCTTCTATCCTACATAACTCTCCAATTTCTATCCTCCATGTCTTTTCCAAGAGTTTCTTAAAAGTCCCTAAAATATCTGGAGCTGCCACCACCTCTAGCAAGGTGTTCCACATGCCCACCACTCTGTGTAAAGTTCTTGCCTCTGACAACCCCCATACTTTCCTCCAATCTCCTTAAAATTATGCACCCTTGTATTAACCATTTTCACCCTGGCAAAAAGCCTTACAATCCACTTGCTTTATGCCTGTTATCATCTTGTACACCTCCATCAAATCACCTCTCATCTCTCTTTGCCCCAAAGGGAAAAGCCCTAGCTTGCTCAACCTTTCTTCATAAGATAATTTCGTAAGTTGAAAGACTGATAGCACTCCAGAACCCATGTGTGTTTAATCACATTTGAAGTAAAATGTAATTGTATGTAAATGATATTTCAGTAGGTTTCAATAGGTACACGTAATTTCAGAGAAATGTATACAATATACATTTTGAAATTCTTTTTCTTGGCAAACATCCACGAAAACAGAGGAGTGCCCCAAAAAATGAATGACAATTAAACATTAGAACCCTAAAGCCCCCTAACCCCTCCCATGCACGAGCAGAAGCAAAGCAACAACCCCCCTCCCCACCAGCAAAAAGCATCAGCACCCCCCACAAAGCACTCAAGCATGCAGCACAGATCAATAAAGATACAGACTTGCAGTACCCCCAAAAACGACACGTTCACGGGTCCTCTGGTTGAGATTCTAAATTGGAAAAAAGGCCAATTTTGAGGATATCAGAAAGGATCTGGCAAGTGCGGATATGGACAGGCTGTTTTCTGGCAAAGGTGTACGAGGTAAGTGGGAGGCCTTCAAAAGTGACATTTTGAGAGTACAAAGCTTGTTTGTGCCTGTCAGAATAAAAGGCAAGAATAACAGGTTTAGAGAACCTTGGTTTTTGAGAAATATTGAGGTTAAGGGGGGGCGAAAAGGAGGTGCATTGCAGATATAGGCAGGTAGGAACAAATGAGGTACTTGAGTATAAGAAATGCGAGAGAACACTTAAGAAGGAAACTTCAGTGATAGTGCACTAGAAGTGTCCACTTTTATATTCATTCCTTTTCAATTTAAATGTAGCATTCCAGTGTCACCTTTTTATTGGCTCTGGTTCAGGGCCACAATCCATATTATTCTATGATTTTTGCCTCCCAACCTTGTGTATTTGTTCCTTTCAACTGTGGTCCCTTTCTAACTAGATGACCCAGACATCAAAGGCTGATTTATACTTGTGCATCAAATGTACGCCGTAAGTACAGCGTAGTCTTGAACCCTACACCGTATCTACGCTGAACCCTACGCTGTAAACTAACGTGCACCTCTCCCAAAATGTAATTGCACATCGCGGCGTCGCAGACCACAACAACCGTGATTGGTCTGCTTGGTAGCATCGCATTTCCTCCTACGCTGCAATAGCTTGCCATTGGGTGACTGAAGGGCAGGGAAGGAACTCTGGCTGCAATACTTTACAGACCTCCGAAATTATGGAGGACCCTGTGCTCGATGCCAGTTTGTAGCTAGCTGCTACAGCCTATTGACTTCCACCTGAAGCTAAAACTCGAATGGTGATTGCCAGTCTCTGAGTACAGGTGTTCCCTGCTTTCCGAACGTTCTCTTTACGACATTTCGCTTTTACGAAAGACCTGCATTAGTACCTGTTTTCATTAACCGAAAGAGGATTTTCACTTTTATGAAAAAAGACGCTCGCTTTAAACTTGTGTTGACACCAAGAAAGACTACCATGACCATGAAGCCTTCCGCGTGCAGTGTGTGCGCATGCGTGACGTGCCGATTTTTTTTTGACAAATTGATTTTGGCTCAAACTTCCCAATTCTGTTAAGTGACACTACACTGTACATACAGAAAATTCACCCTCCTTCAGTTTCAGTCACCATTGTTTGAAGTTTGAGTTTCTTCGTGTTGAGTTTCAACACGAAGAAACTCAACACATTGGCATAGATACCCCACCGCCAACTAGCGTTTTGGCAGTGAATTGCACAGCGACGCAGACACGCCAACGCACAAGTATAAATGCTCACAACAGTGTAGCCCACTTGCATAGGCTACGACGTAAGCTAGTACGCACAAGTATAAATCAGCCTTTAGACTACGTCCACACTAGACTGGATAATTTTGAAAACGCTGGTTTCGTGTAAAAACAATAGGCCTCCACACCAGGCATTTTTGAAAATATCTCCGTCCACATTAAAATGGGTATTTGGGCGAATCTCCTCCTACTGGGCATGTGCAGGGCACATCTACAGAAAACAAGCAAAGAGGAAATGGTATACTTGGTGCGTGTTTGTCCAGTTACAGACTGGAAAAACTTAAAAGGAAATTGCCAAACAACGGACTGCTGTTGGCTCTTGCTCAGGAGGACTTAGAACATAGAATAGTACGGCACAGTACAGGCTCTTCAGCCCACAATGTTGTGCCGACCCTTAAACCCTGCCTCCCGTATAACCCCCTACCTTAAGTTTCTTCATATACCTGCCTAGTAGTCTCTTAAATTTCACTAGTTTATCTGCCTCCACCACTGACTCAGGCAGTGTATTCCACACACCAACCGCTCTCTGCATGAAAAAACCTTCCTCTAATATCCCCCTTGAACTTCCCACCCCTTACCTTAAAGCCATGTCCTCTTGTATTGAGCAGTGGTGCCCTGGGGAAGAGGCGCTGGCTATCCACTCTATCTATTCCTCTTACTATCTTGTATACCTCTATCATGTCTCCTCTCATCCTCCCTCTCTCCAAAGAGTAAAGCCCTAGCTCCCTTAATCTTTGATCATAATGCATACTCTCTAAATCAGGCAGCATCCTGGTAAATCCCCTCTGTACCCTTTCCAATGCTTCCACATCCTTCCTATAGTGAGGCGACCAGAACTGGACACAGTACTCTAAGTGTGGCCTAACCAGAGTTTTATAGAGCTGCATCATTACCTCGCGACTCTTAAACTCTATCCCTTGACTTATGAAAGCTAACACCCCATAAGCTTTCTTAACTGCCCTATCTACCTGTGAGGCAACTTTCAGGGATCTGTGGACATGTATCCCCAGATCCTTCTGCTCCTCCACACTACCAAGTATCCTGCCATTTACTTTGTACTCTGCCTTGGAGTTTGTCCTTCAAAGTGTACCACCTCACACTTCTCTGGGTTGAACTCCATCTGCCACTTCTCAGCCCACTTCTGCATCCTATCAATGTCTCTCTGCAATCTTCGACAATCATCTACACTATCCACAACACCACTAACTTTTGTGTTGTCTGCAAACTTGCCAACCCACCCTTCTATCCCCACATCCGCGTCATTAATAAAAATCATGAAAAGTAGAGGTCCCAGAACCGATCCTTGTGGGACACCACTATTCACAACCCTCCAATTCGATTGTACTCCCTCCACCACGACCCTATGCTTTCTGCAGGCAAGCCAATTCTGAATCCACCCGGCCAAACTTCCCTGGATCCCATGCCTTCTGACTTTCTGAATAAGCCTACCGTGTGGAACCTTGTCAAATGCCTTACTAAAATCCATAAAGATCACATCCACTGCACTACCCTGATCTATATGCCTGGTCACATCCTCAAAGAACTCTATCAGGCTTGTTAGACACGATCTGCTCTTCACAAAGCCATGCTGACTGTCTCTATCAGACGATGTTTCTCTAAATGCCCATAGATCCTATCTCTAAGAATATTTTCCAACACCTTTCCCAGCACAGACGTAGAGCTCACTGGTCTATAATTACCCGGACCATCCCTACTACCTTAACAACTGAAAAAACAAATACTGGAGCGTATGGAGGCAACCGACAGGGAGTTCACGGACAGTATGACCCGGCTGATGCTGAACATTGAAAAACTGACTAACTCTGTTGCAGAGGGATTTGCAATGATGAGGAATATGATGGCACCCCCCCCCAAGTATTTTTCACCGCCACAATACCAGCCTCGCAGCCACTACAATCGCTACACATACGGACACACAGACCTCAGGGTGGCCCCAGCAATATCTTCCCCACTCCCACAGAGGGGTCACCCTGGAAACATTTCCTACAGCCATAGTCTCTTCACCGATGAAAGGGACGACAGCTACAACTAAATGCAATAAGGCTTGCTACTGGGCAAGAGTGAAATTTGCTGTTACCTCATTTGTTTGCCTTTACTTTTGCCATGTCTTTCTGTATTATTTTGCTGTATTTAACATGTGCAATAAAATGAGTTACTGGGTAAAAGTGATTTTATTTTTACCTGAGTAAAAGTGAACCTTACATTTTCCTTTTTTGGCCTTAACATTTTCACGTCTATGCCAAACATAAGCTACTACTTAAAAATGACATTTTGGAAGTAGTGATAATTGCATCTGTTGAATGTTTGCACAAGCAATACATTAATAAAACACCTTGTTAAATGAATAAAACATGTCTGCATCCGTGTTATCTTGTATTTCCATACAATGTTACATTAGGCTGTTACACATCTATCGTCAGATATTGTTGTTGTGATGTTGGAGGTTGCGTTCAAGAAAACAATGAAATGCCGCGCTGTCGCCACTGTCTGTTCCGGCATGTCATGACAGCGTTTTTAAAAAGCCCCGGTTACCCCATACACACTACACCGCCCGACTGACGTTTTCAGATTTAAACACTCTGAAGACCGTTTTAGAAAAGTTTGGTTTTCAGGGGAAGAAAACACCATTTCATTATGGACGGGGGGGTCAAAACGAAGAGAAAAAGCTTCGGTTACAGATTTATCTGGTCTAGTGTGGACGTAGTTTTAGATTAGATTAGATTTTTTTCCTTTGGTAGGTCTGGCAATTTACATAATAAATAGCTACTTATCTGAGAATTGTCCCAAGTTTCGCAGGTCATTACCTGAAGCTCCTTATGTCAACATTCAATTGCTCTGATTAGATTATCTCAGAGCAAGAATAATTACACAGTGCACAAGATGGTGGGGCAGCGGGGTGGGGCAGGGGTGGAATTGCGAAGACAGTCTCAAAAAATGGATGTCTCCTTTCATTGTCCTTGGCTCATTCAAATTCAGTGTTTAAGGAGAACCATAGGGAAAGCTTCACTCAGCAGGTAGTAAAAGTGTGGAATCAGCTGTCAGTGCAAGTGGTTGATGCAATTTCAATTTCAACGTTTAATTGAAGTTTGGATATGTACTTGGACGGGAGGGGTACGGAAGGCGATGGTTTGGATGCAGGTTGATGGGACTGAGCAGTTTAAGTGATTCAGCATGGACCAGATGGGCCAAAGGGCCTGCTTTTGTGCTGTCGTTTTCTATAACTCTATGCTCGAGGAAATTAAATAGAGTCCAACCTTATAATGAAAAAAATGGACCTTTTGTACCCTTCTAAAGTGCTGCACACCCAATTAAGTGTTTCTGAGATCAGGTCACGTTGCAGTGTAAACAGTAGCCAATTCAGCCAAGCACACAATCAATAATGCAATATTTACCAGATAATTTGATTTCAGTGTTGGTTGAGTAGTAACTATTGAGAACCTCTCTATGCTCTAAGATAATACCAGAGGATCTTTTAAGTTTGTCAATAGGGTTTTAGTTTACCTTCATCAGAATAGTTCACTAAAGACGCCCCTCAGCCTTCTGATTCAGAAGCAGAATTGGTAGTCAAAGTAAATTTATTATCAAAGTACATGTATGTCACCACATACTACCCTACGATTCATTTTTTTGCAGACATTTGTAGGAAAATAAAGAATACAGTAGAATTTATGGAAAAAACTATACATGTACATGAAAACTGACGAATAACCAAAGTGCAAAAGAAGGCAAATTGTGCAAACCTATTTAATATTGAGAGGCCTGGATATGGTGTATGTGGAGAGGATGTTTTCCATAGTGGGGGGGCCTAGGACCAGAACAGAAGAATACCTCCCTTTAGAACAGGTGAGGAGGAATTTCTTTAGCTGGAGGGCGGTGAATTTGTGGAATTCACTGCCACAGACAGCTGTGGAGGCCAAGACATTGGGTATATTTAAAGCAGAAGTTAGTAGGTTCCTGATTAGTAAGGGCATCAAAGGTTACAGGGAGAAGGCAGATGATTGGGGTTGAGAGGGATAATAAATCACCCATGATGGAATATGAATATATAATACTAGTAGCAGGGAACCATGACTGTGTTTAGTGGATCATATTCTTAGTGCTGACAGTTATTGCAAATACTGTATATCGTGTTCAAAAAGACTGCAACAAATGTTTTTGAATAGTTTTTGATATGTATTTTATCTTTTCCAAAGGCCTACACCATACACGTGATTAGGTCGGGATGTTTCGATGAAGACAAGGCTCTGATTGTTCGGCGTTACACCGATTTTGCAAAGTTGAATGAAACACTCCACAAGCATTTCAGAGAAGATATGGGGAAGGTCATCTTTCCAAAGAAGAAAATCCGGAAAAACTATACACATGAAACCATTGCAAAACGCAGTCGGGCTTTTGAACAATATCTCCAGCATATCTATTCAATTGCAGACATTCGCAGGTCCAGAATTTTTCTGGAATTCTTTTACCTTCGAGATTTAATAGTGGGTCAAGGATTATTACGGGGCGGCATGTGTGAGGATGCTATGGAGACATTAATCAATGCTCTACACTTGCAGCAGAAGTTGTGCGTCTGTGACACAAGCCATTTACTCTTCACTCTGGCTTCTATTTGTGTGTGTTACCAAGAGCAAGATCACCTTGAAGAGGCCCAAGCTTACTGTGAGCGGGCCTTGCAAGGTATCGAAGAACAAGAAAATCATCCTTTACTTGTGCCTTTACTTCATTCCAATATCAGGCTCTCCTGGAAGATAGCTAAAGACAAACGCCAATCTGAAGCAAGACTCCAACAGGTCCAAGAGTCTGGAGTCGATGTTTTAAACCAACCTACTCTCAAAGAACACCTTATTAAATATTTCTTAGAATGAATTAGACACTATTCTATAAAAGGACAGAGGAAGAAAGGGTAAGCAAAAATAAAAAAAATACATTTAACTGTAGTGCCTTTCATTACTTCAGGACACTTTAAAGCACTTTACAGACAATGAAAAGTTTCTGAAATGTAAAACACAAAAAGCGATGTTGACCAGCTAATATACTTTCACATGTTTAATTGTAGAATTAAACCAGGACAGAAGGGAATTCTTTGTCTTCAGTAAAATAGTGTAGGATATTTTACAGCACCAGAGAAAGCACACAGAACCACGCATTACATTTCATTGGTCTGGTTGGTGAATTCATCAACAGTTATGGAGGGTAAATCCAGAATCTACTAAACCTGTTGGGAAAGAAGTCAAACAGGGGGTGGCTTTTTCCCCCATTTGTTCATTTAGTACAGATCTTTTGTTATGAACCTTAGATGAAGAAAATTGTGTATTTTATTTCAGCAGGGACAACCAGAAGATGTAGGCATTGTAAATTTGCTAACAAGCAGTTGGTTTATGTCTCTGTTGTTTAATTTAAACTTTTCAATTTCCATCCTGTCAGGGGGCAATAGAGCCAAAGATACCAGGAGATAATTAAATTCTGTGGAATACAAGGATCAGAACTATGGTTGGGATATTGCTTAAGTGAGTAACAAAATCCGTCTTGGCTGAGAAATTCGGAATTGACTTGGTTTAAGCAACTTTTTCTGGGGAAGGAATGAACTGATTTCCAGAACCCTAGGTAATTGTTTCCTGATATCATATCTAAGCATGAATTTTAGGTTTATATTCTTTTATAGATTTACTTTCAGAAAGCACTTCAATCTAGCCAATCATATCTTTTGATACTTTTCTCCTCGTAATCAGTCTGGGAGCATGTTGGATGATGGATTAGCCCATTGTTCACAAATGGGACCGACAGAAGATTCATGAATCATAGATGATTGCTTTCTCATTGTGAGTACCTGTAGTATCCTTATCAGAGAAATTATTAGTTATTCTGAATGAAATGTATTAGTTTGCATGGACCCAAAGCTGCCAAACTACCAATTTTCTGTTTTGAGTTTTTATGGTGATTTCTTAATTCAGGGAGTATATTGTCCTGTTCAGGATAGAGTTAATACACACCTTCAGTGAAGACTGTTCTTAACAACAACACTGCAACAGATTATAAAATTATGTGGAGCAGTCACAGCAGGAGGTGATACATATATTTTGGTATAATGATTATGTAGCCATAGCTACTGAAGCTGTTCCCAGTATATTCAATTTAAAATTGTGAGCAAAGGATAAATTTCATCCCTGTATTGCTGTAATTCTACCACGTCAAACAAAAGTACAAACCTCAGAGATTTATTACTTACAGCTAGAGGTGGAGATAAATTGTACAATTCCATTATTCAAAGATTGACCAAAGTGGCCTGCTCTCAATTATTGTTTATCTCTCAGTCAAGAAAACTGTTTGACTTGATCGCATATTATCTTTTTGGGATCTTGCTGTCATAAATTCTTTTACATTTTCCTAAAATTACAAAATGTTTTAGACTTCCTTGGAATGCAAATGGTATTATGTAAATGAAGGTTCCTTCTAAACACATACTCTTTAGGTAATCTGATGACTAACTTCCAACATTATCTGAATAACATTTTAAGAGTGGATTATAATTTTAAAATGGTGTAGTAATATCTCATGAGAATACATTATTCTGACTATTTTTGAAGAGCATATGGATAGAAGTTTAAACTTTATAGAGTACAGAGGCAGATTTAAATCTTATGAAAAGGATAGCAAAATATATTTTGAATATTGGATAATCTCAATATTGAATAATCTTGTTTTAAGTACTTATGTGAACTGTAATTGACAAGTTATGAAATAAAATGGATTCATCTTAACAAAACGCCTGAAAAACTTGAGTGCAAGCAGAGTGATCCAATATATTTACCTGTATGCGCCTCAAAAATGAGCAAACCTTGATTTATCTGAGTGTTTAAACAATTTTCTAGGACTAAGTACCATGATCTTGTGCACAATAATGATGGTATTTTAAATACACAATTATGTTGGTAACACATTTCCTAAAATTGAAAGAAAGTCTTCAGTGCATGTCATATACACAGTCCACTGGACATGTGCAGTAAAATCAGATAGTGCAAGTAACATTGAAATATGTATTCTTTTGCTTTCTTATTTCACATACATTCAGGCTACCTGTAAGTTTAAACATACTCTGGATTTATTTGATGGACAGCATGGAAGTGTACAGATTACCACAACGCTGTACACTACAGGCGACCCGGGTTCAATTCCCGTCGCTATCTGTTAAGGAGTTTGTATGTTCTTTCCATGACCATGTAGGTTTCCTCTGGGTGCTCCAGTTCCCTCCCGTGGTCCAAGGACGTACCGGTTGGTAGGTTAATTTGTCATTGTAATTGTCCGTGATTTAGACTAGGGTTAAATTGGGGATTACTAGGCAGCCCACCTTGAAGGACCAGAAGGGCCTGTTACACACTGTATGTCAATGAATAAATAACATGGACAGCTACCATGCAATCCAAATGCATGCATCTTCTTCCAAATAAGTTGCTTTAATTACCAAACACCTTGCCTCAATAGATTCTATTAAATACACTGCCTTGTTAAAGTATTCAGCCCCAACCCTTTGGTTACATGAGTTTTACAACCAGGGATTTTAATCCATTTAACTGGGTATTTTTATTTGTGAATCACATGCTCCTTTTTTCATAGGAGAGCCCAAAAAAAAAACCTAGCAAAAATTGTAAAGCATGAAAAACTAAAAATTTAAAACAAATATCAGCAGTTCAGAAGTATTCATACCCCTTTGCTCATTACTTAGTTGAACCATCTCTAGCAGCAGTTCAGCCAGTAGTCTTTTTGGATAAGTCACAATGTGATGGAGCAAGATTTGCTTTTTCTACTTGCAAATTTCTTCAAGCTGTGCCAGGGTAGTTGGCGAGTGGTGGTGGACAGAAATCTTGAGGTCTTGCTAGAGATGTTCAATCGGGTTAAAGTCAGGACTCTGACTGGGCCACTCAAGGACATTAATTATCTTTATTTGAAGCTACTTCAGGGTTGCTCTGGTAGTGTGCTATGAATCATTGTCCTTCTAAAAGATGAACTTCCTCCCCAGTTTAAGCTTTCTGGCAGGAACTAGCAAGTTCGTATTCAGGTTCTCTGCATTTAGCAGCTTTTAGCTTCTCATCAATCAATGACCAGATTTCCCCACCCTATTACTGAAAAGTTCCCCATAACATGAATGCTCCCTCCACCATACTTTACAATAGAATGGTGTTACCTTGCTGAGGCCAGAAAAGTTCCAATTTAGTCACATCTGACCATAAGACCTTCTTCCTCATCTTTACAGCATCTTCTAAGACTCTTAAGTGATGCTTTGCAAAGTCCTTACCATAAGAGCATAGGACATGGGAGCAAATTAGGCTATTTGGCCCATCAAATCTGCACTGTCATTTCATCATGGCTGATCCATTTCCCTCTCAATCCCATTCTCCTGCCTTCTCCCCCGAACCTTTTATACCTTGACTAATCAAGAACCAATCAACCTCTGTATAAAATACACCCAATGACCTGGCCTCCACAGCCACATGTGGCAACAAGTTCCACAGATTCACCACCCTCTGTCTAAAGAAATTCCTCCTCATCTCTTTTCAAAATGGACTTCCTTCTATGCTGAGGCTGTGCCCTCTGGTCCTAGACTCCCCCACCATAGGAAACATCCTCCCCATATCCAGTCTATCTAGGCCTTTCAATAAGATATTGACAGATTTCAATAAGATCCCTCTCTTCTAACTTCTAGCAAATACAAGCCCAGAGCCATTAATCACTCTTCATATGATAAGCCTTTCATTCCTGGAATCATTTTTGTGAATTTTCTGTGACCCCTCTCCAATATCAGCACATCTATTGTTAGATTAGGGACCCAAAATTGCTCACAATACTCCAAGTGAGGTCTCCCCCTTGACTGCCTTGTTTTCACGTTCTAGTCGACTTGAAATGAATGCTAACATTGCATTTGCCTACCTCACCACTGCTCAACCTGCAAATTAACCTTTAGGGAGTCCTGCATAAATGCCCTTTGCACTTTGGATTTTTAAACATAGAAACATAGAAAACCTACAGCACAATACAGGCCCTTCGGCCCACAAAGCTGTGCCCAACATGTCCCTACCTTAGAAATTACTAGGCTTGCCTATAGCCCTCTATTTTTCTAAGCTCCATTTTCTCTCCATTTAGAAAATAGACTGTGCTTCTACCAAAGTGCAGGACCATACACTTCCCCACACTGTATTCCGTTTTCCACTTCTTTGCCCATTCTCCTAATCTGTTTAAGTCCTCCTGTAGCCTCCCCGCTTTCTCAACACAACCTGCCCCTCCACCTATCTTTGTATCATCATTCTGTCATCCAAATCATTGATATACAACGTAAAAAGAAGCAGTCCCAACTAAGACTTCTGTGGAACACCACGAGTCACTGGCAGCCAGTCAGAAAAGCCTCTCTTTATTCTCGTACTTCACTTCCTGTCAATCTGCCAATGCTCTGTCCATGTTAGTTTTTTTCCGCCCTGTAGTACCATGTTAAGCAGCCTCAGGTGAAGCACCTTGTCAAAAGCCATCTGAAAATCCAAGTAAACAATATCCACTGACTCTCCTTTGTCTATCCTGCTTGTTATTTCCTCAAAAAATTTTAACAGTTTTGTCAGGCAAGATTTGTCATGCTGACTTTGGCCTATTTATCGTGTACCTCCATTTCCCTCAAAACCACATCCTTAACGATTGACTCTTCAAAGATTTAATGTGCCTTCATGTAGAAGTGCTAAAGTCAGAAAACTGATTCTTACCCTGAACAAAAATAATACAATGTATAATATTTTTATGAATTCTGGTGAGTTTGGAAGCAGCTGTTTTTGCTGTTTATTTTCATAGTTTGGCAAATTGGTGACAAGGATGTAGTTTATGGATAAGAAAACAAAAGTGAATAATGAATCATCATATCCTTTTTATTAAAACTATTCTTTAAAATATAGGAAAAATATTAAAATAATTAAGTGGTTTTAGTTAAATAGCACCCACAATCTTGTAATTTAAAAGTTAGCTTTAAAACAGAAGCAATGCTCTTGGCTCCAAGAATGTATCAAGTTCTATTTAATTTGTATATATATTTTACTTACATTTTTCAGAGTTTATGTTGAAAGCAAATACTGCAGTGATAATCAATTAGCTTAATCTATTGGAAACTGGATATATTTTGAACACAAATCCTGCAGTGTACTAATCATTTACAAAAGCAATAAAACCATAAAATCAATCAAGGGCACAGATTGAAGAGAATTTTTTCTTGTATTTGGATACTTTGTATTCCTTCAATAGCCAAATCATTTAACAAGACTAAATCACTACATATTCGAACTTTATTAAAGAAAAATGTATTTCACCATTAGTATATGTGTCCCAATTAAAACAAATGGGTAATATTCCTAAAGAGACCTGCATTAAGCAGATTAAATTCTACACAGAAGATTCAGTTTGGTATTTAGTACTGAGAGTGGTGGAGGTGGAGGAAGAGTCATGCTCACCAGTAGGTTTTATGACAGATCTGTTCATTGATTAATGACTGCTGGTCAGTTTCAGAGTGAGTGCAGTTCATTGACTTGGTTCTGCTCTTCCAGTCTGTCAGAGGGGGAGCTTGCTGCTCTCTACACCGTGTCATTATTGCCAAGTAGCCCAATGATACGTAGGCTTTCACTCAAGAGGCACCAAACCAATGCAGGTGGTGACTTACTTCTTAATTCAGTCCAGTCGTATCACAAGAAGTGAAATGGATTCCTCTCCCTTCATTGTACACAGTTAGTGAAGAATGCAGTTGAATGAAACACAAGTTTAAAAAATGCTAAATGCTGGAAAAACTCAGCCCACCAGCCAGCATCTGTGGAAAGAAAAGCAGTTAGTTTCAGATCAGGAATTATTTATCAGAACTTGGAACAATAACAAGTTAGACTAGAACGTGGTAACCTGCCTCAATGACTATTGACCAATAGCACTTACATTCATTGTGATGAATTGCTTTCAGAACATAAGAAATAGGAGCAGGAGTAGGCCATCCGGCCCATCGAGCCTGCCTCGCCATTCAATAAGATCATGGCTAATCTGTCTGTAAACTCAGCTCCATCTACCTGCCTTTTCCCCATAACCCTTAATTTTCTTACTATGTAAAAACCTGTCCAACTGTTTCTTTAATATATTTAGTGAGGAAGCCTCAACTACTTCCCTGAGAGAGAATTCCACAGATTCACCACTCTCTGGGAGAAACAGTTTCTCCTCATCTCCGAACTAAATCTTCTTCCCATCTCCGAACTAAATCTTCTCCCCTGAATCTTGAGGCAATGTCCGCTAGTTCTAGTCTCACCTACCAATGGAAACAACTTTCCTACTTCTATCTTATCTAACCCTTTCAAAATTTTGTATGTTTCTATAAGATCCCTTCTCATTCTTCTCAACTCCAGAGTACAGTCCCAGGTGACTCAATCTCTCCTCATAGGTTAACCCCTTCATCCCTGGAATCAACCTGGTGATCCTCCTCTGCACTGCCTCCAAAGCCAGTATATCCTTCTTCAAGTATGGAGCAGGTTGGTGAAAACATAATGAGTTTGTATATTCTCCCTGTGACCGTGGGGGTTTCCTCCTATATTCCAAAGATATACGGGTTGGTAGGTTAGGGTATTATTGGGCATTGTGGGCTCATTGGGCCAGAAGGGCCTGTTACTGTGCTGTATCTCTAAATCAACTCCTGCTTGAGGAGTGACTTGGATTGACTCCAATTTGCCTACCATTGCAACAGGTCAAAAGCAGATACCATTTCATTGGCTCTTCACTCAACACTGGAACATCTGTACAGTGAAATGCATACATCAGGATGCTCTTCATTGACAACTCCGCATTCAATATTATCATCCCCTTAAAACTATTAAATAAGCTCCAAGACCTTGACCTCAATACCTCCTTGTACAATTGGGCCCTCAATTTCCTCACTTGCAGACCCGAGTCAGTTCAAATTGGCAACATCATCTCCTCCACAATCATCATCAACAAAGGGATGTGTGCTTAGTTCCCCGCTCTACTCATTTTACACTTATGACTGTGGGGCTGTGCACAGCTCCAATGCCATATTTAAGTTTGCTGATGTTCGTCAAATCAGAGATGGTGACAAATCAGCATATAGGAGGGAGATTGAAAACCTGGTTGAAAGGTGCCACAACAACAACCTCTCACTCAATGTCAGCAAGACCAAGAAGCATTTATTAAATACAGGAGGAGGAAACCAGAGTCCTCACTGGGGGAATCAGAGGTGGAGAGGGTCAGCAATTTTATATTCTTTAGTGTAATTATTTCAGAGGATATGTAAGTGCCATTCAAAAGAAAGCACGACTGTGCCTCTACGTAAAAGTTTGTTAAAGTTTGGCATGTCATCTAAAAGTTTGATCAACTTCTGTAGATGTGCAGTGGAGAGAATATTGACTGGTTCCTTATTAGGAAACACCAATCCCCAACACTGTACTGTTCTCACAACCTATGGATTTCACTTTCAAGGACTTTTCATCTTATATTCTCGGTATTTGTTGCTTATTTACTTATTAATTTTTTATTTACAGTTGTCTTTTGCACATGGGTTGCTTGCCCATCTGTGCGTTTTTCATTGATCCTATGGCGTTTCTTTGTATCTACTGTTAATGCTCGCAAGAAAATGAATCTCAGGGTCATACATGGTTCTTTGATAATAAATTTACTTTGACCTTTGAGGTAGTAGAAAAGGTGGGGGGGGCAATAGGTAGAACAAACAGTCCTCTGAAAGGATCAAATAATCAGCACTTTTAAGATTCTTTGTCTATAATGTATTCTTCCTCCTTCCCCTCCACCATCAGATTTCTGAACAGTCCATGACTCATGAACGCTGCCTCACTATTTCCTTTTTGCTGTTCTGTTTCTGTAACATTTTTATGGCTCTCACTGTACTGCTGTGACAGAATGACAAATTTCATAATGTGTTTGTGATACAAACCTAATTCCGATTCTGTTGCTAATATAAAATATGTGAAGTTCAACAGTCTCGCCATCCGGGCTATGCCTGATTATGCAAATAGAAGAAATAAGGGTAAAAAGGATGGGAGGCAAAAACGGTGTGTCACAGAACATGGAACAGTGCAGCACAGGAACAATCCCTTTGGTTCAAAACATCTGTGCCAACCATGATGCCAATGTAAACTACACATCTGCCTGTATGTGGCCTATATCACTCAATTCCCTCCCTGCCTGTCTAAATAACTCTTAAATATTGCTATTATTTCTGCTTCCATCACTTGCCTTGGCAGTGTGTTCCAGGCACCTACCACTCTAGGCAACAAAGAAGATTTGCCATTTAAATCTCCCTTAAACACTCTCACCACACTTAAAAGCTGTGCTCTCCAGTATTTGTATTTCCATAAATCAACCATGAATGAATGGCCTAATTATGCTCCTATATCTAAAGAAAAAAGACACTACTTAACCTCTCTATAGCTCTCAGACTTTTAATGTATTTCTGTCAGGTTGCCTCTGAAAGAAAATAATAGTAGTTTGTTTAACATTTGCTTATAGCTAATACCCACCGAATCCAGGCAGCATCCAGGTGAACCTCTCCAAAGTCCCCATATTCTTCCTGTAAAGGGGCAAGCAGAACGGTAACCAGTATTTCAAACATGGCCTAAACGGAGTTTTATACAGCTGCAACATGACTTCCTTATTCTTAAACTCAAACTCCAATCAATGAATGCAACTACACCTCATTTTAACAGTGCAAGAGGCCACAGAGAGATCAGATTCGGATTGGGATAGTAAAATAAAGTGACAGACAACTGAAAGTTTAAGGTCATTCCCACAAAGAGATCATTCAATTTGCATTTGTTTCTCTGATGTTTCACAATGCATTCGGTTTAGTCACACTGTACTCTGGGTGAAGAAATCTCATCTCAGTCATTGAAAAGCTGGCCTCATTATTCTGAGACTCTGACCATGATTCCAAACAACCCTGCTAGCAGTACTGCAATACAAAAAATGCTGGAGGAACTCTGAGTCAGACAGCATCTCTGGAGGGAAATAAACAATCAACATTTCAAGTCAAGACCCTTCATCAGGACTGGAAAGGAAGGGAGAAAAAGCCACAATAAGAACATAGATGGTAAGAACAAGATTTTGCAGATGCTGGAAATTCAGATTAACACACAGATAATGCTGGAGGAGCTCGGCAAGTCAGGCAGGGTCTATGGAGAGGATGTCCTGATGCCCAAAATGTTTATTGTCTACTCTTGACTGGCTGTGTTCCTCTAGCATTTTGTCTGTGTTAGCCAGAATAAAAAGGTGGGGGAGGGTGAAGTGGAGAAACATTACAACATATCATTAGCAAATTCAGTTGTGGATAGGAATTAATAACAGAACTTTTACAGGATGTGCATATACTTGTAATATTTAGTACTTTGTGATAGTTATTAAGCTAGTTGATGAAGTTTCGTACATTGTACTGAAGGTAAACTATTAACAAACAAGGTGGGTTAAATGGGAAATAGTTTTTCTTCATGGTTTGCTTTCAGTAGGATTTGGTTTTGCATAAAAGACTCCTTGAGCACAGGAAACAGCTGCAACTCCGTTTTGTTTCCAGAGGCAACCCTGTACCAGATCTCCTGCAGCCACCTACAGAAGGGATAGTGAAAAGATCATGAGCAAGAGAAAATGCACCCATTACAGGAAATGAGCACCAAGAAATTAATCTCCCATTGTTCAGAGCCTTGCCACCATTCTTGCTGCTTAAAATCTGGAAACTCTACCTGGGGGAACCAACAGTGGCTGCGTCTCTGGCACAGAGTCTGGCCCTGTAGCTCAGAAGGGTAGAGAAAGGAGGAAGGCAGCAGTAATAGGGGATTCTATAGTTAGGGGGTCAGACAGGCGATTCTGTGGACGCAGAAAAGAAACACGGATGGTAGTTTGCCTCCCAGGTGCCAGGGTCTGGGATGTTTCTGATCACGTCCATGATATCCTGAAGTGGGAAGGAGAACAGCCAGAGGTCGTGGTACATACTGGTACCAATGACATAGGTAGGAAAAGGGAGGAGGTCCTGAAAACAGACTACAGGGAGTTAGGAAGGAAGTTGAGAAGCAAGACCTCAAAGGTAGTAATCTCAGGATTACTGCCTGTGCCACATGACAGTGAGTATAGGAATAGAGTTAGGTGGAGGATAAATGCATGGGTGAGGGAATGGAGCAGGGGGCAGGGATTCAGATTTCTGGATCATTGGGACCTCTTTTGGGGCAAGTGTGACCTGTACAAAAAGGACGGGTTGCACTTGAATCCCAGAGGAACCAATATCTTGGCAGGGAGGTTTGCTTAGGCTATTGGGGAGAGTTTAAACTAGAATTCCTGAGGGGTGCGAACCGAACTGAAGAGACAGAGGAAGGGGCGGTTGGCTCACAAATAGAGAAGGCTTGTAGGCAGTGTGAGAAGGAGGATAGGCAGGTGATAGAGAAGGGATATGCTCAGACTGATGGATTGAGATGTGTCTATTTAATGTAAGAAGCATCATGAACAAAGCAGATGAGCTTAGAGTGTGGATCAGTACTTGGAGCTATGATATTGTGGCCATTACAGAGACTTGGATGTCTCAGGCAGGAATGGCTGCTGAGTGTGCCAGGCTTCTGATGTTTCAGAAAGGACATGGAGGGAGGTGAAAGAGGTGGGGGCATGGCACTGCTGATCAGAAATAATGTCACAGCTGCAGAAAAGGAGGAAGTTATGAGGGATTGTCTGAGTCTCTGTGAGTGGAAATCAGGAACAGCAAGGGGTCAATAACTCTACTGGGTGTTTTTTATAGACCACCCAATAGTAACAGGGACATCAAGGAGCAGATGGGGAGACTGATCCTGGAAAGGTGTAATAATAACAGGGTTGTCGTGGTGGGAGGTTTTAATTTCCCAAATATTGACTGGCATCTCCCTAGAGCAAGGGGTTTAGATGGGGTGGAGTTTGTTAGGTGTGTTCAGGAAGGTTTCCTGACACAATATTTAGATAAGCCTACAACAGGAGAGGCTGTACATGATCTGGTATTGGGAAATGAACCTGGTCAGGTGTCAGATCTCTCAGAGGGAGAGCATTTTGGAGATCATAATCACAATTCTATCTTCTTTACCAAAGCATTGGATAGGGATAGGAACAGACAAGTTAGGAAAGCATTTAACTGGAGTTAGGGGAAATATGAAGTTGTCAGACTGGAACCTGGAAGCATAAATTGGGAACAGATGTTCTCAGGGAAATGTACAGCAGAAATGTGGCAAATGTTCAGGGGATATTTGCGTTGTGTTCTGCATAGGTGCGTTTCAATGAGACAGGGAAAGGATGATAGGGTACAGGAACCGTGGTGTACAAAGGCTGTCAAGAAAAAAAGAAAAGCTTACGAAAAGTTCAAAACAATAGGTAAAGATAGAGATCTAGAAAATTATACGGCTAGCAGGAAAGAGTTTAAGAATGAAATTAGGAGAGCCAGAAGGGGCCATGAGAAGGCCCTGGTGAGCAGGATTATGGAAAACCCCAAGGCATTCTACAAGTATGTGAAGAGCAAGAGGATAAGGTGTGAAAGAATAGGACCAATCAACTGTGACAGTGGAAAAGTGTGTATGGAACCGGAGGAGATAGCAGAAGTACTTAATGAATACTCTGCTTCAGTATTCACTACCAAAAAGGACTTTGCCGATTGTAGGGATGACTTACAGCAGACTGAAAAACTTGAGCATGTAGACATTAAGAAAGAGGATGTGCTGGAGCTTCTGGAAAGCATCAAGTTGGATAAGTCACCAGGACCAGATGAGATGTACCCCAGGCTACTGTGGGAGGCAAGGGTGAAGATTGCTGATCATCTGGTAATGATATTTGCCTCATCAATGGGGACGGGAGAGGTTCTGGAGGATTGGAGGGTTGCAGATGTTGTTCCCTTATTCAAGAAAGGGAGTAGAGATAGCCCAGGAAATCATAGACCAGTGAGTCTTACTTCAGTCATTGGTAAGCTGATGGAGAGAGGCAGGATTTATGAACATATGCATTATATGATTAGGAATGGTCAGCATGGCTTTGTCAAAGGCAGGTCGTGCCTTTCGAGCCTGATTGAATTTTTTGAGCATGTGACTAAACACGTTGATGAAGGTAGAGCAGTAGATGTAATGTGTATAGATTTCAGCAAGGCATGTGACAAGGTACCCCATGCAAGGCTTATTGAGAAAGCAAGGAGGCATGGGATCCAAGGGGACATTGCTTTGTGGATCTAGAACTGACTTGCCCACAGAAGGCAAAGAGTGGTTGTAGATGGGTCATATTCTGCATGGAGGTCGGTGACCAGTGGTGTGCCTCAGGGATCTGTTCTGGGACCCCTTCTCTTCATGATTTTTATAAATGACCTGGATGAGGAAGTGGAGGGATGGGTTATTAAATTTGCTGATGACACAAAGGTTGGGGGTGTTGTGGATAGTGTGGAGAGCTGTCAGAGGTTACAATGGGATATCAGTAGGATAGATACAAAACTGGGCTGAGAAGTGGCAGATGGATTTCAACCCAGGTAAGTGTGAGGTGGTTCATTTTGGTAGGTCAAATAGGATGGCAGAATATAGTATTAATGTAAGACTTAGAGTGTGGCTGTGTGGAGGATCAGAGGGATCTTGGAGTCCGAGTCCCAAGGACACTCAAAGCTGCTGCGCAGGTTGACTCTGCAGTTAAGAAGGCATACGGTGTATTGGCCTTCATCAACCATGGGATTGAGTTTAAGAGCTGAGAAGTAATGTTGTGACTATATCAGACTCTGGTCAGACCCCACTTGGAGTACTGTGCTCAGTTCTGGTCACCTCACAACAGGAAGGATGTGGAAACTATAGAAAGGGTGCAGAAGAGCGTTACAAGGATGTTGCCTGGATTGGGGAGCATGCCCTATGAGAATAGGTCGAGTGAACTTTGCCTTTTCTCTTTGGAGTGATGGATGATGAGAGGTGACCTGATAGAGCTGTATAAGATGATGAGAGGCATTGATCCTGTGACTAGTCAGAAGCTTTTTCCCAGGGCTGAAATGGCTAACACAAGAGAGCACAGTTTTAAGGTACTTGGAAGTAGGTACACAGGAGATGTCAGGGGTAAGTTTTTTTGTGCAGAGAGCGGTGACTGCATGGAATGGGCTGCCAGCGACGGTGGTGGAGGCGGATACGATAGGGTCTTTTAAGAGACTCCTACATAGGTACATGGAGCTTAAAAAAACAAGAAGACTATGGGTAACCCTAGGTAATTTCTAAAGTATGTACATGTTCGGCACAGCATCGTGGGCTGAAGGGCCTGTATCGTACTGTAGGATTTTTATGTTTCTAAACTCCAATGCATAGCACTAGCAGTTAAACATCCATCGAGCTTTCATATTCTCATGTAGAGGGACCTCTTTTTCCTTTTCTGTATCTTTGCAACATAGGAAAAGTGTGTACCCAGGGTTGAAGGTCAGAAAGGTAATCGATGTGCATTTAGAGCTGGCTTCCAAAAATAAAGCCAGGTACGTCAAGTCAAGTTTATTGTAATTTAACTATATACATGTGTATGATGTATATAACCATATAATGTATATAGAAATGAGCCAATGTTTCTTCGAACCAGGATGTAAAGCACAATAATACACATAACACACAATGACATGAAGGAGAGGTAGAATCTACAGATGCATCACACATAAATAACAAACTGAAGTGCATTAACATTAATTATTGTAAGGTATGGAACAGATTAATCAGTGACACTACATAGACTGGAGACTGCGGCGTAGACAGGAATAAAAACCATGGAATATAGAACACTAAAGCAGAGTGCAGGCCCTTTGGCTCATGATTTTGTGCCAGCCTTTTAACCTACTCCAAGATCAATCTAAACCTTCCATAGCCTTCCATTTTCCTTTCATCCATGTGCCTATTTAAGAGTCCCTTAAATGTCTTTAATCTGTCTCTACTACTACCAGTGGTTTGTCTTACACACCCACTACTCTCTCTGTAAAATACCTACCTCTGACATATTTACGAAATTTTCCTCACTTTAAACAGATGTCCTCAGAAATTGGCGATTCCCGTCCAGGGATAAAGACACTGGCTGTCCACTCCATCAATGCCTTTTATCATCTTGTACATTTCTATCAAATTGCATCAAATCCTCCTTTGCTCTTAAGCCTTTACTTGCTCAACTTTTCCACCTAAGACATGCTTTCTAACTCTGGCAGCATCCTGGCACTCTCCCTAAAGCTCCCACATCCTTCCTATAATGAAGCGACCAGAACTGACCACGATACTCCCAAGTGTGGTCGAACCAGTTTTATAGAGCTGCAACATTACTCACACTTGCCCTTTCTTAAGGCTGATCTATACTTGTGCATACGGGCTACGCCGTAGGCCTGATTTATACTTTTGCATAGCCCTACGCCAAAGCGACCGTGCATAGTTGTGTCTGCGTCGCTCTGCAATTCACCGCCAAAACGCTAGTTGGCGGTGGGGTTTCTATGCCACTGTGTTGAGTTTCTTTGTGAGAGACATGGTTGAGGAAATGCATTTCAAATATTTTCGGATGTTGGCAGGTAGATTTGATGATTTGGTTCATCGTCTCCAACCATTTATTTCGCATCAGTGTACAGATACGGCGGAGAAAAGCAACCGGAAATGCGTAGGAGGAAATGCGATGCTACCAAGCGGACCAATCACAGTTGTTGCAGTCTGCATCGCCACGACGCGAGTTACATTTTTGGGGAGGTGCACGTCACCTTACAGCGTAAGGTACTGCGTAGGGTACATGGTACCTATGGCGTACATTTGACACACAGGTATAAATCAGCCTTTAGCGTCAACATGTTCTAGTGTATTGGGAAATGGGTGAACAGTAGCTATTCACGTGTCCACCTTTTCTATGGAGTTATAAAGCATTACAGCACAGAAACAGGCCCATCTAGTCTGGTCATAGTCTTGACCATGACTCCAATACCCCTCCAATCCATATACTTATCCAAATTTCTCTTAAATGTTGAAATCGAACTTAAATCCACTACTTCCGTTGGCAGCTTGTTCCACAGTCATACCAACCTCTGAGTGAATGTTCCCCTCAGGTTCTCCTTAAATCAGGGTTTCCCAACCTGCAGTCCGCAGACCCTTGAGTTAATGGGAGGGGTCCGTCACATTCAAAGGTTGGGAACCCCTACCTTAAATATTTTATCTTTTACTCAATATGTAGGACCTCTAGTTCTGGTCTCAACTACAGACCCAGCACCACTGCAGCAGACCACTGGTCACATGCCTCCAGTCAGAGGCAACCATCCACTACCACTCTCTGGCTTCTCCCACGAAGCCAATGTCAAATCCAATTTACTAACTTATCCTGAACGCCAAGCAACTTAATCTTGACCAGCCTCCTATATGGGACCTTGTCAGAGGCCTTGCTATGTAAACACCATCCACTGTTCTTCCTTCATCAACCTTCCTGGTAACCTCCTAGAAAAACTCTATAAAATTGGTTAGACAGATTGTATAATATGTTCTACACTGACAATTAATTAGTTGACTCTGATATTGTCAGACATGTTAAATGCTTCTTGGATGGATCTTCATAATTACAGACCTATAATTACAAAAGCTGGAAAAGTGAAGTCAGCCATATTCTGCTCTGGAATATGATGGGCAGGCATCTACCTCTGATTAGACAATGCAGTGCAATTAGTAGCTAAGGGTGTTTGACATCCAACTTTCAACCATGTGGCAGAGGTTGGTCTAGTCTCCATTTAGCAGTTTTCTGAATGACATGGCTGAAAGTAAGCACTCATCATAAGGGAACAGTGTGCCAAGAAGGAACCTGCCACTTACTGATGCACTTTTACAAAGGGTACATTAATCAGTATTAAATAGTAAATAATGCAAAGCCTGTTTTGTGCAAATGGAAATAAAACTTTTAAAGTCACTTGCCTATGGACTCTCGCACTCATACAATATCCATTCACCTGCCTGGAATGGAGCATAGAATCACATCGAGTGGTCCAAGGATGCCATGGAGTTTAACTTGTTCTGGACATAAGGTAGTAATGCAGTGTCAGGAAGTAGTAGTACAAGTTATACACAGCAACACAGTAATGCAGCTTCATGTTCCCCTCCCCTTCAAACCCCTTCAGTGTTTACCACATAAGAACACAAGAAATAGGAGCAGACGTAGGCCATCTGGCCCGTTGAGCATGTTCCACCTTTCAGTATGATCATGACTGATCTGACCATGGACTCACCTCCACCAACCTGCCTTTTCCCCATAACCCTTAATTCCCCTACTATGCAAAAATCTATCCAACCTTGTCTTAAATATATTTACTGAGCTAGCCTCCATTGCTTCATTGGGCAGAGAATTCCACAGATTCACCACCCTCTGGGAAAAGTAGTTCCTCCTCATCTCTGTCCCAAATCTACTCCCCTGAATCTTCAAGCTATGTCCCTAGTTCTAGTCTTACCTACAGTGGAAACAACTTTCCTGCCTCTACCTTATCGATCCCTTTCATAATTTTATATGTTTTTATAAGATCTCCTCTCATTCTTCTGAATTCCAGTGAGTACAGTCCCAGGCGACTCAATCTCTTCTCATTGTCTAACCCCCGCATTTCTGGAATCAACCTGGTTTACCTCCTCTGCACCGCCTCCAAAGCCTGTACCTTCCTCCTCAAGTAAGGAGACCAGAACTGCACGCAGTACTCCAGATGCGGCCTCACCAACAGATCAAAATACACATTTCAGACAAATCTGACTATGTGTGCTTCACCAACCTGACCTGCCTGGAATGATGTAACACAGAAGGACATAATATACGTTCTGATGTTTGATCTAGACAACAACTGAACCATGTCAGCATGCTCTTATACAGTGAACTGCTGCCATGTGATTGATTAGATATTTACATTAACAAGCTGGTGTACAGTGTACCTGATAAAGTGGCCAATGAGTGTATATGCAAATTAAAGTCATCCATGAAATTAGAGATCTGACAGAGAGCAGAGCTGGCAAATTAATATTCCATACTACAGTATGTTCAGACATAATCATGTGGAGGGGCAGAGGAATGTAAAACATGGTAGATTTGCAATTGTGAATGAGGAGTCCACTGCTGTAGTTATGAGGCAGAATATGCTAAGATCAGGTGCGAATTGAAATGGGGGCAGTCTCTTTACTACAAGCCTTCTAAGAGCCAGCAGGAAATAGAAGAGCAGTTATGCAGCCAAATCACAGAGAAATGCAAGGTTGTACTACAAGGGGATTTCAACTTTCCCATTATTCACTGGGACCATTTTAGCAGTAAGGCTCAAAGAGGATGGAACTATTAGAGAATATTTTTCAGTACATACTCCGTTCTACTAGAGAAGGGACAGTACTGAACATGACCTTATGGAATGTAGTCAGGTTAGTAGTTGAAGTGTTAGTGAGAAAGCAATCTGCAGATGTTGATAATGATTCTGGAAACTTCAAGGGATTATAGAAAGGGGCAAGATGGTTCAGAAATGAAGGCCTCGAATTGGAGGAAGGTTGATTTCAAAATCTTAAAGACAGATGCTGGCAAATTTAGACTAAGTGCAGTTAAATTGGAGGTAAATCATCTATCCATCAAATGGGAGTCCTTTAAAAGTAAATATTAACTCAGAGCCAATGTGCTTCTACAAGGGTGATAGATAAACCAGGAATTCCAAGAAAACCCTGGGTATCAATGGATACTGAAAGCTGGATAAAGGAAAAAAATCAGAAAGTAGAGGACTGAAAATAGGGGAGACTCTTCAGGAGTACTGAATGTTACAAGGGTTGGGGAAGATATTTATAAAAGGTAGGAAGGAATAAAAAAAAAATAACACTGGCAAACAAAACTTTCAAAACCCCTAAACTATTTTAATAAGGATATTAAGAACAAGTGAAAGAGTAAGGTCTATTAGGAGCCAAAGTGGCAATTTACTGGTGAAGCCAAAGAATGAAGGTGAGGTCTTAAATGACTAATTCTCACTAAAGAGGTACATTGTTGTAGGGAAAATTCAGGGAGAGGGAGCAGTGAAATTGTAGAATATGTGAAAATTAAAAATAAAGCATAAGATGTCTTAATGGACTTGAAGGTGGATAAATCCCAAGAGCCTGACGAGATCTATGACCGGCTGCTTTGGAATAAAAGAGAGAAGATTGCTGAGCCATTGACAAAGATTAAATCCATGCTGGGCACAAGTCAGATGCCGGACGTATAGAAAGTCAGCGCATGTGTAAACTCTATTCACAAAGGATAACCGTGACAAGCCAGGTAAACGCAGGCCTGAAAATCAAAACATTTAACCCTGGAAATCTGAAATTTAAAAAAAACCCACAAGAATGCTGGAAACACTCAGCAGAGCAGGCAGATACACTCAGGCCCAGGGCTTTTCTCTGACTGGGAAAGAATAAACTTTCAAATAATGCCGTGTTTACCATAGTCTATCAATGCATTGTTAAAAAACCACATTGAGCCCTGGGGAATATTATTGCTCACTCTGAAAATTTAACATGCATCACTGTTTTTGGTTTTCTATCTCTTGGCCAATTTAATCTTCATGCGATCACTATCCCTTAAATGTCACAGGCATTCGTTTTATTAAGCGGTTTAGAATTGAAAACTGGAAAAAAGATCATGCCATTTCACTTGGTACATTTAAACTAACACAATTAATTTTTAAAAACACAAACAACAGGAATTCTGCAGATGCTGGAAATTCAAGCAACACACATAAAAGTTGCTGGTGAACGCAGCAGGCCAGGTAGCATCTCTAGGAAAGAGGTACAGTCGACGTTTCAGGCCGAGACCCTTCGTCAGGAATTAATTTTTACTACTGTCCACCCAGCCCGCTGGGGTTCCGGTTACTAAGGCTGGCCTGCCCGTCTAGTCCCTGGGGACTGCGGCTGAACTGTCCACCTGCTTCCTCATGGCAGAAGTGCTGGGACCCGCAGCCCGAACGCGGGCCACCGAAAGTGGACACACCAAACCCGCCCCGAGAGCTGCCGTTCCCCGGGACCACGGACCAGCCGAGCGAGCGCAGACTTGTGAATTTGACTGACAATATTCTGTACAAATCAGAGAGGGGTTACTGCTCCGCGTCGACATCGACTCCAATCAATGACAGAAAAGTGAAGACGGGCATGGAGGTCTGCCTACAAAGTCAAAAGGTAGTGAGCCAATGGTTCGGGAGCTGTAGTCTGATTGATGAATGGATGATTACCAGACAGACTGGAGAGTGATTGGTTGTGGTCATGCCACTTATTTTGATTGACAAGCGACCCTGACGGGTTTCCAAATTACTGCTTGGTGATATGGAGATAGAGTTACAATCAAACTACATGATGATTTTATTGAATGGCCAGCGGCCTTGATTAACTTTATGACCTAATCTTGCTCCCATTCGTTATGCAACTCGTACTCTTTGAGGAACCTCCAAGAAAAAAGGGGTTAACCTCACCCCTGCTTTAAATATGCACTCCCTTGTTTCAATCAAAAACATTCTTATCCTTCTAAACAGCAATCTAACTTGTCCAACATAAGCCAACCAGCTCATTGCAGGCAGTTGTCTTGTTTTTAAATCTGTTCTGAATAGTTTTCAATGTTTGAACATCCAAGACTTCAAATGTGACCTTCACCATGTAGATGAAGCATAAACTTACTTCAATGGTTGATTAAGCGATTTGAAGTCCCTCTACACTAACCTTTTGCGAATTATAAACTTGGACCCAGATTTCCTTATACCCCTCATGATTTTATACAGCTATATAAAGTAACCCCTTGGTCTTCACTGTAAGAGGCTGGTCTGACATGATGATGTAATTACTTACAGGGTTTTTAACATGCTTAGTTTACAGGTTTTGGAGTTCAATAGAATGTGTTACAGTTTTTCTTAAATATAAAACGCCTCACTTTGTTTTATTTGCAGAAATTATTTGTGACCCTGATGCTCTAGGATGATTCCAGAGTTACTGAACATGTTGGCCAATGTAGTTGCTTTGAAACAGCTGGAGGTTTGGGAGCAAAATGCTGTTGTTTTGTTTGTACAAGCCAAGGCCCAATTTGTGCTGCAAGAAGTCACCACCAGCACCACCGAATATTTCTATGTGTTAGCATTACTTTTATACTATTGGTGTTTGATTGCACAAACCAGTCGCTCTCCTTACCAGCCTCAGCAATGCTGGATCTTCGGAGCTAATGGACCACATGCTGTCTCTCCTGGGAAGTCACCATCCTTGTTTTATTTTTAAAGAACTCTTCATGCAGCAAATGCCTGATCCAGTTCACATAGCCCTCGCTAATGCACCCATGGTGGACTATAGGGAGCTTACTAAAATAGCTGATAGTCTACATTCAGCCAGGCAGGGGTGCATGATTTCTCCTCATTTCCCGGCCTCAATAAGCCTGGTCAGCAAGATCTCCAACATAAGCATGTGAAACTAACTAACGCTCTGAAACAAATATGCCTGTTCTGTGTTTTTAACACACTTGCTTTGGTACAAACACTAGGAATTGCCAACCGCCTTGCATCATTGACAGTGCCAGCGCATTGGGACATCAGAGGTTCGTGAACGTGAACACTGTGGGTTCCAGCTGCCAGGGTCGTCTACTGTTCATTATTGACACCCTTTCAGGGTGACACTTTCTGTGTGACACAGGTGCTGCCAGCATTGCCTATTGATGAGAAGGCAAAGAGCGACGAAACCTCGCTGGAGGTGGCCAATGGCGATGGGATGTAGACTTACAGGATAGGACAGGTGACACTCTGCCTCAGTGGGTGACATTACACACAGGACTTTATCCTGGCTAAAGTGGCTAGACCTCTGCTTGGTGCAAATTTCCCGTATGTCCAAGGACTGTTAGTCAATCTTAAGAACGGTGGAAGTCAAGGACTTTGGATCATTACCCTGCTCCCCAGTAAGTTCCCAACAACGACTCTGCAAGTGCATGCACCACTGCATGTGACTGCTGGGCAAATTTCCAAACCTCACCAAGCCCTTATTCTCCACTACAGTCACAAAACATGGGGTCGAGCACCACATTGCCACAACTGACCCACCAGCCCATGCCCACGCCCACGCACATAGACTGGAACCAGAAAAGATGGCAACTGCAAAGGCTGAGTTTACCAACATGGAAAAATTTGGCATTACACACCGGTGGAATAGCCCCTGGGCTTCACTCCTCCATATGGTCCCTAAGTCTGATGGCGGTTGCCGCCCACGTGATTACCGATGCCTTATCAAGGCCACCTTGTCCCAAGACTTTTCAGCATGTTTAGCCGGAAAGTTAATTTTTTCCAACAACAATTTAGTTAGGGGCTACCATCAGGTGCTTGTGTGTTCAGAGGACATTTCACAAACAGCCGTGATAACCCCATTTGGCCTCTTAGAGTTTCTTTACATGCCGTTTGGGCTGAAAAATGCAGCGCAGGCTTTCCAATGGCTGATAGGACTCTGAATTAAAAGAATCAGGTTTTACTTTTGTTTACCTGGATGACATACTTGTTGCCAGTGAACCTGAACACGTATCCCATCTCCGCACATTTTTTGAGTGTTTAAGCCAACAAGAGTTGATTATTAATCCTGCTAAGTGCCAGTTTGGTTGTCAACCATTAACTTTCCCAGCCATCGCATCTCCGCAGAAGCTGCGAAACCCCTCCCATCAGAAGTAGCCACTGTTGTGGATCTCCCACCGCCCTGCACTCCTAAAAAACTGCAGGAGTTTTTTAGGTATGGTTAATTTTTATCACCGCTTCATTCTGCCAGCAGCTGAAATTATACTTCCCCTGTATAGTGTGCTTAAAGGCAATACCTCTAATCACAAGCTTGATTCGTGAGCAGACATGACCTGGACATTTGATGATACCAAATGAACTCTTTCTAACACAACCCTACCAGGGCACCCACTCCCCAATGCACCTAGAGACATTACTACTGATGCTTCAGACTGTACTGTGGGTACCGTGCATGAACAGTTGATTGGAGGTGTGTAGCTCACCTTTTTCAGCCAGCAGCTCAGCCTCCCCCTGCCCCCACCCCCGGAAAGAGAGTACAGCATGTTTGACTGTGAGCTTTTCAGTCTCTATCTGGCTGTCCACCATTTTCGCTTTCTTCTAGAGGATTTGTTGACCTCAAACCCCTCATGCATAGGATGGCCAAAATACCAGACCCTTGGTCTACACGGCAGCAGCACCACCTGGCCTACATATCTGAGTTCACAACTGATATAGAACATATTGAGAGAAAAAAGAATGCCATAGCTGATTGCCTCTCACAGCCAACCATTGAGGCCATACACATAGGAGGTGACTATGTCAGCATGGCAACTGACCACGAGGTCCAGGCTTACCAAATAACAGTCACGGGCTTGCAGATGACTGACAATAAATTCAGGGAAGCTGGGGTTTCTCTCCTGTACGATGTCTCAACTGGTCACTTTCGCTCCATCGTGCCCACAGACTGGAGGCAGACTGTTTTTTGACTCCATACATGACCTCTTGCATCCAGGAAACTGATTGCACTGAAGTTAGTGTGGCATAGCCTTCGAAAGGACGTGTGTAATTGGCCTGCAGCCTTTGTGGTGTGCCAGTGGGCAAAAATTAACCTTCACGTTCTGGCGCCATTGGCACCTTTTGAAGTCCCTGAGCGATGGTTTGACCATGAAAATGTGGACCTTGTCGGTCCTCTTCCCACCTCCCGTGGTTTCATGCACCTCCTTACCTTGAGGGATTGTACCACCAGGTGGCAGGAGGTTGTCTCTCTAGCATTGACGATGGCTGCAGATACATTTATCAGCACCTGGGTTGCTAGGTTTTGCACCCCATCTGATACTTTATACTTTATTGTCGCCAAACAATTGATATTAGAACATACAATCATCACAGCGATATTTGATTCTGCGCTTCTCACTCCCTGGTTTACAAATATTAAATATTAAAAATAGTAAAAATTAGTAAATATTAAAAATTTGAATTATAAATCATAAATAAAAAATAGAAAAATGGGAAGTAAGGTAGTACAAAAAAACCGAGAGGCAGGTCGGATATTTGGAGGGTACGGCCCAGATCCGGGTCAGGATCCGTTCAGCAGTCTTATCACAGTTGGAAAGAAGCTGTTCCCAAATCTGGCCATACGAGTCTTCAAGCTCCTGAGCCTTCTCCTGGAGGGAAGAGGGATGAAAAGTGTGTTGGCTGGGTGGGTCGTGTCCTTAATTATCCTGGCAGCACTGCTCCGACAGCATGCGGTGTAAAGTGAGTCCACGGACGGAAGATTGGTTTGAGTGATGTGCTGTGCCGTGTTCACGATCTTCTGCTGCTTCTTTTGGTCTTGGACAGGACAACTTCTATACCAGGTTGTGATGCACCCTAGAAGAATGCTTTCTACGGTGCATCTATAAAAATTAGTGAGGGTTTCAGGGTACAGGCCAAATTTCTTTAGTTTTCTCAGGAAGTAAAGGCGCTGGTGGGCCTTCTTGGCAGTGAACTCTGCTTGGTTGGACCAAGTCAGGTCATTTGTGATATTGACCCCGAGGAACTTAAAGCTTTTGACCTGTTCCACTTGCGCACCACTGATGTAAATTGGGTCGTGTGGTCCGCTACTCCTTCTGAGTTCAACAACCAATTCCTTCGTCTTGCTGACGTTGAGGGATAGGTTATTGTCTTTGCACCATGCCACCAGGTTCTTAATTTCCTCTCTGTACTCAAACTCATCATTACCCGAGATACAGCCTATAATTGTTGTGTCATCAGCAAACTTATACATTGAGTTTGATGGAAACTTGGCTACACAATCATGGGTGTACAGTGAGTACAGCAGGGGACTGAATACACAGCCTTGTGGGGCACCGGTGCTCAGAGTGATTGTAGGGGAGAGCTTGTCCCCTATTTTTACAGCCTGGGTCCTGTCTGTGAGGAAGTTGAAGATCCAGCTGCAGATCTGAGTGCTAAGGCCCAGGTTCCGGAGCTTAGAAATCAGTTTATTTGGAATGATGGTATTAAAGGCAGAGCTGTAGTCGATGAAAAGGAGCCTTACGTATATGTCTTTATTCTCCAGGTGTTCTAAGGAGGAATGTAGGGCCAGAGAGATGGCATCTGCCGTTGACCTGTTGCTCTGGTAGACGACTTGCAAAGTGTTGAGGTTGACCGGTAGGCTGTGGTTGATGTGTGCCATAACCAATCTCTCGATGCACTTCATAGCAATTGATGTCAGAGCCACAGGTCAATAGTCATTCAGGCAGGCCACCTTGCTCTTCTTCGGCACTGGAATTATCTTTGCCTTCTTAAAACACGAGGGGATCTTAGACTGAAGCAAGGAGCAGTTGAAGATGTCAGCAAACACTCCAGCTAGCTCACTTGCACAGGCCCAGAGAACCCGTCCTGGGACGCCATCTGGGCCCGTCGCCTTCCTGGGATTTATCTTCAGGAAGGCTCTTCTAACGTCCTCCTCAGTGACGATGAATCTTGATGCCACCAGGTCTGGTTCATCCGGAGGGAGCGGGACGCTCCTCTTCTGTTTGAATCTTGCGTAGAATACGTTAAGTTCGTCAGGAAGAGAAGCGCCAAAGTTATTGATATTCCCAGCCTTTTCTTTGCACCCAATGATCTCATTTAGACCCTTCCATAGTCTACTGGCATCCCTCTGGTTAGCCTGGGCTTCCAACTTGGCTCAATATTGCCTCTTGGCGCCCTTAATGACTTTCCGGAGTTCACCCCTGGATTCCGTGTAGCGACTGGTATCCCCGGACCTAAAAGCCGCAGCTCTAGCCTTTAAAAGGGACTTGACCTCGTAATTCATCCAAAGTTTCGGGTTAGGGAATACCCAGATCGTCTTGCAAGACACACAGTCCTCCGTGCATTTCCAAATAAAGTCCGTGACAGCTGAGGCATACTCATCGAGGTTAGCTGCTGAGTCCTTGAATACTAACCAGTCCACCGATTCAAAGCAGTCACGGAAGACCTCATCCATTTCCTCTGTCCAACGCGACACTACTTTTGACACCGTGACCTCCCGCTTCAGTTTCTGTTTGTAAGCCGGGAGGAGGAGTACGGCCTGATGGTCCGATTTTCCAAAGTGAGGCTGTGGGACGGAATGGTAAGCTTCCTTGACTGCTGTGTAGCAGTAGTCAAGTATATTCGGGCCCCTAGTGGGGCAGGAGACATGTTGGTATAACTTTGGCAGTGCCTTTCTGAGGTTGGCCTGGTTAAAGTCCCTGGCTGTAATCAGCAAAGCCTCTGGATACCTGTCTCAAGTTCACTGATGTTGGCATACAGTATGTTCAGAGCACACTCCACATCTGCTTGGGGGGGAATGATACTTAGGCTGACTGCAGTCCCTAATTCATTTCAGACCTCTGGGCTGCAATGACCCAGAACCTCGGCATTAGGCTACATCACTGTTATGAAAAACAACCTTCTATCATCACTCATTGCTTCCTACCATCAAGCCAATTTTATATCCACTCAGCCAGTTCTGCCTGGATCCCATACGAACTAATCTTCCAGACTAACCTTCCTTGTGGAACCTTGTCAAAGGCCTTGCTAAATCCATAGAGACAGCTTTCACCATCCTGCCTTCATCAATCCTTTTGGTTACCTCTTCAAAATCTCGATTAATTTTGTGCTGCATGATTTCCAAAAGACATGCTGACCATCTCTAACTGCTGACTATCTCTAATCAAGCCTTGTCTATCCATCTGACCATCGCCATTAAGGCAATGTTTTCCCAAGTGCAAGTAAATACTGCATTTTTTTCTAATAATTTGCCTAACACTGATGTACGACTCTCAGCAGCCTATAATTTCCTGGTTTGTCCATGTTGCCTTTCTTACACAAAGGGATGACATAGGCTAGTCTCCTGTCTCCGGGCATCTCACCTGTGGCTAAAGAGGATAAAAAGATCTATGTCAAGGCCTCAACAATCTTCTCCCTTGCTTTCCCAGTGTCTTGGAATAGAATTCATCAGACACTGGGGACTTATCCACCTTAATGTTGTTTTCAATGCAACCAGTAACTTATCCATGATCTAGAATATTAACATACATTCTCCCCTGTGCCTTTTTTGTTATCCAAAACCAAAGCAAATTACTTAGTAAGGACCTCATCTGCTTCTTCTGGTTCTACGCATAAGTTGCCCCCTTTGTTCTTGAATGGACCTACCCTTTAAATGAGCCACTACTTTGTTCCTGATATATGTATAAACTTAAACCTAAGCGCCAAGAACATTTCATCATATGCCACAGATTTCCCGTTATACATAGCACATCTACTTCCTCAAGAGCTATGTTGACTTTGAACATTCTGGGAGCCCTTCAAAATCTTTAATTTGGCTTTAATTTCTCTGTGACAGATGTTAAACAAACTGATCTGAAATAAATAGAACATCTGAAGAGGGCCCTTACTTTGCACAATTGTAACTAAATTCAAAAACAAATAATCATCAGCTTCTTATTGAGATCAATGGTACAGTTAAAACTGCATATTGCACATCAGTCATGGATGACTTTCCCTAGAAGAGATCATGGGGAGATCAATCTTTCTTGTAGATGATCATGATTACATTGCCTCTAAGATATATCTCCAAGATGTTGAAGATAAAGTTGCGGATTTGGTCTGGAATTTGTCACTGCTGGATAGTAGAATTTCACGGACATTATAGTCTGCAATTATTCAACTTTGTTGGGGCGGTGGATGGTTTACAATGTAGCTCAGAGGGATGGTGTGTAAGGAACAGGGGAGAAAGGCCAAGTGGATCCCTAAGCCTGTTTCTCGATAGCATATGAACTGAACCTGGTTGTGAAACCTGGTTCCCAATTCTTTACTGCTCGTTTTCCATAACAATTCAGAACAACTCCAGACTTAGTTTTAGGAAATGAAGTTGGGCATTTGCAAGGAATATCGGTGTTTCTTGTGGTAGTGATCATAATACAGTACAGCGAAACTTAATATTGCTATAGAATTAAACAAAGTCAAAGGCAAGTTCATTGTCATTATACACCAGTATGTTTGTACAGGTGAAATGAAAAATATCAGCAGCATTACAGGCACATAACAGCTGATAACAACATTTACAAAAATACCTAAATTAACATAAATTATACACTATTTTAAAAAGATAACACAACTTAATCAAAAAAGGCAATTTTTTGGAAAACTGCCTTTTCCAAATGCTTCCTTCTGGAAAGGACTATAAAACTTCATTCCATCTTAAAAGCTTCTTCTCCCAGACAGTTAATATGATCAACCAATCTAGTTAGCCCCTCCCCCCACCCCTCATTCTATCTATTACTTCAGTCTCTATACTGCCCTGTAAACACTTTAAACCACTTTTTATAATGCTGTTTACATTGTAAATACACACTGGTATTTATGTACTTATGTACTTTTTTCCATATTCATACTTCTAACATTATTTTTATATAATGTTTATTCTTTATAATTGCTGAATGTTATTATTTTTGTTGCAAGTAGCACCAACACACCACAGCAAATTCTGAATATGTATAATGTATAAAGTTGAATAATTAATCCTGTAGTGCAATGTGGTTAAACTGGTTATAGTGTTGCAATACTAAGGAATTGATTAGGATTATGCAGGTTAGTTCAAGAAGCAAGTGACTGAAGGGAGTTAGTTGTTCTGGAACCTGGTGGTATGGGTCTTCAGGCTTCCGTACCTTCTGTCCAATGGTAACTGCAAGGAAATGACATGGCCAGAAGGGGGGATCTTTGATGGTGGATATTGCCTTCTTGAGAGAGCATCTTGTGTAGATACTACCGATGGTGGTTGGGGGGGGAGTGTGGCCATGATGTATTGGGCAGAGCCCACCTCTTCCTGCAGCCTCTGTTCTTCCTGCACATTTGAATTGTCCTAAGTAGAGCATGATGCAATCAAAATAACCAGAAGCAGAAGCTCTAAACTTGGATGAGGGTAAATTTGAGAAGGAACTTAACAAGTGTACACAAGGAAAGGGAAATTAGGAAATAAAATCCAAATGTTTTAAAATTATATGAAGAGCTGAAGGAAAACTCAGGAAAGAGTAGAGCCTGTGTATGGAGACGGACAAGACTTAGTGAATACCTTGCAATGATCTATAGAAGCTAGGGGGAAAAAACAGGTTAAGCACAGTAAACAAAACATGAAGAAAAATGTTTTTTTAATGCAACAAATTATTAAATTCCAGAGTTCACGTGTAAAGGCAGGGGTGAAGGTAAGATTAAATCAAAGGGGAGATAGATTGGAATTTGCAGGAGCAAGGGGAGATGAGAAAGACTATCCGGATTGCTCTGATATAGAGTCAGTAGATACAACTGACAAATTACCTCCTTCATCTATGGAACCATTTTGTGAAATAATTAGAGATTTAGCATCATCAATTGGAATTACTAAACTCTAATGAAATATATTCCAAGTTGTTAAAGACAAACAAACAAGGAAACTATGGAGGCTCTGACTATATTATTTTGAACTATACATGGCTAAAGTAGTAATGCTGAAGAATTAGAGAACTGTTACTTTTATACCATTGTTAGAGAACAAGGAATGGATACACCAAGTACTGGAATTGTACACCAAAAATACAAACTGCTGGAAGAACTCAAAGATCAAGTTGTACCGGTGGAGGCAAAGGGATGGTCAACGTATTTGATTGAGAAACTTAGACAGGTACAGAGATAGGAAAAGTTTAGTGTGATATGGCTCAAACACAGGCAAGGTGGCAAGATAGCTTAGATGGGAATCTTAGTTGGCATGTCTCAGATGGGCTGAAGGGTGTATTTCCATGTTGTATGAATCAATGACTCATTGTGGACTGAAAGTGCAGAGGGGGAGACAGGCAGGTTATAGAAGTGAGAGAGAGGGGTGAGAAAGAGGCTGCTAGGAGATAGATGGAACCAAATGCACGCGCACCTCTTCCAACCCAGTCCATTGCATTTGGTGTCCACTACACTGCTGAGACCAAACATAGAAAATAGGTGCAGGAGTAGGCCATTCGGCCCTTCGAGCCTGCACCGCCATTTATTATGATCATGGCTGATCATCCAACTCAGAACCCCGCCCCAGCCTTCCCTCCATACCCCTTGACCCCCGTAGCCACAAGGGCCATATCTAACTCCCTCTTAAATATAGCCAATGAACTGGCCTCAACTGTTTCCTGTGGCAGACAATTCCACAGATTCACCACTCTCTGTGTGAAGAAGTTTTTCCTAATCTCGGTCCTAAAAGGCTTCCCCTCTATCCTCAAACTGTGGCCCCTCGTTCTGGACTTCCCCAACATTGGGAACAATCTTCCTGCATCTAGCCTGTCCAATCCCTTTAGGATCTTATACGTTTCAATCAGATACCCCCTCAATCTTCTAAATTCCAACGAGTACAAGCCTAGTTCATCCAGTCTTTCTTCATATGAAAGTCCTGCCATCCCAGGAATCAATCTGGTGAACCTTCTTTGTACTCCCTCTATGGCAAGGATGTCTTTCCTCAGATTAGGGGACCAAAACTGCACACAATACTCCAGGTGTGGTCTCACCAAGGCCTTGTACAACTGCAGTAGTACCTCCCTGCTCCTGTACTCGAATCCTCTCGCTATAAATGCCAGCATACCATTCGCCTTTTTCACCGCCTGCTGTACCTGCATGCCCACTTTCAATGACTGGTGTATAATGACACCCAGGTCACGTTGCACCTCCCCTTTTCCTAATCGGCCACCATTCAGATAATAATCTGTTTTCCTATTTTTGCCACCAAAGTGGATAACTTCACATTTATCCACATTAAATTGCATCTGCCATGAATTTGCCCACTCTCCCAACCTATCCAAGTCACCCTGAATCCTCTTAGCATCCTCCTCACAGCTAACACTGCCACCCAGCTTCGTGTCATCCGCAAACTTGGAGATGCTGCATTTAATTCCCTCATCCAAGTCATTAATATATATTGTAAACAACTGGGGTCCCAGCACTGAGCCTTGCGGTACCCCACTAGTCACCGCCTGCCATTCTGAAAAGGTCCCGTTTATTCCCACTCTTTGCTTCCTGTCTGCTAACCAACTCTCCACCCACACCAATACCTTACCCCCAATACCGTGTGCTTTAAGTTTGCACACTAATCTCCCGTGTGGGACCTTGTCAAAAGCCTTCTGAAAATCCAAATATATCACATCCACTGGTTCTCCCCTATCCACTCTACTAGTTACATCCTCAAAAAATTCTATGAGATTCGTCAGACATGATTTTCCTTTCACAAATCCATGCTGGCTTTGTCCGATCATTTCACCGCTTTCCAAATGTGCTGTTATCACATCCTTGATAACTGACTCCAGCAGTTTCCCCACCACCGACGTTAGGCTAACCGGTCTATAATTCCCCGGTTTCTCTCTCCCTCCTTTTTTAAAAAGTGGAGTTACATTAGCCACCCTCCAATCCTCAGGAACTAGTCCAGAATCTAACGAGTTTTGAAAAATTATCACTAATGCATCCACTATTTCTTGGGCTACTTCCTTAAGCACTCTGGGATGCAGACCATCTGGCCCTGGGGATTTATCTGCCTTCAATCCCTTCAATTTACCTAACACCATTTCCCTACTAACATGTATTTCGCTCAGTTCCTCCATCTCACTGGACCCTCTGTCCCCTACTATTTCTGGAAGATTATTTATGTCCTCCTTAGTGAAGACAGAACCAAAGTAATTATTCAATTGGTCTGCCATGTCCTTGCTCCCCATAATCAATTCATAATCAAAACATAGACAAACTAACCATCGTTCAGAATACCTGCATGCCACCCCTAAGGGCCATAAGACCATAAAACATTGGAGCAGAATTAGGCCATTCAGCCCATCAGGTCTGCTCTGCCATTCCATCATGGCTGATGCTGGATCCCACTCAACCCCATATACCTGCCTCCTTGCCATATCGTTTGATGCCTTGACTGATCAGAAAATGAAGAAGAAGAAGAAGTTTCTTCTTCTTCTACTAGGATATGGCAAGAAGAGCAGTTGTATGTCTCCATCAAATCAGGATTGTGCACGGCACCCTACTTGACAGATAACAGACATCACCACCAGAGTGGCCATTGTGAGCTGCGTCGCGCCGCCATCTTCTCCTCCTGCCGCGATTATTTAAACTAATTGATAGAAGAATTAGAGAAAATGTGAGCTTTTTTCTTCAGCAAAAGGATGTTAGGAGTGTGTAACTCACTGCTTGAAAGCATGGTAGAAACAGAAATCTTCACTTCATTTAATAAATGCCCAGATGTGATGTGACCTGCAGTTATAGATCTTGTGTTGTAAAGTGGGGTGATCTTGGGCAGCCCTTTGTAACCCTGGCATAAACATGACAGCATTAAGACCACAGACACAGGAGCAGAATCAGGCCATTTGGCCCATCAAGTCTGCTTCACCATTCAAACTGGGCTGATCCATTATTTACCCCTCCTCAGTCCCACTCCAGGGCCTGTTTCCTGTAACCTTTGATGCCACGGCCAATCAAGAACCTATCAATCTCTGCTTTAAATACATCCAATGACCTAACCTGCACAGCTGCCAGTGATAATAAATTCCACAAATTCACCACACTCTGGCTAAAGAAATTCTCCCACCTCTCTGTTTTTGTCAGGGTGCTGGAGCAGGGATCCAATCGCAGACCCAGTATTGTGCACACAGTGATATTAATTGAGTAACAAATCCCAAGGTGCAAACCAAGTCAGTGTCAAAGTTCAAAACATCCAGAGAAATCCAAAAACCAGAATTAGGAAACAGGTGAGTCAATATTCAGACAGACAGAGTACAGATACAAATGCTGAAAAGGCTCAAGAAAATTCACTGGCACAATCTGACAATAAACAGATGAAAATACAAGACTAATGTACATTGAGCAATAAACAGAGAGGCAGATGATAGGTGGAGCACAGTGAGACACAGGTGGCAGCAATACAGGTAATAATGAGAAATAGATGAGAGACAGAGTACTCAGTAATACAGGGGTCAAAGTAGAGCAGGAATGGGGACAGCAGCACATGGCAATACAAAACCACAGACTGACAGCTAGGGGAAACACACAAAAAGAGTTCAATTGGAGGTACTGACAGTTTTAAATGGATACCCCTCTATCTTGAGGCTGTGCCCTCTTATCCTAGACTCCCTCACCATGGGAGACATCCTTTCCATATCTACTCTGTCTAGGCCTTTCAACATTTGAAAGGTTTCAATGAGATTCCCCCTCATCCTTCTAAATTCCAGCAAGTACATCCCAGAGCCATCAAACATTCCTCATGTGATAATCCTTTCATTCCCAGAATCATTCCTGTGAACCTTCTCTGAACCCTCTCAAATGCCAACACATCTTTTCTTAGATAAGGAGCCCAAAATTAAAGGAAGGATGTCAACAAAATAGAGAGAGTACAGAGAAGATTTACTAGAATGTTACCTGGATTTCAGCACCTAAGTTACAGAGAAAGGTTGAACAAGTTGGATCTTTATTCTTTGGAGCGTAGAAAGTTGAGGGGGGACTTAATAGAGGTATTTAAAATTATGAGGGGGATAGATAGAGTTGACGTGGATAGGCTTTTTCCATTAAGAGTAGGGGAGATTCAAACAAGAGGACATGAGTTGAGAGTTAGGGAGCAAAAGCTTAGGGGTAACATGAGGGGGAACTTCTTTACTCAGAGAGTGGTAGCTGTGTGGAACGAACTTCCAGCAGAAGTGGTAGAGGCAGGTTCGATGTTGTCATTTAAAGTAAAATTAGATAGCTATATGGACAGGAAAGGAATGGAGGGTTATGGGCTGAGTGCAGGTCAGTGGGACTAGGTGAGGGTAAGCGTTCGGTATGGACTAGAAGGGCTGAGATGGCCTGTTTCCGTGCTGTAATTGTTATATGGTTATATGGTTAAACTGTTCACAATACTCAAGGTAAGGCTTCACAGTGCCTTATAAAACCTCAGCTTCACATCCCTGCCCTTATATTGTAGACCTCCTGGAATGCATGCCAACAATGCATTTGTCTTCCTCACCACTAACAACCTGCAAGTTAACCTTTGGAGTGTTCTACACAAGAACTCCTAAGTCCCTTTGCACCTCAGATTTTTGGATTTTCTCCCCATTTAGAAAATAGTCTGCACATTTATTTCTTCTACCAAAGTGCATGACCATTCATTTCCAATATTGTATTTCACTTACCACTTTCTTGTCCATTATTCTAATCTGTCTAAGTCCTTCTGCTGCCTTCCTGTTTCCTCAACACTACCTGCCTCTCCACCAATCTTCCTATCTTCTGCAAACTTGGCAACAAAGCCTTCTATTCTATTATCTAAATCAATTATAAACAGCATAAAAAGAAGCAATCCCAACACCAACCCCTGCAGAACACCACTCGTCACTGGTAGCCAACTAGAAAAGGATCCTTTTATTTCCACTCGCTGCCTCCTACCAGTCAGTCAATGCTCTAACCATGCTAGTAACTTTCCCGTTAATAGCCTCCTTCTGGGTCATAATTTTTCTCTGATTTCATTGGCCCTATGAACCCTTGACTTCCATAAAGTCCAAAAAATATATCTGTCTCAGTTTTGAATATATTCAATAAACCTACCTTCACAACTCTGGGTTAAAGAATTCCAAATATCCACAACCCCTTAAGAAATGCTCTTTGGTACCATCTTAAATGAGCTGTCTCTTATTCAGAAACAATGCTCTTTGTTCTAAATACTTCCATCAGAGGATACATCTTTTCAGTATTGGAAACATCTTCTCAGCATTTACTCCATCAAGCTCCACAAGAATTGTATATTTCATTGACAATTAATCATCCCAATAAGACAATTCGAGCACTACCGATACCTCAGATCTGATGTAGAGCTATTGCCATAGTCTCTGCAATGTTCTCAAGCATAGTTCCTCTCCCTTAATATTTCCTCAGCAAAAAAAAAATCCTTATCTTATCCCTTATCCTTCTACCGAGTAATTTAAATATCTGCCTGCTGGATCTTGACCCCATGGCTGAATGATATAGTTCCTCTCTCTACTAGATGAAATGCTGACTCTGTTTTTGTCTCTCTACATACACTACTGGCCCTTCTGAGCATTTTTTTTTTGGTTTTCATTTTGTATCTCCAGTATCTACAATATTTTGGTGTTAGTACAGATAAACACCAGTAGGTTGTTTGAACATGTTTTGAATTAATCTGAAAGGCAAATAATTTCCATACCTCTATTATTATCTGAGTGAAAAAAAATCCTCATATCTTCTCTAATCTGTCTTCAGGTGGTTTAAATTTGTTTGGTGTTTTGAGAAGCAGCAGAAGATTAAGAAATTGGAGAGCAAGTTCCAGCCACAGACCTCACTTTATGTCAAATTCCCTACCCAGCTGTCAGACTCTGATCTGATGTGTGACACAAATTCCAGCAGCAGTTAAAAATAGCAGATGCAGTCAGGATCACAGAATGGCTGCAAAGTCCGATCTGTTTATGCGCTTCCACCACATCCACGGAACTAATGTGATACTGGATAATTCTCAGACGCAGGCTACCAGGGCACAGAGCTTCGGAAATGGAGTTTGTTTCAGTAGAGAACCATTGGACCCTGGCAAGATCTTCCTTGTAGAAATTGAAGAGAAAGAGTTAGGATGGTGTGGAAATGTAAGGATCGGTTTGACGGCACATGATCCAAGAAATCTAGAATCTGTTCCTGAGTACTCCCTCCCTGATCTGGTGAATTTGGGGAACAGCTGGATTTTTGCAATAACAAGAAATCACAATAAGGTTTCTACTGATGGCCATGAGTTGAATACTGCTCCAATATCACACTGTACTATGGAGGCTTTCCTGCAGATTGGAAATTATAAGGTCCCCAAGGAGAAACTGGTGGGAAGAAGCCGGCCAGGAAGGTACAGTCACATCTTAGATCAATTGTACAGGTCAAATATTCTTCCGGCAACTGCCAGAGGAAGCAGAGTTGGGGTCTTGTATATCATTCGTGGTAACATGGGGGATATGCATATTGTCATCAATGGTGAGGACATGGGTCCATGTGCCAGAGGAATTCCCATAAATCAGCCTCTCTATGCTGTTGTAGATGTGTTTGCCTCCACCAAGTCTGTAAGGATTATTCAAGTGGATTATGGTTGTAAGTATCATCAATTTATCACATTACAATAAGTTTTCAATTTGAACTGTTTCAGAGATAAACTTATATTCATATTCTAGAATGCCAGTGCAATGCACTTGTGATTTGTATGTACATCTGAGATTACAAACCATTACACCATTTTAGAAAATAGATAAATTTTCATGTTGCAAAAATTATAATGAAAATTTAGTACACAAAATCAATTACTTTTGATTCAGAGTAAATAGGGTAAATTGATACAGTGTGATCAGAATGTCTGTATAAAGTGGTGTTCATCAGCTACTCTGCTACAACTATACAAATATATGATGTATTTTGTTAATCCAGTGTTTAAAATCGTAATTGTAATACTTTGTGATTAGGATAAATTGGACAAAGATGCATGTAGACCATTTTCTGCCTATTTCAGATCTTCTTTAACTTCAACAGAACATAATTACATTTTGAAATCAGGAAAGTTATAATGTATATATAAGCAATCAATACTTACTCTGTAAATTTTAAATGTTAGACATAACATTACTTAAGTTCATATGGTATTGAAATTCATGGCACAAAGAAATGGATGAGTTTGGGTTTGAACTTCCCCATAATGAAAATGATTTTAAAATTCACTCCATGTTCTTTTCTGATCCAGCAATTGGCATTCGCATATCTATTTGAAAACAAAGGAGACACTGTATATGTGTTAAACCTTAAGAAATCACTTTACTACAGTTATATAAAACATGCAATACAGAAGGAAAAGCAAATGGTTAATTAAGTAGCAGTACAGAAAACATACTGATATTTATCAATCACTAAATGAGCTGATATGCAGAATACCAGAAAACTTTCATGCAGCCTTTTTTCTTTTTCTTTCTCTCTCTCTCACACACACACACACACACACACACACACACACACACACCCTCTTGACATACTTGTCCCTATCTTCTCCAACTCTTAGCACTAACACTAGACCTAAGGGAGGATTCTCTCTCTCACTCACACACACACACACACACACACACACACACACACATGTGTGCGCGCCCTCCTCTCTCTCTCTCCTTGCACAAAGGAATTTCCCCTTTTTATACCCTTCAAAACCCCTTATGTTAGTACTTTCCCATGCATTCAGCACTTGCACCTTCACAGTGATCTCACCTTTCCCAGACAAACATGTTTTTCACCATTATCCACTATTATTTCTGTAGATTTATTGTCCTTTAACTTTCTCAAAACATTGCTGTGGACTGTTTCTCTTGTACCTTCTCAAAACAATCCCATTCCAAGCTAACATCATTTTGTTTCAGACTTCCATTTTATTTTAGCATATGCCAAGGAGGAATCACATTTAACTCTTACATACCCCTGCCTTCTTAGCCCCAATTCTCAAGAGAAATAAAAATATATTTCAAATTAATCAGGAAATACAGTACAACTGAAGGGCAATTCTACAGAGCAATCTTCCAACCAGCTCACTGATTTGGACTACATACTAGACAAATACAAGTAGCTTTGTATAAATTTATACATAAGGTACCATGCAGACTGACATATTCTCTATAAGTAACACACACAAAATACTTGAGGAATACAGCAAGTCAGGCAGCATGTGCAGAGGGGAGTAATAGTCGACATTTTGGGCTCTGATAGCTCGAAGCATCAACTGTTTTTTTTTCCTCTCCGTAGATGCTGCCTGACCTGCTGAGTTCCTCCAGTATTTTGTATGTGTTACTTTGAATTTCCAGCATCTGCAGAACCCCTTGTATTTACAAATAGGAGTCCATTGATAGTTATGGATCAAATGTATAAACTCTGTCAGTTTGAAGTTTTGCTATCTCTGATTATTAAGATTGCTTTTCATTTTTGTCCTTCTCCCTACAGTTCCATCTCTACAGACTCTGTGTCGACAGGTTGTACAGAAGCACATAATGCACAGACTTGCTATAGACTGGCTGGACCTACCAGCACTGTTAAAGAATTACTGCAAATATGAATGAGGCAGTGGTGTTGGGAAAAGCTTTTGATCATGTCTCTTGATGGATACAGTAAATCGGACGGTTTTCTGCATACCATTATGTCATCATCCATACTACTTTTTCTTTCCCGGTTTCTTATTAAGTCCACGGATTGTTGTTAACTGCAGACCCAGATTTATTGGAATGTAAAACATAAGTATTTTAAGTTATTAAGCTATTATGAACTTTAAGGTGGTATTGAAATATACATCCTCACTTCCTGTAATGTGTTCTATTGACGTTCATATAGGAGTACTATCAGCAGTAAAAACAATGTTCCCCATATCTCTGTCTCTGCTTCTGTCTCACTCCTGCTCCCCTCTTCTGCCTTCATATGACACAAAGGTTGGGATTTAACTGAGTTAATACATTGAGTGATTTGGTGCCCTTTTGTTTTTTTCAAACATAATCTCTATCTTGTTTCCCATTAGCTGTCCATTTTGCTGTTTCAAGTTTAACAACCTTATTTTTACTTGCAGTGATTTTTCAGCTATCCATCGCCTATAGGTCCGAAAGACGGATAATACTATTATTGTCATAACAAGTTTCATGATGAATCTGGTGTCACTAATTACATCACTGCTGAGTGGTAAAGGCTCCCTGTATAACTTCATTCCTAAAAGTAAATGAACGCAACTAAAATGTTAGAGTGTGAGGAATACATATTAACACCACTGCAACTGAACATTTCTAAGACAAAAAATTCACTAATCCATCTCTGTAAAAGAAGGATTTATCAGGTTTCTTTGACAAATGCAAGCATTACACAGTCAACTGTTATATGAAACACACTTTACAAATAAACAACTTCAACTTAACATTTTCAATAAAAAAATAGTATTTTTATCTTGGATGTTACATTTGTGAATGAACACAATATTAAAACACATGACTAAATATTAATATCTATTAAAACTACTCCTCCCACTACACACACAGACACACTTGCCTTTGGCTAATTGAAGGGCTCACCCACTAAGGCAATATGAGTACAGCTCGAAAATAAGAAAAGTGGAATCTGATAGGGTTATACCACAGGCCTCCCAACAGCCACCAGTAAATAGAGGGACAGATATGTGGAGAGATTATGGAAAGGTGTAAAAACAACAAAGTTGTCACATGGGGTGACAATTGACTGGGATGTTCTCACTGCAAGAGGCTTGAATTTGCAGAAGTTCTTCAGTGTGTTCAAGATGGTTTCTTGAAACAGTATATGAATAGTCCAGCAAAAGGAGGGACCATTCTGGACTTGTTTTGGGAAATGAGCCTGGACAGTTGACAGGCCTTTCAGTGTGAGAGCATTTTGGGAATAGTTATCAGAACTCCTTAAGTTTTAAGATAGTTATGAATAAGGATAAGTCTAGAACCAGCAGGAAAGTGCTAAATTAGGGTAGGTCAAACTTCGACATTGTTAGATAGAAGATGGTAGGAGTTAATTGGGAGTAGCTATTATTGGAAAGGTCCACGCCTGATATGTGGGAGTTGTTTAAAGACCAGTTTATCAGAGTTCAGGACCAGCATTTTACAATAAGATGGAAGGACAAGGATGGCAAGGTAATTGAACCTTGGATGATGACAGAGGTGGTATTTATTTATTTATTTTGAGATACAGCACAGAATAGGCCCTTGGAACTGCAAAGCCCAGCAAGCCCCGATTTAACCCTAGCCTAAACATGGGACAATTTACAATGACCAATTAACCTACTAACTGGCACGTTTTTGGACTATGGGAGGAAACTGGAGCACTGGAGCACTGGAGAAAACCCACACATTCTGTGGGGAGGACGTACAGACTCCTTACAGTTGATGTCGGAATTGAACTCTGAACTCTGATGCCCCAAGCTGTAATAGGTTTGCGCAAACCACTATGCTACTATGGCACCCATGCTTTAAGTGGTAAGCTAAGTCAAAAAGAAAAAGAAGTATATGTAAGGTATAGGAAGCTAAGGATCAGACAGAAACCTTTGGGAATATAAAGATAGCAGGACAGAACCCGTGCAGGGGACTAGGAACGCCAGGAAAAGCAGGATTAAAGAGAATAGAATAGCGTAATGCAGCATGGAAACAGGCTATTCAGTCTAACTGGTCCATGCTAACCACAGCATCCTCCTGCTAGGCCCAGTTGCCCTCACTTGGCCCACAATCCTCTTAGCCCTTATTCTCCACATACCCTTCTGGTTCCCCTCCTTCCCTGGTCCATTGTCCTCTCCCATTAGATTCCTTCTTCTTCAGCACTTTACCTCTCCCACCTATCCTCTCCCAACTTCTCACTTCATCCCCCTTGCCCCATCCACCCATCTGCACCCTCACTTGGTTTCGCCTATCACATGCAATCTTGCACTCCTACCCATCCCCTAGCATTCTTATTCTGTTTCTGCCCCCTTGCTTTCTAGTCCTGATGAAAGGTCTTGGCCCAAGTCATCGACCAGTTATTCCCCTCCATAAATGTGTTCTCTGACCTGCTAAGTTCCTCTTGGATTTTGTGTGTGTCAGACAAATGGGTTGTTTTCTCTGGAGCATCAGAAGCCGAGGGGAAAGTAGTTTATAGGATAGGCCAAAGAGATGTTATAGCACTAATGTAATATTTGATTGTTACACAGCAGCTGAGAAAACTTTAATCCTAAAGAACAGATGTTCTGGAAAGTCACATAAAGACCCACACAAATATTTAGGTTTTTGTATCCACCTTGATTTTGATGTCTGCTTCAGCTCAGTGACTGCTGTGGGAGAATGGATTTCCTTCATCCATTCATGGGCCTCTGGCATCATACAGGGGAAGGAGAGAGCTGTATATTGCGATAAATGATATCTGAGCCATGCTGGGGCTAGAGTTCTAGTGAACAAATAACTGGGGGAGAAACAGGCTTTACACAAATTAAGCTTTGGGGTGGAGTGATGTTCTCCTAGAGTCATAATGAGATAAAGCATGCAAACAGGCCCTTTGGCCCAGCAAACCCATGCTGACCATCAATTATTCTTTTACACTAATCCTACATTAGTCCCTTTTCTAATTCACCACACAATCTCATCATCCTCCCCCTGTCCCCACCCCAGATCCTAACACTTGTAGAATCATAGAGCACTACATCACAGAAACAGGCCCTTCGGCCCATCTGGTCTGTGCCTGTCTGATCCTGTGCCTACTCCCATCTACCTGCAGCAGGACCAAATCCCGCCACACTCCTCTCATATCCAGATTTCTCTTAACATTTACAATTGAATTTGCATCCATTTCTTCCTCTGGCAGCTCATTCCACATCACACCACCTTCTAAGTGAAGAAAGTTCCCCACAGAAACCCATTAAATATTTCATCTGTCACCCTGGATCTATTACCTTTAGGTTTAGTCTCACTCCACCTGGGGAAAAATAGCCCATATGCACTCATCCTATCTATACACCTCATAATTTTGCAAACCTCTACAAGATCTTCCTTGCCTTCATAGGGAGAGAAATGAAGGCAATTTACAGTGGCCAATTAAACTGTCAATCTGCATGTCTTTGGAAGGAAACTAGTGAACCCAAGGAAAACCAATGTGGTCACAGGGAGAATTTGCAAATCCCACCTAGACAGCAAACAAAGCCAGGACTGAACATTGGGTCCTTGGCGCTGAGAGGCTGCAGTTGAAATCACTATGTCAATCTCCTAACCAATGGTGGAGAGAAATTCAGTACTCTGAAGAGAATAAAGCAAAGAAACTGCTGGAAAAGGTTATTTGTTGTAAAATTATTCCATACTTTATGAATGAGCTCTACAAATGATGTCAACTCTTTGTAAGACACTTTTGAATAATATAGAGGATTGGATACTTTTTCAGTAAAACCTATAATGAGATAAACAATTCCAACTACTTCCAGTATTGCTCTTCACATAAAAAGAATAGCTATTGTTCTATCATACAAAACAACAAATAATTCAGTTGACATAAGTCACTTCATATGTTACAGTTGAGCTACATTCTCCCCTCAGATTAATAACTGAGTGCTTGTCATGGAGATTGCTGTTACCTAAACCATCTTACAATGGGATAAACCATTACAACTCATACAGTGTTGCTCTTCACATTAGGAGAAACCATCAATGATCTTTCAGTCAACAACTACTTCTATGATGCAAATGAGCTATGCTGATGAAGCTCCATTTGCATGAGGCTCCTTTAAATAAAATGGCGGACATCATATCAGGGTTGTGGGGCTGGAAAGGCCTACTCCTTGCTGTATCATTAAACTAAATAAATAAACACTACAATCACCTTTATGTGAACAAAGTAAAGTCTTATGAGAGAAAACATTGCAACTACTTCAGAATCAGTGTCACTTTTCACACAAAGAACATTGCTAATATCTTATACAATAATTAGACCCAGTTGATGGAAATTATTTCTGAGCTGTCACTGTTGGGTTTGAATTGTCAGCTTCTGATTTAAGGAGTAAATCAGCCTCTGGCTGATTTCTTTCAAGATGGAATGAACACTACATTATCAGTTCTAAACAAACATCATGGAGAAGACCAGGTATCAACATTAGCATTCACTAATGAACGAATGTGCAACTTAATGCTTGCTAACACATTTAGTCATGTGAGGAAACTCAGTCACTTGTTCACTAATAGATTCTGCATGAATGAGAAAGGCTGTTTCCAATAGTGGGAGAGTATTGGATCAGAGGGCACAGCCTCAGAATAGAAGATATTCCCTTTAGAACAAAGACAAGGAGTAATTTCATTAGCCAAGGGTGATGAATCTATGGAATTCATTGCCACAGATATTTGTGGAGGCCAAGTCACTGGGTATATTTGAAGTGGAGGCTGATAGTATTGGTTGATTAGTAAGGGTGTCAAAAGTTATGGAAAAAAAGCAGGAGAATGGGGTTGAAAGAGAATATAAACCAGCCATGATTGAATGCTGGAGCAGATTTGAAGAGCCAAGTGATCTAATTCTACTGCTGTATCTAGTGGTCAAGAAAGTGCCTTAAAGGGGTTAAAAAGAGTGCAAGAAACATGTTGCACAGAGAACATAGAGATTTAGAACCAGGCACTTCTAGTAGTAGATTGCCAGGGAGATGGCTACTTAGAGATGAGTGCAGCCTTTAACGGCCTGCACTTCAGGAAAGTCAGCATTACAGGTAAATCCTCTTGTCACTCCTATGGGCTGCAGGAAAGGTTGACAACATTGACTATCCTTGAGTATGCACTCTGAGTGATTTTCCTAATGCAGCAGTGAGTAGCAAACTGAGATGTGGCAGAGATCAGCACCAGGAACCTGCAATGATCCTGAGGCTTGGAAACCAATAGTATCCAAGGCCCCACCCTCAAGACATACGTGTGATGTTGTATTTGAAGTCATAGGAGGACAGAAAGTTCACTGAGGATGAAAAATACAATTTCAGCACTAGTCCTTTAACTAGAAAGTTTTCATGATATTACAGTTGATAAAATCAAGGTGATGTGCATGTAAACTGTTGGATCAAGAAGGAACCTCACTGTAGACAAATTCTGCATGGAGTAATGGTGTTATTGTCGGCTGAGTTTGATAGCAGATAGAGTTATAGAATCACAGAGTCATACTGTACAGATACAGCTCATTCAGTCCACTGTGTCTTTGCACTTAGTGATACTAGTTCCATTTACCCATGTTTGGTCCTTAGCCTTCAATGCCTTGGCAATTCAAGTGCTGGCCTAGTATTAGAGAGGATGAAAGTGCCACTGAAAAGACCATAAGACAAAGCAGCAGAAATCGGCCATTCAGCCCATCGAGTCTGCTCCGCCATTTTATCATGAGCTGATCCATTCTCCCATTTAGTCCCACTCCCCCGCCTTCTCACCATAACTTTGATGCCCTGGCTACTCAGATACCTATCAATTTCTGCCTTAAATACACCCAATGACTTGGCCTCCACTGCTGCCCGTGGCAACGAATTCCATAGATTCACCATCCTCCGACTAAAAAAATTTCTTCGCATTTCTGTTCTGAATGGGCGCCCTTCAATCCTTAAGTTATGCTGTCTCGTACTACACTCCCCCATCATGGGAAACAACTTTGCCACATCCACTCTGTACATGCCATTCGACATTCGAACTGTTTCTATGAGGTCCCCCCTCATTCTTCTAAACTCCAAGGAATACAGTCGAAGAGCGGACAAACATTCCTCATATGTTAACCCTCTCATTCCCGGAATCATTCTAGTGAATCTTCTCTGTACCCTCTCCAATGTCAGCACATCCTTTCTTAAAGAAGGAGACCAAAACTGCCCACAGTACTCCAAGTGAGGTCTCACCAGTGCCTTATAGAGCCTCAACATCACATCCCTGCTCCTATACTCTATTCCTCTAGAAATGAATGCCAACACTGCATTCACCTTCTTCACCACCGACTCAACCTGGAGGTTAACCTTAAGTGTATCCTGCACGAGGACTCCCAAGTCCCGTTGCATCTCAGAACTTTGATTTCTCTTCCTATTTAAATAATAGTCTGCCCGTTTATTTCTTCTGCCAAAGTGCATAACCATACATTTTCCAATATTGTATTTCATTTGCCACTTCTTTGCCCATTCTTCCAATCTATCCAAGTCTCTCTGCAGGCTCTCTGTTTCCTCAGCACTACTAGCCCCTCCACCTAACTTCGTATCATCAGCAAACTTAGCCACAAAGCCATCTATTCCATAATCCAAATCGTTGATGTACAATGTAAAAAGAAGCGGCCCCAACACAGACCCCTGTGGAACTCCACTGGTAACCAGCAGCCAACTAGAATAGGATCCCTTTATTGCCACTCTCTGTCTCCCACCAATCAGCCAACGCTCTATCCACGTATGTAGCTTTCCCGTAATTCCATGGGCTCTTATCTTGTTAAGTAGCCTCATGTGTGGCAACTTGTCAAAGGCCTTCTGAAAATCCAAATATACAACATCCACTGCATCTCCCTTGTCTAGCCCACTTGTAATTTCCTCAAAAAATTGTAATAGGTTTGTCAGGCAAGATTTTCCTTTAAGGAATCCATGCTGAGTTCTGCCTATCTTGTCATATGCCTCCAGGTACTCCGTAACCTCATCCTTGACAATCGACTCCAACAACTTCCAAACCACCGATGTTAAGCTAACAGGTCTATAATTTCCTTTTTGCTTCCTTGCCCCCTTCTTAAATAGTGGAGTGACATTTGCAATCTTCCAGTCCTCCGGAACCGTGCCAGAATCTATCAACTTTTGAAAGATCATCACTAATGCCTCCGCAATCTCCACAGCTACTTCCTTCATTCCATCTGGTCCTGGAGATTTATCTACCTTTAGACTATTCAGCTTCCTGAGTACTTTCTCTGTCGTAATTGTGACTGCGCACACTTCTCTTCCCTGCCAGCCCAGTGTCCGATATACTGCTGATGTCTTCCTCAGTGAAGACTGATGCAAAATACTCGTTCAGTTCCTTGCCATCTCCTTATCTCCTATTACAATTTCTCCAGCATCATTTTCTATCAGTCCTATGTCTACTCTCACCTGTCTTTTACTCTTTATATACTTGAAAAAGCTTTTAGTACCCTCTTTGATATTATTAGCTAGTTTCCTTTCATAGTTAATCTTTTCTCTCTTAATGACTTTCTTGGTTTCCTTTTGTAAGGTTTTAAAAACTTCCCAATCCTCTGTCTTCCCACTAATTTTTGCTTCCTTGTATGCCCTCTCCTTTGCTTTAACTTTGGCTTTGACTTCTCTTGTCAGCCACGGTTGCATCCTTTATCCATTTGAAAATTTCTTCTTTTTTGGAATATACCTGTCTTGCACCTTCCTCACTTTTCGCATAAACTCCAGCCACTGCTGCTCTGCCATCCTTTCCGCCAGTGTCCCTTTCCAGTCAACTTTGGCCAGTTCCTCTCTCATGCCACTATAATTTCCTTTACTCCACTGAAATACCGACACATCGGATTTCGGCTTCTCTTTTTCAAATTTCACAGTGAACTCAATCATGTTATGATCACTGCCTCCTAAGGGTTCCTTCACCTCAATCTCTCTAATCACCTCCGGTTCATTACATAATACCCAATCCAGTACAGCCGATCCCCTAGTGCAGGAGTCCCCAACCTTTCTCGCACTGCGGACCGGTTTAATATTGACAATATTTTGCGGACCAGTTGACTGGGGATGGGGGTGTAGGGTTGCCAACGGACAAGAGTAGCAGTCCAATACGTTGTGTTTACCCCGAGAAAGACTACAATGACCATGAAGCCTTGTGCAGGCACCTGTGTGCACATGCGTGTACGTGCCGATTTTTTTTTACAAATCGATTTTGGCGATTCTGTTCGAGGGGGGGTGTTAATCACGACCGGAATATAGGTGATAAGTGGCTAATATACTCAATTTCGTTTCTAAAAGGGTTTATCTAACGAACTTAATATTAAACACACAACGCATATTTTCCTCGCATGAATATAGTGATGAGCCAATTATCAGGGGAGGATGGGGGAGCTTGAAGTAAGTGTTGAACGAACTTCCAGTAGAAGTGGTAGAGGCAAGTTCGATATTATCATTTAAAGAAAAATTGGATAGGTATATGGACAGGAAAGGAATGGAGGGTTGTGGGCTGAGGGCAGGTCGGTGGGACTAGGTGAGAGTTTCCATGCTGTAATTGTTACATGGTTATGTAAGTCACTTATAAGTCAATAGCATCATAACATTTTAGGTAATGTTTGGATATTAAACACACAGCACATATTTTCCTCGTATGAACATATAAAATCATTGCAACACACCAATATCGCTGAATCAGTGGAAGCCCTGCGCTTGTTTCCCTGCAACAAGACGGTCCTGTCGAGGGGTGATGGGAGACAGCAATACTCGAAGGGGGTTCCTTATGTCCAGTCTATTCCGCAATTTAGTTTCCATTGCATTCATTGCGGGGATATGATGTTGGAAATGGAATCAACGTTTTCAGTGCTTTCGTGACTATCTCAGGATATTCAGCCTTGACTTTGATCCAGAATGCCAGCAGAGATGTTATGTCAAATATACTTTTCAGCCCGCCGTCATTTGCAAGCTTGAGGAGTTGATATCCTTCCCGCGCTGACACGGATGAAGCGTGGGTAATGACCTCGCTTGCGTTCAAGCTCAACAGTGCGTGACAGGGAATGAGGAAAGTTGCAGCTGACTCATATCGCCAAATCATATCGTTTCCTCGCGGCCCGGTAGCACATGCTTTGCGGTCCGGTACCGGTCTGCGGCCTGGTGGTTGGGGACTGCTGCCCTAGTGGGCTCAACAACAAGCTGTTCTAAAAAGCCATCTCACAGACATTCTACAAATTCTCTCTCTTGAGATCCAGTGCCGACCTGATTTTCCCAATCCACTCGCATGTTAAAATCCCCCACAATTATCATAACACTGCCCTTCTGACAAGCCTTTTCTATTTCCTGTTGTAATTTGTAGTCCACATCACTGCAGCTGTTTGGAGGCCTGTATATAACTGCCATTAGAGTCCTTTTACCCAGATCATCGAGAAAGTGATGAGATTACTTTCCTGATGGATGCTAAAGCATCAAAATTATGTTTACCCAATTTCAATGGCACAGGAACAAGTTATTTGGAATATTGTGTGAAAACTGTGCTCAAAACATATGAAACTGAGGACAATGCGTCACGTATAATGTTTCTTGAGAGCTTGGGAGATAGACCTGATGCTCATTGTTGTCTAAGAAGAAATCAAAACCATGTTTGATAACTATTTAATGATCACTAATAATTATATTTTAGGGAATCAAAAGGTGTCTTTTGGAATGCAAACTATATTGAGTTCATTCAAGTTTTCACTTCTTCAAAGTGTTGCTCTTGACTGTCTCATTGTTGAGACCTGGAGGAGTAGTTTAGTTAACAGGAAGCTGCAGTCCTGCCCAATGTAATGCTTTAAAAATTATAGTATCCACAACTAATCTGTAACAGAAAAAAATAGTGAATATTTAACTGGTAAAAATCATAAGAGTGCCTTTACCTTCAAATGCCTGTAAGATCAGGCTCCAGTTCCTGCTGTTGTAATTGTATGATTGCCCCATGACCATGTGGGTTTCCTCCCACATTCCTAAGACATACGGGCTAGAGTTGGTAAGATGTAAACATCTATGTTAGTGCTGGAAGCGTGGCGACACTTGCAGGTTGCGCACAGCATACCCTCAATGCAAACGATGCACTTCACTTTATGTTTCGATGTACATGTGACAAATAAAGGTAATATTTTTATTATCTGTTATGTGAGTTTTGGCAGAAAGAATACTTGTTCTCCATTATCACATACCTCCTGGTGTTTCATTATGAAGGCCAGAAGCATAAGTACAAGAGATTCTGCAAATGCTGGACATCCAGCGGAACGCACACAAGATGCTGGAGAACTCAATAGGTCAGGCAGCAGCTATAGAAAGAAATAAACAATCGAAGTTTGGAGCTAAGACCCTTCATCGGCACTGGAAAGAATGACGTCAGAATGAGAACGTCGGGGGGAGGGCGGGACGAGGAAGTAGTACAAACTAGAAGGTAATAGGTGAAACCAGGTGAAGGTGAAGGTAGGGGCTTGGGGTGTGTTCTCCTCTGAACTCACAGAACCCGGTGCTGCCTCTGAGCCCACAGCAGCTAACGAGTAATGCTTACCTGCAGTTATGAATAATAATCGCATGTTCCCTGCATTCTAAGTGTAACCAGTCCTTACAGAAAAATAAGCTTGGAATGTGATCTCAAAATATCGTGCAGTGCATTGGAATATAGACATAAGGAATTCTGCAGATGCTGGAAATCTTGAGCAACAGGCACAAAATGTTGGGGGAACTAAGCAAGTCAGGCAGCGTCAATGGAGGCAAATTAACCTTTTTTTATTTCCCTCCATTGAAGCTGCCTGACCTATTCAGTTCCGCCAGCACTTTGTGTGTTGCATTAGATTTGAATCCGTTCGCCATGAATAACTGGTATCAATGCAGTGATCTGAGCTAAAGCACCCCACCCAATGGCTGATCCTTAGCTCTAATTCTTAGCTTTTCACTTTTGTTTTAAATCTATTGTTTATATTTTAAATATTAGTTAGGTTAAGATGGCCAGAAAAATACGTGTAAGATTTGAAACAATGAAGTGCAGTGAACATTAAGCCCATGGTTTATTAAGCAACTTCAGGCATTGGCTGAAAACCGACTCCCCCCATCCCCATGAGCAGTTTAGCAAAATAACTTCCCGTCTTCGTCACAGGTTCGTTCAACGTCCCACGGGTGGAAAAAAAAATCCAAAATTCCTCTTCTTTCTCTCTCGGTGAAGTATCTATCTCAGATCACTCTTGAGGAGAGCCAGTTGGGGACTCCGACCTGCCTTCTACCCTTGGGCATGCTTCGGTTTGGGAGCCGTGTTGACAGCGACGGCCTGCGGCTGCCGGGCTTCCTGCGTCCTGTCCGGGCACTCCGTGACGTGGCGACACGGCTTCTTCGGGGGATGATCGGCGGCTGGCAGGGGACCGGGGCAACTAACAGATTGACAAGTATGATTCACATTCTCACGTGCAGGTTTTAACTCTGCACGTGGGGTCTTGACGGCTGGGGCAGCTGATGGACAAGGCTTTTTCGCCTGGATTTTTAGAATATGATCGTTGCAGATGCTGAAAGTCAACTCATCAGTACCAATGCCCGAAGGGAGGTTAATTTCGTTCGAAAAGCCGCGCAAATTTAAATTCTCCGCGCCGTTGGCATCCTTGAATCTCTCCACGTGTTCTCCATACACTAACAGCCTCCCATCCTTGATCTTCACGGCCAGTTCCTCGGGAGAGACTCCGCTTAGGTTGACAAAGTAGGAGAACTCGGAAGGGTTGGTGGTGGATTGCATTGGTCCTGTTTTGTGTGTCCCTGGCCGTTTCTGAGAAGTTCTCACAGGCGATTAACCATTTGTTTGCCGCACCCCGTCCCGCGGAGAGAGACTTGTTTCTACCCGCTTTTTCCTTACGCCACAGTTTGTGAGTGTGAGATCACACACGCTCGTGCACCTTAGTGATGCAAACAAGTGAAATAAGGTTGTGGCATTGTTTGTTTATTAGAGACACAGACGGAAGGTAGCCCAGGCTCTTTTTAGAAAGCGCTTTACACGAAATAAATTAAACTCATCCGCTATTTCATTCAGCTTGTATATTTAGGCTTGACCATGAGATACCGTACCGTAAGTTACCGTAAGATAAACTCGTTACTTAACACATTTTGTCGTGGCTTATTCAAATACAGCCGCGCAAGTGTTCGCCCTCCAATGAAGCAACAATGAAGCAAAGACCGAAAGTTTCAGAAGTCTTTTAGTAAAGACAGGTGTCCTTGATACCAAACTTGTAAAAAGAAGCGAAAATATTCTATGTATATTGTGTTAAGAAATTGATATATTCTGTGTTTATACCTTCAGTTTTATATTTTTCCGATTGTCTTTGGTAATCCTGTTAACCGTGACTATGACATCACACTGGATTCATTGCGACATCACACACAGATACTTTCGTCACATCACTCACCACGGATAAAGGTAGTGGGTTCATTCCTTTATATAGAGCGAGGAGACTAGATTTCGGGGATTACTAGTATTTCATCAGGTAAGAATTTTTATAGATCGAATTACTTATGTCCAGTTCCTTCCACCATGAGACTCTTGTATGAATTGGTGAGTTAATCGAATATAAAACGGTAATTATTGTTCCAACAAAGTGAGGACCCTGTCGGAGGTGGAAACGTGATTTTTTTTTCCCTCTGCTCAGCTAACGCTAAAAAGAAACGCCCATGACATAACACACATTTTGTATCTAGCATCTAACTATATTAGGAATCAGTATATATTAATGGATTGATGCATGGACCCTAGGTGGACTGAAAAAAATTCCAAGTAATCAATGTTACTAGATATATTTATATTAAAGATTTTCTAAATGAGATGGAAGATTACAATGCAGGAGTTGTGGTTAATTTATGCATCACCTTGACTATGTAATATCTTAAGTAATTTGTGCATTGTGGGCACATCTTTATAGAAAGGGAAATTGTCATTAGAAACTTCATTGATCAGCCTTTCTGAAATTCTAGCTATGAGAAGAGACCTGAGAAAGCTGAAACGTGATTTACTACAGAGTTAATAATGTGAATAGTTATTACATGTAAATTGACTAGGGAATTTTATTTCTGCTTTTGTGAATCTTGAGTTTTTAATTGCAACTGAGAAAATGAGGAAGGAGATTAAGTGAAATATATTTACACAGATATTTGTTGAAGTGTGGAACTTACCACAACAAGCTAAGGAAGAAACCATTGTAAAATTTATGTGAAGACTGGATCTGTAAGAAGTTAAGAATATAATTCTCTGCTATTTCCTTATTCCCCAAAATAATTTTTGCTCTTTCATATTGCAAGGGACCCATATAAACTTTTATTAATCCTTTAACATATCTACAAATGTTCTTACAGTCTGTTTATATGTTTCTTGCTACTCTTATATTTGTACCCTCTTTTGTTACCAAAACTTTTGCCTTCTTTTGTTGATGTTTTTGAAGTGTGGGAAAAGTCTGTGTGACAAGAACTGTGGGATTAGTTCTTGTTGTTCTATAATTTTATAAATTGAAAAGCAGGCAAACAGCTTGTGTGAAATATACAACTGAACTGCCATATAATGTTATCTAGCAAGTATAGTCATATCTCATTAGGTTCCAGGGTATTGTTTTGGACTAACTTACTGAAAACTGCACAGATTTGTGATATTTGGAATGATGTAGTAGAAATATGTGACTCTGGGTCATTGAGTTGGCATTAACTTTGGCCTCATTTACACTCCGTAACCACTTTCCTGTACCTAATAAAGAGGCTAGTGAGTGTATGTCCGTGGTCTCTGCTGCTGAACTCATCTGCTTCAAGATTTGACATGTAGTGTGTTCAGAGGTGTTCTTTTGCACACCACTGTTTAACATATGGTGACACTGGACAACAAAGATTTTGCTTCCTGAATACCTTTAAGTGTATCTTGTGAATGTTAGGCTACTGATCATGAAAATCACCATGAAATTTCCCTATCACGCGCCATTTTTATTAAACTTATGTTTATTATTTCAATTCATAATTCAAGTCAATTAAAAGGTTGCCTACAATGTAAGCTGGAAAGTTTCCTATCTCGTCCAGGCATGCTTGGGCATGCTTAGGCAGCATGGCAGGACAGGTTTTAGTAATAATTATTGGGTTCAGGATTGTAAGGATGGAATTTGCTATCACCAGGTACAAAAATTTCTATGAAGGATTTTGATATTTGAGGCAGATGCTTCCCAAGATAACTGATGCCAAGAATAAGGAAAGCATTTTTATTGGTCCACAAATCAAACAGGTCATCAAGGACAGGCAATTTGAAGAATTTCTAGTGGGACTGGAGAAAATCACATGGAAGGCATTCAAGGAAGTTGTTGAAATTTTTTTCGGCATCTACAGAGCACCAAACTACAAGTACATGCAGCTGGTTGAAAGCATGCTTCAAGCATATAAAACAATGAAATACAACATGCCACTAATGAGTCATTTTCTGCATTCCCATTTAGACTTCTTCCCTGCAAATCTTGGTGCTGTTAGTGACGAGCATGGTGAAAGGTTTCACCAGGACATTGCGGTCATGGAGAAAAGATACCAGGGCAAATGCAATCCATCAATGCCGGCGAATTATTGTTGGACACTTAAGTGAGAAGCCCCAGACACCGACTACAAATGAAAATCATTAACAAAACATTTTTAACTCAGTTGAACTATTGCAAAGCATCAGCACCATTATGCAATTAAACACATTATAATCAATAAAAGTTAATTTGTTGTTTCTGCAAATTTCTATTTGATACAAGTAGTCTGAAATTATATTTGTGTTCATCTTTAAGCAGTCTATCATAAACAAAAAAGAATTTTGAGGAAGCAACACCTTTGAAAAAATTTGTTGTCCAGTGTTATTTGAGTTACTGTTGCCTTCCTGTCAGCTTGAACCAATCTGGCCATTCTCCTCAAACCTCTCTCATTAACAAGACATTTTTACCCACAGAATTGTTGTTCACTGATGTTTTTTTTTGTTTTTCACATAATTGTAAACTCTAGAGACTGTTGTACATGAAAACCTCAGGAGGTCAGTAGTTTATGTGATACTCAAACCATTCTGCCTGGCACCAACAATCATTCACAGTCAGCGCCACTTAGATCAGATCTCTTCCCCATTCTGATGTTGGGTCTGAACAACAACTGAACCTCTTGACAGCTTCTGCATGCTTTTATACGTTGAGTTGCTGCCACATGATTGGGTGATTAGATATTTGCATCAACGAGCAAGTGTACAGGCACACTTAATAAAGTGGCCACTGTGTGTATAATTAGTTCATATTATACATAGGTACATAGAAAACTTACAGCACAATACAGGCCCTTCGGCCCACAAAACTGTGCCAAACATGTCCTTACCTTAAAACTATCTAGGCTTACCCATGGCCCTCTATTTTTCTGAGCCCCATGTACCTATTCAGGAGTCTCTTAAAAGACCCTATCGTTTCCACCTCAACCACCGCTGCCGGCAACCCATTCCAAGCACTCACCACTCCCTGCGTTTTTAAAAAAAAACAACTTACCCCGGACATCTCCTCTATATCTATTTCCAAGCACCTTAAAACTATGCCCTCTCATGCTAGCCACTTCAGCCCTGGGAAAAAGACCTCTGACTATCCACACGATCAATGCCTCTCATTATCCTGTGCACCTCTATCAGGTCACCTCTCATCCTCCGTCGCTCCAAGGAGAAAAGGCCGAGTTCACTCAACCTGTCTTCATAAAGCATGCTCCCCAATCCAGGCAACATCCTTGTAAATCTCCTCTGCACCCTTTCTGTAGTTTCCATGTCCTTCCTGTAGAGAGGCGACCAGAACTGAGCACAAGTGGGGTCTGATCAGGGTCCTATATAGCTGCAACATTACCTCTCGGCTCTTACACTCAATCCCACGATTGACAAAGGCCAATGCTCCAAATGCTTTCTTAACCACAGAGTCAACCTGCGTAGCAGCCTTGAGTGTCCTATGGACTCGGACCCCAGGATCCGCCTGATCCTCCACATTGCCAAGAGTCTTGCCGTTAATGCCATATTCTGCCATCATATTTGACCTACCAAAATGGACCACCTCACACTTATCTGGGTTGAACTCCATCTGCCACTTCTCAGCCCAGTTTTGCATCCTATCAATGTCCCACTGTAACCTCTGACAGCCCTCCACACTATCCACAACACCCCCAACCTTTGTGTCATCATGATACTGTAGAAAGTTTGAGAGATACATAGAAACTACTGAACTTACACACTGTATATAAAATGGAACTGGCAACAATCCTGAACCCAGAATACCACTTCTCTTATTTTGATCATTTCAACTTGTATTTCAAACGCTATTTTTTATTACATTGTTTCATATTCTCTGCATTCATTTCAAATATTTCCTTTAATCTAATGAAATGTAGGGCAGTTTCTCTTACAATTTAATCTGATATATATCTACATTTAGCCATGTTCACTAAGAATCAGTCTCATTATTTTCAGAGAGAAAAAATGATCCCATGTGACTGCAGTGTCATACATCAGTAACAGTAATGAAGTTTCAGCAATTATAAAAAGTCATTTACTCCTTTTGCTTTCTGTCTCCTTTGACCATGTACTATGCAAAAGCATGACCACAGTGCTAAAACAAAAACAAAGACACAATCAAAGACAAGTCAGTGAGGTGGTCTGAGCTATCCCATTGCTGAGGTAGTTTAGGATTGTGTAGGTAGGTTAAAAATCCTGATAATTGTAGGAAAGTAGCTGTCCCTGACCCTGGTGGTGTGGGACTTTAGGTTCTATACCTCCTGCCTGGTGGTAGCATTGACCTAGATGGTGGGAATCTATGAAGATAGAAGCAACCTCCTTGAAACAGTGTCTCCTGTAGGTGCTGTTAATGGTGGGGAGGGCTGTCCCCACAATAGATTAGGTGAGTCCAGAAATCTCTTGAGCCTTTTGTGTCCCTGTGCATTACCAGGCTGTGATGCAACCAATCAGGATAATTTCAACATTTCTGTGGAGGTTATTTGGATTATTTCATAACATGCTAAATCTCAAGTTTCTAAGAAAGTAGAAGTGCTGCCATAACTTCTTAGTGATCTCAACAATGTTTTGGTCTAGGACAGGTCATCCATACCTCCTACAGGCTTTGCAGTGAATAAAAGGGAGGTGGTCCCTGGTGGAGTATGTCCACTCCTTTACTGAGTGCAGTAATAACAGTCAGTGGAGTGGTATGTTCCTCCAGTGAAATGTGGGAGACGAGGAAGCACTCTTGTCCCTAATGAAAATGTCCGCAGGAAATGCATCCAACTGCGGTCACCCTCAAACCACATGAATTGGTTGGAACAGCATTGGAGTCATGGAGGAGTGACACACACATTGGAATCATATATAGGTAGAAAGACAATATCCTAGCTAGAAGTTTCAGCGAGGGGTATGCTGATATTCTAGGGCATGTTGATATCAAGAAAGGAGTTGAGGCTCTTGAAAAAGGGCCAGATGGGATCTATCCCAGATTATTGAGGAAGGCAAGGGAGTAGATTGCTGGGGCCTTAACAGGGAACCTTGCATTCTCTTTAGCTACAAGTGGGGACCCATGGGACTGGATACTAGTCAATATTGTTCATCTGTTTAAAAGGGGGAATAGAAACAAACCAGGAAATTAAAAGCTGGGGGAACCTTATATCAGTAGTAGGGAACTTATTGGAGAAGCTTCTTGGAATTGGAATCTACTTGTATCTGAAAATGCATAGACTTATAAGGGTAGCCAGCATGGCTTTGTATGGGGTGGGGGGAATCAAGCCTCACAAACACAAATGAGGTTTTTTTTTGAGGATCCAATGAAGATGATTAATGGGGAAGGGGGTGTAAGATAGTAGAGTTTATATATAGGGTTTATATATTAGTGGAGGGGTGTAATTCTGACTGGATGTCTGTAACCAGTGGTGTTCTTCAATGATCAATGTGAGGAACTCTGTTATAATAAGATATAACAGATTTGGCCAAAAATATAGGTGGTTGATTAATAAGTTTGTAGACAACACAAATTGTGGTGAAGTTGTAGATAATGAGAAAGATTGTTAAAAGATTCAGCAGAATGTAGACCAGTTGGAAATGTGGGGAGAAAAAATAGCAGATGGAGCTAATTCCAGACAAGTCAGAGGTGTTCACTTTGGGAGGTGAGTAAGGTTGGCAAGCAGTTTGTTCAAAATATGATGTTACATTCCATCTAAAACATAACACAAGGAATATGATTGAAGAATACTCTAAAGATTAATTCATAATTTTATTAAACAGCTACATTTTTAGAGACTACTAATTCCAAATAGGCATAAAGCTAGATCTTCTGCTTTGACAAACTATTCCAGAAATTTAAGAAATTAAATGGCTTCTTTTGTAGATAAGTTTTGTTTTGTTCTGGTCTGAACCAATTTCCAGCTCCCAGTGTCTTCCATTGCTGAGGCTACAGGGATGATGTATGATTGCATCTTCTTGCTGATGTCAGGTGTCTCAGGGATTCAGAATTACTGAGGACAACAGCAGAATGGAAAAGTATCAAATGAAATTTTCTTTTCTTTTTTAGCAGCTTTAGATCTCTGACGGTACTTAACAAGGGTAGACGATGAAGCAGCTGAGGCCAGCCGATCTCTTGGCCTTGGCCTTAATGAATTTTGTTGACTAGAAAATGAATTCCTTGTGGACTTTGGGAAAAGCCCATTTATATTACTGATGGATGGGTTGGATTGCATAGATGTTGGAATGGATCCAGTACTTTCCCCTTCATCTGTGATTGAAGAGGTTTGGCTCGAATTTGAGATTGAACTGTAACTGGAGTCCAGAGAAGTCTCATTTGAATTGGTTGATCTTTCTGTGGATGATGTCATGTCTCTAGTACTAGATTTTAACTCCCTTTTCACTTTGTTGTGAATAGATTGGTATTTTTCTGGATTCTCAGATGATATTCTGCTTTCTTCTTGGTGGGATTTTGGGAATCTTTTCTCTTTACCATGAACTCCGTTTGTAGAAGATCTCCTATGTTCATTAATTGAGCCTCTCTTCCCTTCCTCGTGCACAGTGTGCCATGTTTTTGATCCCATTAAGGATCTTTGGCTTTGACCCTGCTGAAATACTGAACTGCCTTTCTCTTCACCTTGGACTCTTTCTAGATTCCTAGAGGATTTACTTTCGGGGTGTTGCACAGAGCTTCTCCTCCCTTTCTCCGGTCTATTTTCAATTCGTTCTGCACTTATTAAACTTCTGTTGCTTCCAATTAGATGGGGCACTGAACCTCTCTTCCCTTCCTCCTGAACAGATCGAATTCTTTCCCGCCCTATCGAAGGTCTTCTGTTTTCACCTCGGTAGGAGTCTGAGCCACTCCTCCCCTCCTCCTGCATATCTTGAATTTGTTCTGGACTCATTGATGTTCTTCGGCTTTCAACTGGGTGGGATGTTGAGTGTTTCCTCCCTTCCTGATGCATAGATTGGGTTCTCCCTTTATTTATAAAGGAACTTCGACTTGCAGCTGGTTGCGAGACCGAGCCTCTTTCCTCGCTAATGGAGGCTCTTCTGCTGGGATCTCCTTTGGCTATGAAAGATATTCTTGATGCATTAGGTGTCAAAGCAGTCTCGTACAAAGAGTCCTGACTTATCTCTGACGAAATATTTGTTGGCCACGATGCCAAATCCAGAGATGATGCTTCTTGGGAACTCAGTTTATGCGAGGATTTCAGACGACTTGGTCTGGGTTCTGTGTCCGAACTGTATTCCTCCAGAGCGGCAATGTTTTCGAAATAATCGGCTTCAACCAGCAAAGTGTGCTTTTCACAAATAGTCAAGTTTAGCGTGTTTATGTCCACCTCTGGAGGAATGTTAAATGTGTTGTTAAAACCTTGGTAGTTTTTTCTGACCATCCCATCTTCTTCATGCAATTCTACCCGCTCCCCAGTGATATTCACAGTCCGCCCAATGATGGTGGCGTTCACGTTTTCTGGAGGAACGTCGCCCAGATTGATACAGATAACAAACTGTTCCGGAGTGTCATCCCCTACCAAGTACTTCGGTCCCCTTTGCCGGAATTTTAGCTGTTCCCCGCCTTTCTTTAATCCCATAGGACACTTGTATGCATCGCCATCCTCTGCCGGCCAACGTTGCATAATTCACGGGTTTGTAACTTTCTGAAACCGACAGTGTATGATTTGCAAGCGTTTATCTGCCTTTATGATGAAAATGGCTATGCACAATTATTAACACATGGCTATGTAACACAGCTCTTATGAAACTACAGTGAAAACACATTCTGATTTTTAAAAAAATTTATTAAAGCAGGATCTTCTCGCGGGAATTCGTAAAAAAAACACGATAAATTGGAAACAGTTTGTAAAATGAAAAAAAGGAAGCGGGAAATGATGTTCTGCTGGGAACGAGGACCACCATCTTCATCCCATTGAGTCAATTTTGGAATTCGGTTCGGGTTATAAAATGAAAGCAAAAAGTGAAGGGTCATTGGCAAACAAAACAGTGAACTGTTCCTTTTCGCGCCTTGTGGCACATCGGCGGCATTTTTGCTTTTTACGTAGCATTTGACTTTTTTTCACAAGGCCGAATTGCTAGCTCGGCGTTCAACCCAGCACGTTGAAAGCATGCAAGGAGCCGGCTGGTTTCAAACCTAAGACCATTCGCTTCGAATGCTGATGCCACGAGACCACCGACCGGCTAAAGCGTTGGATTACGTCAACTGTAAGAGATACAGCGACTATTATGGAAAATGGGACAATCCCCAGACAGATTGTTTTGGTTCTTATAGAAATATCAGTGGAATGCTAATCCCTAAATCAGAAAGTTGTACACCTAATCACTGAGCACGGAAGTATGGACCGACAATTCCGTTCAGTTCTAAGTACTTCATTGTGGAGGTGTTAATTAGATAATTTGGTATCAAAAGTTCCCGTAATAATATTCACAGTGAAATCCTTGTCGTTTTCTAGTCAACACTTCTTTCTTACTCTACATTAATAAAAACCTTACGTGTTTAAATCATTTCATTTGTCATTTTGAGAATTTCGTGCACATTGGCCATTTGCCAACGTGACAGCTCATTCTACTAAAATGGTGGCTTTGTAACATCTGAGAACTGATGAGACAATATTTATGTACGTTTTCTTGCATTTTCACCAGGAAATACTTGATACAGTGCTAGACAAAAAAAAGGAACAGATGATATGAAGATTGTTTCATAATATTGAAAGATCAGGAAAACAGCTTGGAAGTAACAAAAACATTTCATTAATAACTTGGTCAATTAAAAATAAAGGTCCTTTTCTCAGTTTGATAAACATCAGTGCTAGGAAAAGATTAAATCTATTTTGCTATTAAAATGAATTTGGAGAGTAAATACAATCTGATATGGTAAGACTCTTGGCATTGTGGAGGATCAGAGGGATCTTGGGGTCCGAGTCCATAGGACACTCAAAGCAGCTGCGCAGGTTGACTCTGTGGTTAAGAAAGCACATGGTGCATTGGCCTTCATCAATCGTAGGATTGAGATTAGGAGCCGAGAGGTAATATTACAGCTATATAGGACCCTTGTATTGGGACCTTGTATCCATGCATCAGGAACAGACAGCAGATTAATGCCAATAGCAAACTGACACCACCTCATAAACTACATCCCTCTCTCTGCACTCCCTGACCCTTCCTCCTGCCACACCAAACACTTTTTGCCCCGTTTGTGGAAAGATCTGAGTTACTAGTAAATTCAGAAATCTCCAAAACAGACTGAAATCAAGTAATCCTAAGTCTAAAGCTCTGTCTCCCAAAAAGATAGTTATTCTGAATGGTTCTTAATTCATCAGTTAAGTTTTACTTCTACCAGACACAACTCCAACTTTTGCTGAATTCATTATTAAATATGTAAAAGTAGCTCTGCTATTTCTTCCCTATTTTAGAATGTGCACAGGCAACCTCTCAGGGTCAAGGACTCTATTTTCTTTGATGTTATTTAGTTTAAAAAATTTGCCTTTTGATAATAGAAACATAGAAACATAGAAAATAGGTGCAGGAGTAGGCCATTCGGCCCTTCAAGCCTGCACCGCCATTCAGTAATCATGGCTGATCAACCAACTCAGAATCCTGTACCTGCCTTCTCTCCATACCCCCTGATTCCTTTAGCCACAAAGGCCATATCTAACTCCCTCTTAAATATAGCCAATGAACTGGCCTCAACTGTTTCCTGTGGCAGAGAATTCCACAGATTCACCACTCTCTGTGTGAAGAAGTTTTTCCTCATCTCGGTCCTAAAAGGCTTCCCCTTTATCCTCAAACTGTGACCCCTCGTTCTGGACTTCCCCATAGTTCCAATGTAATTTCTAATCTTATTTTCTGATACTGCATCCAATTAATTTTTAATATAACTTCTTTTACTTTTGTAGCCTTTGCCACTACATAAATTGTAAAACTGAGAATCTCATTTATTTTTCTTTCTTTCTAAGCAAGTATAAAACTCACAGTCACTCTGTTTCTACACCAAAACAATCTCCCTCTGGAAATACATGTCCCTACTTACAAAATTGTGCCATTTAGTCTACCTCTCTTCTCTTCATTATAGCTTGTTAAATCACTCTTTTCACTCTTCTCATGATCTCATTGCCATCTTTTTGTTTTTTTTTATTATATATATATTTAGAAAAACAGTGTGGAACAGGCCCTTACTACCCAATAAGCCGCACCATCTATCAACCCACAGATTTGACCCTAGCCTCATCACAGGACAATTTACAATGAACAATTAACATACCAGAGTTTAACCTAGCAGGGGCCGTAATTGTCAAACAAATCAACATGGGTTTTGGAATAAGCCATAATATCTTTAATATGACCAGAATTAATGTTTTACTTTTATTATAGTCTTACGTATTGGAGAAAAAAATCTTATTGTTCTAGAGTCACACCTCAAATTAAACATTTGATTGAATTAATTTGTAATAAAATTATATTAAAATGTGTCGATATATTTTATGAGTTGTGAATAAATTTCAACGAGAAAGGACAATTGTCAGATTTATTAAACAGGTGAAAATGGGGAGTCGGTGGTTCCAGCTCCAATTCAACGTACTTCATTTTTACACCGTCAAATTTATCAGCGCAGAAGTTTTGTATGCTAAAACATTCTTTGGAAGCCGGATAGAAGTCTTCGCAAGTTTTGCAATATCTTCTGCTACGTTTTTTAAAGCGTGGCTTCAGTTTTTTGGCCAAGTCTTTGCACCTTTTGTCGAGATCTGTATATGCAGGAAAAGTCTGTCAACTTCTTGCAGGCTGGCCGTTATACGGGGCCGCAGCAAAGGGGGCAACAGGGAGTGCGTGGGGGCGAGTCCGGGTCGGGCTTTGTCCACTTAGCAACTGGCGAATCACAAGGAAGAATCTTGCTTTCCTGAATCGGCTTGTATGGTTGTGGTCCAGCTTGTGGGTCTTCGTCTTTCCCCGCCTTCGAAGACATCTCTTTATTCTCAGTACTTCGATCATCTTTTCTATTTTCTTGGAGGGGCTGGGGTTGGGGCTCGGAGTGAGCCCTGGTCTGAGATCGAGATTCCCGTGGTACCTTTGGTGGACCCTTTTGTCTTTTGCCGTTTCCTCGACTACCGATTTTGTCCCCCTCGATTAAGATGGTTTGATTATCGGCCACACTAAGAGTGAGAGAATTTGGATCCACGTTATCAGGCAGTTCAAATTCGTTCGAAAACCCATGGAAATTGTATCGCACCTCCCCATCTTTAGTCTTGATCTCGTCGACGTGCTGCCCAAACACGTTCACTCTGCCGTCTTTAACGGTCGCATTCACTCTGTGCGGAGAATCCGAATCTTGTAAATTGACAGCGACCATATACTTGTTGGGTGGGTGGGCAAAAGATGCGTGTCCTTTCTCTGTCTTTTTCTTCGGCATGTTCCTCGCTGCTTCGCGTGGGGCGGAGAAGTGCAATGCGGTGACCCGTGCTGTACAATTCACAGGCTTACAATTTTCTTAAAGTGACAGTGCATCTGCTTACGCCACAGAATTGAAAAACGTCCCTTGTACGTCTGTGATGAAATGATTGTGCAGTTGTAACGCCAATAATATTTGTCATTTTCAGCAAAGATTTTCAAGTGGTTTGAAGTAAAATGAAAATTAAAAACCTTATTACACTGTGACAAAGAATTGAGTTGTTATGTAACAACTTGACCCATTGGATTGGTCCTGTCTTGCGTAAGAACTCTCATTCTTCTAAACTCCTGGCGCCTTATCCCAGAACGCTAATTCACTACACTTCCTCTCTCACTGGAAGTAGAAACCAGACTTCTTCATAGTACTCTAGGCATAATCTTAGCAGAGGACTATACAATTCAACAAGATATCTTTGACTCTTGTGTTTCAAATCCTCTTGCGATACAGGCCAACCCACCACTTGTATTCCTAATTGCTCTATCCCTTAACTACATATTAACTTTTTGTGATTTGTAAGGACACCAGGTCCAACCGAACATCCACATTTTCTTAGTGCCTCAAAATTTCAAAGAAAAACTTTACTAATTTGCTACCAAAATGGATGGCTTCATTTATTCTCACATTATGTTCCATGTCCTGGCCTATGGACTTAGGGTGCCCATATCTTGTTGAACTTTCCTCGAGGCCTACACGGCCACCTACCCTTGTACCATCAACAAATATGAGCATACAGATTACATTTGATCCCCTCAGTCCAATCATTGTGAAGAGCTGCAACATTAATACCTCTATCACTACACTTACTAGTCACATTCACTCAACACTACACTTCTAAAATGGTTGGTAAATTCCTACTCTCTATATTATGTCTGTTAACCAGTCCCCAATACACTAATACACTAGTCCTGATGTACACACCTTTGTCCAAATTATGGTCCATTATTTCCAAAACTGCAGCAAGATATAGTGTGAACAAAGTTGGAGCAAGAATGCATCCCTGTTTTACCCTGTGGTTGATGGTGAAAGCTTCGCTGACATCTCCTCCGATAGATACTTTGCCAGACATGTTCTCATGAAACAACTTGATCATCGTAACCAGCCTATCTGAACAGCCATAAGCTTTGAGCACTTCCCAGAATGTTTCTCTGTCCACCGTATCAAATGCTTGTGAGAAATCAACAAAAACAATGTACAATGGCTGCTGCTGTTCTACTGCCTTCTCCTGGAGTTACTTCAAAGTAAAAATTATGTCAGTGGTTGCTCTTCCAGCCCTAAAGCCACATTGGCTTTCAGGAAGCACATCTTCTGAGATGATCTTGAGCCAGTTGAGCAGTATCTTTGCCATAATCTTGCCAGCTGTGGACAGAAGGGAGATTCCTCAGTGGTTTCCACAAACACTACGGTCACCTTTCTTCCTGTAGATGGTGACTACCAGCGCATCTTTGAGTCCTGAGGGAGACATTGACTCTGTCAACAAGCATTATATAAGTTCAACAGTTCAGTCTTCAGAGCAGGGCCACCTTGCTTCAGTACTTCTGATGGAATGCCATCTTGCCCGGGTGCTTTACCACTTCTGGTGTCTTTTAAAGTCTTAAGTTCTGTCATAGTGATGAGTCCACATAGCTCGTCTTACCGGTCTAGTTGTGAGCCTTTCACATGCATTGTGGTCAGCCGCACCTTGTTGGTTTAGAAGGTTACAGAAGTGTTCCCTCCATTACTCAATGGTGTCTTTCCTGTCAGTGTATAGCCTGCTCCCATCTACAGTTTTTACTGGGGCCACTGTATTGCTTCTTGGACCATAGATAGCTTTCAGGCCTGAGAAGAGCCCATGGTAGGCATTCCTTTCTGACATTGCTTGCAGTTCTCCTGCTTTCTTATTCCACCAGTTGTTCTTCATAGCCCTGATCTCCCTTTGAACTTTGGCTTTCAGGGCCTTAAATGCTGCTTTGCTTCTTTCAGAGTTCGCTTTCAAGTGACACATATAAAGCCTTTATTTCATCTCCAACAGTTCTTGAATTGACTCATTTTGTTCTTAAAACCAGTCAGGAGTTTTTCTCTTAGGGTGACCAAGCACCGCACTTGCAGTTGAATGGATGGTTTTCTTGGGCTGCTTCCAGCATTCTTCAATATTGGTTGGGTCATTGAGAGGGTCTTTGTCTTCTTGGAGAGATAATGTCAAAGCTATGACAAGTCTCCCCTGATGTTCCTCACTGGCCAATTTGTTGACATCCAATTTCTTGGGTGCTTCACTGGGTGTTTTTCGCCTTGGCAGCAGCAGTTTAAGTGTAAGTTTAAATCAAGAAGCTCTCTGTGTCAGAGAGCTTCTGCATGCAGATGAGTCAGCCTGGTTGCTACTGATGTTAATGTGATTCAAGAAATTGTAGACCACTTCTCATGTGCTGCCACTCTTTTTGGCCTAAGGATCAATGTCTCCAACACCGAACTTCTGAACCAGCCTCCTCCTCTGTGTAGTCCCAGTGAGACCCAACCACCAGTCATATCAGTCAATGGGGTAGCGCTGAAATATTCTGACTCTTTCACATACTTAGGATGCACTGTGACCAACACCAACTCATCAGATCGGGAAGTTGAGAGGAGAATTTAATCAGTTACAAAAGTCTTTGGTGCTTTGCAGAAGCAACTTTGGTCTCGCCATGACATTAAAATGGTAACCAAGGTCAAAGTGTATAACACAGGTGTTTTACCATCTCTGCTTTATTCAACTGAAATGATGACATTGTATCAGAAACGCATCAAGAAATTGACCAAGACACAACATAGGCATTTACGCCAAATATTACACATCAAGCGGCAAGAGGGGGTACCAGATGTGGAGGTGCTCAAACGTGCTGGGACAGTCAGCGTAGAATCGCTCATTACAGCTTCTCAGCTGCGTTGGACTGGTCATGTCACAAGAATGAGCGATGATCGTTTACCCAAAGCTGTTTTCTCTGGGGAGCTACATGAAGGAAAGAGGAAGCATGGTGGTCAGAAGCTGCACTACAAAGATGTGCTCAAGCACCATATGAAGAACACTGACATGAATGTCAACACCTGGGAGAAAGATGCTTTGGACAGAGGAAGTTGGCACTGCATTGTCAAGAAGTCAATCCCAGCTATAGAGGAGAAAAGGCAGAAGAAATATGAAGCAGGTCATGAACGCAGACATTCGGTGCTAGACCAGTAAAATCACAAATGCAACCAATTGGGAGACAGTGCCGATCCAATGCTGCTCTTGTGGCCCATAAATGTGCCTGCAGAGACTAAACTCTCAGCACAGTCAACATCGAAATCGATGGACAGCCGAAGAAGAAGAAGAATACACTAGTAGTTTATTCTTGTCTGTTGAAAGCATTCTAAGAACATTCACTTTCTCCACAGCCAACTTCATCAAAACTTTGGAAGACAGGTCATAAGGTTTTGGGGATTTAATTGCATAAATTCCGTTAATTTCTTCCAAATTTTAATTTGCTAATCCTCTTTCACTCTAGGTTATTGCTCTCCACTGTTTCTGAGAGACTTTATGTCTTCTGTAAAAACAGTCAGTAAATATTCAATTTCTCTGCTGCATATTTCCCATTATTATTTTTCTTGTCTATTCTGTTAAGGGCCCACATTAACTGTGGTCAATCTTACTACTTTTCCATTGAGAATCTGATAGATTCTGCTTTCCATTTTCTTTTCACCTTTCTTTTTATATTTTTGGTCCTCTTTCCAAATTCTGAAATTTCTCAAAATATCTGCCTGGCTGCTTTCTATAGCAACATCCTAAGTTTTTCTTAGTTGTAAAGCTATCTTCAATTTCTTTTGATAGCTAGACAGATTATTTTCTGTTGGGTTTTAGTGCCTTAAGTACATATATTAATAATACTGTATCATTAAATAAACGCTAGGATTCCGCAGATGCTAGAAATCCAGGTAACACACACAATTTGCTACAGGAACTTAGCAGGTCTGACAGCATCTACAGAGAGGAACAGAGCCAACATTTCAAGTTGAAACCCTTCATCAGACCTGCATTTTGAATGTGTGAGTGGCAGAGGCTACAAAGCAATAAGGATATGATCAGTTGTGGATAAATATATAGTAAATGGAGTATAATGTGACATTGTCCATTTTATCTGAATGACAAGAGACCCTAGATCTCTGAAATGCAAGGTATTTTGGTGTCCTGGTACATCATTGACAAACATTAGTATGCAGGTAAGAAACTATTGGGGAAGCTAACAATGTTACCTATTGCTAGGGGAGTTAAAGGCAAACATAGGTAGATCATGCTTCAGTTAGTAAGGTTATATCTGTACAGTTCTGATCTCCTTATTTAAGGAAAGATGCAAATATATTTAAAATAGTTCAGATAAAGATTACTGGGCTAATGTCTGTAATGGGCATTTAGTTTTATGAGAAAATATTGGGTAGTCTAAACTTGTACTAGAAGGAATTTGGAAGAATAAGAAGTGATTCATTGAAACATACAAGTTTCTGAAGGGGCTTCACAGGGTGAATGTGTCAAGGTATAGAAGAATCTAAAACTAGTGGCTTAAAAATAAGGGAGCACACATTTAAGACAGGAATAGGTAAATTCTTTTATCTCACAGGGTTGAGAGTTCTTGAAATTCATTTCCTCCTGGGAGATCGAATTATAGTATTTGAATATTTCTAAGGCAGAGATAGATAAATTCTTAATAAACAAGGGTACGAAAGTTTACTGGGTCAAGGTGGGAATACAGAGTTGAAGTTACATCATTTTATTGAGTGGCGAAGCATGCTTAAAGGGACTCCTGCTCTTAATTCATATGCTTGCATATTCCATACACCATATTAGATCTAAAATAGCTTATTCTCTGTTGGTTTTTCTACACATTAATGGACAGAGTTTTCTTTTACATTATTTATTTATTTTTATTTATTTAGAGATGCAGCTCAGATAAAGGCCTTTCCATCCTAATGACCCCATGTCACCCAATTACACCCATGTGACCAATTAACCTATATTTCTTTTAGAAACAGGAGCATCTGGAAGAAACCCATGTGGTTATCGGGAGACCATACAAACTCCTTGCATACAGTGTCAGGAATGGAAGCGGGATCGCTGGTGTAGTAAATGTGTTATGCTAGCCGTTATGCTACCATGTCACCTCCCAAGCATAGCAGTTAGTGTAACACTATTCCACAAACATATTCTTCACACCATTGTTCTCATTTGTTCTGTCCAGTGTGTATGTAGACTGAAGCTCCTCATGATTATTGTCTTACCCTTTTTACCTGCTCTCCTAATATACTGATTTACTCCAAGTCCTGCATTGCTATAGTCTCGAGCCTATACACACTCACACAAATATTTTCTGCATCTTACCGTTTCGTTGCTCCACTAAAATTTTTAGATTATGCCTTTTCTCTCTGCTACTCAGGACTACCCTTCCATTTCCTTTGAGCATTGTTTCTAAGAAGTACCATTTAATGTTCTACCTTGGTCTTTTCTTCATTTTTTCCCCTGTCTGACTCTCTGATTGTATGCTTTCTCCCTTCCTGACAGGTTTTAATTATCAACATCCATTTCAGTATCCTGCACTATCACTTTGGTGATATTCTCAATTGCCCAGTCAACTAGCTGGTGTTAGATGCCCTCCATATACATTCTTTGTTGTAATGCTTCAATGTAGTGTTTTATTCTTCCCACTGCAATACAGATGAGAAATTTTGATTTGTCTATAACAGATAAGCAACTTTGAACAACTAAGCTCACAGCCTTAGGATTTCTGCAGCGGAACCAATAAGCAACATCTATCCACACTGCCAGTTAGGTGTTTTAACTCTGGATTTATATGACTACACCTGATAATCAGTGCTTATTTCTAGGTAATGAGGAAGAAGCATGCCTTTCAGGCATTGCCAGAGGTATGAGCACTACTTTAGGCCAAGAGCAAAATGCAGAAGTTGAAATTATGTGAAGAAACCACACTTTGTTCTGACTGCAAGAAAAATATTTACAAGAAAATGCAACAATCTTTGTGCCAAGAACTTTGTTTCAAAGTTCAAAGTAAATTTATTTCGAAGTACATATATGTTAGCATTTACTAACTTGACATTTGTTTTCTTGAAGGCAGTTACAGGGACAAGGAAATACAATAGAATTTTACATAAAACTATACATAAACATACAAAGACTGATAGACAACAAATGTGCAAAAGAAGATAGTGCAAATAAAAATAATACTGAGAGAGGCTTTCTGCTAGCAGATGGTCCCAGAGCCTAGCACTTCAAAAGTATTTAAATGGAAAAAGAAAGCTTGAAAGGAGCCGGTTGTTTTTTTTGTAATTCAGACTTTTGATGACTTTTCGTATCACAGGTGGAACTGTATCTGTCAAGAACAAGTGCTCTGACCTGACTGTGATTTCACATTGCCTCCTTTAGGGAGTTAGCCCAGGCTGCAAAGTCAGACATGTCAATATGGTGCCTTCCGAAGTAATTGGCAATTTATGTACAGTTACACAAACTCCAATAACCTCCAACTTTTCTTCACATACGGTTCACATATAGATTGGTCCAACTGAGCAGTGTGTAATGACGTGTTATCTGCAGAAGGGTACCAGCTACTACACAGCAAGGATCTTTAATATGTTAGAATGTGGATTGTAAGTGGTCTCTTCTTGCCATGCTTGGTAAGTAGAAAAATATACTTGTCAAAATTGTAATCAATGATAAAAATGTACATTAGACCAATGCAAGGTAATGAGCATGTGGCAGCATTATGCAAGCTATATTTTCCAAATAATGAAACTTGTGTGGTGGATAAAATACTCCAAAAGGAATAATTTGTAGGCATCCTTCCCACACCACCACCCCCAATAATTTGTGTTCTTCCCTCACTCAGCAACACTTACATAATTATATTTAAACTACTTTTATGCTTAAAATTGGATCATATACAGTAATTAGTTTTGTTTTTTTGGAACACTTAAAAGCAAGGGATGGATATGCAATGGGAATTAATATGTGAAAGTGATACAAATATTATAATTGCTTGCATCCAATGATATCAGAATCTATCATAAGAGAAATCCAGAGCTCAAAACCTTGTGAGGAAGTGCAAAATTACAGCTGCAAGTATGAAAGGAACAACACATCTAACTTTTGTGAGCAATTTGTGTCTCCCTGTAAAGATGCCTTTCAAGTTAAGCACATCTGGGAACTCCTCAGATTTGCCTGAGTTGGTAAAGATGCTACCTGATGGAAATTGTTATTGGCTTTGCAGCTGGAGCCAGCAGTCTGAACAGCAGATTAAATGTAAACATCCCTGATATGAACATAATGGTATTGCTTTTACTTCTGCTGACTTTGAAATGTAAAGGCCTGGTAAGCCATCTGGTACCAAACCACATACCTCTCATTTTAATTTTTACCACTGCCTAGTTGGAAAATGCTTTAATGCATGTTTTTGGTACTCATTGTCAGACTTTATTTCCCACTGTCTTATCCTATCTAGCATGCCCCTATACTGTCAAGGCAGTGGGAAATGCCTCAGTAATGGTTCCATTATTTTGAAATATTTACTTCACTACATACATTTAATACCTGATGCATGTTAGACATAGGCATATGATTAAAAAGAGAAACTAAGTAGGAAGTAGCACTGTAAAAATACAATCAAGAGGACAAATTGCTCCCAGCTTCTCACATCATCCATCCTTAGTCACTCACTTTCCGCCTCATTTGGACCCAACTACCACCTGCCTGCGTCTACTCTTCCCCCTCTCCCCACCACCTTATTCTGGCTTTTGTCCCATTCCTTCCCAGTCCCAATGAAGAGTCTCAGCTTGAAAAGTCAAATATTTCGTTCCATAGATGCTGTCTGACCTGCTGAGTTCCTCCAGCGGTGTGTTGCTCAAAATTTCCAACATATGCAGAATCTCTTGTGAGAAATGGAACTTACCACTGGAACAAATTCTATGATTTTTTAATAAACTGTTATCCGGTGACATCATTCTTCTGCAATGTATCTCATATTTCAGTGCCACTCATTACAAAAATAGCAAATTTCTACTTTAGTGATGTCATAATGACTTAGTTATGTTAAAATAAAAAAATTATTTCCTGAGATAATAGGTGAAATGGTAGTAAATAATTTGAAATCCCTTTCCCATGTGTGAGGGATGTTATAATGAGTTGAATGCTTAAGTTTTCTTTCAAAATTCCATTATTTCCTTTAACTGGAGAATAAACAAAGGGATTCTTAAGAATTTGACTGACTTCTCTTTGGCTAAAACTTTTACAATCTCTTAAGGGATCTTCCCTTGTTCCCAATGGGAATTTCAGTATTGTGAGCAGAGGAAGAATATTAAACAGGTTGAAAGAGAAAAAAGATTTCTGTAACCTCAGTAGAAAACACAGACTTTCCTTTTTATTTCCATGAAGCACTGAACATTGTTTGGACAGAAAAGAAAAATGGGAATAAATGTGTCCTTCACAATCTCAGGATATCACAAAACATTTTTAACCAATAATCCAATTTAAATGCAAGATATAAAAGTTGAACATGGCTTTATGGAAATAAAACACCTGTCAGTATTGTGAAACATATTTTCATATTATGTAAATGCAATGCTACCATATTTAGATCCATGGGGGACAAAAATCAAGCCAGATTTTTGAATTGTTTTTCTGAATTGACTTTATCTGCCTGTTTCTCCTATAAATTATGCTTTTAACCAATGAACTATTTGTAAGGAAAATATTTTGAAATTATTTCTTTGCTCTTTCCTGAATCACCAAGAAGTATCCACAAAGGAGGCACTATACAAGTTTTGAGGTAATTATAGGAAGTTACTTTATTGGTGTCATATAAATAATAAAATACATAACAAAGAAAATACTGATGAGATATAGAAAGAATCAAAATGTTTATCAAACAGTCACCAAGCCAATCTATAAAATGCTGGAGGGAACCACAAGAGTCTGACATCATTTTCTACTCTCTCTCTCTATCTCTATCCCTATCCCTCCCTCCCTCACTGTCTCTTAATGCTTCTGTCTCTATATATTAGCACTAGTTGTAATCCTGCCTAATAGAAGATTTCAGTTTGTACAAAGAAATTGCCCTTTTTAATGTTCTTCAAAACCCCTTACCTTAGAGCTTTCCCATGGTAAGATGCCATTTGATACCTGTACCCACATAATTTTCCTTTCCCATACAAGCATGTTTTTCATCATTATATGCTCTCAAGGCTCTGGACTGGTCCCCTTCTACATTCTCAAAACATTCCCACAGTCTAAGCAATGTTCCCTCTAATTATTTTTACAGCTGTGCAGACCAGCTATTGCTCTGAGCAGGGAATTTTTTTTTACACTGCCTGAAAAGTGCGCAGCACTTTAAATACTGTATGCATATTACGGCACCGGCACTCAATGGGCCGTCGGTTTATTGACAATGCGGTACTGACTTCCATTCTGTATTTATTGTTACAACTTAAAACAGTGTTGTAACTTGAAAACTGAATGTAAATACATTGAAGCTCTATAATATTTCAAAGTAAAGGTTGTGGTATGTTTATCATTTAGAACATTTATGGATTATATTTATTAATACATAATTCCAGGGTATTTCACAATTATATGAATATAGATTTCAAAATTATATTAACATTATATATAAGAGGGAAGAGTAATTCCAGGCTAATATTATTTTGCCTTACAAGTGCCTTTCTGTAAGCATATATCAATGAGGAATCAAATGACTTACAGCAAATTTAACTCTTTCCTTACACTTTTATGTGGTAATTAAATAAAGGGCAAGTAACTGATCCTAAATGCAGCACTTTTCATCATGCCCATTACAATTTGTTTGCCTTTTATTAGTGCAGCATGACCAATTCTCCTTTGAGGATTCATTATTCTATTTCAAATCAAATGCAAGTTTAATTATCATTCAACCATACATGAATACAGCCCAATGAAACAGAGTTCTTCTGGGGCCAAGGTGCAAAACAAACACAGCACATTTAACATAGTGAGCAAAAAAACATATGTATAGCCTAAGTCCCTGAGTGATATGCCCCACAAATTGATGGTGCAGTTCTCAGCAGTGCACTGACAAACATGCACACGCAATCCAGTCTGTCATTCCACACTGGAGGGCAGCACTGACAGGAGAGGCCAGTCCCCAACTGAGAATAGAAGCCACTCTATGCCACCTCTGATGTCTCTTCTCCTGCACTGCAGCAGCAGGTAAGCTGGTGGCTTGAGGTCTAGTCCTTGCTACAGCCAGGGCCACACAGCTCCCCCCGTCTGTTGTGTCACCAAACAAGGGAAATAGGCCTGTGTCATCTTACATTATCAATGTCCAACAGGGTCTTGCACTCACAAGAGAAACATTCAAGACAGTCACCCAAGGTTACAGCCATGTCTAGGTAAGGAGGGGTTGATTGGCAGATGGAGTCAGGTGGGGGAAGGAAGGGTGGAGGCTGGGAAGTCCATTTCTCTCCATGGATGCTACCTAACTTAGAGTTCCTGAGCCTGTTTATTTTGCTCCAATGCCAGCTGTCTCTTACGTCTATATTATAATTTGGGCAGTAGTGGAAAGATTGAGAATGAATATAGTGAGGAAGAATGGGTGTCATTAGTCTACAAGTGAAGTGATTAATCATTTTGGGAGTCAGAAATAGATTAGAATTTACTACGTGGGAGAGATCACAGATACAATTTTGTCACAACAGCTTTGAAAATAACTACCAGAGGGGAAGGAAGCAATATTAATTTTTATCTGACATGAGTAGAGGGCATTGGGTATGTTGGGGAAGATAAAAAACCATGGTCAGCAATTCTGTGGGAATGGAGCTGAGAAAGAAGCTTAGCTCTTAGAAAGAGTACAACATGATCAGGAATGGAGTAAGGATGGGGCTTTGCCACAAACTTAAATTCATGAGTTATGAGAAGCGAGGGTAACAGTGGGGGTTGAACAGTTTCTGAAAGAAAATGAAAATAAAAAAAGCACAGATGCTGAAAACTTAAAGTAAAAACATATAATGCTAGCAAACTCAGCAGGTCAGACTACATCCGTGGGAAGAGAAACAGAGCTAAAGTTTCAGTTTAAACACCCAGGGTAACAAAGGGGCTTTGACTCCAAACATTAACTCTGTTGCTCTTTTCACAGATAATGGCCTAACCTGCTGAGTATTGCCAGCACTTTGAGATTGAATAGAGATAGAATATCTGTTTTTATCCTGATAAAAGATCATGGACCTAAAACATTAATTATTTCTCCACAGATGCTGCCTGACCTATTGAGTATCTCCAGTATTTTCTGTTTATATGTCTTAACCATGAAGCTGAAGAAATGCAATTAATCCCTTGCACTTAAGGTGGCAGTAAAGAGGCCGGAGAAACACAGGTGAACATTTCATTCAAGATAACCAAAAGTGGGTACTGGAAAAGATTAAGGACAGAACTGGACAACTCTTCTACACAGTGGAGATTGTATCTGATATCATCTGGAGGCAACACACTGATCATTTGAGGAAAGCAGAGTCAATTGTTAGAGAAGAAAGGTGGCTACCAGTGTCAGAATCACTTCCTGCAGTCTGAGTCAACTCCTACAGCCACCATGAAGAAAACCCCAGAACCTGAGATTGTTTCACAGCCACAAGTCTCACCTAATAAGCAGAGTGATCCCCATTGTTAGGAAAAATATTATCCCACAAGAGTAAGAAATCCTTCACAGTGATTAAATCTTTAGATCTGGTGGGACAATTTAAAAATTGACTATGCTGTGGATGTCTGTATATATTATATAATATACTATATACTGCAATTGATATGCTTTCTACACTGAGTTGGAGTTTATAGCTAAGCAGGGAAGAATGTTGTGTATTTAATATTTAAGTAGTACTTGTGTAATCTTGTAAATATATTGTTTAAGCATTCTTTGTTGTTTACATTTAACCGTGATGAATTATATAAAAATACATGAATTGCATACGTGATACGTACACGCCTCACTTAAAGTAACAATGAAGCAAAACTCGCATCTTTCAGCTCTTGTTTTCCTTTGAATTAGTTTAATGTTTTGAAGTTCCAAAACATAATAAAACCTATATTCCAAAAGTGATTTATATTGCAAGAGGTAAAATTTACTGGATTATATTAGGTTCCAGACTAGTATTTTGGTACAGTACCATAACTCAAAAACAGGCACCTGATCAGGTACAGTATTAATTTTTAGGCTATGATATTAATAATTTTTAATCAGCAGTGTGGTTTATGAACTAAAATGCATTTATTATTACCCACCATATAATCCATACATTAATACAATTTAAAAATAACTTTCACATATAGAACATAAGGGGTGCTAATCCCACCTGTAAGACAATTTTAAAGATTGACCGGTTTCTCAAGCACCAAACTCTAATCTTGACAGTGGTAATCTGCTTTTGGTGAGCAGTTCTAAGCTGCAGTAATCGATTTTCAAAATCTTCTCTCAGAAATTTAACAAGGTAGGATAAAAATAGCAACACATGTCAGGGATTCTGATGGCACAGACACAGAGGCATATTTTATATACTAGTTTATTGCCTTTCTGTGAACTGAACATTACAGACGTAACTTCCTGGTAAAGTCTGAGGGACGTTGGTACAGCTATCAAATTTGATCACCAGCATAGCTTTTTCCCAACTGCTCCTATGATCTAATAGCAGAATGGCCTAATGCTGCTCCAATGTCTTGTGGTCTAAATTTAGCTATATTGTATGGCCTTTCTTTTTGTTTTTATCCTATCTTTGACATCCTTTGTCAGCCATGCTTGCCTCATCCTCCCTTTAGAATGCTTCATTTTCTTGGGATGAACCAATTCTGCCCCATTCAAATTACTCCCAGAAACTCCAGCTATTGCTGCTTTGCCATCATCCATGCTTGTGTCCCTTTCCAATTGCCTTTGGCCAGCACATCACTGATGCCTCTGTAGTTCCCTTTACTCCACAATATACTGATGTATCTGATTTTAGCTTCTCCCTCTCAAACTGCAGAGTGAATTCTTCATATTATGTTGACTACCTGTTAAGTGTTCTTTTACTTTAAACTCCCTAATCAAATCTGGTTCATTACACAACACCCAATCCAGAACGTTTTCCCCTTGTGAGCTCAACCACAAGCTGCTCTAAAAAGTAATCTTGGAGGTATTCCACAAATTCCATCTCTTGGGATCCAGTACCAAACAGATTTTCCCAATCTACCTGCGTATTGAAATCCCATAACCGTCTCATAATATTGCCTTTCTCCGCCTTTGTAATTTGTATCCTGCATCCTAGCCACTGTTTGGAAGCCTGCATTTAATTCCCATCAGGGTCCTTTTACCCTTACAGTTTCTTCACTCTACCCACAAGGATTCTACATCTTCCGATTACTTCTTTCTAAGGATTTGATTGCAATTTTTACCAACAGAGCCATTCCACCCTTTTATAGTTGAAGAGATGGCCTAAACCAATTAAGGATATTTAACCGTAAGCATTTCTGACATGGGTGGTATAGCTTTGGTTCGCAGTGTTTCACTCTGGGTAAAACCATATCATACTAGCTGGCTGATGGACAATGCAAACATAATTAAAGTGGGAGCAGAAATGTAATTATTCTGGAAAAGAGCTGCTGATTGATAAAATAGAAAAAAAATGTCACTCTATTGACAGGAGATATCAACTAACCGTACATTGTTCTGTAAGAAAGTGGCAGAGAATTGTGACATCCTCAAAGCCCCCAGCCAACAGTGGAAACCAGAATAATAATGGCAGTGTAGCTCTAGTGTAGACACCATAAATTGTTTTAAATGAAAATTCTGAACCCTGCATCATGGAATCATATTTAGTGAACTTCCAGTTCCATTGTGGAAATGATAGCCTCAAGGCTTTATTCAAAGCTGGATGAAATTTGGAATTGAATTTCCCACACCACCAGACATGTCACAAAGGCTTTCAGACAGATAAAACAAAGCAAATATGTCCATAAACATGATTTTTAAGGAGGGAAAAACAATTCCAATTGAGATTAGAGACAGAATTGGTTGCATGTCAGCCCTAGCAGGGTTTGCAGGCTATTACTTCCTACAAAGTGAAACCCAACATCATTAATGACTGTGATGCTTTACTCCCCGATGAGCTTAACACCTTTTATGCATGCTTTGAAAGGGAGAATAAAACTACACGTTTGCGAATCCCTGCAGCATCTGGTAACCCAGTGATCTCTGTCTTGGAGGCTGACATCATAACATCTTTCAACAGGGTTAATCCTCGCAAGGTGTCAGGCCCTGATGGTGTATCTGGTAGGGTTCTGAAAACCTGAGCCAGCCAACTTGTGGAAGTATTCAAGGACATCTTCAATCTCTCACTGCTGCAGTCGGAGGTTCCCACCTGCTCCAAATGAGTGAAAATCATACCAGTGCCCAATAAGAGCAGGGTGAGCTGCTTCCGTTACTATTGCATAATGGCACTCACATCTGCTGTGATGAAGTGCTTTGAGCTGTCAGTCACGGCTAGAATCAACTCCTGCTTAAGCAAGAACCTGGACTCGCTACAATTTGCCTATTGCCGCAATAGGTCTACAGTGGATGCAATCTTACTGGTTCTCCATTTGGCCTTGGATCATCTGGATAATAGTAATACCTATACCCAGCTGCTGTTTATTGATTACCACTCAGTGTTCAACACAATCACACCTTCAGTTGTAATCTACAAGCCTGAAAGCCTGGGCCTGGGCCTCTGCAACTGCATTCTTGACTTCCTCATTGTGAGACCACAGTCTGTGCAGATTGGATATAACATTCCCTCTTCACTGACAATCAACATTGGAATACCTCAAGGAAGTGTGCCTAGCCCTCTGCTTTATTCTCTCTACACCCACGACTATGTGGCTAAGCGCAACTCAAACACCATCTGTAAGTGTGACAAGGGACCTAGGCAAGGATGGTTACGACCCAAGTACTGAAGAATCCAAGACTAGAATAGAGACACGATACGAGAATGAAACGATGCTAAATGAGAATCTTTGAACCTGGTTCATAGGTCAGAACAAAATTGAACCAGTTAAAGAAAAGAGACCACCTGTTCTACCTGGAATTCAGTCTTTTGGCCTCCTGAATATAAGCCAGATTTTTGTAGTCTATTCATACAATGAAAGGGTTTTGGTCCCCTCAAGCCAGTGACATCATACAATGATTCTCTGTTCCTTCCAGTTCACTGAAGGGTTATGCTTGCACAGCCAAAAGTGACCAATAATGTGACTTTTAAAACCAATTGGCTGCACCAGTGATGATTTGGTGTGTCATATTAAAGGAGGTGAATACTTATGCAATCAATTAGTGTTTTATATTTTGTAATTAATTTAGATCACTTTGTAGCGATCTGTTTTCACTTTGACACAAAAGAGTCTTTTTCTTTGTCATAAAAAGCCAAATTAAATCCACTGTGATTCAGTGTTGTACAATAATTTGGGTAACCTGGGGAAAAATACACATGCAGGACAACAAGTACTTTTTCGGGTCTCTAATTCCTTTATCTGTTTTAGATGTTAAAACATCTAAAACAGATAAAGGAATTAGAGACCTGAAAAAATATTCGTAGAAGTAGAGTATCAAAATAAAAACGACAAAATGGATTTTTAAAAAAAGTCCCTGCTGTTACAACCTCAGCTTAATTTCCGTCCATATGCAGTATGAAAATAAATAAAATATACAAAACCAATACGGTAGGTGCAATTCTAAAACAATACTAACAACACTAGAATCCCACCATTTCTGTACCTTATAACACAACATCAGAAATATGAATAAATACATCTCATCTTAACTAAGAGATATACTCACTTTGGCACACATGTGCTTAACTTCCAAACACATAAAGGCTAGACCCTGAAATGAGTTCTCGCTCACATTACTCCGTTACATTCACATTCAGTCATGAAAAAATAAAGAAAGTCAAAAAATAAACTTCTACAATATATTGCCTTGGAGTTTAAATTACTGAAAAGACTAACCCAGTAGGCCAATAAGAAACTTCGCAAAACTACGCTTATCCAGCACTGATACCTTACTCGCGAAAATTTAAAGTATCCACATGTAAAACACGTCAAGTTACCAATATTCTAGGTTTACAAACAAGTGTAAATGAATTTACATGGATATTATCACGGATAACATAATATAAACCAATGTAAAAGTGTACAACAAAGTATATAAATGAAAATTTACAAGGATGCCAGGTCTGGAGCACCTGAGTAAAGATTGGACTTTATTCTTTGATATGTAGAAGATTGAGAGGAGTTTTGATAGAGGTATACAAAATTATGAGGGGTATAGATAGGATACGCGCAAGCAGACGTTTTCCACTGAGGTTGAGTGGGATTATGCCGGAGGACATGGGTTAAGGGCGAAAGGTGAAAAATCTAAGGGAAACATGAGGGAAAACATCTCCACTCAGAAGGTGGTGAGAGTGTGGAATGAGCTGCCAGCACAAGTGATGCATGCAAGCCTGGTTTCAATGTTTAAGAGAAGTTTGGAGAGGTACATGGATGGTCGGGTAAGGGCGGCTAGGGTCCTGGTGCAGATCGATGGGAGTAGGCAGTTTAAATGGTTCAACACAGTAGATGGGCTGAAGGGCCTGTTTCTGTACTGTACTTTTCTGTGACTCTATGACTCTATATCTCACCACAACTAGCACAGATGATGGTGATTGGGAGGGATGCAAAGAATAACAAGGTGACAAAACAGGTCGTACAAGCCACAAGTAGGGGAAAAATGAAAAACAGTTTAGGCATAGACATAGACATATAGAATAGTACAGCACAGTACAGGCCCTTCGGCCCACAATGTTGTGCCGACCCTCAAACCCTGCCTCCCATATAAGCCCCCACCTTAGATTCCTCCACATACCTGTCTAGCAGTCTCTTAAGCTTCACTAGTGTATCTGCCTCCACCACTGACTCAGGCAGTGCATTCTACGCACCAACCACTCTCTGAGTAAAAAACCTTCCTCTAATATCCCCCTTGAACTTCCCACCCCTTACCTTAAAGCCATGTCCTCTTGTATTGAGCAGTGGTGCCCTGGGGAAGAGGCGCTGGCTATCCACTCTATCTATTCCTCTTATTATCTTGTACACCTCTATCATGTCTCCTCTCATCCTCCTTCTCTCCAAAGACTAAAGCCCTAGCTCCCTTAATCTCTGATCATAATGCATACTTTCTAAACCAGGCAGCATCCTGGTAAATCTCCTCTGTACCCTTTCCAAAGCTTCCACATCCTTCCTATAGTGAGGTGAGCAGAACTGGACACAGTACTCCAAGTGTGGCCTAACCAGAGTTTTATAGAGCTGCATCATTACATCGCGACTCTTAAACTCTATCTCTCAACTTATGAAAGCTAAAACCCCATAAGCTTTCTTTAACTACCCTATCCACCTGTGAGGCAACTTTCAGGGATCTGTGGACATGTACCCCGCGATCCTTCTGCTACTCCACACTACCAAGTATCCTGCCATTTACTTTGTACTCTGCCTTGGAGTTTGTCCTTCCAAAGTGTACCACCTCACACTTCTCCGGGTTGAACTCCATCTGCCACTTCTCAGCCCACTTCTGCATCCTATCAACGTCTCTCTGCAATCTTTGACAATCCTCTACACTATCTACAACACCACCAACCTTTGTGTTGTCTGCAAACTTGCCAACCCACCCTTCTACCCCCACATCCAGGTCGTTAATAAAAATCATGAAAAGTAGAGGTCCCAGAACAGATCCTTGTGGGACACCACTAGTCACAATCCTCCAATCTGAATGTACTCCCTCCACCACCACCCTCTGCATTCTGCAGGCAAGCCAATTCTGAATCCACCTGGCCAAACTTCCCTGGATCCCATGCCTTCTAACTTTCTGAATAAGCCTAACGGGTGGAACCTTGTCAAATGCCTTACTAAAATCTATATAGATCACATCCACTGCACTACCCTCATCTATATGCCTGGTCACCTCCTCAAAGAACTCTATCAGGCTTGTTAGACACGATTTGCCCTTCACAAAGCCATGCTGACTGTCCCTGATCAGACCATGATTCTCTAAATGCCTATAGATCCTATCTCTAAGAATCTTTTCCAACAGCTTTCCCACCACAGACGTAAGGCTCACTGGTCTATAATTACCCAGACTATCCCTACTACCTTTTTTGAACAAGGGAACAACATTCGCCTCCCTCCAATCCTCCGGTACCATTCCCGTGGACAACGAGGACATAAAGATCCTAGCCAGAGGCTCAGCAATCTCTTCTCTCGCCTCGTGGAGCAGCCTGGGGAATATTCCGTCAGATCCCGGGGACTTACCTGTCCTAATGCATTTTAACAACTCCAACACCTCCTCTCCCTTAATATCAACATGCTCCAGAACATCAACCTCACTCATATTGTCCTCACCATCATCAAGTTCACTCTCATTGGTGAATACCGAAGAGAAGTATTCATTGAGGACCTCGCTCATTTCCACAGCCTCCAGGCACATCTTCCCACCTTTATCTCTAATCGGCCCTACCTTCACTCCTGTCATCCTTTTTTTCTTCACATAACTGAAGAATGCCTTGGGGTTTTCCTTTACCCTACTCGCCAAGGCCTTCTCATGCCCCCTTCTTGCTCTTCTCAGCCCCTTCTTAAGCTCCTTTCTTGCTTCCCTATATTCCTCAATAGACCCATCTGATCCTTGCTTCCTAAACCTCATGTATGCTGCCTTCTTCCACCTGACTAGATTTTCCACCTCACTTGTCACCCATGATTCCTTCACCCTACCATTCTTTATCTTCCTCACCGGGACAAATTTATCCCTTACATCCCGCAAGAGATCTCTAAACATCGACCACATGTCCATAGTACATTTCCCCGCGAAAACACCATCCCAATTCACACCCGCAAGTTCTAGCCTTATAGCCTCATAATTTGCCTTTCCCCAATTAAAAATTTTCCTGTCCCCTTTGATTCTATCCTTTTCCATGATAATGATAAAGGCCAGGGAGCGGTGGTCACTGTCCCCCAGATGCTCACCCACTGAGAGATCTGTGACCTGACCCGGTTCATTACCTAGTACTAGATCTAGTATGGCATTCCCCCTGGTCGGCCTGCCCACATACTGTGACAGGAATCCATCCTGGACACACTTAATAAATTCTGCCCCATCTAAACCCTTGGAACTAATCAGGTGCCAATCAATATTAGGGAAGTTAAAGTCACCCATGATAACAACCCTGTTATTTTTGCACCTTTCCAAAATCTGCCTCCCAATCTGCTCCTCTGTATCTCTGCTGCTACCAGGGGGCCTATAGAATACCCCCAGTAGAGTAACTGCTCCCTTCCTGTTCCTGACTTCCACCCATATTGACTCAAAAGAGGATCCTGCTACATTACCCACCCTTTCTGTAGCTGTAATAGTATCCCTGACCAGTAATGCCACCCCTCCTCCCCTTTTTCCTCCCTCTCTATCCCTTTTAAAGCACTGAAATCCAGGAATATTGAGAATCCATTCCTGCCCTGGTGCCAGCCAAGTCTCTGTAATGGCCACTACATCATAATTCCATGTATGTATCCAAGCTCTCAGTTCATCACCTTTGTTCCTGATGCTTCTTGCATTGAGGTACACACATTTCAGCCCTTCCACCTTACTGTCTTTACACCGTTTATTCTGTTTCTCTTTCCTCAAAGCCTCTCTGTATGTTAGATCTGGCTTTACTCCATGCACTTCTTTCACTGCTCTATCGCTCTGGGTCCCATCCCCCTCCCAAATTAGTTTAAACCCTCCCGAACCATGCTAGCAAACCTACCTGCAAGGATATTGCTCCCCCTCGAGTTCAGGTGCAACCCATCCAATCTGTACAGGTCCCACCTTCCCCAGAAGAGATCCCAATGACCTAAAAATCTAAAACCCTGCTCCCTGCACCAACTCCTCAGCCACTCATTCAACTGCCATCTCCTCCAATTCTTACCATCTCTGTCACGTAGCACTGGCAGCAATCCTGAGAATGTCACCCTTGAGGTCCTGTTCTTCAGCCTTCTGCCTAATTCCCGAAACTCACACTTCAGGACCTCATCCCTCTTCCTGCCTATGTCGTTGGTCCCAACATGTATCACGACTTCTGGTTGCTTTCCCTCTCGTACCAGGATGTCGTGCACCCGGTCAGAGACATCCCGGACCCTGGCACCCGGGAGGCAACAAACCATGCGGGTGTCCTTCTCACGTCCACAAAATCTCCTGTCTGCTCCCCTGACTATAGAGTCTCCAATGACGACAGCTCTCCTCTTCTCCGTCCCCCACTTCTGCACCACAGGGTCAGACTCAGTGCCGGAGGCCCTGCCACCGTGGCTCACACCTGGTCGGTCGTCCTCGCCAATAGTATCCAGGACGGTAAACTTATTATTCAGGGGAATGGCTACAGGGGTGCTCTGCACTACCTGTCTGTTCACCTTCGTTTTCCCCCCCCTGACTGTCACCCAACGACCGGCTTCCGACAATGCATATCAAAATAAAAGATTTTTCTTACATAAAAATAATCATCAGGAAGAATAGACTGTTCAAAACTAAGAAGTAGGATTGTAAATTAGAAGAACATGGTGAATGAACCACTCTGCATCTCTGTTTTACATTAGAAAAAGGGTAAAAGCATGCTGGCCATCCCAAGGATACTAACATTGAATTAGAGATTGGGCAACAACAACATTAATATAATTCAAATAATGCTGATGATTAAAGTAATGCAACTGAATTTTTAAGGCCAGGGAATGTTGTAAATGCCTCTTTAAATTCTACCTAAATGTTCTTAATTGAGAAACCATTCCGTTAGTTTCAAATTTTGTGCTTTCTTAAAAATGTGGATTATAATCTGCTTATACATTATAGACAGAAACTTCCTTGAGTCTGTAATTTAAAATAGGGTGTCTAAACACGTTGAAAAATTTCCACCTGATCAAAAAGGCATCATGGATTTGTAAGGCAGAGATATTGCCCTACAACCTCAATTGTAGTTTTTGAGGCTGTATATATGTTAGTTAATGTGAAATTTCTATGGATGTTATTTGTACAGATATCTGGAAGGCATTTGATTTAAATTAAAGCTAGAAGGCTACTACTCAAAGTTTATGGAATAGGTTAGGAATCTGGGAGAATGGCAGAACACAGAAAGAAGGGAAAGTGGACAAGTGCATGACCAATGCCCTGTGAAGATATTGGCTGTGTTGACAATTATTTCCCATATTTATCCATAACTAATCCTGTGGCTATCAATCCTATAACTTAGATTACAGGATTGGTAGCTACACATCCATGTCTCACAGTGACAAAAGGTCAGTGCCATTGTAGGCAATGTAAATGCAAGCATTAAGTTTTATAACCATATAACAATTACAGCATGGAAACAAGCCATCTTGGCCCTTCTAGTCCGTGCCGAACTCTTACTCTCACCTAGTCCCACCAACCTGCACTCAGCCCATAACCCTCCATTCATTTCCTGTCCATATAGCTGTCCAATTTAACTTTAAACGACAACATTGAACCTGCCTCAACCACTTCTGCTGGAAGCTCGTTCCACACAGCTACCACTCTCTGAGTAAAGAACTTCTCCCTCATGTTACCCCTAAACTTTTGCCCTTTAATTCACAACTCATGTCCTCTTGTTTGAATCTCCCCCACTCTCAATGGAGAAAGCCTATCCACGTCAACTCTATCTATCCCCCTCATAATTTTAAATACCTCTATAAAGCCCCCCTCAACCTTCTACGTTCCAAAGAATAAAGACCCAACTTATTCAACCTTTTTCTGTAACTTAGGTGATGAAACCCAGGTAACATTCTAGTAAATCTTCTCTGTACTCTATTTTGTTGACATCTTTCCTATAATTCGGTGACCAAAACTGTACACAATACTCCAAATTTGACCTCACCAATGCCTTGTACAATTTCAACATTACATCCCAACTCCTATACTCAATGCTCTGATTTATAAAGGCCAGCATACCAAAAGCTTTCTTCACCACCCTAGCCACATGAGATTCCACCTTCAGGGAACTATGCACCATTATTCCTAGATCCCTCTGTTCTACTGCATTCTTCAATGCCCTACCATTTGCCATGTATGTCCTATTTTGATTAGTCCTACCAAAATGTAGCGCCTCACATTTATCAGCATTAAACTCCATCCGCCATCTTTCAGCCCACTCTTCTAACTGGCCTAAATCTCTCTGCAAGCTTTGAAAACCTACTTCATTATCCACAACTCCACCTATGTTAGTATCATCTGCATACTTACTCACCCAATTTACCACCCCATCATCCAGATCATTAATGTATATGACAAACAACATTGGACCCAGTACAGATCCCCGAGGCACACCACTAGTCACCGGCCTCCAATCTGACAAACAGTTATCCACCACTACTCTCTGGCGTCTCCTATCCAGCCACTGCTGAATCCATTTTACTACTTCAATATCAATACCTAACGATTGAACCTTCCTAACCTTCTGTGTGGAACCTTGTCAAAGGCCTTACTGAAGTCCATATAGACAACATCCACCACTTTACCCTTGTCAACTTTCCTAGTAACCTCTTCAAAAAATTCAATAAGCTTTGTCAAACATGACCTTCCACACACAAATCCATGTTGACTGTTCCTAATCAGACTCTGTCTATCCAGATAATTATATATACCATCTCTAAGTATACTTTCCATCAATTTACCCACCACTGACGTCAAACTCACAGGCCAATAATTGCTAGGTTTACTCTTAGAACCCTTTTTAAACAATGGAACAACATGAGCAACATGCCAATGCACCATCCCCGTTTCTAATGACATTTGAAATATTTCTGTCAGAGCCCCTGCTATTTCCACACTAACTTCCCTCAAAGTCCTAGGGAATATCCTGTCAGGACCTGGACACTTATCCACTTTCATATTCCTTAAAAGCGCCAGTACTTCATCTTCTTTAATCATCATAGTTTCCATAATTTCCCTACCTATTTCCCTTATCTTACACAATTCAATATCCTCCTCCTTCGTGAATACCAAAGAAAAGAAATTGTTCAGAATCTCCCCCATCTCTTTTGGCTCCACACATAGCTGTCCACTCTGATTCTCTAAGGGACCAATTTTATCCCTCACTATCCTTTTGCTATTAATATAACTGCTTGGGATTTTAAGATTATACAATGCATTAAGTGAACAGACAATGATCAAAACAAGGTGTTACTGGTAGTGGTATTTATCAACAACCCCCTCACTGCTCAGATTATTTGTTTTCACAAGAATTGCTTGATTTTAAGACTCATAACAAAATTGGTCCAAACATGAACTGTTAAGATGAAATCCAGGACAAAATGATGGCTTTTGGCATCCAAGTAGGGTGTGACCAAGCGTTACTGTGCTCAGTTCTAGTTGCCTCACTATAGGAAGGGTGTGGAAACCATGGAAAGGGTGCAGAGGAGATTTACAAGGATGTTGCCTGGATTGGGGAGCATGACTTATAAGAATAGGTTGAGTGAACTCGGCCTTTTTTCCTTGGAGTGACAGAGAATGAGAGGTGACCTGATAGAGGTGTATAAGATGATGAGAGGCATTGATCATGTGGATAGTCAGAAGTTTTTTTCCCAGGGCTGAAATGGCTAGCACAAGAGGGCACGGTTTTAAAATGCTTGGGAGTAGGTACAGAGGAAATGTCAAGGGTAAGTTTTTTTATGCAGAGAGTGGTGAGTGCTTGGAAAAGGCTGCTGGCAATGGTGGTGGAGGTGGATAGATAGGGTCTTTTAAGAGACTCCTGGACAGGTACATGGACCTCAGAAAAATAGAGGGCAATGGAGAACCCTAGATAATTTCTAAGTGTTATGTACCCCTGTGGTTCCGTTTTGCTGTGGATTGTCATTTTAAGGCACAAGAAAGAACTGAGACTAACTTTTGGATTTCTGCCGAGAGAGAGGGGGCAGAGTAAGAACATGTTCGGCACAGCTTTGTGGGCTGAAGGGCCTGTATTGTGCTATAGGTTTTCTATGTTTCAATACTATTCACCTTTCCTCACTAAATCAGGGAAAAGCACTTGAATGCCATTCTCTTTAGAACATGGTAACCCTTCTTTCTACTCCACAGGTGCAAAATGACATCACTGTTTCTCTTAAAGGCACAGGCAGTTATTTTAGCATTACCAGGGTGAATACATTAGAGCACTTTAACAATAAAAACTGATATTCAACAGTCACCTGGTTACACAAAACATGAAAACTTCCAAGGGGTGAATACTTTTTATGGCATTGTTAATGGTGGAACAAATGAGGCTGTCCAAGTCAGGATCAATAAGTCCAAAGTAGTTTTTTGAACACAGAATATAGAACATAGAAATTTACAGCACATTACAGGCCCTTCGCCCCACATCTTGAAGATAGTGTGGCATTAAGTCATATCAAGGAAACCAAAATCAGAATCTTCAACTCAAATTTTAAAAATAGTGCTCCTATATGGCTCTGAAACCTGGAGGACAACGAAGGAGACACTAGAAAAACTGCAAGCTTTAATCAATCAGTGCCTGAGAAGGATCTTAAATATCAGATGGACTGACAAAGTAACCAACCAGAAATTCACAGAGAAACAAAAATGCAAATGGTAATGTAAGTGGATTAGCCACACCTTGTGGAAACCAACCAACAATATTACCAGGCAGGAATTAAAATGGAATCCCCAAGGAAAGAGGAAAAAGGTGTAATATTGATGTGACTCGGACACCGCTGTAGATTGAACAACCAACTTTATTCACCAGACTTCCATTTTTTAAACCCTTTTTCCACATCCTGACATCATACGCACTCTACGCTACGAATACTTACACAATACATTACATCCCCCTTCTCAAGATTTTTTTTTACAACACTGAATTACCAAAACAATGCCTCTAGGTACGCCCTTCTTACAGTGCAACGACTATGACATAAACTAAAAAACTCTTACCTTCTTGTACTGTATTCTGCATTGTACTTTACAATACTAAAAGCAGTGTATTTTCTTTTACCAACATAGACTAATAAACCTTTCATTAGTCTCTGTATCTAGCTGGAAGTTTGACTTGTCTCCCAGACCGTGTGTGATACAACTGTGACTGTGCTTGACCTTCATCCGTGTCAGTCTCTCGAGTAACCTCTGTGTCTTTGGGGTCTGCATCACTCTTGGTGTCGTTTGTTTCCATGTCTCTATATGTGGAAATGTCCTGTGCATCTGTACATGGAAACTCACTCTCGCCTGTCTTCAGCAGATGCTTCCTGTTCCTCCTGTAGACTCTTCCATCCGGCGTGCGAACTATGAAGGATCTTGGTTGCTGATGTCTGTTCACAACCACAGCTGGTTGCCAAGTGTCTCCTCTCTGTATTCTGACATTTTCACCTGTATGCAGATCTGGCAACTGTCTTGTATGTCTGTCATAGTAGCTCTTTTGCTTTATTTGCTTGCACTTCTGCTTGTCATGTACTTGAGCATTACCTTCAGGAGTTAGTAGAGTTGTGGATGTTGGCAGTTTGGACTTCAGACGACGTCCCATCAACAGCTGCGCAGGAGAGAACCCCACACCCTCAATCGGTGTGTTGCGGTATTCAAGCAGAGCAATGTAAGGATGACCGTTGCTGCTATGTGCCTTCTTGAGCATGTTCTTGACAGTTTGTACAGTTGTCTCTGCTTGTCCATTAGACTGAGCATGCCCTGGACTGGAAGTAACATGTTGAAATTCCCAGCTTTCTGAGAACCCTCTGAACTCACCACTGGCACATTGTGGACCATTGTCACTAACGACAATATCTGGAATACCATGTCTTGCGAATGTCGACTTCATTGCGGTAATGACATCTCGACTGAACGTGTCACTTAACTTGGTGATCTCCGGATATTTTGAATAGTAGTCCACACAAAGCAGGTATTCTGTACCATTGTAGTGAAAGAGATCTGTGCCAATCTTCTCCCATGGTCTTCCTGGTAGTGGGTGGGAAAGCAGAGGCTCTCTTGGATTGCTGTTTTTGTTTTCATTACAGACAGCACACTGAGACACAATGTCTTCTATCTGAGTTGACATGCTGGCCAATAGAGAATGTCCCTTGCTCTTTCTTTACATTTCACTATCCCCAGGTGTGACTCATGAATTCTGTTGAGCATTTCCTGTCTCATTTGGTTTGGTACGATGAGTTTTGCCGTTTTGAACATTAGTCCTGATGCATAGCTGATTTCCTCTTTAAGTGTCCAGTATTTCTGCATTTCCTTTGGAACATCTTTTCTTTCTGCTGGCCATCCATTCATTGTAATATCTCTTAGCATTTGCATTTCAGGATCATCTGCAGTCGTTTTCCTGAACATGTTCAACTTCTCCTCAGAGATGGGTAGCTGAGGTGTGACCCAGTTGACCTCCAGTTCTCCTCCTAGCAACTCTTCCTTTTGCTCTTTGAGATAAGCACGGCTCAAAGCATCAGCGATGTGCAGTTCTTTTCCTGGCTTATAGGTGACTGTGAAAGTGTACCTCTGTAGCCTGAGAAGCATCCTTTGCAGCCTTATAGGAGCTTGGTGGAGTAGCTTTTTGAAGATGCTCTCAAGTGGTTTGTGATCACTCTCAACCTGGATTTCTTTGCCATATACATATTAGTGGAACTTCTCACACCCATAAACTATGGCAAGTAATTCCTTTTCGATTTGAGCATATCGGCGTTGGCAGTCCATAAGTGCTCATGATCCATACGCCACAGGCCTCCCATCCTGCAGTATAACAGCTCCTATTTCCTCCGAACTGGCATCCACAGACATCGTCACTGGTTTATTGACATCATAGAACTTGAGTACTGGTACATTGGTAACCAACTGCTTCAATGTGTCAAAACATTTCTTTTGTTCGTCTTCCCAATGCCATTCAGTGTTGCTCTCTAGTAGCTTTCGGAGTGGAGCGCTGACCTCTGATAAGTTGGGAACGAATTTGGCAAAATACTGTATCATGCCCATGAACCTCAATAGTTCTTGCTTGTCTTTGGGTGGTGGTAGCTGTACCACAGCTCTGACCTTTTCATCAACTGGTTTTAGCCCATCAGCACTGAGCACATGACCTATGTATTTGATCTCTGTAGTTCTGATCTTACATTTACTTTTGTTCAGTTTTAGGTTGTACTCACATGCTCTCTCCAGGAGCTTCCTCAGTCTCTGATCATGTTCCTCAATTGTATCACCCCATATCAGCAAATCATCAATGATGTTGACCACCCCGTCCAGGTCTTCAATCATTTGTGCCACGGATCTCTGGAATACCTCTGACGCAGAAGAAATCCCAAAGGGTAGACGCAGGAAACGATACCTCCCTATGGGCATGTTGAAAGTGCATAATTTGGAACTTCCTTCATCCAGCTTGATCTGCCAGAAGCCTTGGTTTGCATCTAATACTGAAAAGTATTTTGCATTAGGCATGCGGGAGACAACCTCTTCAACCATGAGCATCAGATAGTGCTCTCTTTTGATGGCTTGGTTGAGATCTTGTAGATCCATGCAAATCCTCGTCTTTTTTTCTGTGACCACTGTCACCATACTATTCACCCAGTTGGTCGGTTCTATTTGTCTTGTTATGACTCCCATCTGTTCCATTCTGTGTAGCTCCTCCACTACTCGATCCCTGAGAACTACTGGAATCTTTCTCGGGGCATGCACAACTGGTGCAATAGTTGGATCAATCTTGATATGGTGTTTCCCTGGTAAACATCCTAATCCAGAAAACAAGTCATCAAAGTCTTTGAGAATGTCATTTTCTTTTTCAACACCATAGATCCGCTTCACCAGGCCTAGCTTTGTGCATGTTGTTTTGCCCAGTATTGCTGAAACATGTTGCTGTACTACTTCAAACTTGATCTTGTATTTTTGACCTTTGTATACACAGGTGAGTGCTTTTTTGCCCAGTGGCGCCGTCTTGTGGCCGAAATATGCAACATGCTTGCAGGTGGATTTTTCCAGTCTTCCTCTGACGTCCAGTGAGTTGAATGTTTCTGCTGACATTACATTGGACTTTGCCCCGGTGTCAAGCTTAAAAGTCACTTTCCTCCTGTTTATTATCAGATCTTGGGTCCAATCATCTTCATCCTCCATCTCTGCATTGTCAATATTCTTGATTGCATACCTCCTGTTCCACTTCAACTGTGCCAATGAACATGTCACTGTTGCCCTCACTCTGTTCCACAGCATGCATTTTCCTTGCGTGCCCCTTCAATCTGCAAAGTGATTTCTTTTCTGGCATAACTTGCATGTCTGACCAAAGGCTGGACATTTTCTGTATCCATGTTTATAACCACACCTGTTGCAATTAACTTCCTTTTGATCATCCTGTGGAGATGGCTTTGTCCTATTCTTGTCAGTTTTCACAGTTTTTATTTTGTGCACTTCAATCTCTTCATTGAGCACTTTAACCAGACTTGATGTGATCTCGCTGGCACAGCAAATATCAATCACCTTATCTAATGTAAGATTCGCCTCTCTCAATAGCCTGCCTCACTTGATCATCTCGTATGCCACATACAATCCTGTCACATATTAAAGAATCATGCAGTTGTCCGAACTCACAGTCTTTTGCTTTGCTCTTCAAATCTGTTACATAGGCGTCTATGGTCTCTGTTGGTCCTTGAGCCCTCGTAAAAAACTGGTGTCGGATGAACGGTAAGTTTTTTCTCGGTTCACAATAATCTTGTAACTTTTTTTTCAACACTTCAATTTTATCTTGCTCATCATCTTGGAAGACAAACGTGTTGCAAACCTTTATTGCCTCTTCTCCCGCTACGTGCAGAAACGTAGCACATTGCACTTTCTCCATCTTTTCAGCTAGGCCACTAGCGGTGCAAAACAGCTCAAACTTCTGGATCCATATTTTCCAGTTTTCAGCAAGATTACCTTATAGGCTTAAACTTGATGGTGGCTGTAACTGTGACATCTTTTACGTGTCTTCTCTTCCTTTTTATTTTTCGCGTTTTCTTCTAACACCATGTAATACTGATGGCCTCTGCTCCACTGGGCACTAAGGGCCCAAGAAGAACAAGTGGATGATTTTAACTTTCCACATATTGACTGGGACTCCCATACTGTAAAATGACTAGTTGCAATAGAGTTTGTCAAATGTGTACAAGAAAGTTTTGTTAGTCAAACTTAAGTCCTAATGAGAGAGTGTGCAATACTTGATCTGCTATTAGGGAATGAGGCAGGGCAGGTGACATAGGTTTGTGTAGGGGAACACTTTGCATCTAGTGATATCAGTGCCATTAGTTTCAAAGTAAATGTGCATAACGATAAGTGGTCTATGGGTTGAGATTCTAAATTAGAGAAAGAGCAATTTTGATGACATTAGAAAGGATCTGGCAAGTATGGATTAGGACAAGCAGTTTTCTGGCAAAGGTGGATTTGATAAGTGGGAGGCCTTCAAAATAGAAAATATGAGTACAAAGCTTGTATGTGCTTATCAGAATATCAGGTAAAGGTAACACGTGTAGGGCACAAGGTTGCCTTAGCAGACAATGTAAAGGAGAATCCTAAGGGATTCTACAGATATGATACGAACCAAAGGATTGCAAGGGACAAAAATTGATCCTCTGGAAGATCAGAATGGTAATGGAGCCAAAAGAGATGGGGGAGATTATTATTAAGGGCCTCCAGCACCTAGGGCATGCCCTTTTCTCACTGTTACCATCAGGTAGGAGGTACAGAATCCCGAAGGCATACACTCAGCGATTCAGGAACAGTTTCTTCCCCTCTGCCATCTGATTCCTAAATGGACATTGAACCCTTAGACACTACCTTACTTTTTTAAATATATATTATTTATTTTTTGCACAGTTTTAAACTATTCAATATACTGTATGTATACTGTAACTGATTTCCTTATTTTTATTATTATTTTATTTTGTGTTTTGTTTCTTCTATATTATGTATCACATTGAACTGCTACTAAGTTAACAAATTTCACGACAAACGCCAGTGATAATAAACCCGATTCTGATTCTGATTCTGAAATGCAATTTCTGCATTTGTATTTACTAAGGTGAGAGAGGGAAATGGGAATGTGGAATGGGGAATCCTGTATATTCAGGAGACTCGATGCAGAGTGGGAGACTGCTTCATCACCAGAAAAAGCAGCATCTCCCAATGGCCACCCATTTTAATTCCACATCCCATTCCCATTCCGACATGTCAGTATATGGCCTCCTCTACTGTCGCGATGAGGCCACACTCAGGTTAGAGGACCAACACCTTATACTCCGTCTGGATAGCCCCCAGCCTGATAGCATGAACATCGATTTCTCGAACTTCTGGTAACATCCTCCCCCCCAGCCCCCACCACCATTCCCCATTCCCTGTCCCCCTCTCACCTTATCTCCTTGCCTATCACCTTTCTCCGGTGCTCCTCCCCCTTTTCTTCCTTCAATGGCCTTCTGTACTCTCTTATCAGATTCCCCCTTCTCCAGCCCTGTATCTCTTTCACTAATTAACTTCCCAGCTCTTTATGCTCCCTCCACCCCCACTTTCTTACTCTAACTTCTCATCTTTTTGTCCCTAGTCCTGATGAAGGGTCTAGGCCCGAAACGTTGACTGTACTCTTTTCCATAGATGCTGTCTGGCCTGCTGAATTCCTCCAGCATTTTGTATGTGTTGCTAGGGTTTAAGTTCATCCACTTTACCCATCATGTCCCATCAGTCCCACCATGTTTAATAGCTGCTCCTTGCTGTCTGTACTTTGTCTTACTTGTCACACTATCATTCTTAACCTCAACTCTACCACCTGTTGCCCTGCTGCTGTAGTTCCAATCTCTCTACCACTCTAGTTTAAAATTTCCCCAGTGCACCAGCATCTATCAAGGATATTGGTTCCCCTTCAGTGCAGATGCAAACTATCTTGTTTGCACAGGTTCCACCTGCGCTGCAGGGGAACCCAATGTTCCCTCCTGCCTGCACCAGCTCCTTAGCCATATGCTGAACTGCACTATGTATCTATTTCACACCTCACTAGCACATTGCACAGGTAGTAATCTTGAGATTACAATCCTGCAAGTCCTGCTTGTGAACTCTCTACTTAGTTCCTTAAAATCCCTTTATAGGACCACATTCTCACTCTTGCCTATGTAATTGGTATCTATAAGGACTACCACCTCTGGCCTCCCCTCTCCTCTAAATGTCCTGCACCCAATGTGAGAAATCCTTGAATCCTGACATTCTGGATTCTCTACTGCGGCCACTGAAACACCTATATGCACCCTTACTTCAAGCCCCCTATCACTATCACTCTGCCTGACTTAATCTTTCCCTTCTTTGCCTCAGAACTGGACAGAGTCTCACTAACTCAGCTACAGAAGCTCTCCTCTGTAAGGTCATTTCCTGCCCCCCCCAACAGTATCCAAAGGGGCATACCTGTTACTGAGGGAAATAACCACAGGGGAATCCTTTCTTCTCTTAGTGGTCACCTATTTATCATAGACTGCATATGAGGTGTGACCATCTCATTAAAACTCTCATCTATTATCTCCACACTCCCAGATGATGCTGAGCACCTCCAGTTCCTTTACCTGGTCTATCAGGAGCTGCAGCTAAGTATACTTTCCACCAATATGGTCAAAGGGAAGACCACAAGGCTCCCTAACTTCCCACATCTTAAGGCATTGCAATGTCCTGACTACCATTTTCTCTACAGTAAGTCAAAAGTCACAAATCAACAGGAAAATAAAAACCTTACCTATTGTTATCAAGCAATAGTGAATCAAGGCAACTGGACTTGCTGTGTTGTCTAGAAGATGTTTTACCATTCATCCAAGAAGCTTCCTGAGTTCAGATCCACGGTGGGTAGTTTTCTGGCTTATAAACTTCATGAGTTGCTTAAAGGTATAGCAATCACCTAAGGGTCAGAACTGAAGAAGCCTCTCCGATGAGTGGTGAAACATCTTCTAGACAACGCAACAAGTCCAGTTGCTTCGATTCACTACTGCTTGATATACAATGATTGAGAACCTTCATAGACTTACCTACTGTTCTTACCATCAAAGCCTCAGATCTCCAATCTTACACTGGCCCACTCCACAACAGCCACGCTGCTTAGCCCTACCTTCTGTTTATTGGTGGAGTTGCCATATACTTAGACAACCAGAAACAACTTATGAAAAAAGTCGCTGCCTCCTCCTCTCTGCTGCTCTGGCTACTACAATTGCAAAAATAGTTTAACTATTAACAGTTTAACAACTGCCTTTATCTCCACCATCTAAAAGAACAGAGCAAAATCCATTTGCAGTAACTAAAGATACCATAACCATATGAACACATGTACGCTCACAATTATATCCATCTAGGTAAATAACTGAAATAGTCAAACCAAATATTACACCCTTGTTTCATTGAAATGCTTCCATTTGCTTCCAATTTTTAAATCATCTTTCTATAGTGGATCCAAAGACCTACGTTTCAGGGATTGGGGTCTTCAGTATTTCAGGTTTGACTATCAATCTGCACCAAAAACTCAGGGAGATTATCTTTACACAGGCCACTTGTACGTGGGACCTGGAATGAGATTAATTGAGTGTGAAATTTTGGATGGCAGGCTTTGAAGTGGATGGCTACCCCATCGATGGTAAATGGAAACATTGCTAAACACTGTCTGTATGGCAGATGTTGGCTTTCGTTTGTTCATCGTCAACCTCGATCTTCATGGTTTGATTGTCCAATACAGTAAAGGTCAGAGAATCAAATTCAACTCCTGGTGGAAGATAAAAGTCATTGGAAAAGCCATGAAACTTAAATCTGGTTATGCCATTTTCATCCTGAAGCCTCTCCACATGTTCCCCTGATATGGTCATCTTTCTATCCTTGATTTTTACCATCACTTTTTCTGGAGAAATATTTCCCAAGTTTATAGAGACAGAAAATGGATTATTTGTGCCGGTATCAATCCCATTATTTCGATGGTCGAATTTTGAAGTGGCAGAATCCATTAGGAACTTACACTGATAATATATGGGTTATAACATTTTGAAAACTGGTATATGTACAACAGTAAATATGCATTCTGACATCATGGACTGTATCCCCACATTTAATGGACCTCTTATGATGAAAATGACAGCATAAAGTATAAATGTAGCTGGCTCTGCATCAGAATCTGTAGCCTGGAGGGGACATATGATTTGCGTTTTAAACTAAGAAAATATTTTGGAAAGACATAAAATTGGCACAATTAAGTCCTTTCAAATACCATTTTTCTGGAAGTTTAACAATGAACTTTTTCATCCACAGACACTGCAATTTATTTGTTGGTAAGTATTGCTCTGCTTGGTTTACACACATCTTCTAAATCCAGATTTCCATACATTGTAGTGGTAAAAAATATAGAAAGAACGTCCATGATATTGTTACTAGCTGTAAACATTGGAAAGGATTTGGGGAAATGAAATGGGTATTTTTAAAAACAGAGAGCAGGTGATGATAAATCAAAGCACATTTAAAAGCGCAGATTAGGGTGATAACGCGTCTGCAAATGCAAATTTCTAGCAATTCAGTATGTTTATACATTTTAATCAGGAGATGCTATATTTATCCTTGTTGTGCATTATTAATATGTATAAATATCCACCCCCAAGATATTTGGCACATTGCAGATTAACTAGAAGGCTGTTTCTCTTTTGCCTTTGCATCGTTTCTTACTGCTTGCATTGTCTCATGCCGTTGTCCTAAATTCTACATCTTTTTTCTCACATTACTAGGGCCATTAGCAAATCCATGAATGAACATCATGAAACCACTCATATAAGTGCATCCAGAATACGTACATGGCTGAGGCTTCCAGAGGCTGTAATCCAAATACTTAAACATACAAGGTAGAAACCATTAGCTAAATGATCATGAAAATATGATCAAATGAAATCAAAATTGCTAGGTTAAATAAAAATTTAAAAAAACAGATGAGTAAAGACTTTTAAAACAAAACAGGAACAGGCTAATGCAGAGCATAAACCTCATGTTTACATGGCTAGTATAATTAGCCTATGGTATTAAAATATGGTGGGTTCCAATTTGAGTTTCACTAGCGACAAAATACCGCTGACACTAGAGATCTGAAATAAAAGAGAAAATTCTGAAAATAGCAGATCATACAACATAAAATAGAAAAGAGAGTTAAGTATTTCAAGTCAGCGACCTTCTAGCAGACAAATGTAATGGAAGGCTATTAACTTGAAATGTTAATCTTCATTTTTTCACATATGCTACCTACCTGTTGACTATTTCAAGGATTTTCTATTTTATTTCAGTCTATTTAATTTTGAGACATGTTTTTCAGGATGATATTCACATTTAATTAGACACAATGCAAAATGCTAATAAGAACTTGAAGTTAAATCAATGCAGCAGAAAAATATTAGGAACTATTCAAGCTAACTTTTCATTACAAATTTTAAATTATAGTTATTGGATAAAATATATTGTCAATGAATCCAATAATTTAATATTTAAAGTTTTCACCATTTTGTGATATGTCATTTGATTAAATTAATATTTTTAAGGACCAAGGTTAGGGAATGGGAGCAACTATGGCAAATGAGAAAACAATTGACTGGTCAACAGATTATTTAAGGTTCCTCTTTAGAGTTCAAATAATCAAGAACATATTTCATCTGGAAATCCTAATCACTTTAATTTATTATTCTCTGCGATATATGGAATATAGAACATTATAGCATAGTCTAGACCCTTTAGCCCACCATGTTGTGTGGACCTTTTAACCTACTCCAAGATCAATCTAACTTTTCCCTTCTACATAGCCATCCGTGTGTCTATTTTAAATGCCTCTAATGTATCTGTCTCCACCAATACCTCTGGCAGAGCATTCTATGTACCCACCATTCCTTGTGTAAAGAACACATCTCCATTATACTTTTCCCCCAATTATGCTCCCTTGTATTTGCTATTTCCTCCCTGGTGAAAAAGTCTCTTACTATCCACTCTATGCCTCTAATACCTCTATCAATGTACCTCACATTCTCCTTAGCTCCAAATGGAAAAGCCCTAGCTTGCTCAACCTATCTTCATAAGTCATGCTCTCTAATCTAGGCAGCATCCTGGTAAATCTCCTCTTCATCCTTTCTAAAGCTTCCACATTCATATTTGATATGTCAACACTCTATGTAATATTCAATATTCTCTAAACACAAACATTCATACAACCACATTGGCATTTCTACTGTTATGAAATGGTACCTCAATATCTGATCTTCAAATGTATTCCTAAAATGAGGCATCGATAATATTATGCGTACTTTTAATACAAATATTGCATCTAAATGTATATTTCTGATAAAATGAAGTACTTTCAGTAAAGCTAATTTCGGCAAATAACGAAACTTCGTCTGCATTTTGTCGAATGCATGTTCAACGATTATAAACAGTTTTTCAATGAAAATGAGCAACATAATACAAACTTTATTTACGCCTTTTTCATCACAAAGATGCATTAAGACGTGCGTGATCTCGCATACGTGGCGTAGGCGGATGATTTTACTGCTTTATGCAGCACCATTTCCAGATAATTATGTACCGGTAAGTTATGCAAAGTGAATCTGCAACGGGTCCTTCGGGATCCGCCCTCCAAATCAACAAGAAAAATGATGAAATAACTACATTGGGAAAGAAAGAGGAATTGCAGGAAAACGAGAAGGAGCTCACTGACCAAGATGGGGTAGCACCGAATAAGTTTTCCATTTCTATTAATGTAGGTGATGTTCCCCCCGAAGAAGTGACAGTGAAGGTCAGGGAAGGAACTTTATCAATTTCTGGCCAACACGTTCAGAAAAAGGGTAAGGGATTCAGCTTTCACGGTTTTAATGAAGAATTTACCATTCCTCCAACCGTGGATTCAAGATCTCTGGTTGCTACTATTTTGGATGGCAAGACTATGAAAATCGAAGGATACCACATTGCAACGCCAACGGATAATAAATCTCAGATAAACTCGACTGAGATTGTGGCGGATTCAGAGACGACACATCAATGTAGGAAGCGCAGTTTCCCGATATCCGACCGCAGCTCGTTTAACAGTAGCCACGATGTAACCACTTACCCCATTCTCGGTTCTGGAAAAAACTGCGACACTTTTATTAACTGTGAACACGACGAATGCCGAACTTCGACTGTCTGCTGTCATACCCAGAGTTTTCCAGTCCATTGCACCTCCAAAACACGTTGCAACGAAACCAACCCAAGCTCCGATAAATCTATAGGCCGCCCAACACCATCTAAAAAACGAAGAACTGCCAAAATGACTTCTCCCACATCCAGCAGACCCACGACACCTAGTGTCAGACCAAAAACGAACAGGACATCCACTAACAAGTCTAATATCAATAAGACCACGCCACCCATTTCTCGGACAAAACATTCAGTTGTCTCACCGACACCAATGGTGAGGTCGGGCGAAATGCCAAACTCCGGGTCGGCATGGGCGAAAAGTAACTTTGAGCCAGCAACACTTGCCCCGGCAAGAGACATCAACAAGCCACCCCCTCCTCAATGAAATCGATACTGATACAAAATCAACTTTAAAAATCGGTGCTGATAGACCAGCAGTTACACGCATATCATGAACCATTGGTCAGATTCCCGTCGCCATAAAATTAAGATGTTTTCCTTGCTACTAATCTCCTTCTATGAATCTAACCCTGACTAGACATCCGTGAGTTTAAATTTGCGGTACTGCAAGCAAGGCTGCAGTCTCGGGATAAGTCTTGCCTGTATTAGCTACCCCTTCCGCTAACATCAAACGAGATCTGATAATCACCTTCCGGGAGATGATGGGAGAAGGGGTGGAAAGTTCGTAAAGAATTTTAGGTAGCAGATTCTGCAGTCGACATTTGAGAGTCCAAAAAAAAAATCTTTGCATTTACTTTAACTTTGGACTGTCAATTCGCAACCATACTATTTGAATAAACTCCAGTGCCATTCTAATGTACTGTCTAAATTCCAATTTAAGATATGTGGCAAGCATTCGGTCCATGGTAACAGACGAGAAAGCTCGTTTAACTGAACAACTGTTTTCATTGGGACAAGCACAAAATCAGATCGGGCGCTACAAGACCATAAGACAGAGGAGCAGAATTAGGCCATTCAGCCCATCGAGTCTGCTCCGCCATTCCATCATGGCTGATCGCAGAATCCACTCAACCCCATATACCTCCCTTCTCAGCATATCCTTTGATGCCCTGGCCTATCAAGAAAGGATCAACTTCCGCCTTAAATATACCCAAGGACTTGGCCTCCACCACGATCTGCGGCAGAGTGATCAACAGATTCACTACTCTCTGGCTAAAAAAAATCCTCCTTACCACTGTTCTAAAAGGTTGCAGTTTTGAGGCTGCACCCTCTAGTTCTGGATACCCCCACCATAGGAAACATCTTCTCCACATCCACTCTATCTTGTCCTTTCAACATTTGGTAGGTTTCAATGAGATTCCCACACCTCCGGCCCCCAACATTCTTCTACATTCCAGTGAGTACAGGCCCAAAGCTGCCAAATGCTCCTCATATGTTAACCACTTCATTCCCAGAATCATCCTTGTGACCCTCCTCTGGACTCTGCCCAATGACAACACATCCTTTCTGAGATATGGAGCACAAAACTGTTGTCAGTACTCCAAGTGTAGTCTGACTAGTGTCTTATAAAGCCTCAACATTATCTCCTTGTTTTTATATTCTATCCCCCTTGAAATAAATGTCAACATTACATTTGCCTTCTTTACCACACTCAACCTGTAAATTAACCCTCTGGGAATCTTGCATGAGGGCTCCCAAGTCCCTCTGATGTTTGAACATTCTCCCCATTTATATAAAAGTCCACACTATTGTTCCTTTTATCATAATGTATTATTGTACATTTCCCAACACTGTATTCCATCTGCCACTTTTTTGCCAGTCCTTCCAATTTAGAACATAGAACACAGAAACCTACAGCGCAATACAGGCCCTTCAGCCCACAATGCTGTGCTGAACATGTACTTACTTTAGAAATTACTTCGGGTTACCCATGGCCCCCTGTTTTTCTAAGCTCCACGTACCTATCCCAGAGACTCTTAAAAGACCCTATTGTATCCACCTCCACCACCGTTGCCAGCAGCCTAATTCCACACACTCACCACTTTCTGCATAAAAAACTTACCCCTGATATCTCTTCTGTACCTACTTCCAAGCACCTTAAAATTGTGCCCTCTTGTGCTAGCCATTTCAGCCCTGGGAAAAAGCCTCTGACTATCCACACGATCAATGCCTCTCATCATTTTATACACCTCTATCGGGTCACCTCTCATCCTCCGTCGCTCCAAGGAGAAAAGGCGAGTTCACTCAACCTACTCTTGTAAAGCATGCTCCCCAATCCAGGCAACATCCTTGTAATTCTCCTCTGCACCCTTTCTATAGTTTCCACATCCTTCCTGTAGTGAGGTGAAGGATGTGGAAACTATAGAAAGGGTGCAGATACAATACTCCAAGTGGAGTCAGACCAGGGTCCTAAATAGCTGTAACATTACCTCTTGGCTCTTGAACTCAACCCCACGGTTGATGAAGACCAATACACCGTATGCCTTAACCACACAGCCAACCTGTGCAGCAGCTTTGAGTGTCCTATGGACTTGGACCCCAAGATCCCTCTGATTCTCCACACTGCCAAGAGTCTTACTATTAACACTATATTTTGCCATCATATTTGACCTACCAAAATGAACCACCTCACATTTATCTGGGTTGAACTCCATCTGCCACTTCTCAGCCCAGTTTTGCATGCTATTCTTGTCCTGCTGTAACCTCTGACAGCCCTCCAAACTATCCACAACACCCCAAAGTTTTGTGTCATCAGCAAATTTACTAACCCATCCCTCCACTTTCTCATCCAGGTCATTTATAAAAATCATGAAGAGAAGAGGTCCCAGAACAGATCCCTGAGGCACACCACTGGTCACCAACCTCCATGCAGAATATGACCAATCTACAAACACTCTTTGCCTTCTGTGTGCAAGCCAATTACGGATCCACAAATGCCTCATTACTTTCTCAATAAGCCTTGCGTGGGATACCTTATCAAGTGCCTTGCTGGAATCCATATACACTACATCTACTGCTCTACCTTCATCAATGTATTTAGTCACATCCTCAAAAATTCCATCAGGCTTGTAAGGCATGACCTGACTTTGACAAAGCCATGCTGACTATTCCTAATCATATTATGCCTCTCCAAATGTTCATAAATCCTGCCTCTCAAGATCTTCTCCATCAACTTAACAACAACTGAAGTAAGATTCACCGGTCTATAGTTTCCTGGCTTATCTCTACACCCTTTCTTGAATTTCCATAGTGAATACTGAAGCAAAGTATTCATTAAGTACCTCGGCTATCTCCTCCGGTTCCACACACACTTTTCCACTGTCACACTTGATTGGTCCTATTCTCTCACATCTTATCCTTTTGCTCTTCACATAATTGTAGAAAGCCTTGGGATTTTCCTTAATCCTGCTCGCCAAGGTCTTTTCATGGCCCCTTCTGGCTCTCCTAATTTCATTCTGGAGCTCTTTCCTGCTAACCTTATAAATTTTCTAGATCTCTATAATTATCTAGTTTTTTGAACCTTTCGTAAGCTTTTCTTTTCTCCTTGACTAGATTTTCAATTGCCTTTGTGCACCACGGTTCATGTTCCCTACCATCCTTTCGCTGTCTCATTGGAATGTACCTATGCAGAACGTCACGCAAATATTCCCTGAATATTTACCACATTTCTGTTGTACATTTCCCTGAGAACATCTGTTCCCAATTTATGTTTCCAAGTTCTTGCCTGGTAGCTTCATATTTCCCCTTACTCCAATTAAACGCTTTCCTAACTTGTCTGTTCCTAACCCTCTCCAATGCTATGGTAAAGGAGATACAATTGTGATCACTATTTCCAAAATGCTCTCCCACTGAGAGACCTGACACCCGACCAAGTTCATTTCCCAATACTAGATCAAGTACAGCTTCCCCTTTTGTAGGCTTATCGACATACTGTGTCAGGAAACCTTCCTGAACACACCTAACAGACTCCACCCCATCTAAACCCCTTGGTCTAGGGAGATGCCAATCAATACTGGTGAAATTAAAATCTCCCATCACAACAACCCTGTTATTACTGCACCTTTCCAGAATCTGTCTCCCTATCTGCTCCTTAATTTGTCTAAGTCCTGCTGTTATTGCATTGCTTCCTCAGCAGTATCTACCCCTCCAACTATTTTTGTTTTATCCACACATTTTGCAACAAAGCTATCAATTCCACTATCCAAATCATGAACATACAATGTGTAAAGTAGCAATCCCAATATTGATCCCCGAAGAATACCACTAATCACTGGCAGCCCACTCACTGTCTCCTGGCTGTCAGCCATTCCTCTAACCATGCCAGTATCCTTCCTGTAACACCATAGGATCTTATCTTGTTACACAGCCTCATGTGTGGCACCTTATCAAATGTCTTCTGAAAATCCAAGTAAATGACATCTACTGCCTCTCCTTTGTCCACCCTGCTTGTTACTTTCTCGAAGAACTCTCACAGATTTGTCAGGCAAGATTTCCTCATTACTGCTGTCATCCTCTTCAGTTCCCTACCTTTCTGAGCCACTGGGGCAGACTCAGTGCCACAGGTACGGACACTGTTGCTTTCCCCAAGTAGGTCATTTCCCCCACCCCTGGAACAGTACTCAAAATGGAGTACTTATTGTTGAGGGGACTGCCACAGGGGTGCTCTCCACTATCTGACGTTCTCCCTTCCCTGTCCTGACAGTCACCCATTTATCTGTCTTCTGAATCCTTGACCTGGGGAGAGAACCCACTCAGACACATACAGACGGAGCAAGTGATTATTACACACCTCAGTAACAGTTAAGGTGACCCACAAAAACACAAGAATAACTATATAACCCAAGCTAAAATGTAACAATAAATGAGCTTGAACACCCCCCCCCCCCCAATAACCCCACAAAAGGATTTTAACACAAGAGCATTAAATAGCGCTGGTCAATAGGAATGGTGGGGCAAGCTGTCGACCATGCTCCCCCTCCCCCCAGAGCGTCACAATATTGTCCAACAGTTACTTATTTCGTTAAACAATGGAGTTCCTTGAATTGAACCAATTTTACTGTAGAAGATGACGATGAGTTTGCAATATCCTTCATTCCAGGCGTGTGGGCTGCAATTTACCACAAATTGCTGATCAAGTCCTGATGCTCCGCTTCTAGCCCATCCATACGACCTTACCACCAGTTTCCCCACTGATACATGTCAAGAAATTGTCAGATTCATAAATACAGATTAATCTCATTGCACCACCTTGGGATTGGAAATTCACATGTCAATAGGTTTATGAGAGGAGTGATTCATTGTTCTGTCCCAGGAGACTGCACAAAATAAACCAATTTTAAGTAGCAGTGTAGGTTTTTGCAAATAAAACGAAGTGAGGTATTCGATGTTTAATGAAACCATAACACATTTTATTGAACTCCAAAACCTAAACACAAAAGCGCTAAAACTCTTTCCATAATAACGTCATCATGACAGAGCAGCCTCTTAAATTTAATTCTGTATATTTCTCCCAATTATGTTACCCTACACAGGCTCCCCCAGATTCACTAAAACCAGCATTGTGAGCCTGTCCGGAGCTCGGATGAGCCACCCAGCTCGGGTCATGTGGTCCATGGGTGGTGCCTCTGGCTCGTCCAGTGGCGCGTTGACATGCTCATGGTCATGTTGTGATGCCAGGGGCATGGCAGCGGAATACTCCAAACCTTGGTGGGCTGGTTTTCTACTGAAATACATTCAGGTTTACCCCTCTTATCTATGATAAAAATCTTCTCTCCCCGTTCTAAAATGCGGAACAGTCCAACATAAGGGGGCCTAAGGGGATGTTGCTGCATCATAAATAAATGAGGTGGAATGTAAGTCAACGGGAACACAAGAGTGCTGTACACCATGGTGGGAGGTAGGAATACGTGAAAATGAATTGAGGAGGGCGGAACGCTATTGAGAAGCTGACCAGACGGTTGTGGCGACAGGAATGAAATCACCTGGCACTCATAATGGTTACTCGTAAACCAAATACCAACTCTGCCATAGACGACTGCAGGTCTGCTTTTGGAGCAGGTCTGAGCCTTAGAAGGACCCATGGGAGACGATTATGTCAACACTCATCCATTGGGGAAGCCGTCAGAGCAGCCTTTAAAAAGGGGTGAAACTGCTCGCATAGGCCATAGGACAGTGGGCGAATATGCTGTGGTATGATGTAGCCTAACGCCGAGGTTCTGGGCCATCACAGCCCAGAGGTCTTAAATGAATTGGGGATGGTGGTCAGAGGAAATCTCAGATGGGGTGCCAAATCGAGCAACCCAGGTCCTGATGAACGCCCGAGCCACATCTGTGGCCGTCGCTGATGCTTGAGGGATGACCTTTGGTCACCTGATGGTATGGTCCACCATTGTAAGAAGGTCCGTGAAACTATGGGGGGCGGGGGGGAAGAGGACAAGCAATAGTGCCTGAACATGATGGTTAATTTTTGCCCACTGGCATTCCACACAAGCTGCAGTCCAATCACACACGTCCTTTCTGAGGCTATGCCAAACAAACTTCAATGCAACCAGTTCTGTGAGGTCTTCTGGCCTAGATGTGAGAGGCTATGCATAGAGTCAAAAACAGTCCATTTTCAGTTTGTGGGCACAGTGGGGTAAGGGCGACCGGTTGAGACAATTCACAGGAGAGAACCCCCAGCTTCACCAAATTTAATGTCATCCAACCGCAGGCCCGTGACTGCTGTTCAGTAAGACTGGACCTCGGGGTTAGTAATTTGGTCGGCTGCCACACCGGCATAGTCAACCCCTATGTGTCTGGCCTCAGCAGCTGACTGTGAGGTGCAATTGGTTACAGCATTATTTTTCCCCTTGATATATTGTAAATCAGCTGTGAACTTGGTATATAGGTCAGGTGCCATTGCTCTCTGCAGATGCTGGAAATCCAAAGCAACCTTCAGCATCTTGTGTGCATTGCTTTGAAGAACATAGCTTAATTTTGCAGAGCACGGTGCTGGAGCCATATGGTATATCAAGACAAGGATGCAAACAAAGGGTTCTAACTATTGGTCAGTTACTTCACTAATTCTGAAGTATTATTGGCTTTTAAATTGCAGATTCTATTTGGCTATTAATAGCTGTATTATTGTAGTGTGATTGGTGAATGATTATGCAAATAAGGAATTTGATCACTCATGTGGTTTACCAGTTGGGTAATATCTGTATTCAGCTAGTCAAATTCTGTATTCTTTTGTTCAGACTTTACAACATTGTGGTGACAGAGCCATGCTGTTCTACTTGTGCACAAATAAATAAAGTGTGATTAAGAAATGAGCGCAAGTTTAGAGTTCAGTTAATCTACAATGAAACAATTTTAGAGCCATTCTTTTATAAGCTCCCAAACTCGACATACAACATGAAGACAAATGCTTGTCGCATTTATTATATTAATATTTTAGGTAGGTTGGTACAGTACTACAACTTGCTGTCTACTTAAGAACCAGGCAATGAAACATATTATAGAGTCCTGTAGTAGAAGTAATGCAACCTCATTTTTAAAAAAAATGTCAAAAATCAGCATATGGCATCTGAAGGTGAGCCCTATTTCCAATACTATTGAGCTAATCATATCACTATAAAATAAAAACAAAAAAAATACTACAAATACTCAGGCTGCATCTATGGAACAGAATCATCTACAACAGGAATTCTGCAGATGCTGAAAATTCAAGCAACACACATCAAAGTTGCTGGTGAATGCAGCAGGCCAGTCAGCATCTCTAGGAAGAGATTCCCTACCCCCCCCCCCCCCCGCCCAGTCTTTCTCCCCGGACCTCCTGTCCCATGATCCTCTCATATCCCCTCTGCCAATCAACTGTCCAGCTCTTGGCTCCATCCCCCCCCCCCCCCATCTTCTCCTATCATTTTGGATCTCCCCCTCCCCCTCCCACTTTCAAATCTCTTACTAACTATTCCTTCAGTTAGTCCTGACGAAGGGTCTCGGCCTGAAACGTCGACTGTACCTCTTCCTAGAGATGCTGACTGGCCTGCTGCGTTCACCAGCAACTTTGATGTGTGTTGTAATGAATCATCTACACATCATAAATTTAAAATTTTCATTTCTAATTCAAATTCCTGCAAGCACTGACCCTTCTAGGCTGCATAGCCACGCAGTAACTGATATGCTCCCACATACATTGCCACACAGCTGCAATTTTCTTTTATATAATGTTTTATTAAGTGCTGCACAGTTTTCAGATCATATAAAAATTTCCTACTTAGAGCAATGGTTGGTCTGTGCTGCTGTAAAAATAATTAGAGAGAATGTTGCCTACAAGTCTTATTGCTTCCTTTACCTGAAACTTATTGAATCCCACAACTTAAGACCATAAGATATAGGAGCAGAAGTAGGCCATTCGGCCCACTGAGTCTGCTCCACCATTCAATCATGGTTGATCCATTTCTTCCAGTCATCCCCACTCCGCTGCTTTCTCCCCATATCCTTTGATGCCCCGGCTTATCAAGAACCTATCTATCTCTGCCTTAAAAGCACCCAATGACTTGGCTTCCACAGCCACTCACAGCAACAAATTCCACAGATTTACCACCCTCTGACTAAAGTAATTTCTCTGCATCTCTGTTCTAAACAGACATCTTTCAATCCTGTCCTAGACTCCCCTACCATGGGAAATAACTGTCATATCTAATCTGTTCAGGCCTTTTAACATTCGGAATGTTTCTATGAGATTCCCCCCTCATTCTCCTGAACTCCAGGGAATACAGCCCAAGAGCTGCCAGACATTCCTCATACAGTAACCCTTTCATTCCTGGAATCATTCGCGTGAATCTTCTCCGAACCCTCTCCAATGTCAGTATATCCTTTCTAAAATAAGGAGCCCAAAACAGCACACAATACTGCAAGTGTGTTCTCACGAGTGCCTTATAGAGCCTCAACATCACATCAACATCACTGGAAGTTAACCTTTAGAGTATCCTGCACAAGGGCTCCCAAGTCCCTTTGCATCTCTGCATTTTGATTTCTCTCCCCATCTAAATAATAGTCTGCCCATTTATTTCTTCCACCGAAGTGCATGACCATACTTTCCAACATTGTATTTAATTTGCCACTTCTTTGCCCATTCCCCTAAACTATCTAAGTCTCTCTGCAGGCTCTCTGTTTCCTCAACACTACCCGCTCCTCCACCTATCTTTATACCATCAGCAAATTTAGCCACAAATCCATTAATCCCGTAGTCCAAATCATTGACACACATCGTAAAAAACAGCAGTCCCAACACCGACCCCTGTGAAACTCCATTGGTAACCAGCAGCCAGCCAGGATAGGATCCCTTTATTCCCATTCTCTGTTTTCTGCCGATCAACCAGTGCTCTACCCATGCTAGTAAATCCCCTGCAATTCCATGGGCTCTTACCTTGCTAAGCAGCCTCATGTGCGGCACCTTGTCAAAGGCCGTCTGAAAATCCAAGTACACCACATCTACTACATCTCCTTTGTCTACCCTGCTTGTAATTTCCTGAAAAAATTGGAGTAAGTTAGTCAGGCAGGATTTTCCTTTCAGGAAACCATGCTGGCTTTGACCTGTTTTGTCATGTGCCTCCAGGTACTGGAGGTAGGTAGGTAAGATGATGAGAGGCATTGATCATGTGGATAGTCAGAGGCTTTTTCCCAGGGCTAAAATGGCTAACATGAGAGGGCACAGTTTTAAGGTACTTGGAAGTAGATATAGAGGAGATGTCAGGGGCAAGTTTTTTTTTAAAAAGCGCAGAGAGTGGTGAGTGCATGGAATGGGCTGCCAGCGATGGTGGTGGAGGCAGATATGATAGGGTCTTTTAAGAGACTCCTGTATAGGTACATACAGCTTAGAAAAATAAAGGGCTATGGGTAACCCGAGGTAATTTCTAAGGTAAGGACATGTTCGGCACAGCATTGTGGGCCGAAGGGCCTGTATTGTGCTGTAGGTTTTCTATGTTCCTAGATACTCTGTAATCTCATCCCTAACAATCAATTCCAACAACTTCCCAACCACTGATGTCAGGCCAAAAGGTCTATAGTTTCCTTTCTGCTGCCTCCCACCCTTCTTAAATTTTCCAGTCATCCGGTACAATGCCAGAATCTATCGATTCTTGAAAGATCATTGTTAATGCCTCCGCAATCTCTCCAGCTATTTCCTTCAGAACCCGAGGGTGCATTCCATCAGGTTCAGGAGATTTAACCAGCCTCAGACCATTAAGCTTCCTGAGCACCTTCTCAGTCATAATTTTCACTGCACATACTTCACTTCCCTGACACTCTTGAACGTCCGATATACAGCAGATGTCTTCCACTGTGAACACTGAATCAAAATATTTCCTCTGCCATCTCTGCATCTCTCATTACAATATCTCCAGCATCATTTTCTATTGGTCCTCAACTCTTTTACCCTTTATATACTTAAGAAAGCTTGTAGTATCTTCTTTGATATTAGTCACCAGCTTCCTTTCGTAATTCATCTTTTCCTTCCTAATGACCTTCTTTCTTCTTCCTTCTGCAAGTTTTTAAAAGCTTCCCAATCCTCTATCTTCCCACTAGCTTTGGCTTCCTTGTATGCCCTCCTTTTGCTTTTACATTGGCTCTGACATCACTTGTCAGCCACGGTAGTGTCCTTCTTCCATTTGAAAATTCCTTAACTCTCTTGAACTCTCCATTCCTTTCACTCTGGTATCCTAATTCCTGAGCAGCACTTCCATCTAATGCTTGCTTGCTTTATCTCCAACTGTCCAGAAACCACTCTTTGTAATTCATACCTGACTCTTTTTCAAGACCCTCCTGTTAATCTACCACCAGTTAAGGTATTGCTTAAGCTCTAAATACTTCCTTCGATTTAACATATTGTTTTTCTCATACTCATTAAAGAGCTATGAGGCATTTTTATGATGATACTGGCATGGTCAATATGAATGCTCTTGAGATGGACCATTGATGCTGAACTAGGGTAGCTTGTGACTATGTGGACTCTGAACTAAATGTTGTAGTATTTCCATAAGATCACAAGACAAATCTGCTCCCCCATTCAATCATGGCTGATTCTTTATTTTTCTCCTCCTCAACCCCTGTTCCCGGCCTTCTCCCTGTAACCTTTGATGCTAAGTCCAATCAAGAACCTATTGATCTCTGCCTTAAATACACCCAATGACCTGGCCTCCACAGCTGCATGTGACAACAAATTCCACAAATTCACCACCCTTTGACTGAAGAAATTTCTCTGCATCTCTGTTTTGAAAGGCTGTGCCCTCTTCTCCTGGACTCTCCCACCATGGGAAACATCCTTTCCATATCTACTCTGTCTAGGCCTTTCAATATTCAAAAGGTTTCAATGAGATCCCCCCCTCATCCTTCTGAATTCCAGTGAATACAGACTCAGAGCCATCAAACATTCCTCGTATGAGAACCCTTTCATTCCTGGAATCCTCCTTGTGAACCTTCTCTGGACCCTCTCTAGCACATCTTTTCTAAGATGAGGGGCCCAAAACTGTTCACAATACTCAATGTGAGGACTCATCAGTGTCTTATAGAGTCTCAGCATCACATCTTTGCTCTTGCATTTTAGACCTCTTGAAATGAATGCTAACATGGCATTTGCCTTCCTCACCACCGACTCAGCCTGCAAGTTAACCTTTAGGGTGTTCTGCACAAGAATGCCCAAGGATATCATAGAAGGATCTGGCTTTCAGTTCACCAATATACACAGGATTTGAACTCAGGTCATTAATGTAAAAGCAAAATGTCTAACTGTATGCATTTCCCACTTGCTTTAATTATTACTATTTAAATTAAGTACATTTTAACACCCCAGTTTTCCAATATTGACACAATGTGCAGGAAAACTCAAATTAATAGATCAGGAGATGGTAATGGAAGACCCAAACCCTCAAATTGAATAGGTTATTGATACATGAAGAGTTGAAAAAGCTTATCAGTTATGCATTGTTTACAGCAAAGAAATTGGTGTAGAATAGCTCATAAAGAATGGTGCGTTCTGTTAAAAGTCAAATTGTTCTGAAAAAGCACTCTAAATGTTTACAATGGTACAGAGTGATAGTTGATATTAAGTTACCTAAATGGTTTGAACACAAATACAAAGAAGGCTTCATCAGTAAATCTGCAGATGACACAAAGTTAGGAAGTGTTGTTGTACTGAAGAAAGTTATTGAAAATTACAGGCGAATCTTCATCAGTTAGAAAGGTTGACTGAGGAGTGGATAATTGACTTGAATACAGGTCAATTCTCCACTCTTGCATCTTGGAAAACCAAAACAGTTCAACATATATACTGTACTATGAATGGTAGTGTTCTAAGGATTATAATGGAACATAGGGACTAGGAGTAGAAGTACACAGTTCACTGAAGTGGTTAGGGTGATTAGCAAGCTGTTCTTCATCAGTCAGGGCACTGAGTATAGAAGTTGGGACATTATACTTCAGTTGTATAAATCTTTGGTGAGGCAGCAGTTTTGGTCATCCTATTATAGGAAATACATGGTTAAGATGTAAAGAAAAGTTCTATCAAGAAGCTTGCAGAAGTAAAGGGCCTTAGAGGATGGCTATGCTAGATCTTTATTCATCAAAAGTTTCTAAAAAGAAGTTTGCTAATTAAGTCAAAGTGGTGGTATTGCTTATGAGAAAAGAAAATATGCAAATTTAAAAATCCAAAAGTTTGGAAATCTTCATGGTTCATGAGTGACAATATGTATTAGTAAGGGACATATTTAAGTAGTTGAGTCTTGAAGTGCAGTAATTTCATTTTTTTTTTAGTTTTTTTGCCAACATTGTATGGCATACCTATCTTGAAGTTGAACATAACACTCTAGAGGATCTTAAAGACACTTTTGTGTCATCAAAGAGTTTTCAGTGAAATCAGAATCAGAAATGTGAGAGGTGTGATGAAGCTTGCAGCCAACACAAAAATTGATGGTGCAGTGCATAGGAAGAAATCTTGTCAAAGGCAACTGCGAGAAATAGACCAGATGGGGAAAGTTAGGTGGAGTATTGGTAGATGGAATTTAAACCTGAAAAATGCAAGTTGATGCATTTTGAGAAGTCAGCTAAGGACAAGACATACACTGTAACTGGTAGGGCACTAACACATTTTAATGCAGAGTGACCAAAGAGTCCAACTCCATAGTTCCCTGAAAGTGATAACACATAGGTCAAGGTATAGCGTGTAAGAGTTGAGATGCTATGTTGCAACTTTACAAAACACTCATGTGTAGTATTGTGTACAGTTCCGGTTGCCATACTGTAGGATGGGTGTGATTGCACTGGAGAGACTGAAAAGGGAATCGAACAGGATGTACTGAAAGACTTTAATATGGAGAACAATTAAATAGGCTGGGCTTGTTTCCCCAGGATGAAGGTGGTTGAAGGGTGTCCTGATGGACAGATATATGATTGTGACCAGCAGAGTTAGAGTAGATAGCCAAAATCTGTTACATGTGGTACGAGCGCTATGAAGAAAGAATTTGAAAAGGGATCTGAACAGATTGTGTATTTTTTTTAAAACAGAGAGCTGTTGATATCTGGAAAACGCTGCTGGTGGAACCAGATGCAATTTCTATGTTTCAGAGGCATTTTTACAGGAACTTAAAAAGCCAAGGCATAGAAAGAATAATGCCAGCATATGGAACTAGTATAAGTAGACAAAAAGGTCTACATGAACATGGTAGGTCAAAGGCCCCCTTTCTGTGTTGTATGATTCTGTGAGATGATTGGTACTATTTTGAGTCACTTAGTGTGTCTTTTGGCCTCAGTTGCAAGAGTTTTCATTGACAACATTGCAGGCAGCATCAAGAGTACCAAGTGTATGGTTCACGAATGCTACCTTTTTAAAAAGAGGCCAATATATTTCTGCTCCATTGAGACAATGTCACTTCCTTGGAACAATATCTCAGCAAGCTTATTGAAGAGCTTGGGCTGTCTGACACCTTGGTAATCCCTGAAAATAAATATCCAGAATTAAATATTAAATTAACTGAAATGTAATTCAACACCCAGATCCTTAACAGAATCTTACTGTGCTGCAATGGAAGTTGAGAATGCCCATCATATAATACATCACAATGAATTACAGAGGTATGCTGACAAAACTGATTTTTTTTTCATGAAAAAAGAACTAAGTCAAAGTAGTATAACTAGCCATGTGCCAGTTTGGTGATAGATTTGTACACGTCATGAAGACTTTGTTTGACAGGTTCACCAGGTTTTGGGTTATGCACATTGTCATTCTTATCTGTATGCAGCTGAAATAGTTACGCATCCTTAGCATTTAACAACTAGGCTATTCAGTCCCTAAAATACAAAGGTCCAGAAATTTATCCACAGCTTTATGGTGTACCTCACTCCCTTTTCCTGGTGGTTTCCATTTGCTTCTATCCCTCTCTCCCTATCTCTGCTGCCTTGTGTGCCTCTCTCCCTTCCATTATGTCCCTACTGCTCTGCATACACCTTTCCTCTCATCCTGTCCTCACTGTTTTGTGTGTTTTAAAGCATTTCTTCTTGACTTGCTGCTTTACCTGGTCTCTCATCCCTCTCCTCTCCTCTCTTCCCCCACCCCTTTCTCAGTAATCCTGCAGAACTGCTTGGCTCTCTCTGCTACTTTGATCTTTTCAACACTCTGTCCCTCCTGCTCTCCATGTTCCTCAGACCCTCTCCTTCTGTTCCTGCACATCTATCTGGAGTCCATTTCTCCCTGTCTCTGCTGCTCTAAGTTCCCCTCTCCTTCCCCTGATCCATGTTTCTGCCTGACTTGCTCTTCCTGTCTTTGTTACCCCTGTACCTTTCTCCTCCTTTCTTTGTTACCACTGCTCTAACTCCATCTCTCTTGCTGTTTAAATCTTTCCCATGACTCTATTACTTTCCTTGCTCCTGATGTTTTCCATGTACCTCTTTCTCTTTACTGCTCCTCTACCTACCTCCACACACTTCTGTCTCCACATCTCCATAAGCCTCTCCTTGTCTTTCACAATCCTTCCCTCTCTCTTTTCTCTCCATTATTGATTTAGTCTGTGTGCTATTTCTCTTTGACCTTGAACTTGTTGTTTACCATGTGGTCCCAGGAAGTATCCTCTGCAAACAGCCATATTGAACAGCAGAGAAAATTGGAGGTTCATACAATGGCATCTCTACTTGGGCAGGAATTACATACCAGTCATAGACCATACACCAGAGAGGATATCCAGCAAAGATATTGCAGGAATGTAACCATTATATCTTAACATAACTTCATTCATTAGCACAGTTGTATTTGCCGCAGGGAGTGCGTCTATGTCTAAGAGAATTTAGAAGCAGTCAATGAACGGAGCTTTTTGATATATTCAAAAATAAAATCTAGACATTAGGCAGATATAGTAACAGCCCTTTGCACTAATTTGCACTCGACCAAGTAGACACATGAACAAAGTGAAAGGCTTAAGCAGTATACATAGAACATAGAACAATACAGCACAGAAACAGGCCCTTTGGCCCACAACATTTTACTGAACCAGCTAAAAAGTAAATCAAAAACACCCAAAAACTAATCCCTCCTACATACACAATGTCCATCTTCCTCCATCTTCTTCACATTCATGTGCCTGTCAAAACGTCTCTTAAAAGCCTTTAATGTATTTACCTCTACAACCATACCAGGCAGCACATTCCAGGCATCCATCACCCTCAGAGTAAAAAAGTATACCCCTCACATCCCCTTTGAACCTACCCCCTCTCACATTCAATGCATTAGACATTTCTACCCTGGGAAAAAGATATTCCTTGTCTACTCTACATATGCATCTCATAATCTTATAAACCTCTACTAGACCTCCCCTCAGCTTCACCGCTCCAAAGAAAACAACTCGAGTTTGTCTAGCCTCTCATGCTAGCACTTGCCCTCTAAACCAGGCAGCATGCTGGTAAACCTCTTCTGCACCCTCTCTAATGTGTGATGGGATCCTGAATTATCCCTATGAACTGTGCTTTTAGAGACAGGGACAGAGACAGAGGCGAAGACTGCTCACGGTTTGTTTGAAATTTCTGCTAGGACACTGGCAGCTTCTAAGTTCCTACAGAGAGAGAAGGGGGGAGCTACTTGATGGACAGCTGGTGTTCAGCACAACAGTATTTAAATCAGCGTAATTGCTTCTTTGGGATGACACACAGACGCACAAGGGTGTGGTGAAGTTACCACTATCCTGTCCAGGTGCCCATGAGTGTTGGACTGAGGATCGATTCTGAGGGATCGATCTGTGATTATTAGTGCACGAAAGAGCGACCTTGTGGAGTCTACTAGTGCAGGGGTCCCCAACCTTTTTCACACTGTGGACCGGTTTCATATTGTCAATATTCTTGCGGACCGGCCGACCGGGGGTGGGGGGGGGCGTAAGGGTTGTCAACAGACAAGAGTAGCAGTCAAATACGCTGGATTTCCCCGAGAAAGACTACAATGACCATGAAGCCTTGCGCAGACACCAGTGTGCATGTGTAACTTGCGCATGCGTGTATGTTTTTTTCTACAAATCGTTTTTGGCGATTCTGTTTGGGGGGGGTGTTAATCACAGCCGGAATATAGATGATAATTAGCTAATACACTCAACTTTGTTTCTAAAAGAGTTTATCTAATGAATTTAATATTAAATACATAGCGCATATTTTCCTCGCATGAATATAGTGATAAGTCAATTATCAGGGGAGGACAGGGGAGCTTGAAGTAAATGTTGAACGAACTTCCAGTGGAAGTGGTAGAGGCAGGTTCGATATTATCATTTAAAGAAAAATTGGATAGGTATATGGACAGGAAAGGAATGGAGAGTTATGGGCTGAGTGCAGGTTGGTGGGACTAGGTGAGTGTAATGTTCGGCATGGACTAGAAGGGCCGAGATGGCCTGTTTTGGTGCTGTAATTGTTATATAGTTATATAAGTCAAAAGCATCATAACATTTTAAGTATCGTTTGGATATTAGACACGCAGCACATATTTTCCCCGTATGAACATATAAAATAATTGCAACACACCAATATCGCTGAATCAGTGGGAGCCCTGGGATTGTTTTCCTGCAACAAGATGGTCCTATCGAGGGGTGACGAGAGACAGTGATACTCGAACGGGGTTCCTTATGTCCAGTCTATTCCGCAATTTAGTTTTCGTTGCATTCATTGCAGAGATACGTTGGAAATGGAAGCAACGTTTTCAGTGCTTTCGTGGCTGTCTCAGGATATTTAGTCTTGACTTTGATCCAGAATGCCGGCGGAGATGTTATGTCAAACATACTTTTCAGCCCGTCGTCATTTGCAAGCTCGAGGAGTTGATCTTCTTCCCGTGCTGACATGGATGACGCGTGTGTAATGACCTCGCGTGCGTTCAAGCTCAACAGTGCGTGACAGGGAATGAGGAAAGGTGCAGCTGACTCAGATCGCCAAATCATATCGTTTCCTCGCGGCCTGGTAGCGCATGCTCTGCGGCCCGGTGGTTGGGGACCACTGTACTAGTGTGTCTAACCCTCGCCTGTGTTGGTAGACTATCACTTGAAGACAGGGCTCTTAAGTTGGTCAAGTGTGACTAACTTGGAAGTTCCGGAGGACAACGGGAAGATCGACCGCATCAGCTCACCTGAAGACCTAGACACCTCTCTCTCTCCATCACTACTCAACTGAATACTGTACCACAAACTGAACTGAACTTTACTCATCACCGTAAGACTGTATCCATTTACTCCTACGCTTGAAGAAGCTTGGTTTTTATATTTCTGTGTGTGTATATATATATAAAATCATTGCTAACCTGTTATGATATATCTGATTTTATATTACTGTATTACGTAGTTACTAATAAAATACCATTAGTTAATAGCAATACCAGACTCCAAAGTGTTGTCCATTTCTGCTGGTTCTTTAACCCGTCACGGGGTACATGACAAAAGCCTCAACAGTCTATACCGAGGTAACCAGAACTGTATGCAATACTCCAAATGTGGCCTAACCAGAGTTTTATAAAGTTGCAACATACATGCTTGACTTTTGAACTCAATGCCTAAACTAATAAAAGCAAGCATCCCATAAGCCTTCTTAACCAACCTATTGACTGTGTAGCCATTTTCAAGGAGCTATGAACTTGGATCCCAAGATCTCTCTACTCAGCAACACTGTTAAGGATCTTGCATTTGTCCTACCAAAGTGCAACACATCACATTTATCTGGGTTAAACTCTATTTGCCATTTCTCTGTCCATATCTACAACTGATCTATATTGTGCTGTATCCTTTGCCAGTCACCATCCACAACTCCACCAATCTTGGTATCCTCTGCAAACTTATTAAACCACCTATCTACACTTTCGTCCAGGTTATTTATATACATCAAAGAGCAGAGGTCCCAGCACAGATCCCTGCGAAACACGAGTTACAGACATCCAGCTCAAATAGGTCCCTTTGACCACTGCACTCTGTCTTCTATGCACAAGCTAGTTCTGAATCCAAACAGTGAATTCACCGTAAACCCCATGCATCTTAATCTTCTGGATTAGCTTCCCATGAGGGACTTCTTCAAACACCTTACTAAAATCTACGTAGACAACATCCAATGCCCTACCTTCATCAATCTCTCGCATCACTTTGTCAAAAAAACTCCATCAAGTCGGCAAGACATGACCTGTCCTGCACAAAGCCATGCTGGCTCTCCCTAATAAGGCCATGTTTTTCCAAATGCTCCAATATAGTCAACATACAGGTACTCCTTTCACAGTGCAGCACATCTGTTAAGGAGAGAGCGGCACATTTGTTGATTATACATGAATACATATCTTTATATGCATATAGTGCACTGTGACTTTGTTTAAAACTGCCCGCTCCACTACACATGTACTCAAGTATCATTCCCATGCATCCTTGTAAGGAAGCAATAACTCAAGATGCATTTGACATGCCACTCAGGAGTCAGGGAGCAAACAGTGAAAACATTACAAAATGTTTTTGTAATCACAAAATAATCTGTAGATGCTGGGGTCAAAGCAACACTCACAACACGCTGGAGGAACTCAGCAGGTCCGACAGCATCCGTGGAAACGATCAGTCAACATTCCAGCCCGAAACGTTGACTGATCGTTTCCACGGATGCTGCCTGACCTGCTGAGTTCCTCCAGTGTGTTGTGAGTGTTACAAAATGTTTTACTAAGTTTCAACTTAAATATCGAATTAAAGTATGCATGTTGGTGCTGAAAATTGTGTAACACTTGCGAGCTGTGCCAGCACATTCCAGAGTTTGTCGGTTTGTAGGTTTGTTGGTTGTTACCGCCAATGACACATTTCACTGTGTTTTGCTATACATATGATAAATAAATAAATCTGAATCTATTATGGTGCATATTCTTTTATTTGTAAAGTCAATGGTTGTTTCTATTTTCCAATAAAAACAGAACATACAATGAAACTATTACTTAGCATATAGCACCCAGTGGGATACCATACAGCAACAAGCAGGAACTCCACAAAGGCAGCATTGGAGTTCAGAAATTGAACCTGGGTTGCTGGATCTGTGAGACAGCCACTCTACTCGCTATGCCACTGTGGTGCTCCAAAGATAAAGGATACATCAGGCAAGTGGTTTTCATGACATGTTTGGTTCCCTCTTGAGCACCAGGTGCTGTAGCTCAGATTCCAAGTGTTCAGGTAAAGAATATTGAGGAATAGATACAGGATAGTTTGGAAGTCTAACGGTGGCTGCAGGTTATCAAAGGCAGAGGTGCAGGAATGGGGAAGTTTTATCATGGGTTCAGCCAGATCATATTGGGAGTTCTTTTCATGACAAAAAAGCCTGATTGAGAAGGTGAAACATCACAGTTGATGATGGATATTTGAGATAAGGGTTGTGGCTTCAGACATGCAGGAGGTGTGTGTTAACTAATTTAACTCCTCACAGTTCATAACCAGCTTTGGCTGCCTTCTCACTTTACTTTGAAGGTTTTCCATATCTCAGGAAACCTGTACTGGGTTCAATGGCGAATTGAGATTAACTGAGGGATTCAGGTGACTAAATGGCCATCCAATCCAATTTCGACAATTGCAAGAATAATAATTTTAATTTGTATATGACATCCATAAAACAATTATCGATATATCATTGGGAGCTTAAGCTTTGATGATAAACCAGAACTACATTATCAATATAAATTTAATATTAACTCAATGGCTTTGTATTTAATGAACAAAACGGTCCAAATAACTCCCAAAAACTCTTTAAAAGAATAAATCAAAAAACGTATAAAATTACCATTTGACACCACCTTTCACATTGTCGATTTTGTGTGTAAAATGCTTTAATTTTATCCAAAGACTTTCATCGGGAAATATATAATACCTATGATCTCATGCTTACAATCCTGACGTAACAAATGCACTGATTTCACGTGATGTCATTTTGAAAAAGTAATAAATGTAAACTGTACGAAGTTTATTCAGTACTGTAACTGATTCTCCCACAGCTTTACCCCTGGAGGACGTTAGAGCCAGTGCTGCCAACATTATTTATATCTCAGAAGAAACTATCAGGAAACGCAACGCTACCCGGAACAATTGTGGAGAGTTATCTGGTCTTCGATTTTCCTTACTCGATTTCTGGAAGTGGCAGTGAAGATTTGGAAAGGCTTGAACATCACGAAGTTCAAGGTTAAGTAGGATGGAATAATTAACTTCAGTTTATTAAAATACAGACGCTATGATGGTCGTTACTATTTGCAATTGCCAGAGTTAAATCTGAATCTGACTGTGCCACGCCTAGTATAACATCTGTACGACTTAAATCGTAAAATACATCACCCTTCATTGAAGTATCATATACAGACAGACATCTGATTTACAGTCGTTTTCGGACTCCACTGGGAATCGCTGTGACATCAGCCATACAGTACCTTTTCACGCTATCCTTATTTCTAATACTGTATCCCCTGCAAAGAACCTATTCTCCCCAAAACACATTTGCCTAACATCTGCCACCGTATATCTCCTCCAACTTCATGAAATCTTACAGTTCCTCTAAGAGACGGATCTCAATCAAACGTAAAAGAACCCAGAAATCACGCACGGATGCTCGTGGCGCCATTACTTATCCCGTGGTGGAAGAAAATACCCATGAAGTCAGCATGGAAACATCAGATCCATTAGAGAGTTGCAGTCGTTCCAAAATCACAGCTTCAGAACCCACATTAGCGACATGCTGCATTATTAATTTCACACCCGATGCTGAAAAATCTAATTCAAGGAAACGCAAAAGGACCTCGGAAGACGTAACGGAGATGAGCCGTGCTGGTATAAACCTTCTGCGGCAAATTGACCTGCCGAGGACCAAAGATATGCCGAGAAAATACTATCACCTGACACCTGCACCTTTTAACACCCCAACACCTGCCACCACTAAAGATGACTATGTACTAAAACCCGTGGCTGTGCAAAACCTTGATAGAGTAAATCCTACCATAGAGTCTTGCAATTTTTTGACGACTTGTAAACTAAGAAGCTACAATGGCTCTACAAAACCAGCAAATGAGGTATATTGTACCAATATAAACTTAGTTACAGAGCCAATTATCTGCTCCTTGAAATCCACTCCAAGGAAACGGAAAATGACCCCGCAAACTCTCGTGGAGACATGGGCTGCCTTTGAAATGAATCGGATATCATCATCTTACATCAATTCAAAGAGACGGAAACTACTCGACGAACATACCACCGAGAAGCGGCAAAATACCACAAACCCAGAGATTATTTTATCTACGAAGTCAACTCGAAAGCAATGTAAAAGAAAACCGAAAGCCGGTGGAAAGCCATGCCGTGCTCCGGCAGCGTGTACCCTCGAGCTGAGTTGTTTCCTTACTGATCCTTACCCAGGGTCGTGCTGCCACTTTCCAGAACATGGCCAAGGGCCGTTCCGCCCATCTCTAAACCCCACCCCGGAGCTGCGTTGCTTCTCTCTGGATACTGCCCCTGGGTCACACAGTTTCTCTGTAGACTTAAACCCAGAGCTAACCTACTTCTCTCTAGACGCTGCTCCAGAACCAACCTCTTTACATTTAAACTGTCCCAACGGCTTGCGTTACCGTTCTGGAAATCCTATACGGGTGCCATGGTATTTCTCTCCAGAGCCTACCCAGGAGCAGTATAGTCCTTCTCATAACTTTGTAAATCCTGCCTCAGAATTCCACTGCTTATTCATAACCTCTGTTTCGGAAACATATTATCTCTGTTTAAATCGTGCCCTAGAGTTATGTCATATTTCCATAAATTCACATCCTAAGATTAGTCATCTCTCCTTGAAACCTGCTTTGGAATTGTGCACATACATAAATGGTGCATTGCAGGTATTCTCCATCTGTCCAAACTCAGACCAATGGCCAAGTTGCTTCCCTCCAAAACTGCCTTTGGAACAGTGGTTCACCATCAGTAATCTCATTCATAAGAAATATTGTGTTTCTTCAACAAGCAACACTGTTCAGAGGAAAAACTATTTTGCAAAATTCTTTTCTGTAAATCCAAATGCCATCTTAAAACCTGCCCCAAAGAAATGCAGCAATTTTGAGGCCTACTGCAAAGATACAAGGTTTATAACAGAGACACTCTACACACCTCCAATTACTGATTTGGTGACACAAAGCAGATATCCAAGTCTCTACCAGATTCCAACCCACATCTCTTTGAGACCTGGCACAATGACACACAGGACATTTCCAAGTCTATGTCGAATAACATACCATGTATCTTTGTGGCCATGTATGGTGCCATGCAGTATAACTCCAGTAACCAGCACATTTTCCAGTCTCAGTGAGATAAGATACAATTCTGTGAATGCTGTTGCTGAGAAATGCTTCACGTCACCAAAATCCATTCCAAAAATATTCAGCACCTCTCCAAAAAACACTGCAAAAGTATCTTGCACTTTCCATAAAATCCTCCCCAAAACTTTTTTCACTTCAGCAAAATCTATTCCAAAAGCATTCTTGATCTCACCCAATGGTATGAGAACAGCATTTTTCTATTTACATAAATCCACATTAAGTTCATCCTTCATGTTACCAGAACCAATTACAGATGTAGCATGCACCTTTCCAAATTCTACCAAGGACACTTCACTAAATCTACCCGCTGGGAAGTGGAGTGCTAAACAGATAACCTTCTTTGGTACCCAAGACTCTCTCGCAAAATCTTGCATTGGCGAAAAATGTGAGGAGAAGCCCAGAGAATTTTGATTCAAAGCTGATTTCCCATTCAGAGCAACATGTGGACTCAAGCCAAAGCAAAATCCAAAACACATCCAAAATGATTTTGATTGAGAAATTTGTCCTTGAAATGCAGTGAAGCAAATGATGTCAAATTTCTGATGTTTCATGATACAGAATAAAATGACATTAATTTGGAACTGAAATACAATGCAGCAATGCTTTGTGGTAAAATTAAAGCTTTCTGCAATTTCCCTTTTGTCTATGGGAATGCTGTTTAGTGAACTGATGGTGGAGAAAAAGTGGAAGAGTAAAAGCATAGTAGAAAGGATGTGAAAAAGTTAAGACACATAATTACATGAAAGAAACTGAATTAGTCTGTAAATATTGCAGAGTGTAAATAGTGCTGGCAAAACAATCTACTGGATTTCAGACCACCCATGCAGTGCATTACACATAAAATGAGAAAAAAGTGTCAGCTTTTGGAGCAGTATACATGTCACTAAAAGTAATTATAACTAATATGAAAAGTAATTAAAATTTAAAATAAAGATAAAAAGTTAAAGTCTGTCCCGAGCCTTGTGGCAGTAGGCAATATATATAGATTTGTCTAAGCAATGGTACAATGAAGCACTTGTACTGTCTAGCCAAACACGGGGACCATGTTGAATCAAGCAGATGGATTCTGTTTTCTAATAGAGCCACAGAATGAGAACTCTGCCAGAGACATGCCAATTTTATCAAAAGTATTTACAAAAGGTTCCAAGAATGATTTACAAAAGCATGGTGAGTAACAACAGAATAGTCATACCCTTGATGAAAACCTGAGATAACATTGAATTTTAAATGTAAGTATTGTAAGTTTAAGGTGGTGCTGCTGGAGATGGGTGACAACTTGGTGGTTTTCAAAGCAAGAATTACAACTAAATAACAGGAATTCTGCAGATGCCGGAAATTCAAGCAACACACATCAAAGTTGCTGCTAAACGCAGCAGGCCAGGCAGCATCCCTAGGAAGAGGTACTGCCTGGCCTGCTGCGTTCACCAGCAACTTTGATGTGTATTATAACTAAATATGTTATTAATAACACGTTTAACAAATTTCTCAACATATGGCAGTGATATTAAACCTGATTCTGATACTTCTGGAAAAATTATGATAAATTATCACCGCAAACAATGAAGGGGCAAGTGAAGAGGAGGCTGACTTGAGGGTCGAAGTATGTGAGTGCGAGCGAGGTTGAGGAATGTTCAAATAAAAGTGGTCGGATCGAGGTTAAGGCATGTTCGAACAGAAGTGGTCAGAGTCAGAGATGGAGTTTGTGCGGAGGAAATCGGAAACCATCCACTTAAACCAAAAGTGAGGATTGATCAATCTAAGCGCCACGTTGATTTGGAAAGGTCGAGTACAGGCTGAAACATAGTGGCGGGGTATAGCCCCAGAGCATATTGAAGCGACAGAGCCCAGGTCCTAGTGTGGGGAATGATCCGATGTTTAGACGATTTAAACGTCGGGCCAGATGTATTGAAAAGGCTGGGTATCAGGACTGGAGAGAAGGGTTGGCCAGTTCTGCTTGTTGCTCCATGGAGTTTACTTCACTCTTCACTTCACTGAGGCTGAAGCTATGGGCTCACCCTGGGCTTCGCTGTGTGATGAACTGTGGAGCTGCTCCAGGCTTTGTGTCTATGGACTCACTTCTACTCTGAATGCCGTTTGCTTGCTATTATTGCTTGCATGATTTGTTTTTTTTTCTTTCTCTCTGCATATTGGATGTTTGTTGGATTTTTGTTTAATGGGTTCTTTTGGATTTCTTGTTTTGTGGCTGCCTGTAAGGAGACGAATCTCAAGGTTGTATAATGTATACATACTCAGACAATAAATGTACTTTCAACTCATAAATCCTTATTTTTCAAGTTGGTATTGCATGTATAGCAAAAGACAGTTCAACAAGTTTGAAAATAATAGCTAATATTATAATCAGAAACTAAAGAGCCACAACAATATTTAGAACTTACACTTAAAAGCAGGTTTAACAAGATCAAATACAGAAGCAATGAAGTGGAAACTTTTCTATTAACGCAGTAAGGCAACAAACAAACATAATGGATAGAGTCAGAGCATATGCATCTTTTATATTCACACATGGTTGGGTATCTGCATGTATACAGTTATGAAGATTGCTTTTGAAAGAAGGTACAACAGTAACAGGAGTTTCATTTAAACTCTGATGAAACATGCCCAACAGAATAGTCAATCTTGTAATTAAAAATATATAGTGTAAGAGAAAGAATGAATACAATATAAATATTGAATAATAGGAGAACAAATGCTATTGGGAAACGTATTCGATTTCTGCAGTAACTGAAAGAATTTAGGAATATGTAAACGTTATGGTAGGAAAATAGAGTGGCTGGATTAAATGCACTGCAATGAACAGGAAGGCTTTACAGTGGGTAGTCAAACCCAGCATACTGCCATCAAGGACATACCGTATATACAAAAAGTGTCAGGAAAAGGCCAGCAATATCATGATGTATTCCACCCACCCTGTTCATGGCCTGCTTGCTTCATTCCAACAGGGAGCAAGCTACATAGCATCCATGCCAGAACCACCAGACTCAAAAATAGTTATTTTCTCCAAACAGCAAGGCTGCCCCACACAACTACTGCTTTATCATATCCTGCAAGTCACCTTATGTACAGAAATTACTGTACCTAGTATCACTTCATGTATATACAATCAATGTATATTAGCTATCTTATGTATTATATTTATTGTTTTTTTAAACTTTGTTAAAATGTTCTTTATCTTAGTGTGTTTTTATATACTGCATTGGATCCCAAGTACTGTAATAATTTTTTTGTTCCTGTTTACACTTGTGTACTGGAAATGACATTAAACAATCTTGAACCTTGAATAACAGAGAACAGAAAATCATGGGGGGTGAGAAGAAATGAAGTAGTAAGAGGAAGGAATGTGTGTTAGTATTAAGTGACTGGAAAGAAATCTGATTGGGATATCATCATTTAAGAAGTATCAAATTTATTTTTATTCGATTGTCCTAAACTAAATTCTGGAATAGAAAGAATCAAGTATAGAAAAGTGAATTTCTGAAAAGGTCATTCATCCTTTCGCACCTGTTTTGCTATTGTTATTTAATGGTTGATTGTATCTTGACATTTCTCCAACTCTTGGCCTATATCTAGCATCAACCTAATAATTTGAGGTTGAAAATATCAGTTGGCCTGCTTTTCACAGAATTTTAGAGAGTAATTTTAACATTTCCATCACCCTTTCAATGAACAAGCAATCCTGACTTCTTATAACTCTAATTTTAGGATGGTACTGACTAAATACTACTACGAATGGAAACAGCTTTTTATCTATCTGCTCTATCAGAGTATCTAAGTACTTCTTTGGGACTATCTTTCTAGTTTCCAAAAAAGATAAGGTATGTTTATGCTAACTGTTTACAATTTAACCCTTTAATCAAATATATAATTTTGCCCTGGTTTCACCCATTTCACTTTACATAGCAACATATTCTTCCCAATGATGTGTCTAAAATTGCACAAAAGCTTTGCACAACCCTACACATTCTACACAAACAATATAAATTATCTTAAAACTTTACGACGTTGGCAAAATCATTGCAGGAATACCATTTATTCACACACAAACTATCGCTGACCAGCGGGGCAGTGTAATAGTAAGTGGAATATTAAATTCTATACCTTTGACACTAGTGAATGTGTATGGGCCCAACTTTGATGATCCAGTTTTTTTTCCAGAACCTCTTTAAGGCCATGCCTAATCTGTCTGACTCTAACATAATTGTAGGTGGAGACTTTAATTACATCTTAAACTCCCTCCTAGGCAGACAACATCCCCAAGTTTGTTCACTTAAAAATAGTGTAACACTTAATAATCTCATGCAATCGTATTACATAGTGGATATTTGGAGACTTCTTAGACCATAAGACCATAAGACAAAGGAGCAGAAGTAGGCCATTCGGCCCATCGAGTCTGCTCCGCCATTTTATCATGAGCTGATCCATTTTATCCTATTTAGTCCCACTGCCCCGCCTTCTCACCATAACCTTTGATGCCCTGGCTACTCAGATACCTATCAATCTCTGCCTTAAATACACCCAATGACTTGGCCTCCACTGCTGCCCATGGCAACAAATTCCATAGATTCACCACCCTCTGACTAAAAAAATTTCTTCGCATTTCTGTTCTGAAAGGGCGCCCTTCAATCCTGAAGTCATGCCCTCTCGTACTAGACTCCCCCATCATGGGAAACAACTTTGCCACATCCACTCTGTCCATGCCTTTTAACATTCGAAATGTTTCTATGAGGTCTCCCCTCATTCTTCTAAACTCCAAGGAATACAGTCCAAGAGCAGACAAACGTTCCTCATATGTTAACCCTCTCATTCCCGGAATCATTCTCGTGAATCTTCTCTGTATCCTCTCCAACGTCAGCACATCCTTTCTTAAATAAGGAGACCAAAACTGCCCACAGTACTCCAAGTGAGGTCTCACCAGCGCCTTATAGAGCCTCAACATCACATCCCTGCTCCTATACTCTATTCCTCTAGAAATGAATGCCAACATTGCATTCGCCTTCTTCACTACTGACTCAACCTGGAGGTTAACTTTAAGGGAATCCTGTACGAGGAATCCCAAGTCCCGTTGCATCTCAGAACTTTGAATTCTTTCTCCATTTAAATAATAGTCTGCCCATTTATTTTTTCTGCCAAAGTGCATAACCATACACTTTCCAACATTGTACTTCATTTGCCACTTCTCTGCCTATTCTTCCAATCTATCCAAGCCTCTCCGCAGACTCTCCATTTCCTCAGCACTACCGGCCCCTCCACCTATCTTCGTATCGTCAGCAAACTTAGCCACAAAGCCATCTATTCCATAATCCAGATCGTTGATGTACAATGTAAAAAGAAGCGGCCCCAACACTGACCCCTGTGGAACACCACTGGTAACCGGCAGCCAACCAGAATAGGATCTCTTTATTCCCACTCCCTGTTTCCTACCAATCAGCCAACGCTCTATCCACGTATGTAACTTTCCCGTAATTCCATGGGCTCTTATCTTGTTAAGTAGCCTCATGTGTGGCACCTTGTCAAACGCCTTCTGAAAATCCAAATATACAACATCCACTGCATCTCCCTTGTCTAGCCTACTGGTAATTTCCTCAAAAAATTGTAATAGGTTTGTCAGGCAGGATTTTCCTTTAAGGACTCCATGCTGAGTTCTGCCTATCTTGTCATATGCCTCCAGGTACTCTGTAACCTTATCCTTGACAATCGACTCCAACAACTTCCCAACCACCGACGTCAAGCTAACAGGTCTATAATTTCCTTTTTGCTTCCTTGCCCCCTTCTTAAATAGCGGAGTGACATTTGCAATCTTCCAGTCTTCCAGAACCATGCCAGAACCTATCGACTTTTGAAAGATCATCGCTAATGCCTCCGCAATCTCCACAGCTACTTCCTTCAGAACACGAGGGTGCATTCCATCTGGTCCAGGAGATTTATCGACCTTTAGCCTATTCAGCTTCCTGAGTACTTTCTCTGTCGTAATTGTGACTGCGCACACTTCTCTTCCCTGCCACCCTTGAGTGTCCGGTATCCTGCTGTCTTCCTCAGTGAAGACTGATGCAAAATACTTGTTCAGTTCCTCTGCCATCTCCTCATCTCCCATTACAATTTCTCCAGTATCATTTTCTATCGGTCCTATATCTACTCTCACCTGTCTTTTACTCTTTATATAGTTGAAAAAGCTTTTAGTATCCCCTTTGATATTATTTGCTAGTTTCCTTTCATAGTTAATCTTTTCTCTCTTAATGACTTTCTTGGTTTCCTTTTGTAAGGTTTTAAAAACTTCCCAATCCTCTGTCTTCCCACTAATTTTTGCTTCCTTGTATGCCCTCTCCTTTGCTTTAACTTTGGCTTTGACTTCTCTTGTCAACCACGGTTGCATCCTTTTTCCACTCGAAAATTTCTTCTTTTTTGGAATATACCTGTCTTGCACATTCCTCATTTTTCACATAAACTCCAGCCGCTGCTGCTCTGCCATCTTTCCCGCCAGTGTCTCTTTCCAGTCAACTTTGGCCAGTTCCTCTCTCATGCCACTGTAATTTCCTTTACTCCACTGAAACACCGACACATCAGATTTCGGCTTCTCTTTTTCTAATTTCACAGTGAACTCAATCATGTTATGATCACTGCCTCCTAAGGGTTCCTTCACCTCAGTCTCTCCAATCACCACCTTCTTAATCCCACGAAGAAGGATTTTTCATATTTCTCCGCAGTACATAAACCCTACTCTAGGATTGATTATTTTCTGTTAGATTTGAAATTGGTCTCGTCAGTAGGCGGTTGTACTTACCATAATATACTTGCTCCTGTCTCCCTTATACTCAAATTGAACAACAAAAGAGGTGAATATAGTTGGCGTTTCAATTATGCTTTGCTAAAGGATAAGGATTTTTGTTCTTATCTTTCAGATAAGCTAGATCTATACTTAAGCACCAATGATGTGGGCGGTGTTGATGATTCCACTCTTTGGGAGGCCATGAAGGCAGTTATTAGAGTTGCATAATAGCATATGAGACAGCAGAAAAAAGAAGATTCAAGAAAAGGTTAACTGAAATAGATGATCAGTTGGCAAACCTGGAAGCTTCATACAAAATAAACCAGGAAGCAGAATTACTTAATAAGATTACTGCCTTACAGTATGAGTATAATTCTATAATGTCCAAGAGTGTCTCAAAAATACTGACACAAGTCAGACAGAGGTATTTTGAGCTTGGTGAAAAGCCCCACAAGTTATTAACCCGTCAGTTAAGACAGATGCAGGCCTCCAAGGCCATACATTGCATTAAGGTGAAAGATGGCTTTTTATGGAGGGACCCGGAAAAAATTAATAAGTGTCTTGCAGAGTTCTATGCTAATGTTTACCAATCACAAGGCGGTCCAGATGTTGAAACTATGGATGCATTTTTTGATAATCTGTATCTGCCCACACTGTCAACAGATTCAGTAAATACACTTGATGCTGATATTAGCCTAGATGAGATCAAGAAGGTCATCTCTTCCCTCCCCAATAATAAGGCAGCGGGTTCTGATGGTTTTAGCATGGAATTCTTCAAAGTATTTGGTTCAAAATTGTCACCTCTGCTCTTACGAATGTTTAATCACTCTGGGACAGCTTCCAGATTGCCACCCACTTTATGTAAAGCCAATGTTTCTCTGATTCCAAAACCAGACCGTGATCCCGAGGTGGTTTCATCATATCGCCCCATTTCGCTACTGCCCATTGAAACCAAACTTCTTGGGAAAGTCCTGGCCAATAGGTTAAAAGAATGCATTTGTTCTATTATTCATCCACATCAAACTGGCTTTATGCCAGGTAGACAGATGCATTTTAATTTGTGTCGCGTTTTCAATATTTTATACACAAAACATGCAGAAGAGGCTGTAGTCATTTCATTAGATGCGCAATGTGCGTTTGACCAAGTGGAATGGCCATATATGATGTTTGCACTTAAGAAATCTGGATTTGGACCATCTTTCATTAAATGGATTGAGATAATTTATTCACACCCATCTGCTTCTATTATCACTAATCAGAATATTTCCTCCCTTTTTGCAATTCATCGTGGGACTCGTAAAGGCTGCCCCCTTTCTCCATTTTTGTTTGCAGTTATCATTGAGCCACTGGCTGTTAGCATCAGACAGGACCCTTTGATAACTCCCATTGATATAAACATCATCTGTCGTTATATGCTGACGATGTCCTTTTATATATCTCCAGCCCACAAACATCAATACCCGCCCTTCTGACTCTAATTAATAATTTTGGTAGTCTCTCAGGTTTCTCTATTAATTGTGATAAGAGTGAACTAATGCCAGCCACTGCAGTGATTAATACAGCGAATTTACAGTCCATTCCCTTTAAAATAACTTATGATAATTTTTCCTATCTTGGTGTGACTATTACAAAAAACCCAGATGACCTTTTGCAAGTGAATTGGCGAAACAAAGTTGAGCAGGTTAAACGTAATATTGACTTTTGGAAAACCCTTCCAATTTCTTTGGTGGGGAGGGTTAACGCATTCAAGATGATTGTACTGCCACGATTTCTTCATCTTTTCCAGTCAATTCTATGTTTTATTCTGCTGTCATATTTTAAGCAATTGGATTCAATTATTATACCCTTCATTTGGAACTATAAAGCCATTAGAATTACTAAAAAGCACTTGTCAAAGCCCAAGGAAGCAGGTGGTTTTGCCCTACCGGATGTTAAAATGTATTACTGGGCTGCCCACCTATCCATTCTTGCATGGTGGAAAAAAGGCCCACCCTCTACCTCAGACTCGTGCCCAGCATGATTACTCATAGAGCGACTGCTTTGTAAGAAGACTTCCTTACCAGCTCTCTTTAATAGTCCCACTGCAGTTAGTAAGTCACATTTTAGTAACAGCTTCGTGGTTGGCAGTACTATAAGAATTTGGAAGCAGATTCAACTACACATTAAGGCCCCAAAAAACTTTTATTAACACTCCGATTTGTGACAATTATTCCTTTTTGCCTGGCCTGAATGATACCATTTTCTCTACCTGGAAACAGAGAGGCATCTGTAGTGTAGGTGACCTATATATAATGGAAACTTTGCCTCATTTGCACAGTTACAAGCAGTTTGCAATATCCCTGCATCTAGTTTTTTTTTAGATATTTACAAATTCGAGATTATGTTAGGAGATATATACCTAACTTTGAAGTTTTAGACAAACGTGAGTCCCTGGAGGCAATAAATAAATTTGATCCTGTTACTCGTAGTGCGGTATCCTATTTTTATCAGATCCTACATAATGGAGCTCGGGTGAATACTCCAGGTCTTAAACAAGCATGGGTGGATGAATTGGGTATAGAACTGACAGAGGAGGTCTGGGGTGAGTGTTTAAAGAGTATACATGATTGTTCAGTCAACGTCAGACACAGACTTATACAGTTTAAAACAATACATAGATTGATTATTCCATATAAAAGTTGCACAGTTTCTACCCTGATGTTTCACCAGTTTGTAATAGATGTAAATCTGTGAACAGTAACTTGTCACATTCATTCGGGTCATGTTGTAAGCTTTATGCATACAGGAAAAGTATTTTTCACTGTTTCTCTGAGGCTTATGGGAAGCAGTGGGAACCAGACCCGCTTATAGCCATCCTTGGAGCAACAAGCTCCCTATCTTCAGCCAATAAGTATGAAAAAAAGACTGTATTGTTTGGCATGGTGATTGCTAAGAAGTTAATACTGCAAATGTGGAAAATGGACTCTGTGCCTACGTATGATCTGTGGCTGAGAGAACTGGCAAATATTTTACATTTGGAGAGACTGAGACTATGTAATGAGGGCAGAGGGGACATCTTTGAAAGGATATGGGGCCCTGTATTGGACTTCCTTATGGGGTGAGGACTGAGGTTTTTTGGTGCAGTGCACCTCTGCTATGTATGTTTACTTTTGCCTTTATATTTTTCTCCCTTTTGCTGCTCAATATTTAATTAGATTTTGTTAAGGTCATGGTTTTTGTAGATATGCTGTTTTTTTTGTTTGTAATAAAAGAAAGGAATATGAAAAAAAAATCGTTGCAGGATTGCATAGATCAATAGTTGTAGAGTTGGAGTAAATTCCAAAGACAATGAGAAATAAATCTATGGATGGAATTAAAAATAAAGAGAAATTTAAAATATGCTGGACTCTGAAGTCAATTTAAACTAGCAAGCAAAGTGATAATGGGCATGTGGTTTGAGTTAAGATAGGGATAGCAGGGCCGGTTGGTGGCACAATGACATCGGTGCCGGACCCGGGAGTGGAGGTTCCCAGGTTCAAAACCAGTCAGGTCCGCTCCCGAAGTACGCTTTCCATCCGTGCCAGGTTGAGTGTCGAGATCGCAACTCGACCTTGTAAAATAAAGGGAAAAGTACTGCGAAAATGGCTGTGTGAGGAGTAGCGCACCACACAGTCTCTCCCTCTCACTCTGCGCCATGTAAAAGCCATGAAAAAGACATCATCATGGACACACGCACGCACAGACTCGCATGCACGCAGGCATATGCCAAATAAAAGATAGGTTCTAGCAAATTTAGAAGAAACTCAAATTTGTTCAACTGCCTTTCACTTTTAACATGAATTTAACAACTCACTTTGTCAATAATTTATTTTTGTCCTGTTCTAAATCTCTCTTTAAATTCTAAATTCTATGCTCTGGCTTTTGTTTGCAATGATTTGGGATTAAATGAAGGATGTATAGATCAGGGACTAAGCACACCACCTGTCACGTTTGACTCATTGGATTTAATGTTATCTGGCCTGAACTGGCTGTATGGGTGATTATTAGAAATAAGCTTTAATGAAACAAAGATCTTTTCTCATATATCTGACAATAATGGGATGTCAAATGTCAAATGTAGACTCTGAAAGCTGGTACTCATTGTTGAATCATATTTTATTTGATTTGTGCACAAGGAGAACAGCAGGCCCTTGTTATACTGCTCTGAAGTCTGAAAAGAGAAATGCCCTTTTTATACAAAATTGACTAGCAGTTGCAGATATTGACCATTTGGTATATTATGTACGTTTGAATTTCTTACTTACAAGATCACTCACCATTCACAAGACAATGTTAAAAGTCAATAGAAACTACAAGCTGACAACCGATGCTACTTTGAAGTTAGTAAAGTAATTGCCCCTTAGTTAGTGAGTGTGTTTCCCATCCTTCCAGTACATTCTTACCTCGTCAGTGTAAGCCAAAATGACTGGGGATCTGCCATGCAAAGGGAAGCCATATACATGAAAGACTTTTCTTGCCTGGGATGTCTGCACATTATTTTAACCTTTGCCTTATCGCAAATTCCACACAAACAGTATTTGAGAAAGTGAGGAACCATTCCAATGGAAATGTAGATTTTCACTCTTATAATCAAATAAACATTTCTACTATTTTCAACATTTCTTCAGCCAAATGAACGCCCTTTCCCATTTGATGCTTCTCACCTCATAAAACAGGTAATCAGTTTTTTTCATTCAATTAATCTTTTCTGGTCTGAGTCTAATTTACATAATTCATATCCCACATGTTCCATGGGAATAACAAAGACCTTAAAACTTTATTACGCTAGGAGAAGATGTGGGTGAATTCAGGCATCGTAATATTTACACTTAATTATTGGTCCGTTTGCGTCTGTTACAAATTCAAAGTCAAACTTATTGTTATATGCACAAGTATATGTATGCAGTTCTTTTCCTGTGTGCAATATATGCACAAAATAACTGCTGTTTTAACTATATCCAAGTATATTTCCAAATTTAAAACTGTCATTAATAGACATAACTGTCATTAACATAAGCCTAAGATCATGTTTTTTCAACTGTAGTTAATGCATATCAGACACAACTTGTTTAAGAATATTACTTAGGAATTATTTGTCAATTTTTGACCTTCGTGTATGCCATTAAAATTGATTCAGATAAACAAATATGCACATTAACCATCAGTATTTCTATAAGGATAGTGTCAAGTATAGTTAATAAAAACCAGACGAATGAATTTTTTCCCTGCTATCCCTTAAAGTACAATATGTAATATTGTACAAAGTATAATTTTTAATATTTACTAATTTTAACTATATTTAATATTTAATATTTGTAATCCAGGGAGTGAGAAGCGCAGAATCAAATATCGCTGTGATGATTGTACATTCTAGTACCAATTGTTTGGCGACAATAAAGTATAAAGTATGTGAAGAAAATCTACTGTACCTTTACAATGATCACTTGTTGGGTGTTTATCTTTGTGTTCATATTATAATAACATTGGATAGCAGAAACTCCTCAACAGTAGAACAAGTTCACATATATTCAATCTGCAGGAAGTCTTAGAGACTCATGCTCAGAATGCCTTTTTTTTTGCAAATATAGAGAAGCTGTCTTGGACGTTTCTACATCTGCAGTGTTCCAATTTATTTATAAAGCATTTGCAGTGATGGTAAACAAAAAGGACAAATGGACCATTTAACAGCTGGGAGATGGAAAGGGTTGTGGGTGACATTTCAGTCAGAAGAAAGCGTTGATGCTGTAGGCCACATTCATAAACTCGGGATGTTTTTTTTACAAAACCGCGTGATTGATTTACACTCAGTCCGTATCTCAGCACCAACCATCCGAAGCGAAGCCCAATCAGCGATTACAGCCAATGGTAACATTCACGCCAACCCGAGCTTTTTTTTAAACACCACGACTGTTTCTCGAAACTTTTCCCCACCCTTTATTTACATATTGTGGTTCTTAGTTAGTTTCCAGACTGGCGAGGCTGCTTAATTTTGTTCAACTCAGACCGAGCTGCTTGCCCTACTTTATAAAGCAGGCGAAGTTCGGCTTCCCCTGTCAGTTTGCCGTCTCACTCTGATGTCCTGAGACTAACAGAACAGAAAGAGAGAGGCAGCACACCATCTGAATTAGTGGCGTTTATTTTGTTTCCCCCGGCCAGATCGAAGGGTCTCGAACACAACCCCGCCGCCCCCGCCCAGCACGCGGCTGGCGGGCTGTTCAAAACCCAACGGCTCCGGCGCGAGCGGGTGGGCGGACCGCCGAAGGCAGAGCAGTGATTGGAGGAGCGGAGAGCGCGCGCGCGGCTCCGAAATGGCGGTGCCTGGCAAACTCCTCGGCGATCGCCAGGTCCCCTGGGCTGATCTGCCCTCTTCCTCCAGCAATTCTGTTTTCTGTTCCTCGGCACTACTCTGAGGAAAATAAACCTGATGTCTATTTGAGGTGACAGAACTGATGTCTTAAATACAGAATTGCAACTGAATATGCCAGCAACTTCTCAGAATATCAGACAGCATCTGTGTTTCAAATTACCAGCCAGTCCTGCTTTTTTTGTCTAAATCTAGACGGTCCAATTTAGGTCATTCGGTTTTGAAACATTGCGTTTCACAATTGTTGCCCCCCCCCACATAAAAAAGGTTTAACTTGGTCAATTTCACCATTTACAAACAAGAGAAAGTCTGCAGATGCTGGAAATCCGAGCAACACACACAAAATGCCGGAGGAACTCACCAGGCCAGGCAGCATCTATGGAAAAGAGTACAGTCGACTTTTCAGGCCGAGACCCTTCGGCAGGACCGATTTCACCATTTCCCCATTTTCCTTTAAGCCATTTCATAATGTGTAGATCAAAATAAGCATTACTTAACAAAGGCTTCTATATATTTTCCGTTACGCAGTCATCTATTTCATTTAAATACATTAGGTACTACCAGTTTAAAAACCTGGAAATTGCTTCAGAATTTCCATTACATTCATTTATTTTCCCAACAAAGTACGTATAATATATTAGGATTCCAATTATTAACTCTTAAAATTGTCACAGTAATTTCGCCCAGTTTTACATTTATTAAATATTATAGCTAGTGTCTGAATTTATTATACAATACTTTTCATCACAGTGGTCCGTAAATGTGTGTGATCTCACGATTACTAATCTGTGGCGTAAGGAAGTGTACTTGGTCCCGTCCAAACCTTTATGAACAAAATAAAAAAGCCATGAACTTGTGATCTATACAAAGCGGAATCATAATGGACGACGATGAACACAGGGTATACTTCGGCCGAGATTTCGATAACTGGATGCAAGCACAAAGATCACAAGCACAGTCAGAAGGGCGTGAGTTCCCTAAATTCTCTCTGTGTTTAAATCTGGGGGATATCCCTGCAGAAAATGTGAAGTTGTCCATTACAGACGGGGTGATAACTGTCTCTGGATATCTAAAGGAGGTAGTTGAAGACGAAGATGGAATGATTAGGGAAACCTTTCATGGATTTTCCAACGAATTCGGTCTTCCAGAGGGTTTCGACCCCGTAACTGTAAGGGTCAAAGATAATGACGATCAAAGTATAACGATCGAAGCCGACCATTATATTCCTTACGATTATCACCAAGGGGGAGAAGTCTTCCGCTCTTTATCGAGAAGAGCGACGTCAACACCATCTGCCCATTCACAGCGTGACCTGACAATAGGTCACCATGATGCCTTAAAAACGCCAGTCTTCCTCCCAAGCTCAAAAAAATCACCCCCTACCTCTCCAAGCTCAACGAGGCACCCTCCAATCATTCCCGCCACATTCAATGTTTCTCCTGCATGCTCTCTCAGTCAGGTGAAATCTCCACTAAACGCCACACTGCCCTCTCGAAATATCACCCCCCAAATGCCCTCCCGATTTAGTGAGCCTCCCTTATTCAGTCCCCATCAGATGAACAACATGTCATGTGCCACGGTGTGCACCGAGAATAATTTCTTGGCAGCGCCTCCTCCATTCGCTGCTAGTGAGATGAACGTTGTGCGAAGTGCCGTTGTACCCCTTCCTGAAAACAACGCTGCGACTTTTTCTCAACTCAATACAACCCCAATGAGACAGGCACTACAAAACAATTTGCAGACTCCCGCAAATTCCAGAAATGACATGCGATATAGATTAAATTATTCAAGTCCATTTAATCAGTTTATGCGAATTCCAAACAGGAATTCAACGGTCTCAGAATTCCCTTCTGCAGCGCAGCAACAACCCCAAAGTACCCCTGCAGATAGCAGTCACGGGATATTATACCGACAATCTGCTCTCTACACTCCCTCTCCGAAAAAGGCAGATCAATGCAGCCAGCCAAACGTGTTAGAGAATATTTACAAGGCCGAGTCCTCGCCTTCAAAATTTCAACATGAAGCTGCAGTTCCGCCCGCACCAAATTACATAGGAAAACGTAGCAGTGTAGAAATTCCTTCAGTCAATAGCTACAAAAACTTAGATACGCCTTGCCTGGTAAATCGTTCCTTTCTGAAACCTGGGACACGCTGCGAGACACAGCCTTGCACTGCCTCTCCAAAACATGACTACAGGGTACCGGGCACACGGCGTCAGCACCTCCTTCAGAACGGAGGTGAAAATAGAATGGGAAACAGGTCTCGCTCCCTTCACCCCGTAAGCGTTATGAACATGACGTAAAACAAATAACCAGCTGAAATATCCAGAGCAAGAATTGGGGCTGAAGGCTGAAGTCCTCGCTGATGGTAGGAATCTTTGAACTTTCTGAAACACTTTGCTACGTCAATTCGCACTCCTTCTAGAGGGGTTAATCATTTCCATATTCTCCAAGCACATTCGTGACGATGTTTCCTAAACCAGTCCTTTCGCAAAAGTCAAATTGGAGATCTGACCTTGTGTTAACTTGGATCTGGAAACATAATTCCAAAATCACCAGCTGCTGAATAAAGTTCTGGCTTTACATTTGTTCCATGTCCAGTTTGTCCGCTTATGCTCACATAGACTGAAATCACATATATGGTGTATGATAGGGCAGAACCAGAGATTCCAAGTTCTTCATTTAGTTGGATAGTATTGCAATTAATGAAACTAATGCAATATTTTAAAATTGTGCCACTTCAAGCCTAGAATTATGAAGTATAAACAAAAAGCCTCTTATATCTGTATAATTATACTTAATATTCTAGTAGCAATTGAAACTTAAGGAGAAGAATTATTTTATTTCACGAGGGACAGTAATTTCAAGCTACATCATATACAGCAGGGACAAAATAAGCTTTACACCAGGTTATTGAAGCACTGTTTATAGTTGTCAGGGTAACTGTGGATTTAATATGCACATTATAACACAAGAGATTCTGCAAATGCAGAGCAGAAAGAGTTTTATGACGGACAGTAGTCCAGTTTGGGGTCTTTTGGCCAGAGCTGTGGAGTGGGACAGAAGGGAAGATGCTGCAGGGTGCTGTTGGAAGGAGAGTTGCCGTTGCACGGAGTGCTTTATACAGACGAATGGCTCCAAGGAGGAAGGGCCAATATTCCTGAGGGAAAGCCAGTTTGTTCCAGATTGCCTTCAAGGGAAGTTTGGAATGTGGTGTCTGCTTTCACACAGACCGTGGGTCCAGTGCATGAGTAAAAGACGACTCCAGTATGAGCTCCAACATTATGTACACATTGGACTGGTTTACCTGTAAGGGGCCCTTTTATTTTTTCTTCCTTTCTCTTTCCTACTAATTGTTTGATAAATCTGAATTTGTAAATATACTTTCTTTATAATTTTATGCGGTGTACAATCTGTTGTTTCTTGTCGACCGACAAGTGTGTATGGGCAGTATTTACACAGCATTCACTCCAATCAAGGTGCCTTTAATCAGAGCATCACGACACTCTTGTTTGGTTGAAACCCAAATCATACTGACCCTAGACGGATATTGTTTATGAAAGGTGGCATTCTCACCGCTGAGGCACATGGCTGTTAGCAGAGCCGGGTAACAAGCCAAGTTTGTATATGAGCCCGGTGGGAGGGTTACATACGTCATCTTCCTTTCAGCAAAGTTGTCAGGATACATAAAAAAGAACGGGGACACATCGATTTAGAGAAACAAAGGAAACTTTCAAGTCAATGAACTTTGTATATTTTTCTCCCTCCACAGATGTTGTTTGAGTATCATGAGAATTCTTTCTAGATGTAGCCCCAAGTCTCTATCAGGAATTTACACAACTGCAAAATTCGACTACAATAAACATTAATGTCACCACTAGAATATCAAAGCAATAATAAGAATGCTTCTGCTGCCTTGACCACTCGGCTGTTCAACTTTCAGTTGTTATTTCCTCTTCTGGGACCAACACCAGAGCAGCCAAAACGCAGAAGGAGCAAGAGAAGGATGATTGAAAGTGAAAACAACTAGTTTTTAAACCAGACATCAGGGAGCAACTGCAAGATTATAGCCTTTTCCAAAGAATATTAGTTCCCATCAGGTGAAGCATAGAGCAGTTTTATTCATTCACAAAGAGATGACAGCTTTGCTGACAAAAAGATTTTTGAAATTTTAAACAGAAGCGATGTAAAGCTGATTATTGGGCAAATGTCCAGATAATCTCAGTACCCTAAAGATTAGAAAAGTATGACCTCCAATGTTTTTGAGTCTGATTGCTGACATACCAAACACTAGTATTCTTCTTTCAAGCCAACCATCAAGAATGATCAGGGGAAAGACGTTAGTGCTAAGATTCTGAGCTCAATGGAGTGTTGAGTATCCTCATGGAGGAGCTCCAGAAATGCAATATGACAAATCGGAAATGTTAGTACATCATTTTCAGTATACACCAAAGCTAGAGTGCTAACAATCCAAGCACAAATGCTGGCAAGAACTGGCTGTTAAATGTGCATCTGCAAGATATTCCACATCTACTTCATTAGTAGAAAATTGATCATATTCTCAAAGTTCAAGTTGTAACCCAGGAGAACCTTGATTGTGTCCATCGTATATTTTGTGCCTGGTTTTTGAATTCTTTTTTTAAATCAGTAACTTCAAACAGACATCATACTGTCGTCGACCGAAGACAAGAAAATCGTCCTGGTGGAGCTCACAATTTCATGGGAGGAAGGACGTGAGGAGGCTCACGAGAGGAAGGCCCTGAAATACCAGTCCTTAGTCTAGGAGTGCAGGGACAAAGGGTGGCAGACGTGGCTGTTCCCCTTGGAGATCAAGGTCGGCATGAAGGTTGCTGTCTGTACCGAAAAGAAGAAGAACCAAGCAGCACGCAGGATGGGGGAGGGAGCAGAAAGAGCCTCTTGCTAGATATGGAGCAGGCGAGAGGAGTTGAGCTGGAAGTCAGGAGCAGATGGGCAGTGACTTGGCCACCACTGCTGACCCGCCAGCTGGGGAGTGTAGTGGTTAAGGGGTGAAACATTCTGTGAAGACTACGGTTACTTCATCAGTGTATGGTCTAAGCTCCATTACAGTTTCCAAGGGCACTATATTATACAATTAGTAGAAGGTTAATTACTGCTCTGGAGCCTTTGGCCCTCAAATGTCCAAAGCTTCTTGGTTGATTTGCTCAGTCAATATTTATTCTTAGTTTGATTTTCTTGTCTTCAATTAAAAAATACTACCCATCCTTCACTCACTGTCCAAGCTCTGTCATGTCCAGCATGTGCAAACCTAAGCACACCTGGAACACTGCTTACTTAGTTACCTACACTGTTGTGACTGAACTAAAACTGAGCCACATGGAGGCTATAAATGGAAAATATAAAAGTCTTTATTCACACAGCGAACCTTACAGAGAGAGGGTTCTAGAGAATCTCACTCTCCTGATGTCACAATGTTTTATACTTCTTCAATACAAAGATAACAATAAACTATTAACTTCAGTTAAACAATTCAATTGCTATAATCACCTTTTTAACATTTTGAATATATCCAGGTAAATTTACAGAATTACATAATAGTGGCACATCCCAACCAGCAGAACTCCTTTTAATACTGGTGTCTGTTCCAAAAGCCAGACATCCAAAATATATCCCTTTTGTCGTAGTGTTGAAGGATAACTAACCGGGAGTTTAAGTGACAAAACAGACCTGTCCTGAACTATGTATTAAGTGGCAGAGATACACCTTTGCCCATGTGCTAACAGGAACAATCATCTGCAACACTCACAGCACGCTGGAGGAACTCAGCAGGTCGGGCAGCATCCGTGGAAAAGATCGGTCGACGTTTCGGGCCGGAACCCTTCATCAGGACTGTAGAGGGAAGGGGCAGAGGCCCTATAAAGAAGGTGGGGGGAGGATGGGAAGGAGAAGACTGGAAGGTTCCAGGTGAAAAACCAGTAAGGGGAAAGATAAAGGGGTGGAGGAAGGGAGGCAGGGAGGTGATAGGCAGGAAAGGTGAAGAAAGAATAGGGGAAAACGCAATTGGATCCTGGATTTCCTCACTTGCAAACCCAAATCAGTTCAAACTGACAAAAACATCCCCTCCACAATCTTCATCAGCACAGATGCTTAGCCTCCTGCTGTACTTGGTTTACACCTCTGACTATGCGGCTAAGTACAGCTCCAACACCATATTTCAGTCTACTGATGACACTACCATTGTGGGCTGTATCAGAGTTGGTGAGGAACCAGCATACGGGAGGGAGATTGAATTTGAATTTATTTAAATCTTACATCCATCTCACAACATGAGGGAGTAAAAATCTTTGCGTTATGACTCCGTCACAATGTACAGACATGTGAATATAAAAGTCTAATGGCTTGTAGAAAGGAGCTGTCCCATAGCCTGTTGGTGCTGGCTTTAATGCTGTGGTACCATTTGCCAGATGGAAGCAGCTGAAACAGTTTATGGTTGGGGTGACTGGTGTCCCCAGTGATCTTCCAGGCCTTCTTCACACACCTGCTGCTACAAATGCCCTCAATGGAGGGAAGTTCACATCTATAGATGCGCTGGACTGTCCGTACCACTCTCTGCAGTGCCCAGCAATCATGGTTGGTGCAGTTCCTGTACCAGGTGGTGGTATGCCCTCAATGGTGCCCCTGCAGAAGGTCTTGAGGATTTGGAGGCCCATACCGAACTTCTTCGGTCACCTGAGGTGGAAGAGATGCTACTGTGCTTTTTTTTTTGCCAGACAGCCGGTGTGTGTACAGTCCAGGTGAGATCATCGGTGATGTGTATACCAAGGAACTTGAAACTACTCACCCTCTCAACTATAGTCCCACTGATGTTGATCAGGACGAGCCTGTCTCCGTTCCTCCTGCAACCCATGATCAGCTGTTTTGTTTTCCGGACATTTAGGAAGAGTTTGTTACTTGGCACCACTGTGTCAGCGTGTTAACCTCTCCTCTGTAGGCTGTCTCATTACCACTAGGAATAAGGCCGATCAATGTCCTGTCATCTGTGAATTTGATCATCAGATTGGAGCTGTGTATGACAGCACAGACGTGGGTGTAAAGAGAGTAGAGAAAGGGACTCAGGACACAACCCTGGGGAGCATCTATGTTGAGGGTCGGAGGGGCAAAAGTGTGGGAGCTCATCCTTACCACCTATTGGTGATCCGATAGGAAGTTTAGGATCCAACTGCACAGGTGGGGTGCAGGTCGAGGTCTCTGAGCTTCCTGTCAGGTCTGGAGGGAATTATGGTGTTGAATGCTGAACTGTAGTCCAGGAACAGTATTCTAACATATGCATCCCTCTTCCCCAGGTGAGTGAGGACAGTGTGTAGTGCTGTGGCTATGGTATCATTGGTAGACTGGTTCTGTCAGTAGGCGAATTGTAGGGGGTCCAGTGTGGGTGGTAGCCTGCTCCCGATGTAGTCTTTAACTAGCCTCTCAAAGCATTTGCTTATAATTGAGGGGAGTGCGACGGGGTGCCAATCATTTAGGCATGCTAGCTTAGTTTTCTTAGATACAGGGACAATGATGGACAATTTGAAATAGAAGGGCACTACACACTGGGAGAGGGAGAGATTAAAAATGTCCGTAAACAGCTGTTCCGCCCACACTTTGAGGACGCACCCTGGGGTGCTGTCTAGCCCCGCTGCCTTGCAGCTGTTGACATGTTGACATTCTACATACCTCAGCCTTGGAGATGACCATGGTGCCGGTCTTGTTGGTGGCTCTCCTCGGGGGTTCAGTCTCATCAACATCAAATCCATCGTAAAAATCATTTAGCTCATCTGGGAGCGAGGCAGAAATGTTGGTTGTGTTTCCTCTTGAGGTCCATGATGGTGTGCAGTCCTTGCCATATGCTGCGTGTGTCATTGTTGCAGAGTTATGACTGGATTTTGTCCCTGTGTTGCCGTTGTGCCACCTTGGTGGCTCTGTGTAAATCATAGAGGCATCTCTTGAGCTCCTGTTGGTCTCTGGAGGCAAAGGATTTATCCCTTGCACTGAGAGCAACACACACTAAACTATTTATCCAAGGCTCCTGGTTTGGGTAGGCCCAGACTGATTTTTGGGGGACAATGTCGTCAAAGCACTTCCAAATGAAGCTTGTGACCACCTCTGTGTATTCAGAGATGTTCTCAGCTCGACATACCTCCGAGGTGATCTATCGAAGCAGTCCTGTAACATTGGGTCTGATTGGTTGGACCAGCAGTGGATGGTTTTCACTGTGGCCGCTTCCTGTTTCAGTTTCTGCCTGAAGGCAGGCAGGAGCAAGATGGAGGAATGGTCAGACTTTTCAAATGGAGGCTGAAGAAGGGCTTTGTAGGCATTGCGGAAGGGAGAGTAGCAGTGGTCGAGTATGCTTCCTCCCTGTGAGCTCACCTCGATGTGCTGGCAGCACTTCAGGTGAGCTCTAGTCAGTGACACTTGGTTAAGGTCTCCAGTGATGATGAAAGCAACCTCTGGGTGTGTGGTTTCATAAATATTGATGAAACGGCCTGGTATGGGAACACCAATGCCTTTGAATAGAAAATCCTACAAACGGTAGTGGATTTGGCCCAGTACATCATGAGTAAAGCCCTCCCAACCATTGAGTCCATGTACATGAAATGCTATCGTAGGAAAGCAGCATCCATCATCAAAAATTTGGCTGAGCTTTGTCATAACAACAACCTCTCATTCAATATCAGCAAGACCAAGGAACTGATTGTAGACTTTAGGAGAGGGAATCCAGAGGTCCATGAGCCAGTCCACATCGCAGTTGGAGAGGGTCAGTAACTTTAAATTCCTGGTTGTCACTATCTCAGAGGAATTGTCCTGGACTCGTCATATAAACGTAATTGGGAAAAGAAGCATAACAGCGCCTCTACTTCCTCGGGAGTCTGCGGAGATTCGTTATGACATCAAATACCTTAACAAACTTCTACAGGTGTGTAGCAGAAAGTGTATTCACTGGCTACATCAGTGCCTGGTATGGGAATCTGCAGAGATTCAGCATGACAGTTAAAACTTTGTCAAATTTCTATAGGTGTGTGGTGGAGGGTGTATTGACTGGCTGCATTATGGCCTGGTGTGAGAACACCAATGCCTTTGACTGGTAAATCCTGCAAGAGGTAGTGAACTCAGCCCAATACATCACAGGTAAAGCTCTCCCAACCATTGAGCACATCTACATGAAACATTGCCATAGAAAAGCAGCACCAAAGATCCTCACCATCTCCTCTTTTCTTGCTGCTGCCATCAGATAGAAAGTACCAGTGCCTCAGGACTCACACCACCAGCTTCAAGAACAGCTACTATCCCTCAACTATCAGGCCCTTGAACAAAAGAGGATAACTACACTCATCTATTGAGATGTTCCCACAACCAATGACCTCACTTTATGGACTCTATGTTGTTATTTCATGCTCTCATTATTTATTGTTATTTATTTATATTTACATTTGCACAGTTTGGTGTCTTCTATGCTCTATTCGCTCGTTCATTGGTCCTGTTTACAGTTACTATTCTATAGATTTGATAAGTATGCCTGCAGGAAAAAGAATTTCAGGGTTGTATGTACTCTGATAATAAATTTTACTTTCTTTCTTTGGTGCCCATTATGCCTAACTGGCATGTAGAGCAGCAATGAAGGACCTCCACTTCTGTTTGTTCTGGGCTAACTTCTGGATGGTACCCCAGGTGTAGTTCAGGGTCTTCATCTCTCCCTCTACAGTTCGACGCCAGGTATTCTTGGATCTTCCTCTTTTCCTCTTTCCTTCTGGTGTCCAATGGAGAGCTATACGTGTGATGTTGTCAGGGTCCCTTCTAAGCACATGCCCGATCCAGCTCCATCACCTTCTCATGAGGCCAGACTAAGAGTGATCCACTGGTCCTCCAGGTTGGGGGTTGGGCACAGGGCTAACAACCCAGTCCCGGAAAAAGGCTTTTGTTATGGAAACAGCAACAGGAGGAGCCAAAACTACTGGGTGTGATGGGCTTTCAGAGTCATCGGTAGATACTTGTATGAATGACAGTGGTGAAAGCCAAAATATTACTTTGAACTTTGATAATTTCTCTGGACACAGGTAACCAGAATTGTACACAATACTCCAAATTTGGTCTCACCGATATCTTATATAACTTCGATGTAACATCCCAACTCCTGTGCTCAATACGTTGATTTATGAAGGCCAATGTGTGAAAAGATCACTTTACGACACTCTCTACCATGACACCACTTTCAGGGAATTAAAAACCTGTCCTCCCAGATTCCTCTTTTCAACCACTCACCTCAGTGTGCTACCATTCACTACGCAAGTCCTACCCTGGTTTGTCCTTTCTTGACTAAAGAGGTGGTGTTGAGGGACTAAGTGAGATCATCTGTTATGTGCACTTCCAGAAACTTGGCTCTTCTAACTCTCTCCACTGAGGAGTGGTCAGCCTGCATCTTCCCAAGTCCACAATCATCTCTTGGCCAAGTTGTTATTGCTCGCCTCATTCTACTGCTCTCCCTCCTCTCTGTCTGCCTCTCGTCGTCATTGATGAGGCCAACCACAAACTCGGTGATTCATTTGGAACTTGATCTAGCAGTACCGTCATGCATCAGCAGCATGAACAGCAGTGGACTGAGTGAGCTGCCGGGGGGGTGAGTCGGTCCTCAGCGTGAGGGAGTTAGAAATGTTGCTGCCAACATGAACATACTGTGGTCTTACTGTCAAGAAGTCCAAGATACAGCTACAGAGAGAGGTGTTGAGACCCTTTGAAGAGAGTTTGCCCACCAGCTCCTGAGGGATGATCTATTAAACACCAGGCACCATTTTCCAGATGGGACAGGACGGAGTGGAGGGCAGAGGCTATAGCAGTGTCAGTGGACCAATTTGAGCCATAAGCAAACTGCAAAGGCCATTTTACAGCCTATTTTCCCAGCTCGTCAGGTCACGCTGTGAGCTTCGACAGCCTTCTGCACTGTCCACTACAGCCGCAATCTCTGTGTCACCTGCAACAACCTGACAACAATCACTTAATGCCTTTGATCAATCTACAGAAATGCTTCGGGGAAATCTTTGTTTGAATGGCTACAAGGACCTCACCCTAATGTCAGCCCCTTCGTGAGTGTCCTTTTGCTCACTGGCCCAGCGACTGAAAAGGTCAGTTCACTTGTGTTCATCCATTCTGCAGTGATTGCCTTCAACCACTCAGCAAATCTGTCTTCTCTCTCTCGGTTATATTTGCTTTGCCATTCAAGTGTGGAATTTCATGTCTCTGCCATAACTCGGATCTATTCCCATCTATTTGTCCGATATATTTCTACTCTGATCAATATAACTGATCATTTTCCTTGCAGAACCAGCCATCAATACAAAGCATCAATAATGCTACACTTTCATACTTTATTCACTGTTCGCTCTGTGTACCTTCTGCATTCTCATTCCCATTCCATTTCATTTGCTTCCGTTAGGAACAATAAGATATGGAACAACAGGCATCACTTAGATTCTCTGTAATGACATCCTTACTGGTGGACTTGGTCCCTTTGTCTGCCTGTGAGGATGACAGGAAGGTAAGTCACAGCAGTCCAAAGGCTGGTCAGTAGGTTAACAGGCCATTGTAAATTGTCCTCCTTCCTCCCACTGGTAATATGAATTGCCTCTCCAATCGTGGGCAAGGGTAGATCAGTTACTGATACTAACAACCTTACTAACATATGACATTGCTGTCCCCTAATAAACCTTTTGTGTACATCCACGGGTGATCACTACTGCCATCAGCCATTTGACTGACCTGGATAGTGTCCTTACCAGCTCTATAATCTAGCTGGAATTCAGATAGGAGGGCGAGGATGTTGCCGTGGTCTCTGCCTGTTTTTGGTGGGTGACTCTCACACCTTCCTCCCTTTTTAGGACATTGCCTCCAGCCATGGTTTGAGAGGGCACAGCTGCAACATACCATCTCCGTTACGTTTGTGCTGATGGAAGTGTGAACTGACCAAGATTGGAAGGTCAAACTTGAAGTCAGAGTGCAGGGTTAGTTGGGGGATTCTTAGCAATGTGGAGGAAGAGCAATCTTGGGATCCACATCCATAGATCTCTCAAAGTTTCCGTTCAAGCTGATACGGTGGTTAAGAAGACATATGGTGTGTTGGCCTTCAACAGTCATGGGACTGAGTTCAAGAGCCACAAGATAATGTTGCAGTTCTACAAGACTGTGGTTGGACTGCACTTAGAGTATTATGTTCAGTTCTGATTCCCTCATTATAGGAAGAACATGGAAGGTTCAGAGAGGGTGTAGAGGAGACTTACCAGGATGCTGGCTGGATTAGACATTAGAGGATAGGCTGAGCAAGCTAGAGTGAAGGAGGATGAGGGGTAAATGGATAGAGGTGCATAAGATCATACCAGGCATAGATAAAGTGGATAGTCAGCTATTTCTTCCCAGGGCAGAATTAGCTAACGCAATGAGCCTAAAATCACATAATTTTAGGGTGATTCAAGGAACTTATCAAGGGAATAGCAGAGGAAGGTTTGTTGTTTTTTTTTTACACAGAGAATGGTGGATGCATGGAATACACTGCCATGGGTTGTGATAGAGGCAGATACACTAGGCACAGTTAAGAGACTTAGATAGGCCCATGGATGAAAGTAAAATGGAGGTTTATGTGGGAGAAAAGGGTTAGATTGACTTTAAAGTTGGTGAAAATGTCAGCACAACACCTTGAGCTGAAGAGCCTATACTGTGCATTTTGTTCTACGTTTTAGGAAAGCAATTTACACTTCAATACTTTCTCCAGTTTACCACTTTCAAACATTAAATAAATTAAGATAAGCATTCTTGTCGAAAGTTACATTTTCCTTTCTTCCATGGTTTTCCCCTTTTCCATACATTGGTTGCTTTCATCCTCTCCATTGTACTATAGACATCCTGTCTTCAACCATATCAGCTACAATTGCATTTGAGTTCTTATTACCTACTTTTTTTTTCTTGCTGAAGGTATCAGAATCTTTTAATTACACTGAGAGAAGAATAAATTAAACTAATTTATGATCGTGCAAAATGCAAAAAGCGAGGGATTTTGTTTTCTGATAACACAATATGCAAGAATTCTTCAACAGCTCTGATTTTGAAGGTATAAACTGTCGTCTGGGGATATGTTCCACCCCAAACCTTAGACAAAACACTGCAGATTCTTTCAGGGGCAGCCCTTTTTCATTGTTGTTTCACACTGCTTCAAGAGTGACACATGAACTCCTCAGTAATTCATGTGTGTCCAGTACTTCAATCATTTATCATAGGAATGCTATTTCCAACTTAGATATGGAGACTTTAGTCATGGCTCTTCTCTGAAAGAACCCTTAAGCAAACCCTGACTGAACTGAAAACACAAAAGCATCAAAATTATGTGGAAAAGCTGCTGAAACAATGACTGGCAAATTGATGTAATGTACTTTTTTTACTGTAAACATGTACTTCACTGTTGTTGCTATTTTATCTGTTACAATCAACAAATTATTACATAATTAAATGGATTAAATAATATTTAAAATTAATTACTCCATAATATTTTATGAAACTAACAACAGAGTAAATGTTGATGCCAATGATTAGGGTAAGGTTGTGACATCAAGTGATTGTGTATTTTCTGACTGATGGACAAATATCTGATTACAGGACATTGGTAATGAAGTAACCTGTTTGTTCTCCGGAGACAGACGGCCTGTGCTGAGCTACCCACCAACGATACCCAAGTAGGGTCGAGTTATTCACCAGTGATGAGCTGAGCCAGGCACATAAAGAAGTTACAAAGGCAGTTTAGCAACTGTATTTTGTGGAGAGTGACCAATCCCCCAAGTCTTTTTTTTTAAACCATCTGCAAGTTACATAAAATAATACTTCAGCACACCCACTCACCAATAACATTCACAGAGCTCCAAAACTTTCAAGATAAAAAGGTACCACCTATCCTCCAAACAACCCATCCTAGATATTCCTGATGAAGGGTCTCCGCTCTAAACGTCGACTGCTTATTCCCATGCTGCCTGACCTGCTGAGCTCCTCCAGCACATGGTGCGTATTGCTCTAGGTTTCCACATCTGAAGTATCTCGAGTCCAATCTAGATTGTTTACTCCATCACCAGCAAACAAAAAAATACCAGCATTATCAGCAACCAAAGCCACTTCAAAGACATCAAAACTTCTCCCTTCCTCTAGTTCCCGTCATCCATAAGGATGAATCACATTAGACTACTTGTCACCTGCAAGGTTCCCTCAAAGTCGTTCAATATTCCGATCTGAAAATACACAGCAGTGTCTTTACGGCGGATATGCGCGATTGTAGTAGCTCCGTCACCCATTTCGGGGCATCTTCTAAAATACATGAAAGAGAGGGAAAAGATGTCCCTCGCATTCAAAGAATATACTAGAATTTCCAGTGATTTTAAATATCAAATATTTGGCTATTTTGGTTCTTCGTATTATTTTACACAAAACACAAACACTAGAAATAATTTTATTTGACACATGTAAAAGTATTGTAGCAGTTTTCGGCACAATCGTGCAGTAGCGTATATGATCTCACGTTTATAAAGCAGTGACGCAAGGTAAGGCGTTTGTCCATCTCTGCCCTGTCCGGAAGGTCATGTGGTCGGTCGGGCCTCTTTAGTTAAAAAGGAGGCATGAACAGGCATGGCAAAGCACTGGGAAAGTTGACCTTGTATTTAGATATGAATGATGTTTCACCGGAAAGCGTTAAAGCACACGTGAAGGGCAAAGTCATTACAATAACCGGAAATAGGGCTGAAATTATGGAAGAAATCGATGGGATGATAAGATGCAACTATCACGGGTTCACTAATAAATTTAGCCTCCCGGAAGGAACAGATCCAAACACTTTGAAACTCACTGCTCTGGATGGCTGTACTCTGGTTGTAGAAATTGCCTATCGTGGCGTTCCCGTTAAGTCTAAAGATACTTCTGACAAAAAGGATTCGCTTTTTGCCACTTGTTCTCGGGCCACCCACGACCCACGCCACATGAATAAGGCAGATTCAGAACGTGAGTCAGCAATGATTGAATGCTCGTCACCTAGCAACACCAACGGGAAAGCTACAAGTCGCGGGGTGCACGTCGTTTTTGAGGCGTCCTCCATTCCAAGCGCCGCCGCGGCACCCATTCGTCGTGTGTCGCTCAGCCTGGACGGGCCGTCCGTCTTTGTTTTTAACAATCAGTCCAGCTCCCAGTCTATCGAGATGTCTTCTGCTGGAAAGATGGCAACTGAATAGCAGTCGCCTTCCTCCCATGACCTGGTGCAGAATTTCAGTCCGCGTTAAGTTGCCGAGGACGCACCAAATTCACTGCTATTGAACTTCCATAACGGTGTTGCTTCCTTTCTGGAAACGTGACAATGGCGAGACCTTCGTAAAACAAAAGCCGAGCGCAATGGAGAATAAAATTCATCTCCGCAGGCGGGAAACGTAATTTCCAATTGAACTTTAAATGTGTCGAATATAAATTTCTGCAGTTTTCAGCCTCTTACGACTTGTGGTTTTGCAATCGTTTTAGCGAGGGAGTCGATCAGTGAGTGCGCTGTTTGTCACTAGGTTCAATACGTCCGATCAAGGGAGAAATCCAGGATTTTCATACTTTTGGGATTGGAAACGTTTGCCCACAATATGCGACTGTTCAATAAAATTAAGCCTGGGCATTTATTGCAGTTGTTCAAATCCATTCATATCTCACATATAGATAAATGAAGTTATATACCTTAATAAATGATTAAACCTTTTGTCATTGGACTTGGATTTATTTTACCTTTGGCCAGCGTTGAGAAGCATTTTTCTCAATGAGTAAACGAACAAGTATACAATAGGAATTCTGCAGATGCTGGAAATTCAAGCAACACACATAAACGAACAAGTATAATGTTTTTGTGTTATTTATTTAACGGGGTTCTCTTTATCTAGCTTTAGGACCTGCATAAACATCTGATCACATTTTAGGTCATATTTAGCAGAAATAGAGGAAATTCTAAAGGGCTCACAAACTTTCTAGTACCATTGTATTTAAATTTCCCTTAGATGTTGAAACCTAACTAGCATCCCCCACTTCTGCTGGCAGCTCTTTCTACAGGCTCACATCCTCTGATTGAATAAATTTAACTTTTCCCTCTTAAACCAGGATCTCTTGTTCGAGTCTCACCCATTTGTTAGTGGGGGAAAAAACTTCATTGTTTACCCTACTTCTTATCAAATCTCCCCCCATTCTTCCACCCTCCATGGAACAAAATCCTAGCCTATTCAACCTTTCCCTATAACTCAAGTCCTTGAGTCCTGGCAACATCCTGGTAAATTTTCTCCGCACTTTTTCAATCTTATTGATCTCCTTCCTCAGTTAGATTACCAGAATTACATGTAGTACATAAATTGGAACTCCCACCATCTTATACAACTTCAACATAACATCCCAACTCTTTATTCAATACTTTGATTTATGAAGGCCAAAGTTAAAATATCAAATTTATTATCAAAGTACCTATACGTCACCATATACAATACTGAGATTTGTATTTTTGTGGGCATACTCAGTGAATCCAAGAACCATAATAGAATCAATGAGAGACCACACCCAACAGGACAGACAAACAACTAATGTGCAAAACACTACAAACTGTGTAAATACAAAAGAAAAAAGAAATAATAATAATAAATAAGCAATAAATATCGAGAACATGAGGTGAAGAGTCCTTGAAAATAAGTACATTGGTTGTGGAACACTTCAGTGACTGGTAAGTGAAGTTGAGTTGTGGTATGAGTCCTCAGATTCCTGTACCTGATGGCAACAGTGAGAAGAGAGTATGGCCTGGGTGGTGGGGGTCCTGGCCTGATGATGGATGGCGCTTTCATGTGACAGTAATGTAGATGTGCTCAGTAGTGGGGGAAGGCTTTACTGTGAGGTACTGGGCCATATCCACTACTTTTTCTAGGATTTTTCATTCAAGAACATTGTGTTTCCATACCAGGCTGTGACGCAGCCAGTCAATGTACTCTCCACCACACATCTATAGAAGTTTGTCAAAGTATTATGTGCCTTACCAAATCTTTGCAAACTTCTAAGGAAGTAGAGGTGTTGTCTATAATAATTGCACGTACGTACTGGACCCAGGACAGATCCTCTGAAATGATAATTTTAAGGAATGTTAAGTTGCTGATCTTCTTCACATTTGACCCCACCAATGAAGACTGTCTCATGGGCCTCTGGTTTCCTCCTCCTGAAGTCAATAATGAGCTCCTTGGTCTTGCTGACATTGTGAGAGGTTGTTGTGGCACCACTCAGCCAGATTTTCAATCTCCCTCCCATATGGCGATTTGTCACCATCTTTGATTTGGTCTATGACAGTGGTGTCATCATCAAACTTAAATATGGCATTGAAGTTAAACTTAGCCATACAGGCATAAGTGTAAAACAAATAGAACTGGGGGCCTAAGCACACAGCCTTGTGGTGTGTCTGTGCTGATGGAGATTCTGGAGAAGATGCTGTTACCAATCCAAACTGACTGGGGTCTGTAAGTGAGGAAATCGAGGGTCCAATTACACAAGGAAGTAATGAGACCAAGGACTTGAAGCTTATTGATTAGTTTTGAGGAGCTTATAGTATTGAATGCTTGACTGTAGTCTATAAAGAGAATCTTGTTGTATGCATCTTTTGCTGATTTGATGTTCCAGGGTTGAGTGAAAAACCAGTGAAACAGCATCTGCTGTAGACCTTTTGTGCCAGTAAGCAGACTGGCCAATGTGCCAAAGGCTCTGTCTACCTGTGACACCACTTTCAAGGAATTATGCACCTGTATTCCTAGATTCCTCTGTCCTACCATACTCCTCAGTTCCCTACTGTTTACTGACTATGTAATATTCTGGTTTGTCCTTCCAAAGTGCAACACCTCACACTTGTCTGTATTAAATTCTGTCTGCCACCTTGAGCCCATTTCTCCATTTGATTCAGATCCCACTGCAAGCTTTGATAGCCTTTTCACTGTCCACTATGTCCTCGATCTTGGTGTATGGGGAAAGATTCAGCTTAGAAGTGGAGGTTTGAAAGGGCTTTACTGGCATAAAGGGGCACACTATATTCTGAAACTATTCTCTGGTGAAGGTCTCTGGAACTAGGGAGTAGTTTCAGAATGTAGGGTGCCCATTTACGCCAGTACAGTAATGAGGATGAATTTCTTCTTTCAAAGAGTTATGAAATTTTCATCCTTAGCTGTGAAGGCTGAATCATTGACATGCACTACAATGGTGTATTGTCTTCTATGTGACAAGAAAATCTAAAAAGTGGATGCAAAAAGTCTGAGAATAACCTGCCATTTTTGCATTTATTAATAAGATGCAAATATATTGCATTGGAAAGGAAATTTCAGCACTTCAAGATTCAGACGATATTGTAATCAGGATGGTTTCCCATAGTGCTGTTTCTGAAGAAAAGGCTTTAAACAAAAATTAAACAAAATTAGAGCGTGTGGGATTGCAGGTCATATATGGCACAATTTAAGGGCTGATTGGGAAAGAGAGACAAGGAATGAATGGGTTATTTTGGTTGGCAGACACTGATTTGAATGAAACTGCAGGGATTAATGCTGGGTGCAAACAGTTCTCATCATGTCAATGATTTAGTTGAAATAATAATAAGAAAAACTATTAATCTCAAGTGGCAAATTCTTTCGTTACAGCAGCATCATTTAAAAACACACTTAGTATTGTACAGATTTAACTAATAATAAACTATAGAATAATAAATATACACAATAATAAGACCACAAGACAAAGGAGCAGAAGTTGGCCATTCGGCCCATCGAGTCTGCTCTGTCATTTTATCATGAGCTGATCCATTTTATCCTATTTAGTCCCACTGCCCCGCCTTCTCACCATAACCCTTGATGCCCTGGCTACTCAGATACCTATCAATCTCTGCCTTAAATACACCCAATGACTTGGCCTCCACTGCTGCCCGTGGCAACAAATTCCACAGATTCACCACCCTCTGGCTAAAATAATTTCTTCACATCTCTGTTCTGAATGGGCGCCCTTCAATCCTTAAGTCATGCCCTCTCGTACTAGACTCCCCCACCATGGGAAACAATTTTGCCACATCCACTCTGTCCATGCCTTTCAACATTCAAAATGTTTCTATGAGGTCCCCCCTCATTCTTCTAAACTCCACAGAATACAGTCCAAGAGTGGACAAACGTTCCTCATATGTTAACCCTCTCATTCCCGGAATCATTCTAGTGAATCTTCTCTGAACCCTCTCCAATGTCAGCACATCCTTTCTTAAAAGGAGCCCAAAACTGCCCACAGTACTCCAAGTGAGGTCTCACCAGTGCCTTATAGAGCCTCAACATCACATCCCTGCTCCTATACTCTATTCCTCTAGAAATGAATGCCAACATTGCATTTGCCTTCTTCACCACCAGCTCAACCTAGAGGTTAACCTTAAGGGTATCCTGCATGAGGACTCCCAAGTCCCGTTGCATCTCAGAACTTTGAATTCTCTCCCCATTTAAATAATAGTCTGCCCATTTATTTCTTCTGCCAAAGTGCATAACCATACACTTTCCAACACTGTATTTCATTTCCCACTTCCTTGCCCATTCTCCCAATCTATTCAAGTCTCTCTGCAGATTCTCTGTTTTCTCAGCACTACTGGCCCCTCCACCTATCTTTGTATCATCAGCAAACTTAGCCACAAAGCCATCTATTCCATAATTCAAATCGTTGATGTACAATGTAAAAAGAAGTGGCCCCAACACGGATCCCTGTGGAACACCACTGGTAACCGGCAACCAACCAGAATAGGATCCCTTTATTCCCACTCTCTGTTTCCTGCCAATCAGCCAACGCTCTATCCACGTATGTAACTTTCCCGTAATTCCATGGGCTCTTATCTTGTTAAGCAGCCTCATGTGTGGCACCTTGTCACACATGAATTTACCAATAATAATTTACCAATGCGCAATAATAAAGCACAAAATAATAAAACAGAGACTATTGTACTATGATGTGTGTTCTCTTGTTGCACAGAACTGAACTGTTGTATATGCTTATTGCATTTGGTAAGAAAGGTTTTCTGTAATGATCATTGTGACAGTGGATCTGAATGAGTCTGTTCGAAAGGGGGCTCTGCTGCTTATTCGGTAGGTCATGGAGAGGATGTGCCAGATTGTCTATAATGGATGACAGTTTGTTTAGTGACCTCCTATCCACCACTAACTCAAAAGAGTCCAGGTTGTAGCTAAGGATGGATCCAGCCTTTTTGGTGCGTTTAATTAGTCACCAGCTCCGATGCTGCTCCCCCAACATAAAGCCGCAAAGAAGACTGCACTCCTTACAACAGACTGGTAAAAGATCTCCAGCATCCTGCTGCACACATTGAAGGATCTCAGCTTCTTTAGAAACTAGAGTCTGCTCATCCCCTTCCTGTCAACAGCCTTGGTGTTGGTTTTCCAGTCACATCTGCTGTCGAGGTGAACACCCAAGTATTCATAATCCTCCACCACTGCAACCTCTTCTCTCAGAATGCATACAGGACTCATCACAGTCCTCTTCCTCCTAAAATCAATCACCCTCTCCCTGGTTTTGGCCACATTCAGCAGTGGATGATTCCTCCTGCACCACAACACAAATTTGAAGGAATGAAGTGTGATATATCCAAGTTTACAGAACAGCAGTGTGGATTATAAGGATGCAGAGAAGCTTCAAATCAAATTCGGCTTACTGAATGGATGTAATATATATGGAAGAATGTGAGGTCATCATCTTTGGTAGAAATGTAGAGTAATAGTGAGAGTGTGAAAGAACTTGATATTTTAAGGATCTGCATGTTTTAGTGTGCGAATTTCTGAAAGCTAACACAGAGGTACAGCAAGCAATTAGAAAGACACACAATATGTTGTCTTTTATTGCAAGAAGATTTAAATATAAAAATGAAGGTGTTATACTGCAATTATATATGGTCCTGATAAGAATGTACCCAATGCCTTAATCTCAAAAATGACACATTTGAAATAGAGGGAGTACCGTGAAACACAGAAAAGCATTTCAGGGTTTGACAGGATAGATGCACTGACAACGTCTCGCCCGGCTCCAGAGTCCAGAAGACTCTCAAAAAAAGGGGTTGTTCGTTCGGGATGGAGATGAGCTGTTCCTTCACCCAGAGGATAATAAATCTCTGGAATGCTCTACCCAAGAGAACTGCGGAGGCTCAGTCACTATATCTAAAACAAATATCTTAGATTACGTATTAAAGAAATCAATGGAAAGTACAGCAAAGGTAAAAATCAACTACATGATCTTATTGAATGTTACAACAGAGACAAGGAGCTGAATAGTCTGCTACTTGATCTTGCATTTACGACTACAAGTAACACTGCAATTCCACACCAATTCTTAAAGTACTGAGGTTCTTCCATGCATGACGCCAACCTAGCTGTGTGCAACAGAAAGGCCTTGCACAGGCCTTTCCTCTTTCCACGTTCTCACCATTCTGGTAGAGGGAGAGGAGAGAGAACATCTGTAATCACAAAACAGGAAAGATATCATTTACGAGACATGGTGCACAGGAGATCTAGTGCAAGAACTAGAAAATTGTAGACATGAAGGACTGGTTAAAGTGAGGTTATTTCCTTTGGATTAGGGAAACTTAAGTCAGATGTATTGAATTATGACAGACTTAAAAATAGTAAATACGGACCGAAGTGATAAACAGTACTTATGTTAATATGGTTTACAGCAGAAAGAATTAGTTCCAAATCCTGAAACTGACTTATTGATTAATATTTCAGAATGCTGTGAGAAAATTAAGGGCTCTCTTCATGTTTAAGCTGAGAGCAGAATGACAGGGAAGCATGTCTTTTTGAAACGTTTCACCCTGACTTTTATTCTCTGACCTCCAGTTTTTTGAGGGTCCGCAAAGCTATACAGTAGTGATCAGCAAGGCTCCATGTGTCTCAGTTGTACAAGTGACTCCTATATCACAGCAGTTCCGGTAACTGAAGTTCATCCTTACAGAATTCACAAATCATGACCAAACATCTGTGATATCAAATAAAGAATTATTCTAACAAGATTTAAGTGAAAAAAGTGCATAAATTCTCATTTCTCAATGTATATGCAGAAGGTAAGACGCAGCTTTGTGTTATGGTAAAATGTTTACAAGAAATGGAACCCACCTCCCCACTACCTTCACCTTAAGTGGAGGTCACCTGTACTGAAAGCTGTCGATAGGAAATATTAACAGAAAGGAGCTATAGAGCTGAAGCCATTAGAAAGTATTCTTTAGGTAAGTAAACCATCAAAGAAACTAAAACTGGGAATCTCTCTGTACGTTAATTTGCACGTCTTCTCCTGCCAAGACACCGCTTTCCTGTTTCAGCAATGAAAACAGAGGTAGCAAAGTTTATATTTTCCCACTTGAAATGGAAAGGCATAAAGTGATATGTAATTCCATTAAAACACACTTTCCAACTGAGGTGACTTCCCCCATTAAGGTGAAACCTCATTGTAAGTGCAGCCCCAATGTTACAACTGAAGTTGTGTTTGACCACATGAAATGTCATTCAGAGCAATGACTCTGTAACATATTAAAATTATATCAGACAACTGCCACACAAATATGACAAGAGATTGGCAAGTTACCAAAGCACTGATCGTGCAGACCTTAAATCAATGGCAGCTTTCAGCTATTAGCAAATAGAGGGGATTTACTTGTAATTAAGCATGAAGGGGCTGCCCTCAGTCAGTACCATAGCCAATTACCTAATAGCTGTTGGCAGAGGCAGCTATGAAAAATGCTGCAAACAGAAAAGATTGCCCTGGTTAATCACCAGTCTAGCCTCACAGAAAGATGAAAAATAGCACAAGGTTCTTTGGGCTGCTTCACCATACTTATGTGATCATGGCTGATTATCTACTTCGTTACCCTCTTCATTACCCTGATCTTGCCTTCTTCCTATAGCCACAATATCTGTTAATATATCCAGCTCCTTCTTGAATATACAATATCTATAAAAAGTATTCACCCCGTTGGAAGTTTTCACGTTTTATTATTTTACAACAGTGAATCACAATCGATTTAATTTGGCTCTTTTTGACACTGATTAACAGAAAAAGACTCTTTAATGTCAAAGTGAAAACAAATTTCTGAAAATTGGTCTAAATTTATTGCAATTATTAAACTCAAAATGATTGCGTAAGTATTCACTTCCTTCAAGTCAGTATTTAGTAGATGCACCTTTGGCAGCAATTACAGCCTTGAGTCTGTGTGGATAGATCTCTATCAGCTTTGCACATCTGGACACTGCAATTTTTCTCCATTCTTTACAAAACTGCTCAAGCTCTGTCAGATTGCATGGGGATCATGAGTGAACATCCCTTTTCATGTCCAGCCACAAATTCTCAATTGGATTGAGGTCTGGACTCTGACTTGGCCACTCCAGGACATTAACTTTGTTGTTTTTAAGCCATTTCTGTGTTGCTTTGGCTTTGGCTTTATGCTTGGGGTCATTGTCTCACTGGAAAACAAATCCTCTCCCAAGTTGCTGTTCTCTTGCAGACTGCATCAGGTTTTCCTGTAGGATTTCCCTGTATTTTGCTGCATTCATTTTACCCTCTACCTTCACAAGCCTTCCAGGGCCTGCTGCAGTGAAGCATCCCCACAGCATGATGCAGCCACCACCACGTTTCATGGTAGGGATGGTGTGTTTTTAATGATGTGTGGTGTTTGGCTTACACCAATCTTAGTATTTAGTCTGATGGCCAAAAAGTTCAATTTTGGTTTCAACAGACCATAGAACTTTCTTCCAGGTTACTTTAGAGTCTCCACTTGCCTTGTGGCAAATGCTAGCTGAGATTTCATGAGAGTTTTTTTTCAACATTGGCTTTTTCTTTGCCACTTTCCCAAAAAGCTGCAACTTGTGAAGCACCTGGGCAACAGTTTTTGTATGTGCAGTCTCTCCCATCTCTGCCACTGAAGCTTGTAAATCCTCCAGAGTTGTCACAGGTTTCTTGATGGCCTTCCTCACTAGTCCCCTTCTTGCACGGCCACTCAGTTATTGAGGACGACCTGACCTAGGCAGATTTACGGCTGTGCAATATTCTTTCCAGTTCTTGATGACTGACTTAACTGTACTCCAAGGGATACTCAGTAACTTAGAAATTTTCTTGCATCCATCTCCTGACTTGTGCTTTTCAATAACCTTTTTGCAGAGCTGCTTGGAGTATCCCTTTGTCTTCATGGTATAGTTTTTGCTGGAATACTGACTCACCAGCAATTGGACCATCCAGATACAGGTGTATTTTTACTACAATCAATTGAAACACTTTGACTGCACACAGTGATCTCCATTTAACCAGTTATGTGACTTCTACAACCAATTGGCTGTACCAGTGATGATTTGGTGTGTCATGTTAAGGGAGGCAGGGTGAATACTTATGCAATCAATTATTTTGTGTTTTTTATTTGTAGTTAATTTAGATCACTTTGAAGAGATCTGTTTTCAGTGACACAAAAAGGAATTTTTCTGTTGATCAGTGTCAAAAAAAGCCAAATTAAATCCATCATGATTCAATGTTGTCAAACAACAATACATGAAAACTTCCAGGGTGGGGGAGGTGAATACTTTTATAGGCACTGTATTTAATGACCTGGCTTCCACTGCCTTTTGTGGCATAGAATTCCACAGGTCCACCATGTGAGAAAACTTCTATTCTCAATTTTAAGTGACATACTCATTTGTTTTTGTGAGAATTCCTCATTCTTCTATACCACTGTGAATTTAGGCCAAATCTTTCCTCCCTTGCTAACCTACCATCTCAAAAATCAGTTCAGTAAATCTTCGATATACTCCCCTCTTTGCATGACTAACCCTTCAATGGTTCAATTTAATATCAGAGAATGTTTACAGTATACAACCTGAAATTCTTACTGTTTCGGACGAGCACTGACGTAATGGCAGCGGAACTATTGGGACTCTGGGACAAGGGGAGCCATCAGTTGTCCATACTTTCCAGGAGGAGGGGAGTGTAGGCGAGCATACCAGATCAGAAGCTGAGTTTCCTGCAGCTGGGGGCAGAGACTTTAAAGACAAGTTGCTGTTGTTTCTGTGGAGCGAGGGGAAGGAGTGCTCCAATGTGAAAGGTCTAGTGAGTCCTCCAGCAAAGGGTGAGCATTCTGAGTTGGTAGCAGCCCTTACCTCCCCGGCGAATAACTGGCCAAGTGCCCAGCTTCAAAGTCCCGGTTATCATAGGCTCAGCACGTTCTCGGGAATAACGCCCACCCACGGTGGGTGAGAGGAATATGAGGCAGCGGCTGGTAGGGAGTCTGAAGGGGCTGACTGTGGACGTATTGAGATCCTCAAAGGCAGGGAACCCATTTGCTGCTTCTGCGGGCTACATACAAATACTAGAAGATGGTTTTGGTGTGACGGGAATCCCATTGGAGCTTATAACGGGGTTTTAGAACATGTTTCAGGAGAAGAGGGAGAAACTTTTCATCTAAATGTTTCGGCTAGAGAGGCAGCTGAGTTGTTTGCTGCCTTGGGGGGGGGGGGGGCGGGTGGCATTCAAATGGCTGAGGCGAATCAGTTCAGACTGGACCAAGTGACAAAAGCCACATAGTCACGGGTCATGATTGCTTGGTGTCTCTGAATGTCTTGTAAGATGCACCCTCTTCCTCATTTGTTGAGCTGATGAGAGGAGTAAGAAAAGGGGAGAATGCGATGGAGGCACGGGGGGGCCTCCGCCAGCAGGGAACAGTCCTCGGTAGTAGCCCCCTTGGCTGAAGTGACCACTGGCAGCCCACTCCGGGCAGTGGTAGAGGAGCTCGTGGCAGAGTTTAGGACTGAGACATCCTGGTTGCTATTGGCGGGTGTGACCAGCCGACAGGGAGTCAGACCCCAGAGGGGACGGACTAAGCAGAGGCTGTTAGTGAATAGAGTCTGTCGAGAAGGGGAGTGACCGCTATTGTGTGTTATAACTGTGATGAAGAGGGACACTTCAGGTGGGAGTGTGAAGGACAGGAGAACCCTCGGAGAGTGACCCCCCTGGGGTACCTGAGGGGAGAGAGACATTGGGAAACTTAGAAGAGACCCAGTGAGGGAACGGCCTGGCATCTCAGGGGTGGGAAACATATTCCCAGCAATATATGAAGAAACGCCCTAAAGCAAAAAAACCTATTCCTGAAGGCTTAGTGGGACCAGGCTCCAGAGTATCGCAATGGATCGAGGGTACTTATGCTAGGGTCATACTTGACACAGGCTCTCAGGTTACTCTGCTGTACCATTCATTTTACAACCAGTATTTGACATATTTACCCTTGATGTCACTCAGTGCACTAGAGATCTGGGGTCTTCATACAGATGATTATCCGTATGATGGCTACTTGTCATTGAAGCTGGAGTTTTCGAAGGCAGATGTGGGAGTAACTGAGGTCCTTGATAAATTAGTGCCAGTTTGTCCAGACCCAGTTGAGAAGCGCAAAGCTTCAATCCTTGTGGAGACAAATACTCCTGTTGTGAGGAGGCTAGTGGGAGCCTGCAAGGAGACAGTTGGACAGAGCTTTCCGAAAACATTGTCCATTCACGCTGTGCTCTGAGCTGCTTTTGAAGAAGTGTGTGGCCACACTGGGCTGGACGATGAGGATAAACAAGGCACTGCGTGGTAAACCCAGTACAAATCAGACGTGTTACGGCCTAGGGAGGTAGCTAGAATGATGGGAAACCACAGATTTCCCAGAATGCCTGAGGCTGAGACCCTCCTGGTGGATACTCCGGAAGACCACGAAGAGGAGTCAGGCTTCCCTGCTGGGGTACTGGTGAGGCCCAAACTGCAGGAGCCCTCGGCCCTCGGTTGTACCAGTGAACAGGGTGACAGTGAGTGTCAGGAACACTTCGGAGCGGGAGGTCACCCTCAGGCGGGGGATGCCACTGGCGAACCGCTTTCTGGCGATGGTAATGACAGTGCCTCTGTGAAACAAGCCCCAGAGAAACTCTCTCTGAGAAAGGGAAAGTTGGCTGCCAGGTCATTCAACTTTGGGGACTCCCCGGTACCTGGAGTTTGGAAATGGAGGTTGATAGAGAGAATGTTGAAGCTGGAAGACGTCTTTTCTAATGACGAGTTTGTTGTGGGTTGTTCCAAGAGCACTTGCCACACCATCCAGGTGACAGAGGACACCCTGTTCAGAGAAAAGTCACGGCGACTGGCATCGGCAGAGCAGGAAGACGTTTGGCAGCATCTGTGGAAGCTGAAGAAAGCTGGGATCATCACCGAGTCCAAGAGTAGTGGCCAGGAAGAAGAATAGAAAGGTACGGATGTGTGTGGACTATTGGACTCTGAACAGATGCGCAATCTCTGAGCAGTATACGGTCCTGAAAATTGAGGACGGGCTGGTCTGTCTGAGTGGTGCGAAGTGGTTCAATGTGCTGAATTTGAGGAATGGGTATTTTCAGATCCCCATGAGTGAGGCTGACAAAGAAAAGATGGCATTCATATGTCTGCTGGGATTCTCCCAATTTGAAAGGATGCCCCAGGGCATATCAGGAGCCCCTGCGAACTTCCAGCTGGAGAAAACGGTGGGGGTTTGAACTTGCCTGAGGTATTGGTGTACCTGGATGACTTCACAGTGTTCGGGTCCGCCTTGGAGACAAGGCTACTGAAGGTGCTGAGCCGCCTGAAAGCTGAATGGTTAAGACTTTCCCTGGATAAGTGCCAGTTCTGCATGATGTCTGTCAACTATGTTAGGAACATAGTCTCATGGGATGGAGTAGCTACAGGTCTGTATAAGATAGAGGTGGTGACCACATAGCCAAGGCTCCAGACTGTGAGCACCCTGCGCTATTTCCTTGAATTCTGTGGGTACTATCAGAGGTTTGTGAAGGACTACGTGAAAGTGAGTTACCCTTTAAATCAGCTTCTGTGCAGGTACCCTTCCCTTAGGGAAGAAAGGCAGGAAGACAAATGGATAAGATGGTAAAGATTATCCTAGCCCTTCGGAGCTTTTTGGATCGAGATAGGATGTGAAATGTGAAGAGGCCTTTTCAGTCGCTAAAGGAGCTACTGACAAAAGAACCCATGCTGGCTTTTGCAGTCCCTCGATTGCTGTATGTACTGCATATGGATGCCAGCAGAGAGGCTTTAGGGGTGTTCTGTATCAGGATCAGGGCACAGGGTTGAGACCTGTCGTATTTGTCAGCCGGAGTTTGTCACCCTCTGAGCAAAACTACCCCACAAACAAGTTGGAGTTCCTGGCCTTGAAATGGGCCGTGGTGGATAAGCTAAGTGACTATCTATAAGGTGCCAAGTTTGAGGTAAGGACAGACAACAATCCATTAACTTATATCCTGACCTCGATGAAACTGGATGCCACAGGCCATCGGCAATTAGTAGCAATGTCTGCCTATGACTTCAGCCTGAAGTACCAGCCGGGGAATCGGAATATTGATGCCAATGCGTTGTCCCAACGTACGCATGAAGGCTGGACAGGGACGGAGAGTGGGAGAGCATGCCTGCCCCAGGAGTCAAAGCCATGTGCCAGTTTTCCGTCACAGGGAAAGCAGAGGAAAGGCAAGGGCAGAATCAAGCAGTCGATCATTTGGGAGCTTCTGATGGTCCATTCCACAAGCTTAATGCAACCTGACTGCTCTGAAGACAAAGCAGTTGCCAGAATTGAGCCCTGGGGAAGTAGCAGCCACTCAGTGAGATGACCCGTGCATGGGCACTGTTTGGTCAGCGGTTGCAGAAGGGGACATGGCCCATGTGGACAAGATGAAACACTCTGCAGTGTCTCTGCTACTGAAAGAATGGCCCAGATTGGAGCTGAGGAACCAGATTCTCTACTGGGTCACGTTGCCTCCAGACAAGCCTTGGCGTTCCCAGCTGGTTCTGCCTGAGAAGCATCAGAGGATTGTTTGATTCCGATCATTTGGGGGTTGTCAAGAACTATGGATTGCTCAGAGATTGGCTCCACTGGCCTTAAATTAGTCGGAAGTCAAAGAGTATTGCAAGTCGTGCATTTGATGTATACGGAGGAAGATGCTGCCTGTGAGGGATGTTCCGTTGTAGAGCGCAGGACCATTTGATCTGGTGTGTATGGATTTCCTGTCGAAAGAGCTAGATGTCAGCACCATGGCGATTGTCTTGGTTATTACAGATCACTACACCAGATATGTACAAGCCTTCCCTACCGAGTATCAGAGGGTGTCCACCATGGCCAAAGCGTTCTGAGAGAAGTGTTTTGTTTATTCTAGCCTACCCAGGTGGATTCATCGCGATAAGGGACAGGATTTTGAGAGAAAGCTCATACATGAGTTACTGAGCATGCTTGGAGTTGAGAAGTAGAGAACTACGGCTTATCACCTGCAGGGTGATCCCCAGCCCGAGAAGTTCAATCAGACCTTGCTAGACATGCTCAGAACCTTGGAGATCAGTAAAAAGAACAAGTGGAGTCAATATATTGGACATCTGGTCCACTGCTACAACTGCACACAGAATGAAGCTACCAGGTTCTCGCTGTATTATCTAATGTTTGGGCACAAAATGAAGTTGCCTATTGACCTCTGTTTTGGGACTGGCAAGGAAAATCAGGCGGCGCTGGAGATTTACCGTCTGTGTGAGATGATGGGACTTTCGAGAGACTTTGAGACTTTTACGTAATTCTTATTGAATTACCATATTGTTTTGCATTGTTGTAACTATATGTTATAATTATGAGGTTTTTGTCAGTTTTTAAGTCGTTTTGTCATGTGTTTTCGTGATATTCTGGAAAAACACTTTATCATTTCTTAATGCATGCATTACTAAATGACAATAAAAGGGGACTGTGTGTCCTCATAATCATAATACCACAGAAGACTTACCTGAAGTATGTGTCTAATATGAGAAGGGAGCTGAAAAAGTCTTATGAACTAGCTGAGGTCTCGGCTACCAAGCAGAATCAAGGAAATAATAGGAGGTATGATCAAGGGGTTAGGTTCTCCCAACTAATGCCTGGAGACCAAGTCGTCAAAGAATCTGGGGCTACCTGGGAAGCAGAAGTTGGCTGACTGCTGGGTGGCTACACCCTATGTAGTGGAGAGTCAGGTGCCAAATGTACCAGTTTTCTGGGTGAAACCAGAGGATGGGAATGGTCCTGTCATGATTCTCCATCAGAACTACCTTCTACTTCTAGCACAGGAGCCTGAACTGGACCCTACACCTAGTAAGATGATTCTGTGGCGACGTGAGGGAACCGAAGGACCAGCAGTGGTAGGGATTAGACCAGACCCCACCCCTGAATGTGATAAGGACTTGGACGATGAAGAAATGGGGGTGTGGTATATGCTGCTCTTTGCAAACTCCCCAATCATTGATGAAAAGATTGTCAGTCCTTCTCACGCTGAGGCGGGTGAAATGGTGGGGGAGAGGGATCTAGCAGTGGACAGGCAGGCTTGCTGCTGGACAATGGAGGGAGACGGGGCTCTAAAGTAACTAGGAATGAAGCTGAGCTCAGCCAAGTGACAGAGGGATCTCAGTTGCCAGAAGGCATGAGTAATGGGTAGGGGGAGGCCTGGCCATGTAGGCAAGAAAGATCCCAAGGAGTGCCTGAAACTGAAGAAGAAGATGATGAAAAAAGGTCTCAAAGGGTCTGGAACTCTCCAGATAGGCTGGTCTATGTCACACTGGGGAACCGAGTGCTGTGCCTATCCCCCAGTGAGATATGTCACTGCCATTTACAAATGGATTGGAGGTCCTGACATCACAAAATTCCTTAGAAAACTGTGTTATTAATGAAGGGACGATAATTATTTTTGGTGGGGGGAGAATGTAACACCCTGGTTCACATTTTTACTGCTATGCTGCAGGTATTTCATTTTAGCAGCACAGTAAGAGCAGCTTGTTCTGCTTTCAGCCAGTGACCATCCAGTTTAATTCCACTTCCCATTCCCGTTCCGATATGTCCAAACATGGCCTTCTCCACTGCCGTGATGAGGCCACACTTAGGTTGGAAGAGCAACACCTTATATTCCATATGGGTAGCCTTCAACCTGATGGCATGAACATCGATTTCTCAAACTTCCGGTAATGACCCCACCCCCCCACTTCACCATTTCCCATACCCTTTTCTCTCTCTCACCTTATCTCCTTGCCCGCCCATCACCTCGGTCTGGTGTTCCCCCTCTTTTTTTTCTTCCATGGCCTTCTGTCTCTTTCACTAATCAACTTCCCAGCTCCTTACTTCATCCCTCCTCCTCCAGGTTTCACCTATCACCTGATGTTTCTCTCTCCCCTCCCCCAACTTTTAAAACTACTCCTCAGCGTTTTTTTCTCCAGTCCTGCCAAAGGGTTTCAGCCTGAAATGTCGACTGTACTTTTTTTCCAAGACGCTGCCTGGCCTGCTGAGTTCCTCCAGCATTTTGAGTGTGTTACTCGGATTTCCAGCACCTGCAGATTTTAAAAATGTAAGCACGAGGAATTCTGCAGATGCTGGAGATTCAAGCAACACACGTCAAAGTTGCTGGTGAACGCAGCAGGCCAGGCAGCATCTCTAGGAAGAAGTGCTGTTATCTGCAGACTTTCTCTTGTTTCTGCTTTCAGCCTGTTTGGGCTGTTGTTGAAAATAAGGGATGGTGAGGAATGTGTGTCATCCAATTAGGGTGGTGGAACTGGGAGAAGGTTCGAGAGAACACTAGGGGGAGAGGTTTTGTGAGGGACTCTATGGTTGGTCTTGGGTTTTTTTTGTTCGGCAGGAGATGAAGAGAGAAGATGCTCGAGAGAACTGGTCATAGGATTCAACCCGGTGGGGGACCGTGATTCGATGGAGCCAGGTGCTGAAATTGACTGAGGATCGGTGAGTATGAATTTTGGGGAGAGTTGAGCTCCAATTTGTGCACATTTGACTGTTTAATTATAATGGACCCTTTTTGTTCTTTTCTTTACTAACCCTTTATTTAAGACTCATAAATATAATTCCTTTACTCATATGCAGTGTGCTGTCTGTTATTCCTTGGCACTGAGTTGTAACAGGGTTGCAAATTACACAGCATCCACACAAACCGGGGTTTGTGGTGGGAGAGCCGACTCAATCTCACAGGTTTGGCGGGACCAGAGAGTGTCTTCCATGGACTTATGCAGCCAAGGAAACCAGCAGGATTTCATGTTATTACATCATTTATAGTAGATTCAGTGAGTTCTCCACTATTGACATTGGGGTTTCTTAGTCCGTATTTCCATTTTGTTTTTCCTCCTCATTTTCTAAAATTGTCAGTTGCATTTGCCATCCTGTAATCTTCCCTATTGCCAGTGTGCTGTCACTCCATTTAGTAAAGTTCTCCAATCTGCAATCACCAGTTCAGATCTCATACCTTTGCAGTTTCCTTTGTTCAGATTCAGAACCTGAGTTTCTGATTCGATCAATTTCCATCTTAATGATTGTTGCTCTTCCCAAAGGAACTATGCATAATATGATCGTCACATATTCCTTCTTCAGCACATGATACCTAGAATGTTTATTTCTCTAGTTAGTTCAATGTATTTATCTAAAAAAAACATCATTACCCTCCTTTTCCATGGCATTTTGCTAATTTGGTTTGGCAAATCTATATTAAAGCCTTGCTGTGTCTTATCTCTTCCCTTATTGATTGTACATTGTTATTTTTCTGTTGCCCTGCAGCTCCTTTGCGATGTTTTCCTCTTTAATAACAACTATACTCCATCCGTTTTCTCTTTCTGTCTGTCCTTCCTAAATATTCAGTATTTCTGCAAGTTCAGTTCCTATAGTTGGTCACCCAGAGGCTTCATAAGAACAAAAATATCATAATTTAAGTTTATGTAACATATGTTGGCATTGATAATTCATCTACATTTATTATGCTAGCCTCCTGGCCCTACATTTACCCGATATGTGACCCTACAGTTTTTCCGGTCCAAGGTCCCAACCTGCCAGTCCACAATCCTACAAGCAGAAGGCTGGTTACTTTTGAATCTGTCACCCAACAAACCCGAGTACAAAGCCCCAATTTTGTAAACTTTTTCTATAACATATTAACAATTATCCAAGTCACCGACAGTATCTCAGTATAGACGCCCTTCACCACTCATCTCCAACGTATCAAGATCTCTGCAAGTATCCTGATTTTAGCACCACACGACATCTGACTCCCCACAGACCATTTTGAAGTCCCAGTATCCCAGTTCCCTGCGCCATCTGAAAGACCTGGCTTAGTCCCAGCTTTAGATATATTCTGGGCATCACACTTAAACTAAACAGGGCCTTGCTTACATTTATTAGGACGGCACCAGAGATGAATGATTTCAAATGTGTGAAGAGGCTAAAGAACCTGAATTTTTCCCCAGAAGCATAAATGGTCTGCAGATTTCATGAAGAGTTTTAACGAAAGACATCTCTCCTACCTTCTCCATTCTCTCAGTGAGAATTTGAAATTGTGATTGCCATAAAATTCCCGACTAAAAAGATTTTTTCCTGATCTTGCATCAATCCGTGCAAAATTATATACAGTATGTGAAATATCTGTAGTCTTAGTTTTCAGATATAATTACTGCAATTATCTGGTTTTAATATTCCTTCCAGAACAGAGCATCCAAGACTAGATAACCAAATACAGCTGTGAACCAACCAATGTTTTACCCAGATTTAATGTAATCCCATTGCTCTTTTTATAATAGTATTGAATTTTCTAAATTAGTTTATTTGATCACAACGCTTAAAGTAATTAGAAAAGTACAGCACAGAAACAGGCCCTTCGGCCAATCTAATCCATGCTGAAACCACTTAAACTGCCTACTTCCATCGACCTGCGCTGGGACCACAGCCCTCCATATCCCTACCATCCATGTACCGATCCAAAACTTGCTTAAGCATTGAAATTGAACTCAGATGCATCACTTGTGCTGGCAGCTCATTCCACACTCTCACAACCCTGTGAGTGAAAAAGTTTCCCCTCATGTTCCCCTTAAACTTTTCACCTTTAACCCATGACCTCTACTTGTAGTCCCACTCAATCTCAGTGAAAAAAGCCTTCTTGCATTGACCCTATCTATACCCCTCATAATTTCTTCAGAACTATGTATATATAAATTTTATACACATGGCATATTGTGTGACAGTAAGTTTACCATCTCTCCATGGTCTTATTTCCAGTTATTACAATTCCACTTAATGGGAATTGTAATAACTGGAAAATGGGAATAGATCTGCAAAATAAGAACATAAGCATAGGATATAGGAGCAGAATTAGGCCATTTGGCTCATTGAGTTTGCTCCGCCAATTCATCATGGCTGATCCAACTTTCCTCTCAGCCCCAGTCTCCTGCCTTCTCCCTTTATCCCTTTGTGCCCTGACCAATCAAGAATCTATCAACCTCTGCCTTGAAAATACATGAGGATGGTGCGGCTCCAAGGAGGCAAATCATTTTCATATTTTTTGGGATTGCCCTAAATTAAGTCTGTTTTGGGAAGGTATTCATAGAACATTAGTTAAGGTACTTAGGTCCCAGATACCTCTGAACTTTGAGATGCTCTATTTGGGGCATGTATTGTTCCTTGAACATAAGGAAGATATAAAGTTGCTGCAGGCCCTCTTAGCGGCAAGTAAGAAATCAATCACTAGAAAATGGCTAAATCCAATACCACCTACATTAGAAGATTGGTACGAAATTATCTTGGAAATATTTAAAATGGAAAAGTTGACTTACTCCCTGAGAACTCAAAAAGAAAAATTTTATCAAATCTGGAATAAATGGATTGAATATATAACCCCAATGCGAGCAGACTTTAGATGACTCTCCTGATGATTTATACTGCTCTTCTCATCAACACAGTAATATTGCTAATGTAAGCACCCCTAGTCTAAATGTTTGTTTTTTTTTTGTTTTCTTTTGGAAAATAGAGAATTAACACAAGTAAAGGGAAAGATTTGGGAAAGGGATAAAAAAATGAAAAAATTAAGTAAATAAGTACATAGGGATTGGATAATTATGTCTGCGGGCAGGAGCAAGCATGAACAAATTAGGATATAAACACCTACAATGGTTGATACATAGGCTTATATACAACATTTTGGACCAGTGGAAATGGTCCAGAAGGGTTATATGGAAACTATTATTACCATTTTTCTTAACAACTAATTCCATTACTTAGCCTAATAGGTTAGATTTACCACAGTACATAATTATCTATTTAAATGTTTATTTTCCTTTTATATCATCTCAATGTGTACTTAAGAATGTATAAATAATTGTTTTATACATATAAAAAAATGGAAAAGGTTATATGTGTGAAAAAAGTACATGATATTTGTGAATTCCTTATCCAAATAAAAATAAAATTAAAAAAAAAGAAAATACATGAGGACTTGACCTTCACAGCTGCCTGTGGCAAAGAATTCCACCGATTCACCACTCTCTGGCTAAAGAAATGCCTCCTCATCTCCATTCTAAAAGGATGCCCCTCCATTTTGAGGCTGTGTCTTCTGGTGTTAGACTCTCCCACCTTAGAAAACATCCTCTTCTTTACCTAAATTGATGCAATCCTTTGAACAATATGGTCAATTATCAGGATACAAGATCAACATAGATAAAATCCAACTACTTTCATATAACTATAGCCCACCAAGAGAAATTGAAAGTAGATATCCTTGGGCATGGCAAACAGAGTCCGTCAAATATTTGGGCATCATTATGCCAAAAGATTTGGCAAGATTATCAGAATGCAATTATCAGCCTATATATAAAAAAATTAAGGAAGGTATAACAAGATGGAACCTAATTCCTTTTCTTGGTCTCAGTTCAAGGATTGAATCTATTAAAATGAATATACTGCCCAGACTGCTATATCTCTTTCAGACCCTACCAATAGAGATTAATCAAAATCAATTAAATGAATGGAAGAAGATGCTATCAAGATATATATGGCAAGGTAAAAGGCCTAGGGTTCGTCTCAAAACTTTGCAATTAGCCAAGGAAAAGGGGGGATGGGGCCTGCCTTCTCTTAGAGATTATTATTTTGCAGAACAATTGAGAGCTGTGATATGCTGGAGCAACCCATCATGTGATGATCAATGGAAAAACATTGAGGAGAGGATACTTCCTTCCCATCCCCATACAGGCAATTTTGGCTGATAACAACCTACAAAGTTACATAAATAATATTGACAACCTGTGGGTGAAATGGACTCTTAAAATATGGAAAACTATTATAAAAGAATATAAACTAGAGAGAAACATTGCAATTCTTAAATGGTGTGCGTATGTCTCTGGTTTTACGCTGAATAAAGTGGATGCTAGATTTAAGGACTGGACAGCTAAAGGAATAACAGCTATTTGCAATATAATGAAAGAAGGAACACTGTTCAGTTTTGAAATGCTCAAAGAGAAACACTTATTAGAAAAACAAGACTTTTACCGGTATTTACAAATGCGATAGTATGTTAAAAGAACGGTTAAAAATGTAACCAAGGACTCCGCCTTCCGCCTGTAGACGTGTAAGACACAGTTTTTTTCTGTCCGCCCTTAATTTCTCCCTTTTCCGACTCAAACTTTGAAATTTTAACTTTATTCAGTCGGATTTTGTAGAGTGACAGTTATAATTATGTCTAACACAAGAAGCACCAAAAGAAATCCTGAAGCAGCCACCAGTAAACCTAAAAAAGCTGTCGAGACTTCAGAGGAGCCACCCTGGGTAGATAGATTAGAGTCTCAATTCAGCTATATCTTTACTGGATTAACTGAACTAAAAGAAAGATTTCTCCCTTTGGAGGAAGAAATTGACTCTTTGAGCCTTGATCTTAAAGAGGTGAGTGGAAATGTGGCTGATACTTCTTCCCGTCTGGAAAAGGCTCAACAACGGATCGTGAATTTGGAGACTCGCTCTCATTGGAACAATATTTGAATTGTTGGATTAAAAGGGAAATCGGAATCCGCCGACATACTGGATTATTTTGCGAAGATGTTTCAATCTTTATTTTCGGAGGCTTGCGTGGAACTGCCGGAGATTGAAATAGCTCATAGGGTTGGTGCTCTTAAATCCTTGGATCAAAGTAAAAACAGGCATGTCGTTGTGCGCTTTCTTCATTTCAGAGACAAGGACTGTATTATTAAGCTTGCAAGAAAACAAAGGTTGTTCAAATTTCAAAGCTCTGAGATTCGTTTTTTCGAAGATTATCCACATGAAATTGTTCAGAAATGTTTTGGATTCGCAGCTGTAATGCATTAGGCTTATCAAAGACAGTTACATCCATTTCTTCAATATCCAGCTAAATTAAGGCTTTTCGTCAGAAATGCTGGGGTTCGTTTTTTTGAGGATCCGGCCGAAGCATTGCGTTTTATTAATTCTCTCCCTGAAGAGTCCGAAGCCTTAAGTTTAAATGATTTACAATTGTTTGATTGTCTCGTGACGTAAGGAATGATGAGGTTGGAAGATTTGATATGTATAGAAAGTCTTAGCCTTAAAATGTACTTTTGTCTCTGATATAGACTGGTTTAGATGGGTTTAACTTCAGAAGATTAAAGTGGGAACTGTTGAAAGACTGTAGGTAACTTTGAGCCATCTAGAATTTCTTTTTCTGTTTGCAGCATTTAAATGAACGAATTGCTTTTTCGCTTTGTATGCTTTTGCTAAGAATTTTTAAATAATTATTCAGGTTTCTTTACGTTTTAGAGATAGATTTAATAATTTAAAGATGGCGATTGTTTTTCTCCTGAGCAAATATTTCAAGAATTTTTTTTTGGACTCGTTTTTTTCCCTTATCTAATATTATGAAGGTTACTTTCAAAACTGAAGGTCATTTCTAATAACTCTTCTTTTCAACACAATTGTAATGAGCTATATGTCAACTGTAATGAGTTGCATATCCGGAAGAGGAAGAAAGATTATTCTTTCCATCTTTACCCTTTATTCAGGCAGGTGGAGTTTTTAATTGCTTCTTATGCATTCTTTGGGGCTTGCATCGATTGATAGTGACTTATTTCCAGGCTTTATAGGTTGGGTGGGTTCTCTCCTTTTTTCTTTTCTCATTTTCTATCCCCATTATGGAATTCTGGAGCATACGCAAATTATTATTATTGTTGTTCATCTCCACCATTCTTGATTACCTTATCCTGACATGCGTCTAATTACTTTCTCTAGATATAAAATCTCATGATGATATTTAAACAGTTAAATATTTTAAGTTGGAATGTCCGTGGTTGGAATCATCCTATTAAGCGTAAGAAAACATTTAAAACTATTAACCGATTCCAACCTGATATAATTTTTGCACAAGAGACGCATATCAGGTTCTGTGATAAAAATCGATTATTTAAATTTTGGAAGGATCTGCAGTTTCATACAAATTCTCAAAGTAAAATTAGAGGTGTTTCCATTTATACTGATCCCAATATTCCTTTCAATCAGGAGGATATTATATCTGATACCAATGGTAGATTTTTGATTGTTAAAGGAACAGTTTACAACAGGAAAATGGTTTTGGTTAATATATATGGACCAAATGTTGATGATCCCTCATTCTTTAAAGATGTTTTTGCTCTATTACCTGATCTAAATGAATATATGTTATTAATGGGTGGTGATTTTAATACTTGTTTAAATCCTTTAATAGATAAGTCACCATCCAAACATCAACTTCCTAATCACTCTGCATCACTTATTAATTCATTTTTAATTGATTATGACTTAATTGAAGTTTGGAGACATATGCATCCTAGTGATAGACAATATTCCTTTTTCTCACATGTGCATAATAAATATTCGAGAATCGACTATTTTATAGTCGACCCTCGACTTCTAGTTAATGTTCAGAAATGTAAATATGATGCAATTGTTATTTCTGATCACGCTCCCTTAAACTTAATATTTGATTTGAAAAATGTTGCTGCTACAAGACCACCTTGGCGTTTTCCAGAACATCTGTTACAAAGCTCAGAATTTGTTGAGTTTATTGAAACTCAGATAAAGGAGTTTTTTCTCTTTAATACTAGAGGAAACGTCTCAAAGTTAGTAATTTGGGATACATTAAAAGCGTATTTACGTGGTCAGATTATTTTGTATTTAGCTAAACTGAAGAAATAGACAAGAATGGAATTAGATAAAATTTCTAAACAAATTAAAGAGTTAGATAACATCAGTGCAATTTCTCCAAATGTTGATTTGTATAAAAGAAGAGTGGAATTACAATCACAATATAATTTATTATTAACTTATCCTATTGAAGGATATTTACTTAAATTGAAAAGTTAGTTTTATATTTTTGGGGATAAAAATAAAAGGCTCTTGGGTTCCCAATTAAGGGTGACTAGAGCTAAAAGACAAATTTTAAAGATTCATAAAGATAATGGAGATATAGTAAGTAATAATGAAGACATTAATAATATTTTTCAGGACTTTTATTCTGATCTTTATAAATCTCAACTCCTTGCAGATTCCTCCAAAATGAAGGCTTTTTTACATAAGATTAAATTTCCTCAAATTACTGTTGAAAATCAACAGATCCTTGATGCTCCAATTACTGAGCATGAAATTCAGAAAGCTGTGTTGTCATGCAATCAGGTAAAGCTCCTGGACTTGATGGTTATTTGGTAGGATTTTACAAAAAATTTGAAAAATTACTTTCTCCATATCTTTTGGAAATATTTCATGAATCTTTTGAGAAGGGTAATTTACCTCCTTTTTATGAAGCTTCTGTTTCCTTAATCCTTAAGAAAGATAAAGATCCTACTGAATGTTCATCATATAGACCTATTTCACTATTAAATGTGGACGCGAAAATTCTTCCTAAGGTAATGGCTAACCGTTTGGAAACTATTTTAACTAAAATTATCTCTACGGATGAAACAGGCTTTATTAAAGGCCGTTACTCTTTCTCCAATGTTCGGAAATTGATGAACATTATATACTCATCACTATCCAAGATACCCCAATGTGTTATTTCTCTTGACACAGAAAAGGCATTTGATAGAGTTGAATGGACATATTTGTTTAATGTATTAGAAACATTTGGCTTTGGTAATAATTTTAATAAGTGGATTCAAATGATCTACAAGAATCCTATTGCTACTGTTATTACTAATAAATTCAGGTCTCCTTTTTCTCACTGTCACGAGGTACTAGACAGGGAAGTCCATTAAGTCCTTTATTATTTAATCCTGTACTGTAGTCTTTGGCTATAACACTCTATGAAGCTAAAAATATTCATGGTATCTCTATAAATGGGACCACATGTAAGATTTCTCTTTACGCAGATGATCTTTTGGTTTATATTTCGACCCCTGAAGAATCTATTCCTAATCTTTTGGAAACATTAAATGATTTTGGAAAATTTTCTGGATATAAACTTAAATAAAAGTGAATTGTTTCCATTAAATGCTCCTGTTTCTATATATAACGATATTCCATTTAGCATTGTGAATTCTTTTAAATATTTAGGTATTATCATTACTAAAAAAATAAAGATCTTTATAAAGCTAATGTAGTTCCATTAATGGACTCTATGAAACAATTATTTTCTAGATGGAACCTGCTTACACTTTCTTTAATAGGTCATATTCATGCCGTGAAAATGAAGATTTTACTTAGATTTTTATATATTTTTCAAATATACCTATCTTTTTAACTAAAAAAATTTTGGTCAAATTGATTCTATTATTTTGTCCTTTATTTGGAATAATAAAAAACCAAGAATTAATAAGTATCATTTACAAAAATCTAAAAAAGATGGTGGACTTGCACTACCTAATTTAAGATCATGTTATTGAGCTGTTAATATTTGACAATTATGCTTTTGGTTATATTGGCTCGATAAGAGCCAAAAACCAGCTTGGATTAATTTGGAATTAAAAGCTATCAAACAATTTCATTTAACCTCTTTATTAGGAGATCCATTACCTTTACAACTTGCTAAAATTCCAGATTTAAATCTCTACCCTGTTATTAAACAGTCCTTATGGACTTGGTTTCAGTTTCATAACTCTTCTAATTTGAAACAATTTAAATTGCGCAGCTCTTTATATCGAAATTTTCTATTTAAACCATCAATAACCGATCCCATTTTTCTCTTATGGAGAAATAACAGGATCTGTTCTTTTGCAGATTTATTTTGTGGTGGTTGATTGATGACTTTTGAAGAGTTAATTAGTAAATATTCTCTCTCTCAGGCACATTTCCTACAATATTTTCAGGTTTGACATTTTTTACAAAAATACTTATCTAAGTTTCCATATAAGTAAGAATCTGATTTGTTGGATACCACATATTTTAAATATGAATCCTTTAGTGAGAGGTACCATTCATAGAATTTATAATTTATTTTTACTACAAAAAGGTAACTTCTCTCTAAAGATTAAACAAGTTTGGGAGAGAGAACTTAATATGACCTTTGTTAATGAAGATTGGTTGCGAGTTTTGAAAATGATTAATTCTTCTTCAATATGTGCCAGTCACTGTTTAATTCAATTTAAAATTGTTCACCATTATTATTTAATGAAGGAAAGATTATCTAAAATATTTCCTAACATAGACAACTATTGTGATAGGTGTAAAACTGAAGTAGCCACTTTGTCACATATATTCTGGTCATGTTCTTCATTAAAATCTTTTTGAAAATCTTTATTTTCTACAATTTCTAAAGCTCTGAAAATTAAGTTACAACCTAATACATTGACTGTCTTATTTGGAATAGTTCTGCATAATATTCAGGGTATTTCATCTTCAGACCAACATGTAATTGCATTTGTCACATTGTTGGCAAGAAGGGCTATTTTATTGAAATGGAAAGATACTTCTGTCCCTACATTAATTCAATGGTTTTCTCAAGTAATGTTATGTCTTAGCTTGGAAAAAATTAGAAGTAGAACTTTTGATCCTCGATTCAATTTTGAGAGAAGATGGGGCTCTTTTGCCAAATATTATCATTTAATTTGAATTAATTTATATGGTTTCCTTCCACTCTTATTTTATATAAATGTGAATTGGCAGTTGATGATTTTTCTTTTTTATTGATATAGATGATTGTAAGTTGTATTGCTCTGGGAGTTGGTTCCTAATGGGTTTTTTCCCCTCTTTTTTTCTTCTCTTTCCCTTGTAGTTACTGTTTTTTTTCTCTTTTAGTAGTTGGGGTTCTCTTTTTCCTTCTTTTCTTTATAAAAAAATTTTTTTCATTATCATATTATTCTTTTTTAATAAGTTTTTTCCAGCTTTATTAACTGTATATATATTAATTTGCTGTAATATTGTACCATTTTAAAGCTGTAGATTATGTATTAATAAAAATATTTTAAAAATGAAAAATGTAACCAAGGCAAGTACATGTTTGACAGAGCTATTTAGAAAAGCATATCATTCAGACAACGGTAATAGATTAATTTCAAGCGTGTATAAGGGTTTGTCAAATCTTAAAACACATTCAACTTCATACATTAAAACAAAATGGGAGAAGGAAGGAGGGATAATAATATCTGAGGAAGACTGGACAATAATACAGAGGTATCAATGGAAGTGTACCAGTTCACAGAAATGGAGGGAGTTCGGGTGGAAAAACTTGAGAAGATATTTTATTACACCCTCTCAGAAATCCCATTATGATAGTAACACCCCCCCCCCCCCCCCGTTTGCTGGAGAAATTGTGGAAATCAAAATGCAAACTATTATCTTATTTTCTGGGAATGCCCCATTATCAAAGACTATTGGAATACATAATTCCCGACAAGACATCTTTGAATGTGAAATACCCTTAGAGAGTAAGACCATATACTTTGGGTATATACCTCAAGAAAGGTTGAAAAGAGATAAATATTTACTGAATGTACTGCTGTTGACTGGTAAAAAGACCCTTACCAGGAAATGGTTATCACAGGAGAGCCCAACTTTAAATGTATGGATGGAAATTACAATGGACATTTACAAAATGGAGAAGATAACAGCATCTGTTAATCATAAGTTGGATCAATTTTATTCATACTGGAAAAAATGGTTTAACTACCTGATTTTATTCTCATAAGTCAATGAATATGTTGTAAAAAAAATATCACTCCCTACTCTGTACATAGTTTTCTTCTTTTGATTGTTCTTTCTTTCCTCTCCTTTCTGTAAGTGTATACCTCAGATAAATATGTGGAGATTTGTGACAAATATGATTATATGATATATATGTACAGTATCTGAAATACATCTTTTGGAAATGTTTGTTTAATGATGAAATTCAATAAGAAATAAATTACAAAAAAAAAGAAAACATCCTCTTCACATCCACTCTATCAAGGCCTTTCACTATTTGATAGATTTCAATGAGGTCACCTATCATTCTCTGAATTCTAGTGAATACGGCCCAGAGACACCAGATGTTCTTCATACAACAAGCCATTCATATTTGGAATCATTTTAGTGAACCACCTTTGAACCCTCTCCAGTTTCAGCACATCCTTTGTAGTAGCCCAAGACTGCTCACAATACTCTAAGTGAAGCCTCACCAGTGCTTTATAAAGTCTTAACATTACATCCTTGCTTTTATATTCCAGTCTTCTTGAAATGAATAGCAACACACATAAAAGTTGCTGGTGAATGCAGCAGGCCAGGCAGCATCATTAGGAAGAGGTACAGACGACGTTTCGGGCCGAGACCCTTCGTGTGTTGCTTGAAATTCCAGCATCTGCAGATTTCCTCTTGTTGCGTTCTTGAAATGAATGCTAGCATTGCATTTGCCATCTGCACCACGGACTCAACCTACAAATTAACCTTTAGGGAATCCTCCAAAAGGACTCCCAAGTCCTTTCGCAACTCAGTTTTTTGTATTTTCTCTCCAGTTAGACAATAGCCAACCTTTTCATTTCTTCTACCAAAGTACATGACTGTACACTTCCCAACACTATATTTCTGCTGCCATTTCTGGTCCCAACGTAGCCATGTAGTTATAAAGAAGGCAAGGCAGCACCTATACTTCATTAGGAGTTAGATGAGATTTGGTACATCAACAAATACACTCAAAAACGTCTATAGATGTACGGTGGAGAGCATTCTGACAGGCTGCATCACTGTTCAGTATGGGGGTGGGTGGTGCTGCTACTGCACAGGACCAAAAGAAACTGCAGAGGGTTGTAAATTTAGTCGGCTCCATCTTGGGTACTAGTCTACAAAGTACCCAGGATATCTTTAAGGAGTCGTGTCTCAGAAAGGCAGTGTTTATTATTAAGGGCCTCCAGCACCCAGGGCATGCACTTTTCTCACTGTTACCATCAGGTAGGAGGTACAGAAGCCTGAAGGCACACACTCAACAATTCAGGAACAGCTTTTTCCCCTCTGCCATCTGATTCCTAGATGGACATTGAACCCTTGGACACTACCGCACTTTTTTAATATATAAAATTTCTGTTTTTTGCCCATTTTTTAATCTATTCAACATACATATACTGTAATTGACTTATTTATTTATTATTTTATTTTGTTGTTTTTTTTCTATATTATGTATTGCATTGAACTGCTACTGCTAAGTTATCAAATTTCATGTCAAATGCTGGTGATAATAAACCTGATTCAGATTCTTCACACATCCTCCTAATCTAAGTCCTTCTGTAGCTTCTCTACTTCAGACCCACCTACCCTTCCACTTATCTTCATATCATCTGCAAACTTTGCAACAAAGCAATCAATTCCATCATCCAAATCATTGACATATAACATAAAATGTATCAGTCCCAACACAGATCCCTGTGGAAAACTACTAGTCACTGGCAGCCAGCCAGAAAAGGCTTCCTTTATTCCCACTCTTTGCCTCCTGCCAATCAGCCACTGATTTATCCATGTTAGAATCTTTACTGTAATACCATGGACTCTTAGCTTGTGAAGCAGACTTATGTGTGACACCTTGTTAAATGCCTTCTGAAAATCCAAGTACACAATTCTCCTTAGTTATTCTACTTGTTATTTCTTCAAACAATTTCAACAGATATGTCAGACAAGACATGGCCTTTGAGGAAACCATGCTGACTACAGCCTATTTTATCATGTGCCTCCAAGCACCCTGTGACATTATCCTTAATAATTGACTCCAACATCTTCCCAACCACTAGGTCAAACTAACTGGCCTACAGCTTCCTTGCTTCTGCCTTTCTCCCTTCTTGAAGAGTGGAGTGGCATTTGTTACTTTCCGGTCTTCTGGAACCATTCCAGAATCTAGTGATTCTTGAAAGATCATAATGTGCCACTGGTATTATCAAACTGCACATTTGTGGAGTGAATGTCTTCAAGATTAATGCAGTCAGCTTGACATGAGAGATAGAGAGAGATGTAGTCCTTTGCAGATTACTCCAGTGGAGAAGACTGTAGGGGCTGGAGATGGAGATGGCCCAAGACATAGGAAAAGGTTCAGCAGGTGTTACAGGTTCTGAACACAGGTATAGAGACCCTCACAAGTATTTCCCCTGCCAACCCTTCCAGCTCCATCCCATAGCATCTTTCTGCTCTATATCACCTCATCTGTCACCCACATCCCCACCTCCATCAACAAACTGAGTACATATTTCGTGTCACCTTCACTGTGGAAGGCAAAGGTATCATACCAGAAATAAGCAAACACGAGGAATTCTGGAATTCTTTCAGTTAGTCCTGACCAAGGGTCTCGGTCCGAAATATCGACTGTACCTCTTCTCAGAGATGCTGCCTGGCCTGCTGCGTTCACCAGCAACTTTTATACCAGAAATAAGACAGTGTCAGGGGGCAGAAGTTTGTCATAGAGATTACACTAAGGAGAAGGTGGTTGGGAAGCTGAAAGGTTTGAAGGTAGATAAGTTATCTAGACCAGATGGATTACATCCCAGGGTTTGGAAAGAGGTAGCTGATGAGATTGTGGAGGCATTAGTAGTGATCTTTTAAGAATCATTAGATTCCAGAATAATTTAAGACGGCTGGAAAATTGTAAATGTCACTCCACTCTTTAAGGAGGGAGGGAGGCAAAATACAGGAAATTATAGGCCAGTTAGCTAGACTTCAGTGGTTGGTAACATGTAGGGAGTCTATCATTGAGGATAAGATTTTAGGGTACCTGGAGGCACATTACAAAATAGGCTGAAGTCAACGTGATTTCCTTAAGGAGCTGGTTTGTTGCCAGTGACTGGTGGTTTTACACAGGGGTTGGTGTTGAGTCCACTATTTTTCATGTTAATGATCAGGATGATGGAATTGAAGGCTAAGTGGCCAAATTTACAGATGATACAAATATACATAAGTTGAGTAAACAAGGGAGTCTGCAGAAGGATGTGGACAGATCAGGGTAAGTGGCAGATGGAATACAGTGGAGGAAAGTGTATGATCATGTCCTTTGGTAGAACGAATAAAGTCATAGGCTATTTTCTGAATGGGGAAAGAATTCAAAAATTGGAGGTGCAAAGGAACTTAAGAGTTCTAATGCAGGATTCCATAAAGGTTAACTTTCAGGTTGACATGGCAGTGTAGAAGGCAAATGCAATGTTATTATTCATTTCAAGAGGACTAGAATATGAAAGCAAGGATGGAATGTTGAGGATTTATAAAACATTGGTCAGACCACATCTGGAGAATTGTGAGCAGGTTTGCACCTCATATATAGGAAAGGATATGCTGGCAATGGAGACAGTCCAGAAGGTTTACAGGAATTATCCTGGGAATGAAAGGGTTATGAGAAGCATTTGACAGCTCTGGGGTTGTACTCACTGGACTTTAGAAAAATGATGGGTGATCTCATTGAAACCCACTGAATATTGAAAGATCTAGACAGAATGGATGTGGAGAGGATGTTTCCATTATCGGAGAGTCTAGGCCCATAGGACACAGCCTCAGAATAAAAGGTTATACCTTTATAATAAGGATGAGAAGAGGTAGATAGAGGATGGTGAATATATGGAATTCATTGCTACATATAGCTGTGAAGGCCAAGTCACTGGTATATTTAAAATGGAGGTTGATTGGTTCTGGATTATTAAAGATGTCAAAGATTATGGGGAGAAAGCAGGAGAATAAAGTTGGGATGGGTATATAATGGCTTAATGAACTAAATGGCTTAATTCTGCTGCTATGTCTTATGGTCCATCACTTCTATCAGATCAAAGGTATACAGAAATTCTCAAATTCCTTGTGTAGAGCGGGTGATACACTATTGGTTACAAAGGCTCCACAGCTAAGCAAACTGATTATCTACAAGTAGAACGCAAATCTAATCCTAACATAGCACTACATTGTGAATAAGCCCATCAACTACATGCTTGGGGAAACTTTAGTTTTTGACACATGCTGTTGCACTGTCCTTTATGCTAAATAGAATAAATTGTGTTAAAAATGTGCACTCACAATTCACATACAAAATTAGAATCAAATTTGCACCCATAATACCGAACCAAAAGCCTAAAGGAGCCCATTTTGTGAGCAGAGATCTCTTCATATAGATTGTATACTGTATACATTTATTTTTCTTTTGGCCAGATATGATAAAGTCTGAATAGCATTTTCCCCAACTTTGTTGTTTCCCTTTTAATGTGCAAATGAGAACATTATAATGCTCTATTTTGTGATAAGGACTAGATTTATTTGGAGCAATCAAGAGCAGAAAAGTTTCAAGACCAAAATCAGTGCAAAGAAATACTTCCAATCAGTAAAATGTACTCTCAAATATTTAATTTTCAAAAGTCAACAGTATTGTAAGTAAACATTAGAACATTAATATTAGAATTATTTACTGCAGCTTCCATATACATATCCAAATATTTTATAGGATAGTAAAAAGGGAAGCTGTATGATGAAGAGTATTAGTGAGAACACTTACTAAGCAATATAATTTAAATATATTTGCTCTGCCAAAATTTGTTATGATGGAAAGGGTTTGTTCTCTATTAAACTACTCCCAATAACTTATTTTCACATCACTCCGGACACACAATAATATTTAATTGTCTTTCTATAATAAATGAAATTTGAACAACTGATACAGACCCTATGTGATACAGTGAAACAAGTAATCATGCTTGTACAAAACAAGTATATATGAAGAAATAGTAAATACATGGAAATAAGGAGGTAACAAATTAAGAAAAGGTAGATTCCAAAATGACTTAATAGCCCTATCCCAACAGCAACAATAATGCCCGATAAGGGCAATAATCTATGATCATTTGCATCAGAACTGAACAAAATGGAACTGTGAATATAATAGTCATATAGATTTCCCAACGTCTTCTTAAAACTATGCCTGTGATGCAGATTTATGGTCCTCAGAAATGTGTGGTTTCAGATAGAAAGAAGGACTGTAGTCCCCTGCGCACTGTTCGCAGCTCCTCTTCTTGCTGAAAGTGAACAAAGATATTATTTTCTCACAGTGACACAACAGAAAAGGTTCAAGATCAAAATCAGTGCAAAGTATTTCCAATCAGTAAAACAAACCCTCAATTGATTAAGAATAAGAATTAGGAACAGGAGAAGACTACATGGTCCTATGAGCCTTCTCTGCCATTCAACAAGATTATGAGTGATCTGACAATAATCTAAACTTTGCTTTTCTACGTACAACAGTGATTATTAACCGCTTGCTTATCAACAACTTATTTATCTCTGTTTTAGGAATATTCAAAGACTCTGCTTCCAACAAACTTTGAGAAAATGAGTTTCAAAGATTAGCCTTCTGGCAGAAAAAAATTGCTTCATCTGTCCTAAGGGCTACTCCTTACTTTTGAATGGTCACTTTTAGTTCTAGATTCTCCCACAAGAGGAAACATCCTTTCCTCACCCACCGTACCTAGACCCTGTGGGATTTTATGTTTCAGTTAAGTCACCTTCCACTGATCTAAATTGCTGCAAATACTAGTCTCACCAGCCCAACGTTGCCTCATTATACAACTTGCTCATTCCAGGTATTAGTTCCAGTCAACTTTCTCTGAACTGCCTCTGATGCATTTACATCTTACTATAAAGGAGACGACCGATACTCTAACTCCACATCTGGTCTCACTGATGCCCTATAATACTGAATTCTAGCTTCCTACTTATGTATACAAATGCTTCAGCAATATTAAATATCTTTTTGATAGCTTTTCTAAATTATTCATTGTACCCACATAATTCACTGCTCTTTAGTAAATTATGTACGAGGACTCCCATATCACTATAGCTCAGAGTTCTGCAATCTGTCTTCACTGAGATATCCTTCTGATACAATAGGGGGTCTTTTAAGAGACTCTTAGATAGGTACACAGAGCTCAGAAAAACAGAGGGCTATGCAGTAGGGTAATTCTAGGCAGTTTCTAGAGTTGGTTACATGGTCGGCACAACTTTGTAGGCTGAAGGGCCTGTAATGTGTTGTGGATTTCTACGTTCTATGTATTCTTCGTTCTAAATTGGACCATTTCACAGGTTCCTGCAACATAGTTGATCAGCCATTCACTTCACTTATTGATATTCTTTCTCAACTAACTTTCCTACTTAACTATCATCAGCAAATTTAGCAACTCTATCTTTGGTTACTTTATTGGAAGCATTAACATAAATGATAAAAGACTGGGTTCCAGCATCAATCTTGATGGAACTGTGGCCATTACATGTTAAAGCACATTAGGGAGGTTGGAGCATTCCTGCTCAAACATCAATATCCCCCAACCCCGCCCCCCCACCCCCATGACCATTGATCAAAACAATCAAATAATTTAATTATGTGACATGATTTCAAAGAGATGCTGATTATCTGAAATCAGGACCTACTTCCATAACAAACATTTCTTTGGTAACGTGGAGAAAATGAAAATGTTTATTTATGCCCATTTTTCTTAATAATGGGATCAATTAGCATCTGTGGCATACAAACACATGATATTCAGACAGACTATACTTGCCATTTCCCTCAGGAGTCTGTTTTGTACTGCTTTCATGTCTTTTCTCATCAAATGCATCTATGAAAATATAGTAAAATGTTGCTTTATTGTTTAGTGCTCGTGATAAGCATTTTAAACAATGATTAAATGAATGGCATTTCCATGGAGTGAATGGGTCCATCGTCAACTTGCACACTCACCCCATTCCAACCAAATGGTATATAAAAAACCTAATTATTCACCCAAAATTAAAAATGATAAATCATATGAATATCAGACCATTGTTTGTCAAAAATACTCTTATTCAACTTTGCCACGAGTTCACACATCAAGAAATAACCTGAGCATTTTGCTTCTTACACAGCCCATTTATGCCTGCTTCCTGATGAATCTGAAACAGATCTTCCTCACACAAAATGCTGGAGAAACTCAGCCGATCAGGCAGCATCTACAGAGAGAATAAATAGTCAACATTTCAGTCTGAGACCCTTCATTACTGCCTAACCTGCTGAGTTCTTCCAGCATTTTGTGCACATTGATCTGGATTTCCAGCATCTGCATTGTCTCTTGTATTTATTCTTTGAGACTAATATACATTTGATGTTGGGTGGCAATATGGTCTCTGAACTTCAAGAATATCTTCCATCAGTTAACTATTGGGAAACACGTATAGAGGAGGCTTGACCCAAAAGCAAAGGAGCAGAGACAATTTAGAAGTTAATGATATTTTACTAATAAACTGTAAAATAAGAAGCCATGAGGGACTACAAAATAAGAGAATAAATAATTAACACAAGGCAACAATATAACTGAAAGCTAGGAACAACTGGTTGGTTCATATCAGTGAGCAAGAGTTGTGGATGAGAACTGTGTTTAAATGGGCTGCAGGTGATGATCTGGAAACCAGTGGCAGGTGACTCCTGTTAGCTGGGTGGAGACTGGGAGATTCCTGCCTGTGAAGGCCGGACATTAAGATTTACTCTCTTTCACATATGGAATCCCAAACTCTGGTTTCTTTATCTTTTAATGGATGAACTTGAATGTAAAAGGTATAATTCGGAGGGACCATTCCACCTGCAACTGCTTGCTCTACTCTTCCACCAACCATCCACCTTTTATGGTACTTTCCCATGCAATTGTAGGAGAAGCAACTCCGGATTCAAGCACTGCTTCTAGGAGACGCAGCAATTTATTTGTACTTCTAAACTAATGTAATGCATTCTGTACTTACAGTGTGGTTTTCTTTACATTAGAGAACCCAAATGCATATTGGATGATTACTTTGCAAAGTATCTGCATTCAGTTTGCTGGAAGGACCCAAAGTCTCTAGCTACCTTCTACTTAAATTCAGCAACCCATTCCCACATTCTCTTTTCTATCTATGGGCCCCTGTTCTGTAATAATGAGGCCCCACACAAGCTTGATGTGCAACACCTCATATTCCACCTGGGCTTGTTGCAGTCTTCTACATCCAGTTCTCCAAATTTAGGTAGCTCCCTCTATTTGTAATAGACCTGGGCTTTTCTGTCTATGGTCATTTTGGCTTAACTTTTCTTATTCTATCTGAATAGGCTAGGCATGTCCCATAGTCTCATTATCTACATAACAGACAAAGAAGCTTAATGTTCTTGAAACTGCCTCCACTAACCTACTTGGACTTTCCTCATCAGAGATATTCCCATTGTTCTACCAGTCCCACCTCCATTACCTTGAAAACTACGTTTGAAAGCTACCTTGTTTTTCAGATTCTTATGAAGGTTTCCAGAAATGAAACATCAACTATTTCTTTTCCCCTACATTCTGCCTGACCTGATTAGTTTTCTATCTTTTTCTATAGATGCAATGGTTTCCATCTTCAAAAATTATATAGACTTGAGAACAGCTCCATAGATTAAAAGGTAGCAAATGTAACCTAAACATTTGAGAAAGAAAATAAAGAAACAGATTCAATGTTTCTGAACAGATTCAGCAAAAATTTATGTTAGAGAAAGCATGTTTGATAAATATACTGGGAGTTTTTTTTGAGGTTGTAGTTAGCAGGCAGGTATGATCTAATAGATATGGTTGATTTGGGCTTCAATAAGATGCCACACAAGACACTTAAATCACAAAGTACATTATTTGTATAATACAGATGACCCACTATTTACAGCATTTTGGGTATAATGGAAATTTACCCATGGGAATTTACTAAATGGGAAAAAATTCCAATAAGTGGAAGTTGAGTACCTGCCCAAGAACATGACAGCCTTACTACAAATAATGGATCAAGATGTAATTGTAAATTTCAAGAGATTTACAAAGAACTTTTAAGCAATTAAGTAATGCAACTGAAGAAGAAGATAAACTAGAAGTTTGAGAATTTGGCAAGAGCGTTAACATTATGAAGGTAGATAACATACTGTGAGGGGATCCAGGAGTGCCCCTATTAACTGTTTGGATAGAGACAGAGAGAGACATTCATCATTGATGGTTTGTTTGGAAAGGAGAGAGAGACAGAGTTATTTACCACCAATATGTTGCTTTTGAAACGAGAGAGAGAGAAAGAGAGAGAGAGAGAGAGAGACAGAGAGAGAGAGAGAGAGAGAGAGAGAGAGAGAGAGACAGACAGACAGACAGACAGACGGACGAAGATTAACAGTTGAACTGTCACTTTAAGGCATTGGAAGTAACTTTGGATTTCTACTGAGTTTGGAGTTGGAGACAGCACCGAACAGCTCGTAAGTTGCTATGGTGACCAAAGGCGGTGTTACTTAATGGACATTCGATGTTATGATTTTCACCACATTATTGATGTTACTTCGAAGGACTTGTTGCCTGTTTGTGCATTTCCTTTACAGACAAAGGAGGGAGGGACTCTTTGAATGACAGGTGATGCTCAGCACAGAGAAATAAATGGGAGGTCAGATGATACAGACCTCAGACACATGATCTGGACACTGAATGAGCATTGTTGTGCCCGCAGAGAAGGTGGGTTTTGGAGGATTGATCAGGCGGATCGATCCAAATTGCTATTCCAGTTTGAGGAGAAGGGGTTGACTGGTGGGGAGTTGTCCATGTGTCCACCCTTGCCAGGGTGATAGCTCCACCACAGGAAGACCGGTCCCTCTGGTTAAAGTCACAGTTGGTGACTTGTAAAGGATTTCGGAGGACGACGAGAAGATTGATGGCATCAGCTCACCTGAAGACTCAACTCACTCTCTCCATTGCTATTCAACTCAATATCACGAACTGAACTTTACTCAACATCGTAAGACTGTATCTTTTTACCCCTAGACTTAAAGAAGCTTGGTTATTATACATACATTTCCACACTTACTGATTTACGTACTTTTATATATATTTATTGCTAACCTGTGTGACTTTTTTACATTGATATTACTGTATTGCATAGTTACTAATAAATATTAGTAGTTTATAGCAATACTGGACTCCAAAGTGTTTTCCATCTCTGCTGGTTCTTTATTCCCGTCACGGGGTACGTGACAATACCTATGTCATGCAATGATGTGAAAGTTTTTATGTAGAATTGTGTTTGGAAAACATGTGGAAAGAGTGTATCAACAAATTTACAGCCTTTCCACCAACAGAACCTGCAGAGAAAGATACCCAAGACATTGTGGCGTTTGCAAATCCAACTAGGATTTAAGGCATTATTGAGAAGATGTTATTGAGCTCATGAGTTTTGTCAATTGAAAATCTCATTTTTGAAGTAACATTGAGTTTCAGAGAGGTCAATGTTATAGGGCATTACTTACCTCACTTCAACTGTCGGACGTTTTCTCATTCATCGATCAAGTTGTGGATATCCCTAGTGTTAATGATCCAAACTGAGAACGCAGTCTGAAGGTTAAATGATTAAAATGTGCCCTAGTCAATGTTTCTCTAATCTCTAAAGCCGAGACTCCCTCCTCCTCATTCATATATTATAGGCACTTTGTACAGCAATGATTATTTATTGTGAGTGATATCATTAAATTATCTGTCTAGTTTTGTTTAAAGCTGTATGTTTCCATATATGTGTAATTATTATCTTTGTTGAAAGCAAAGCATCTCATATAAATGCATTGCACTTATAACAAAGGATTCATTGTGAGATTGGAGGTAAATCACTATATGTATGGTTTCATAGGAATACAAACCTGCCAGACCACTTAACCCCATCATGATGAAATGTAATACAGAAGTCTCCTGTGTACTGAGAATTAGATAAAAGAATGAAAATAGAGCATATGAGTAAATGAGTCACTTGTGGATTGGGAGACTGTGACAGATGGTTGCCCCATAGAATCCTATTCATGATTTATATCAATTGCCTGGATTCTATGCAAGTCTGAGGATGATATAAAGTTAGATGGTATTTTGGGTTATAAGCAGAATGAAGAGAACATTCACAGAAAGATGCAATACAATATGGAAAAACAAAGCCATCCACATTGACAGAAAAAAAACTAGATGAGAATTTAAAATAGAGTAAATAGTGGGGGATTGAAAAACCTATTTTATGGGACTTAGCTGACCTGTATCAATAAATACAGGTATGGTATGGTGTTGGACAGGTGGGGGCTGGAAATAAAGAGGGAAGAGATCAGCATAAGAAGGTGGGGAGGGCGTGGTGGAGGGGAAGCAGTACAAGCTGGCAGAAGATAGATGAAGCCAGGTGAAGGGGAAGGAGATGAAGTGATAAATATGAAGTGAAAGGTGGAAAATGAAACAGTAGAAGAAGGAATTTGATAGCAGAGCAGACCATGGGGAAAAGGGAAGAAACTGGGACACCAGAGGGAAGTGATTGGCAGGTGAGGAGAAGGGAAAGGATAAGGGGGATCTAGAATGGGAAATAGAAAAAGGAAAGGTGCTTGGGGGCTGGGGAAAATAAATTATTGGAAGTTAGAGAACTCAATGCTCAAGCCTCAACTCATCAGGTTGGGGGCTACCCAGACAGAATATGAGGTTGCACCTCCTCCTTCCCTTTCTGCCATGGTTCACTCTCCTGTCTTTTCAGATTCCTTCTTCTTCAGCCCTTTACCTTTTCCACCCATAACCTCCCAGTTTCTCACTTCATCATATTCCTCCTCACTTTGTACTCCTTCCTCTCCCCACACCTCCTTATTCTGGCTTATACCACTTCCTTTCCAGTCCAGATGAAGGATCCCAACCAGAAACATTGACTGTTCATTCCTCTTCATAAAAGCTTCCTGACCTGCTGAGTTCCTTCAGAATTTCATGTAAGTTGTTAAGGACATCTCTCCTGGCCTGGAGAAAAATTTGGAACGGGAGGGGGCACAGTCAAGTTGTTGTGGTCCTCATGAACACTACTGGCACAAGTGATGGTGGGTCTGTGGGATTTTGAGGATGTAACTAGTGGAAGTATCCCAGGGAAAATGATGTTGGTCCTCAGTTGTTTACTATTTACTTTAATGATCTACAGGAGGGAATGAAATATATCTCCAAGTTTCCCAATGATATAAAAATAGGTTGAAGGGCATATTGTGATTCTGTAACAGGGTGTAGATAGATTGAGTGATTAGGCAAAAACAGCAAATAGAGATTGATGTGAAGTCACACATCAAAAGGTAATTATATGAATGGAAATACTGCAAATGAGAAGTTCAGAGGGATCTAGGTGGACTAGTGTATGAATTACAAAAGAAGTTAACTGGTAGGTTCAGCAAGTAGTTAAGGCAAGTGCTGGCCTTTTCTTTTACAAAGGGATCGGAGTTGAATATAAAGCAGTTTTTTTTAGTTGTACAGGGTGCTGGTAATGTCACACTTATACTGCAGCGAGGTTTGGTCCTCTTATCAAAAAAAGGATATAGTAGCATTGGAGGTAGACTAAAGAAGATTCAACAGGCTAACACCTTGGATGAGAGGGTTGTCCTAACAAGATTGGCTACAGTGTTTGGGTTTGTGTTCTTTCAATGGTTCAAAGGTTCAGTTATTATCAAAGTATGTATGCAGTAAATAGCTCTGGGATTCTTCTCCAGATAGTTATGAAACAAAGAAAACTCATGGAAGTCAGTTCAGTTCAGAGAAAAACCCAGCCCTCCCCCAAACAAAAAAAGAACGGCAATACAATTATCACGCCCCCCAACCCCTCCCCTGCATGAAATGCAACAAGAACATCAACCCCCAAATCCCTTCTCCTCACATAAAAATACAAGAATATCAAGCCCAGACTCACCCTCCCCCACACAATACGCAACAAAAACATTGACCCCCCCCCCCCAAATCCACACAAAATAATCGAAAAAGAACGGACGAAAACACAGATTATAAAAACTATAAGACTGAAAAAGTCCATAGCCATAGTCCAAATCCATTAAAGCAGGATCTTGGTAACATCCTCCAACTTCATAAAAGAGAGAGATGCACAGGGGCCTACCCTTTGGGCACAGTGATAGGCTCCATAGGCTGCTTCACTGGATCAGTGAGCAGAAGGCAGGCAGTTAGTTGGCACCCCACTTTTGCATTTCTGTTGATATTTCAATCTTCCTTGTTGTTTTAAATGGTGAATAATAGAAGCTTTAATCAGTGAAATGGAATCAATTTGCATCTCAGAGTTACTTCGCCTCAAGGCTTGTGCTCATTGCTTCCCAGAATCTTCTCAGAGACAGCAAAGTGCTGGATCTCTCAATCGATTTCCAAACTGTAAATTGCAGGCTCTAACTGTTTCAGAAACAAATTTACAGCAAAAAAACAGGTGTAAAAGGAGTGAAATAAATAGTTTTGTGGTTTATCGAGAAGATAACAACCGAGGGAGCATTGTAAACAGGCACCATCTTGATCTTGGTGTTCAGAAGAATGAGGGATGTCCTTATTTAAATATATACAAGCCAAAGGCAACTTGACAAGGTATACATTGATATGGTTTCCTTAGTGGGAGATTCATGAATAAGATGACATAGCTAGAAAGAATAGCACTTCACTTTCTTGTGCACATATTGAGGCCTCTTGGACTCAAAATTGAATTCTACAATGTCATTTAACTTGATTACTATCTGTATCATGTGGAGTGCGGCCAAGTGGTTAAGATGTTGTGAGTTCGAGCCCCAAGTGAGGCGGCGTGTTGCGTCCTTAAGCAAGGCACTTAACCACACACTGCTCCAGTCCACCCAGTTGAAAATGGGTACCGGCACAACGCTGGGGGTTAACCTCACGATAGACTGGAGTCCTATCCGGGCAGGTGTGTGTGTGTGTGGGGGGGGGGCGGAGTCTCATACTCTCAGTCGCTTCACGCCACGAAAACTGGCATAAGCACTGGCCTGATGAGCGTATAAGACTCGGGACAGACAGATTACCTGTGATTCTATTTTTATTTTTTTTAACATGCTTTTTAAAAAAAAATTCCTGGTCTATACTGCATAACTCTTATATTCTTTTGTCCATGTTCTTACTCTTTAACAGCTCCCATTCACTCAATGACCAACCACGTTTACACTTTACCCCCATGACCACCCCGGTTTTATCCGACCAAAGGCAACCGCCTCCCCCATTCTCCCTGATTATCAAACTTCTTTTGCCTCCTTTCCAGTTCCGATAAAAGCCCTTAGTTTTTTTTTTCTTCCTACAGATTAGGCCTGCTGAACATTTATAACATTTTCTGTTTTTGATTTACAGCATCTGCAGTTTTTTTTTACTGCTACATAGGATCCCAGCCACCAACTTAAAGAGTTCATTCTCTATTGCACTGGTGCACTACGGTTTCAGTTTGCTCCATCTACAAAATGGATGCTTCTAATTGCCCAGGCTACATTAATAACACTTCCCAAACCTGCAACCTCTATCACAAGGATGGACAAACACAGCAAACACTTGGGAAAAAGCACAACTTGCAGGTTCCCATTCAGATCACAGTTCCTAGTTAGAAAAGGTAATTGTTCAGTAAATTTTCCAGCAATTACAGTACTGCTGCTTTCAGAAGTTTAGTTTTCTCAGGTGTCACACCATGTGAGCCTGACAATTTTATACATAGGTTAATTGTTATCATTGGAAATTTTTGTCCTGTATGAGATGACCACAATTGCTTTGTCCGTTGTCTTTCTTTGTTCTTTGATCTTATAACATTTAGTAAAAAAATGCTTAGCAAAAAGTTTTAAGCCTCACTCTTGACTTCTGAAGAATCTTTGGATTACAGAAGCACCAGGATCCAACACTAGTGATTCCCGTATATCGGAACACAAATATCACATTGGTGGTTAGACTAGAAAGTGGTGTGCTATGCTATTCTTAAGTTTTGAATTTGATTACACTTGGCATTTTAAATTTATAAAACTATGGGCACAGGGAACAGCATAATTTACTATACAAGTAAGAAACCTGGAATAACAACAAATGAGGATATCAAAGTTAGATGCTACAAGACGACACAGACAGAATGGAGAAGTGGGCAGTGGCAGGATGACTGGAAATGGATGTGGAGGGGAAGGATCTTGGAAAGGCTAACAGGAACAGTTCCACCTGAAAACAGTGTTAAAATGGGTTCCATAATTAATTTAAAAGGAAAATAACTTATTTCTTCTGGGAATTTACATGGGTATAGATAAAGTAATTAGCTAATTGGGTCTATGCTTGACCACTGAATCAGAGCCAATACAAATATGGTGAGCAGAATATGTCCCTTCTGTTCATTAAGGGAGAGCGTGGGAATACAAAAAGAAGACAGTAATAACTGATAATGCACTAAATAGTAGTACAGGCTCTAAGAGCCAAATGATCTTTAAAAGCTATTTTTATATGATTCTATGAAATTAAATACTATTCTAATTCCTTCAAAACACAGTACAAATGGGTATCAAATACAGTGAAGATGTTCCTCATGAAGAAGTGAATTAATGCATTGTAACATCCAATGAAAGTTATAGCATCTGATTGCAAAGTAAAAAGATTCACACTGGGTCCTGACTTGTGCTTAGACCCTAACCACACCGAGAGAGAATAAAAGGTGTTATAGTCCAAACTGTTAAACACCATGACCAATAATTAGGCAGATACAAGATAGGAAAGGATTTTTACAATAGCCAATCAGCTGTTATAAATTAATACCTCTAAATTAAGCTCACTAGAACTGAAAGATCTTGATGTTCAGGTCTCCCATGATATAGCCAAATGAACAAAGTTAAAAGGAAAAACTCCCCCTGAGCAAGAAGTGTAAACTTTCATCTACAAACCCCATTTCCAGAAAAGTTGGGATATTTTCCAAAATGCAATAAAAACAAAAATCTGTGATATGTTAATTCATGTGAACCTTTATTTAACTGACAAAAGTACAAAGAAAAGATTTTCAATAGTTTTAACGACCAACTTAATTGTATTTTGTAAATATACACAAATTTAGAATTTGATGGCTGCAACACACTCAACAAAAGTTGGGACAGAGTTAAAATAAGATTGAAAAGTGCACAGAATATTCAAGTAACACCGGTTTGGAAGACTCCATATTAAGCAGGCTAATTGGTAGCAGGTGAGGTATCATGACTGGGTATAAAAGTAGCGTCCATCAAAGGCTCAGTCTTTGCAAGCAAGGACGGGTTGTGGCTCACCCCTTTGTGCCAAAATTCGTAAGAGAATTGTTAGTCAGTTCAAAGGGAACATTTCTCAAAGCAAGATTGCAGAGAATTTAGGTCTTTCAACATCTACAGTACATAATATTGTGAAAAGATTCAGAGAATTCAGAGACATCTCAGTGCGTAAAGGGCAAGGTCGGAAACCACTGTTAAATGCGCGTGATCTTCGAGCCCTCAGGCGGCACTGCCTAAGAAACCGTCATGCTACTGTGACAATTATAGCCACCTGGGCGCGGGAGTACTTCGGAAAACCATTGTCACTCAACACAGTCCGTCGCTGCATCCAGAAATGCAACTTGAAACTGTATTACGCAAGGAGGAAGCCATACATCAACTCTATGCAGAAACGCCGGTGAGTTCTCTGGGCCCAAGCTGATTTCAGATGGACCGGAAGACTGTGGAACCGTGTGCTGTGGTTAGATTTCATTTCAGCTAGTTTTCGGAAAAAACGGGCGTCGAGTTCTCCGTGCCAAAGATGAAAACAACCATCCAGATTTTTACCAGTGAAAGGTGCAAAAGCCAGCATCTGTGATGGTATAGGGGTGCATCAGTGCCCACGGCATGGGTGAGTTGCATGTATGTGAAGGTACCATAGACTCTGAGGCGTATATTAAGATTTTAGAGAGACATATGTTGCCATCAAGGTGACATTTCTTCCCGGGACGTCCATGCTTATTTCAGCAGGACAATGCCAGACCATATTCTGCACGGGCTACAACAGCGTGGCTTTGTAGACACAGAGTACGTGTGCTTGACTGGCCTGCTGCCAGCCCAGATCTATCTCCTATTGAAAATGTATGGCGCATCATGAAGAGGAGAATCAGACAACGGAGACCACGGACTGTTGAGCAGCTGAAGTCTTATATCAAGCAAAAATGGACAAAATGTCCAATTGCAAATCTACTACAATTAGTATCCTCAGTTCCAAAACGATTAAAAAGTGTTATTAAAAGGAAAGGTGATGTAATACAATGGTAAACATGCCTCTGTCCCAACTTCTGTTGAGTGTGTTGCAGCCATTAAATTCTAAACTTGTGTATGTTTACAAAATACAATTAAGTTGGTCAGTAAAACTATTGAAAATCTTTTCTTTGTACTTTTGTCAGTTAAATAAAGGATCACGTGAATTAACATATCACAGATTTTTGTTTTTAATGTATTTTGGAAAATATCCCAACTTTTCTGGAAATGGAGTTTGTAATTACCAATTACTGCTACGTTAATTAAAAATGTCAAGCATGTACCAACCTCAGTACTGAATATCTTCTCTTCAATTTCCATACTGTGGCATACATTATTTTCAAGAGATGACCTCAGATGTTGAATTCTAAAATAATTAGAAGATTAGAAAGTTTTTGACAACAGCCCAAAAAAGCTTGCCAAATTCTTACTCACATCCCATGTTGAAGTAACTATTGAATTTAGATTTGAAAGTCTCAGGTACTACTCTCAACTATATAACTAGGTAGTTTGTTCCATGTGTCCACAACTCGCTGTGTAAAGAAATGCTTCCTGATGTTAGTCTGAAATCTCACTTAACCACCTTCCACCTATGGCCCTGTATCCTTGCTGGTGGATCAATTTTGAAGTAGCAGCTGGCATCCACTTTACTTTTACCCTTAAAAATTTTGAACATTTCTATCATGACTCCTCTCATTCCAGGTCCCCTAGGGCTCAAAATATTTAATTCTTTCAGTATTTCTTCATAGTTCATACCCTGCAGACCTGGAATGAGTCTAGTTGTCCTTCTCTGGACTCTCTCCAGTGCCTACACATCCCTCACACAATATGGAGACCAAAATTTTACACAGTTCTCAAGGTGTGGCATCCCAAGCACATTATAGAGTTTAAGGAGAATGTCGTTTGACTTAAGCTCCACTTCACGCATTATATAGCCTTCCTAATCATTTCTTTACATTGTCTAAATGTTGATAGTGATGAATCTACGAGGACACCCAAACCCTTCTCATACAGTGCACTTTCTAACTCAACCCCTACCCCACTGTATACATATCTAGTACCTCTACTCCTATATGTAATTACTTTTACTTCCATTAAATTATCTGCCATTTATCTGCCCACATCTGGATTTTGTTTATATTAAACTGTATTGATGCTACTGCCTGAATGTTATCAGCCTGTCCCCCTAAATTTGTGTCATTGACCAATTTTACTAGTTTGTTATGTGCTTATATAAATGATTAATGTAAATTTAAAACAGCAGCCTCAAAACCAATCCATGTGAAACCCCACTTTTAACATCTTCTAGGTGTAAAAATGATCCTCTCACCATAACTCATTGCTTTCTGTTTTTGAGCCATTTCTGCACCCATTCACTTTACCTTGAATTCCCGCCTCCTATAATTTGATTATTAACCTCTTGTAGGTTACCTTGTCAAAAGCCTTCTGAAAGTCCAAGTAAATTATATCAACCATATAATCATTTAATTATATCAAATTATTGTCATCATAGATTTTAATTGCCTCTTCATAGAACTCCAGCATATTAGTAAAACATGATTTCCCCCTTTCTGAGCCCATGCTGGATTTCTGTTAACACACTTGTTCTTATCAGCTGCTTTTCCATCCCATACTTTATTATTGTTTCCATTATCTTGCCTGTTATACATGTTAAGTTTACTGGTCAGTATGGTCACCCTTCTTATATACTGGGGCAACATTAGCCCATTTCCAGTCCTTAGGGATTTCACCAGTTTTCAATGGCATTTGAAAATACATGTTAGGGATTTGTATATATAATCACAGACCTCTTCGCACCCTTGTATATATGTTGTCTGGACTGGAGATTTATTAACTTTCAGCCTTTTCAGCTGAAGCAGGACTTCACTTTCTAAGATCTCTAAGTCACTTAAAGCAATCTTATTTTTCCTCTACATTTACTGGCATATTGCTAACATCTTCGCAGGTGAATACTTTAGCAAAATATGACTTAAGAATATCCGCTATATTCTTCTCTGCATAATTTAACACCCCACTAATTTTCCTAATACATAACTTCCTCCTTGACTTTTCTTTTACTAAAGTATTGACAAAAATACATCACCACACTCTTAAAATAAATTCATAATTATTCCCATTGTTGCTTCAATGTTGAACACATATGCTTGAAATTGCTTCATGATTTATTTTTGACATAAACCATCAGTGTCACCCTTATCCTACCATCAATGAAAATTGTACAAAGAACCACAACTTCAGTAGAAAAAAATTCGAATACGTGTCACTGTTATAATGCTCTGCTAAAACTGATAGTGTTGAAGAATCATAGTTTTCCAGTATGTAGCTCAACTTTCACAGTTAGCTCCTAAAGGGACACATCACATTGGGAGCAAAGATCTTTCAGCTGCAACATTGTAATTGAATAAGAAAATAATCTGAGAATGAATGGCCTATTTAGCTATTCAAACCTGCCCATAGTTACTAGATTATCTCAAACACCATCTTCCTGCCCCATTTAAATTTCTTTTGAATTCTTTTAATATCCTGCAACTTATTGAGCTCCCTTTTGAATGAAAGCAACATGTGAGCCTCGACAGCCCTCTGGTACAGAATTCTGTAGATTCGTCAGTGATGAAGTTTCTTCTCACTTTAATATTAAAGGCCTATGCCATACATAGACTGTGATTTTCTGTTCTATAGATTTGAGCCAGTGTTTATTCTCCTTGCATTTACCCTGCTGGGGGAGGGTAATGACCTATCAAAGTACAGCAGCAGCATGTCAATGGCACCATGGCTGGCTCTGAGTCTCAGCTAGGAAGAGTAAAGTCAGGCTAAAAGATGACAGGAGAATCAACAGTTAGGGAGACAAACAGGAGATTCCATGGTCACGACAGGAATACCAGGATGATGTGTTGCCTCAGGAGCCAGCAATGAGGACGTCTCAAAGTGGCTGAAGCACATTCTCATGAATCGACAATGAGCAGTTGGAAATTGTGGTGCACATTGACACCAATGTAATAGGGAGAAAGGGGGAAAAGGGTTCCTTGCAGTGCCTCAAAGCAGGACCTCCAAGATAGTAATCTCTTGATTACTCCTGGTGCCATGTGCTAGTGAGGGCACGAATAGAAAGAAGAACAGATGAATGCATGCCTGAGGTTTCAGATTCTTGGATGATTAGAACCTCTACTGGGACAAAGGCAACTTGTATACGAGGGATGGGTGACTCTTTAACCAGAAAAGGAACCAGTGTCTTGTTTGGAATGTTTGTTAGAACTACTTGGGAGTGTTTTAAACTAGTTTGGCAGGGAAATGGGAATGCACCAGGTCAGAAAATCAAAGGTCTGAGAGGTAGATACTGTAGATGTCATGACCAGCAAGAACAGGCAGGAGTAAGGCAATAGACACATGGAATCTACAAGTTGAAGTATGTGCATATTAATGCTTGGAGCATAATGGATGAGGGCATTGAACTTAGAACATAGATCACTACATGGAACTGCAATGTTGTGGCCATAACAGACACTTGGTTGAGAGAGGGACAGGAATAAGTGCTAAATATCTCAGGGCTTTGATATTTTAGAGAAAGATAGAGGTGGTGGTAAAGCGGTGGGGGGGGGGGAAGAGAGAAGGTGTTGTGCCATGAATCAGGGACAATATCACAGCTGTACTCAGAGGGAACATAATGAAGGGCTCATCCACTGAGTCTATATGGGTAGAAATCAAAACTAATAAGAAAGGTGCAATCTCTAATGGGATTAGACTATAAACTATCCTGTAGCCATCAGATATACAGACAGATTAAAGTTGTGAAAATAGGGTGATTATCTTGGGTGATTTCAACTTCCCTATGTAGACTGATACCGCATTAGTTCAAGAGGTTTAAGACAGACAGAATTTGTCAGGTGAATCCAGGAGCGTTTCTTGAAACAATATGGTTTCACTTTACAGGTGTGATAGGAAGAGCAGGAAGGATTTAAAAGAGCAAGTCTTGTTAATGGTGAGATTCATTTTACAGGAGCGAGAGCGGGGAAAAAGTTATAAGAACAAGTCTGGATTAGCTAAATAGCTAATTGGACAGCAGCTGTCCATAAAAATAAGGTAAGCCCAAGTGGAGTGGCCATTATAGAAGTGGCTCAGTGTAAGGCTGGGACCTTGAGACTTTGAATCAGCAGGTGAAGTGATTGGAGACTAAGGTGAGGTTCTGTTAAGGTCTCTTTATTATTGCCAAGTTAGAGCACTGGGAATGGTAGAGCAGTGGTATACTACTCTTGCAGAATGTGGGAAGTCAGTGAATCTTCCAGTGTCTACACCTGTGACAAGTGTATTATGGAACTGGAGCTGGAGGTGGAAGAACTCTAGTTCATTTGGGAGACTGAAGGGTTTACAGATATTAGTTACAGGGAGATAATCACACCTAGGTTACAGGAGGTATTAGCTAAGATACCATCAGGTGAGGAAAGGGAATAGGCAGCTAGTCCAGTGTTCCTGTGTGGCTGTTCCTCCCAATAACAAAAATACCACCTTGGATACAATTGGAGTGATGACCTACTCAGGAAAGCCACATGCTGCCTCCTCAGTACCAGGGTCAGAGACATCTCAGAATCCACAACATTCTTAATGGAGCAGCCAGAAGTCATATTTGTACCAACATCATAGTGAGGAAAAGGGATGAGACCCTGAAGTATAAATATAGGGAGTTAGGAAGGAAGCTAAAAGTTGCACCTCAAGGGTAACAACTCTAGATTACTGTCTATACTAGGTGGCAGTGAGGTAAGAATAGGAAAATATGGCAAACATGCGTGTGGCTGAAGAATTGGTGCAGGGGCAGGGATTCAGATTGATAGAACATTGGAATCGTTTCAATGGTAGGTTTGACCTGAACAAAAGGGATGGGTTACTCGAGTGGTCGTGGTTCATACTGGCACCAGTGACACTGGGAGAAAGGGAGAAGGGGCCATGGTGCAGTGGCTGCAAAACAGAACCTCGAAAGCAAGAACTCGAGAAGCATCAATATCTTTGCAGACAACAGGAATTCTGCAGATGCTGGAAATTCAAGCAACACACATAAAAGTTGCTGGTGAACGCAGCAGGCCAGGCAGCATCTGTAGGAAGAGGTGCAGTCGACGTTTCAGGCCGAGACCCTTCGTCAGGACTTCGACTGCACCTCTTCCTACAAATATCTTTGCAGGCAGGTTTGCTAGAGCTGTTGGAGAAGTTTAAACTAGGCTAGCGGGAGGATGGAAACCACAATGTTAGGTCAACTGATGGAGCAGTTGGTGTAAAGGTAGATGCAATATGAGAAACTGAGGCGAGGAGAGGCAGTGAATAGGGCATAAATGCAGTCTGTTGGATGGATTGAAATGTATTTACTTTAATGAGTGATGTATTAAGAACAAGGGTGATGAACTTATAAGATGGATCAGTATGTGGAATTGTGATGTAGTGGCCTTTACAGATATTTGGCTAGATTAGTTGCTTTATGTTCTGGGGTTTAGATGTTTCAAAAAGGATAGGGAGGAAGGTAAAATAAAGTGGGGGAGTGAGGGTGACATTGCTAAGCAGGGATAATATCATGGCTGCAGAAAGGGAGGATGTCATAGAGCGATTGTCTTCTGAGTAAGTGTGGATGGAAGTCAGAAACAGAAATATTACCCCCCCACCCCCATGTCAACAGGGACACTGATGAGCAGATCAGGAGGCAGATTTTGGAAGGTGTAAAAGTAATAAGATTGTTGTCATGAGTAACTTTAAATTTCTTAATATTCGTTGGCACCTCCTTAGTGCAAAATACTTAGACGGAACTGAATTTGTTGGGCGTGTCCACGAAGGATTCCTGACAGTATGTAGACAGGCCAACTAGAGGACAAGCCATACTAGATCTAGTACTAGGCAATGAAGCTGGTCAGGTGACAGACCTCTCAGTGGGCTAGAAATTCAGAGATAGAGACAACTCCTTGCCCTTTAGCATAGTCAAGGACAAGGATAGAAGCAGATAATATGGAAAGTATTGAATTGATCTTTTGCTGTTGTAACCCACAGGTTCAATGTGTTGGGTGTTCAGAGATGCTCTTCTGCACACCATTGTTGCAATGCGTAGTTAGTTGAGTTACTGTTGCCTTCCAAACATCATTAACCATTTTGGCCATTCTCCTCTGACTTCTGTCATTAACAAGGCATTTTTTGCCCACAGAACTGCGGCTCACTAGATTCTTGTTCATCACACCATTCTCCAAAAAAAAACAGACTGTTATGCATGAAAATCACATAAAATCAGCAGTTTCTGAGATACTCAAACCAATTGGTCTGGCACCAACAATCATTCTACGGTCAAAGTCAGTCAGATTACATTGTTCCATATTCTGATGTTTGGTCTGAACAACAAAGAAACTGCTTGACCATGCCTACATGTTTTAATGCATTGAGTTGCTGCCACATGATTGGCTGATTAGCTATTTACATTAACAAGCAGGTGTACTTAATAAAGTAGCCACTGAATATATATCTTATTTTAAATCCATATTTTCACTAATTCAGAATGCCATATTTCTGTTTCTCACTAAAATTCATTGGAATTTAAAAACATTTAAAATAGTGTAAATGGAACGCACTGATTCAAAGCAAAATTTAATGAATCAGTTTAAAATTATTATTTGTATTTAATAATGTGCCTAATATCCAATACTATTAACACTGACCTTTCCTCTTGATTTTCTTTCAGTTCATTGAAAGCTTCTGAGCGCTGTTTCCAGAAATTCTACAAGAAATAAAAATATTTAAATGTTTCGGATATGGAATAAACATGTGGAAGATATGAGCTCAGTAATTTTACTTCTCTTCCATGTTTGCAGTTATATTTCCCTCATTTGGTTTAATGGATATAAAATATTGCAATTGCCACAAAAATACAGCACTCCTGTAATCAGAATTATCTAAAGCCATTACATAGTGCATGAAAGCAATACTCACATTGAGGATTTTGAGTCATCTCAATTCTACAATGGAGACAGCTGTTATGGGAGTTTGGTTCATTGAAAGGTTGAAAGAGGTCAATGGCTTTGCTGCTTCTCTGACCTCAAAGAAATGGGTACTCTTACAGTTGCTTGTAATATGAATGCTTTTATAGAATGCTTATTTTTGTTGACAAGTTCATATTTCAGAAATACAATGATCTCACCAAGATGGAAACCAAGAGGGTGCAGTTGCCGAGTGTATCAAATTCCTAAGTCAGCTAATTTATTATGACAATTACAGACTGATTAACTGGGCAAGACACTTGTCGGAATTTTCAAAGTTAGCTCACCAGAGCTTCCCATAATGTTGCCAGAATCTTCACCAGGTTAACCTGATACAAATATAGCAACTCTATTGAAATAAATTGGACGAAATAGCTGCTCACAGAACCGCAAACAGACTTTATTTGATTAAAATCAACAAAATTTTAATTGTTTTATTTGTATATTTAAGTAGTTTAACTTTTAAAAACATTATTAGTAACTTCAATACTTTAAAAACTGTTATTTTTGAATACTTGTGAGCTCATTAATACATGTTGAACACTACTGACCTTTTGCCAACATGAGTAGCATGCAAGTGGAGTTTGCAATGGGGCAATTATCTCCATTTATGGTGTCTGAACTTGTTGGCCTCTTCCTCAGGGTAGACATCATAATTTGCATACAGACCAAATTACACTTTACGATATATTTCAGGCTACTACTATCATAAAAAATGGACAGAATGCAGAAAGAAAGACATTTAAAGTGTTTACAATTACGATTTGCCATTAAAGACACTTTTACTGAACATACTGATAGCTCCTTTTCCATGCACTTTAGAGATAGGCAGTCCTTTTCAAAATGTTGCAGTTCCTGCATGACAATTGCTTGAAACTTGTTTAGCCTCTGTAACCTTGTGTGAACAAGATAGTATAATATTAAAATCTTGCATAAAAAGTGAATTACAGGTTAACATTTATGATTTCAGTGACTTTGCAAATATACATTTTGAGAACAACTTATTTAAACACAATAGCAATGTAATGGATATGATGTGGAACATTTTTTTTTGGCAACGACTCTGACTGAGAGGTCACAAGTTCTGTATATCTACCCTGAAATACTACCCTCTGTCATGTGTGGAGCGACAGTCTAGGTAGGCTTCATCATCTCATATTCTGGCAATATGCCTTAAGTAGCAGCAGGATCTCTAGTGAAGCAATAAAGGAGCCCTAACACCAATGGTCCAGTAGCACTACTGTACCATTACCAATAATAAAGTGCTTCAAGAAATCAGTTATGGCTCAAATTCATTCCTGCCTCAGCAACCAGCAGAATGTACTTTATTTCACCTATTGCCTCAAAAGGTCAACAGCAGACATTATCTACTGGCCCAGCCCTCTGCTCAGGACCAGCTGGACAACCAGAACACTTATGTCAAGCTATTGTTCATTTGACTACAGCTTGTTGTTCATCATTATCAATGCCTCAGAACTTATTATCAGACCCGGGCCTTTGTATATCATTCTGTAATAAGTATGTTCAACTTCCTAACCGAGCAACCATAATTAGTATGAGCTGTGTGTTTAGCTCCCTGCTCTACTCTCTCTGTACTTACAACTAAGTATATGCCTAAGTATTGCTCCAATGTGATGAAGCTCATGAGGGTATAGAAAAGATTCACAAGAATGTTGTCAGGACTGGAGGACTCGAGCTAGAACATTAAAACAGTACAGCACAAGAAACAGGCCTTTCAGCCCATACCTGTGCCAACCACGACGTCAATTTAAACTGCACTCTTGCCTGTGCAACGTGGGCCATATCCATCAATTCCATGCCTTTTCATGTGCCAGTCTAAATGCTGCTTAACTGTTGTTATCATACGTACTTCCAGTACTTTCCTGGAACTGCATGGAGTAGCATTCCAAGCACATACCATTCTCTATGTTTAAAAATATTCGCCACATAAATCCCCTAATGCATTTAAATGTAGTTTTCAGGGGCTTGTATTAGGAGGCAATAGGGTACGTATTACTTCTCTAAAACATTTCACTTTTGTTTATTTTTATTACTTACTTGTTTTAGGCATTTTAGCTAACTTTGTTTTTAATAGTAAGTTTTTCATTTGTAGCGATTTTAATGGTTCTTAACAGCCTCTAAATTTTGAAACATTTAAAAACTAAAATTCCCTCATTCTTTAATCTCGAACCCTTCTAATTACTTGCTGTACTGTCAACTGAGTTTCTAGCATTAAGAATTTTCACATCCCTTTCACCACAACATTGTGACATCTCACTCCACTTTAGCAATATTTTGACTTTTAATTCTGCCTTCCTCATATTTTCTCTTGCCAAATTTGTCAATTTCTTGTCCACCTTCTTTTCAGCTCCTTCATCATCAGCAATTACATCCAAGTTATTAATATAGATTGCAAATGGCTAATGTCCCAGCACTGATTTCTGTGGCTTCCTTTTATACAAATGACTCAATTATACTGATCCCTGTTTTCTGTTATTTAGCCAATTCCTGATGTATGCTGGCATATTACCCTCAACCTTATACTCTCTTTTGTTCTGCAATAAAATTGATGTGGTTGGCCAAGTCCAACATGGGAGAGCCGGGCTCGGGCTTGTCCCAAAGGCTCCTCAGTGGCATAAAGCAACATCAGTGCAGAAGAGACGACTCCTGGTGGAGGAGTTGAGAAGACAGGAAGAGGCAGAGCGACACACCAGGGCCGTCTCAATGACCAAGCAGGGCCACTGGACTAATTGGGAGACCCTGGAAAAGAGGAAACTTAGCTGGCGTGACATCTGGGAGATGGAGGGATCTCGGCTAAGCTTTGTCATCAGAGCCACTTATGACCTCCTATCCACACCCCAGAATCTGAACCAGTGGTGGGGAGAAGACCCAGCTTGCTCTCTTTGTCAAGCATCTGGATCACTAAGGCACATTTTAATTAGATGCACCACGAGCCTCACCCAGGGGCAGTACACTTGGCGGCATAACCAAGTTCTCAGACAGCTGGCATCAATCTTGGAACAGAGGCGAATCATCACAAATGCTCTCCCACAAACATCGGCAGGAAATGTCCACATTACATGATTTGTACCAGCAGGCCAACCTCCAGAGCACCATATAACATCAAAAGATGTAAGCCTTCTGCAGGTTGCTTGAAATTGGAAAATGGACGTGGACTTGGGATAAAAGCTTGTGTTTCCCCCAGACATTGCAGCTACAACACTCCGGCCAGACATGGTCCTATGGTCTACAACAGCCAAGCTGGCATATGTTGTGGAATTGACAGTACCATGGGAAGATGGTGTCGAAGAAGCTTATGAGAGGAAAAAGACCAAGTACTCTGAGCTGGCAACTGAAGCTGCCCAGAATGGCTGGAGGACCAAGATTTTCCCTGTAGAAGTGGGATGCAGGGGATTCGTTGCTACATCTACGACCAGTCTATTGAAGAAGATAGGGGTGAGGGGTCACTCCTTCCAACAAGTAATCAAGTCCTTGTCAAATGCAGCAGAAAAAAGCAACAATTGGATTTGGATTAAAAGGAAAGACAACAACTGGGCTGCAAGATGAAGACAGGAGGGTATGGAACTGAGGGGGGTGTATCTGGGACGCCAGGTAGCACTGTTGAGCCCTCTGGAGACGTCATGGGCTTATCAACGAAAGGTCAAAGGAGGAGGGTGCCCACCTGATGACCCCGATGACATACCTACCCTCCCTCCTTGTCACCACTCCAAACCCTCTGCCAACATCGAGAGTGCCAACTTACCATAGGGATTGAAATATCAAGTCCTAGCAGCTCTACTACTATATGACATCTTATCAAATTTTGAAAATCAAAATATGTTTCACTTTATCCATCTTGTTTGTTGAATCTTCACTGTACTCCAGCAAATTTGTCAAACATGATTTTCCTTTCATGTTGCTAATGATTTGCTAAAAATCTTGATGTCATCTCCTTCATAATAGATTCCAGTATTTCCCAATGATAGACACAAGTCTAACAGGTCTATGGTTTTTAGCTATCCATCTCTCTGCTTGCTTGAACCTTTGGTCCCTGCCCATATGCCAATTATATATCCATACAGTTAAAATATCTTTTCCAGTTTGTTGATGAGCCTCTCATGAAGCATCTTTTGAATGCCTTTTGAAATTCCACATACTTATCATCTGCATGGCCTTTATCAACTCTCTTTTTGCTACTTCAAAATGTTCAATCAAGTTATTTACCTATCAAATCCATGCTGACTTTCTTTATTAATCCTCACTCATCCAAATGACTAATAATTTGTCTGTGACAATTAATTTGTTTTAGACTATTATTCTACCATTTTCCCCAAACATCAAGGTTAATCTAACCAGGCAACAAATTATTTATGGGTGATTGATAAGTTCGTGGCGTAAGGTAGAACGAGTCAATTTTAGAAAACTTAGCACGTTTATTTTTCCTACATTTACACACTTAGTCCAGCAGTTGCGAAGCATACGGATTCCTTCTTTGTAGAAGTCGGCGTCTTGGACTTCCAGAAAGTGGTTCACAGCAGGGACGATTGATAAGTTCGTGGCCTAGGGTAGAAAGAGATGAGTTATTAACTTCAAATTTTCTGCATTTTCACACAAAGCGTTGAACTGCACGTGCATGTAATGAGAGCTGTATAACTCATCTCCTTCTACCTTAGGCCACGAACTTATTAATCATCCCTGCTGTGGACCACCTGGAGGTCCAAGACGCTCTCGTTACATGCACATGCAGTTCAATTCTGAGTGATAATGCAGAAAGTTTTAAGTTAATAACGCATCTCCCTCTACCTTAGGCTGTAAACTTATCAATCACCCCTGCTGTGGACCACTTCTACAAAGAAGGGATCCGTATGCTCCACGACCACTGGACTAAGTGTGTACATGTAGGAGGGGACTATGTTGAAAAATAAATGTGCTAGGTTTTCTAAAGTTGACTCCTTCTACCTTAAGGCCACGAACTTATCAATCACCCCTTGAACATAGTTGCAGTTTTACAGTACTCAGGCACCATCTTAATCTAAGAAAAAAATATCTCCACAATGAGCTGGACCTGGCAAATTATCCACTGGAAGTAAATCCAGCCTTTAAAGTATATCATTTCTATCAATGTTCAAACTGTCCAGTGATTCAGTTGTTCCCTCTTTAAATTTGGCAACATCTTTATCCTTGGTAAGGCCAAATACAAAGTACTTTCTGAGAACTTCTGCCTGCTTCCAACTTATGCATTTGTGGTTAGCTGGCTGGATGATAAAAGCTCAATGTGATGGTCACGTTGACTACGTTGCAAGGTCTTGAAATAGCAGCCAGCTCACTTTTTAGAAGACTGCAGATACAAAGACAATCTCAGCCTCCTGATTTACTTTAAGACTTATCCAGCTCCATTTTTAATGCTACATTAGATTCAATCTATCTCCATTAACTCAGTAGAGCATTGCAACTTGTACCTACTTTGCTGTGTAATAATGTATTCCGATTCACCTTCTTTCACCAATCTTCAAAATATGTCCCCTACTTCTTGAAATTTCCAAAGGAGACAGTTTCTCACTACCAACATTGTCTATACTCGATAAAGGAGGCCATGGACCAACATGTTGGAATGATAATGGGAACTTGAATTGAAATGGATGGTGAATGGAGCAAAGGTGCTTGACAAAATGGTCCCTCTATCTACATCAGGTCTGACCCATATAAAGGCCACACAGGAAGTACTGGATACAGTAGATGACGTCGACAGACTCACAGGTGAAGTGTCACTTAACTTGGAAAGACTGTTTGGTGCCCTGAGTAGTTGTGAGGGAAGAGGTGCAGGGTCAGGTGAGGCACTTGTCCTATTCGCAGGACTCTCAAACTTCTGGTAATTGCTCCCCTCTCTCCTCTCACTTTCCATTCCCCATTCTGATTCCCCTCTTATCCCTACTTGCCTATCACTTTGCTCTCGTGTGTCCCTCCTCTTTTCTTCCACAGTTCAGACTCCTCTCCTATCAGATTCCTTCTTCTTCAGTCCTTTACCTCTTCCACCTATCACCTCCAACCTTACTTCATTCCCTCTCCCCTACTCAACTACCCTCCTCATCTGATTTCACCTATCACCTGCCAGCTTGTACTCCTTCCCCTCCCCTCACCTTATTTCGGCTTCTTTCTCCTTCCTTTCCAGTCTTGACAAAGGGTCTTAGCCTGAAATGTTGACTGTTTAGTCCCCTCCATAGATGCTGCCTGGCTTGCTGTGCTCCTCTTTCTAAGTCTTCCCGAAGTCTACTATTGTCCTCACCAATCTGGCTGTCTGATTTGAAGTTAAGTAATTCAACAACAAGATCATATTCTGGCATTGTATTGTGCACTAGCTGGACCATAGATTGAATACATTTTTGGGAACCACACTTTAGAGAGGATGTACAAACTCAAGATAAGGGTTGCAAATCATGTCGTCAGGACCAGGGAACTAGTTTTTAGTGGAAACTGAATTTCAGCACCAAATCCATTTCTAGCTAACAGTACTTATTTAGAATATTTATTCAGAACTTTCTTATTCAGAAAAAGCATTTTTGAGAGCAGGGGAGGATGCAACTCAAGGTGAAGAAAATACGAATTCAAAAAAGATAGATGATCATAATAATGGCAGCTAATTGGCAAAACAAGAGAATAAACTACAAAGATTCCACATATTTGATGGAGCTCATATGGTACAAGATAATTCCAACAGCAATCTAAAAATTCTGATTTATCTTGCTTTATACTGAGGATATTAGATATCACAGTACAAACCTGTAACTGTGAATTTGAACATTTGTCGACGACATCCTTTGTTGAAGAGACTTCAGAGAAAACTTAGTCAAACTGTCAATCCTTTGAGAGTGCCTCTAAAAAGAGAATAAATATTATGTCACCATTTCAAATCTTGATGGTTATAAATCTAGCAAAATTGAAAAGTTTATATTTAACATTGAAGTCTTGCCCATGTCCAGCATCTACAATCTTCATAAATTTAAAGAAGCTGTAAATCAGGAGTTCCCAAATTTTTTATGCCATGACCCCCTAACTGAGGGGTTCATAGATCCCAGGTTGGGAATGCCTGTTGCAAAAAGAAACAATTTACAGGTTTGGGAACTGGACGAGTACACAGTGAAAAGGTAATTTTTAAAAAATCCAATCTTATTTCAATATACTCTTCTCATCCAATAAATTCAGAATCAGAATCAGGTTTATTAGCACTGGCATGTGACACAAAATTTGTTAACTTAGCAGCAGCAGTTCAATGCAATACATAAAATAGAAGAAAAAAATAATAATAAATAAATAAGTCAATCTCATTCAGTATACTTTATACAGTATATGTATATTGAATAGATTGAAAATCGTGCAAAAATAAATACTATATAATTTTTTAAAAAGTGAGGTAGTGTCCAAGGGTTCAATATACATTTTGGAATCGAATGGCAGAGGGGAAGAAGCTGTTCCTGAATCACTGAGTATGTGCCTTCAGGCTTCTGTACCTCCTACCTGCTCAGCTATAATTTGAACATAATAGAAACATTATGGTAACATTATGTTAACAATATTCCTGAAACAACAGTTGGTATTATTAATAATGGAAGGTGTAGATATTTAACAAAATCTGAATATGACTGAAGTTCTGCTGATGGAGAAGTGGTTGTTTTGGAATTCTGGATGGATGCAGGAGGAGATTTTTTTTGACATGGTACAACATTGAGCTCAATCTTGATATTAAACAACTATTAACCTTTGATATTCAATCAGCCAACAGGTACTCCAACAGTACTGTTGATTACAGAGATTCAGGATTTAGACAATCAAGGAATGGTAATCCATTTCCAAGTTATATGGAAAGAACTGTCATGTAAAATAGTGAAAGGCTTCCTATTTTGTTCACGAATTATGTCTCCATATTTTCAAAACTACTCTTTCTAATTGCTAAATTTCAAAGTACAAATTAAAATTTTATAGCACACGAATCACATTCACAATACAGAATAAGGAATCCATTACTCCAGTGACAATACAAGGGGGTAGACAATTTGAGAGGGAGAAGGGAAACTCGGAAGTGTCAGTATTACAGTTGAACAAAGGGAACTATGATGCTATGAGGGAGGAGCTGGCCAAAGTTCAATGGAACAATACCCTAGCAGGGATGACAGTGGAACAGCAATGGCAAGTGTTTCTGGGAATAATGTGGAAGGTGCAGGATCAGTTCATTCCAAAGAGGAAGAAGGATCCTAAGGGGAGTAAGGGGAGGCCGTGGCTGACAAGGGATGAAATGGACAGCATGAAAATAAAAGAGAAGAAGTATAACATAGCAAAGACGAGTGGGAAGCCGGAAGATTAGGAAACTTTTAGAGCAACAGAAGGTAACCAAAAAGGCAATACGTAGAGAAAAAATGAGGTACGAAGGTAAACTAGCCGAGAATATAAAGGAGGATAGTAAAAGCTTCTTTAGGTATGTGAAAAGGAAAAAAAAATAGTTAAGACCAAAATTGGGCCCTTGAAGACAGGAGCGGGTGAATTTATCATGGGGAACAAGGAAATGGCAGACGAGTTGAACAGGTACTTTGGATCTGTCTTCACTAGGGAAGACACAAACAATCTCCCAGATGTAGTAGTGGTCAAAGGACCTAGGGTAATGGATGAATTGAAGGAAATTTATATTAGGCAGGAAATGGTGTTGGATAGGCTGTGGGAGCCTGAAGGCTGCTAAGTCCCCGGGACCTGACGGTCTGCATCCCAGGGTACTGGAGGTGGCTTTAGAAATCGTGGACGCATTGGTAATCATTTTCCAATGTTCTATAGATTCAGGATCAGTTCCTGTGGATTGGAGGGTGGCTAATATTGTCCCTCTCTTCAAGAAGGGAGGAAGAGAGAAAACAGGGAATTATAGATCGGTTAGCCTGACGTCGGTGGTGGGAAAGATGCTGGAGTCAATTATAAAAGATGAAATTACGACACATCTGGATAGCAGTAACAGGATCGGTCCGAGTCAGCATGGATTTACGAAGGGGAAATCGTGCTTGACTAATCTTCTGGAATTTGAGGATGTAACTATGAAAATGGACAAGGGAGAGCCAATGGATGTAGTGTACCTTTCAGAAAGCCTTTGATAAAGTCCCTCACAGGAGATTAGTGGGTAAAATTAGGGCACATGGTATTGGGGGCAGAGTACTGACATGGATTGAAAATTGGCTGGCTGACAGAAAACAAAGAGTAGCGATTAATGGGTCTCTTTCGGAATGGCAGGCTGTGACCAGTGGGGTATCGCAGGGTTCAGTGCTGGGACCGCAGCTGTTTACAATATATATTAATGATTTAGATGAGGGAATTAAAAGAAACATCAGCAAATTTGCTGATGACACAAAGCTGGGTGGCAGTGTGAAATATGAGGAGGATGTTATGAGAATGCAGGGTGACTTGGACAGGCTGGGTGAATGGGCAGATGCATGGCAGATGCAGTTTAATGTGGATAAATGTGAGGTTATCCACTTTGGTGGTAAGAATGGGAAGGCAGATTATTATCTAAATGGATTCGAGTTAGGAAAAGGAGAAGCACAACGCGATCTAGGTGTTCTTGTACATCAGTCACTGAAAGCAAGCATGCAAGTACAGCAGGCAGTGAAGAAAGCTAATGGCATGCTGGCCTTCATAACAAGGGGAATTGAGTATAAGAGCAAAGAGGTCCTTCTGCAGCTGTACAGGGCCCTGGTGAGACCACACCTGGAATACAGTGTGCGGTTTTGGTCTCCAAATTTGAGGAAGGACATTCTTGCTATTGAGGGAGTGCAGCGTAGGTTCACAAGGTTAATTCCCGGGATGGCGGGACTGTCATATGTTGAAAGATTGGAGCGACTGGGCTTGTATACTCTGGAATTTAGAAGGCTGAGAGGGATCTTATTGAAACCTACAAGATTATTAAGGGATTGGACACGCTGGAGGCAGAAAGCATGTTCCCGCTGATGGGTGAGTCCAGAACCAGAGGCCACAGTTTAAGAATAAGGGGTAGGCCATTTAGAACGGAGTTGAGGAAAAACTTTTTCACCCAGAGAGTGGTGGATATATGGAATGCTCTGACCCAGAAGGCTGTGGAGGCCAAGTCTCTGGATGCTTTCAAGAAAGAGATGGATAGAGCTTTTAAAGATAGCGGAATCAAAGGTTATGGGGATAAGGCAGGAACTGGATACTGATTGTGGATGATCAGCCATGATCACAGTGAATGGCGGTGCTGGCTCGAGGGGCTGAATGGCCTACTCCTGCACCTATTATCTATTGTCTAATAACCTACTTAATACACTTTCCCTTGCATGGAAAACCTGACATTCCCATGAAGAGCCCACTCCCCTGCTAATAACCTAAATCTATGCTATTTTGTGGTAGTTTGAATGATCAAATTATTGGGTACTGTGTGGAAGATTGGGCAGTTCAGGGCTCTGGGATGTTGAGTTTTACTGGTGCATTTAATGTCTGTGTTCCTGGCTCCAAGAGATCTATCTACGTAGATACTTTGGCAATACTCCTGGATTTTCAGCATGACAGGGGGGTAGAAGAAATGGGCGCAAGGACCAACGAAATTGCTAAGAAAGAAAACCCTCTGGCCAAATCATCGAAGACTGTGGTTTTAAATGCACCTTTCTAAAGAACAATGGATAAAAAGATTGGGGTTAGAATTATAGAAATTTACAGCACAGAATACCATCACAGCATTGTGCCTGTAATAGACAAAAGTAGCCTTCAGATTACTACCCTTAGTTAATAGCCCTGCACATTATAGCTTTTCAAGTGCTCATCAATATACTGTTTAATTTGTTGAAGATCTCTGCCTCCTCCCCTTCCAGGCAGAAAATTCCAGACCCCCATAACTTGCTGAATGAAAATTGTTAACTTCCCTCAATTCATTCATAAATAAATTCAATCAATGCCTTCTAGTTATTGATCTCAATGTCTTGGGAAATAGGTCCCTTCTGTTTAGATCATTCATAATTCCATACAACTCATTAAAATCTACTTTCAGTCTCCATTGTTCCAAGGAAAATAGCCACCACCTTGGCAGTGTCTGCTCATAGCTATAATTCACGAATCCTAACAACATTTTCTCTAATTTGTAATGACCAGTGTGCACAAAAATTTTATGCTGTGCAACCTTTCACCCAGTGGCAACAACGTGTGCACAAAAGTCTTGTACTGTGCAATTTTTTTGCTCAATGACAACAACACGTGCACACTAAATTTTTAAGTGGAAGTATACCTGAAGCTATTCTAAGGATAATAAACTATCAAATCTAGTTTGTTTTTTATTGTTTAAAAGAAATAAAATACTACACATAATAAGTCTTGTTTCTCATATACTCTCTGACAGCATATAATAATATCAATCTTTTTACATGAGTTGTTTGAAATGGTCAAACAAAACTTATAAAATTACAAAGCTAGTTCACAAAATATCCAGATAGGTATTTTATTTGGAAATCATTGCATACAATATGGAATTTGTTGCTTAATTACATAAGAGACAAAGTCCAACCAGATGATGAACATATTTAGATTAGATTAGATTATGAGGACACACAGTCCTCTTTTATTGTCATTTAGTAATGCATGCATTAAATGATACAATGTTCCTCCAGTATGATATCACAGAAACACAAGACAAACCAAAACTGAAAAACTGACAAAAACCACATAATTATAACATATAGTTACAACAGTGCAAAGCAATACCATAATTTGATAAAGAACAGACCATGGGCACAGTAAAAAAGTATCAACGTCTCTTGAAAGTCCCATCATCTTACGCAGACGGTAGAAGGAAGAAAAACTTCCCCTGCCATGAATCTTCAGCGCCGCAAACTTGCCGATGCAGCACCCGACCACAGCCGACTCTTGAGTCTGTCTGAAAACTTTGAGCCTCTGACCAGCCCTCCGACACCGAGCACCATCTCTGCTGAGTGCTTCGACCCCGGCCCCGGCAATAGGCAAAGCCGAGGATTTGGGGCCTTCCCCTCCAGAGATTCTCGATCGCACAGTAGCAGCTGCAGCGAAGCAGGCATTTCAAAAGTTTCTCCAGATGTTCCTCCGTGCTTCTCACGTCTGTCTCCATCAAATCAGGATTGTGCACGGTATCTACATAAATACCGATAACATTTCGGAGCGGCTGCATGCGCTGCGTCGCACCGCCATCTTCTCCTCCCCTCCTATATTTAGGTTGCTTAGTCATTTTTCTCCTTCCTGTCTTTGGCATTTACCCTTTCTTCGTAAATTCTGTCAAGACGAACAAATCTTCCTTCCAACAGATAGCTTTGAATTCTCATCAGCATATCCAAATGACACTCACTTAAACAATTTCTCAGTTTGAAAAAGGATCTACTGTCTTCCCGATGTATATGACGAATAAATCTTCTCGGGCTTTCAGCCAGGTACAGGTATCAATTTTAACAGATGTTTTAATGACAAACTCTGCCATCTTCATCAGGGATGATGCCCAAGCACGTCTAGTCCGGTGGTATTTATACCCTGCCTTCGCGTGTCCCTCCTGATTGGTTAATCCTTATCCCATCAAGTTTCTGATGTCCCACCTAGTTTACAATTGAATTCCAGTTTTTACTTATTTCAATGGCTTCCTTCACCAGGTAGTCCCAAAAGCAATTGGCGTGGCACAGCATCAAGATGCACAGAAGGTGTATCTGTTTGGGTTACCTGGAGAAATCAGCAGTAGCAGAATATTGCATTTGCAATGGCCATAGGATTGACTTCGATGGCACAAAACTACTGTTCCGTGCCAATAGCTTTTGGGACTGCCTGATGAAATATATTTAACATGCCAAAAAGGTAAAGGGCGACCACCTTTTGTGCACAGTTTAAATTCCTCTGTGTACTAGTAGTGCGCACACACCTTAGATGGAACATTGCTTAACAACATTCTCCTAAGTCTTCTCGGCACTAATCTCAGTGCTGGCACAACCTACCTGTAAAGCATTCTCTCAGAACTTTACACGTATTTTCATTCAAGTCATTTTTCTTTCCACTCTTTTTCCCTTCAATTATGTAATTCAGTTATTCATAGAACACTTTAGCATTTTCCTTGATTTTGTTTGCCAAATTCTTCTTCATACACCCAATTTGCCTTCCTGATTTCCTCTATAATTTTACTTGTGTACGGGGGGGAAGGGGGTGCAGGGGCAGAGGGGGAAAGGGCAGAGGAGAAGTGAACTGTATTTTGATCCCATATGAACAAATTCCTGGTACTATCAGCCCAGCGTTAAAAGGGTGATAATTTCCACTCTTCAGTTAAATTTCACAAATAAACCCTGAGGCCTAAATTGTTAACAGATCTGTCATATTAAGCTTTATCAATGCAATTATTACTTGACATGAATTATTTCAATTTAATCAAAACATCCTCTGAAAAACTGTATGAAATGCTACCTGGAATTTAACTTCAAGTTCTTTTCTAAACTGTTGACAAATGACTCCCATGTTTGGTTCACTCTGACCCCAGTGGTCCATTTGTTTGATGGAAGATCCTCTATTGCTAGTGGACAAAAGCTCTGGATCTGGATAAGAAATAAAAATTATTAGACAGATTATTATAAAGGTGTTCATCTGTAAAGAAAAAAAAAATGTAGTTTGTTTCCTGCATTGGGAAATAGAGGTTCTGTTTGACAGTAATTGATCCATTGGATTTTACTTTGTCAGATTGCTGCTCTCTAATTACATCATCTCATGCAAAATAAAAAAAATTCCACACATCTAGTTTTACAGAAAATGTTAACACATGAAGTCATTCAACTCATCACATCTACCTAGACTAATCCAATCTTCCACCACTTGGTCTATACCCTTGCAGGTCACAGCTCTTCCAGTACCCATCCAAACATTTTATCAATTGATGAGGTGTTCTGCCTCCATCACCCTTTCAAACAGCGAATTCCAGACCCAACACCCTCTGAGTGACAAAATATTTTTCTTATTTCCCCAATCCTTTTACCAATTCAATCAATCACTTCTGGATTTTGACCCGCCTCCTAAGGGAAAGAGATTCTTCCTATTCCAGACTCTTCATAATTTTATTGCATTTTCATCATACCAAATTGCACGTGAACAAATATAACGCACAAGTGAGTGAGAAAGTTAGGAAGAGAAGTTCTCCTTTGTAAGTTCTCTATAATTGTGTCAGGGCGCTGAAGCAGGGATCCAATTGCAGGCCCAGTACTGTGCACACAGTGATATAAATTAAGTAACAAATCCCGAGGTGCAAACAAAGTTGGCATCAAAGTTCAGGCAGAGATCAAAACATCCAGAGAAGTTCAAAAACCAGAATCAGGAAACAGGCAGAGTTGATATTCAGACGGTCAGAGTACAGATATGAATGCTGAAAAGGCTCAGAAAAATTCACTGGCACAATCTGGGAACAAACAGGTGAAAACACAGGACTGAAATACACTGAGCAACAAACAGAGGCAGATGACAGGTAGAGCACAATGAGTCACAAGTGGCAGCAATACAGGTAATAATAAGAAGCAGATGAGAGACGGAGTACTCAATAATACAGGGGCCGGAGTAGAGCAGGAACGGGGATCGGAGCACATGGCAATACAAAGCCACAGACTGACAGCTAGGGGGAAACACACAAAAAGACAGAGTTCAACTGGAGGTACTGACAAATTGTAAGCAGAAACTAATTGTGGTGGAGAGGGAATATGTGATGACCTCCTCTTCACAAACCTGAATGATGGTCTTTCCCAGCAGCTTCTTCCTCAACTTCAGCATCTAGAATGGGTATATCTACTTATTTATCTATCTCATTAATACAGATTGTAAGTAGCTGAGGCCCAAGCACTGATACTTGTAATATTCCATTAATTACAACTGCTCAGTCTGAAAGAAAACAGTAATATTTGTAACCTTAGTTGGCTCTCCCATAGGATTTTACTGAGCTCTCAAGGAGTCCCACTCATTGCTAGGGAACCTCAGTGATCCATTTGAATATGACTACACTTTGCTATTTCTCATCTCATGTCTTGACTTCAGTTTTGTAGTGATTTCAACAGTCATCTTTACAGCTGTAAGATCCATAGTATACTCTTATAAATAGTACTGCATTGTTAAAGCAAAGGTGAGGTCGTTTTGAGCTAGACTTCTTCTGCTAATAACACTGCTGGGAATAGTAAGTTACTATACTGCATCTCTGTTTTCATTTGAGAGGAAGGTATTACACAAAATGGGAATTCATAGGGAAATTGGAGAGAAAGTTAGTAAAAAGAGATATTTTAAAGATTGGTAACTTCAAGGCAGTAAAGTTAGAAACCTCAGAAGTTCTGGCCATACATTTCCAAAATACATTCAGTAGGAGATTAGGAAATTTATTTGGATATAAATATCATCCAAAGGAATAGATCACTGGGTGTAGTTACACCTTGTTCGATACACAAGAAAAAAAGGGTTTCTGATCACCTTTCCCAACCCATCACAAGACGCGAGTCAGATCCTTCCCAAAGCAAAATTCTATAATCTCTTTCCTAACTCCAACATCAGCAGTGTTACAGATTCCTTCTTCAAGTAGCAGAGTTTCCAATCCCTTCATTATTCCCCAAACACCACAAACACCTTCAATCTGTTCTCCAATCCTATCCACATTGCTACATATGCATAAAATTAACAATGCCTTCAAATCCCTTCTCCTCTCCATAACCAGCAATGTCTCCAACATCTTCTCCATCTCCAACACCAAACTCCCTTCTTCACATGACGAGGCAGCAAAGCATCTGATTATTTCTTCCTCCTGAATGTCAGCAACATCATCAACCCTGTAACTTATAGGGAAATACAAATGATCCAATAAGGATTTTAAAACTGGTTACGGTACAGAGATTTGGAATTACAAATACATAAATCTTTAAAGTTGGCCACACAAGTTGAAGCTTTCAGAAAAAAAAATTAACTTTCTAAATGGAGAAAAGAAGTGCAAATACAAAAACTTTACGAGAAAAATGGATAATATTTCTAAAGCTCTGGTTAGCAATTTCTGGTGTTTATCTTTGTGCATTAAAACTTAGGAAGAAGGCAGAAGGCGCTTTACATACCAAAACCAAGGAAGAGAGACACCAGTCATGCTGAGAGATTGAAGGGTTTAGTAGTTCTTTAACATAACTGAAGGGTTATTCTGCAAGAGGGATCTATGATAATTTTTGTAAAAGGCCAAGAAGGTCTAATATTCCACTCACACCCAAAGCATTACGTGCAGTAAAACTGAGAATCCTATCCTTTCTTGTGCAATAATGCTCAAACACTACATTTAGCCTTTTCTCAATTACCTCTGATGTTAACCATGAAGGGATTAAACATTTGTAAAACAGATAACTGAAATGAGTCGACAACAGTGGAAAAGGAAAGACAAATGTTTTTTATCTTGCTATATGAAATTGGAATGGAATTTGTCATTTTGTACAGTGGCGCTAGAAAGTTTGTGAACCCTGTAGAATTTTCTCCATTTCTGCATAAACATGACCTGAAATGTGATCGTATTTCACACATCCTAAAACAAGATAAAGGGAGCCCAATTAAATAAGTACCGTAACACAGAAGAACATTATACTTGTTCATTTATTTATTGAGAAAAATATTCCAATATTACATGTATATGTTGGGAAAAGTATGCGAACCTCTAGGATAATGCCTTCTACAAAAGCTGTTTGGAGTTCAGTGTTTTAATCAATGAGATGAAATGAGATGTGCCCAGCTCTACAAAAAAGACACAGAAAGGCTGGTTATTGACAGAGCCTGTTCTTCTCAAGAAAGATCTGTTTATGTGAACCATGCCTTAACCAAAGCAACTTTCCGAGGACCTTAGAAGAGAAATTGTAGAAATGCATCAAGCTGGAAAAGGCTACAAAAGCATTTATAGCCCTGAATGTTCATCCGTTCACAGTACGAGAAATTGTCTGCAAATGAAGTAAACTCAGTACTGTTGCTATTCTACCTAGGAGTCGGCATCCTGGAAAGATCACACCAAGAGCAGAATGTGCAATGCTGAAGGAGGTGAAAAAGAACCCAAGGGTAACAGCAAAAGACCTGCAGAAATCTTGACCTTGCAAAGGGCTCTGTTCATCTGTCCACTACTCTGCAAAGAAAAATAAAGCTGTACGTCTCAAGTTTGCAAAAGACCACCTGGATGTTTTACAACACTTCTGAGACAACGTTCTGTGGAAAGATGAGACAAAAGTTGAACTTTCTGGCAGAAATATACATTGCTATGTTTGGAGGAAAAAGGGTATTGACAACCAGGACCAAAAACTCAACCCAACTGTGAAGCATGGTGGAAGGAGCATCTTGGTTTGGGGCTGTTTTGCTGCTCAGGACCTGGACTGCTTGCAATCATTGAGGGAACAATAAATTCAAAATTGTATCAAGACATTTTACAGGAGAATGTCAGGATAGCAGTATATCCCCTGAAGCTTAATAGAAGTTGCATAATGCAACAATGACCCGAAAGACAAGAGTAAATCAACAACAGAATGGCTTAAAACGAAGAAAATTCATGTTTTGGAATGGCCAAGTCAAAGTCCTGACCCTAATCCTATGGGAATGTTGTAAAAGGACCAGAAGCAAGCAGCTCATGCAAGGAAGTCCACAAACATCCCAGAGTTGAAGCAGTTTTATAAGGAGGAATGGCCTAAAATTCCGCTAAGTTGATGTGCAGGACTGATCAACATTTACCAGAAATGTTTGGTTTGAAGTTATTGCTGTACGACGGGGTGACACCTATAACTGAAGTCAAAAATTCACATACCTTTTCCAACAAATACATTAATATTGGATCTTTTTTTTTCAATACATAAATGAAAAAGTATAATTTTTTGTATTATTTAATCAGGTTCTCTTTATCTAGTTTTAGGACTTATGTGTAGATCTGATCATATTTTACATCATGTTTATGCAGAAAAAGAGAAAATTCTACAGGGTTCACAAAATACCTAGCACTACTGTAAGACTCTTCTTGTGACCACCATTTTGTGAATTGTTTCCCAAACCGGTTCTGGCTGGATCAGAGCAATTGAAAATAGACATAATGAGGCCCTTTCTGACAATCTGTTAAATCAGAGATCACTTCCAAGAAAGAAGTTATTTGAGGGATGTTCTTTGATATGATAAAAACAAGACAAATGAGTAGTCTGTGAATGTACTGTAAGTAACCTGAGCATGGCATGAGATGCTGTAAGAGGTTATAACTACATGACTCAGAGAAAAACAGAAGAATGACATCAAAAGCAAGTCCTTACAAGGAAGGAGAGCAAAGAGGTAATGCTACCTGTAGCCTTGGGTCACAGCCAATGAAAGGTTGACACAAGCTAGCTAGAACCAACAGATTTGAAGCATAATTATGCAGAACTAATAAGAAAAAGGAACAAGAATAGCAGATGTTGAGCAACAAAACTCTGGGGGTTAACCATTGCACAGAAGACTCCCATCCTTGGAGGAGGGAGAAGGAATATAATTTTGTCCTGATTCTCTCTTTATTTTGGTGTTTTAAGTTGCCATGGTGGTCTGAATAAGTACTGATACAAAAGGAAGAGTAGCGTTCAAGAACCTAAGCTGTTGGCCAGGGGTCAACATAATTTCCAAGGATATTTGTGTTAATAGAATAAACTGTGAGTTTTGAATTAATTAAGATTGTGTGATAATTTTTCCAAGTTGGCAAGGGGTCTACATTTACCATGATGAAGGATGAGCAGGTAAGATCAGGAAGAAAATAGCAAGGAGAAGATTGTTGCAAGACTTGTGAAAGAAGATCAGAGTATACTAGCAGATAATACTTCAGGTACCTGGGGATGAATGAAAATAAAGATAATTAAAAGTCAAATACCTCTGTTTGGCTTTCCAAAGTCAAAACTAAATAGACTTCTGCGTTTTAGCTTTGCTCTTTGCTCTGTTGTTCCCTCTTCTTCCTCAACATCAGAAAAATCACTTTGAAGATTTTTTCCACAGATGCGTTTGAGTACAGAGGAATGGTGAGTTGGACCTAAGCATATAAAGAAGGTAAGTGTTTTAGATTGTGGCCGAAACTTCCAAAACAGCAAAAGCAGAGTTTTTGCTGAGTGGTTTTTTTTTAGAAAACCTATTTACTTTAAATTAGGCAATAAAATTGTTGAATTGAATTTCTAATTGTTAAACAACAGGAAACCAATATGGAATTTTCTTTTCATAGATGGTGATCAACTTCCTGAGTATTTCCTGTTTAATTTCATATTTACTGTCATTGTTGATTCTTGCTTTTAAATTATCAGAGACTAGGGTTCATCAAAAGGTGGAGGGAATATCAGAATAAATACTGCATGAATATATGAATCAGAAACAGTAAATAAGCTCCTAGAGCATGCTCCACCATTTCATAAGATTACAGGGGATCTAGCTGGAACCTCAACTCCATACCCCTGTTTACCCACATTAACTCTTCAATCCTTTGCTTATCAAGAGTCTTTCCATCTTTCTCTTAGAAATACTCCCTTCCTTGAAGGAAAAGACTTTTCAAAGACTTGTTACCATTTGAGAGAAAACACTTTATCTCATCTTTGCCTTAAGTGGGATTTTTTTTTAAATCAAGAGATCCCAAGATTAAGATTCTGCCACAAAAGGAGAGGATCCTCCTCACTTACACTGTGAAGAATATCTGAGCAATGGAGTTATGTGTGTGTGAGGAGAGATTACCTGATGGGGGAAAGATCAGGAGACTGGATTATTTACGGGGTGGAGGAATTACTTTGTAAAAGAAGTGGGGAGTTTCTAATAGTCTCTCCATCCTTAATTGAACATGAATAACAAAACTATAGATTGGCTGCTAACTGCATTAAGGTATATGAACTAGGACACCATGCTTTTCACAGGTAGGAAATAACACTTATAGGAAAGGAAGTGGAGGCTCATAAATATCATCCAGAAAACTAGCAACACCATTACGGTTCTTTCATGTTTTTTTATAAAGCATTTTGGAAGCAAAATTGTTGCATTCTTTTGTTTTAACCTTCATTGAAAATGGAATTACTGTCTAATTTCTTCATTATATTATATTTCATCAGCACTCCGCACCTCAGTTTCCATTACAGTGTAAACAGCTTTTACACCTTCTGGATTGCAGTAATGAAAGTTAAAGCCAAAGCCACACAAGGTAAGTTTCCTCCTGTTTAATTTTTCCTTACAATGTTCAAGGAGATCATTTGGCCCATCAAAATCTTCTCCCAGAACAATCTTATCAATTCCATTTCCTTACTTATTCCCCTGCAACATACTCTTTCTTGAATGCCCATTAGTTCCTCCTGATTCTCCTGAACCCATCTACACTAGGGGCAATTTAATAGCCAGCAAACCCCTATTAACCAACATGTCTTTGGGACATGGGGAGAATCTGGAGTAGTCACCGGAAGATCATGTACTCTATGTTGATACACCTAGTGGTCAGGATAAAGTCTGGGTCACTGAAGCTGTGCAGCAGCTGTACCTCACTAATCAACAAAATACTGTGGCATTAGAACTGCAGCTATGACAGCTCAAGCAAGTGAGGCTAAAACTGAGTGGAGTTTGCATATTCTCCCTGCAGATGTATGGACTTCTCTTCCCTTCTGCATTCTAAATTTATGCTCCATCATTTCTGCCTCTTTTGACAACATGAGACCAAAGATATCTTTCCTTTCCCTACACTTTTAGTAATCCAAAAGGAAATGTTCTCTTTGGAACTCCCTTGTTCACATTTCTGGCTCTATCACCAACTTACTATCTTTACGTTTTCCATGTAACTACAGGATGAGCAAGATCTATACCTTTTACTTATTCCCTTTTCACTGAAGTGACTCTTTCAAGTGAACTGATAATTATGCATGCTTCTTTCAATTCAGTACACTACATTCAGTGCTCACAATGTCATCTCTAAACTGGAGATTCCAAACAGCTTGGATGATATTTTTTTGCAGAACATATCCATTCAATCTGCAAGGGTGACCCTGAACTTTGAGTTGCCTGTTGATATAATTGCTTCCCTTGTAATTGCATCTACATGCTGATACCAGGACAGATCTTCTGAAATGATAACACCAAGGAATAAAAAATTACTGAACCTCTCCAACTCTGATAAGGACTGGCTCATGAACCACCAGCTTCCTCAACCTCTTGTTAATGATAAGCTCGTTTGTTTTGCTGACGTTGTGTGAGAGGTTGCTGTTGCGACACCATTCAATCTGATTTTCAATCTTCCTCCTATATACCAATTTGTCGACACATTTGATTCAGCATACTTCCTGGATCCTTCTATCTGCTGCATTCAGTCACAGCATCCTATCTTAAATATTGCACTGGAGCTGTATTTAGCCTCACAATCATAAGTAAAAAGCGAATAGAGCAAAGGGCTAAGCACACATCCTTTTAGTGCACCTGTGCAAATGGTGATTGTGGAGATATTGCTGCCAATCCAAACTGACTGAGGTGTGCAAGTAAGGAAATTGAGGATCCAGCTTCTCAAGGAGGTATTGAGACCTAGGTTTTGAAGCTTATTGATTACTTTCCAGGGGATGATAGAACTGTACAGCACAGCACAGGCCTTTCGGCCCACAATGTGGTACCGACCCTCAAACCCTACCTCCCATATAACACCCCACCTTAAATTTCTCCATTTACCTGTCTAGTACTCTCTTAAACTTCACTAGTGTATCTGCCTCCACCACTGACTCAGGCAGTGCATTCCACGCACCAACCACTCTATCCCCCTTGAACTTCCCACCCTTTACCTTAAAGCCATGTCCTCTTGCATTGAGCAGTGGTGCCCTGGGGAAGAGGCGCTGGCTGTCCACTCTATCTATTCCTCTTAATATCTTGTATACCTCTATCATGTCTCCTCTCATTCTCCTTCTCTCCAGAGAGTAAAGCCCTAGCTCCCTTAATCTCTGATCATAATGCATACTCTCTAAACCAGGCAGCATCCTGGTAAATCTCCTCTGTACCCTTTCCAATGCTTCCACATCCTTCCTATAGTGAGGCGACCAGAACTGGACACAGTACTCCAAGTGTGGCCTAACCAGAGTTTTACAGAGCTGCATCATTACTCCGCGACTCTTAAACTCTATCCCTCGACTTATGAAAGCTAACACTCCATAAGCTTTCTTAACTACCTATGATAGTGTTGAAGGCTGAGCTGTAGTCAATGAAGAGCATCCTAATGAATGCAACTTCTCTGTCCAGATGTTTCAGTGCTGAGTGAAAAGCCAATGAAATTATAATTAGCCAAGTTCAAGTTTATTGTCATTTCAACCATACACATGAATACTGTAAAACAAAACGTTCTTCTGAACCAAACTGCACAACACTGTATATAGAACTCACATAAAATACATTAAGTGATATTACCACAAATAAATTAACAAATAATAAGATGCATTTACGACACAAGTTAAAAAGTAAACTGTATAACAGAACTGGCACTTCATACGTGATGAGACGTGGGTTGTGGCAGGGAGTTCAGTAGGCTCATGGCCTGGGGAAACAGTCGTTGTCCTAATGCTACAGTACCTCCTGCCTGATGGTAAGAGGTCAAAGAGATTGTTGGACAGATGGGAAGGATTATTCATAATGCTAAAGACTCTGAGTGTGCAGTGCCCCTGATAAATATCTCTGATGGTTGGAAGAGAGACCCTGACTATACTCTCAATGGTCCTCACAATCCTTTGCGATCTGACTTGCAATCAGATGCCTTGCAATTCCCATACTAGATGGTGATGCAGGTGGTCAGTACACTCTCAATGGTGCTTCTGTAACAATTGGTTAGAATGCGAGGGGGATGGGGGGAATACTCAGTCGACAACCTCCTCAGGGAGTGGAGACACTGCAGTGCTTTCTTGACTAAAGAGGTGGTGTTGAGGGAGCAGGTGTATCATTTGTTACCAGCACCCCCAAAAACTTGGTGCCTCTAACTCCCTCCACAGAAGAGCCATTTATGTGCAGTGGGGAGTGGTTAGCCTGCACCTTCCTAAGGTCCACAATTACCTCTTTGGTCTTGTCCATGTTGAGATTGAAGTCATTGTGCTTGCACCATTCTACCAGCCACTCTTTCTGCATCTGTCTCATCCTCATTGTCAATGAGACTAACCATCAACTGCTACGATGATCTGATCCTCCTCCTGCCTTCAAAATTGCACATGCCATTTTGCCTGAAGACTGAGTATTTCTATCAGTTCATTTTCCCCCCAGATTTCCAGCATTGGCAGTTCTGTATATTTCTTTTTCATAGGTCTATCTGAATTACCTTTGTTCTTGTATCTGTTTGTTGTTTATAGTTGCAATTTGGAGGGGCAGAGCGAAGTCGTGATGGCGCTAAACAGTGACTTCTTTGCTTGCATCATTGGAAACAGCTCTTTTTCTATCTTTGATATCTCTTTTTCACCTTTTCAAGGTTCCTTTGAAGACCCTGACCTGGAGTTACACTCTGACTTTGGTTCTTTATGAGAATGGTACCTGCTCTCAGGGCCTCACGACTGGCGTTTTTTGATATCCCAAGGATGCGGCCTGGAAGACTAGTGCACCTTTAGGGTGCCGGATTTTCATGGCTCTGGAGACAGACTGATTCTAGGCCAGTGCCCTGACTGAAGCGTCATGGAAGAACATGGAACATCAGCAGCATGATGCTGTAGGCTGTGTGCCCAGAGACCTGAGCCTTTCTGGGGCCGACTCTCTAGGCGCAGAGCTCGGAAAAAGCAATGCAACAGACTTTAACATCATAAATCAACGAGTTGTTTGGTATTTCTCCCCTCTTGCTGTGAAACGGGGACATCTCTTTTTCCCTTATTAAGGAGAGAGAGAGAGAGAGAGACTGTGGTATGTCGAATTACCGGGTGAAGGAGTAGCATTTAGGCTACTGCAAGTCTGTGTCTTCATTGATGCTTTGCTGCACGCTTGAGTGCTCGGTGGAGGGCACGGATGCTTTTTTGCTGGTGGAGGTGGGGTCATTACCATGCTGCTGCTTGCGTGTGGGAGGGGGAGCTGGGGGGGCTTCGGGGTTCTAATGTTTAACTGTTATTCATTCTTTGGGGCATTCCTCTGTTTTCGGGGATGTTTGTGAAGAAAAAGAATTTGAGGATGTATACTATATACATTTCTCTGACATTAAATGTAACTATTGAAACCTCCTAGCTCCATTGCAATTCCTAGCTTTTCATCATTTCAAAAATATCCTACATTTAAACAAAAAAAGTCTTATTTTCAGGATGACACTGACAAGACCAGCGTTTATTGCCTATCCCTAATTGCTCTTTAAATTTGGATAATCCAACTTCTTATATAGCTGCACTCCTTCTAGTGAAGGAGCTCCCACAATGCTTTTGGACCGGAAGTTCCAAGATTCAGACCCAGAGACGTATTTTCAAAGCAGGTATCTTAGGAGGGTAACCTGCAGGTAGTAGTATCCCCATGTTGTAGCTGTCATCGTCCCTTTGAGTTGCAGATATCTGGGAAAGTTATTGCAGTGCATTTTATAATTGTTACCCACTGTGATTCAGCAGTGGAGAAAATGAATGTTTAGCATGGTTCAATCAAAAGGGGCGCTTCATCCTGGAGGTGTCAAACTTGAGAGTTGTTGATATTGCGTGTGCAGAATATTCCATCACAAAGCCATATCTCTTTCCTTAGCAATACTTCTGGTTGTAACTCATCCCTCACTGATTCAATGGAAAATCCACCCTTCATAAATTTGTTAAACAATCCAGTACTTCTTAAGTCAGTGTTCTCATTGCTCTCTCTGATGCATGCTTAATGATAAGTACATGATCTCTCTCTCTACAATACTATATCACAAAGCTTTCATAGTCTACAGCACCACTGCATGTGACATTTATCCTCATTTAAGACACAGAAATATAGAAAACTTACCACACAATATAGGCCCTTTGGCCCACAAAGCTGTGCCAAACATGTCCTTACCTGAGAAATCACCAAATTACCCAGGGTTACCCATAGCCCTCTAATTTTCTGAGCTCCATATACCTGTCCAGGAGTCTCTTAAAAGACCTTATCATATCTGCCTCCACCACTGTCACCGGCAGCCCATTCCACGGACTCACCACTCTCTGCATAAACAACTTACACTTGATATCTCCTCCGTACCTACTTCCAAGCACCTTAAAACTGTGCCCTCTCATGCTAGCCATTTCAACCCTGGGAAAAAGCCTCTGACTATCCTCATGATCAATGCCTCTCATCATCTTATACACCTTTATCTGGTCACCTCTTATCCTCTGTTGCTCCAAGGAAAAAAGGCCAAGTTCACTCAACCTATTCTCATAAGGCATGCTCCCTAATCCAGGCAATACCTTTGTAAATCTCCTCTACGTCCTTTCTATGGTTTCCACATCCTTCCTACAGTGAGGCGACCAGAACTGAGCAAAGTACTCCAAGTGCGGTCTGACCAGGGTCCTTAAATATTGGAAACTCCAATGCCCTTTTCTTCCTCTTGAGTTTCCTCTCTCCCCATCTCTTCCCCACCTCCTTTATCCCCTGCAGTATTTTAGCCACCTCTTCTGACCTTCTCCTCTCTGATCCTCAGCTGAAAATTCAACTTCGTCCCCCTATATTCTCTCTTAGAACCCTGAACCCGACATAACATTGTCCTGTCCTGTTGCCACCGCCACTGTGCCTGTTCTTTAGACAGGAATCTTCACTTAAGTCTGTGCATCTTTTCTCCTAAATCCAGAATTCCCAATCTACTTGATCTTTCATCCTCCCTCTAAAATCCTAATCCCTCTAGATCCATTCACTGCTAGCTGCCAAAGACAACATGATTGACTTGATTTTCCGATTCCCCTCACTCAGTCATCTATCCCCATCTGAAATGGTAGAACAATGTTCACTAAGTAATCTTGATAGGTTCATCAAACCTACCAATTACATTATTGTTCATGTTCTGGGGACCTAACATCTCATAGAAACCAAATGTCAGCCTTTAGACACATTCTCACATCTACCTCTGAACCATGACCCAAAGATCAGCAGACCATTGTCTCCCAGACTGTCACAGAGCTCATTTCCTTAGATCTTTCTTCTACACATTCTGACTGCAGATTGTGCCAACCCCACACAGCTCACTTCTACCAAGATCCACAACAGCATTCTCCCAACAGACCTGTTGTTTCAGTGTCCTGTTACCAAAACTAAACGTAATGCTTCATAATTTAATTTCATCCTCTCTTTTATGGCCCAATCTCTTTCCACTTACTTGCATTATACTTGGATAACCTCCATCACTTCAACTGTTTCCAATTCCCTGTCCCATCTTTTTACATGCACAGATAATTCCACTACATCTTCAACCCACATCAGGCTTCATCCATGAACTTACACCCAATCAGCCACCAACACACACATTCACCAGACTAAATGTCCACACATTGAATAATTTCTCATTCCACTCACTTTCTTCAGGCCAAAGGTATAGCAAGGGAACTTGCATGGGCCCAAGCTATTTGTCTTTTTGTGGGATACTTCTTTCAATCCCAAGTCTTCCTGCTTCAACCATCTTGTTGGTGCATTCCACTTCTAACATACATAAAGCATCTGAAAAATTAATTGTGTCTACTGCTAATTTTCATATTAGTGTTACCATGATCCATCTCTGACTCCACCCTTCCTTCCCTACATCTCCATCACCATTGACCGTCAGATTGGGTGAGACTAGGATTAGAGGTCATAGGTTTAGAGTGAAAGGTGAAAATATATAAGGGAAATCTAAGGGAAAACTTCTTCGGTCGGAAGGTGGTGTGAGTGTAGAGTAAGCTGTCAGTGGAAGTGGTAGACACAGGTTTAATTGTAATATTGAGAGAATGTTGGATGGGTAAATGGATGGGAGAAGGTTTGGAAGCAGATCAGGTCAGCATGGACTAGATGGGAAGAAGGGAATGTTTCTGTGCTATAGTACTCTACGGCTTTATCTCAGAAGATAGGCTAACTACAAGCATACTTATAGACTCTCACAGCTATACTTCCTTCCACCAGATCTCCATTCCATTCTTCCACTTCATCCACTTTCATCTTCATGCTTTGATGATGAATCTTCCCACAGAGTTGTCTTTGAAGTATCTTTTTTTCCTGAATTGTGTCGCTTTCTTTACAATAGCAGACTACACTTCATCTTTTGCAATACCTCTGTTCTCACCCCCTCTTCTCCTGGACAGAAAAATACACAACTCCCTTGGACGACATGTCTCACACCAACACCTTGATATTTTACAGATCATCTTTTGAAATTTTCACTAGTTGCAAGAAAATTCCCCATTCAGGCATATTTCCCACTCCCTTCCATTTCAAAGGGACTGTTCCCTTTGCAACTTAGTTTTCTTCTCACCACTGCTACTGACCAACCATCTCAGCATGTTGCACAGCCATGATATTAGCAGTGTTTTACGTTTTTTTGATCGTGTTTTCACTCACTAACTGCCTCTATTAATCTATTTGATTGCAGGACTCTTACAATTCATCTCAACGTCAACCCTGTCCTTAACCTATCAGAGATATTTTCTTTGTCCTATCCATCTTGCACACCACCTCTCTGTAACTTAAAGCTACCATTTTTATTTCGTTCCCAGGTCTGGTGTAGGGTCTTTGATCTGCAATATTAACACTGTTTCTATTTCCATAAATACTGCTTGGCCTGTTCAGTGTTTCTGGCTTCCAGAATTTTCTGTTTATTATTTCAGATTTCCGGCATCTGCAGTTCTTATAAAATTTTCATTCTTTTGCAATTCTGACTTGTGCCTTGATGACTGTGCTAAAGTTTTGGACTTTCAAGAGGTGAGTCACTCACTACAACTGTACTTAAGTGACTCATCAAGTTGATGGGTGATCCCAGAATATTTATAGTGCGTGGCATTGAGTATCATGGATAAGCAATGCAAATCTCTCTTGTTGGAGAAGGGCATTACCTGACACTTTGGTGGCATTAACTTTGGTTGCTATATAGCAGTCCATGCCTCTTTGTTGATTAGAACTTGCTGCATGCAGGCTTGGACTACTTTCTTAGTTGAAATGCTGCATTGTGGAACCATCAGTTCTGAGTTTATGATGAAGTTACTCTCGGTGGCTGGGCCTAGGATACTGCCCTGGAGAACTCCTGCAGTGATGCCCTGCCATTGGGATAAATGATCCTTAACAACCACAACTGCCAATCCTGCAAGATAGTACTCCAACCACTGGAATTCTGTTCCCTTCTTCATCATTGACATCCATCCTGTCTGGTCTAAGGAAGAAATTCTTCGACTTACTTCTATCGAATTTCCACTTGCTGCTACTTTGGCCACTCAATTAGCTAGCAATATTCATTTGCAACTTTCTGTTCTCAATTGCGCTACTTACTAAGTGAGGATGCAATTTTCTTCACCCAAGTACAGTGAAATGCTTTTGTTTTCCGGGGTTAAACTGGGATAATATTATATATAGCCCAATTGCCTGCAGATAGGTCATTGTGATGGTGACTGAGGTTCAAGCTATGTACTTCATACTTGAAAACTTATTTCATTTTTTTTGAGAAGCCTCACTACTTATGCTCCCACTCAGAAAGTGGGATAAGTGATAACTGCATTGAGGCAAAAGTTGTTTCTGAAGTTTGTACCATTACTTCCCTAGTTTGACTTGGGAAAATAATTGGATTATTTTCAATATTCTGGGTGATTAGCAGTTTTCAAAGCTTGTGATCTCTACTAAGAAGGACCAGATCAGCTGGCAGTTGAAAACATCACACCTACAGATAACCTCACCCAGGTCACACATCATCCTGATTTAGAAATATATTGGCGGTCATCATTACAACGAAATCCTGGAATTCACTGTCCATAGGCACTGCGGGAATGCCTTCACCAAAGTCTGTGCTAGTTCAAGGCAGCGGCTCATCACCACGTTCTCAGACAATTAGTGATGGGCAACAATGCTAGATTTATCAGCTCACACAGATCCCCAAAAAAGAACAAAAATAAACAATTAAAAACATTTATTTGTATACATTTTGTATGCATGAAATAGGGCAAAGCAAGTATATCAATTTATGTAAAGGAAATTTACAAAAAGAAGATAATTAAATTATCTCTCGTGTTAAAATACTAACCTGATGTGTGTGCTTCAGCTGAAGGAGCTCTATCCTTCTCTCTTCTGTTCTTTTCAAGAATAGTTGATCTTGATGGGGTTTCCTGATATGATAGACAACAAAACAAATAACTAAAAACACAAAGAACTAAATGTCAGAAGTACTTAACCAACCAGTGAAATATACAGAATAAATTAACTATGCCTTACATGATTGAGAAGACAATTAATTTTACATTTAAGTAATTTAACTAGCTAGGTTTGCAACAAACCATCTGAAAGCCTTTTGGGGTTAAAGATGCACTTCATAATTTTGTTGAATAGTTATTAAAATAATATTATACATTGTTTTAACATGCTCATAAACAATTAAATTAAAACTTACTAGGCCCTCATAGCTTTTCTCCCCAATTCACCAACAACAGTGTCACCACCCTTTCTAGATGCAGATGGTCAAGTAAACAAACCTTAGAAAACATCCATCAGATGGAGTGGATCCATCGTAATGACACTGTGTTAAGTATTGTAATAGTGAGGTGCTATGGTTCAGAACAATCAGCTTTGCCAATTGACCACTTTCAAAGGCAACTAAACCACTTTAAAAAATATCTTCCTGAAGCTAGGCCACTATTATCAACTCTCCTTTCTTCTGCATCTTGTTCCAGAAGTTTCTTCTACTCTGGTTCTTACAATGTTAAAACATAAGCAGTATGCATCTTCAAGTTTTATGGCAATTTGCAAACTTCAATGAACATGTAAACACATGCGAGGAGAATACAAACTTTCTGTAGTTTGTTAAGGAAATGACTATTGTTATTCCTCATGAGAAATTCTTTAACAGATCACTTAAAAAGTAAGTAGAAGTAGGAGCCCAATGAGTCTTTGAACTTGTTCCACCACAAGATCATTTCCTCCAGCAATATTTCCTAAGATAAAGTGATCATAACCATAGTGAATGCAGGACATTAAGGAACCTAATGTTACCACTATTTTCTTACGTTTTTATGAAGAATATTAAAACTGTGTCTTTTGCAGGGTAGATATGAGGTAGATTTCCACATGTGGGAGAATGTGAAACTAAGGGCAACTGTTTCATATAAAGGATCAATCTTCTAAAGCAGAGATGAGATAAAATATTTCCTTTCAATGATCAAATGTCATTTTAACTCCCTTTCTCAAAAGGCAGTGGAAACAATCTTTGGATATTTGAAGACAGACATGGATAAATTATTGATAAGCATTATTGTAATAGGTTACTGGGAGTATACAGTGCAGGCTACAGTCAAGGGATTGAAGTAGATGCAGGAAGATAGAAGTGAAATAACAATCAGCCATGATTTTATTTGAATGGTGTAACAGGCACAGGAGGAATGAATGGCCAACTTGACTTCAATTACTTACACTTATATTTGTAATGTATGGGTCTATTTCTTTTAGAGTAACAACTCCCCCGAGCACTACATAAGGACTGATAACTTACCTACGTACACTGATCTGTTGTCTATACATGCTCTCTTGGTACAATGTGAATCCACCAGTTAATCTCATCTCATCTCCCATATGTGTGCTTTTATTTTAATTGATATGTAGTTGTACAGACACTACAAATTGGCAACAAGTACGAACCTGATTACCAACGAGTATCACCAACTACACCAACAGTTATGAGACGAAAAACTTCAGAGAGACAGCGAGAGGACAATATTGAGAAGGTCGTCACAGACACTAACAAAGGATATGAGTAAATGCATAATACAGAATGAGAAATGCACAACTAGCAAAGTTAAAGTGAAAATAACATGATGATGGCCTTCATCAGGAAAGTTGATAAATTTGATAGTGCTAATGAAGACAGGGAATTGTACATTGATGGGATTGAATTGAATTGTATTGTGAACGATGTGATGAGGAAAAGGAAGCGTATACGCTTCTTAGCCTAATGGGCGCCTAAACATACAGGCTTTTATGCAACATAGTAGCTCCTAAAAAGCCAGCAAGCAAGAGGTTTGATGAAATCGTTACAACTTTACAAAATCTCTTGAGCCCTAAACCACTGGTAATAGCTGAGCGATTTAGATTTAACAGAAGGAACCAGTCAAAGGATGAAAGCATTTCTGAATACATGGCAGATCTGCGCAAACTTTCTGAATACTGTGACTTTAGAGATGGACTTTCTGATGTATTAAGGGACAGGTTTGTATGTAGCATGCATCGTCAAAGCACTCAAAAGAAGCTACTGTCTGAAAGAGAGCTAACCTTAGAATGGGCATTGACCATTGCAATATTGTTAGAGACTGCAGAAAAGGATGCAGCAAACTACAGAAAAAGAGATTAGAATGTGAAACACACAAAGTATACCTGAATGGTGCAAGAAGCCAAAAATGTTATCGATGTGGCAAGTCCTCCCATGATGCAAATGACTGTTGGTTCAAATAAAAGTTTGTAGAAAGTGTCACTGACAAAGTCACAGTATGTAAATCAGACAAAAAACACAAAAGGAAAAACCACACAGAGTGAAAAGTGTCAAACACAAAACCAAACAAATGCATAAAGTGACTCAATGTGCAACTGAATCAGACCACACAGAGTCAGACAAAGGTGAGCTGTCATGCCTAGAACTTCATAGCATTACTGAAGCAGATCAAAAAATTATATGCATCACAATAGATATGCCTGGTGTAAAACTGAAAATGGAGCTAGATACAGGGCCAGCTTTGTCTATAATTTCAGAGGCTGACTACAACAGACTGTTTTCGAAGCTACCATTAGAAATGACCTCAGTGATGCTCAAGACCTACACAGGTGAAAAAGTGTTTTCTAAAGGCAAACTGAAAGTGAAGGTAATGTATGGAGGCCAAACACAACAATTAGAGCTTTATGTATATAGAAGTAGAGGGCCAGCACTTTTTGGACAGGAATGTCAACAGTTTTGGGCCCCATATCTCAAAAAGGATGTGTTGTCATTGGAGAGAGTCCAGGGGAGACTCACAAGGATGATTCCGGGAATGAAGGACTGGATAGGGTAGATATTGAGAGGATGTTTCCTATTGTGGGAGTATCCAAAACTAGAGAGCACAACCTCAAAATTGAGGGACAACCTTTTACGACAGAGGTAAGGAGTAATTTTTTTAGCCAGAGTGGTGAATCTGTGAAATGCTCTGCCTCAGACTGTGGTGGAGGTCAGGTCTGTGGATGTATTTGAGGCGGAGATTGATTGTTTCCTGAGTGATCAGGGCATCAAAGGATATGGTGAGAAGGCAGGTGCATGGGGTTGAGTGGGATCCGGGATCAGCCATGATGGAATGGTGGAGTGGCTTGATGGGCTGAATAACCTAATGCTGCTTCTATGTCTTAGGGTTGAGAACTTTGACTGTATGCTAGCCAACTAGGCTGGCACACAGTCAAAGTTCTCAATGTGTCATCAACAGGCAACTGCAGCTCAAATGGTAGCACTAACCAGAGACTGTCACAGCTGCTTAATGCTAATGAGAAGGCGTTTGAGAAGGGTACTAGTATACTCAAAGGCACAAAGGCCAGAATTGAACTGGATGAAGCAGCACCACCAAGTTAGCACAAAGCGCATCCAGTGCCTTATGCACTATGTCCTAAAGTGGAGTCTGAACTGCAGAGCTTGAAGGCATCTGGCATTCTCGCCAAGGTTGAATGGAGTGATTGGGCCACACTTATTGTCCCGGTGATCAAGAAAGGGAAGGCCAGACTTGTTTGTATATGCGGGGACTTCAAAGAGAGCATCCACTCTATGCTGCATACTGTGTAATAACCCTCCCATGAATATGAGACATTTTTGCATCTTTGGTGGGAGGGGAGAGGTTTTAAATGACTGACTTGTCACAAACCTATCTGCAGATGGAGTTTGAGGAGTCAAGCAGGAAGTTCCTCATAACCAACCCTCATAAGGGACTGTACCAGTATAATTGTCTTGTCTTTGGCGTTGCATCAGCTCCAGCAATTTGGCAAAGAGCGATGGAACAAGGCTCCAAGATATCCCAGGAACACAATGTTACCTTGATGACATCATTGTGACTGGCAAGAATAATGAAGAACACCTTTAGAACCTTGCTAAAGTGCTTACCAGACTGAGTAAATATGCTCTGTGTGCTAAGAGAGAGAAATGTGAGTTTTTCAAAAATGAAATCTCATATTGTAGGCACATCATCGACAAGCAGTGCTTACATAAGTCACAAGAGAAGACTGAAGCAGTACTGTAGGCACCCAACTGGAAAATGCGTCACAACTCAGGTCATATTTGGGGCTGGTAAACTACTACCACCAGTTTCTCCCAAATATTGCAACAGTGCTGCACCAATTTAATGCACTGTTGCAGGTAGGAACAAAGTAGGAATGGATAGAAATATGTGAAAGAGCATTGAAGGAAACAAAGAACTGCTCACTTATATGACCCAACTTTGCCCATCAGATTGGTGTGCGACGTGTCCCCTTATGGCATTGGTGTTGTTTTGTCACACACTATGAAAGATGGATCTGAACGTTTGATTGCATTTGCTTCAAGATCACTGATGAGTGCAGAATGCAACTACACACAGATTGACCAAGAGGGCTTTCGTCTAGTATGGGGAATAAAGTTCCTCCGCTACCTTTATGGACAAAAGTTTCCATTAGTGACAGATCATCAGTCCCTTGTGTCCATTTTCAATCCCAGGAAGGAAATCCCAGTGACGATTGCTACCTGGTTACCAGGTTGGGCACTTTTTCTAGGAACCCACTCTTATGACATAGAGTTTAAGGGTACGCTGATGGCTTGTCACGTCTTCTGCTGCTGGCAACTGAAGAAGAAGTCTTTATACTGTGACCCAGAAAAAGTGTTTCACACAGCATTGGTGGACCAGATGCCGGTAACAAATTCTGAAATACAAGGAGAAACAAGGAATGACTCGATATTGTCAAAAGTCTATGACATCACCATACAAGGATGGTCAGCTCATGGTAATCCTATGTTTCCCAAGTTCTCAGTGAGACCAGACTGACTGTCTGCATGTCGAAGAACACCGATGTGTACATCTCGTGTTGTGGTTCCTTCTAAACTGCGCACCAGATTATTAGAGAATCTGCATGAAGGGTACCTGGGTACAATAAAGATGAAGAATCTTGCTTGGAGCTATGTGTGGTGGCTGGGAATAGATAGACTGATTGAAGACTTGATCAAAAGCTTTTCAGGATGCCTTAAAGTTCAAAATGCACCCCACAGGCACTGTTCCACCCTTGGGAGTGGCTGTCCTCACCCTGGCAAAGAGTGCATATTGACTTTGCTAGGCCATTCATGGAATCCATGTTTCTGATTGCTGTGGATGCTCCTTTGAAGTGGCCGAAGGTCATACCACATCAGAAAAGACTGTTCCTGCTCTGAGGACCATCTTTGCCTGAAATAGCCTACCTGAACAAATTTTGAGTGAGAACAGACCACAATACACGTCAGAAGAGTTCAGACTATTCATGAAGAAAAATGGCATCAAACATTTGAAATCAGCTCTGCTGCGCCGAGCAACAAATGCGTTAGCTGAAAGGTTTATCCCAACCTTCAAGAAGTCCATTAAAATTATGGACAAGGAGGACATTTCTCTACAGTACAATTTCCTTTTTGTATATCAGAACTCTGTTCATGTGATGACAAATCAAGCCCCTGCACTGCTGTACATGAGCAGGAATCTGAGATCTCAGATAGATCTCCTGAAACCAGATCAAAGGAGGGAAGTACAAAGTAAACAGTTCAGCCAGTTGCCAAGTGAAGCAGCAAGAAGCTTCATGGCTGAATAGAAAGTCTTGGCATGTGGTTACCAAGAAGATAAGTGGACACCTGGTAGGATAGCTATAAGAATCCAACTACAGATATACACAGTGAATTTTGGAAATCATACACGGAGACATCATGTGGACCAGATACTGGATGCTCAGCCAAAGAACACATCTGAGTCGACTGCAAGCAACAAAACTGGCACATTACAGCCACTGGAATTACCCCTCAGTGAGGATCATGTCACTAACAGCAACATGACACCTTCAACAGAGCAAGTTGTCTTTGACACAACACCTGCCAAACCTGATACTACTCCACAGCTCCAGAGGCGCTATCCTGCAAGAACCAGAGCACCACCCAAAAGGCTGAATCTTTAGTATAGTGAAGTTAGTTACAGACTTCATTGTGAAAGCATGTTAAGTTGAATACAGGTTGTTTAAAGGTACATTTAATGTCAGAGAAATATATATACCTGTATTATACATCCTGACATTCTTTTTCTTTGCAACCATCCACGAAAACAGAGGAGTGCCCCAAATAATGAATGACAGTTAAATGTTAGAACCACAAATACTAAAGAGATCGACGGGTTTTTGTTGAGAAGCTATTTCCTCAGGGTGGGTGTTGAGGATCAGGGAGCATGAATTTAAGCATAAATAATTGAAGTCAGGATGGCCATTAGGCCCCCTGTGCTTGTTACACCATTCAAATAAGATCATGACTGATTATATTTGTCTTCTATCTTCTTGCATCTAACCTCTATCTCTTGACTGTAGCCCATACTGTATACTCCCAGTAACCTATTACAATCATGCTTATCAATAATTTATCCATGTCTGTCTTAAATATCCAAAGATTATTTCCATTGCCTTTTGAGGAAGGGAGTTACAAGGACATTTAATCATCTGAAATCTCTGCCTTAGAATATTGATCCTTTATCTGAAACAGTTGCCCTTAGTTTCACAATCTCCCACAAGCAGAAATTTACCTCATATCAAATTTCTGGGTGTCAAGATCTCTGAGGATCTAGCCTGGTTCCAACATATTGATGCAGCTATAAAGGAGGAGTCTGAGGGGATTTGGTATGAGGGGTTTGGGTGTGTCACCAAAGACACTCGAAAACTTCTACATATGTGCTGTAGAGAGCATTCTGACAGGCTGCATCACTGTCTGGTATGGGGATGGGGGCTACTGCACAGGATTGTGAAAAAGCTACAGAAAGTTGTAAAATTAGTCAGCTCCATCTTGGGTACTACCCTTCATCGTATCCAAGACATCTTCAAGGAGTGGTGTCTGAGAAAGGCAGCGTCCATCATTAAGGACCCCCATCACCCAGGACATGCCTTTTTCTCATTGTTACTGTCAGGAAAGAGGTACAGAAGCCTCAAGGCACACACCCAGCGATTCAGGAAAAACTTCTTCCCATCGCTCGTCCAATTCTTAAATGGGCATTGAACCCATGAATACTACTTCATTTTCATTATTCCTACCTCACTTATATTATTATATATCATCGTCATCGTGGCTATCCCTTGAGGTCGAGGATGGTGGTCTTCGTTCTGTTGATCTAGTTATGGGCTCTCAAGTGGCTTAGAAGACCAATCTTGGCTCTGAAAGTTCTTCCGCATTCAGGACAGGTAGTTCCAGATGGCAGATCGGGCTTTGGTTGTTGCTGCCTCTCTTTCCATTTTCTTCTCTTTTCTTCTAATTCTGCACATCTGTTGGCTTCGAAAGTTGCTGTTCCTTCTCGGATGATGGCTTGCCAGAGTTTCCTGTCCTTGGTATTGGTTTCCCAATTGTTGATGTCGATGTTACATTTCTTCATGTTGGCTTTTAAGACGTCTTTGAATCTCTTCTGTTGTCCACCTCTTTTACGTTTGCCTTCTTTAAGCTGGGAGTAGAAGATTTGTTTCGGCAGACGTTCGTCTTTCATCTGAACAACATGACTGCTCCATCTTAGTTGGTTCTTGATGACGTAGGCTTCAATGCTTGTTGTTTTTGCTTCATTTAGCACACTGACGTTGGTTCTTCTAGCTTCCCAGCTGATATTTAAGATGTTTCGAAGACAGTGTTCATGGAACTTTTCAAGTGCCTTCAAGTGTTGTTGTTATGTTGTCCAGGCTTCTGATGCATACAGAAATTTTGGGATTACCACTGCTTTGTACACTAACATTTTGGTGTCTGTTTGGATGTCACAATCATGAAAAACTCTTGTTCGGAGACGTTCAAAAGCTGTTCCAGTGCATTTAAGACAATGTTGGATCTCGTCATTAAGGTTGACATTGGAGGAGAGGTGACTTCCAAGATATGGAAAGTGGTCCACATTTTCCAGGATTGTTTCGACAAGTTGAATTGATGGTTCTATCCAATTTGTCTCAATTGGTGACGGTTGATAGATGATCTGAGTCTTCTTGGAATTGATGGTAAGTCCAAGTTTCGTGTATGCACGGTTGAAGGCAGTCCGAATCTGTTGTAGGTGATTTTCTGAAAGAGCTGCAACACCGTTGTCATCTGCGTATTGGAGCTCGATGAGGGAACTCGTGGATGTCTTCGTTTTGGACTTGAGATGGGCAAGGTTGAAAAGCCTGCCATCTGTTCTGTAGACAATTTCGATTCCTGGGGGTAGGTCATCCTTGATAATGTGGATGATTGTCACAATGAAGATGGTGAACAAAGTTGGAGCAATTATGCATCCCTGTTTTACTCCTGATCTAACTTCAAAAGGCTCACAGTTACTGTTGCTGACCATAACTGTGGCAAGCATGCCATCGTGGAGGAGTCTCAGGATTCCAAAGTACTTTTCAGGGCATCCATAGGTGGATAGGACATCCCATAGTAGCTCCCTTGATACTGAGTCAAAGGCTTTGGTGAGGTCAATGAATGCCATGTACAAAGGTTGAAGTTGTTCACGACATTTTTCTTGTAGTTGTTGCATTGTGAAGATCATGTCGATTGCTCCATGTGATGGTCTAAAACCGGCTTGTGTCTCCGGAAGGATCTTCTCAGCTAAAGTCTCGAGCTAGTTGTTTATGATATATATACTTACAGCAATTGACTTACTTATTTTTTCCTCTATATCATGTATTGCATTGTACTGCTGCCACTAAGTTACCAAATTTCATGACATATGCCAGTGATACTAAACCTGATGCATTACCCAAGACTACTCACATCATTCTAGGTTTGACCTACTTTGTTATTTATGCTGAGATAGCAAACTTCATATCCAATGAATACCAGCATTCCATTTGAATTTTTGTTTACTTCCTTTACCGCTCCATGACAATTTAATTATCAATATGCATGGACCCACTATGTTTTTACCACATACTGAATAGTAGTTTCTTTCAGTTTTAAGCCTGAAGTATGTGGTCTTTCTATGTTTTTTCCTATTCATTTTTTTCCATTGATTTCCCTCAGTTATTTGTGCTTCCATCTACACTGCTTAAAATGTTGCCTATCATCATATCATTACCAATGTTGTATGAGTCTTTCTACCTCACTATTAAGGGCATTTATGAACAGCTCTCGTCCCATCATAAATACTTGAGAGTAATCACTTGTTTATATTCTCACTCAACCTGACCTTTATAGAGCAGGCCATTTGACCATGATGTTCTGCCAAACTTATAACCTATATTCAAGTTTTCTAACAACACCACTATCATAGGCCGAATCAAAGGTGGTGACAAATCAACATATATGAAGGTGATTAAAAACCTGGTTGAGTGGTGCCAAAACAACCACCTTTTTCTTAACTTCTTATTTACCCCTCAGCCGTTAGGCTCTTGAACAAAAGGGGATAACTTCACTCAGCTTCACTTGTCCCCATCATGGAAATGGTCCCACAACCTATGGACTCACTTTCAAGGACTCTTCATCTCATATTTTCAATATTTATTGTTTATTTATTTATTATTATATAATACTCTGGTTCAAGACCATGTTTTATTTCATTAATACTGTTAAGCTGTTGGGCATTTTATTTTATTTTCTACAGATCTTCTCAATGCAAATCTATATAAAAGAAAATGTTCCTTTAATTACATTATACAATTGAGTATTTCATTTTGCAATTTAAAATTAAAATTCAGTTTATTAAGTTAGGCTTGTTGTAAGTAGCCAATAAGATTTGTCTTGTTAACATTTTTGTCAGTAAGATGTCTGGAGGGAAAAAAACAGGAGGGGGTAGCCATGTTCTACAGAGTGTGTGGGATCGATGGAGTTTTGCAAAAAAAGGAGAATGGAAATGGACACGGACACCGAACAGAGCGAAAGAACATGGTGAAACACTCACAAAACCAATTTGGAAGGACAAATATAGATGCCAGAAAATTCTTGTGCAGACTGTGGTCTCATGGAGAAAGTGCAGATAACTTTCAGTTAGCTCACTAGCACATGACATAGGAGAAAATTCAACGTCTTTTTCCTTTGATGTTGCGTGGATATTTTTTGAGCTTGGACTCTTTTTTTTCAGTGCAGATCTGCTTCGGTATTGTGAGTAAATGAGTGAAGCAAACTGGAATGATTATGTGACAATGAGCTCCAACAATTACATGCACGTTATAGACTAATATATATGTGACGGGCCCTTTTCTTTGTTTTGTTTGTTATAGTTTAAAATATTATGCCATACAATTTCAATCTATGTATTTACTGTTTTAAGCTAAATTACTGTTTCCTAGCAAACAGTAAATTTGCATGGGTGTATCAATATTCATACAGGTGATTGTGTTATTTTCCCTTACAAAAAAAACGATCACTTTTATGTTTTATGTGTATCTGAATCATATCCATCCTACACCTGTTTATTTACTGGTAATGACACTTTCATTGTTATTCCCATGCATTGTAGCGTTATGTTGTTGTTAGTTTATATTCACAGTAATAGCTAACTCATTACGAGCCTATGATGAGAGGGTTACCATTATTATTTCTTCCTTTTTGCAGTTCCACATTGCTAAGAACCCTGTCATTAACCCTTTAATCTGCCTTCAAGTTCAACCTTCCTAAGTACATCACCTCATATTTTTCTGGATTGAACTCCTTCCACTTCTCAACCCAGCTCTGTATCCGAACAATGTTTAGTTGTAACCTATGAGAATCTTCTATATCATTCACAACACTACCAACCTTCGTGTCGTATACAAACTTACTAAATTACCCTTCCTCTTCCAAGTGTTACATACCTCGTGGGTATCTTGTGACTGTCTTAGGACCATGATGTAATTGAGTATCTTGTGAGCATGATGTAATGGTCTTGTGATGGTGGGGTGATGTAATTTTCCCGCCAGTGTGGAGTCACATGATGAGGTGTTCCCAACAGGTATTTAAAGGGGAAACCCCTGTTGGCATGCAGTTGGTTTGTTGTCTAATTCGTCAGTTACTCCATTGTGCTATGTATTTATCTCATGACGCAGTTTCATTTTAAAGTGGAGTTTTACTTTCTATTGTAAAGTACAGAAACGTTGTGTCAGCAGTTTCGCCAATCGCTGCCAGTTTTTGTGTGTTGCACCTTTGATTTACCTTTACAGTCTAGTATTGGAGAGTGAAGACCTTACTAAAGTACGGGAATGAAGGATTGAGTAAAGTTGGTGTCGTTCGGGGGTTTTATGATGAATCGACCTTATTGAACCTTCGTTCAGGAATAGTGGCCTGCATCTGAGATAACTCCTGCAAGATCAGGAAGGTTTGTGTCCTGACGAAGGGTCTCGGCCTGAAACGTCCACTGTACCTCTTCCTATAGATGCTGCCTGGCCTGCTGCGTTCAACAGCATGTTTTATGTGTGTTGCTTGAAATTCCAGCATCTGCAGATTTCCTGGTGTTTGAGGTTTGTGCAGTGTTCACCATCCAGGAAAAATGTCAGTTCCTTTAAGCTGTTTTATTTCCTTTGTCGTGAATTTGGACAGGATCAGCAGTAACGTTACGTCTTCAAAGAAATCCGTTTCCAGAGAAAATCTCTCCTTACTTGGACTTCCGAATTTACCACTTTAAGAACTGTTCCAGAGTTGCCGTATAGCAGTTAACTTCTGGTTAAGTTAGTCGTTTGAATACTTTTCACTATTGTTGAGCAGAGTTTAATAAATGTTTATGTTTGTTTATAAAACCTGATTCAATTATATATTCATTGTTGCTGGACATGTGACACAAGTCATTTGTAAACATTACCAGGAGCAGGGGTCCCAGAACAGATCCCTGTGGAATAACACTAGTCACCGACCTCCAGGCAGAAAATGTTCCATCTACTACCACCTTTTACCTTTTTGGGAAAGTTTCCCAAGATTGCATGCCTCCTTGCTTTCTGAATGAGATTATCATAGGAACCCTTGTCGAACGCCTTACTAAAATCCATATACAACAACCACGTTAATCTTCATCAATTTGTTTTGTCACTTCCTCAAAGAATTCAATCAGGCTCATGAGGCATGACCTGCTCCTCTCAAAGACATGCTGATTATTCCTAATCAGACCATGTTCCTCCAAATGCACATAAATCCATTCTTTATGAATCCTCTCCAGCAGTCTCCCCACCAGTGACATAAGAATCACTGGACAATAATTCCTAGGATGATCCCTATTACTTTCCTTGATCAATTTCCACCCTCCAATCCTCTGGTACTACTCACGCAGTCAGTGAGGATGGAAAGATCATCATCAAAGGTGCAGTGATTTCTTGATTTGCATCCTGTTGTAACATGGGATATATTCCATCCAGCTCCAGGGACTAATCTATCCTAATTTTTCTCAAAAGTTCCAGCACACCTTCTTTTTTAAACTCAACATATTCCAGCAAAATATTCATTAACGACCTCCTGTACCTCCAATTCAAGGCACATATCCTTTTTTCCCTGATCAGTGATCACTCTAGTCTTCCTCCTTTCTTCATATATGTGAAAGACACTTTGGGATTTTCCTTAATCTTACTTGCCAAGTCCCTTTCTTGCTTTCCTAACTCCCCTTTAAGCTCCTTCCTGGCTGCCTTGTCTGATCCTTGCTTCCTAAACCTCAAGTATGCTTCTTTCTTCCTCTTGATGAGATGTTCTACATCTCTTGCCCTCCATCCTTTCCCCGCTCCAATGGGACAAACCTATCCAGAACCCCATGCAAGGGATCCCTAAGCAATTTCTACATTTCTGTTGTGTACAGGTCATCTAGAGGAGATGCATACTGGATCTCATACTAGGCAATGAACCTGGTCAGATGATAGATCTCTTGGGGGATGAGCACTTTAGACACAGTGACCACAACTCCTTAACCTTTAGCATGTTGTTTATTTTCCTTAGTACATCTGTTCCCATTTTCCGCTCCCAGGTTCCTACTTAACAGTATCATAATTTACCTTCCCCAATTTAATACCTGTTTCTATTTCTGGCAAGGCTACAAGTCTATGCTAAAGGTTAGGGAATTGGGGTCACTGTCTCTGAAATGCTCATCCACCAAGAGATCTGTCATCTGACTAGGTTTATTGCCTAGTATGAGATCCAGTATGGCCTCTCCTCTAGATAGCCTGTACATGTATAGTATCCTGGAATACATTCTCATTGCTCTAATTAGACACTAAGAAAGAAACAGAAACTTGACAGAAATCTCAACCTAGACTCAGCCTCTTCTGTCAAAGCCTCTTGAGCCAAAGCATTTATCCCTGTTTTCTGTAGATTTAGCCAGCTTCCTTGGAAGGGCAATGAATTGCCTTTGGTTATACAAAGTTCAACGTCAGTTTAGAATTTAGTAACTGCCTTGTGGAAGTTCATCTCTAAGCATGCATAATTTCCCACTTCCTCCACACCCCTCAATACATTAGTCCTTTCAGGTTTATCAGGCACAAATATTCTCTATAAATCTACTTTGACTCTCACTGATAAATTGATTTTTCCTTTGGATTATGGTTCTGGAACACATAGGTATTCATTGATTTTGTTTCTGATATCAGTCAATGTTTGCTATCCTTTTTCTGCATTCAACATAACATACAGTATTTCCTTAAATGCATCTGTACTGAAGTAGTGCTTAATATTGCACAGTAAAAATGCTGAGACACTCTAATGTTGGTTAGTATAAATGGGGCTTGGCTGTTAAGTAGGTGCCAACTACTCTCATCAGACTCAGTACTTTGATCAGCCAGAGGATGCACAATAGCAAAAGGCTAGAACTAACAAGGAACACATGGCCTGGTGAGAGGTGCCAGAGAGAAAAATTAAATATAAAGAAAGCAAGAGAATGTGATATTATACAGACCTCAGCAGTTGCTTTCTTGCTCAATATAGAACTCAGTATAAAGTTATTTGGTGACCTTGTAGTTTCAAATGAATTCTCAGAAGACTGACTCTTATTTGTAATGATATCTTCATCTGGATTCTCCAGTTTAACTAATTCTTGCTGAGCATTTTCACCATTTTCGTTTATTTCTGGACACAATGGAGTAACCTGTGGGCAGAATTGAGCAGAGATTAAAAATGTCAAATGATTATTCAGATTAAGTATTCTCACAGAGAAACCAAGACCATTAGAGATACATGCAATATATAAACAGGTCCTTTGGGTCAAATGGTCCATGTCAACCATTTTCCCCATCTAAGCTGGTTGTACTTTCCCACATTTGGCCCCTATCCCTCTAAATGTTGTTAATGTACCTACCTAACCACTTCCTTTAGCAGCTCCATCTGTAAACTGACTACCCACTAGATCAGGGGTTCCCAACCTTTTTTTATATAACATAGAGCCGTACCATTAACTGAAGGGTCCATGAACTACAGGTTGGGAACCCCTGCCCTAGATGAAGTAGTTGTCCCTCAGGTTCCTAATAAATTTTTCTCCTCTTACCTTAAACATATACCTTTTAGTTCTTGATTTCCCAACACTAGGAAAAAGACTATGTGCAGTATGTCTCTTATGATTTTATATACATCTGAAAGATCACTTCTCATTCTCTTACTCTCCAAACTGCTCAGCTTTCCTCTATAACCCAGTCCCTCTAGTCCCACATTCTTGTTATCCTCTTCTGCACACATTTGAACTTTATGACAGCTCTCCAATAGCCGGATAACCAAAACTGAACAAAATATTCTATATAAACCAAAGGGTTTTGGCCCGAAATGTCAATTGTACATTTTTCCATAGATGCTGCCTAGCCTGTTGAGGTCCTTCATCATTTTGTGTGTGCTGCTCAGATTTCCACCATCTGCAGATTTTCTCTTTTGTGGCAATATTCCATACTTGGCCTCAGCAATGTCTTCTACAACTGTAACACAACATTTCAACTTCTATATTCAATACCCTGACTGATGGAACCTCAGCATGTCATAATCATTCTTCACCACCCTGTCTACCTGCAATACCACTTTCAGGGAACCATGTACTTCTACTTCTAGGTTATTCTGTTCTACAACACTCACAAGGGACTTACCATTCACTGTGAAGATCGTATTCTCAGTTGACTTCCTGAAAATGCAACATCTGGCACTGTGTTAAATTAAACTCTAATTGTCATTCTTCAGCCCACTTGCCTAGTTTACCTGTAAATCCTGATAACAATCTTCACTATCTAGGACATTATATTTTAGCGTCATTAACGAATTTACTAACCACATCTTATATATTCTGAAACACATCATTAAAATATATGACAAATAATTCTAGGGAACTTTACTAATCACAAGCCTCCAGTCCCAAAAGCAAACTTCCACAATCACCCTCTGTTTCCTTTCTTCAAACTATTTGTGGATCCAATTAATTAGCTCTCCCTGGATCCCATGTGACCTAAATTTCAAAAGCTGCCTACCTTGGCAAAACATATCAAATGCCTTACTGAAGCCCAGATAGACCATGTCTATTGCTTCGACCTAATGAACTTCTCTAGAAATCTATTAGCCTTATGCCCATTTAGATACCTAAAACCTTTACTGCTGATTCTTATTTAAGAGATTTACCATATAACTTGAGATAATTTGTGGCTGTAATGTTCCTTTTAGAAAAACAAATAACCTGAGTCTTTACAACAGAAAATTTAAACCCCCAACCAACATCCCCATTCATTTACTTCACTAATAGTTACTTGTGTTTTCCTAACTATATAATTTATACCTACACCTTTCTTCCACAGTGCACCATCATCAGCATTGGAAAAGTCTGAGCCAACAGTTAAGAATATATTATTAATTATAACATTAAAAAGGAGAGGGCTACATACACTTCCTGTGGAGTTGCTTTATTTTAATCTGATGCTCCTTAGAGAATGTTGTTCCCACTTTGACTTGTACCTGCCTATCACATAAAAAATCTTGGATGCACCATCAACATTATATAGCCCCAATAAACTACTAAGCTCTCTAGCAGTAAAGCGCGTGGATCATCCGCAATACCAGCTGAGGCCTACAAGTAATGTTCCCTCTAATTTGAAAGGACTAGTATGCAAAAATCTTGTGCTGTGCATTTTTTGCACATTGAATAATTTCTTCTATAATAAAGGCATCTGTTAGTCTTGTGAGAACATGGATCTGCGCCTGGAAAGTCTTCACTCTCCAGGGCGCAGGCCTGGGTAAGGTTGTATGGAAGACCAGCAGTTGCCCATGCTGCAAGTCTCCCCTCTCCATGACACCAATGTTGTCCGAGGGAAGGGCATTAGGACCCATACAGCTTGGCACCAGTGTCGTCGCAGAGAAATGTGCGATTAAGACACAACACACAACACTTGCTCAAAGACACAACACACGTTGCCTCGGTTGGGGCTCGAACTCACAACCTTCAGGTCGCTAGTCCAATGCCTTAACCACTTGGCCACGTGCCCACACAATTTCTTCTATAAAAACAGTATAAATAAGCCAGTTCTAAAATCTGCAGACAAATCCTCGCAAACACCCTGTTGTCAACACTGTCCGCATCAGAAACTGGAAAAAACGTGCTTGTTCAATTGTGAAATATACTTAACATGCCAATGAGGTAGAGGGTGACAACCTTTTATGCAGTTTAAATTCCTTTGTGCGTTAGTAGCAAAAGATGTGTGCGTATACCACACACGCCTTAGGGGGAACATTGTCTACAAAGAAGGTGGTGCAATGCTAACAGAAAAGTTCCATCAGCTCTTCCAACTCATGTAGCAGCAACAGATGATTCCAGATCAATTTAAAGATGCATCCATCAACCACCTGTATAAGCAAAAGGGAACCTGACAATCCTGTGACAACCATCAGGGAATATCTTTGCTGTCTATTGCAGGCAAGATCTTTGCCACGCTTCTTCTCAACTGTCTCACATCACACCTTCATCAGGGACTCCTGCCAGAGAGCCAGTATGAATTCTGGAAAGAGCGTGGGACTATCAACATGGTGTTTGCTGCAAGAGAAATGTTAGGAGCAAAACACTGACCCATTCCCTTGCTATATCAGCGGAGGACTGTGGAAGATCGTAGCAAAGTACTGATGCCCAAGCAAATTCATCACCATGGTGTAGCAATTCCATGATGGTATGCAATCCAGAGTTCAGGACAATGGTGAGACATCTGATCTCTTTGCTGTCTCAAACGCAGTGAAGCAGGGCCGTATCTTGGCACCAATGCTATTTCCTGCCATGTTGACTGTTGCCTTCAGAGAGAACAACATAGGCATCAGCATCATATTCTGCAGTCTCAGTTATACTGGGCAGGCCATGTAGTTCATATGTTTCACTGTGGGCTGCCTAAAAGACTGCTTTGTGGCAAACTACAGAAAGAAAAGCACTCCCATGTAGGCAAAAGTAAACAGCTATAAAGTCACTCCGAAAACTTCACTGAAGACCTTTGCCATCAACCCAGACTGATGGGAACATATCGCCCAAGATTGAGTTGAGTGGTACTTTTCACACCTTTTACAGTTTAAACATAAGAGTGCAGTGACACATGAGGCAGGAAGGACAATTGCAGTGAAGTGATTTGAGCTGGCCAGGAAATCCCAAGCCATAGACCCCCAACCCAATGTGGCTACCATCTTTTGTCCACACTGCCAAAGAATTTTTCCAGCATAGATTCACCTCTCCAGTTCACTATGAACTCACAGACCAGTCCAGCCCCTACAAATCGTGGATGATTAGCGTGGTTCTTATCATTACACGATGGACAAATGATATGTATCTTCCTAACATGAAAAATTTTAAAAACCCAATTGAACCTTCTACCTATTCCCATCTTTTCCAGTTTAAGCAGCAAATCTTGTGTCTAAAACATACCATAAAGCTTATACTATATCAAAGAAAACTGTTACCACTGTTTCTTTACTAATTTGGGAAAATGGATCTACAATGTGCGTACAACCTGATCCCCATCCACTGTGGGGATGAGTGAAAGACAGCATTCATAACACCCATTGGCCACTATGAATATTCAGTGTTGCCTTTTGGACTTTCCAACAGTCCAGCGGTTTTCTAAGCCTCCATCAACAAGATATGCTACACAGGTCTACCTCAACGACATCCGCATCTTCTCCAAGAATCCCCAAGACCACATCTTTCATGTCCATTCAGTCCTTCAGTGTCTCCTCAAAAACGATTTGTACTGCAAGTTAGAGAAATACTAGTTCTACATGTTATTTAGTTATTTCCTTCCTGGGTTGTGTCCTTTCAATCCAAAGCATAACTTTGGCGACAAAGAAAGTTGAATAGCCCAGACTGTGCTCCATCAAACAGCTACAACTTCTCCCGTTATTTCATGAAGAACTACAGCCAAATCGCCACCCCTCTCAAAATCACCTACCTCAAGGATAACCTGTTCTGTTGCCGCGGGCCACACTTTTGAGGAGCTCAAGAGACCCCTCACCACTGCTCCCATTCACTGCCATCTGAATCCCTCTGAACCTTTTGAGGTAGAAGTGGATGTATCTGATGTGGGTGCTGGGGCCATTCTTTCGCAGCAAGGACCAGACGAGAAGACACACCCTTGTGCCTTCTTCTCGTGCAAATTCAACTCTATACAGCGCCATTATGGAGTAGGAAACAGGGAGCCACTTGCCATGAAATGGGATTTGGAGAAGTGGAGACGTTGGCTGAAGGGAAACACCAAGCCCTTCTTGATATGGACTGACCAACAGAACCTCTGGCCTTCATCCATAGACCAATGGTCAGTCGAAGAGAACTAATCAGCAAGTGCAGAAGTTTCTGAAATGCTTTGCTATCTCTAACCCATTCACATGGAAGTAGTATCTGTTCTGAGCTGAGCTGTCCGACAATCTACACACCTCCTTCTGTCACAGGTTTGTCATCCTTTGAAGTACTTCATGACTACCAACCCATATTGTTCCCCACAGAGGAACCAATGGTGGATGTCTAGTGTGCAGGGCCCTGGACAGATGCCAGAATGCTTGGAAGTGGACATGGAGGGTCATCCTAGCTGCCAGGCTAACCACTGTCGGTGTCAAAACTGATTACTCCAGCCTGGGGATAATGTTTGACTGTTCACTTGTCTGCCCCTGCACACTGGCTTCCAAAAGCTCTTGGCCTGGTTTATTAGTCCCTTCAAGATTACCCATCACATCAGTCTACTCACTTACCATCTTCATCTGCCAACATCCCTCAGGATCACACCTATAGAAGAGGGGAGGGGGAGGGAATTGTTTCTAAACCAGAAGGAGAAATTGATATTCATGCCATCAGGTTGGAGGCTACCCAGATGGAATACAAGGTGATGCTCCTCCGTCCTGAGGGTGCCCTCATTGTGGAACAAGAGTAGGGTATAGACCAACAAGTTGGAATTTGAATGAGAATAAGACTTAAAATGTTTGGCCACCGGGAAGATAAGCTTTTGGCAAAAAGAGCAGAGGTGCTCGACAAAGCAGTCCCCCAATTTGCAATGGATCTCACCAGTGTGAGACCACATCGAGAGCAACAAACACAATAGACAGCCCCAGTAGATTTGCAGGTGAAGTGCTGCCTCACCTGGAAGGACAGTTTGGTGTCCTGCAAGTGAGTGAGGAGGTGAATGGGTAGGTGTAGCACTTGGGCTGCTTGCAGAGCTATGTGCCGGAAGGAGACTGCTGGAAGAGATGAATGAACAAGGAAATCACCGAGGGAGCAACCTTTGTGGAAAGTGCGGGAGTGGGGAAGGTAAAGATATATTTGGTGATAATGGAAGTTATGGAGAATGATGTGTTGGATGTGGAGGCTCATGGGGTTTTAGGCGGCAGGAAGATGGGGTGAGCGTGGAGTAGATACAAGCGAACGTCAATGGTGAAGAAAGGGAAACCCTGTTCTTTTTAGAAGGAGGCCACCTCTGATATCCTGGAAAGGAAAGTAGCAACCTGGGAATAGATGTGGTGGAGATGAAGGATCTGAGAAAAGGGATTAGTATTTTTACAGGAGACAGGATGGGAAAGGTAGAGTCAAGATAACCATGGGTATTCACAGGTTTATGAACGAGGCCAGCAGAGAGTTTATCTCCAGATATAGAGACAGAGAGATCGAGAAAGGGGAGGGAGGTATCAGAAATGGACCAAGTGAATTTAAGGCAGGGTGGAAGTTAGAGGCAAAATTGATGAAATTGACAAGCTCAGCATGGGTGTATGAAGTAGCAGCAATATGGTCATCAATGTGTTGGAGAAAAAATTGGGAAGCACTACCAGGAAAGGGTTGGCATAGCTGGGGTCCGTGGCTACCCCTCGAGTCTGGTGAAAGTGGGAAAAGCCAAAGGAAATTTGTTTGGGTCAGGACCAGTTCTGTCAGATGGAGGAGGGTGGTGGTGAAGCGGAACTGGGTGATTCTTTTATTGACAGAGAAGCGGAGAGCTTTAAGGCCTTCTTGATGGATGGTTGTAGGGACTGGACATCCACAGAGTACATGGTGTTTAACTGTGACAAAGGTACTCTCAAGATCGTAGAGAATGATACCATTAAGAAAGTCTTTGACTACAATTACCTCGGGTCAAGAATGATGAATTCGGAGAAGGACATAAAGATACGGAAGGTGCTGGCGTGGAGGGCTATGAACGACATGAAGGAAATCTGGAAGTCGAACCTGACCAGAGGGCTTAAAAAGAGGATTTTTATAGCAGTCATTGAGACCATTCTCACGTACGGATGCAAGACGTAGATACTCATCAAGATGATGCGAAAGTCCAGATGGTTGCTATACACGAATGCTCCGGATGGCTCATGATGTGAGTTGGCAACAGCACATGACAAACGTTGAGCTCTATAACAACCTACCGACACTCACCACTAAAATCGAGGTGAGAAGACTGCAACTAGTGGGGCACTGTCTGCACCACCCTAATCTACTTGCCAGCCTAGTCATCATATGGGAGCCCAAGTACGGGAGGATGAACCCTGGGCGCCCTCCCAAGACTATGGTCAACAAGCTCCTAGAAGACAGCGGCGTGGCTAATGTAGATGAACGGAACACACTGATGAGGGAGAGGGAGAAATGGAGAGTCCGTCATCATGCCTGATGCCAGCCCCCTAGGCCCGAGTCGACATAGTAGTAGGACATCCATGGTGAAAATGAGGCAGTTAAGACCAGGGAATTTAAAGTTAGTGAGCATTGAATTGAGCAACACACATCAAAGTTGCTGGTGAACGCAGCAGGCCAGGCAGCATCTGTAGGAAGAGGTGCAGTCGACGTTTCAGGCCAAGACCCTTCGTCAGGACTAACTGAAGGAAGAGCGAGTAAGGGATTTGAAAGTTGGAGGGGGAGGGGGAGATCCAAAATGATAGGAGAAGACAGGAGGGGGAGGGATAGAGCCAAGAGCTGGACAGGTGATAGGCAAAAGGGATACGAGAGGATCATGGGACAGGAGGTCCGGGAAGAAAGACAAGGGGGGGGGGACCCAGAGGATGGGCAAGAGGTATATTCAGAGGGACAGAGGGGGAAAAAGGAGAGTGAGAGAAAGAATGTGTGCATAAAAATAAGTAACAGATGGGGTACGAGGGGGAGGTGGGGCCTTAGCGGAAGTTAGAGAAGTCGATGTTCATGCCATCAGGTTGGAGGCTACCCAGACGGAATATAAGGTGTTGTTCCTCCAACCTGAGTGTGGCTTCATCTTTACAGTAGAGGAGACCGTGGATAGACATGTCAGAATGGGAATGGGATGTGGAATTAAAATGTGTGGCCACTGGGAGATCCTGTTTTCTCTGGCGGACAGAGCGTAGATCTTCAGCAAAGCGGTCTCCCAGTCTGCGTCGGGTCTCGCCAATATATAAAAGGCCACAACAGGAGCACCAGACGCAGTATATCACCCCAGTCGACTCACAGGTGAAGTGTTGCCTCACCTGGAAGGACTGACTGGGGCCCTGAATGGTGGTAAGGGAGGAAGTGTAAGGGCATGTGTAGCACTTGTGCCAGGAGGGAGATCAGTGGGGAGGGATGGGGGGGACGAATGGACAAGGGAGTTGCGTAGGGAGCGATCCCTGCAGAATGCGGGGGGGGGGGGGGCGAGGGAAAGATGTGCTTAGTGGTGGGATCCCGTTGGAGGTGGCGGAAGTTACAGAGAATAATATGTTGGACCCGGAGGCTGGTGGGGTGGTAGGTGAGGACCAGGGGAACCCTATTCCTAGTGGGGTGGCGGGAGTATGGAGTGAGAGCAGATGTATGTGAAATGGGGGAGATGCGTTTAAGAGCAGAGTTGATAGTGGAGGAAGGGAAGCCCCTTTCTTTAAAAAAGGAAGACACCTCCCTCGTCCTAGAATGAAAAGCTTCATCCTGAGAGCAGATGCGGCGGAGACGGAGGAATTGCGAGAAGGGGATGGCACTTTTGCAAGAGATAGGGTGAGAAGAGGAATAGTCCTGATAGCTGTGAGAGTCAGTAGGCTTATGGTAGACATCAGTGGATAAGCTGTCTCCAGAGACAGAGACAGAAAGATCTAGAAAGGGGAGGGAGGTGTCGGAAATGGACCAGGTAAACTTGAGGGTAGGGTGAAAGTTGGAGGCAAAGTTAATAAAGTCAACGAGTTCTGCATGCGTGCAGGAAGCAGCACCAATGCAGTCGTCGATGTAGCGAAGGAAAAGTGGGGGACAGATACCAGAATAGGCACGGAACATAGATTGTTCCACAAACCCAACAAAAAGGCAGACAGAGCTAGGACCCATATGGGTGCCCATAGCTACACCTTTAGTTTGGAGGAAGTGGGAGGAGCCAAAGGAGAAATTATTAAGTGTAAGGACTAATTCCGCTAGACGGAGCAGAGTGGTGGTAGAGGGGAACTGATTAGGTCTGGAATCCAAAAAGAAGCGTAGAGCTTTGAGACCATCCTGATGGGGGATGGAAGTATATAAGGACTGGACATCCATGGTGAAAATAAAGCGGTGGGGGCCAGGGAACTTAAAATCATCGAAAAGTTTAAGAGCGTGAGAAGTGTCACGAACATAGGTCGGAAGGGATTGAACAAGGGGTGATAAAACCGTGTCGAGGTATGAAAGCAGGATCTCCCAGTGGCCACACATTTTAATTCCACATCCCATTCCCATTCTGACATGTCTATCCACGGCCTCCTCTACTGTAAAGATGAAGCCACACTCAGGTTGGAGGAACAACACCTTATATTCCGTCTGGGTAGCCTCCAACCTGATGGCATGAACATCGACTTCTCTAACTTCCGCTAAGGCCCCACCTCCCCCTCGTACCCCATCTGTTACTTATTTTTATGCACACATTCTTTCTCTCACTCTCCCTTTTCTCCCTCTGTCCCTCTGAATATACCTCTTGCCCATCCTCTGGGTACCCCCCACCGTCTTCCTTCCCGGACCTCCTGTCCTATGATCCTCTCGTATCCCCTTTTGCCTATCACCTGTCCAGTTCTTGGCTCTATCCCTCCCCCTCCTGTCTTCTCGTATCATTTTGGATCTCCCCCTCCCCCTCCAACTTTCAAATCCCTTACTCACTCTTCCTTCAGTTAGTCCGGACGAAGGGTCTCGGCCTGAAACGTCGACTGCACCTCTTCCTACAAATGCTGCCTGGCCTGCTGCGTTCACCAGCAACTTTGATGTGTGTTGCTTGAATTTCCAGTATCTGCAGAATTCCTGTTGTTTGAGTATTGAATTGAATTGACTTTATTTCTTACATCCTTCACGTACATGAGGAGTAAAAATCTTTATGTCACATCTCTGTCTAAATGTGCAATGTGCAAGCATAGTAATTTATAATGATTTATAATAAATAGAACAGACAATGTAACATAGAATACACTCAAATCAGCGTGAGTTAATCAGTCTGATGGCCTGGTGAAAGAAGCTGTCCCAGAGCCTTTTGGTCCTGACTTTTATGCTACGGTACTGTTTCCCGGATGGTAGCAGCTGGAATAGATTGTAGTTGGGTGACTCTGGTCCCCAGTTACACACCTGTCTTTGTAAATGTCCTGAATCATGGGAAGTTCACAACTACAGATGCGCTAGGCTTATTACCTTCAATTAACAGGTGCTCTAATTTTGCTGAATAATCTTTATATCAAAGGCCTTCTGAAAATCTAACTGTGTATCAAGAGTTCTGCTTGTTACAATCTCAAAAAATTCCAACAGATATAATATTTCCCTTTTATAATCCATGTTGACTGTCTTGTCTTTTAATTTTCTCCTCCTTCCTTTTCAGAACAAAATGCTGCAGTACCATTTCCTGGATGGTAGCAGCTGGAATAGATTGTGATTGAGGTGACTCAGGTCCCCAATGATGAGATGAAGAGCATGAGAAGTGCTGTGGAGGTAGGTTGGAAGGGAGTGAACCAAAGGGGATAGAATGGAGTTGAAATATGAGGACACAAGCTCAGCATGGCAGGAGCAGGCAGAAACAATAGGCCTACCTTGACAGTCAGGTATGTGCATCTTGGGTAGGAGGTAGAAGCGAGTGTGCAGGTAAGGGAACTACGAGTCTGGCAGCAGTGAATGGGAGTTCTCCAGAGTTGATGAAGTCAGTGATGGTGTTGGATACAGTTTTCTGATGGTCCAGAGTGGAGTCTCCTTCAAGGGCTAAGTATGAGGAGGTGTCTGAGAGGCGTTGCCTGGCCTCAGCAAGGTAGAGGTCCATCCACTACACTACAATAGCACCCTTTTTAGTTACAGGTTTGATGATAAGTTGGGATTGGTGCAGAATGGAGGGCAGTGCATTCAGAGGGGGTAAGGTTTGAGGAGTAGACTGGTGTGCTTAAGTCGAGCTGGTTGATATTTTGTTGTCAATTCAAGATGAAAAGACCTAAGAGCAGGCAGAGAGGCAGAGCAAGGTGTCAAAGAAGAGGAGAGGGTTGGAGATGGGAGAGGGTTGGAGATGGGAGAAGGGGGTTATCAGTACAGGGTGTGGAATTCTTGCCAAAGATATGGGCACAGAGATGGAAGTGATGGAAGAAGAGTTCAGTGGTATGGCAGGTGTGGAACACAGTGAAGTGTGGGTGGAGGGGGACAAAGGTAAGGCCTTTGCTGAGGACAGATCTATACTGTAATGTTTTGGCAAGGACTAATAGTACTGAGTAATGGCAATTCACTCCCTCGTGAATTTGACTCTCTTGCATTTCCCAGACAGACAGTGACTCTCTCTTTCTCATGTTCATACTCTCTGGCTTACCCTAGGCATCCATATCAAGTTTCCTAATCTTCTAACTCCAATGGATGAATTAGAGAGGAGGAGAAGATGGCGGCGCGACGCAGCGCGCACGGCCACTTCGATGGTGATGTCTGTTATTTGTCAAGTAGGGGACCTTGCACAATTCTGATTTGATGGAGACAGACGTGAGAGTACAGAGGAACATTTGGAGAAACTTCTGAAATGCCCGCTTCACTGCCGCTGTTACTGTGTGGTCCGGAATCTCTGGAGGAGAAGGCCCCAAATCCTTGGCTTTGCTTGTTTCGGCGGCCGGGCAGGGTCGAAGGCGCTCGGCAGAGAATGGCGCTCAGGAGGCTGTATTGGAGGGGCTGGTCGGAAGCTTGAAATTTTCGGATGGATGGACTCAGTGTCAGCTGTGGTCGGGTGCTTCCAATATATTGGCAGTTGTCGGTACCTGGAGGTTTACAGCAGGGAGTTTCTACCTTTGCTGCCTGCTATCGAGGACTCAGGAGTCGATCGACTTGGGACTTCGAGATTTTTTTTACCGTGCCCATGGTCTATTCTTTATCAAATTATGGTATTGTTTTGTACTGCTGTAACTATATGTTATAATTATGTGGTTCTGTCAGTGTAAGTCTTTGGTTTGTCCTGTTTTTCTGTGATATCACTCTGGAGGAACATTGTATCATTTCTTAATGCATGCGTGCATTTCTAAATGACAATAAACGAGGACTGAGTGTTCTCATAATCTACTGTATCTATTTTCTTCAACAGACAGCTCGCCCATTTCAGGCATTAGTCTAATAAACCTTTCTGATCTGTTTCCAATGCAATCATATGCTTCCTTCTTCCATGACCTGAAACATGTTGACGTCAAGTGGAGGGTTGTGTGCTTCAAGGACTCCATCAGGCAATGTCAACTCAGGGCCATCCATGTTGGAACAGCTGTGGACAAGTTGCCAGACGAAGATTGATCCAACCTCAGCTCCTGAATGGACAGACTTGTGTCTGCCCTCCCGGCACTTGCCATACGAAACAACAATATGCTTCCTGAAACAAGAGCACCCATACTATTTAGTATGGCACATGTTGCTCTGTATAACTAAGGCATGTAATGTTTATATTAGGAAAGAGTAAGTGATAGAAATATTGGTACATATTGGGGTGGATAAATCCCCAGGGCCTAACAGGATCTATCCCAGAATGCTATAGAAGGCAACTGAGGAAATTGTTGGGGATTTGAAGAAAATTTTGCTTATTTGCTTGCCTTGAGAGAGTTACCAGAAGAATGGAGGAAAGCTAATGTTGTTCTTTTATTCATAAAGGGCAGTAGAGGTAAACTGGAAATTACAGACTAGTAAGCTTTACGTCACTGGGAGCAAAGTAGTTGGAAAAAATTCTGAAAAACTGTATTTATATTCATCTGAAAAGGCAGGGATTGATTAGGATAAGTCAGCACAACTTTGTACAGGGAAGATCATTTCTCACAAATCTGATTTCAGTTTGTTTTGTATAAGTAAATAAGAAAACTGATGAAGGCAGGTCCAGAAGATTAAGTCACAAGATAACAGAGACATGTGGTGAACTAGATCCAAAACTAGTTTGGTAAGGAGGCAGGAATAATGGTGTATGGGTGCTTCTCTGTCCGAAAATCTATAACAATTGGTGTACTACAGAGATCAGTGTCGGTAACCTTTGTAGTTTGTAATATGCATTATATAAACCAGAATCAGGTTTAATATCACCAGCACGTCATGAAATTTGCTAACTTAGTGGCAGTAGTGCAATGCAATACATGATAATATAGAAAAAAAATCAATTACAGTAAGTATATATGTATATTAAATAGTTAAATTAAAAACAGTACAAAAAACAGAAATAATAAAAAATGTGAGGTTGTGCTCATGGATTCAATGCCCATTTAGGAATCAGATGGCAGAGGGGAAGAAGCTGTTCCTGAATCTCTATGGGTGCCTTCAGGCTTCTGTACCTCCTTCCTGATAGTAACAATGAAATGAGGGCAGGCCCAGGGTGATGAGGATCCTTAATAATGGACGCCACCTTTCTGAGGTGCTGTTCCTTGAAGATGTCTTGGATACTACAAAGGCTAGTACCCAAGTTGGAGCTAACAAATTTTACAACTTTCTGTAGCTTCTTTCAATCCCGTGCAGTAGCACCACCCCCCACCCCCACCTCCCATATCAGACAGTGATATAGCCTGTCAGAATGCTCTCCATGGTACATCTGTAGAAGTTTTCGAATATCTTAGGTGACAAATCTAATCTTCTCAAACTGCTAACGAAATATAGCTGCTGTCTTGCCTTCTTTACACTGCATCGATATGTTGGGACCAGGTTAGATCCTCAGAGATCTTGACATCCAGGAACTTGAAACTGCTCACTCTCTTCACTTCTCATCCCTCTATGAAGATTGGTTCATGTTCCCTCGTCTTACCCTTCCTGAAGACCACAATTAGTTGCTTGGTCTTACTGATATTCAGTGCAATATTTTTGATGTGACACCACTCAACTAACTGATATATCTCACTCCTGTATGGCCTCTTGTATCCATCTGAGATTCTGCCAACAATGGTTGTATCATTCGCAAATTTATAGATGGCATTTGGGTAGTGCCTAGTCACACAGTCATGTGTATAGTGTAGAGCAGTGGGCTAAGCACACATCCCTGAGGTGCTCTAGTGTTGACTGTCAGCGAGGAGGAGATATTATCACCAATCCGCATAGAGTGTGGTCTTCTGGTTAGGAAGTTGAAGATCCAATTGCAGGAGAGGGTACAGAGGCTCAGGTTCTGTAGCTTATCAATCAGGACTGTGGGAACAATGATGTTAAAAGCTGAGCTATAATCAACAAACAGCATTCTGACATAGGTGTTTGCATTGAACAGGTGATCGAAGGCCGTGTGAAGGGCCATTGAGATTGCATCTGCTGTAGACCTATTGTAGCGATAGGTAAATTGCAATGTGTCTAGGTCCTTGCTGAGGCATGAGTTGATTCTAGCCATGACCAACCTCTCAAAGCATTTCATCACCGTAGATGTGAGTGCTACAGGGCGGTAGTCATTGAGGTAGCTCACACTACTTCTCTTGGGCATTGGTATAATAGTTGCTCTTTTGAAGTAGGTGGAAAATTCCGGCAATAGCAGTGAGAAGTTGAAAATATCCTTGAATACACCCACCGATCAGTTGGCACAAGTTTTCAGAGCCTTACCACATACTCCATTCGGGCCTGCCGTCTTGTGAGGGTTCACCCTCCTGAAAGACAGCCTGACATTGTCCTTTGAGACGGACGTCACAGGATTACCGGGTGCAGCAGGGATCTTCATAGCTCTAATTCTCCCTTTCAAAGTGGGCATAAGAGGCATTGAGTTCATCTAGTAGTGAAGCATCGCTACCATTCATGCTATTCGGTTCCACTTTGAAGGAAGTAATGGCCTGCAAACCCTGCAAGAGTTGACATGCATCCAATGTTGCCTCCAACCTCATTCAAAATTATTTCTTCACTCTTCAAATAGCCCTTGGTGAATTATACCTGGTTTTCTTGTACAGATCTGGGTCACCAGATTTAAATGCCACAGATCCAGCCCTTAGCAGACAACGATCCTCCCGATTCATCCATGGCTTCTGGTTTGAAAATGTACAGCAAGTTTTTGCAGGCACACACACACATACACAGGTTTTAATGAAGTCAGTAACAACTGTGGTATACTCATCCAGATTCGAAGATGAATCCCTGAATACAGTCCAGTTCACCGATTCAAAGCAGTCTTCTAAGTGCTCCTGTGCTTTCCTTGTCCACACCTTCTTGGTCCTCACTACTAGTGCTGCAGTCTTCAATCTCTGTCAATACTCAGGGAGTAGAAGTACAGCCAGATGATCAGACTTATCAAAGTGTGGGTGTGAATAGCACAGTAAGCGTTCTTGATGGTAGTGCAACAGTGGTCCAAGTGTGTTGTTTCCTCTGGTACTACAAGTGATTTGCTAATGATAATTATTTAGTGACTTTTTCAAGGTGGCTTGGTTAAAATAGCTCAAAATGATGGTGAAAGCATCAGAGCGTTCACCTAGAGCCTGTTTGATATTGTGGTGGAATGTACACTGCCACCAAAATGATTGCCCGAATCTCCTGTGGCAGGTAAAATGGCTGACATTTCATTATGAGATATTCGTCCAATGAGCAGAATTGGGACATCACTGGCACATTTATGCACCACGAGGAGCTGATTATTAGGCAGACTCCTCTACCTCTGCTTTACAGAGACGTGACAGTTCTATCCTGATGGTGTATAGTGAACCTGTTAATCTGAATCGCTGTGTCTAGTACGGAAGGATTCTGTGAATCAGAGGATACGCAGTATCCTAATGTCCTTCTGATACAGCACCCTAGCTCTGAGATGGTCAATTATATTTACCAGAGATTTCGATGAACATGCAAGTAGTATAATCAGTCCATCTGTAAGTCACAAGAAAATGTGTGGTATTGTGGATAAGGAGGAAGTTTTTCTAAAATACAGTAGGACATAGATTATCTGGAAAATCGGGTGGAACAATGGAAGATTGAATTAAATCTAGACAAGTGGGAGGTAATGCAGTTTGGAAAGTAAAATTCTGTTTGAAATGCAGTAAATGATGGAGGCCTGGGAGTTCAAGTTACAGCTAGTTGAAAGTGGCAATACAGGTGGTAAGGATAGTGATGAAAGCATTTGCTAGGGGCAATTACAATTATAATGCTTAAAAGGCATTTAGATGGGTACTTCTATATGAAACGCCTGGAGGAATACAGGCCTAATGCAAGCAAATATGTTTAGTGTAGATAGGCATCATTGTCAGTATGGATAAAGTGGGTTAAAAGGGCTTAATACGTCTTGTGATTTACTTCTACTTTCTTAATCATTGTACTGTACCTAAGACACTAACTTTTTACTTTTCTTTGCTAGAGCACCTACAGTGATGCTAGAAAATCTGTGAACCCTGTAGAATTTTCTTTATTTCTGCATAAGAATGATCTAAAATGTGATCAGATCTTTCCAAAAACAAATCCAAAAACTAGATAAAGAGAACCCAATTAAATAAATAACACAAAACATTATACTTCATTTATTTATTGAGAAAAATGATCCAATATTACATGTATTTGTTGAAAAAAGTATGTGAACTTTTGCTTTCAGTAACTGGTATGATCCCCTTGTACAGTAATAACTTCAACCAAACATTTCTGGGAACTGTTGTACATTGGCTTGGAGGAATTTTAGGCCATTCCTCCTGACAAAACTCAGAGATGTTGGTGGGCTTCCTTGCATAAACTGCTTGCTTCAGATCCTTCCACAACATTTCTATCAGATTAAGACCAGGACTATAACTCGGCCATTCCAAAACACAATTTGTTTTCTTTTTAAACCATTCTGTTGTTGATTTACTCTTGTCTTTCGGGTCATTGTCTTGTTGCATTATCCAGCTTCTATTAAATTTCAGGTGACAGACTGCTCCCCTGACATTCTCCTGTAAAATGTCTTGATACAATTTTGAGTTCCTTGCTCCCTCAATGATTGTAAGTTGTCCAGGCCCTGAGGCAGCAAAGCAACACCAAACCAAGATGCTCCTTCCACCATACTTCACAGTGGGATGAGGTTTTGGTGTTCGTGTTGTCACGTACACGCAACCCTGTAAAAGTATCAGCAGCAATAGAACACACCTGGAGTCTGGTTTTGCTGTTAACAAAACACTACTTTATTAGTAACTACGTCAGATAGTAACTTAAACCAGGTAAATCAAGAGTTAATAGAGTTATGCATTTATAGGTGTATAGATAAATCCCCAAGCTTCTTCAGAGCAAGGGTGGTAAGTGTACAGTCTTACAATGGTGTAGTAAGGGAAGTCAGTTCAGTCCACGGGATTGAAGTGAGAGAGAGTGATTTGTAATCCAAGTAAACAGGTGTCGTCAATCTTCCTCGATGTCCTCCAAATCTTCTAAGTTAGTCAAACTTGACCAACTGAAGAGCGCCTCTTCAAGTGATAATCTACCAACCCAGGCAAGGGTTAGACACATTGGTAGATTCCACAGGGTTGCCCTTACATGCACTGATAATCACGGATTGATTTCTCTTAATTGATCCTCAACCCCACCCTTGTGGGCACTTAAAAGTTCAGTGGCGTCTGTGTGTTCTGCAAAAGGGACAGTTACGCTTGTTTAAATACCGGTGTGCTGAACACCAGCTGTTCATCATGTAGCTCCTCCCCCTCTCTCTGTCTGCATCAAGCTACTTGTGCTGTACGTCTCTCTCTCTCTCTCTCTCTTACAGGCATGGTTCTTAAAGGCACAGTCCATAATGAATAAAACTTAAGATTCCATCACAGAGTGCAGTGCCCTTTTTCCTCCAAATATAACAAGGTGTATTTCTGCCAAAATGTTCACTTTTGTCTCATCTGTCCACAGAATATTGTCCTTGAGTGTTGTAGAACATCCAGGTGGTTTTTTTGCAAACTTGTGATGTGCAGCAAATGTGTTTTTTTGTGAAAGTAGTGGTTCCTCCATGGTGCCTTCCATGAGCACCATTCTTGTTCAGTGTTTTCCTTGTACTGTAAATCCCTCTGCATTCTTGTGAAAATAATATTCCTTTTTTCTGTCAAAGTGGATAGTTCCATCTTTTTCCACATTGTACTTCATTCATTAGATCTATGCCCACACACATTGTCGATCTACACTTAGTGGCCACATTATTAGGTACAGGAGTGGAATCTGGTGTGGTCTTCTGCTGCTGTAGCCCATCTACTTCAAGTTCAACGTGTTATCTTCAGAAAGGTGTTTCTGCACACCAATGTTGTAATGCCTTGTTATTTGAGTTACTGTTGCCTTCGTGTCAGTTTGAATCAGTTTGCCAATTCTCTTCCGACCTCTCTCATTAACAAGGCATTCCGCCCACAGAACTACTCAGTGGAGCAACACACATCAAAGTTGCTGGTGAACGCAGCAGGCCAGGCAGCATCTCTAGGAAGAGGTCGAGACCCTTCGTCAGGACTAACTGAAGAAAGAGCTAGTAAGAGATTTAAAAGTGAGAGGGGGGAGGGGGAGATCCAAAATGATAGGAGAAGACAGGAGGGGGAAGGATGGAGCCAAGAGCTGGACAGGTGATTGGCAAAAGGAGTATGAGAGGATCATGCGACAGGAGGCCCAGGGAGAAGGAAAGGGGGGGGGGGGAACCCAGAGGATGGGCAAGGGGTATAGTCAGAGGGACAGAGGGAGAAAAAGGAGAGAGAGAGAGAGAGAAAGAATGTGTGTATATAAATAACGGATGGGGTACGAGGGGGAGGTGGGGCATTAGCGGAAGTTAGAGAAGTCAATGTTTATACCATCAGGTTGGAGGCTACCCAGACGGAATACAAGGTGTTGTTCTTCCAACCTGAGTGTGGCTTCATCTTTACAGTAGAGGAGGCCGTGGATAGACATGTCAGAATGGGAATGGGATGTGGAATTAAAATGTGTGGCCACTGGGACTATACCCCTTGCCCATTCTCTGGGTTTTCCCCCCTCCCCCTTTTCCTTCTCCCTGGGCCTCCTGTCCCATGATCCTCTCATATCCCTTTTGCCAATCACCTGTCCAGCTCTTGGCTCCATCCCTCCCCCTCCTGTCTTCTCCTATCATTTTGGATCTCCCCCTCTCCCTCCCACTTTTAAATCTCTTACTAGCTCTTTCTTCAGTTAGTCCTGACGAAGGGTCTCGGCCTGAAACGTCGACTGTACCTCTTCCTAGAGATGCTGCCTGGCCTGCTGCGTTCACCAGCAACTTTGATGTGTGTTGCTTGAATTTCCAGCATCTGCAGAATTCCTCGTGTTTGCGTTGTTAAAAACTACTCAGTGGATTTTTTTTTGCATATTTTCGTTGTATTCTAGACAGTGAAAATCCCAGGAGATCAGCAGTTTTTGAGATACTTAAACCACACCAATTGGCAGCAACAATCACTCCACAGTCAATGTCACTTAGATCACATTTCTTCCCCATTCTAATGTTTGGTCTGAACAACAACTGGACTTCTTGACCATGTCTACATGCTCTTATGCACTGAGTTGTTGCTGCATGTTTGGTCGATTTTATACTAGATTTAACAAGCAGGTGTACTGACTTAGTATGTACTAATAAAGTGGTCACTGAGTGTTGTCTCCTTCCATTCTCTTAACAACTTACTTTCCTCTCTTTGTGCCACTAGAAACTCTAGTTTCAGTGCCTCCATCAGGTCATTATATTAATTGTATCTCAGAAAACAATTTCATAAGCTCTGATTCTGAGAGGCTAGAATATCCTGTTACTATTTAGATGTTTTGCTCAAGTAAGACAATACTCCTTCTACTTCTATTAAACTGCAGTTTCACAATTAACATCTATTCCTCTCAGTGAATCATACTTTTGTCCCTTGAGAACATTAGGATATGTATTATATATCTCTTACTGAAATCAGCAACATCAAAAATAAAATCTTTTCTTACCAGAGAGATTGGGCTTATGATGGCTGAAAAACCAGAGGTGAAGGTTGACTTTGCAGCTGAAAAGTCTGGTGATGACAGTGGGGTTGCTGCTTTCAGAACATTCCTTGAAAATTTGCAGGGATTTTTGACTACCATTGAAAGATGAGGAGATTGTAAAGGTTCTGGTGATGAATCAGTGCGAATGGATGGCAGAGATTCCACTAGAGAGGAAGATCTTGTTAAAACCAGTGACTCACATGTCTTTTCATCTGTAATATCAGATATTCAAACAAAAATATAAAGTCATTTGTTTCATAATTGTGCAAAATGAAAAGGAAAGATTGAATATAGGCTACTTGTAAAAAGATGGTAACAATGAGACAACTAAAAGCAGTTGCATTGATATTCATGAACCATTTTTACATTTATATACCAAGTAAGATGAAGGAGCATTGTGATACTGCAAAGGTAGATGAGTTTTGAGATTTTCTTGTGGACAGAAACTAGTTCTGTCTTATGACAGCTGAGAATGACATTTGGGTCATTGTTACAGAGCAGCCTAAACTGAAGAACTTACCTTTAATACTGGATCACATTAATTAAGAGATTGAATACACGAGTTCTAACTCTATGTGGCATGCAGTATGATCATATACACGTTCAACCCTTGGTGATAGATTGATGCCTATTCCTGAGATCTTTGAAAAATTAGCACGTCATTAATTGACTAAAACCTCATATTCCATTCTCCATAAAACGTAACTGACCATTCCTACTGTAAGCTGATACTGCAGATCATGGATGATCTTCAATGAGGCATCAATACTTAAAATGGATAGCCCCTCGTACCTGGGAATTTAATAGAATTACTCTTCTTTTAGTTTAATGCACATGAATATCACGTTTACCAAGAGTGAAGCATTTTCAGGTTGTTTGAGGTTGGTTGTAGGGGATTCATAGCCCGTCCTTTAGTTAGGGCCTTCAGCATTTTGGGCATCGAGGGAGAGAGGGAAGAGGAGAGCCATCCGCAGTACCACCGATGAGGCAGAGAGGGCCTCAAGATGACTGTGGCTCAAAAGAGGGGAGCCATGGAGTCATAAGTAGCTAGCCATCTGGACACAAGCTGGGGTTGTATGATGTTGAAAGACCTGAAACACCCAATGATTCCACGAACATCACTGAAGATGTGTCCAGAAGCATCAATAGATGTATGTACGCAGCTTACACCCTGAGTTAATCAGTGACAACCAGGAAAGACTGGGTGACAACCACGAAAAGAGTGGTGACGATTGGAGAGTCAGTGACAGTCCGGAGAGACGGCAACCAGGGCAGAACGGGCTGGCAACCCAATCTGCGTCCTCTGAGAGGAGGACCCCCACAAAAGCCACAAAGAATCTAAGGAAAAGATACCCCCAGGGGTGCCCGAGAGGGGGGGAGAATGAGCACCCCAGTCGGATGGACACAACAACATCAGACCCAGGCAATGAACAAACGACGATGAGGAAGCAGTGTGCATGTGGCAAAATTTGCAAGAATGATCGCGGCTTGAAGATCCACCAAGCGAGGATGAAGTGTTTGGTGGGAGCAGGAGCAGCATAACGCGCAGGTGTCCAACCTGGTGAGACGAAGGAGGGGCCAGGCCTGGAGTCACCCCATAGTGCCCGGAACCTCCAAGTGTTGCAAACTAATCCCTCGAACATGAAGTCTAACAGGAGGCGGATCAAATGGCCTGCAGCTAACATGACTTCACTGTGGAAGCAGTTTGATGAAGATGTTAACCAAATTCTGGAGGCAACGGCAAAGGGAGGGGTTGATAGGAAGCTGCAAGCCATGACAACAATTATTGTCAGTATCACAGCTGAACGGTTCGAAGAGGAGAAGGAAGGCTCCAAAACATCTTACTCGAAGAACCAAAGAGCATTGAGGATCCACAACATCAGGCAGGAGATGAAAGCGCTGAAGTCCCAATACAAGGAGGCAGGAGAAGAGGAGCGCATTGGCTTGGCCCAGCTGATGTGCATACTACGAAAGAAGATCAGGGTCCTCCGCCGGGCAGAGTGGCATCGGAGGCGGCGTTGTGAAAGGGCTTGAAAACGTGCTGCCTTTATCACCAACCCCTTCAAGTTCACCAAGGAGTTGCTGGGGGAGAAGCGCAGTGGGAAACTGGCCTGTTCTCAGGAAGACATAGACCAACATCTGAAGAAGGTATATAATGATCCTCAAAAAGAGCAGGAGTTGGGAGAGTGCGACACCCTAACAGACCCACCTGAACCGGATGTGCAGTTCAACATGTCAGAGCTGCAACTAAAGGAAGTCAGAGAGGTCGACCGCAAAGCAAGGGCAAGCTCGGCTCCAGGACCAAACAACACCTCGTACAAAGTGTACAAGAACTGCCCCAAACTCCTGCTGCGTCTGTGGAAGATCCTGAGAATCTTCTGGAGAAGGGGGACGATCCCAGAACAGTGGAGAGTGGCTGAAGGGGTGTGGATCCCGAAGGAGGAAAATGCCATCCAGATAGATCAGTTTTGCATCATCTCCCTACTGTGTGTCGAGGCGAAGATCTTCTTCAGTGCAGTTTCCAACCGGTTGTGCACATACCTAGCAAAGAACACCTATATTGATACATCAGTCCAGAAGGGTGGCATTTCAGGGATGCCGGGCTGTCTGGAGCACATTGGTGTGGTGACACAGCTCATCAGGGAGGCCAGAGAGAACAAGGGCAATCTGTCAGTGTTGTGGCTCGACCTGGCAAATGCATATGGCTCCATTCCGCACAAGCTGGTGCAGCTCACACTGACCAAATATCACAGCCCCAGCAGAATCGGAGACCTTATCGCTGATTATTACAGCAACTTCAGGATGAGGGTCTCTTCAGGAGCAATTACATCGACCTGGCACAAGGTGGAGATCGGCATCATCACAGGGTGCACTATCTCAGTGACACTGTTCTCCCTAGCCATGAACGTGCTCACTAAGTCTGCTGAACCAGAGTGCAGAGGGCCCAGAATGAATTCCGCTCAATGGCAACCACCTATCAGGGCATTCATGGATGACCTCACATTCACCACAGAATCAGTCCCAGGCTGCCGGAGGATTCTGCAAGGGCTCAAAAAGCTGGTGGAGTGGGCCCAGATGCATTTCAAACCTGCCAAATCAAGATCGATGGTGCTGAGGAAAGGGAAGGTGGAGAACAAGTTCCGGTTCAGCATCGCAGGCACAGCCATCCCAACCATCACAGAAAAGCCAGTAAAGAGCTTAGGCAAAGTTTTTGACAGCTCTTTAAGGGACACAACATCCATTCAGGCAACCTGCACCGAGTTGGATGGCTGGCTGAAATCTGTGGACAAGTCTGGCCTACCTGGAAAGCTTAAAGCCTGGGTGTATCAGCATGGCATTCTTCCCAGAATCCTGTGGCCCCTCCTCGTCTATGCAGTTCCAATCTCGACAGTTGAAACCTTAGAGAGGAGGGTTAGCAACCACCTCAGGAGATGGCTGGGGCTGCCAAAGAGCCTGAGCAGCATCGCACTCTATGGACACCACAACAAACTGCAACTGCCCTTCAAATCCTTGGAGAAAGAATTCAAGGTAACAAGAGCCAGAGAAGTGCTACAGTATAGGGACTCAAGTGACCCGAAGGTGGCTAGAGCAGAGATCCAAGTAAGTACTGGTAGGAAGTGGAGGGCAGAGGAAGCTGTTCAGGAGGCAGAGGCGAGGCTGCGTCACAGGAGGCTGGTGGGAGTGGTCACACAAGGCCGAGCTGGGCTAGGATCCTTTCCAACTCCCCAAATGGACACCAGAGGGAAGGAAAGGCGTCGTCTAGTTCAGGAGGAGGTGAGAGCAGTAGTGGAGGAGATGAGAGCCTGCAAGGCGGTGGGAATGAAGCAACAGGGAGCTTGGACAAGATGGGAGAATGCGGTTGAGAGGAAAGTGACCTGGGCTGATCTTTGGAAAGCCGAACCACACCACATCCAATTTCTCATCCAGGCAGTGTACGATGTGCTTCCAAGCCCATCAAACCTGCACATATGGGGCAAGGCAGAGTCGTCTGCATGCCCACTGTGCTCCAAGCGAGGAATTCTGGAGCACATCCTCAGTGGTCGTGCAAGGGCACTTGGTGAGGGACGGTACAGGTGGAGGCATGATCAGGTCCAGAAGACCATCGCTGAAGCCATCAGTGCAGGCATTGAGTGGGCGAAGTGGTCCCGACCCTCCAAGCAGACCATTGCCTTTGTCAGAGCTGGGGAGCAGCCAATACCTGCCAAAAGAACATCTGCAGGCATTCTGACCTCTGCAAGGGACTGGCAGCTGTTGGTGGATCTCGAAGGACAGCTGAAGTTCCCCAACCATATCGCAGCCACCACCCTGCGACCAGACATTGTCCTAGTGTCTGAGTCTACTAAGCAAGTGGTGCTGCTGGAGCTGACAGTCCCATGGGAAGATAGCTTGGAGGAGGCCTTTGAAAGGAAGCTCTCCAAGTACGCAGGACTGGTCAGCAACTGTCAGCAGGCTGGATGGAGAGCGAGGTGTCTCTCAGTGGAGGTTGGTTGTAGGGGATTCATAGCCCTTTCTTTAGTTAGGGCCTTCAGCTTTTTGGGCATCGAGGGAGAGAGGAAGAGGAGAGCCATCCACAGTACCACCGATGTGGCAGAGAGGGCCTCAAGATGGCTGTGGCTCAAAAGAGGGGAGCCATGGAGTCATAAGTAGCTAGCCATCTGGACACAAGCTGGGGTCTGATCAGCCCCGGCTGGGTCAGCTGGAGGAGGTTGTATGATGTTGAAAGACCTGAAACACCCGATGATTCCACGAACATCACTGAAGATGTGTCCAGAAGCATCAATAGATGTATGTACACAGCAGGTAGGTACTCTGTTATGAGTAACCCTGTGATCCAATATGATTACTTTGTCAGAAATACATGGAATGATGTCATTTCCAAGTATGGCTCTTTTTGGAGGATTTTAAGAAATATTTGGTTTTTTGGTCATAACAGCACTTGTGTATCAGCATTCCTAGGATAATTTCTACTCTGCCATACTAGGAAGACTGCTGGGTAACTATTTAGGCAAGATCTAGCCCACTCCTGTATGAAATGTAACACCACCTTTTTAATGCTGAATCATAGCATAACACCACCCACTATCCAATTTTTAGGTCTCTGTTCCTTCAAATCCCCTCCACAAAATTGCTAGTATTATCCCATCATCCACCTACCAGTGCTCAATGATTCCCACAGCCCCCATCCACCGGTCTTCTTGATACAATGACACTAAGGGTCTCATCAGTGGTACATTTCTTCCTCTCACTTAAGAATTGTGCTCATAAAGCCTGATTCCTCATAACTCCACTCTCACATTCCTATTTAGGTCCTAATAGGTCTCATGCATAGGGCCAAACGGATTTTCCTGTAGTGGTCCATGAAAGCATGGTTTATGTCCCTCCAATTACTGCCTCTAATAACTTTCCAGCAGACATTTCAGGATGCATTGTAATTTCCAGTCATGGCTACTTTAAATATCAGAACCAGGGTAGTAAATTTAAAATGAGTGGATTTCTATATAAATGAAAAACAAAAAATGGTTGATAATGTAAATCTGCTGGAAGTGCAGAACAAGTCAATGACATCTGTGGGAAAAGAAATAGTTAATCTTTCTGGTTACGATAACCTTGCATACAATCTGGACAGGATAGTTATTTGAAATTGGTGAATTCATTGGTGAAGTCTGATTGCTGTAAAGTGTCTAATCCAAAAGATGACATGCTGTTCTTCAAACTTACATAAGGCTTTGCCTCATTGGAACAAAGGTCAAAAACTGATAGATTAATATGGGATTGGGATAAAGAATTACCATGCTAGGCATCTAAAAGTTCAAAAACACCTTAGTGAACTGAATGGAGGCATTCTGAAAAGGAAGATTGAAGAGCTCTTTGAATATCAGTTCAGAGGCAGATTACGTACAAAACAGGAAGTTTGACAGAATGGAAGAAAAAGTGATGTATGAAGTCAGGAATATATCTGAGATTAGAGAACGAGGGAGGAATAGGATAATCAGAGTAATAAGGGCTAGTGCAGGAATGAGTGCATTAGTGAGAGAATGGAGGATTTTAAGGGCTAGATTAGGGTGTTTAGAGCTGCATATTGATTGAAGGGAGCAGATTATATTCTTCAAAACCAAAGATAAATTAACCCGTCACCAACATAATTTCATAGAATATTTTAAAAGTATTAAGTTAATCTTCTGCACACACTCTAACCTTTGTGTGGATGACTAGGTGAGTTTTTCAGATCTACGTGCCCATTCTCTATACAAAATTGAGTAAAACTCTTACATTTGATCTTCTCAGCTGATGTATTTTCATATGATACTACTGTTGAAGCTTCTGATGTTTCACTCTGTTGCTCATAATCAGCTGACATGATTGCTTTCTCCTTGGCACTTGTACAAATCTTCTTAGCAGGCACTTGCTAAAACAAATAACAATGAAATCCAAATGAGAATATTACCTTTTCTGTAATTTGTAGTTCATTCAAAGAATACTCAAAATTCCCAGCCCCTAGAATCACTGATCCTTTAAAGTTTTGCACAGTCAAGCAATTGCAAAAAATATTAAATGTTAGAGCTCAGGAAGTATTGTGTCTGAAGAGGTCTGTATTTCTTTGAAGATCTAGCCAGTTTGACCTGCTCCCATTGCCTTTTTTGACCATGCTTCAATTTGCTTCTTCTGAATTATTCATACATTCCCATACTAAAGATTTTGTAACTGCTTTGCCAACCACTTCAGGTGTGCTACGGATGTCATGGGGTATCTTTATAAATATGTTTCTTCACTTCATCTCACTTGCAATTCTTAGGTAAATAATTTAAATTTATACAAGAAGAAAGTTTTTTCCTTACTTATATATTTAAATAGCAAATAATTTTGAGCACAGGAGTGATACAGTGAGGGATCACCAGTGGAAAGGGTGAGTATTTTCAAGCTCCTCGTCATTAACATCACTGAAGATCTATCCTGGGCCCAATAATTTGATACAATTAAAGCTTAAGAGCAGCTATATTTCATTAAGAGTTTGAGGAGATTTGGTATGTCACCAAAGACTATCAAATTTCTTCAGAGAGATCACAGAGAGCATTTTAACTGGTTGCATCGTGGTCTGGTATGGAGGGGTCTTTACACAGGATGAGAGAAAGTTGCAGACTCAGCCAGCTCCATCATGGGCACTAGCCTTCTCAGCATCAAGGACATCTTCAAAAGGTAATGTCTCAAAAAGGTAGCATACTTCATCAAAAACCCAAGCACCCCAGACATGCCCTCTTATCATTGCTACCATTAAGGAGGAGGTATAGCAGCATGAAGACTCAGTGTTTTAGAAACAGCTTCTTCCCCTCTATCATCAGATTTCTGAATGGCCAATGAATCCATGTACACTACCTCACTATTATTTTTCCCTCTCATTTTGCAGCGCGCGCATGCGCGCACACACACACACACACACACACACACACAAATAGATAAATAATAAATACTGCAAAATGAGATGAAATTCTGATAAAATTGTTCTAAGGGTAATGGTTAAGTAACAAATTCTGTCATCCCCGATAACTGACAACTACATCATCCTCTCTAGGGCTTCAAAATACTTCAAAATTTTGGAGTCAAGGATGCTTCAGTTGAAGCCTCTCTTGTAATTCATAATTGGAAAGGATTGGAAGCCTTTGCAATTGACAAACATCTCTAGCTGGTATGACAAGAAGCCTGACAGAAACACAAACCCATGCATTCTTTTCACAATGAACCTGACAAAATACTGATCATTGCAAACAAGGTCTGGCTGATAAGCCCTTACATATTTATGCATTTCCATCCGGGAAGTCCTGGGCCTATTTCCAAATGATTCTGTGAAGACTGGTGACTTCATTAACAACTCATTTGATCAGATTCAGGAAATGTCCTAAATGCTGAGAATAAACCTTTTGCAAAAGAATTTTGAAGAAACCCTTTTACATCACAGGTAAAGACATAGTTGTGAGAATTTGCTTTCCCCCAAGGGCTTTAGTGTATCCCTATAAATGGCAACAACTTCAGGAAACCTGCAGATAAATTTCATTCATTTAAAAGTAATTATGGAAAAGGATAGGTCATGTCCTTGGGTTAAGATTCTAAATTGGAGAAAGAACAATTTTGATGGTATCAGAAAGGATCTAGCAAGCGTGGACTGGGACAAGTTGTTTTTTGTCAAAGGTGCACTTGATAAGTGGGAGGCCTTCAAAAATGAAATTCTGAGAGTATAGAGTTCGTATGTTCATGTCAGAATAAAAGGCAAAGATAACAGGTTTAGGAACCTGCTTTTCGAGAGATATTGAGGCCCTGATAAGAAAAAGGAGGTGCACAGCAAGTACAGGCAGGTAGGAACGAATGAGATACTGGAGGAATAAAAGAAATGCAAGAGAACACTTAAGAGCAAAATCAAGAGGACTAAAAGAAGACGAGGTTGATCTAGCAGACAAGATGAAGGAGAATCCAAAGATTAGATTAGGAGGACAGGCAGTCCTCTTTTTATTGTCATTTAGTAATGCATGCATTAAGAAATGATACAATATTCCTCCGGTGTTATATCACAGAAACACAGGACAGACCAAGACTGAAAAACTAACAAAAACCACATAATTATAACATATAGTTACAATAGTGCAACAATACCATAACTTGATGCAGAACAGGCCATGGGTACAGTAAAAAAAAAGTCTCTCAAAAGTCCCACATCTCACGCAGACGGGAGAGTGAAGAAAACTCTCCCTGCCATGCCCGACCACAGTTCGACTCTGAGTCGTCCAAAAACTTCGAGCTCCTACAGTAGATCTTCTACATGTATATTACGAACAAAAGGATAGCAAGGGAGAAATTAGTCCTCTGGAAGATCAAAGTGCTACTTTATGCATGAGGCCAAGAGAGACAGAGGGAGACCTTTAATGCATCTGGATTTAATCAGGAGATGGACACCAAGTATATAGATGAGTGGCAATGAAGAAGCGAGCTCATGGACCCTATACAGATTACAGATGAGGAGGAGTTTACTGTATTGAGGCAAATTAGGGTGGAAATATTCCCAAGGCTGACAAGGTGTTCCCTCGGGCCCTGTGGGAGACTATTGCAGAATTTATAGGGGCTCTTGCAGAGACATGGAAGAAATCTGGAAGTCGAACCTGACCAGAGGGCTTAAAATGAGGATTTTCATAGCAGTCATAGAGTCCATTCTCACGTACAGATGCGAGACGTGGACACTCACCAAGATGATGCGAAAGTCTCTAGATGGTTGCTATACATGAATGCTCTGGATGGCTCTTGACGTGAGCCGGCAACAGCACATGATGAACATCGAGCTCTATAACAACCTACCAATGCTCACCACTAAAATCGAGGCGAGAAGAACTGCAACTAGCGGGGCACTGTCTACACCACCCCGAGCTACCTGCCAGCCTAGTCATCATATGGGAGCCCAAGCACAGAAGGATGAACCCTGGGCACCCTCCCAAGACTATGGTCAACGTGCTCCTTGAAGACAGCGGTGCGGCTAATGTAGATGAACTGAACACACTGATGAGGGAGAGGGAGAAGTGGAGAGTCCGTCATCGTGCCGATGCCGGCCCCTTAGGCCCGAGTCGACGTAGTAGTAGTAGTTGCAGAGACATTTCAAACATCCTTAGCCACTTGTGAGATGTTGTAGGATTAGAGGGTAGTTAATGTTGTTCTGTTGTTTAAGAAAGGCTCTAAGAATAAGCCAGAAAATTATAGCCCAGTGAACCTGACATCAGTAGTGGGAAAGTTATTGGAAGGTATTCTATGGGATCAGGGTATATAAGTATTTGGATAGACAGGTACTGATTAGGGATAGTCAAAATGACTTTGTGCGTGGTAAGTTGTGCCTAACGATTCTTATAGAATTTTTCTAAGAAGTTACCAATGAAGGCAAGGCAATGGATACTGCCTGCATGGACGTTAGCAGGGCCTTTGACAAGTCCCACATATGAGTTGGTCAAGAAGGTTCTGTTGCTTGCCATTCAAGATGAAATAGTAAATTGAATTAGACATTGGCTTTGCAGAAGCCAGAGGTGGTAATGGATGGTCGCTTCTCTGACTGGAGGCCTGTGACTAGCGGAGCACCACAGGGATCGGTGCTGGGTTTGTTCTTGTTTATCATCTATACCAACAATCTGGATGATAATGTGGTAAATTAGATCAGCAAATTTGCAAATAACATCAAGACTGTCAAAGCTTGCAGTAGGATTTGGACAAGCTGGAAAAATGGACTGAAAAATGACAGATGGAATTTAAGATAGACAAGTGTGAGGTGTTGCACTTAGGGAGGACTAGCCACATAAGGTCTTACAAGGAGTGCAATAGGGCACTGAGGAATGTGGTAGAACAGAAAGATCTGGGAATACAGATCCATAATTCCTTGAAAGTGGCGTCACATCATCGTAAAGAAAGCATTGGTACATTGATCTTCATAAATTAATGTAGTGAGTACAGGAGTTCGTATGTTATATTGAAATTGTATAAATTGTTGAAGCCTAATTTTTGGAATATTGTGTCCAGTTTTGGTCACCTACCCTCAGGAAAGATACAAATAAGATTTAAAAGAGTACAAAAAAAATTTACAAGGATGTTGGCGGGACTTGAGGACCTGAGTTATAGGGAAAGGGTAAATAGGTTAGGACTTTATTCCTTGGAACATTGAAGTCTGGGGAGAGATTTGATAGTGGCATACAAAATTATGAGCAGTGAAGATAGGGTAAATGCAAGTAGGCTTTTACCACTAAGGGTGGGTAAGGCTACAACTAGAGGTCATGGGTTAAGGGAGAAAGGTGAAAAGTTTAAGAGAAACATGAGGGGAGCATCTTCACCCAGAGGGATCAGCTGCCAGCACAAGTGGTGGATGTGGGGTCGAGTTCAACATTTATGAGAAATTTGAATAGGTACTTGGTTGGGAAGGGTATGGAGGACTATAGTCTGGGTGCAGATCGAAGGGACAGAAAGATTAGTGGCTCATTATGAACTACATGAACCAAAAGGCCTGTTTCTGTGCTGTAGTGTTCTATGATTCTAAATCAGAAACAGGGTTGCAACTGAGCAATCAGTTGATAAGTCTCTTTCAAAGCAGATATGTAGAACCAGTCTAGCATGCTTGTGTTAAAGGCAGAGATTAGTGGTTTGCAGTCATTTCTGAAAACTTTAGGCATCTGTATGCACCTAACAACACATGTTATTTCATGTCAAAATCGAAAACATAAAAAAAATAGAAGGAATAAACTACTGGGCTCTTTTGCACCTGTTCTGAGGTCAATAAAATTATGGCTAATCTACCTCAGCTTCACTTTCCAACAGTAATCATTTGTATTTCTTAATTTCCAAACATCTATTGATCTCTGCCTAGAATATACTCATCTGCTGTATTTCCAAAGGCTTCTGGTATACAGAAATCACACAAATTCACTTTTCTGGGTGAATACATTTCTCCTCTTCTCCATTCTAAATGTGTGACTCCTTATTTTGAAACTGATTCTTGACACCTCAGCCAAGGGTCAATTCCACATCTATTCTGTTAAGGCACGTGAATATTTGCTACACTTCAATCCACACTTTTATTTCATGATCTTCAGATTTGGAATAAAAAGGGGAATAGCAACTTGTATTCTCTGTACTTTTGGAAACTTAGTGGTATCACAACTATATTGCCTTTCTCACCTTTCTGTATTGTTTCATAAGCGAACTACCAAGTTAGATCTACCTTGTCTTTAACAAATCTATTGGTATTTCCTTACCAAGACATGATGCAACTAGTCAGTATATTCTCCACTGTGTATCTACAGAAATTTGTCAATGTTTAGATGACATGCCAAACCTTCACAAATTTCTAAGGAAGTAGAGGCACTGCCATATCTTCTTTGTAATAGCACTTACGTGCTTAAAATATTTTACAAACAATAGGTAAGCAAACTGTGTTTCAATTTTCTAAACCCTCCCAAACACACCATAAGCATGTTTCATTTAAATTTATAAGCTAGAATAATTTTGAGAAAACAATGTAAAAATCTTGAAAGTTAAAGGCAAATGTAACAAGCCAATCATTCAGTATAAATCTGTCACCCGAAGTGGTATTTTCCGTCCTAGCTAACCAGCCTAATTCTAAGCAGTGTCCCTTTCTGATCCCTTTATGACTCGAGCCATGCAGCTCTCTTTCACTGACAATGATTGCAAAAAGCTACTGAAAACTCCAAACAACGCCAGATCAGGAAGACTTTGCAGGATCTTGACACACCTTGGGCTCAGTGCAGACAACTGGGATAGCTGATTGTGGTGCAAAGATAAAAGTTTTGCTTGTAATTCAATGATGGGAAAGCAGCTTCTGACATCCTGAGCTAAGACAACATGTCTAATTTCACATTGTGAATGGCACTCTTCTACGACAAGAAATTCAATGTAATTTGATCAAACTGCACAGCTCCAGTGAATGTTTCTAGATTTGCACCTTCATTAGTCCATGAGAGTGGAAGTGTGTGATTACTTAGCACCTCACTATTCCTGATAGGCAGCATGTGGCTGTTAGGTAACAGCAAGCAGAACTCTGATTGGAATAGCTTTTGGGCTGACTAACATATTATATGGCTAGCTTCTATGCCTCATTTGGAAGCAGGAATCTGCTCCATCAACTGCTGCACCTAGGGAACATCAATACCAGCTGCCCATCAGGTGACTACCATTCCACGAGAAAAGAAAGTTTGCTCCTGACTCTGGAGAGTTCAAGAAAGGATTAGAGATCGATTCCTCAAAGCTTCTTGAAATCCCTCAAAGCTTCTCAAGCAGACTGGACAACGCACCAAGCATTCCTATATGCATCCATAGTTGCCTTTGCATGTATGCTCCTCCATCATGGCTTTCACCTTTGTCCTCTAAGGCAGAACTGGAGAGATGATTGCAAACATTCTCTTTAAGGAGCTGACTTCCCAGTGTCAAGTCTAACTGCAAATGTTGCTCAACCTCTGCAATAATCATACCATAGAAATTGGTAATAGTGCATGCACGATGATGTCCCAAGTATTCGGGAGCTCTGTGCTCACTTGTCAATGCAGATTTAGATAAAACAACCAACCTTCTTGTAGAAGGGAGCGGACTACTTTGAACTGGTAATGTATGTTAAGATAGGTTTAATAAATGATCTCAGTGTGAACAATGACTAAGTGATCACAGCAAGATAGAATTTAACATTTAATTGAGTAAGCAAATTCTGGTCTGAAACGGCTGTATTAAAATTAAATACGTGGAATTACAAGGGATGAAGTCAGAGTTAACTAAAGCAGATTGGTAAATAGATAAGACAATAAACACATAGCAGCAGACAGTTAAAATTTCATGACTTCCAACGAAATATATTAGAATGCAAAAGAAAGTTTCCAAGGAGAGGGAAGAAAATGAACTAATTATAATTCACCAAGGAAGTTAAGGAAGGTATTAATTTGAAGAAGAAAACAGATGAGGTGGTAAAAGTTAATGGTAGGTCTGAAAAACGGGATAAATTCAGAAAGCAAGAATGAGCTAAAAAAAAGTAAGTATAAGAATATGAATACAGCCTCTTATTCTTTCTATCAAAGTGTATTACCTTGCATCTGTATGTTACATCTCATCTTGTATGTGCCAGGTTATACATGTTTAACTATTCTCTTCATTCTTACCATATTTCCTAGTTCCATGCCATCTGCAAACTTGGAATTTTATCCTGCACATGCATGTCTATGTCAGTATCACATCTAAACAGTGTGATCGCAGCACTGATCCCTTGGGAATACCACTTCTGGAAAAAAGAATTTAGCACCACTCTGTCTTTTAAGTCAAATCCCTATCAATGCAGCAAGTTATCATTAATAAAATTTTGGGCCCCTTATTCTATAGTTTGATAAAATATATGTTTTTTTCACCATGATTAAATCCCTTTCTTTATAATGGGACAGACTCAGGGATTCTCCGTAGCTATCAGATGCAGATTCTGAAACTTCTTTGTAACACCTTTGCATTGCAGCTGCCCTTTGTGGACAATTTCTTTGTTTCTTTTCAGCTGGGGCTTCTTTTAAATTGATCTTTTCAGTGGGTTTCTGTTAAAATAAACAAAAGAGCATTTTCAGTTTTTCTCTTAAAAAGATATCAAATCCCAGCATTCAAAGTTTAAAGTAAATTTATCAAAGTACATTCAGGTCTCCATATACAACCCTGAGATTCTTTTTCTTGTGGGCAATCACAATAAATACGAGAAACACAATAGAATCAATGAAAGACCACACCCAATCAGGCATTCCAAACTCTTTAGAGAAGTAAATTCTTTCCCATTTCCTAAAGCTCAAGCAAAGTCCAGCAGGATTCTGTTGTTAAGCCTCTGTGCAGTGCTCCCTTTCACAGTGCCATGATCCTATTTATCTGGTTTTGACTGGTATGATCAATATAATTATCAATGAAGGCCAGCTCTCTCATCCATACTGCTCTACACTGTTCATTTTTTGGAAGACAATCTGGATTCCCTTTGTCTGCAGCTGACCTAGCACGAATTGAGGAACTGCTGCGTGCTTGCTCTTGCAGAAAATGTGGCTCCAGGACCACATTCAAAGCACTGCCAATTTTCAGGCCACGCCACTCAGGCACTTGTGCTAATATTATTTAGTGCTATTGTAACTATATGTGCTGTGTGTGACTGTATGCAACGTGTTCTGTACCTCATCCCGAAGAATGGTGTTTCATTTAGCTATACACAATTAAACTTGAACTTGAAAAGGCAAACAGTTCTCACACGTTCTTAAGTGGTGATCAACCAAGTTCATTATGCATGCACTTACTGTGGTTACTGGCAACACTGGATATTGTTTTGGCTACATTTCCCCAGGTGATTGGAAAATATGACATCATGTTTCTGATTTTGCTTTAAATATTATGATTTTCACTATCTATAAGCGACTTGTTGATCAAAGTTTCTGGTCACCAGTAACTCTAAAATGCTGCTAGTACATTTGGTAATGAGAATACCATTGAATATCAAAGGTAGGCAGTTAGCCTCTCTTGTCAGAGCCTGGGAGAGTGTAACCTGAAAAATATTCAATGTTCCTGACACCATCCAGGGAAAAAAAACATGCTTGATTGTTAGAGAAAATCACTGCCTTGCATTGATATATCACAAATTTTACTCACCATGTAACAATTTATAATCAAGTATTGTCTAGGTCTTGTTACACCCAGGCGCAACTTACTCCCTGTTATATGAAGACTGAATGGAATTGAATATTGTACAATCAGTGAATGTCCTATTTCCAATAAACAGTAACTGAGAAAGTAGATGAAAATGGTTGGGCTCACATCCATATTACTGTCAGTGCCTTTTAGCAGATGTGTTACAGCCTGGCCTCCAACTTCCATCTCATTAATTTCCAGCACAAATACTATGGAAACAGCCTGTTGAAGCAGTGGAGGTGACAAGGCACCTTAAAGACATGAAATAAGGGAGTACACAGAAGTGTTGTTTGTTTATAAATGGTATTTCTTTGTTGAATATATAAATGTAAGCTGGAGTGCGCAAGCTCCCATAACTAACTTGTGTGAGAAAAAGGACAATTATGATGGATGAGCTTGTGAAAAGTCAAGGGATGTTTTATTATTGGTAACTTAGGAGATATGATCTGAATTGCCAGTCCCTTATTTTAAGAATTGTCACCTCAGCTTCTGTATTTCAAAACCAGCAAAGCACCTTGTCAAATCCCATCAGAATTTTGCATGTTTTCATGCTTCCAAATCCTAGCAGTGAGGCCCAGTCTGCTTATTTTTTCCAAGTGGAATGAATTGATTCTAGTAAGTCTTCAACACACTTATAGAAACATAGAAAAACTACAGCACAATACAGCAACACACATAAAAGTTGCTGGTGAACGTAGCAGGCACAATACAGGCTCTTCGGCCCACAATGCTGCGCCAAACATGTACTTACTTTAGAAATTACCTAGGGTTACCCATAGCCCTCTATTTTTCTAAGCTCCATGTACCTATCCAGGAAATTCTTAAAAGACCATATTGTATCTGCCTCCCCCACCATCGCCGGCAGCCCATTCCACGCACCCACCACTCACTGCATAAAAAACTTACCCCTGACATCTCCTCTGTACATATTTCCAAGCACCATAAAACTGTGCCCTCTCGTGATAGCCTCTGACTATCCACACAAACAAAGCCTCTCATCGTCTTATACACCTCTATCAGGTCACCTCTCATCCTCCGTCGCTCCAAGGAGAAAAGGCCAAGTTCACCCGACCTATTCTCATAAGGCATACTCCTCAATCCAGGCAACATCCTTGTAAATCTCCTCTGCACCCTTTCTATGGTTTCCACATCCTTCCTGTAGTGTGGTGACCAGAATTGAGCAGAGTACTCCAAATGGGGTCTGACCAGGGTCCTATCTATCACAAGTAGAGAAACCAGAACTGTACACTGTCAGCACAAACACGAGGAAATCTGCAGATGCTGGAAATTCAAGCAACACACACAAAAAATGCCGGTGAATGCAGCAGGCCAGGCAGCATCCATAGGAAGAGGTACAGTTGACATTTTGGGCCAAGACCCTTTGTCAGGACACTGTCAGCTGTGGTTTTGCCATAACCCATTATGAATGCAGTAATAAGTCTTTGCTTGTGTTCTCAAATCCTCTTATATTAAGGTCACCCTACTTTTTAGTTTTCTAATTGCTTGCTATTCCTGTTCCCTCCTCTTCACCACTTACTTTTTTAGTTCTTCTTCCTCCTCTTAGATCTTTTTCTCTCTGCTGTGCAGCTTCCTGACTGGTAGGTGATTGAAAAGGATGTCTCCCCTTACTAGCATAGTTGTTAGCTTAAGATGTGTGAGTGCATGTCTTAATATATTTCACTACAGGATTCCTCCAGACGTACTTAATGTAGGCAAGACTCAAACATACGATAATATATTCTTTGTAAAGCACTGCTCTTGTTGCATACCTATTGTGCAGGAGTTTGGGACTAGAGTTCTGAACCATGATTCTATGGGATATATTGAGATACTTTGCAATTAGGACCTACCATGGTGATTTAAAAGTAGTTGGCATAGGGAACTACTTCTAAAAGAAGGAATTATAATTGAGTGTGGATCTCATTTACTTCAAGAAAATATATGATGGTCAATGGTCCTACACATGGTGGAATCATGCAATACATAAAAAATCCATGTTAACTACACCTGATCAGAGGAAACAAAAGTGTCGTTCCGTGTGTAGAAAGGCATAGTGACCTTTCCTGTTAGCTGATGTCAACAACTTATGAAAATCTGATTATATTTCTATGAAATGTGGCGGATACATTAAAAAATTAAGAGCAACATCTATTTCGACACCACTATGCAATACATACCGTTTTTTAAAGTTGGCACTGCAGCTGGAGCAATTTTAGATGTGAAAGAAAACAAAGATTATTCATACACTCGTCATATTTAAGTTGAAAAGAATTACTGAACTTCCTACTGTGAATATTAATTTACATTTATTAACCGTAGCCTTGATTTTGTTTAGTCTTACTGATATTGGCTCAGCTATTTATCTAAATGGCACAATTGTAAAATTGCTGGCTAACTTACTTAGAAACATCTCCAGCTCTTTTTCCTTTTTAATGCACGGGATAGTGATATCCAGGGCTTGCTGCTGCTTTTGTGAAAAGAAGATGATGTTGGCATCCCCAAATATTTTCTACCTCTCTAACAATACACTTAAATCCATGGGATCTTCGAAATTTTCATCATGAATTTTCAAGTCATGTTGGCCAATTTCACTTTCCATCTCTTGGGCTGCAATAGTTTATAGTAATCTATGCGCTCGTACAGGTATCATTTACATGTTATGCCTTTTGCTTCCACTGTCCTTTCAGGAGTGAGTTCCAAAACCTCCACATATTGCAGATGAAACTATTTTCCTTATTACGAATAAATTCTTCTGGGGCATTCAGCCAGGAGTATCGCTTATCACCAATGTTTCAATGACAAATTCTGCCATGTTCTTCTTCAGATGGCGGAGTTTGTCATTGAAATGTCGGTTATAATCTATATCGATACCCGGCTGGAAGGCCAAGTGTTTATTTGTTATATACACTGGGAAAGCACTAGATCCATTAACATTTTCCTTACTGTTCTTGTAACTTCTTACCTTATTTTTTTCTTCCCTCAGACCACCTTTATTCTAAATAAAAGAAACTCAACTCAATCAAACTCTCATCATAACTAAAATTCTCCAGTCTTTATGATGTCTTTAGCACTAACATAACTTTCTTGTATTCTGGTGACAAGAATTGTACATGATATTCTCACCGTCGGCAAAATGGTATTTGCATAGTTCTATAAGTTTCTCCCAACATTTCTGAAAACCAAAAGTTACTATTTATTCCTTTGCATTCTTTTCCCTTCCCAAATAGATTATGCCATACTTGTCTGGATTGAATTCTATTTACTATTTTTTTACCCATCTGACCACTGCATTGATATCTTCAAAACTTTCTTTTACACTTACAACCACTCTGGCATTTTGGTACAATTATTTTCTCTTCAGTAGATGCTCCTCTGTTCAGGTTAAAATCATTTGCATATACCTCAAAGATAATAGATCCAGGGCTGAATCTTAAGAGAACTCAGTCATTAAAAATGGTGACAGTATCTTACTTTCTGTCACTGAGCCAAATTTGATTATAGCCTGCAACATACACTTGATTAACTCAGAACATAAAGAAACAAAAGTGAGAGTGGACCATTCATCCTTGTTCCATCATTCACCAAGATCATGACATTATTGACTTTGATAGAAAAAAATAGAAAGGCGATTGTTTGTGTTCAAAGGGACTTGGAGGACCATATATGTCAGTCACCATAAGTTAATGTGCAGGTAAAACAAGTACCCTTCAGTGTACTTTCCTGCACTATCCTCATATTTCTTTGATCTTTGCAATTGCAAATAGAAAATTTTGATCTCCACCTTAAACACAGGCTAAAACAGAGCCTAACCTCTTGGCAGGAATTCACCATCTACTGGGTGAATATATTTCTGCTCTTCACACCTGAATAACAGAATCCTTATTTTGGGATTGTAACTATTGTAATTAGAATCCAAATCCAGGGAAATCAGAAATTCAGCATCTATTCTGCCATGTCACATAAGAATTTTGTGCATTTCATTGAGATCACCCTTCACCTTGTAAAAGCATAGACAAAATCCAATTAGCCTCTTCTCATTCAAATCTACCACCCCAGGAGTCAATCTCAAGACTTTTGTTATGCTCCAATCATCAAATACATCCTTCTCCAGGCAAGGAGCCAACTTATCACTTGCTTTCCTCATTACTTGTTTTACCTGCACATTAACTTACGGTGATTTGTATACAAGGACCTTCAGGTCCTATTGAATGCAAACAATTGCCTTTCAACTATCTTTATATTTTTTTCTTTCTAACTTAATAAAGTCATGTCCTTGCCACTCACTTAACCTGTCTATATCCGATTGAAGTTTTTCCATATTCTCCTCATAGCCCATAATGCCAACTAATTTTAGGTAATTAGCAAAGCTGGATATTACACATAATCCCCTCATCTAAATTGTTGATATAGATTGTGAACAGCTGGAGCCAAGTATTGACACTGATCAGTTTCCCAACCGAAAACTAACTCTGTTCTTACTCTAAACATTCTCCTACTCCAAACATTCTGCTGATTCACATTGATCAATCTATGCTTTGAATTGAATTGACTTTATTTTTTACATCCTTCACATACATGAGTAAAAATGTTTACGTTATTTCTCTGTTTAAATATGCAATGTGCAATCATAGTAATTTATAATAAATGGAACAGTCAATGTAACATAGAATACACTCAAATCAGCGTGAGTTAATCAGTCTGATGGCCTGATGAAAGAAACTGTCCCAGAGCCTGTTGGTCCTGGCTTTTATGCTACGGTACTGTTTCCCAGATGGTAGCAACTGGAATAGATGGCGTTTGGGGTGACTCGGGTCCCCAAATGAACCTATAGGTTCTTTTTACACACCTGTCTTTGTAAATGTCCTGAATCATGGGAAGTTCACAACTACAGATGCGCTGGGCTTATTACCTTCACTTAACAGGAACTCTAATTTTGCTGAATAATCTTTATGTTAAAGGCCTTCTGAAAATCTAACTGCATATCAAGTGTTCTGCTTGTTACAATCTCAAAAAATTTCAACAGATTTAATATTTCCCTTTTATAAATCCATGTTGACTGTCCAGTCTTATAATTTTCTCCCCCTTCCTTTTCAAAACAATGGAACCACGTTAGCAGTGTTTAGCTAGTATTAGATCTGAAACAAAATAATGTATCATTTCTCAATGCATGCATTACTAAATGACAATAAAAGAGGACTGCATGTCCTCATAATCTAATCTAATCTAAATAAGCTTTGATAATAATGGTTAAAACCATTACTCTTTCCTCCCTTCCTTCCTTCTTTTGTCAGATTTGAGATGCAATTTATCAAGGCCCAGCAATTTTTGTTGATACTAGATCGCTTAATTTCTCCCTCTAATTTTCTACTCTTACATGTTAAATTCAATGTCTGTATTGTCTGCTGCTTATGTAAACACATGGCATTAATTCAGAACCACACCCATAACTTCTGAGGCTATCCTTTCTATAACTTCTCAGGCAAGACCCATGGTGGTGGTATCTGTATTTACATAAATAAGAACTGGTGTATGGATGCTTTAGCAGTGGCATCCCATTGTTCACTGATGATTGAGTCATTTAGGTGAAGTGCAGACCGTTTTATATACCGAGGAAACTCACAATAATTGTGTTGGTAGCTATATATATCCACCCCGAGGTGCTGCCATCAGTGACTTTTAAACTAAACACCTTGATGGTGTTTTCATTGTCGCTGGTGACTTTTAACCACGAAAACCTAAAAACAGTTCTTTCTAAATTCCACCAGCATGTTGGTTTTGCTACTAAAGGTGAAAATACACTAGACCTGGTTTATACTAACATACTGGGTGCACTATAAAGCAGTTCCCCCGACCCCATATTAGACTCTCACTTATCTGTTATGCTAACTCCAGCATACAAACCAAACAGGCCAAACCAGATCCAAAAGTGATGAAAACCTGGCCTGAGGGGCAATCTCAGCATAGCAGCACTGCTTTTAATACACAAGCTGGAGGATATTCAGGGAGGCTGCTAGCTAGACAACCACATTAACATTGAGGACTCTGTAACCAGCTACATAGATAAATGTACTGAGGATGTTACCAACACGAAAATTATCTACGTGAAGACAAATCAGAAGCATGGCTTACTACAGAGGTCTGTGCATAGCTGAGGGATCATGATGCTGCCTTTAGCCAGCGGACATGACAGCTCTCAGGAAAGCAAGAACTGTACTTTCCTGCTCCATCAGGAAGACAAAATGGGAGCATTCTCAAGAGAGTACATAATCACTTCTGTGATACCAGACATGAGGTGCATGTGGCTGCGAATTTAAGGGGGTTACAGATTACAAGTCTACCCTGCACATCAGTGACCAGATACCTCACTCCCCGATAGGCTGAATGTCTTTTACGGTCAGTTTGATGCACAGAACAAAAAGCTGGCGAGAAGGGCATCCCTCCCCCAAGGGAGCAGACACTCCATCTGGCTGAAGTTGAGGTGAGGAAGCCCTCACAAGGGTCAACACATGCAAAGCTGCAGAGTCTGATAACATACCAAATTGGGTTCTGAAAGATTGTTCAGCCCAGCTAACTGAATTGCTGATGGATATGTATATTCAGCATCTCTCCGGAACAGTCCATTGTCCCTTCGGTTTTCAAGGTGCCAACCATCATTCCATGCCAAAGAAGGTGACAGTAACCAGTCTAAATTATTATTATCCCGTGGCATTAACATCAACCAATATGAAATGTTTTGAGTGGCTGATCATGGAGCACATTAAAGCCTTACTCCTGGCAACACCAGATCCTTTCTAGTTTTCAAAATAATCCACTGCTGATGCATTACCTCAGCCCTCCACTCTGTCCTGTCCCACCTGGAAAATGGGGTTTCATACGCCAGGCTGCTGTTTATAGACCAGGTTGGCACTTAACACCATCATACTCTAGAAACCACCCTCACTAGATTGATCTCTGTAACTGGACTTAACAGAAAGGCCACAGTCAGTCTGTGTGGGCAGCAACATTTCTGAAACACAGGTTCGTTGCCGCTGTTACTGGGTGATCGAGAATCTTCCGGAGGGAAGGCCCCAAAATCCCCAGCTTTGCCTGCTGCTGGCGACCGAGATCGAAGTCGAATCGTTCAGATAGAGATGATGCTCAGTACTCGGTGTCGGAGGGCTGATCGGAGGCTCGAAATTTTCGGACGACTCAGAGTTGGACTGTGGTCGGGCATGGCAGGGAGAGGTTTCTTCCTTCTCCCGTCTGTGTGAGAGGTGGGACATTTGAGAGACTTTGAACTTTTTACTGTGCCATGGACTGTTCTTCATCAAGTTATGGTATTGTTGCACTGTTGTAACTATATGTTATAATTATGTGGTTTTGTTAGTTTTTTCAATCTTGGTCTGTCCTGTGTTTTGTGATATCACATCAGAGGAAATATTGTATCATTTCTTAATGCATGCATTACTAAATGACAATAAAAGAGCACTGCGTGTCTTCATAATCTAATCCCATTACGCAGAACACTGGAGCTCTGCAGGGCTGTGGGCTCAGCCCACTGCTTTTTATACTGCTAACACCTGACCATGTCGCAGGATTCAGCTCAAACCATGTCATTAAGTTTGCGGATGACACAACAGTGGTTGGTCTCGTCAACAACGACGATGAGTCAGAATACAGAGAGGAAGTGGAGCAGCTGATAGACTGGTGTAAGAACAACTTAAATCTGAACATAAAGCAGACAAAGGAAATTATTATGGACTACAGTAAGATGTGGATGAACCATCCCCCTCTGTGCATTCATGCTCTTCCGTACAGAAGAGTTAAGTGCACTAAATTCCTGTGAGTTCACATCACAGATGACTTCATCTGGTTCCTCAATATCACCTCCCTGAATAAGAAGTGTTACGTACCCCGTAACTGGGTTGCCAAACCAGCAGAAATGGATCACTCAGTTGGAGTCTGGATTACTAGAACTAAGAAAGTTTTATTAAAGAAACAAGCAACACAGTAATCAAAAGGATAATAAATGCAACAGTTCAGCAATGATAAACACATGTGCACAGAATTAAGATAACAGGATCAATCAAGCTCTACCGTTGTCTAGGGGTAAATGACCAATTTCAAAGTGACGCAAAGTTCAGTCTGATTTAGTTCAGTTTGCAGTAACCGTTGCCATGGCGATGGACAATGTGGGGGGAAGGAGAGAGAGAACAAGAACGAACAATCACTCTAAACGGCTTCCACACACAGACCTGCGATATTGCTCACAAGCAGCTTTCGGGCGAGTCCTTTGTTGTGTCACCTGAGGTCACCGACTATGACCCCTCCTCCAGATGCGGTCGATCCTCTGCAGTGAACCTGGCACCCAAGCAAGGGCGGACACACACCGGGTTCCCGCTGATTGTACCTTTCCACCCTGTGCGTCTATGGCTTGGTTCCGCAACCAGCCTTCCAAACGACACCCGCCGACTTGCGGGGGGGCACCGCTTCCAGGGTCTTGTTACCTCGTGGTATCGTGTGTGTCCTGCCTTAGCGAACCTGTCCCTTTTTATCCCCCTGCTGGGGTATCGCCTGTCCATCACACTTCAAACAGTTCAGGGTTCAAAGGGGGAGCTGATCTTGACAATGCCCAGACTGATGGCTCCTTCATTAACATCTCCAAATGCTGCTTCATTGTGTTCCTTATCTTTCCTTCCCCTGAGGACAGGTGGCAGACCAACTGCTGATGCCACTGGTGCTAGCCCAGGCCAGCAAACATCTTAATTTATGTGTATTCTCGTCACAGAAGGTATAGCAATGTCTCCCTGAGGAGATTGAGGCAAGCGAGGCTCCCCTCCCCCAACAACTCTCCTACATCTTAACTGAATTTTATAGGAACACTGGAGAAGAATAGCCCAGAGAGACACTGTGACACCAACAGTCACTCTGAGTAAGCTGCAGAGGTCTGCGGCTGCAACTGCAGATGACTCTGCAATCTCTAAGCCCTTGCACAAAAAAAGGTACTTCTGGAAGAATGGTAAGGAAGAAGCCCTGGCTAAAGAAAAGCATATCCTTGTCCATAAAAACTTTGCAAAGTGTCACTTAGAAGGTACTACAAAGATGAGGATGAAGGCCTTATGGTCGGATGAGACTAAAGTGGAACTTTTTAGCCTCAACATTAAGTGGTACGTGTGGCATAAATATAATACTGCACATCAACCAGGTAACACTATCCCTACTGTAAAATACGATGCAGGTAGCATTATTCTATGGGGATGTTTTTCAGCAGCAAGGACTGGAAATCTGGTCAAGACTGATAGGAAGATGAATTCTGATAAAAATCTGCTAGCCTCTGCCAGAAAGCTTAAACTGGGGAGGAAGTTCGCCTTTTCGCAGGACATTGACCAAAGCACACTGAAGAACAACGATAGAGTTGTTTCAAATGAAGAAAATTTACGTCCTTGAGTGGCCCAGTGTCCTAACCTTAAACCAATTGTACACCTCTGGCAAGACTTCAAGATCTGCCACTATTCCCCAATTAATCTGGCACATTTGAGCAATTTTGCAAGGAGGAATGGGAAAATCATGCTCCATTACATTGAGCAAAGTAAATAAAGATCAAAATTCAAAGTAAATTTTCTTATGAAAATATACATATTTTACCATATGCAACCATAAGATTCATTTTCTTATGGGCATACTAAACAAATCTATAGAATAATAACTGCATCAGAATCATTGAAAGACCAACCGAACAGGGTATTCAACCAGAGTGCAGAAGCCAACAAATACCAAATGCAAAAACAGAAAGCAATAATATAAATAAATAAACAATAAATAAATATTGAGAACATGAAATGAAGAGTCCTTGAAAGTGAGTCCATTGGTTGTGAGAACATTTCAATGATGGGGCAAATTAAGTTATCCCATTTGGTTCAAGAATCTGATGCCTGAGGGGTAGTAACTCTTCCTGAACCTGGTGGTGTGAGTCCTGATGCTCTTGTATATTGTTCCTGGCGGTAGCAAGAAGACAGCATGAACTGGATGGTGGAGGTCCCTGATAATGAATGCTACTTTCCTGCAATAGTGTTTCATGTAGATGTGCTCAATGGTTGGAACGGCTTTACTTGTGAGACTGGGCCCTATCCACTACTTTTTGTAGGATTTTTCATTCAAGGGCATTGGTGTTTCCATACCAGGATATGATTCAGCCAGTCAATATACTTTCCACTGCACATCTATTGAAGTTTGTTAAAGTTTTAGATGTCATAATAGAGACTTATCCAAAAAGACTACTGACTGTAATAGATGTGACAGGTGGTTCAACTAAGTACAGAGCAAAAAAAGACGAATACTTTTGAACTGTTGTTATCTCAGTTTTTGAATTTTTAGTTTTTCATGCTTAACAGTTTTCCCTGTTGTTTTGGCTCTACTGTGGAAAAAGGAGTATGTGATTGACAAAGAAATATTCAGTTAAATTGATCAGAATCCCTGGTTGTAATACTCATTTATGTGAACAAAGGGTTGGAGGCTGAATACAGCACTGCATCTTCTAACATAGTGGTCGCCAACCTTTTTAAGCCCAAGATCCCCTACCTCGGCCTTAGTGAAAGGCAAGATCGACCTACTAAATTGGTTAGTCACACACATGCACACCAGGCAGAAAAGGCCGGAAGTAAAATCCTGCAACCCAGAAACAACCCCTCTTTACAAACAGCTTTCCGTAGCGGGAGTATTGCTATATTACCAATATCATAATTAGTATTACTTATTTTTATAATGCTCACATTATAACACCTTTAATTCTATGTTTCATTATTTAATTTTATTTAAACATGAAAAATAAATGAATAAAAATTGACTGTTGCACTCAGTGTGATGACTGGGGCTGAATACTTTCTGCTAGTTCCCTGAAATTTGGCTCATAACTACAGACAGCCAGTTTGAGACACTCTGTGAGGTGTCTGTCTGTAAGACAGCTCCTGTACTTAGATTTCATAATTTTCATCTGTTGCAGCACAGCACCCTCGCAAACCTCCTGACAGACTGAATATTTGAATGGACAGTTTCCTTTATTAGATTGAATGTCGAATCTGCCACGTTTTTCAGGTGTATTGTATTGGTAAACTGTTACTGAGACACTAGTATAAGTTTCAGAGGTACGCAAGATAATGACACAACTGTTTTTTTGTTTCCCAGTTATTTACATTTGGGGAATGTTGGAATTTAAAGAGGGAGAAGTGTTGTAATGTGAGCATTTTAAAGATAAGTTAATACAAATTAGGATAATGGTAATATAGCAATACCCCCACTACAGAAAGCTGTTTGTAAAGAGAGGTTGCTTCCAGGTTGTGGGGTTTTACTTCCAGTCTTTTCTACCATGGTGCATGGCAGGGGAGCTACACACATGCGCACTGGGCAGAAAGAACGGAACTAAAACCCCACAACCAGGAAACAATCTCTCTTTACAAACAGCTTTCAGTAGTAGCAGTATTGCTATATTACCATTATCCTAATTAGTATTACTTATTTTTATAATGCTCACATTATAACAGTATTTGTGTATTTATTTTTCATTTTTTTCAGGATCTACTGGGAAAGTCTCAAAGATCAACTGGTTGGCGACCATTATTCTAACACTACAAAGTTTTCTAGCATCTTAAGTCAGGATCATGATGGAAGACAAAGTAACAACTTCGTTTCTTCTTTCATGGAAAAAGATACAAAATTTCTGTCCGAAATACTAGAGAATCAATGCCTTCTGAGAATGAGGAACTAAAGGTAATTATTAGCAAAAGTATAGTACTAGAGAAGCTGTTGAATCTGAAAGTTGTTAAACACCAACAATTCTGCTGATTGACATCTCAAGGTTTTAACTGAGATGGCTTTAATGAGAATAGACACATTGTTGATTATATTATATAGTTCTACAGATTCTGGAATAATTCCAGCTGACTGGGAGGACAACAGATGTGGCCCACTATTTAAGGAAATACGAAGAGAGAACACAGGGAACCACTGATTGGAAGCATTGATAATATCATGGCATCAATAATGCCAAATACAATGAAATCTGCAAAGAATGCAATAAAACACAAAGAAAATATTAGAGTTGAACCAAGTCAGCATGGATTTATTGATTCTCTCAACAGTATGGACATAAAAAATCATGTTTGAATAATCCATTGGAATATTTTGAGGAAGTAACTGCTAGAAGATAACAGAAAACCAATGAATGTGATGCATTGCATTATGATTTTCAAGAAGGTTTTGATAAGGTCCCATACAGGAGGCTAGTTAAGAAAATGAAATCAACAAAAGAACCACCATCAAGAACGTTTACGATGCCATTCCATACCCGCACTTTGGAAAGTCTGACCACCTGGCTGTACTTCTGCTTCTGGCATACAAGCACGGTCAAGGGAGGTGGAGAAGTGCCAAGAGGACTTCTTTGAATTGGCGGACTGGACAACATTCAAGAATTCATCTTCAAATCTGAATGAATATGCCACAGTTGTCACTGACCTCATCAAGACCTATATGAATGAGTGTGGGCCTTGAAGAACATACTGGACATACAGTACCCAAACCAAAAGCTGTGGATGGACCAGGAGATTCACAGTCTGCTGAGGGCTAAATCTGTGGCATTCAAGACCAGTAATTCAGAACTATATAAGAAGTCCAGGTACGACAAACAGAAGGTTATGTTAAGCGTTAAAAACAATTCCAATTGAAGTTAGAGATAGAATCGGATGTACATCAGCTCTGGCAGGACTTGCAGACCATTATTTCCCACATGATGAAACATAACATCATGAACGACTGTGATTCTTCACTCACAGATGAGCTCAATGCCTTTAATGCATGCTTTGAAAGGGACAATAAAACTATACCTGCGTGAATCTCTGCAGCATCTGGTGTCACTATGATCTCTGTCTTGAAGGCCGATGTCAGAACACCTTTTGAGAAAACTCTCGCAAAGGAGTCAGGCCCTGATGGTCTATCTGGTAGAGCACTGAATACCTGTGCCAATCAATGGGCAGGAGTGTTCAAGAGCATCTTCAATCTCTCACTAATGCATTTAGAGTTTCCCATCTGCTTCTAAAAGGCGACAATCAGACCAGTGCACAAGAGGAGCAGGGTGAACTCCCTCAAACAACTACTGCCCAGTTGCACCCACATCTATGGTGATGAAATGCTTTGAGATGTTGGTCATGACCAGAAACAACTCCTACCTAAGCAAGGACCTGGACCTGAAGCAATTTTCCCATCACTACAATAGGTTTAGAGTGGAAGCAATCTGAATAGCTCTCCATTTGGCCTTGGACTATCTGGACCATAGCAATAACTATGCCAGGCTTCTGTTTACTGGTTACAGCTCAGCAATCAACACCGTTATACCCTCAGCACTAATCAACAAGCTCCAAAACCTGGGCCTCTGTACTTACCTCTGCAACTGGATCCTTGACTTCCTCATCAGGAAATCACAGTCAGTGCGAGTCAGAAATAACTTCTCCTCCTCGCTGACCATCAACTCTGGTGCACCTCAAGGATGTGTGTTCAGCCCATTACTCTACTCTCCCTACACCTCTGACTGCGTAGCTAGGCACAGTTCAAACACCACCAATAAATTAGCTGATAACACAACTACTGTTGGCAGAATTTCAGATGGTGTCAGGGAGGCATACGAAAGTGAGACAGATCAGCTCGACATCGCTCAACACTAGTAAGACCAAGGAATTGAATGCGGACTTCAGAAAGGGAAAGTCAAGGAAAACACACACTAATCCTCATCAAGAGATCAGCAGTCAAAAGGTTCTGCAGCTTCAAGTTCCTGGATGTCAAAATCTCTGAAGGTCTATTCGGTGTCCAACATATTGATGTAATTACAAAGAAGGCACAACAGTGGCTATATTTCATTAGGAGTTTGAAGAGATTTGGGATGTCACCAAAGACTCTAGCGAATTTCTATAGAGGTACCATGGAGAGAATTCTAACTGGTTACATCTCCATCTGATATGGAGCAACCAATACACAGGATCGGAAAAAGCTGCAGAAAGTTTCAAATTCAGCCAGTTCCATCACGGGCACTAGTCTTCCCAGCATTGAGAAAATTTTTAAAAGGCGATGCCTCAGAAAGACACCATCCATTATTAAAGACATCCATCACTCAGGATATGCCCACTTCTCATTGCTACCATCAAGGGAGTGGTACAGAAGAATGAAGACACACACACACACACACACACACACAGTGTTTTAGGAACAGCTTCTTCCCCTCCTTCATCAGATTTCTGAAAGTCATGTACATACCTCACAGTAATATTAATCCTGATTCTGATGATTTAGGAGATTGTATATTGACAGGGATTGAGAATTGTTAACAAACAGAAAGCAAAGAATAAAAATAAATATTTCTTTTGGTAGACCAATGGAGTACTATAGATCAATGCTTTGGCTATATCTACTCATATTCTATATCAATGATTTGGCTGAGAGGATCAAGCATCTTATTCTGAATTTCAAGGAGGATGTAAAGGAGTAAAACCATAGAAACTACAGCAGAGAAACAGGCCTTTTGGCCCTTCTTGGTTGTGCTGAACCATTTTCTGCCTAGTTCCACTGACTTGCACACGGACCATATCCCTCCATACACCTCCCATCCATGTATCTATCCAATTTATTCTTAAATGTTAAAAAAGAACCCGCATTTACCACCTCATCTGGCAGCTCATTCCATACTCCCACCACTCTCTGTGTGAAGAAGCCCCCTCTAATGTTCCCTTTAAACTTCTCCCCCCTCACCCTTAACCCATGTCCTCTGGTTTTTTTCTCCCCTTGCCTCAGTGGAAAAAAGCCTGCTTGCATTCACTCTATCTATACCCATCATAATTTTATATACCTCTATCAAATCTCCCCTCATTCTTCTATGGTCCAGGGAATAAAGTCCTAACCTATTCAACCTTTCTCTGTAACTGAGTTTCTCAAGTCCTGGCAACATCCTTGTAAACCTTCTCTGTACTCTTTCAACCTTATTTATATCCTTCCTGTAATTTGGTGACCAAAACTGAACACAATACTCCAGATTCGGCCTCACCAATGCCTTATACAACCTCATCATAGCATTCCAGCTCTTATACTCAATACTTTGATTAATAAAGGCCAATGTACCAAAAGCTCTCTTTACGACCCTATCTACCTGTGACACCACTTTTAGGGAATTTTGTATCTGTATTCCCAGATCCCTCTGTTCTACTGCACACCTCAGTCCCTTACCATTAACCCTGTATGTTCTACCTTGGTTTGTCCTTCCAACGTGCAATACCTCACACTTGTCTGTATTAAACTCCATCTGCCATTTTTCAGCCCATTTTTCCAGCTGGTCCAAGTCCCTCTGCAGACTCTGAAAACCTTCCTCACTGTCTACTACACCTCCAATCTTTGTATCATCAGCAAATTTGCTGATCCAATTTACACATTATCATCCAGATCATTGATATAGATGACAAATAACAATGGACCCAGCACTGATCCCTGTGGCACACCACTAGTCACAGGCCTCCATTCAGAGAAGCAATTCTCTACCACCACTCTTTGGCTTCTTCCATTGAGCCAATGTCTAATCCAATTTACCACCTCTCCAAGTATACCTAGCCACTGAATTTTCCTAACTAACCTCCCATGCAGGACCTTGTCAAAGGCCTTACTGAAATCCATTGAGACAATATCCACTGCCTTCCCTTCATCCACTTTCCTGGTACCCTCCTTGAAAAACTCCAATAGATTGGTCAAACATGACCTAACACGCACAAAGCCATGTTGACTCTCCCTAATAAGTCCCTGTCTATCCAAATGCTTGTAGATTCTGTCTCTTAGTACTCCCTCCAATAACTTACCTACTACCGACATTAAACTTACCGGCCTATAATTTCCCGGATTACTTCTCGATCCTTTTTTAAACAACGGAACAACATGAGCCACTCTCCAATCCTCCGGCACCTCACCCATAGGCAGCGACATTTTAAATATTTCAACCAGGGCCCCCGCAATTTCAACACTAGTCTCCTTCAAGGTCCGAGGGAACACTCTGTCAGGTCCCAGGGATTTATCCACTTTAATTTTCCTCAAGACAGCAAGCACCTCCTCCTTTTCAATCTGTACAGTTTCCATGATCTCACTACTTGATTCCCTCAATTCCATAGACTTCATGCCAGTTTCCTTAGTAAATACAGATGCAAAAAACCTATTTAAGATCTCCCCCATTTCCTTTGGTTCCACACATAGCCGACCTCTCTGATCTTCAAGAGGACCAATTTTATCCCTTACAATCCTTTTGCTCTTAATATACCTGTAAAAGCTCTTTGGATTAAGCTTCACTTTGACTGTCAAGGCAACCTCATGTCTTCCTTTAGCCCTCCTGATTACTTTCTTAAGTATTTTCTTGCACTTCTTATACTCCTCAAGCACCTGATTTACTCCCTGTTTCCTGTACATTTCATACAACTCCCTCTTCTTCTTTATCAGAGTTGCAATATCCCTTGAGAACCAAGGTTCCTTATTCCTATTCAATTTGCCTTTAATCCTGACAGGAACATACAAACTCTGCACTCTCAAAATTTCCCCTTTGAAGGCTTCCCACCTAGCAATCACATCTTTGCCAGAGAACAACCTGTCCCAATCCACGCTTTTTAGATCCTTTCTCATTTCTTCAAGTTTGTCCTTCTTCCAGTTAAGAACCTCAACCCTAGGACCAGATCTATCCTTGTCCATGATCAAATTGAAACTAATGGTGTTATGATCACTGGAACCAAAGTGCTCCCCTACACAGACTTCTGTCACTTGTCCTAACTCGTTTCCTAACAGGAGATCCAATATTGCATCCCCTCTAGTTGGTCCCTCTATACATTGATTTAGAAAACTTCCCTGAACACATTTTACAAACTCTAAACCATCTAGACCCCTAACAGTATGGGAGTCCCAATCAATGTATGGAAAATTAAAATCCCCTACCACCACAACTTTATGTTTCCTGCAGTTGCCTACTATCTCTCTACAGATTTGCTCCTCCAAGTCTCGTTGACTATTGGGTGGTCTGTAGTGGCCATACCTTTCCTGTTTCTCAGCTCCACCCATAAGGACTCAGTAGACAAGCCCTCTCTGTCCTGCTTGAGCACTGCTGTAATATTTTCCCTAACAAGCAATGCTACTCCCCCACCTTTCATTCCTCTGCCTCGATCACATCTGAAACATCAGAATCCTGGAATATTAAGCTGCCAGTCCTGCCCCTCCTGTAGCCAAGTTTCACTAATTGCTATAACGTCATAATTCCACGTGTCAATCCACGCCCTCAACTCATCCGCCTTCCCCGCAATACTCCTAGCATTGAAATATATACACCTCAGAAGATTTTTACCACCACTCACAACCTTTCTATCAGCGGATTTGCTTGAACTTCTAACCATTTATTTTCACCCCAGCCACACTGTCAGCTCTGGTTCCCATCCCCCTGCAAATCTAGTTTAAAGCCTCCCTAATAGCACTAACAAACCTCCCTGAAAGGATATTGGTCCCCCTGTAGTTCAAGTGTAACCCGTCTCTCTTGTACAGGTCCCACCTGCTCCAGAAGAGGTCCCAATGATCCTGAAATCTGAAACTCTGCCCCCTACACCAGTTCCTCAGCCACTTGTTCATCTTCCAGAGCATCCTATTCCTACCCTCACTGGCATGTAGCACAGGTAGCAATCCTGAGATTACCACCCTTGAGGTCCTGCTTTTCAACTTCCTACCAAGCTCTCTATACTCACTCTCCAGGACCTCCTCACTCTTCCTTGCTATGTCATTGGTACCGATGTGCACCACGACATCTGGCTGGTCACCCTCCCACTTCAGAATGTCATGCAAGCGATCAGAGACATCCTTGACCTTGGCACCCGGGAGACAACAAACCATCCTGGATTCTCTGTCACGACCACAGAACCTCCTATCTGCACCTCTAACTATCGAGTCCCCTATCACTACCGCCCTCCTCTTTCCCCCCCGCCTCCCTTCTGCACTGCAGAGCCAGACTCAGTGCCAGAGATCCAGCTACTGCAGCTTGTCCCGGGTAAGTTATCTCCCCCAACAGTATCCAATGCGGTATACTTGTTGTTGAGGGGAATCCTGCTCTGCCTGCCCTTTCCTCTTCCCTCACCTGACAGTGACCCAATTTCCTGCCCTCTGGTGTAACTACCTCCCTGTAGCTACTATCTATAATCTCCTCATTCTCCCGAATGATCCGCAGGTCATCCAGCTCCTGCTCCAGTTCCCTAACGCAGTTTGTTAGGAGATGAGAGTTATGGACAAACTTAATAAGTAGGCAAGAACATGGCAGATGGAATAAATTGTGAAAAAATATGAGGCCATCCACTTTGATGCACTAATCAAAACAGCAGCATTTTTTTTTAATAACAAAGACTGGGAAACATTTATATTCAAGGACCTAGGTGCCCTTGTACACAAGTCACTAAAAGCTAATATAAGTATAGCAAATGTTTAGGACACCACCACCAGTATTGGGAAAAGAGACAGTTATTCCTTTGGTACGGGAGACACCTGAATCATGCTGGGACTGATGCCTTGGTGAATTGTATAAATCGGGTTGTGGACAGGACTTCAAACCAAATAGGAGAGGAGAAGAGCTTCACAAACAGGATGGTTACTAAATCAATAGGAAACAAGAAAGTGGTGGAAAAGGAAAGTGGGGAAAATTGAAAGCAAAATGTGATGGGCTTGGGCAAAAATGTCATAAAAAGTATACGGTACAGAGCAGTTAGTAAATCTTAACCATAATGGTGTTTTATTGAATATACATATTTGTAATTAGATGATGAGTTAACAGCGCAAATAGTAACATATGCAAAGTAAAGAGCATCCCAATATGCTGCATCACTGCACAGTACAGAAGCCACACTGCAGCAGAGTGAAAAGCTCTACAACTGGTAGTCAAAACTGCCCAATGCATTACCAGCACCAGCCTACCCACCATCAAGGACATATATATGTGTTGTTAAAAAAAAACAAACTGCTAGAGGAATATGGGGTTCAGGCAGCATCTGCAGAGGGAGATACTGTAGCCAGATTTGTTAATCAAGGGAGGTCAGTGTGGTGTTAAGTCATAACATAGTGGCAAAAGATTGTAATGTACAATTAGTTGGATTTAAATAAAGAATAGCAAGGGAAAGACGACACGGTTGAGAGTACCATATAGGCCTCTAAAATGTGACCTGTCAATGGGGCGAGCATGAATGGGTAAATATCAGAATCAGAATCAGGTTTATTATCACCGGCATGTGACATGAAATTTGTTAACTTAGCAGCAGCAGTTCAATTCAATATCTAAGTTATATTTGAAGGAAATTATAATTGTAATGTGAGCTATGAATTGGATGAATCTAAGTGGCAAGGATATCACAGAATTTGTGAACTGCATCACAGATTGCTTCTTAGAGCAGTGTGTTATGCAACCTACCCAACATCAGGCTATTTTAGATATTGGTCATGAATAATAAGGAAGGATGAATAAGATTCCCTTTGAGGTGGTAAACACAGTGTGAATTCCAGATGCAGTTTGAGAGTGAAAGCCACCAGACCATAACAATTGGTTTCAACTTAAGTAAAGGCAATTATAAATGTATGAATGTAGAGTTGTCTAAGGTAGATGAGAAAATAAGCTAAGCAGTACGTCAGTAGATGAACTGGCAGATATTCAAGCAGCGTGTCCATAGCGTTCAGCAAATATTTATCTCAATTAAAAAGAGATATTTCCATGAGAAAAAGGAACAATGTGGTTGACAGAGATCACGGATAACAGCAAATTAAAAACCAGGGTGTAACAGGACTGATGGCAGGCCAGAGGAGTAGGGATTTTTTAGGATTAAGCAGTGTAAGTCTAAAAAGCTCACAAGAAAGGAGAAAACAGATTTTGAGAGAAAACTTGCACGTAAAGACAAGAGAATCAGTCACCGATTCTCTGCGGTTACAAATAGGAAAAAGCTCAGCTGCATGTGGGACCGCTAAAAAGTGAGGCTGCTGAGTTATTAACAAGAAACAAAGAAATGGCAGATAAGTTAAATCAATTTTTATTAGTCTTCACTGTGTAAAACAATGTAAATAACAGTAAGAGATGATTCAAATTTCAAACAGAATAATTTGTGAAGAAAAAATAAGAGATGAAGTGTTAGAGAAACACATGGGGCTAAAGGCAGATAAATTTCCTGGACTCAATGGCCAGAACCCAAGAATTATAAAGGAAGTGGCTGCATACATAGTAACCCACCTTTTCAAAAATCACCACAGTTATGGAAAACAAGTAATGTCACACCCTTGTTCAGAAAGGAGGAAGATAGTTAACATGTCAATAACCAAAGAGAAAATAATTATATAGGAAAAATGAATATAATCAAACATAGTGGACATAATTATATGAAAGATAAATCATGTTTAACAAATTTGCTCAAATTCTTCGAGGATTTTAAAGGTAGAGTTGACAGAGGAAAATCTATAGAGGTCATAGTCATTCAAACAGGCCCTTTACTCATTTCATCTATCCCTCCAAGAGGCTCACTTCAGCTTGACCCTTTTCTCACATTTAGACCATATCTCTCTAAATGTTTCCTATTCACCTTCCAAATGTCTTTTGAATGTTGTTATCGTACCTGCCCTCAATCCTCTGCCAACTCGTTTTATATACATACCACTCTCTCTGTGAAATGTTGCCTCTCAAGTCTCTCATAAATCTTTCCCTTCTCAATTTAAACATATGCCGTTTATCTCTTGATTCCCCAAACCTGGAAAATAGTCTGTATGCATTCACCCTATTGCTACCCTTCATGATTTTCTACACTTCTATAAAAGCACATTTCAGTCTTCAATGTCCCAAAGAACAGAGACCAAGCCTGCCCAATTACCTCCTATAACCCAGTGACTAGAGTCCTGGCAACATCCTCATAATGCTTTTCTTTAATTATTCCAGCTTAATTGTATCTTTCCTATAGCAGGGTAACCAAAATTGAACAAAATACTCCAAGTGCAGCCTCATCAACATTTTGTCCATCTACAACATGGCATCTCAATTTCTATACCCAGTGCCCTGATTGACGAACAGCAGAAGCCTTTTTCATCACTCTCAAAGTTCAAAGCAAAATTCATTATCAGAGTACATACATGTAACCATATACAACCTTGAGATTCTTTTTTCTGCGGGCATACCTAGCAAATCTCTGTCGGTGGTGTCTGAAAAGAGGATGGTGTCCAAGTTGCATGCCATCTTGGACAATGTCTCCCATCCACTACATAATGTACTGGGTGGGCACAGGAGTACATTCAGCCAGAGACTCATTCCACCAAGATGCAACACAGAGCATCATAGGAAGCCATTCCTGCCTGTGGCCATCAAACTTTACATCTCCTCCCTTGGACAGTCAGACACCCTGAGCCAATAGGCTGGTCCTGGACTTATTTCCTGGCATAATTTACATATTACTATTTAACTATTTATGGTTTTATTACTATTTAATTATTTATGGTGCAACTGTAATGAAAACGAATTTCCCCTGGGGATCAATAAAGTATGACTATGACTATCTATAGAACAGTAACTGTAAACAGGATCTGTAAACTGTAGACATCAGAAACTGTAAACAAACTGTGCAAATGCAGATAATCAATAAATAACAAGCATAAAATGACAAGATAAAAGAGTCCTTAAATGAGTGTAGTTACCCCTTTTGTTCAAGCGCCTGATCATAACACCATAAGATACAGGAGAAGAAATAGGCTATTATGCATATCGAATCTGCTCCACCATTTCATCATGGCTGATCCAATTTTCCTCTCACTCCCAACCTCCTTTCCCGCACATCCCTTCATGCCCTGATCAATCAAGAACCTATCAACCTCTGCCTTAAACATACACAAAGACATGACCTCCACGGCTGCCTGTGGCAAAGAATTCCACGGATTCATTACTCTCTGGCTAAAGAATTCTTCCTCACCTCCATTCTAAAAGGAGACCCCTCTATTTTGGGGCTGTGTCTTCAGGCCTTAGACTCTCCCACCATAGCAAGCATCCTCTCCACATCCACTCTATCAATGCTTTTCACTATTCGATAGGTTTCAATGAGGCCACCCCACATTCTTCTGAATTCCAGTGAATACAGGCTCAGAGCTATCAAGCACTCTTCATATGACAAATCATTCACCCCTGGAATAATTTTTGTGAACCTCCTTTAAACCAGTTTTAGCACATCCTTTCCAAGATAAGGGGGCCAAAACTGCTCACAATACTCCAAGTGAGGGCTTATCAGTGCTTTATAAAGTCTCAACATTACATCCTTGTTTTTATATTCTAGTCCTCTTGAAATGAATAACATTGCATTTGCTTTCCTCACCACAGATTCAACCTGCAAAATAACCTTTAGGGAATCCTGCACAAAGACTCGCTTTGTACCTCAGATATTTGTATTTTCTCTCTATTTAGAAAATAGTTAACCCTTTTATTTATTCTACCAAAGTGCATAACCATACACTTCCTGACACTGTATTCCATCTGCCATTCCTTTGCCCATTATAAGTCCTTCTGTAGCCTCTCTACCTCAAAACTACCAACACCCCCACCTATTTTCATAACGTCTGCAAACTTTGCAACAAAGTCATCAATTCCATCATCCAAATCACTAATATATAATGTAAAAAAAATCAGCTCGAACACAGACCCCTGTGAAACACCACAAGTCACCGGCAGCCTGCCAGGAAAGGCTCTCTTTATTGCTACTCTATGTCTCCTGCCAATCAGCCTCTACTTCATCCATGCTAGAATCTTCCCTGTAATACCCTGGGCTCATATCATGTTACACTTATCTGAACTAAACTCCTTAGCTCACTTACCCACTGATCATCTGCAAACTAACTATGCCTTGTACATTCTCAACCAAATAAATGATACAGATGATAATAACGGGCCAGCAACAACTTCTGAGATGCAAGTCATGGGTTTCAGAGCCTTCCACCATTACCCTTTGCTTCCTACCATCAAGTCCAGTTAGCTTGCTTTCTTTGGATCCCATGGGATGTAACCTTTCAGAGTAATTTATAATGCAGAACCTTATCAAAGTCCTTTCTGAAGCCTATATTGACCATATCTGCCATCCTGCCCTCATCCACCTTCTTGGTTACTTCTTCAAAAAAACTCAGTCAAATTCACAACACAATCTCTCAAACACAAAGCTCTGCCGACTATTCCTAATCAACTCATCTTTCCAAATGTCGATATATCTTATTCCTTAGAATTCTCTTTAATAGTTTACCTGCCACAGTTGTAAGGCTCACTGGTCTCTATTTTCTAGGCTTTTTTGTTTTACAACCTTTCTTAAATAATTTAGCCACCATTCAGTCCTCTAGCATCTTCCCAACACCAACTATGATGCATATATGACAGCCTAAGCTCCTGTAATTTTTTTCTCTAGCTTCTCACTGGGTTCTTATCTCAACCTGATTAGGACCTGGAAACTTATTAAACATGACACCACATGAGAGGCTGGCGCATAAATTAAGAACCCAAGATACTGGAGGATGTGTAAGAGAATAGATTGAAAACTGTCTGCTCCATAGAAAATTAATAGAGTCCAAATTAATAGGTCCTTTTCAGGCTGGAGGGATGTAACTGATGGAGTATCCCAGGGATAGGTTCTTGGCCCCCAGTTATTTACAAATTACTTTAATGACCTGGAGCAGGGAATAAAACATTAGGTTTCTAAATTTGCCAGTGATACAAAGAAAGGTGGAAGAGCATATTGTGATGTGGACATCGTGATTCTGTGTTGGGATAGGGATAGAGTGATTGTGTGAAACCCTGTAAAATGGAGTTTAATGTGGGGAAGTGAGACCATGCACTTCAGTAAGAGGAATCAAAAGGAAAATGATAATCTAAATGGAGAGAGACTGCAAATGTGTGACATTCAGTGGAAACTACATGTTGTAGTGCATGAATCACAAAAATGAGTAAGCAGATTCAACAAGTTCAGAAGGCAAATGGTATTTTGGCTTTATTGCAAAGGTGTTGGAGTTTAATAATTGGAAGGTTTGTTGGGGGCACACTTAGAATAATATGTACTCTTTTGGTCCCCATTATTTAAAATACAACACAGTAAAATTGGAGGCATTCCAAAGGAGATTCACCAGGCTATTTCTTGGTATGAGAGGATTATCCTATCAAGAGAGACTAGACAGTTTTGGCTTGTACTCCTTGTAATTTAAAATTTTGAAGTGTGTCCTTTTTCAAAAATATCAAATTTATAGGGGACTTAAGAGGGTATACTCAAAATCTTCTCACTGGTGAGGAATTTACAAACAAGGAGGCATAGTTGCAAAATGGGGGCCAATATTTTAAAACTGAGCCATGCCTTTGTCCATTACCAAGAGTGGGTTGTTTACACCACCACTGACTGAGCTGGATGAGTCCGGAGTGACACATTTTCTAAAATGGGTGCGTGGACATTGCAAACAGGACCAAAAGCCCTGGTATGTCCAGATATACATTTCTCATCATTATACATAGTTGTGCAGTGTGTAAAAGGATCAGAGGTGCAGGGAACCTTGAAGGAAAATCAAAGTAAGTCTCCATTTACTATAATAAATAACCTTGCATCCAAATTGAAATACCACAAAAAAAAACATAACACTGTGCAAGGCAAATTTTAGGCTAGTATTTTGTTCTTCTAAAAAAACTTGCTATGCAATTACATACCTTCTTATCTATTGATTTCTTCCCACAGTCAGTCCTAACAGTTGTGGTTAATTTTCCTAAAAAAATGTAAGAATCTTTTAATTAGAAGCAAACTGATAAAACTACTTTTGTGTAATGTTACATTATGTCCAGTACATCAGAGTTGAAATATTCAGAAGAGCAATTGAAAATAAGAACAATAAACAATCCGCTGGAGAAACTCAGCAAGCCAACAGCATCCACGTCTGAGAAAGGGAAATGACAATATTTTTGGGCAAAGCCTTGAAAATGAGTAAATCCTGCAACCCAAAATGCCAACAATTCCTTAATAACAGAATTTGAAAGGGAGAATCTGTCCATTGTACACAAAGAATTGGTCTTATGCTACAAGACCAAAACTCATTACTGGAAACCAAAACTCAGTTAATGACTTTTAGTCTTACAACATAAGAAATTGGAACAGCAATTGAACGAAATGCTGACTGAGTCAACATCAGTTACTTTAAATCAAATTCAATCACTTTTTTTTGCATAACTATTGAATCCTTGATAAATGCAAAGTTCTGGAATGTTGTCAACTTGCACTGATTATGCAGTGACTGCCGTCTGGATTTTCCAGGTTTAGTAAATTGCAATGTGCCTATATTGTAGGCGATAATTAAATTGAAAAAAGAGGCAGATTTTTAATTTCAGAGTGTTAAAAGTTTGTATTTATACAGAAGGAAGCAGCATCCTTTTAAACCCAGCATTACTTTCCCGCACCAACACCGTATCCCTTGATATTCACTCAATATTCAAAAATCCACTGGTTCCTTTTGAGTACATCCATGACTGACCCTCAAAGCACTCTTGTGAGAGAATTCCAAAGAGCAACAATATTCTGCGCATAGATGTGAGGGGTCAGAGGGAAGAGGGGAATGGGGTGAGTGAGAGGGGAAAGAGGGGGTTGAGATGGAGGGGAGGTGGGGCTGCGTGAGATGGATGGGTGGGTGAGAAAGAGGAATGGGTGAGATGGGGGCTATGCGCGTGCAAGATGGGGGTGTGTGCGTGAGATGGGGTTGGGGGAGAGGGGTGTTGGGAGTAAATCACCAACCTTTGCCTAAATTATCAGCCGTATTTCGCTTCCTTTGTCTGCTGTAGGCCACTAGTTCAGGCTTTGTCTTTCTATTAGATTGTTGTAACCAACTGATTTCTGTTTTGCCGTCCGTGTCAGTGTCAGTAAAGAAGTGTTTTCTATTTACTTTACCTACAGCCTATGAAGACCAAACAAAGGAGAGACATTAATCTATTGTCTTCAGCAAATTGATCTAACTAGTAAAGTTCAATTGTTTTGATGTACCAAGGGAGGCATTGAAATAAAATTTACATGTTTAATAATTATGCAATTACCTATAAAATTCGTAAAATATAGCACAGTTCAGGCCCTTCTGCCTGCAAAGTTATACCAACCTTTTAATCTACACAAAGATCAATTTAACCCTTTTGGAAGATAGGCTTCCAGTTTTCTTTCTTCCATGTGCCTATCTAAAACTCTCTAAACATTGCTAAATTACTGCCTCTACCACCACCCCTGGCAGAGCAATCCATCCACCCACTACTCTCTGTATTTAAAAAAACCCTACACCTATCATTCCCTCATATTTTCCTCTAATCACCTTGAATCACCCTCTTGTGTTAGTCATTATTGCCCTGGGGAAAAAACTCTGGCTGTCCACTTCGTCCATGAGGTTCAAAAGAGAAAGGCCCTAGCTCACTCAACCTATCCTCTAATCCAAGTGGCATCCTGGTAAATCTCCTCTGGACCCTCTCTAAAGCTTCCAGATCTTTCCTATAATGAGACAACCAGAACTGAACACAATACCACAAGTGTGGTCTAATCAGATAATTCTAGAGCCACATTACCACATGGCTCTTGAACTCAGTTCCATGACTAATGAAGGCCAACACACCATATGCCTTTATAACCATCCTAACAACTTTGAGGGATCTATAGAGGTGGAGTCCAAGATCCCTCTGTTCCTCTACACTGCTAAGAATCCTGCAATTAACCACATAGTTTACTTTCAAGGTTCGACTTCCCAAAGTGCATCACCTCACTTTTCCACATTGAAATCCAACTGCCACTTCTCAGCACATTTCTATATCCTATCAATGTCCCATTTAACCTACAACAACCTTCTGCACTATCGACAATACCACCAACCTGTGTCATCTGCAAACTTACCAATCTACCCTTCTACTTCCTCATCCAAGTCATTTATAAAAATTACAAAGAGCAGAGGTTACAAACAGATTCTTGCTGGTCTCACTTCCAAGCAGAATACAATACTATCCTCTGCATTCTGTGGACAAACAATTCTAAATCCATGCAGCTAAATTTCCTTGGATCCTAAACTTCCTTACTTGCTGAATTAGCCTACCATGAGAAACCTTGGCAAATGCCTAACTAAAATCCATACACACTGCTCTATCTTTAACAATTTGTTTTGTCACTTCCTCAAAGAATTCAATCATACTTGAAATCTTGAGACACAACCTGCCCCTCACAAAGCCATGTTGACTATCTCAAATCAGACTATGCTTCTCCTAATGCTCATAAATCTTGTCTCTAAGAATTCTCTCCAATTCTGCCCATCACTGATTTAAGACTCACTGGTTTATAATTCCTAGGATTACCCCCATTATCTTTGTTTAACAAAAGGATAAAATTTGCCACCCTCTAATCTTCTAGTACTACTGGGGCCAGTGAGAACACAAAGATCATCACCAAAGTGCAGCAGTCTTTTCCCTCACCTCATGTAGTAATTGTGTTCCAGCTCATTCTCTTTCTTAACATCAGTATGTTCCAGCAATATAGTCTGCTTTATACCGTCCTCAATTTTGTCAAGGTCTCTCTCAATGGTGAATACTGAAGCAAAGGTATTCATTAAGGACCTCTCCCATCTCCCCAACTCATTTTTCCTTTTATCCTTGATCAGGCCTACCCTCACCTCCAGTCATTCTGTTCTTTGCAGAGTGTGGAACACTTTGAGGTGTTCCTTAATCCTACTCACCAAGGCTTCTTCATGTCTCCCTAGAGGGAGTCTATTCTTAAGCTCCTTCCTGGCTACCTTGTAACTGCCAAGAGCCCTGTCTGATCATTGTTTCCTAAACCTTAAGAAAGCGTCTTTCTTCCTCTTGACTACATGTTCCACATCTCTTGTCAAACAAAGTTCCTTCACCCTTCCATACTTTCCCTGCTCCAGTGAAACAAACCCATCTAGAACCACATGAAAGCTCCCTAGATAACACCCACATTTGTGTAGTGCATTTTCTTTTTAGTACATCTGTTCCCAATTGATGCTCAGTTTCTATCTAATAGCATCACAATTTGCCCTCCCGCTATGAAGTGATTTTTTATCTCTGCCAAAGCTATGCTAAAGGTCAGGGAGGTGTGGTCACTGTCTCCTAAACGTTCAGCCACCAAGAGATCTGTCACCTGACCAGGTTCATAACTTAATACCAGATCCAAGTATGGCCTCTCCTTTAGTGGGCCTGTCTAAATATTATGCCTGGAATCCTTCTTGGACATACCTAACAAATTCTACCTTAGCCAATCCTTTTGCACTAAGGAGGTGCCTATCAATATTAGGGAAGCTTAAGTCACCCAGGACAACAATCCTGTTATTTTTGCATCTTCCCAAAATATTTGCCTCCCAATCTGCTTCTCAGTGTCTCTGTTGCTATTTTTTTTTGGGAGGGAGGGGGGGAAGAGGAGGACGTCCACTGAATACTCACAATAGAATGATTGCTCCCTTCCTCTAATTTCCACCCACAGACTCAGTAGATCAGTAGATTATCCTTCCACAATGTCCTATCTTTCTGCAGTTGTGATACTGTCCCTGATAAGCAATGCCACTCCCCCCACCTCATTTACCTCCCTCCCTGTCCCTTTGAAACATTTAAACACAGAACAACCAGTAGTCGCTTCTGGCCTTGTGACAGCCAAATCTTAGTAATGGCCACAATGTCGTAGACCCACGTACTGATCCATGCTCTAATTTATTCTGAACTTACTTGCAAAATTACAATTTTTAATCTTACATTTCTATAAAATCAAATATATTATCACTATATATTAACAATTACAATAAAGCTTCAATAATCCACTGTGCTGTTATCTGAAAATTCCAAAGGCACTGGTTCAGTAGATGATATTTCCTGTGCTCCCTTTAGCTTCACCAAGGCTATTTCCCGTTCTCCCTTTAAACTCAATGTGCCTTATTTCCCATGCTCCCTTGAAATTTACCAGGACTCTGATTCCAACATTCCCTTGAAACTCTCTGACTTCAGGCCGGCTGGCGGCGCAACAACATCGGCACCAGACCCGGGAGCGGAGGTTCCCGGGTTCGAAACTAGTCGGGTCCGCTCCCGAGTACGCTTTCCATCCATGCCAGGTTGAGGGTTGAGATCACAACTCGACCTCGTAAAATAAAGGGAAAATACTGCGAAAATGTCTGTGTGAGGAGTGACGTGCCACACAGTCTCTCTCTTGCTCCGCGCCTTATAAAAGCTATGAAAAAGACATCATCACGGATGCACGCACCGACACGCACAGATTCGCACGCACGCAGGCACACACCAAAAAAAAAAGAAACTCTCTGGCTTCACTGGAAAATTTATTATACTATTGTTTAATTACTAAAAAATGCAAATAAAAAGCATGTTGGGATATTAATAGGAGTACCATCCAATAGTCCAAAAACATCTGCCAGTCTTGATTTTGTTGGATCAAAGAAGTTTACTGCACCTTAATTAATGTTGATGATATAAAGTTAGGTGACAGTAGAATGTAAGGACGCTGCAGCAAAGCAAACTGAACCCTACTAATATTAAAAGAAGAGCAGGAAACAGAGAGGCAAAGAAAGACATAGACCATTTCCATACTTCACACTGCCATGGTAAGGCAGCCAGCATAATCAAAGACACCACTGACCCTGGCCGTTCTCTCTTCTCCCCTCTTCTAACAGGCAGAGGTACAAAAACCTGAAAGCATGTCCCACCATGCTCAAGGATAGGTTCTAACTTGCTGTTCTGCTGTTATATGACTGTAAGGAGGTTCCTTTCTCCAAGAGGACTACAACCGTGTTGTGGTTTGGAGGCTTGCGTACCTCTGAAGAGCTATGTTGGCTGGAGTCAGGGCTTTATGCTTTATCTCTTGGTAGAGTCACCCATACCAAACAGGTCAAAGGGTAGAGAATAGACAAAAAGTAGTCCACTAGTCCTCCACTTTCAGGGGTTCAGCTCAGGGCAAACAACCCTGACTGGCAAAACAAAATTGCTATGGAAACAGCAAGGAAGAAACCTTCTATATCTGAGTGGAATGGTATTCCTGAGTCTCCACCAAAGACTCCAGTGACTGACAACAGTGAAAACTGTGAGAATGCTACTGACATGATGAAGGAGGCCCTGACCACCACCAGAGATGGAAGACCTTCATTGGTGCCCTCAACACCAACAGTGTAACAGGCAGTTTTCTACTGTAAGGAGGTTTCTAATACACAAGATGAACTTTTGACCTCATAATCTTCCTCTTTTGATCTTGCACCTGGTTGTTTACCTACAATGCTCTTTCTCTGTAGCTGTTATACTTTATTCTGTATTGTTATTGTTTTACCTGGTTCTACTTCAATGCACTGTGTAATTATTTGATCTGAATGAAAGACAAACTTTTCACTGTATCCCAGTACATTTGACAATAATAAACCAAGCCACAGGTGGCTAATTAAGATTTTGATTATTTTGTGTAAAGATTTAATTAGTGCATGTTAATTAACATGAAGAACCAAATAAATACTGAAGGCTCATAACAAACAAATAGCAATACAAACTTGCATAAATACAGCAAAACTAATTAAAAGTCTTCACAGTTCTATGCTAGACATGAAGTAATTGAAAGAAGGATGGGCCCAGGAGTGTTTCCTAATTTACAATTAAAAATTGGGACAAGAACTATTCCACAATTCAAACGTGAGGTTTTTAATTCCTTTCTGAATCTGTACAAAATTGTTGTGAGTAAAATTGGTAGTAACAGTTTTTGCAAGGGATCTTAATCAAATCTCAGCTTGTACTGATGAGGTAGTGTAACATTACCATACTCCAAACTATCACCTTATGAATAGAGCAGAAGTAAGCCAACCTTATGTATTTCTTCTTTCTTTGTAGGTTTACGTTTCGTATTCATTTTCTTGGATTTTCTGGAAGGCCATTGTTAACAAAAAATAATTATAATCAAAACTATTGTAAGAACAGATTTGTTCAATACTGATTAATCTAGAATGCCCCCTCCCCACTTCCATCAACAACTACACCTTCCTGAATGATTTCCACAAGTGCCCTAATTCGGGGTGAAGAGATTAAAGATGAGCTTTATTTGTTACATGTATATCGAAACATAGGGAAAACATGTTACAATTGTAGTCTTAATCATCAACATATTGATCTAACCTCTTGTAAGTTTGATTTCCTGACTGACCAAAATCAGATGAGATTTTAAAGCTCCAGCTGACGGCATGCAGTCAGGTATGAGATTCTGGTCAAGGCATGTATAATTTGTATTTATGTACTTCTGCACTTTTCTGTTCTTACCTGTGTGTTCTAAATTTTAAAAACTTTTTATTTCAACATTACTGCAATTCATTTAAAAATATTGCACTATTACTCTTAACTTATTTCCAACAATGGAGTTGCTTCCTTATTCATAACTCATTCCTCAAGATATCCAAGTTCTATGTAAATGTCTATTCTCTTTTATTAGAACCATTGATAACCTCTATTGAATAGTTTTTAAATTCTTCTGTCCCATTTACCATGACTGAATTTGTTGAACGCTCCTTTGTACAGGAAATGAAACATGATGACAAAGAAGATGGTGAACAAATTTATCATAAAACAGCTGATTGTTCTGACACATCCTTCTAGTATTAATAATTCAAAACTCACCACTCCTACCCTACTGTTTCTTACAATTTTCACAACTTCACCTTTTTATGATTTCTTTCCATCTTTTTTTTATTGAGATACAGCATGGAGTAGGCCCTTCAAGCCATGTTGCACAGAAACCCACCGATTTAACCCTAGCCTTACCACGGGACAATTTACAATGACCTATTAATCTACCAACTGGTATGTCTTTGGAATGTGTATTTTCTCATACTATTTAAGACTGTCTTCCCTTTTGCGGGGATACCATAAACTCTCTTAGATTAGGATTTTGTTACATAACTTACATATATAAATTATATGCTTTTTCACATATATTCCATTTTTATTCTCTTTTATCTTGATGTTTGAGCTCAAGTAAGGTCTTGAGCTTAGGTCTAAACTAATAAATCCTGCATCAGAGCGCTATTGCGATCAAACTGACATACTGGAACAAAGTGCTCTGAACTTGCAGTTCTGCTGGACTGTCAATGTTTGTGCTCTTCTGGCTTATTATAAATGTAAGTTCCACATCATGCTTACCTTTTTCTTCATTTCTCCACTTCCAAACACCTCATATGAAGTTGAAAGGATTATCCCTCATTCCCAGACATTGAATCACTTTCACTGAAGTTCCGCAAAAATGCATTAATAATCATGTGGGGCAGCAGAAACATTTTATGTTTTACAAGGACTCTAAAGCATATCACGTACCTTTTATTTGAACAAGTTTGTTGAGGCATTTTCTTGTTCTGCATCTGTGAAAAGCAAACCACACAATCATACATAAAAAGATGTTTCTTCAGGTCCTCTTCCTTCTTCCTACTCAGCCACAATCTCTTCATGCATCAAGTTAATTAAATAATGTCTTTTTTTCCCCACATGCATGATCAAGCCAAACAGACTTCTGCCAAGATGGCACTGCTCACTGCTCTAGGCACAAAGCCCCTAGGGATCAAACCAAAGCCATATGTAAGGAGGTTTCGACTTTTATGTTACTGCGGAGGCTAATTAAAATGGCCTCTTTGTTATGTTAATCTGGGGAATGCGGCTTCGTTGTGTTAAACACTGAGAAAGTTTGCGCTAGCAGCTTGTTTTGGTTTAGAGTGTGATAAGAAATATGTTATTAACCAATTGAGATAGTTGTTATGGTTTTGGTGTATTTGAAGATACTGTATGTGCGGGGTTTTGGGGCAGAAGGCGAGAGAGCGAGACAGAGGGTGGATGAGGTGCTGTGAGGTCCGTTAACAGGGTCGGAACCCGAGGGCGTTCGGCAAGGAGACGGAGACGGACTCCTGTGGAGCGTCTGGTCGACTATCTTTGTTGGTCCCAGGCGGCTGGTCAACGTGGTCCGAGGGGTCGCAGGGTGAAGAAGGTCCTTGAGCTCCAACTGTTTTGTGCACGAAGATATTGAACTTTGATAAGTGTGGCGCCCTTTATTTTCCTTTTATATTTTATTCTCTCTTAATTATATAGTTCCAGTAATATCTATAAACTGTAAATCATTTAATCGTATCTGGTGTATTGTCTGTTATTTGGGCAGGGTGGGGTACATCACACAGCATCCACACAAACGAATTATCCAGTTTGGCAGGGCCGAGGCTGTTTCCCTAGACGACAGCGAGCCGGGCGACCCTGAGGGTGGCGGGGGGGGGGGGGGGGCTACACATATAAAATTTTATTCAGTGAAAATTTGTAGCCTCCCACTAGCCATGTTGTAGCCATCAGACTGGTATATAATGGAAATACAAAAACTAAAAGAAAACATGGAAAACAAAGACTAAAGGAAAGCATTACCATTGCCAGTTGACTTTTGCATTGAACCGAGAACATAGAACAGTCCAGCACAGGAACATGTCAATCAGCCAACAATGTTGTGCCAAACCGGCTAAAAAGTGAATCAAATAAAGCCACACACTAATCCCACCCACCTACAGCAACGTCTATATCCCTCCATCTTCCTCACATCTATGTGCCTATCCAAGTGTCTCTTAAAAGCATCTAATGTATTTCCCTCTACCACCACACCAGGCAGCTCATTCCAGGCATCCACCACTCTGAGTAAAACATTTACCCCTCACATTCTCCTTGAATTTAATCCCTCTAACCTTCAATGCATTCCCTCTGGCATTAGACATTTCTATGCTCGGAAACAGATACTCCCTGTCTACTTTACCTATGCCTCTCATAATCTTATAAACTTCCATCAGATCTCCCCACAGACAATGCCTTCCTTTGAATTAGTTTAATGTTTTGAAGTTGCAAAACATAATACTGGCAATGAGATATTTTTTAAATGAATCCAAGATGGCAATTGACTTACTGAAGTGCAGCGATATGTTTGAAATAAAAAAAGCAAGGAACAGTTGATTTTTTTTTTAAAACAGTGCAGCACATGCAAAGGCAGTCGAGTTTTTAAAAAAAAAAGCAATGCAACTCATGTTCTTTGGAAGAGAAGGCATGAATGAGTAAAACACGGAAAAATTCATGGGTTCATAAAAAGTACCCGGCGATGATAGTCATTAAAAAAAGCAGAAGTGGCTGAATATTCAAGCAACACACACAAAATGCTGGTGGAATGCAGTAGGCCAGGCAGCATCTATAGGAAGAGGCACAGTCAACGTTTCGGACCGAGACCCTTCGTCAGGACTAACCGAAAGAAGAGATAGTAAGAGATTTGGGGGGGGGGGGGGGGGAGATCCGAAATGATAGGAGAAAACAGGAGGGGGAGGGATGGAGCTAAGAGCTGGAAAGTTGATTGGCAAAAGGGATACAAGGCTGGAGAAGGGAGAGGATCATTGGACGGGAGGCCTAGGGAGAGACAAAGGGGGAGGGGAGCACCAGAGGAAGATATAGTGAGAAGGACGGAGGGAGAAAAAAAAGAGAGAAAGAAAGGGGAATAAATAAGGGATGGGGTAAGAAGGTGAGGAGGTACATTAACGGAAGTTAGAGAAGTCAATGTTCATGCCATCAGGATGGAGGTTATCCAGATGGAATATAAGGTGCTGTTCCTCCAACCTGAGTGTGGCTTCATCTTGACAGTAGAAGAGGCTATAGATGGACATACCACGTTCCATTCCCATTCTGATATGTCTATCCATGGCCTCCTCTACTGTCAAAATGAAGCCACACTTAGGTTGGAGGAACAACGCCTTATATTCCGTTTGGGTAGCTTCCACCCTGATGGCATGAACATTGACTTCTCTAACTTCTGTTAATGCCCCTCCTCCCCTTCTTCCCCCATCCCTTATTTATTTATTATTTATTCCCCCACCCTTTCTTTGTGAGATGCTCCCCTCCCCCTTCCTCTCTACCTAGGCCCCCCATCCCATGATCCTCTTCCTTCTTCAGGCTTGTATCCCTTTTGTCAATCAACTTTCCAGCTCTTAGCTCCATCCATCTCCCTTCTGTCTTCTCCTATCATTTCGGATCTCCCCCTCCCAAATTTCTTACTATCTCTTCTTTCAGTTAGTCCTGACGAAGGGTCTCAGCCCCAAACGTCAACTGTACCTCTTCCTATGGATGCTGCCTGGCCTGCTGTATTCCACCAGCATTTTGTGTGTGTTGCTTGAATTTCCAGCATCTGCAGATTTCCTCGCTGCTGAATATCGATGGGTTTGATTACAGAATGAAACTGAGCTGTTGGAACAGTATTTTGAAGAAAAGTGAAATGACCAACCAATTTTGCTTAGTGCATTGGGTTTAAAGGCATACAGATAGCTTTGAAGTTTAACTGCTCGACCCAAACCAGCAGATATGAGGTTTGTTGATATTGTGAGAGAGATGCAGGAACACTTAGAATCAAAGCCATTGTTGACTGCAGGATTATTTAGGTTTCATAAGCTGAATCAAAAAGGAGTCTATTTCAGTGCACATGGCTGAATTTAAGAGATTGAGCATTGTCAGTTTGGTAATTGGCTTAATGATGTACAGAGAGATTGTTTAGTTTGTGGAACCTCAGAAGAAAGCATTCAAAAATGGCACCTAACTGAAACACACTTACATTCAAAAGTGCAGTTGAAATCACTGTTTCAATGGTAGATACCAACTGACAATAGACAATAGGTGCAGAAGTAGACCATTCGGCCCTTCGAGCCTGCACCGCCATTCTGAGATCATGGCTGATCATCTACTATCAATACTCGGTTCCTGCCTTGTCCCCATAACCCTTGATTCCCCTATCCATAAGATATCTGTCTAGCTCCTCCTTGAAAGCATCCAGAGAATTGGCCTCCACTGCCTTCTGAGGCAGCGCGTTCCACACCTCCACAACTCTCTGGGAGAAGTTGTTCCTCCTCAACTCTGTTCTAAAACCATGCCCTCTGGTACTGGACTGTCCCAGCATCTGGAACATATTTCCTGCCTCTGTCTTGTCCAATCCCTTAATAATCTTATATATCTCAATCAGATCCCCCCTCAATCTCCTTAATTCCAGCGTGTACAAGCCCAGTCTCTCTAACCTCTCTGCGTAAGACAGTCCGGACATCCCAGGAATTAACCTAGTGAACCTACGCTGCACCTCCTCCACAGCCAGGATGTCCTTCCTTAACACTGGAGACCAAAACTGCACACAATACTCCAGGTGTGGTCTCACCAGGGCCCTGTACAAATGCAAAAAGATTTCCTTGCTCTTGTACTCAATTCCCTTTGTAATAAAGGCCAACATTCCATTAGCCTTCTTCACTGCCTGCTGCACTTGCTCATTCACCTTCAGAGACTGATGAACAAGTACTCCTAGATCTCTTTGTATTTCTCCCTTACCTAACTCCACACCATTCAGATAATAATCTGCCTTCCTGTTCTTGCTCCCATAGTGAATAACCTCACACTTATTCACATTAAGTGCCATCTGCCAAGTTTCTACCCACTCACCCAGCCTATTCAAGTCACCTTGAATTCTCCTAACATCCTCATCACATGTCACACTGCCACCCAGCTTAGTATCATCAGCAAACTTGCTGATGTTATTCACAATGCCTTCCTCTAAATCATTGACATAAATTGTAAACAGCTGTGGTCCCAATACTGAGCCCTGTGGCACCCCACTAGTCACCACCCACCATTCTGAGAAACACCCATTCACTGCTACCCTTTGCTTTCTATCTGCCAACCAGTTTTCTATCCATGTCAATATCCTCCCCCCAATGCCATGAGCTCTGATTTTACCCACCAATCTCCTATGTGGTACCTTATCGAATGCCTTCTGAAAGTCAAGGTACACCACATCCACTGGATCTCCAGCGTCTATCTTCCTGGTTACATCCTCAAAAAACTCCAATAGATTAGTCAAGCATGATTTGCCCTTGGTAAATCCATGCTGGCTCGGCCCAATCTTATCACTGCTATCAAGATATGCCGCTATTTCATCTTTAATAATGGACTCTGGCATCTTCCCCACTACTGATGTTAGGCTAACAGGGTGATAGTTCTCTGTTTTCTCCCTCCCTCCTTTCTTAAAAAGTGGGATAACATTAGCCATTCGCCAATCCTCAGGAACTGATCCTGAATCTAAGGAACATTGGAAAATGATCACCAATGCATCCGCAATTTCCAGAGCCACCTCCTTTAGTACCCTAGGATGCAGACTATCTGGACCTGGGGATTTGTTAGCCTTCAGTCCCATCAGTCTACTCATCATTGTTTCCTTCCTAATGTCAACCTGTTTCAGTTCCTCTGTTACCCTATGTCCTTGGCCCATCCATACATCTGGAAGATTGCTTGTGTCTTCCCTAGTGAAGACAGATCCAAAGTACTTATTAAGTTCGTCTGTCATTTCTCTGTTTCCCATAACAATTTCTCCCAATTCATTCTTCAAGGGCCCAACATTGTTCTTAACTATTTTCCTTCTCTTCACATACCTAAAAAAACTTTTGGTATCCTCCTTTATATTCCCAGCTAGCTTGCGTTCATACCTCATTTTTTCTCCCCATATTGCCTTTTTAGTTAAGTTCTGTTGCTTCTTAAAAATTTCCCAAAATTGAGTTGGAGAGAAGAAAAACTGAGTTGCAGAGAAGAATGAAAGTGAGCATGATTAAAATTGAAACGTCTAAACAGAAACCAGCCAGCCCAAACAAATTGTTTACTGTCGTGGCAGGGACTCATATACACTAAATAAATGTAGATTTAAAGTTGAAACATGCAGAAAATGAAACAAAATAGATACAAAGAACATCTCAGCAGACAAAAGTAAATTGACAACACAGAAGAGAAAAAGATTTTTAAAAAGTCAAGTTGCAGTTTTAAAAAGAACAGTAATCAACACGCTATTGTTGAAAAATCTGATAATGATGAGAGTGACAAGGGACTGTGTAGCCTTTAGACTTACAGTGTGAACATTAACAATAGACAAGCAATATATGCAAGAAGTGAATGGCAAATTAATTAAAATAGAATTGGGCACTGGGTCAACTGCTTCAGTCATTTCAAAATATGATTTTGAGAGGCATTTCAAAGATACTAAATTTAAGCCTGTCGATATCTAACTAATTACATACAGGAGACAAGGTAACTCCTGTGGGAATGAAATTCATAACTGTGAAATACAACAACCAACAAGCCACAATGAGCTTGTATGTAGTAAAATCAGAAGGACCAGCATTGTGCAGCTGTGATTGGCTGAGACAACTACAACTCAATTGGAGAGTCATTCATTATTTGCATGCCAGATCCCCTTGCAATGAAGCCATATGAAAGTGAATTAAGAGAGATGCTGGATGGTGCTACAACTGTTGCCATGCCAAACACCATGAACCATTGCCCAGTAGAGAACAAACAGGTGTTGGTGCTGACCTCTGTGCCTCTGGTTGGAAATCATATTGGACCAAGGAAGATCATGCAACTCAGAAAAATCATGAAGGTGACGAAAGCAGTGCTCCAACTACAACAGTTTTTGTAGGCAACATGTCTGATAAAGTTTTTGATATGCTAATCGGGCAGTTACTTGCAAAATATGGCTTGGTTTTAAGCCAGAAGAGAGTTTAATGAGGTACAGGGAAGTTCCAAGCATTCAGCTTTTATGAGTATAAAGAACCAGAATCCATTCTGCCCACATTAAGGTCATTGCATGAACTTCAAGTGGGAGACAAAAAGCTACTTGTAAAGTTAGATGCAAAGACCAAAGTCTAACTGGATGGAATGGAAGGCAAAAGAGGAGTCGCTGGAGATATGAAAATAGAGGATTTGTCAGATAATGTTGTGGATGCAGAAAAGAGGAGAGATAAGATCGTTCTTTTTACATTATATGTTAATGATTTGGATGATGGAATTGTTGGCTTTGTTGCAAAGTTTCAAGGTGATAGGAAGACAAGTGGAGGGGCAGGTAGTTTTGAGGAAGTGCTACAGAGGGACTCAGACACATTAGGAAAATGGGTAAAGAAGTGACAGATTGAATAGTGTTGGGAAGTGTATGGTCATGCATTTTTATAGAAGAAATGAAAGGGTTGACTATTTTCTAAATGGAGAGAAAATACAAAAATACTGAGGTGCAAAGGACTCTTGGGAGTCCTTGTGCAGGACACCCTAAAGATTAAATTGCAAGTTGGGTCTACGGTGAGGAAAGCAAATGTAATGTTAGAATTAATTTCAAGAGAACTAGAATATTAAGGCAAGGATGCAATGCTGAGACTTTAGAAAGCACTGATGAGGCGTCACATGGAGCATTATGAGCAGTTTTAGGGCCCTTATCTTAGAAAGGATGTGCTGAAACTTTTGAGGATTTACAGGAAGTCCACGAAAATGATTCCAGGATTGAATGGCTTGTCATATGAAGAGTGTTTGATGTCTCTGGGCCTGTATTCACTAGAATTCAGAGGAATGAGGGGTGACCTCATTGAAACCTATCAAACGGTGAAAGGCCTTGATAGAATGATGTAGAGTGGATGTTTCTAATGGTGGGAGAGTCTAAGAGTAGAGGACACAGCCTCAGGATAGAGGGGCATCCTTTGCGAATGGAGATGAGGTGGAATTTCTTTAGCCAGAAAGTAGTGAATCTGTGGAATTTTTTGCCACAGGCAGCTGTGGAGGCCAGATCTTTGTGTATATTTAAGGCAGAGGTTGATAGATTCTTGATTGGTCAGGGCATGATGGGATATGGGGAGAAGGCAGGAGATTGGGCCTGGTGAAAAAATGGATCAGCCATGATGAACTGGTGGAGCAGACTTGATGGGCCAAATGGCCTAATTCTGCTCCTATGTCTTTTGGTCTTATAAAACAATAGAATAATTAATATGTATAATATCCTGGTTAAGATTTTACTGCTAATGTTGTAGGGTATTTCATTTAATGGTTTTCTGTAGAAGCAGTATTCAACCCCCTTGGAAGTTTTCATGTTTTATTGTTTTACAAGATTGAATCACAGTAGATTTAATTTGGCTTTTTTGACACTGATCAACAGAAAAGGCTCCTTTGTGTTAAAGTAAAACATTTCTACAATTGGTTTAAATTTATTACAATCATTAAACACAAAATAATTAATTGCATAATTACTCACCCCCATCAAATTAGTATTTAGTAGATGAAACTTGGCAACAATTACAGCCTTGAGTCTGTGTGGATCAGTCTCTAACAGCTTTGAATATCTGAACACTGCAATTTTCCCCTATTCTTCTTTACAAAACTTCTCAAGCTCTTGTCAGATTGCATGGGGATTATGAATGAACAGCTCTTTTCAAGTCTAGCCAGAAATTCTCAATTGAATTGAGGTCTGGACTCTGACTTGGCTATGCCAAGCTATCAACTTTGTTGTTTTTAAGCCATTCCTGTGTAGCTTTAGCTTTATGCCTGGGTCATTGTCATGCTGGAAAATAAATCTTCTCCCATGTTTCAGTTATCTTGCAGACTGTATCAGGTTTTCCACCAGAATTTCCCTGTATCTTGCTGCATTCATTTTACCCTCTCCCTTCACAAGCCTTCATGGCCTACTGCAGTGAAGCATCTCTACAGCATAATGCAGCCACCACCATGCTTCATGATAGAGATGGTGTGTTTTTGGTGATATACTGGTATTTGGCTTTCTCCAAACATTGTGTTTAGTCTGATGGCAAACTCCAGCCGAGAGTTCATGCGAGTTTCTCTTTGCCACTCTCCCATAAAGCTGCAACTAGTGAAGCACTCAGGCAGCAACTGTATGGCACAGACCTTTTCATCTCAGCCAATGAAGCTTGTAATTCCTCCAGAGTTGTCATAGGTCTCTTGGTGGCCTCCCTCACTAGTCCGCTTCTTGCACGGTCACACGGTATTTGAGGGCAGCCTGCTCTAGGCAGATTTACATCTGTACCATATTCCTTCCATTTCTTGATGATTGTCTTAACTGTACTCCAAGGGATATTCAGTGAGTTGGAATTTTGTTTAGTATCCATCTCCTGACTTTCAATAATCTTTTTGTGGAATTGCTTGGAGTGTTCGTTTGTCTTCATGCTGTAGTTTTCACAGGATACTGACTCACTAGCAGTTGGACCTTCTGGATACAGGTGTATTTTTACTACAATTAATTGAAACACCTTCACTGCACACAGATGATCTCCATTTAACTGATTATGAGATTCCTGAAACCAATTGGCTGCATCAGTGATGATTTGGTGTGTCATATTAAAGGGGGTGAATATACATGCAATCAATTATTGTGTTTAATATTTGTATTTAATTTAGATCACTTTGTAGAGATCTGTTTTCACTTTGACAGGAAAGAACCTTTTTCTGTTGATCAGTGTATAAAAATGTCAAATTAAATCCATTGTGATTCAATGTTGTAAAACAATAAAATATGAAAACTTCCAAGGGGGTGGGGTGGGTACTTTTTATAGACACCGCATATATACTCACAGTTTAAGCATTCTTATGTTCAAATAACTCTATGCATTTTATGTATAAGCACATGAATTGCAAACGTCATCATGCTATCATGTGATATGTGTGTGCTTCACTTAAAAGTAAACTCCAAGTTAGACCCACATTTAGGCCCCTCATGTCTTCCTTTGAATAAGCACTCAGGATTCAATCTATTAAATCTACTCAATTGGCATAGAAGAAGCTCATGCTGCTAGAATGTCACTACAATCTAAAAATTCTTCTGTGCCAAACTTTCAATGTTAAATCAACATTAGTTTCTCCCTGGTGCTGTTCTGAAATTCATTAAAAAGATAACATGGTTTTTCTGGCATGTTCAGAAACAGTGTTAGAATATACGGTGACATTCAAAAGTTTGGGCACCCCTGGTCAAAATTTCTGTTACTGTGAATAGTTAAGTGAGTAGAAGATGAACTGATCTCCAAAAGTCATGAGGTTAAAGATGAAACATTCTTTTCAATATTTTAAGCAAGATTAGTGGACTATTTTTGTTTTGTACAATTTTAGAGTGGGAAAAAAAGAAAAGGAGCACCATGCAAAAGTTTGGGCACCCCAAGAGATTTGAGCTCTCAGATAACTTTTACCAAGGTCTCAGACCTTAATTAGCTTGTTAGGGCTATGGCTTGTTCACAGTTATTGTTAGGAAAGGCCAGGTGATGCAAATTTCAAAGCTTTATAAATACTCTGACTACTCAAACCTTGTCCCAACAATCAGCAGCCATGGGCTCCTCTGAGCAGCTGCCTAACACTCTGAAAATTAAAATAAATGACGCCCACAAAGCAGGAGAAGGCTATAAGAAAATAGCAAAGCATTTTCAGGTAGCTGTTTCCTCAGTTTGCAATGTAATTAAGAAATGGCAGTTAACAGGAATAGTAGAGGTCAAGTTGAAGTCTGGAAGACCAAGAGAACTGCTCGTAGGATTGCTAGAAAGGCAAATCAAAACCCCCGTTTGACCGCAAAAGACCTTCAGGAAGATTTAACAGACTCTGGAGTGGTAGTGTACTGTTCTACTGTGCAGCGACACCTGCACAAATATGACCTTCAGGGAACAGTCATCAGAAGAAAACCCTTCCTGCGTCCTCACCATAAAATTCAGCGTCAGAAGTTTGCAAAGGAACATCTAAACAAGCCTGATGCATTTTGGAAACAAGTCCTATGGACTGATGTATTAAAATAGAACTTTTTGTCTGCAATGAGTAAAGGTATGTTTGGAGAAAAAAAGGTGCAGAATTTCATGAAAAGAACACCTCTCCAACTGTTAAGCACGGGAGTGGATCGATCATGCTTTGGGCTTGTGTTGCAGCCAGTGGCACAGGGAACATTTCACTGGTAGAGGAAAGAATGAATTCAATTAAGTACCAGCAAATTCTGGAAGCAAACATCACACCATCTGTAAAAATGATGAAAAGAGGATGGCTTCTACAACAGGATAATGATCCTAAACACACCTCAAAATTCACAATGGACTACCTCAAGAGGTGCAAGCTGAAGGTTTTGCCATGGCCCTCACAGACCCCTGACGTTTAGATTGACCTCAAAAGAGCAGTGCATGCAAGACGGCCCAAGAATCTCACAGAACTAGAAGCCTTTTGCAAGGAAGAATGGGCGAAAATCCCCTAACCAAGTATTGAAAGACTCTTAGCTGGCTACAGAAAGAGTATTACAAGCAGTGATACTTGCCAAAGGGGGTGTTACTAAGTACTGACCATGCAGGATGCCCAAACTTTTGCTTCGAGCACTTTTCCTTTTCTGTTATTTTGAAACTGTAAAAGATGGAAATAAAAAAGTAATCTTGCTTAAAATATGAAAGAAATGTGTCATCTTTAACTTTATGCCTTTTGGAAATCAGGTCATCTTTAACTTGTTTAGCTATTCACAGTAACAAATTTTGACCAGTGTGCCCAAACTTCTGCATGCCACTGTAGAACATAGAAGAACACAGCACAGTACAGGCCCTTTAGCTCATGATGTTGTGCCAACCTTTTAGTTTGATCAAAGATCAAATGAACACTTCTCTCCCACACAGCCCTCTATTTTTCATTCATCCATATGCCTATCCAAGAGTCTCTTAAACGTACATAATGTATCTGCCTCTACCACTCCCCTGGCAGCACAAACCACACACCCACCATTCTCTGTATAACAAAAACCTATCCCTATCATCCCCCCTATACTTTCTTAAGATTACCTGAAAATTATGACCTTTCGCATAAGCCATCCTGTGAAAAAGATTCACCCAGGATGGGGCTTCTCCTTGCAGGACATCAGAGATGCCCTTCTTTTTCCAAAGAACAGGGTTTCCTTTCCTCCACCATTGATGCCACCCTCATCTGCATCTCTTCCATTTCTTAAATGTCTGCGCCCACCCCATCTTCCTGCCTCCTTAACAGTTCCTCCACCCCATGAGCCTCTGCAACCAATACATCAGTCTCTGCAATGTCTACCATCTCCAAAGGGATCTTATCACCAAATATATCTTTACCTCCCACTACTTTGCTTTTCCCAGGGATTGCTCTCTCCGTGATTCTGTTGTTCATTGATTATTCTCCACTAATCATCCTCGCGGCAAGTGGCCAAAGTGCTATACTTGCCCATTCACCCTCTCCCTCAAGTCCGTTCAGGGCCCCAATCAGTCCACTCCGGGAAGTCAACAGTTCTCCTGTGAATCTGCTAGGGTCTTCAATTGTGTCTGGTGCTCCTGATGCAGCCTCCTCCCCATTGATGACACGTCGTAAATCAGGGAATGCTTTGTTGAGCACCTCTGCTCATCCGCCAAAAACGGACCTTCCTGGTGTCCAAACATTTTAATTCCAATTTCCAGTATGTTGGTGCATGGCCTCCTCTCGTGCCATGATGAGCCAACCTCGGGGTGGAGGAGCACACCTCATATTCCCTCTGAGTAGCCTCCAACCTGATGCTATGGATATCATATTTCTCTTTCTGGTACAAAAAATCTCCCTCCCCTTCTATTCCCCACTCTGACTCTTTACCTCTTCTCACCTGCCTATTACCATCCCCTGGGTTCCCTTTCACTTATGGTCCACTCTCTTCTCCAGCCCTTTACCTTTCCTACCTATCTGACTTCACCAAACACCTTCAGCTATGCTTCTTTCCCTTACCCCCACCTTTTTATTCTTTTGTCTTCCACTATCGTGCCCCCTCCTGAAGAAAGATCTGTTTATTCATTACCATGGATGCTGCTTGACCTGTTAAGTTCCTCCAGTATTTTGTGTGTTCCACTCTATCTATGCCTCATATTTCCCTTATAACTTTATTAAGTCATGCCTCATCCTCCTCCACTCTAAAGAGAAAAACCTTAGCTAGCTCAACCTTTCCTCATAAGACAAGTTCTCTAATCCAGGCAACATCCTGATAAATCTCCACTGTGTTCTCTCTAAAGCTCCCACGTGCTTCGTATGAGGTGTACAGAACTGACCACAGTATTCTAAATGTGGGCTAACCAAGATTTTATAGACCGCAGCATTACGTTTTGGCCCTTGAACTTAGTCTTTGATGAGCTGTTTTGTGGGAATTACTGCTTACAGTTCTAATCTCAGAAGCAAACATAAAGTGTCACACTAGAAACAAGCATCACCTGTTCATACTATAGAGCATGACCAGAAAATTATTTTGTATTTCACTGATGGATTGGGCTTGACAAAATCCAACCAGGGGGCAGAGGAATGTACAGAGACTTCTGAATAATAATGTATGGATGAAGTAGCCTCTTATTGTAGTCAACACAACATACACACCAGGAAATTGTTAAGGGTGCATTTGACTTCCCTCTATGAATAACTGATTTTTGGGAGTCCCACAATGCACCTTCCAAAGTTGGAAGTTTTTCCTTCTTTGGGTTCTTCCAATGAGTTTTGGTATATATCTGTAGAGGCAGTCTGCAAACATCCTAAGGCTAGGTTTCTTAGACTGAGGGTCATTTTGAGGATGAAAACAGTGCAAATAATTGTTTTACTTAAGAATGCAGGAAATATACTCGTTAAATTTGTTAAAAGGTGCTTATTCCTTAAGTGTCTTAAGCCAGTCTTACTAACATCAACGTGGTAAGAAATCTGAGAGGAAACAAATTTTGATGCCACAATACCATTGACATAATTTAGAAACCTTAGGAGGCCCCAGTGTGACTACTTGCCTCTCACTCCTATGTATCACCTCCTCACTTTCCCTGACCAGACGAAGGTCATTGAGCTGCATCTCCAGTTCCCTAACCCAGCTCTTAAGGAGATGCAGCTCAACGCACCTGGCACAGGTGTGGCCTTCCAAAAGGCTGGGAGTCTCATGGACATCCCACATCTGACACCCAATACAGAACACAGGCCTCACAAACATACTTCTTATTCCTGTTCTTCACAAGTAACTTACCTCGCCTCATTATTGCCTAAGCCCTGTTGACCCAAAGCCTTCCTACTCTGACTCCCTCTATTCTATCACCTGCTCTATAAAGCTGTCTTCTTTTAAAATTCTTCCTGCCAGTCTAACTCGCTGACATTCATGCATCTGCGCTATCATGCCTCGTTCCAAGAAAGGGGCTTTCCTTCTTCCACCATCAATGCTGTCCTCCCGCATCCCTTCCATTTCATGCATGTCTGCCCTCACCCCACTGACCCACCATCCCAGCCGGGATAGGGTTCCTCTCATCCTCACCAATCTCCATGTCTAGCACGTAATTCTCCTTAACTTCTGCCATCTGCAATGGGATTCCACCACCAAGCACATCTTCCCCTTCTCCCACTTTCTGCAGGGATCACTCCCTTGTCCATTCATCCCTCCCAACTGATCTCCCTTCTGGCATTTATCCTTGCAAATGGAACAAGTGCTACTTACACCTGCCCCTACATCTCCTCCCTCATTACCATTCAGGGCACCTAACAGTCCTTTCAGGCGAGGCGACACTTGTGAGTCTGTTGGGATCACCTACTGTATCCGGTGCTCCCAGTGTGGTCCTCCTGTATATCAGTGAGACCCGATGTAGATTGGGAGACTGCTTCACCGAAAAAGCAGGATCTCCTGGTGGCCACCCATTTCAATTCTACCTCCCATTCCCATTCAATCCATGGTTTTTCTGCTGCTGTGATGAGGCAACATGAATGTTGGAGGAGTACTACCTTATGTTCTGTATGGGTAGCCTCTAACCTGACGGCATGAACAATTTCTTGAACTTCTGGTTCAAGACTACTACAGCAACCCCCCTTCATCATTCCACATTCCCATTTTCCTCTCTCACCTTATCTCCTTACCTTCCCATCACTTCCTTTTGGTGCTCCTCCTCCTTCCCTTTCTTCCATGGTCTTCTGTCCTCTCCCATCAGATTCCCCCTTCTCCAGCCCTTTATCTCTTTCACCAACTGACTTCCCAGCTCTTTACTTCACCGCTCTCCCTCTTCCGGTTTCACCTATTACCTACTACCTTGTACTTCTTCCTTCCCTCCCACCATTTCCTAATTCTGACTTATCTCTTTTTTTCCTGTCTTGGTGAAGGGTTTCGGCCTGAAATATCAACTAATTACTCTTTTCCATAGACGCTGCTTGTCCTGCTGAGTTCCTCCAGCATTTTGTGTGTATTATGTGGATTTCCAGCATCTGCAGATTTTCTCTTGTTTTGAGGCCAAGATTCAAGATTGTTTAATGTCATTTCCAGTAGACAAGTGTAAACAAAAACAAAATAATTGTCACTCCAGTTCTGATACAGCACAAAAAAACCCAGTAAGATGCAAAACACAATAATTATTTTAAAAACTATGTACACACACACTGTAAATATATTTGTTGGTGATGAGTCCCATCACTGTTATAGTATTGGTGAACTTAACATGTACTCAGAAATTTTGGCCATGCAGTTATGTGTGAGCAGAGCGCATAGCAATGGGCCCCATCACATATCACCGGAGGGGTATCTGTGTTGGAGGTGATGTGCATCCTGACTATCTGAGGTCTGTTCTGTTTGTTAAGAAGTTCAATACCCTTTTGTACAGTATTCTATTAGATTGAGAAGTAGTAGTTTAAACACAAAGGTCTGTTGGACAATACTGTTGAATGCCAAAATGAAATCCAGAAACAACATTCAGACAAGAGCATTCTTGTTTGCAAGATGTATCAGGGCAAAATGCATGACAGATGCTATGACATCTGTCATAAAGCAGTTATGTTGGTAAGCATAATGGTCAGAATCAGGTTTAATATCACTAGCATATGTCATGAAATGCATTGTTTTGTTGCTTTGTGGAGCAGTACATAGCAATACATATTTTAAAAGCTATGAATTACAATAAGAATATATATGTATATACAAATTAAGTGCAAAAAAGAGCAATAAAAAAGTGAGATAGTGTTCATAGGCCCATTGTCCACTCAGAAATCTAATGACAGAGGAGAAGAAACTGTTCCTGAAACATTAAGTATGTGTCTTCAGGTTCCTATACCTCCTCCTTGATGGTAGCAATGAGAAAAGGGCACGTCCTACGTAATGGAGGTTCTCACTGATAGATTCTGTCTTCTTGAGGCATCGCCTTTTGAAGGAATCTACAATGTTGGAAAGGTTAGTGCCCACAATGGAGCTGGCTAAGTTTACAACTTTCAGCAGATTTTTCTAATCAAATCAAGTTTAATTATCATTCAACCATAATAGATGCAGTGAATGAAACAATGTTACTCTGGGTGCAAAGGCGCAAAACAAACAAAATAGCACATTAAAAACAGTGAACAAAGAAGCATATTCACGTGAAAAAAAACGTAGCCCAAGATCTTCAGCAACATGTCCTGCAATCAATAGTACAGTCCCCCAGCAGTGCACAGATACACGCAATCAGCCTGTCATTCCACTGCTTGAACATGAGAGGGCAGTATCGAGGGGAGAGGCCAGACTCCACCAACTCTGGTGTTTCCTCACCTAGTCTGCAGCAAAAGGCAAATCTGTGGCTTGAGGCCAAGTCCTTGCAACAACCGAGGCTACATAGCTTCTATGTCATCTGTCACACACCTGACAAGAGTAGCAGGTCTGAGACAACTTACGTCATCATTGTCCAACAGAGTTTTGTGATAGTAACTAAAATGTCCGAGACAATCTCCCACAGTTATACCGCACATCACCTTCATGCACCAACTCTGATGCCTGAGTGTAACAGGCAGCAATATGGTCTGCAGCCAAGTCTGCTCCTCCAAACCCAAACCAGTTCCTTCGACATCCCAGCCAGCCAACACCTTCACCGGCTCCTTCTCTGACATCCCAGTCGGTTCCTTAGACCATAAGATAAAAGAGCAGTAATAGGCTGTTAGGCCCATTGAATCTACTCCACCATTTCATCATGGCTGATCCAATCTTCCTCTCAGCCCCAATCTCACACCTTCTTCCCATATTCTTTCATGCCTTGACCAATCAAGAATCTAACAACCTCTGCCTTAAATATACACACAAGACTTGACCCCCACAGTTGCCTGTGGCAAAGAATTCCACAAATCCATCACTCTATGGCTCAAGAACTTCCTTCTCATCTCAAAGGACATCCCTCTATTCTAAGGCTGTGTCCTCTGGTCTTAAACTCTACCACCATAAGAAACATCCACTCTATCAAGGCCTTTCACCATTTGATATGCTTCAATGAGGTCCCCCCCATTCTTCTGAATTCCAGTGAATACAAGCCCAGAACCATCAAATGCTCATCATATGACAAGCCATTCAATCCTGGAATCATTTTCGTGAACCTCCTTTGAATCCTTCTCCAGTTTCACCATATCCCTTCTAAGATAAGGGGCTTACAAAACTCCAAGTGAGGCCCCAGCAGCACTTTATAAAATCTCAACAATACATTCTTGCTTTTATACTCTAGTCCTCTTGAAATGAATGCTAACGTAGAATTTACCTTCCTCACCACAGACTCAAACTGCAAGTTAATCTATTGGAAATCCTGCACAAGGGCTTCCAAGTCCCTTTGCACCTCAGTTATTTTGTATTTTCTCTCCATTTAGAAAATGGTCAATCCTTTCATTGCTTCTACCAAAGTGCATGACCATACAGTTCCCAACAGTGTATTCCATCTGCCATTTCTTTGCCCAATCTCCTATTCTAAGACATTTGTAACTTCTCTACTTTCTCAAAACTACCCGACCCTCCACCTGTTCTGATATTGTCTGCAAACTTTGCATCAAAGCCATCAATTCCATCTTTCAATTTTGTCTCCAACATCCTGGTTGGCTCCACTGGCAATACCAATCCAGTTACTTCGAAGTTTTTGGAGAAGAATTGTCTTGCAATCATCAAAAACACATTTAACAAAGCAAAAAAAAAACACCTTTGGATGCCCCCTGAGAGATTGCTCTGTGTGAATATGCTGCTATCTTACCAGAAGTGATCCTGCACAGTGAGTCCTCCATACCAGATAGCGATGCAACTAGTTAGAATTGTCTCCACGTTACACCTGTAGGAATTTGTTAGTCTTTGGTAACATACCAATTCTCATTAAATTCTTAATGAAATAGAGCCACTGTCGTGCTTTCTTTGTAATTGCATCAATATGTTGGACCCAGGGTAAATCTTCAGAAATATTCACAGCCAGGATCTTGAAACACCTCACCCTTTCCACTGCTGAACCCTAAGTGACTGATGTGTATTTCACTGACTTCCCTATTCCTGAAGTCCACAATCTATTTCTTGGTCTTATTGACATTGAATGCACCACTGATATATTTCACTCTTCTACATCTCCACATCACCACCTGAAATTCTGCCAACAATAGATGTCATCAATAGATTTATAGATGCCATTTGAGCTGTCCAGCCACACAGTCCGGGTATAGAGAGGGTACAGCAGTGGGCTAAGCACACATCCTTGAGATGTTCCAGTGAAGAGGAGATATTATTTCTGATCGGCACTGACTGTGGTCTCCCGATAAGGAAGTCAAGGATCCAGTTGTAGAGGTAGGCACAGGGACCCAAATTTTGGTGATTGTTGATGAGTACAGAGGGTATGATGGTGTTGATTGCTAAGCTGTAATCAATAAACAGTAGCCTGGCATAGGTATTGCTATCATTCAGGTGGTGCAAGGCTGAGTGGTGGGCTAGTGAGATTGCATCTGCTGTAAACCTATTATGGCAATAGGTAAATTGCATCAGGTCCTTGCTTTGAGAAAAGCTGATTCTGGCCATTATCAACATCTCAAAGCATTTAATCACAGTAGATCTGAGTCCAACTATGTGATAGTAGTTCAGGCAGATCACCTTGTTTCTCTTGTGCACTAGTATGATTGTTGCCCTTTTTTTAAGCAGGTGGGTATCTCCAACTGAAGATGTCCTTGAACATTCCCCATTCCCGCCAGTTGGTTGGCACAGCTTTTCAATACTCTGCCAAGCCTGATGCCTTGTGAGGCTTCACCCTCTTGAAAGATGTTCTGACATTAGCCTCCAAAACAGAGATCACAGGGTCACCAGGAGTAAAGCATCACGCCATTCATGATGTGAGGTTTTGCCTTGTAGAAAGTAATGGCTTGCAAACCTTGATGTGCATCTGATTCCATCTCTAACTTCAATCAGAGTTGTTTTTCACCTTAAAATAGCCTTCTGTATATCATACCTAGACTTCTTGTATAGTCCTGGACCATCGGTCTTCAATGCTGCAGCAGGCTACAAATCTCTTAGTTCTTCCTTGGCTTTTGGTTTGCAAATGTTATGTTTCCAAAGGAACATCCTCATTTACACAGGTCTTGATGAAGTCAGTGACAACTGTACACATTCATTCAGATTTGAAGTTAAGTCCCTGAATATTGTCCAGTCCACCGACTTAAAGCAGTCCTATAAGCGCTCCTCCACCTCCCTTAACCACCCCTTCTTGATCCTCACCACTGGTGCTGCAGTCTTTAATCTCTGCCTATGTGCCAGGAGTAGGATACAGTCTGGTGACTGGACTTTCCAAAGTGACAGGTGTGGGATGACATGGTGTGCATTCTTTATGGTGGTATAACAGTGGTCAAGTGTGCTGGTTTCTCAAGTTAGACAGGTGATATGTTGGCTGTAGTTGTTCAGAGACTTCCTTAAGTTGGCCTGGTTGCAATCCCTGGTAATGAGAGGGAAGGCATCAAGGTGTGTTGTTTCGGGACTGCTGATTACAGTACTCAGGTCCTTCAGTAGCTGTGTGATGCTGGCCTGAAGTGGAATGTACACTGCTGCTAGGATAATTGTGGATAAAGTAACATACAAGTTCATGATCTTTCATAGGAATAGAGTGAGAAAAAGTCATTAAGCTTTGTGATGGTGAGTCTGATATTCTGATCACTCACTGGGCAAACAATTTCTATTGAATTCCTGATGGATTAATGTTATTTCTTTATTTTATGTAAGAATATAGAACAGTAATAGGTCTTTCCAGCCCAAGAAGCCTGTGCCGCCCATAACACCCACGTGAACAACTATGCCTACGAACCTGCACGTCTTTGAAATGTGGGAGGATATTAGAGCACCTGGAGGAAACCCACATGGACACGGCGAGAATCTACAAACTCCTGAGACAGCAGACTTGAACCTGGGTTGCTGCCATCATAATAGTATTATGCTAATTGCTACCCTAGTGTGCTGCCCAAATGTCTGCCTATCTTCTACCTCCCTGTTTCTGAACTCCCAACAAGCAGAATATATTAATATTTTTATATATTCATAAAATCATAAGGCAATACTATATAGAAGAGGAAAAAATCATTTAGTTCTTTGTGACATGCCAGCCAAACTGCTTGTATGTGCCGGTTGTCTTTCTAGGGGTTAATTACAATGTATTTTATAGGTAATATCCTGTAGCCATGGTGGACTAGAAGTGAAGAGAATGAATGTTTAACACCTGATGAAATATTTCCCAGGCGGAGAAAATAAGGGAAAAAATGTAGAATCTTTCTCACCATTGCTTTTCAATCCTATCTGGCTACCTGAATGGTGCAAGAAGAGTGAAGAATATTGAGTGGTGTAGGATGTTTGAAGAGTGAAGAATATTGAGTTGTGAAAGATGATTGAAGTTTAAACAGAGGCCCATCAGTGATCAGAAGTGAGAGAAGACATAGCTTATTCATGTTCGCTGAATGAGTACATAAGGCATCAATTCTCAGCAGTTTAACATTTAAACAGCAGCCAATCAGTGATCAGGATTGATTGGCAAGAACAAATAAAAGTAAGGCCATTGTTGGAGAGGACAGTTATTTGATGCTTTAGCTCTGAGCCTTCAGCAAGGGGAGAATGTGAAAAAGCTACAGGTAGGGTTTTGTTCAGTCTGTTTATTGTTTCCTTCTTTGAATTTGCACAGTTAGTACAGTAGGGATGCAAGGCAGGATAGATGAATCCTCCTCTTGTATTAAGAATTTAGGAAGGAAGGGAGACTTCCAGTGTCCCCCGACAACTTCACCTGCAAGAAGTGCATTCAGGAGGTGAAGCTGGAATTGGATGAACTCTGGTTCATTTGAGAAGCTGAGAAAGGACATATAGAGAAGTAGTTACACCCAAGCTACAGGACACAGGCCACTGGGTGATAGTCAAGAAAGAGAAAGGGATTAAACAGCCAGTGCAGAGTACCCTTGTTGACCATCCCCCTCAACAACAGGTATACCACTTTGGATACTGTTAGAGGGGATGACACAGAACAGAAAAGTCACAGTGGTCAGGTCTCTGGCATGCAGACTGGCTCTGTGACTCAGAAGGGAGTAGGGAGAAGAGGGAACAAAAAGGAGGTTCTGTGGACAAGAACGAGATTCCTGGATGGTACGTTGCCTCTCGGGTGCCAGGGCCTGGGACATCTCAGATCGAGTTCTCGGCATTTTTAACTGGGAGGGTGAGCAGCCAGAGGTCATGGTCCATGCCAGTACCAATGACATGGGTAGGATGGTTGACGAGCTCCTGCAAAATGAGTTCAGGGTGTTAGGTGCTCAGTTAAAGGATAGGACCTCCAGGGTTGTGATCTCAGGGTTGCTATCCATGCCACATGCTAGTGAGGTAAGAAATAGGAAGAACACACAGTTTTAACATGTGGCTAAGGAGTTGATGTCGAATTTTTGGACCGTTGGGCTCTCTTCCAGGGATCTGTACACCTGAACCGGATGGGGACTAATCAGACCATAAGAAAAAGCTGCAGAGTGAGGCCATTTGGCCATTGTGCCTGCTCCACCATTTCATCATTGCTGATCCATTTCCCTCTCAGTCTCAATCTCCTGTGTTCTCCCCGTAACTCTTCATGCCTTGACTAATCAAAAATCTATCAACCTCTGCCTTTAATATACCCAATGAATTTGCCTCCACTGCCACCAGTGTGAATGAATTCCAAAGATTTACCACTCTCTGGCTAAAAAAAAAATGAATGTCCATCTATTCTGAGGCTATGTCCTCTAATCTGAGGCTCCTCCACCATAGGAAACCTCCTCTCGACATCCACCTTACCGTGTCCTTTCACGATTCGATAGGTTTCAATGAGATCCCCCTCCCAACCCCCACTCATTCTTCTGAATTCCAGTGGGTACAGGCCCAGAGCCATCAAATGCTCCTCATAAGACAAGCCTTTCAATCCCAGAATTATTTTAAAGAACCTCCTTTTAAGCCTCTCCAATGCGAGCACATTCTTTCCTAGATAATGAATCCAAACTTACTCACAATACTCCATGTGCGTTCTCACTAGTGCTTTATAAAACATCAACGTTATATCCTTGCTTTTATATTCTAGTCCTCTTGAAATGAATTCTAACATTGCATTTGCTTTACTCACCACTGACTTAACCTGCAATTTAATCTTTAGGGGATCCTGCACAAGGACTCTCAAGAATCCTTTATGCCTGTATTTTTGTATTTTCTCTCCATTTAGAAAACAGTCAACCCTTTAATTTCTCCTACCAAAGTGCAGGACCATACACACTTCCTGACACTGTATTCCACCTGCCATTTCTTTGCCCATTCTCCGAATGTGTCTGAGTCCTTTTGTAGCCTCTCTACTTCCTCAAAACCACTTTCCCCTCCACTTATCTTTGTATCTTCTGCAAACTTTGTAACAAAGCCATCAACTCCACCATTCAAATCATTGACATATAAAGTAAAAAGACATAGTCTCAACACATGCCCCTGTGAAAAACCTCTAGACACTGGCAACCAACCAGAAAAGGCTCCCTTTATTCCAACTCTTTGCCTCTTGCAATCTGCCACTGCTTTATCCATGTTAGTATCCTTCCTGTAATACATGGGTTCTTAACTTGTTAAGCAGCCTCATGTGTGGCACCTTGTGAAAGGCCTTCTGAAAATCCAAGTACACAACACCTATCTTTTGTCTATTCTGCTTATTCCTTCTTCAAAGAATTCCAAGATTTGTCAGGCAAGATTTTCCCTTAAAGAAACCATACTAACTTCAGCATATTTTATCATGTTCCCCCATACCCCAAAGCCACATCCATCACCTTCCCAATCACCAAAGTCAGACTAACTGGCCTATAATTTCCCTTCTTTTGCTTCGCTCTCTTCTTAAAGAGTGGAGTGTCATTTGCAATTTTCCATTCTCCAGAACCATGCCTGAATCTATTGACTCTTGAAAGATCATTATTAATGCCTCCCCAATCTCTTCTGCCTCAGAGAAATTCCAGCCATTGCTGCTCTGCAGTCATCCCTGCTAGTGTTCCCTTCCAATCAACTTTGGCCAGCTTCACTCATGTCTCTGTAATACCTTTTACTCCACTGTAATACTGATACATCTGACTTTAGCTTCATCCTCTCATATTGCATGGAGAATTCTATCATTTAAGGACCTCAGGACCCTAAGGGTTCCTTTACCTTAAGTTCTCTAATCAATTCCAGTTCATTGCACAACACCCTAGTGTGCTCAATCACAACCTGCTCTAAAAAGCCCATGGATCCAGCACCAACCAGACTTTCCTAACATTGCCCTGTTAACATGCATTTTCTATCTTCCATTGTAATTTTTAGTCAACATCGTTGGTACTGTTCAGTGGTCTGTATACAACTCCCATTGGGGTCTTTATACTCTTGCAGTTTCTTAGGTCTACTGACAATCATTCTACACTTTGTGATCCTATATTACCAATTTCTAAAGAGTTGATTTCAGTTTTTACTAAGAGCCACTGTACCCCTTCTGTCTACTTGCCTGTTCTTTTGATAGAATGTGTATCCTTGAATGTTAAGCTCCCAGTTATAATCTTCTTTCAGCCACAATCTCCAACCTTAGAAATGTTCATCTACCTTATTCTGTATATTGTGGTGTTATATTTGAATACACTTCAGTCCTGCATTCATCACCCTTTCCAATTTTTCCCCCTTTTACACTACAACCCATCCCACTGACTGCACTTTTGACCTATCATCAACCTGTCTTTGCTAATAGTCCAACCACACACTGTGTCTGTTTGTAAACCAACTGCCCCATCCTCATCCCTATTACTCTGGCTCCCATCCCCCTGCCAGATTAGTTTAAACCCTCCTGAACAACTCTAGCAATCTTACCTGCAAGGATATTGGTCCCCCTCGGGTTCTGGTGTAACTTGTCCGTGGTCATAGCTTTCCCAAAAGAGATTCCAATGATCCAGAAATCTAAACCCCTGCCCCCTGCACTAGTTCCTTAGTCATACATTTATCTGCCAAATGTTCTTATCCTTACCCTCACTGGTGCATAGCACAGGCAGCAATCCAGAGATTACTACACTGGAGGTCTTGCTTTCAACTTTCTACCCAGCTCCCTACAATCTCTCTCCAGGACCTCCTTGACTTTCCTATGAATGTCATTGGTGCCGATACAGACCAAGACTTCTGGCTGCTCACCCTTCCCCTTTAGAATGCTGTGGACCTGATCTTTGACTCTGGCATCTGGGAGCCAGCATACCATCTGGGTGTCTCTATGCATCCACAGAATCCCATCTCTATTCCTCTAAATATGGAATCTCTTATCACTACTCAGTCATTTTCACCTCTCTTCTGTTCTAAACCACAGCACGAGACTCAGTGCCAGAGACCCAGTCACTGCGGCTTCCCCCGGTATGTCGTTCCCCTGAACAATATCCAAAACTGAGTACTTATTATTGAGGTGAATGGCCACAGGGGTACCCTGTACTGGCTGCCTATTTCCCTTTCTTCTCCTGACTGTCATCTATTTACCTGCCTCCTGCAACCCAGGGATGATTTCTTCCCTGTAGTTCATATTTATAATTTCCTTAGTCTCCTATATGAACCAAAGTTCATCAAGCTGCAGCTCCAGTTCCTTAACAGGTTCCCACAGGAGCTGCAGCTTGCTGCACCTGGTGCATCTTTGGTTATCTGGGAGACTGGAAGTCTTCCAGAAATCGCATATCTCACACAAAGAACACAACCCACCCCAGAACCATTTTCACTGCACTAATTCTACCCTAACAGACAAGGAATAAAAAATAAAAAAAAAGAAACTTTCCACATACTTACCTCACCCAAGCCTGATGAGCTAAAGTCAATGCCTCATCACTCTAACTCTGGTCCACTCACATAATGGTTGCTCCGCTTGACCCTGCCTTATTTTAATTTGTCCTTGCCAATTGATCCCATTCACTGAATGGGCACAGTTCAAACTCCAAAAACTGCTGCAAAGCACTGGTTTTTTTTAACCTTCAATCTCAGACCTGTGCGAAGTTGCCTCTTTTTCTTGCACTCCCGTTCACTGATTGGACATAATTCAAAATCCTAATGGTAAGATTTGCTAGTGCTGCATGGAGAGGGTGGGGTGAGAGGGGGCTGGGTGTTAAACTAGAGTTGCAGGGGAATGGGAACCATAATAGATTGTGGGAAGGTTGTGGACACAGATGTTAGGACCTCAGACAAAGTCAGGAATCAAATGCTTGAACATGGTGCAACTAGTGTTCTGAGCTGCATATATTTCAATTTCAATTGTAGGAAAGGAAGATGAGCTCAAAGCATGAATCAACATATGGAATTATGATATTGTAGCCATTAGTGAAACTTGTGGTTGCAGGAGGGGTAGAACTGGCAGCTCAATATTCCAGGGTTCTGTTGTTTTACACACAGCAGAGTGGGAGGGATGGCGTTACTAGTCAGGTAAAATGTCAGGACAGACATGCTCAGTCAGGACAGACTGGAGAACTTTTCTAGTGAGGCTTTATGAGGTGGAACTGAGGAATAAGAAAGGTATGACCAAATTAATGGGCTATATTATAAACCACCCAACAGTCCGCAGGGATTAGAGGAACAAATTTGTAAAGATATTGCAGACTATTGCAAGAAACAAAGTTGTAAAGTAGGTGATTTTAACTTTCCACATATTGTCTGGGGCTCTCATACTATAAAAGGGATACAGCTTGTCAAATGTGTTCAGGAAAGTTGCCTTAATAGAAACATAGAAGTCCTAATGAGAATGTATGTAATACTTGATCTGCTATTAGGAAATGAGTCAGGGCAGATGACAGACGTTTGTGTAGGGGAACACTTTGCATCTAGTGATCATAGTGCCATTAGTTTCAAAGTAAATATATTAATTGATAATTTGGTAGATCAGAGTTGTCTTCATATGGTGATTGGAAGATGTTGGTGTTCATAACCTGCGAGTCCTTATGCACCAATGACTTGAAAGCTAATATGCAGCTTTTGCGAGCATGTAGGAAGGAAAATGTTATTTCCGTTTATTGCAAGAGGATTTGAATATAAGTAGAGACATTTTGCTCCATCTAAAGAACTGGTGAGATAACTGAAATATTGTATGGTCTAATCTCTGATTAATAAAATATATCAGAGCACAGCAAATGTTCATCAGATTGATTCCTGCAATAGTGGATTAGTCATGCAACAAAAGATTAAATAGATCAGATTTGCATTCTCTTGATTTTAGAAGAATGAAAGTGATCTCATTTAAATATTTCTATTGGGTTGAGAGGGCAAATGATATGGAGCTGATGTCCAAGGTTATCTAGAACCAGGTATATGGAAAGAGGGGGCATCATAGCATCAAATTTAGAGATCATCCATAACAGTGATAAGAAGAAAATTTTCCACTCAATAAGTAGTGAATTTTTGCATTTTCTTTTATCATGAGGTCTGTGAAGGTTCAATCACTGCAGGCATTTAAGAAAATTATGATTAAGTGTTTAGGTATACAGGTTCCCCCCCCCCCCCACCCCATCCGAAGGTACGGCATTCCTATGAAACAGTTTGTAAGCCAAAATGTCGTAAAGCCATTACCATTTATTTATATGGGAAAATTTTGTGAGCGTTCGCAGACCCAAAAATAACCTACCAAATCATCACATAAAACTTAAAATAACAGTAACATATAGTAAAAGTAGGAATGATATGATAAATACACAGCCTATATAAAGTAGAAATACTTTTCCACAATCATTGCTGGCACAGATCTCCATAGCGAAAATCTCACGCAAGCACAGTCGGCAGAAAATCTCACGCAAGCGCTGTTGGCAAAAACACGGAGCAAGCGCTCTCCAGTAATCTTTAAACTATGAAGCTGCCAAATCATACCAAATAACACATAAAAATACGCAGCCTATATAAAGTAGAAATAATGTATGTACAGTGTAGTATCACTTACCGGAATTGGGAAAATAGCGCCGAGCACACTGATGATGGTGTGTTAGACTGAGTCGTCGCAGGCTGGGTGGTGCAGTGGCCCCCACCCTCCGGGCCACCAACCGATACTCTGTCGCGAAGCACGCAGGGGTCCAGCAGTAGCTGGGATGCACCCAGCACATCTTTAAGCAAAAAGCCGAAATAAACGTGCTAATTAATTACATGCTGCCCGACACGTAATTTTTGGCCCAGATCATCGCTTCTGATCTGGGCCGACAATTACGTGTGGGGCGGCACCTAATTAATTAGCATGTTTATTTTGGCTTTTTTCTTAAAGATGTGGTGTGTGCCTCCCGGCTACTGCTGCATTCTCCACGAATCGGTACAGTATCTGTCCGCGGCCTGGGTGTTGGGGTGGTGGAACACTGGGGTGTCATCTCGTCGTCTATTTCCATTAGGGCAGGCAGCTCATCTTCTCCTATGACTGCCCGCCTCAATGTCAAAGGTCAAGGTTTGTTGTCTGCTGTGGCTGATGTGGAAGGCTCGCTTGACTGCTGAGCCTCGCGCATTTTTCTATCATACAGTTCTTTATAAGGACTCAAAGAATCTTGCAAATATCCCCTAAACCTACGTACCCTTTCAAAATTGGAAGTCGTACTTTATCATTACTCATTCGGTTTCGATTGTTATCCTTTCCTCTTCCAATTGCATCAGCTCTTCATCTATCAGTTCTTGGTCATGGGATGTCAAAACCTCTTCAACATCATCTTCGTCAGCTTCCACAAGCCAAACTCACTTTGTCCTTGCTTCGTTCACCACGATCGAAACATTTAATTATGTCTAGTTTTATGCGAAGTTTAACACCATTACGAGCTCCTTCAGGCTTTTCTGACACCATAGAACTCATCTTGCAAATGACTGCTCACAGGCTCGTGTTAAAGCAAAGCTGGCGAGAATGCCGTTCCGAATCTGAGGAGAGCGGCTGCTCGGGGTGCGCGCTGCTTTTTATTGTGTGCTGAATTTTTTTATCGCGCGCTGAATTTTTTTCGTAACAGTGAAAAACACCTTCTGAAAGCGAAAACAGGGTACTAATGTAGGTCTTTCATAACAGTGAGGTTTCGTAAAGTGAACGTTTGAAAAGCGGGGGACACCTGTAAACGTTTTTAAGAGGTGTGGAGTTACTGAAGGACTGTGAGGCTGCTGAAAAAGATCAACTATGATTATATTTAAAGGTTGAACAAATAAGAGGGACTGAATAGCCTAGTCATGCTTCAGTTGTTTATATTCTTATGACCATACTTTGTTAAGTAGCTGTGAAGTTTTTGAACATCATAACTCTTTAGAAACACAAGGTATGTTTTGCTTCATCACCCTTCAAAACAGCTGGGGTTCAATGTTTAATGATAACAAACACTGCTTCTGATCACTGTCCCATGAGACAATTTCTCCTGTAAACATGTTGGAATTCATTAGCTTAAGTCAGAGACTGAGCATTACACATCTACTGGTTATGGGAAGCGATGCTGAGCACTTGTATTCAAGTGATTCATTAAGGGGGAAGTGGCAGGTATATTATACCTGCTGAAAGCTGTATAATATAAAGAAAAAATAACTTTTCCTTGCTTGTTCCTGCATTGACACTGAACGATTCCCCAGCAGTTTTTTTGAGGCTCTGGAATACACTATTCACCCCATTTAATGTAACACACCAAATCACCACTGGTGCAGCCAATCAGGTTTAGAAATCACATAATTAGTTAAATAGAGATCTGTTTTTGGAGACCTGTATGTGGTCAAGGTGTTTCAATTCACAGTAGTAAAAATACACTTGTATCTGGAAGGTCCAACTGCTGGCCAGTCAGTATCCTGGGAAAAACTACACCATGAAGGTAAAAGAACACTTCAAGTAACTCCATGAAAATGTTATTGAAAAGCACAAGTCAGGAGATGGATACAGGAAAATTTTCAAGTCACTTAAGAAGGGGCTGAGAAGAGCAAGAAGGGGGCATGAGAAGGCCTTGGCGAGTAGGGTAAAGGAAAACCCCAAGGCATTCTTCAATTATGTGAAGAAAAAAGGGATGACAGGAGTGAAGGTAGGACCGATTAAAGATAAAGGTGAGAAGATGTGCCTGGAGGCTGTAGAAGTCAGCCAGGTCCTCAATGAATACTTCTCTTCGGTATTCACCAATGAGAGGGAACTTGATGGTGAGAACAATATGAGTGAGGTTGATGTTCTGGAGCATGTTGATATTAAGGGAGAGGAGGTGTTGGAGTTGTTAAAATACATTAGGCCGGATAAGTCCCTGGGGCCTGACGGAATATTCCCCAGGCTGCTCCACGATGTGAGGGAAGAGATTGTTGCGCCTCTGGCTAGGATCTTTATGTCCTCGTTGTCCACGGGAATGGTACCGGACGATTGGAGGGAGGCGAATGTTGTCCCCTTGTTCAAAAAAGGTAGTAGGGATAGTCCGGGTAATTATAGACCAGTGAGCCTTACGTCTGTGGTGGGAAAGCTGTTGGAAAAGATTCTTAGAGATAGGATCTCTGGGCATTTAGAGAATCATGGTCTGATCAGGGACAGTCAGCATGGCTTTGTGAAGGGCAGATTGTGTCTAACAAGACAGATAGAGTTCTTTGAGGAGGTGACCAGGCATATAGATGAGGGTAGTGCAGTGGATGTGATCTATATGGATTTTAGTAAGGCATTTGGCAAGGTTCCACACGGTAGGCTTATTCAGAAAGTCAGAAGGCATGGGATCCAGGGAAGTTTGGCCAGGTGGACTCAGAATTGGCTTGCCTGCAGAAGGTAGAGGGTGGTGGTGGAGGGAGTACATTCAGATTGGAGGATTGTGACTAGTGGTGTCCCACAGGGATCTGTTCTGGGACCTCTACTTTTCGTGATTTTTATTAACGACCTGGATGTGGGGGTAGAAGGGTGGGTTGGCAAGTTTGCAGACAACACAAAGGTTGGTGGTGTTGTAGATAGTGTAGAGGATTGTCAAAGATTGCAGAGAGACATTGATAGGATGCAGAAGCGGGCTGAGAAGTGGCAGATGGGGTTCAGCCCGGAGAAGTGTGAGGTGGTACACTTTGGAAGGACAAACTCCAAGGCAGAGTACAAAGTAAATGGCAGGATACTTGGTAGTGTGGAGGAGCAGAGGGATCTCGGGATACATGTCCACAGATCCCTGAAAGTTGCCTCACAGGTGGATAGGGTAGTTAAGAAAGCTTATGGGGTGTTAGCTTTCATAAGTCGAGGGATAGAGTTTAAGAGTCGCGATGTAATGATGCAGCTCTATAAAACTCTGGTTAGGCCATACTTGGAGTACTGTGTTCTGGTCATCTCACTATAGGAAGGATGTGGAAGCATTGGAAAGGGTACAGAGGAGATTCACCAGAATGCTGCCTGGTTTAGAGAGTATGCATTATGATCAGAGATTAAGGGAGCTAGGGCTTCTCTCTTTGGAGAGAAGGAGGATGAGAGAAGACATGATAGAGGTGTAGAAGATAATAAGAGGAATAGACAGAGTGGATTGCCAGTGCCTCTTTCCCAGGGCACCACTGCTCAATCAAGAGGACATGGCTTTGAAGTAAGGGGTGGGAAGTTGAAGGGGGATATTAGAGGAAGGTTTTTTACTCAGAGAGTGGTTGGTGTGTGGAATGCACTGCCTGAGTCAGTGGTGGAGGCAGATACACTAGTGAGATTTAAGAGACTACTAGACAGGTATATGGAGGAATTTAAGGTGGGGGTTTATATGGCAGGCAGCGTTTGAGGGTCGGCACAACATTGTGGGCCGTAGGACCTGTACTGTGCTGTAATGTTCTATGTTCACTGAATATTCCTTGGATTACAATTAAGTTAATCATCAAGAAATGGAATCTGCCTAGAGCAGGCCATCCCCAAAAACTGAGTGACCATGCAAAAAGGGGACTACTGCGGGAGGCCTCTGACAACTGTGAAGGACTTACAAGCTTTAATGGCTAAGATGGGAGAGACAGCACTTACAACTGTTGCCCAGGTGTTTCACCAGTCGCAACTTTATGGGAGAGTGGCAAAGTGAAAGCCACTGTTGAAAAAAATTCACATGAAATTTTGGCTAGAGTTTGCCAGAAGGCATGTGGGAGATTCTGAAGTCAGCTGGAAGGTTCTATGGTCTGATGAAACCAAAATTGAGCATTTTGGCCATCGGACTTAAAGCTATGTTTGGTGCAAGTCAAACACCGCACATAATCAAAAACACACCATCCCTACTGTGAAGCATGGTTGTGGGGATGCTTCACTACAGCAGGCCCTGGAAGGTTTGTGAAAGCAATAGGTAAAACGAATGCAGTAAAACCTGATACAGTCTGCAAGAGAAGATTTGTTTTCCAGCATGACAATGACCACAAGCATAAAGCCAAAGCTGCACAAGAATGGCTTTAAAACAACATAGTTAATGTCCTGGAGTGGCCAAGTCAGAGTTCAGACCTCAATTTAATTGAGATTTGTGGCTGGACTCGAAAAGGGCAGTTATTTCATGATCCCCATGCAATCTGACAGAGCATGAGCAGCTTTGTAAAGAAGAATGGGGAAAACATGCAATGTCTAGATGTGCAAAGCTGATAGAGAGCTATCCACACAGACTCAAGGCCGTAATTGCTGCCAAACATGCATTTACTAAATACTGACTTGAAGAGGGTGAATAACTATTTTGTGTTTTATTAATTTAGATCACTTTGTAGAGATCAGTTTTCACTTTGACTCAAGAGTCTTTTTCTGATGATCAGTGTCAAAAAAGCCAAATTAAATCCACTGTGACTCAATGTTGTAAAACAAAAAAAAACATGAAAACTTCCAAAGGGGTGAATACTTTTTATAGGCACTGTATATGACCAACACTAAACTAGGCATGACAACCCGCCTCAGACTACTGAAATGTTACGTTTATCAGGTTATGTTATATGGATCAGAATGTTGGACAATATCTAGTAACATGAGGAAATGAATTGAAGCAACAGAGATGTGGTTTTTGAGGAGGATGCAAAGAATATAATGGACGAAACGAATATCTAACGAGAATGCCATGAACAGAGCAAGTACAAAATGAGAAATATGTATGAGATCATGAAAAGGCAACGTAACTTCATTGTTACGTGTGATTACATTGGACATGTGATTAGGAAAGAGGAGTTAGAATGCATGGTAATTATGAGAAAGATTGAAGGGAAGAAATCAAAAGGAAGGCAAAGACAAATGATGATGGAGACAGCAGCCTGAGAATTGGAAATGAATACCAGTGAATTGATCCACTTGACCTGAAACAAGAGTGTATGGGCCATGGCAGTCAAAGCTCAAACTGGGCATGGTACCTGATGATGATGATGATGATAATATGGCAGTCAGTGCTACTATCATGGCCACCTGATTCAAGATTCAAGAAATATTTTTGTAAATGTTCTAACATGGAAATTAAGCAGTGATGCTCTTGCTATTTTAAATTTATTTGAAAGGTCTAAAGATGATATTTATAATTCAGGAACTGGATAAATTCTGGACAGTACTTTAGCCTCTAAAGATAAGCTCTTTTTTCAAAATGAACTCCCTGCTGTGATTTTATGTTTATTCAGTGGTATGCAAAAGTTTGGGCATCCCGGTCAAAATTTCTGTCACTGTGAATAGTTCAGTGAGTAGAAGATGAACTGATCTCCAAAAGTCATAAAGTTAAAGATGAAACATTCTTTTCAACATTTTAAGCAAGATTAGTGTATTATTTTTGTTTTGTACAATTTTAGAGTGGGGTAAAAAAGGAAAGAAGCACCATGCAAAAGTTTGGGCACCCCAGGAAATTTGAGCTCTCAGATAACTTTTACCAAGGTCTCAGACCTTAATTAGCTTGTTAGGGCTATGGTTTGTACACAATCATCATTAGGAAAGGCTAGGTGATGCAAATTTCAAAGCTTTATAAATACCCTGACTCCTCAAACCTTGTCCCAACAATCAGCAGCCATGGGCTCCTCTGAGCAGCTGCCTAGCACTCTGAAAATTAAAATACATGATGCCCACGAAGCAGAAGGCAGCAAAGCGTCTTTAGATAGCCGTTTCCTCAGTTCATAATGTAATTAAGAAATGGCTGTTAACAGGAATGGTGGATGTCAAGTTGAGGTCTGGAAGACCAAGAAAACTTTTTGAGAGAACTGCTCGTAGGATTGCTAGAAAGGCAAATCAAAACCCCTGTTTGACTGCAAAAGACCTTCAGGAAGATTTAGCAGACCTCTGGAGTGGTGGTGCACTGTTCTACTGTGCAGTGACACCTGCACAAATATGACCTTCAGGGAAGAGTCATCAGAAGAAAATCTTTCCTGCGTCCTCACCACAAAATTCAGCGTCAGAAGTTTGCAAACGAACATCTAAACAAGCTTGATGCATTTTGGAAACAAGTCCTATGGACTGATGAAGTTAAAATAGAACTTTTTGGCCGCAATAAGCAAAGGTATGTTTGGAGAAAGAAAAGGGTGCAGAATTTCATGAAAAGAACATCTCTCCAACTGTTAAACACGGGGGTGGATTGATCATGCTTTGGGCTTGTGTTGCAACCAGTGGCACAGGGAACATTTCACTGGTAGAGGGAAGAATGAATTCAATTAAATACCAGCAAATTCTGGAAGCAAACGTCACACCATCTGTAAAAATGATGAAAAGAGGATGGCTTCTACAACAGGATAATGATCCTAAACACACCTCAAAATCCACAAAGGACGACCTCAAGAGGCACAAGCTGAAGGTTTTGCTACTCACAGTCCCCCGACCTAAACATCACTGAAAATCTGTGGATAGAGCTCTAAGGAGCAGCCCAAGAATCTCACAGAACTCGAAGCCTTTTGCAAGGAAGAATGGGCGAAAATCCCCCAAACAAGAATTGAAAGACTCTTAGCTGGCTACAAAAAGCATTTACAAGCTGTGATACTTGCCAAAGGGGGTGTTACTAAGTATTGACCACGCAGCGTGCCCAAACTTTTGCTTTGAGCCTTTTTCCTTTTTTGTTATTTTGAAACTGTAAAAGATGGAAATAAAAAGTAATCTTGCTTAAAATATTAAAGAAATGTGTCATCTTTAACTTTTGGAAATCAGGTCATCATTTACTTGCTTAGCTATTCACAGTAACAGAAATTTTGACCGGGGGTGCCCAAACATTTGCATTCCACTGTACAAATAACCTTTGCAACCTGTAGAGTTACAGCATCAGTGCAGACACATTCAATGTCTTATTTAAAAATGCAAACATGAGGAATTCTGCAGATGCTGGAAATTCAAGCAACACGCATCAAAGTTGCTGGTGAACGCAGCAGGCCAGGCAGCATCTCTAGGAAGAGGTACAGTCAACGTTTCAGGCTGAGACCCTTCGTCAGGATTAACTGAAGAAAGAGCTAGTAAGAGATTTAAAAGTGGGAGGGGGAGGGGGAGATCCAAAATGATAGGAGAAGACAGGAGGTGGGGGGGATGGAGCCAAGAGCTGGACAGGTGATTGGCAAAAGGGGTATGAGAGGATCATGGGACAAGAGGCCCAGGGAGAAGGAAAAGGGGGGGTGGGGGGAAAGCCCAGAGGATGGACAAGGGGCATAGTGTGTGGAACAATCTATGTTCCAAACCTATTCTGGTATCTGTCCCCCACTTTTCCTTCGCTACATCGACAACTGCATTGGCGCTGCTTCCTGCACACATGCTGAGCTCATTGACTTCATTAGCTTTGCCTCCAACTTTCACACTGCCCTCAAGTTTACCTGGTCCATTTCCGACACCTCCCTCCCCTTTCTAGATCTTTCTGTCTCTATCTCTGGAGACAGCTTATCTACTGATGTCTACTATAAGCCTACTGACTCTCACAGCTATCGGGACTATTCCTCTTCTCACCCTGTCTCTTGCAAAAGTGCCATCCCCTTCTCGCAATTCCTCCGTCTCCGCCGCATCTGCTCTCAGGATGAGGCTTTTGATTCCAGCACAAGGGAGATGTCCTCCTTTTTTAAAGAAAGGGGCTTCCCTTCCTCCACCATCAACTCTGCTCTCAAACGCATCTCCCCCATTTCACGCACATCTGCTCACACTCCATCCTCCCGCCACTCCACTAGGAATAGGGTTCCCCTGGTCCTCATCTACAACCCCACCAGCCTCCGGGTCCAACATATTATTCTCCGTAACTTCCGCCACCTCCAACGGGATCCCACCACTAAGCATATCTTTCCCTCCCCCCCCGCTTTCCGTAAGGATCGCTCCCTACGCAACTCCCTTGTCCATTCGTCCCCCCCATCCCTCCCCACTGATCTCCCTCCTGGCATTTATCCTTGTAAGCGGAACAAGTGCTACACATGCCCTTACACTTCCTGCCTTACCACCATTCAGGGCCCCAGACAGTCCTTCCAGGTGAGTCGGCACTTCATCTGTGAGTCGGCTGGGGTGATATACTGTGTCCGGTGCTCCTGATGTGGCCTTCTATATATTGGCGAGACCCGACGCAGACTGGGAGATCGTTTTGCTGAACACCTACGCTTTGTCCGCCAGAGAAAGCAGGATCTCCCAATAGCCATACATTTTAATTCCACATCCCATTCCCGTTCCGATATGTCTATCCACGGCCTCCTCTACTGTAAAGATGAAGCCACACTCAGGTTGGAGGAACAATACCTTATATTCCGTCTGGGTAGCCTCCAACCTGATGGCATGAACATTGACTTCTCTAACTTCCGCTAATGACCCACCTCCCCCTCATACCCCATCCATTATTTACATACACACATTCTTTCTCTCACTCTCTTTTTCTCCCTCTGTCCCTCTGACTATACCCCTTGCCCATCCTCTGGGCTTTTCCCTCCCCTCTCCCTTTTCCTTCTCCCTGGGCCTCCTGTCCCATGATCTTCTCATACCCTTTTTGCCAATCACCTGTCCAGCTCTTGGCTCCATCCCTCCCCCTCCTGTCTTCTCCTATCATTTTGGATCTCCCCCTCCCCCTCCCACTTTTAAATCTCTTACTAGCTCTTTCTTCAGTTAGTCCTGACAAAGGGTCTCGGCCTGAAACGTCGACTGTACCTCTTCCTAGAGATGCTGCCTGGCCTGCTGCGTTCACCAGCAACTTTGATGTGTGTGGCTTCAATGTTTTATTGGTGTTTTGTTCAAGACTGCACTATCCCCAGTCAGTCAGTCTTGTGAGTGCTTCTGTCAGTGTCACTGATCGGTGCTCCCTATAGTGGCCATTATCAGCATCGCTTTCAGTGCATTAGATTCATGATATTCCCTTTTTTTTATTGCTATTTCTATCAGGTATTTTGGGAAAGAAAACCTATTGCTCATTTACCTTTCTGACTAAAGCCTGCGATACAGCTTACCATATCATTTTGTCCAAAACCTCTTCCCTTTCATTTTGCTGCACAGGACCACATCTGTCTGTTTTCAATCCTTATCCATTCAATCAACACCACAGATACACAGCATTTCCTTCTTTTCAAACACGTCCTTGATAATACCTGATGTTCCCAAAAGATTACTCCTTTGTTTTCCAAAGCAATGGGGGTTTCCACAATGTCAATGGAAAAAGTGTGATTTTTCACATATATGCCAATGATACTCAGCTTTACCTCCTCCTTTACCCTCCAATGCTTATACAGTACGATATTTGTTCAACATCAATTCTCCTGCATTGCATGCAATTTTAGATGCAAGTTAGACAAAAACTGCTCCCTGCATTGCCAATGCATTAGACAGCAGTTCTAAAGTATAAGAGAAATTAGAACTCCTTTGCCACCCAGGATATTTGCATGGATTGCAAACTGCAGAAAAGTGATAAAACAACCAACAGGAATTGATTACACCTGTAAAAGTATTGCCTACAATATATGTATATAATGTTTTTAATCTGTTAAAAACAACAGATGCTGGTTTTTAAATTATTCTTTCAAGATATTGTCTTTCAGGTTTTTTTTATTAAAGTAAAGAATTTCATGATTCTGTTGAACCTATGTGCAGGCACAAGTAAGTGTTTTTGGTTACAATGTATTCATGTAGATAAGCAAAGACAGCGGTGTTTTTCAGCTTAGAAACTCTTTAACATTTCTTATCACAAGTAATATTATGGAGAAAGAAGAACAGGAAAAATGGTGAACCAATCTGCCAGACTGCTTGATGCAATTTGTGATTTGTCTGTACAAGTCAGACAAAGATGTGAATCAGAGGACTCAGTAATGTAATATAGTGTTAAAAGCAATATTTATCCTGCTGTGATTCAAGATAATCTTTGTTTTGCTTTATTTTATAAGACAGCATTCTTGACTAAAGAATGTTGAAATATGCGACAGACTACTGTAAACCACTTATTTGAACAGAAACAGGCAGACTTACCCCCAGTGATACAGTGGGTTCAACTATGAAGCTGTCATCAAAACTGTAGACATCAAGTGCACTGTTGGCAGAAATCAACTTATTTATCAGGCAACCACATTAAAGAAGCTACAATCAAATTACACATAACTTTCTTAAAATAATGTTCACTTATTTCACTTGTGTCTGTTGTAGACGTAAATACTAAAATTAGTTTATTTCCTATTATGTAATAGGCAATGAAAGTTCAACCACTGACATGATGGAAAAAATAATCTTTATTGTCCACCTCTAATCAGCCTTAAAATGAATAGCTTGTCAGGCCATTTCAGCAGACAATCTAATTGGTAATCCAAGCCTACTTTACCATTCAATGACATATGGTTGATATTTTAACCTTGTGCCACTTGCCTGCATTAACCCCATATTCTTGATACATTATATACACAAATTTATTATATATTTATAGGCATCCGTTAGTCTCGAGAGACCATAGATTTGCGCCTTGGAAGGCTTCCAGGGAGCAGGCCTGGGCAAGGTTGTATGGAAGACCGACAGTTGCCCATGCTGCAAGTCTCCCCTCTCCACGCCACCGATGTTGTCCAAGGGAAGGGCACTAGGGCCAATACAGCTTAGCACCGGTGTCGTCGCAGAGCAATGTGTGGTTAATGTGTGCAAAGGAAACAACACGCTGCCTTAGCGGAGGCCCGGACTAGCAACCTTCATATCACTGGACCAACGCCTTAACTGCTTGGCCACGCGCCAACACACAAATTTATTAGCTTCCATCATAAATACACTGAACAACTCAACTTTCACAAACATAAGACATTTTCCTGGGGGCTAGAGAATTCCAAAAATTCACCACCCTCTGAATGAAGAAATTTCCTTTTACTAATATCATAAGCCCTGGATGAACCATGAGATTTGAAATCTGCTGAGACCAAGATCAGGGGCATTCAGGTCTGGTAACCAAGCAAGTGATAAGATGTCTAGGTATGATATCCGGAAAGCCATATCACAAGAAAAGTGACAATTCCAGACCAAACTTGAATCAATGAAGAACTTGATTGGCAGGGCTTGAATACCATCACCCTTTATAAACTTAAATCAAATTACATAGGAGGCAGCATGGCTTTACTTCCAGGTGAGCTCAAAGCCTTTTATGTTTACTTTGACCGTCAAACCATAGAGAAACCATCACAACTCCAACATTTGCCAATGATCCTGATTTCAGTCTCTGAAGCCAACATGCGAACAGTCTTCAGGAGGGTGAACCCACAAAAAGCATCCAGCCTAGATGGGTACCTGGCAAAGTACTAAATACCTGTGCTGATCAACTGGCTGGTGCATTCACTAAGATCTTTAACCTCTTGCTTCAGCAGTGTGTGGTACCCATCTGCTTCAAGTAGGCTCCAATTATACTGGTGTCCAGGAAGAGCAGCTGACCTGCCTCAATTGCCCAGTAGCACTTACATTTCACAGTGATGAAGTGCTTTGAGAGGTTGATGATTAAATAGAGGATGAAAGGTGACCAGATAGAGGTGTACAAGATAATGAGAGGCTTTGATTGTGTGGATAGTCAGAGGCTTTTTCCCAGGGCTGAAATGGCTAGCACAAGAGGGCATAGTTTTAAGGTGCTTCGAAGTAGGTACAGAGGAGATGTCAGGGGTAAGTTTTTTTTATAAACGCAGAGAGTGGTGAGTACGTGGAATGGGCTGCCGGTGGCAGCGGAAACAATAGGGTCTTTTAAAAGACTCCTAGATGGATACATGGAGCTTAGAAAAATAGAGGGCTATGGGTAAGCCTAGGCAGTTCTGAGGTAGGGACACGTTCAGCACAGCTTTGTGGGCCGAAGGGCCTGTATTGTGTTGTAGGTTTTCTATGTTTCTATATCAACTCCTGCGTGAGAAGCAACTTAGAACCACTCAAATTTTGCCTAATAGAGATACCATAACAGATGCTATCTTATTGGCTCTTCACTTAACCCTGGACAGCAAAAGATATATACATCAGGATGCTCTTTATCAACTATAGCTCAGCATTCAATATTGTCATCCCTTCAAAACTAATCAGTAAGCTCCATGACCTTGGCCTCAATACCTCCTTGTACAATTGGATCCTCGATTTCCTCATTTGCAGACCCGTCAGTTTGGCATGGCAACAACATCTCCTCTACAATCTCCATCAGTACAGGTGCAACACAAGGCTGTGTGCTTAGTCCCCTACTCTACTCGTTTTACATTTATGACTGTGTGGCTAAGCACAGCTCTAATGCCATATTCAAGTTTGCTAATAACACGGCTATTGCAGGCCGAATCAAAAGTGGTGATGAAGCAGCATATAGGAGGGAGACTGAAAATCTGGCTGAGTAGTGTCAAAACAAGCCGGCTGGTGCCGTAGTGGCATCGGCGTCAGACTTCAGAGTGCAGGCTCCAGAGCTCGAATCCAGCCGGGTCCCCTGCACGCTTTCCATCCGTGCTGGGTTGAGCGTCGAGCTAGCAACTCAGCCTCATAAAAATAAGAAAGCCTGCTAAAAACGTCGTCATGACGGCGTCCTGATGACTCCACTCAGAGTTAAGGGCTTTCTTCTTTCTTCTTCTAGTGTCGTAACAACAACTCAATGTCAACAAAACCAACGAGATGATTACAGACTTCAGGAGAAGAAAAACAGAGGTCCATGAGCTAGTTCTCATTGGAGGAATAGAGGTGCAGAGGGTTAGCAACTTTAAATTCCTAAGTGTCATTATTTCAGCGGACCTGCAAGTGCAATTATGAAGAAAGCATGGCAGTATCTCTACTTCCTTAGGAGTTTGTGAACACACAGTGTGGCATCTAAAACTTTGACAAACTTCGATAATGTGTAGCAGAGTACATTGACAGCCTGGTATGGAAATATCAATGCCCTTGAACAGAAAATTCTACAAAAAGTAGTGAATACGGTTTCACATGAGAAGCTGTCGCAGGAAAGAAGGGTCCATTATCAGTGGTCCCCACCACCCAAAACATGCTCTCTTCTCACTGGAGCCTCAGGACTCTCCCTGTCAGGTTCAGGAACAGTTTACTATCCCTTAACCATCAGATTCTTGAACCAAAGGAGATAGCTTCACTTGCCTCATCATTGAAATGTTCGCACAACCAATGGACTCACTTTCAAGCTCTTCATCTCATGTTCTCAATATTTATTGCTGATTGATTTATTATTATTTCTTCATTTTGTATTTGCAGTTTGTTATCTTCTGCACTCTGATAGTATGCCCTAGTTGGTGGTCACTCATTGATTTTGTTATGGGTTTTATTCTATAGATTTATTGAGTATGCCCACAAGAAAATGAATCTCAGCATTGTATGTGGTGACATATATGTACTTTGATTAAAATTTACTTTGAACTTTTCATGAGTAGACAACCCCTTACCTTAAGGTCATGACCTCTGGTTCTAGAAGCCCTACTTAACTGAAACAAGAAGTCTGCATTACTCTGAGATCTCCTCCTATTGTTCCAAATTAGAGTATACAGGCCTGGTCTGGTTAATCTCTCCTTACATGACAAATCTACAATTCCAATTATCAGTGAGTTCCCAAGATCAATTGATCACCTGTGAAATGCAGGCCAGGCTCATTGGTATATATGTAGGATACACCTGAAGTATATGAGATTTTTACAATCATATTCAAATAAGACACCTTTCCTTGGAAACTTAAAAATAAATTTTGCTTCCCAGGGCCTGATATGTTACATGGTAATTGCAGGAACAAACTGAAAGATCATCCAGAGTTGATGTTCCAAATAATAGGCAACTTATTAAAAACTGGTGTGCACTAGACAGCCAGCCAAAGTAATCTACCAGAAAATGAATTTGTACAGCTTTTACCTTCGCAGTTTATGAGATTACCAGTAAATCTACATTTTTATAACAAAATGAATTCCATAGATTTTCTGTCCACCAACACCTTGCTTTCAGATATTTTACAGGCAAAAATAGTACCCATGAAGTTATTTTCAAATAATATCTAAATATTAATTTAAATTCATGGTTTTATGTACAAAATGTTACTTTCCATGGAAACGTATTGCAGACAACAGTTAAAACCTTTATTTACACTTATGCCTTCTTAACTTTAATCACTGATTGCATTATACTATAGTAGATGGAGATTTGAACTGGTGAGTGGTGGATAAGACTCAATAGCTCTTCTAATACATACCTATCTTCCATTTTGTTCTTCAAATTCACAGTGCAGGCTACTCCTCCCTTTTGCATTTTCCATGTCCGTTTCTCATCTTTCAAATTCTGTTTATGAACATTATTTCATGTAAGAAACTTACTCAATTATTATTTAAATATATCATATGCCTGATATCTTATAAGGTTTACCTATTCACGTAAGAAGCAGACTTTAATTACCCAAGGAATGAAACAGAGGCCTAGAAAATAAATTTTATATATTTTAGGTGCATTGCTTTGCTTGAACACTAAATTAAGGGAGTCACCAAAGACATCAAAAATTTGCACTTTAATAATTATCATGTCCTTCTATTTGGAAGCAGTAGGAAGTGATCTGCATGTTTGTAGACAGCTGTTGTTCATGAAACAGGTCTGTACCATTAAAATGTACTGACCGCGGCAGCCACAAAGTCTGCCATGAAGATGAATGAAGGGAAGAAATTCAGGACTTGCAGCATAAATGGAAACAGGAAGAGGAAAAACAGAATGAAGAAAGAAAATGAGAAGAAAGCTGAGAAGGGGAAATTGGAGGAACATTGAGAGGGGAAGGACACATCCCCACAAATGTAGAGAAACACATTGCTGCAATCAGAGTAATTAAAAAATGTTGAAATAAGTCATTGATCATACCAATTGCAATAAAGTGAAAAGTAGTTGGTATAATCTTTCTCAGTGCTGACTTTGTGCAAAATGGCAGGCAGCCTATGAAAATGACTATGGGAGCTTCAGTGAATATAAAAAGCAATGTCCCTCAGGAGATCTTTTATTATCGCATATTGTTCCTGACTTGTGTCACTTACTCCTTACTTGACAGTGAGTGAACAGATAAAAGTTGTGACCTTGTGATCCAATTTCTGGCAGTAAGTAAGAACCATATGTTGCTCACATTGAAGGATATGGGTTCATATGCATAAAAATAGTTTCAACACTGGAATGAACTATAACAGAAAGGACCTGGTCTCAATTTCCTGATATTCATGACTTCCACCAGAAACAGAAACGACAACTTTTACTGATTCTATTATGGATTTATTGAGTATGCCCCCAAGGAAATGAACCTCAGGGTTGTACATGATGACATGTATGCACTTTGATAATAAATTTACTCTGAATACTTCAAAATAGGCAAGAAGTACAATCAATATATGAATTGCTCATGATAAAGAATCAAATAGTAATCTTATCTGATTTCTAGACAGAGTATAATTGGTGGATGCTTAATACTGAATAATTATATTAATTTAAGAATAGATAAGAACAGGTAATGGATTAGAATCACAGAAAAGTACAGCACAGAAACAGGCCCTTTGGCCCATCAAGTCTGCGCCAAGCCATTTAAACTACCTACACATCGAATTGGTAGGCTATCGTGCTCCATACCCCTACCATCCATGTACCTATCCAAACTTCTCTTAAACGTTGAAATTGAGCTTGCATGTACTACTTGCGCTGGCAGCTTATTCCACACTCTCACAACCCTCTGAGTGAAGAAGTTTCCCCTTATACATATGGTGACATATATGTACTTGATAATAAATTTACTTTAAACTTCGAACTGAATAAGGAGATTTCACACAGTTCACATATTCAATGAGAAGAAAAAATTGCCACAATCACAGTTTCAACAAGAAATACCAAATGGATGATACATGTTAGCCATCAGAATTCACTCTTCAGTCAATTTGATTCATCTACTTAATGTGGTGAATTGATGGAACACACTACACAGCAAAAACTTCGTGACTGGGCTTGAGTGCTCAAGATCTACTCCAGCATGAACTGAAATAGCATCAACTGAAGCACTTACCTGTCAAAGTACGGGAGATATCCAGTCCACAAGTGACAAATCCTATTTGACTAACTAGTGCAATCTTATTTATCAGCAAAGTGACAGAATTAATTAATTTTATTTTGTTTAGCGATCCTTCCGGTCCTTCAAGCTACGTTGCCCCAACAACCCCAATTACTTAGGGAAATAATCAATTGCTGTCATAAACTTATCTTACTGTAGCCAAACTTTGGTTTTGATTGTTATATCATCATTAATATTCCCTCAATAAACAAAAGGATAAACAACATTTCTTTCTAAAAGACTGCAGTCTCCTTCTTTAAAAACACATAATTTCTCAGTAACACTGTATTTAATGCTTTCTTTAAGTTTTCTTTAAACAAAGCCTTAGACAGTTCTAAAACTGTCTAAGCAAGAACGATGATTCAGCATACAGAGGAGGTACAGCGGCTAACGGACTGGTGCAGAGCCAACAACCTGTCTCTGAATGTGAACAAAACTAAAGAGATGGTTGTTGACTTCAGGAGGACACAGAACAACCACTCTCCGCTGAACATTGACAACTCCTCTGTAGGGATTGTTAACAGCACCAAATTTCTTGGTGTACACCTGGTGGAGAATCTCACCTGGTCTCTCAACATCAGCTCCATAGCAAAGAAAGCCCAGCAGCATCTCTACTTTCTGTGAAGGCTGAGAAAAGTCCATCTCCCACCCCCCCATCCTCACCACATTCTACAGAGGTTGTATTGAGAGCATCCTGAGCAGCTGCATCATTGCCTGGTTCGGAAATTGCACCATTTCAGATCGCAAGACACTGCAGCGGATAGTGAGGTCAGCTGAGAAGATCATCGGGGTCTACCTTCTTGCCATTACAGACATACAGCATCCGTAAAGCAAACAGCATTATGAAGGACCCCACGCACCCCTCATACAAACTCTTCTCCCTCCTGCCATCTGGAAAAAGGCACCGAAGTATTCGGGCTCTCATAACCAGACTATGTAACAGTTTCTTCCCCCAAGCCATCAGACTCCTCAATACCCAGAGCCTGGACTGACACCAACCTCCTCCCTTTACTGTGCATATTGTCTTGTTTATTATTTATTGTAATGCCTGCACTGTTTTGTGCACTTTATGCAGTCCTGGGTAGGTCTGTAGTCTAGTTTAGTTTTGTGTTGTTTTATGTAGTTCAGTGTAGTTTTTGTATTGTTCATATAGCATCACGGTCCTGAAAAACGTTGTCATGTTTTTACTGTGTACTGTACCAGCAGTTATGGTCGAAATGACAATAAAAAGTGACTTGACTTGAACTCCAGGATTCAACTGTAAGATAGCTTGAGGAAATCAGCAGCATGTAGTTTGTGCAAATTACAACACGCAATCCGGATATCAGAAGGTGTTAAAACTTAGAAGGTGGGGGAGAAAAAGATAACTTTTTCTCATTTTTGGATGGTTTAGAAAGCATGTTGCAGCAGTCAATTTTCTAACATCTGAAGTGCTTTTTTTACTTTTCAAGTTATTTATTGCATTCCACTGAAGAAGTTAGATGGCAGTATCAGGAGCCCACCATCTGGAAAGAACAACAATGCTCCAACACACAATCAATCCACTGGACATCTAGCCAGGATTTGGCACACAATGTCAAACAACAATAAGATGAACAACTTTAACCTATGCACAGAAGCCTGGAGTCACTTAAGCATGAAGTGAGACTGTATCATCTTGGTTGGGTGGTGCAGCGCTCCACTGACCAATAATACCTAAAAGCGAGTCTCTTGTCCTTCTGGCAGTATTCTTAGAGTGGAGCAGAGCCTTCTCAAGGAAAATTAGCACCAAATCTGTAAAAGGGGTGTGTTATAGTTGCAAGGAAGATTGGATGGTGTTTCCCCATAGGTGGACCAGAACTGATGCAAAGACCCAGCAGTCTGCAGTAAGGTACTCAGTGGTCACAATTCCTCAAGCTCATCCACTGCTGTCATCATAAACTTAGTTGCAGAAGTTCTGCAATTTTCCACCTGCCATTAGCATGGGGGAAGAAAAAGACAACAGGAACACCTGGACAGGTAACGAGACGCACAAAATAGCAACTATACCAAAGCACAAGCCACATTTGCACATAAATGGAATTTTTCAAATCAAAGCTCTAATCTTAAATAGTGATTTGACATAGTTCATGACCTTTATAATCTTAATGATTATGTAACAGGAACAACAGGAAGATTCCCACGACCTGAGAAGGTATAGTACAAACCGAAGCCTGAGGGTGCAGGTGGAAGTTCTTAATTAATATTCTGCACCTGTTTTACTAAATTTAGAAAACAGAGGTGACATAGGAAGAAAAACGTGAAGAACATTTACAAAGTAGACATATTAAGGAGTGGGTATCTTTTAAATTAGTTAGATTGCAAATGTGTATTAATAGACCTCAAATTTTAATTTTGTCCAGGATTGGAATGGACCTGTCCAAGATACTCGTATATTTGTAAGAGAATAATGAGTAACATTTAAAAATTAATGTTTCAGATACAAGCTAAATATCTTCCTTCAAGGTGGAATAACAACAGAATTAAGGCCAGAGCTCCCAGGATAGGAAGTAAAGGAAATCAAAGTTCAAAGAAAATGTTGTAATCAAAGTACATTAATGGCACTGTATACAACCCTAAGATACATTTTCCTGTGGGCATACTCAGCAAATCTATAGAATAGTAACTGTAACAAGATGAAGGAAAAGATCAACCAGAGTGCAGAAGACAACAACCTACACAAGTGCAAACATAAATAAATAGCAATAAATAACTAGAACATGAGATAATAGAACATAGACATCTACAGCACATTACAGACCTTTCAGCCCACAATGTTGGGCCTACCATGTAACATATTCTAGAAACTGCCTAGAATTACCCTACCACATTGCCCTCTATTTTTCTAAACTCCATGTACCTATCTAAGAGTTTCTTAAAAGACCTTATTGTATCCGCCTCCATCACCGTCACCAGCCACACATCCACCACTTTCTGTGTGATATCCTCTCTGTACCTGCTTCCAAGCACCTTAAAACTATGCCCCCTCGCATTAGCCATTTCTGCCCTGGGAAAAATCCTCTGGCTATCCACATTATCAATTCCTCTCATCATCTTATAAACCTTTAGTAGGTCATCTTTCATCCTCCATCACTCCAAGGAGGAAAGGCCAAGTTTCCAAGTGGGGTCCGACCAAGGTCTTATATAGCTGTAACATTACCTCACAGCTCTTGAACTCATCCCACGGTTGATGAACACCAAAAAACCATATGCCTTCTTAACAACACTGTCAACCTGTGCAGCAGCTTTGAGTGAAATACGGACATGGACCCCAAGATCTCTCTGATCCTCCACACCGCTAAGAGCCTTACCATTAATATTATATTCTGTCTTCAAATTTGACCAGCCAAAATGAACCACTTCACACTTATCTGGGTTGAACTCTATCTGCAACTTCTCAGCCCAAACGAGATAGAGAATCCTTAAAGTGAGATTATTAGTTGTGGGAACATCTCAATGAATAGGCAAGTGAGTGTATTTATCCCCGTTTGTTTAACCGCGTGATGGTTCAGGGGTAGTAACTGTTTTTGAATCTGTGGTGTGAGCCTTGTACCTTTTACCTGATGACAGCATCAAAAAAAAAAAAAGGGCATGGTCTGGATGGTGGCAAACTCTGATGATGGATGCTGCTTTCCTCCGACAACATTTCATGTAGATGTGCTCAATGGTTGGGAGGCCTTTATCCATATACTGGGCCAAATCCACTACCTTTTGTAGGATTTTCCATTCAAAGGCAATAGTGTTTCCATACCAGATCTTGATGCAGCCTCTCAATACACTCTCCACTGCATGACTATAGAACTTTGCGAAAGTTTTATGTCATGCCGAATCTCCAAAGACTCCTAAGGAAATAGGTATACTGTCTTACTTCCTTTACAATTGCATTTATCAGAACAGATCCTCTGAAATAGTAACACCCAGGAATTTAAAGTTGCTAATCTTCTCCACCTCTGATCCTCCAATAAATACTGGCTCATGGACCTCTGGTTTCCCTCTCCTGAAGTTTACAATCAGTTCCTTAGTCTTACTGACATTGACTAAGAAGTTGTTTTCATGACACCACTCAGCCAAATTCTAATCTGCCTCTTGTATGCTGATTCATCATCACCTTTGACTGGGCACACGGCAGTGATGTCGTCAGCAAACTTGAACATGGTATTGCAGCTGTGCACAGTCACAGTCATAGGTGTAAAGCAAGTAGAGCAAGGGGCTAAGCACACTGCCCTGTGGTACTCCTGTGCAGATCGAGATTGATGAGATGTTGTTGTCAATATGAACCCAATGGGGTCTACAAGTGAAGAAATTGAGAATCCAATTGCACAAAGAAGTATTGAGGCCAAGGTCTTGGAGCTTATTGATTAGTTTTGAGGAGCTGATGGTATTGAATGCTGAGCTATAGTCGATAAAGAGCATCCTGATGTATGCATCTTTGCTGTTCAGATATTCCAGGATTGAGTGAAGAGCCAATGAAATGGCATCTCCGGCAGGCAAACTGAAGCAGATTCAAGTCGGCTCTCAGGTAGGAGGTGAGATATTTCATCACCAGTCTCTCAAAACCCTTCAACCCTGTGGATGTAAATGCAATTGGGCGACAGTCATTGAGGCAGGTCGCCAGGTTGTTCTTGGGCATCGGTATAACCGAAGCCTGTTTGAAGCAGTGCAGGGCGCCGACTGGTGGCGTAGTGGCATCAGTGCTGGACTTCGGAGCAAAGGCTCCTGAGTTCGAATCCAGCCGACTCCCTTGTACGCAAACAACAGGAATTCTGCAGATGCTGGAAATTCAAGCAACACATATAAAAGTTGCTGGTGAACACAGCAAGCCAGGCAGCATCTCTAGGAAGAGGTGCAGATTCCCTTGTACGCTTTCTATCCGTGCTGGGTTGACTGCCGAGCTAGCCTAAAAATAAGAAAGCCTGCTAAAAAAAAAACGCTGTCATGACGGTGTCCTGATGACTCCACTCAGAGTTAAGGGCTCTCTTATTTTTCTTCTGTTTGAAGCAGTGGGGGAACCACACACTGCCAACGCGAGAAGTTAACCTCAGTGAACACAACAGCCAGTTGGTCAGAACAGGTCTTTAGTACACGTCTAGGTAACCAGTCCAATCCAGGTGCTTTCCATGGATTCACCCTCCTGAAGGCAGCCCACGTCTGCTTTAGTTACTAAGATCAAAGGATCATTGGGAAATGTGGGGTTTGTGATGGTTCCTCCATGTTCTGATGGGCAAAGCAAGCATAGAAGGCATTGAGTTCATTTGAAAGCGAAGCCCTGCTGTGTAACACATGGTTTGACTTAATTTTGTAGGAGGTGAAGCTATGCCAGTTGTTGAGCATCCTTTGCTGATTCAATCTCCACTTCCCCTGTGAGATGGCTTTCTGGAGATCATACCTGCACCTCTTGTAACTTTCTTGGCATCCAGACTTGAATGCCTCTCACTTGGCTGTTAAATCTGTTTATTAACAAGCTGTTTTAATAAAGCCCATTACAACCATGGTGAATTTATTCAGGTCACTGGATGAGTGCTTGAACACAGCCCAGTCCATTAACTCAAAGTAATCCTGTAATCATTCTTCTGCCTCCTGCTCGGGTTATATGCTAGTGATAATCAGGTGGGGTTTTCTTCAACAAGCCTGGTTGAAGTCGAACTATATTTGAAATGCGTCGAGATGAGCTGTTTCTTGTCTGCTGACAGCAGCATCATGTAGTGTCGCAAGTGCTTGATTATTGTTGGCTGCTGGTGGTAAATACACTGCAGTCAGGATTCCACATGAAGAAAGGATACACACAAATAATAAAAGGAAAAGATAAATGAATAGCCCAAGTAAATAAAATAACGATCTAGAAGAAGAAATGAAGACAAAAATAAGATAAGCAATGAGAAAATATGAAAGGAAAAAGCTCATTCACATGAAAGGGAATCTGATGTTTTAAAATTGACCTGCAAGTAGTAATAAGGAAATTAGAGAAAGGATGAGGCTAATTGGAGATAAGTCCATACATTGGAGCAGAGGCAATGCTGGAATATCAAATACTTACTTGGTGTTTACCAAAGAAAAGATTGCTACCAAATTCTCAGTAGAAAGGGACGCAATGGATATAACCCATGGGGTGCAAATTGATGAGAAGCAAGTACTAGAAGGTCAAGCTTTGCTTGAAGTGAACAGATCAATCTGTATGAGATCTGAGGAAGGCTGGGATGGAGATATCACAAGGGATTGTTGTATTCTTTTAATCCTACCTAGATACAAAAGAAATGCCAGTACACTGGCAAACATAACACCATTGCTCAAAAAAATAAGCATGCAACATCATGCCCAGCAATAAAAGACCAATCCATTAATTTTTTGGGGGGGATAGCATTTAGAAATAATTATCAGGAAAATCCTGAAAAGTTTGTGGAGAAATTAGGGGTTATAAAAGAAAGAGAGAAATTTGTTAAAGGCAAATAGGGTTCAAATAATTTGACTGAATGTTTTGATGAGACATCACAGATGGTTAATTATGGGAATGTGGTAAATGTCATTTACATGGACTTTCCAAAGAACTTTAAGCTAAATTCCTATCTAGTACTGAAAACAACAATTCTTTTTCCAATATATGTTACTGATATATGTAGATTCAGGTGTGTAGGGTAAATGCATGAATATGGAGCTGATGTAAAATTTGGAAGTGTGATAAAACAGTGAGAAGCATAGTAAAAGATTACATGAAGACATAAGTAGGTTGGGAGAATTGCAAACAAAATGAAATTTAATGGAGAAGTGTTAATTACACTTTGGAAGAAGGGAGAGGTGTGCAGCACAAGGACCTGGTACGTATATGTACATAAATCCTTTAAAGTGAGAAATATTGAGAAAGTGGTCAGAAAAAGGTATGGAATCCGGAGACTAAAAGTAGAAAGACAGAGTATAAAAGTAGTTAAGTTATGTAAACCTATATAAAATACTGGTTAAATCATAGCTGACATAATTGCTGGCGTCCATAAAGAGTTAGTACATTCACCCCGTGACTGTGTGAGTTTCCTCTAGGTGCTTCAGTTTCCTCTCACATTCCAAAATTGTACAGGTTAGTAGCTTAACTGGTCACATGGGTGTAATTGGGCAATGTGGGCTGGTTAGGCCAGAAGGGTCTATTACTATACTGTATTTCTAAATAACAATGGATATTAATGAATTAATCTGCAAAGTAGAAACATATAAAATAGGAGGATTAGGCCATTGTCCTTTCATGCATGTTCCACTAGTCAACACAATTAATCTAGTAACCTTTTCCACCTACTCACATACCCCTTGAGCTATTCAGCATTAAGAAAACTTATATGCCTTCTTGAAAAACAAGCAGTAGTAAATCAAGGCAACTGGACGTGCTGTGTTGTCGAGATGATGTTTCACCACTCATTCGAGAGGCTTTTCCAGTTCTAATCCATGGTGGACAGTTGAACTCTGGGAGTTGTTTAAAGATATAGCAATCACATGAGGGTTGTTAAGGGTTGTAGAGGTAATGAGAGAGTCATTAGTTTTATCTTTGCACGAATGGAGACGCTGGGTAGATATGTTAGGACTGCATTGTAAGTAACTGATAGGTGGTGTCGTCTCCACCCCCTCTGTTCAGGGATGTGTTTTCCAGTTTGACAAAGATGGCTTCTTTAACCCCTTTTTCAAACCACCTGCCTTCCATGTCCAAAAAGTACATCAAAGGAGTGTCCCTTGTTCTTTATGTGTAGATATACAGCAGAGTCTTGACCTGAGGTGTTAACCCTATGTTGGGCTAAAAAAAGGCATCCGTTAGTCTTGCGAGACCATGGATCTGCACCTGGGAAGTCTTCACTCTCCAGGGTGCAGGCCTGGGCAAGGTTGTATGGAAGACCGGCAGTTGCCCATGCTGCAGTCTCCCCTCTCCACGACACTGATGTTGTCCAAGGGAAGGGCATTAGGACCCATACAGCTTGGCACCAGTGTCGTCGCAGAGCAATGTGTGATTAAGTGCCTTGCTCAAAGACACAACACACTGCCTCGGCTGGGGCTCAAACTCACGACCTTCAGATCGCTAGTCGAATGCCTTAACCGCTTGGCCACATGCCCACACGTTGGGCTATCTGTTTGTAAAGTGGTTGTTTTGTCTCGCTGATATACAGATCTGTGCAGTTCTCACTGCATTGGATAGCATATACAATATTGCTCTGTTTATGTTTGGGTGGACAAGTTTCTGTCTGAATGTGTTTGTAGGTTTGAAAAACACAGGGATTTGGTGTTTGTTGAAAAATGCTTCGGAGTTTCTCTGAAACTCCAGTTACATATGGGATGACTGTTTTTTTTTTGTCTGCTTTGCTCCTTACCTCTGTCTGTTGGGCTAATGTTTTTTGTAACTGTCTTTTTGAAGGCCCAGTAAGGGTAGCCGCAAGCTTTCAAAGCTTCTCTCAAATACTTCATAGACATATTGCCTTCTTGAATACACTTAGTGTTACAGTGAATGAAAAGCTGGAATTAGAGTAAAGATCGAAAGAATCTTTAAAGAGTTCATGATGGATATGCATGGAAACAGGTAATTGAGGAAGAAAAGATAAAAGGAAGTTGTTCCAATGAGCACATAGTTCCAAAAACTGGAAAGTGAAGATTTTTAGGAAAAAAGAAATGTGCATAATACCCTTTCTTCTTAAAGTTGTAAAAACTAGGAATTTCTGCCTCTATGGGTGGTGGAAACAATGAGACAGTATCTACAAATGGGAATGAGATTAACACTAAATGAATAAAAACACAATTTGCATGAAATACTCAGCAGCAGGAAGAGACATAAGATTAACTTTCAGGTTGAAGACTCTTCAGCTGAACCAGGAAGGAGAAGAATGAAGCAATACACACAAAATGCTGGAGGAACCCAGCAGGCCAGGCAGCATCTATGTAAAAGAGTACAGTTGCTGTTTTGGGCTGGACAAGTCTGAGTTCCTCCAGCATTTTGTGTGTTTTGCTTGGATTTCCAGCATCTGCAGACATTCTCTTGTTTGTGAGGGAAAAAAATGAAGCTTGTTAAGACCATAAGACACTTGAGCAGAATTAGGCCACTCAGCCCATCATGTCTGCTATGCATTCCATCATGGCTGATTTATTATCCCTTCTCAACCCCATTCTCCTACCTTCTCCCTGTAACCTTTGACACTCTGACTAACCAAGAACCTATCAACCTCCGCTTTAAAAAATACTCAGTGACTTGGCCTCCAAAGAAATTCCTTCTCATTTTTGTTCTAAATGGATACCCTTCTATTCTGGGACTGTGCCCTCTGGGCCTAGACTCACTCACAAGAAACATCCTTTCCACATCCACTTTTTCTAGGCCCTTCAACATTTGATAGGTTTCAATGAGATTTCCACCCCCCCCCTTATAAACTCCAGTGAGTATAGGCCCAGAGCCATGAAACACTCATATGTTAACCCTTTCATTCCCAGAATTATTCTCATGAACTTCCTCTGGATCCTCTCCAATGCCAGCATATCTTTTCTTAGATGAGGGGCCCAATTGCACCCTCATAATACCTTATAAAAGCCTCAGCATCATATCCTTCCTCTTAAATTCTAGCCCTCTCGAAATGAATGCAAATCTTTCATCTGCCTTCCTTACCTGCAAGTTAACCTTTAAAGAATCCTGCACAAGAACTTCCAACTCTCTTTGCACCTCCTATTTCTGAATTTTCTGTACATATAGAAAATAGTCTATATCTTTACTTTTTCTACCAAAATACATGACCATACATTTCCTGAAACCAAATTCCAGTTGCCAGTTCTTTGCCCATTCTCTCAATCCATCCAAGTCCTTCTGCAGACTCCCTGCTTCCTCAGTATTACCTGTCCTTTACCTACCTTTGTATTGTCTGCAAACCTGGTCACATAAACATCAATTCCATCAACCAAATCATTAACATATAACATGAAAAGAAGCAGTCCCAACACCGACCCCTGTGGAACACCACTAGTCACTGGCAGCCAACCAGAATAGGCTCCCTTTATTCCCACTCCGCGCCCTGCCAGTCTGTCAATCTTCTATCTACGCTAGTATCTTTTCTGTAATACTATGCCTTCTAATCTTGTTAAGCAGCCTCATGTATGGCACCTTGTCAAAAGTGTTTTGAAAATCCAAGTAAACGGCATCCACTGATTCTCCTTTGTCTAGCTTATTTGATATTTCCTCAAAGAATTCCAACAGATTCGTCAGGCAAAATTTTCCCTGAAGGAAACCATGCTGACTTTGGTCTACTTTATCATGTGCCTCCATGTATCCAAAGACCTCATCATTAATAAAGGACACCAACATCTTCACAGCCACTGAAGTCAGGCTAACAGGCCTATAATTTCCTTTCTTCTACCTCCCTCACCTCTTAAAGAGTGGAGAGACATTTGCAATTTCCCAGACCTCCAGAACCATTCTTGATCATTACAAATGCCATCACAATCTCTTCATCTACCTCTTTCAGAACCCTGGAGTGTAGTCCATCTGGTCCAGGTGACTTGCCTACCTTCAAACCTTTCAGCTTCCCAAGCACCTTCTTATTAATAGCAACTACACTCACTTCTGCCCCCTGAGACTTAGATTTCTGGCATACTGCTAGTCTTCCACAGTGAAGACTGACACAAAATACTTATGATCGTCTGCCATTTCATTGGCCCCTTTTACTATCTCTTCAGCGTCATTTTCCAACGTTCCAATATCCACTCATGCCTCTCTTTCACTCTGTATATATCCAAAAATATTTTGGTATCCTCTTTAATATTATTGGCTAGTTTATTTTCATATTTCATGTTTTCTCTCCTTATGGTTTTTTTTAGTTGCTCTCTGTTGGTTTTTAAAACCATCCCATCCTCTAACTTCCCACTAATTTCTGTTCTATTAAATGGTCTCTCTTTTGCTTACAGGCTATCTTTGACCTCCTTTGTCAGTCTCGGTCGCCTCATCCTCGCTTTAGAATGCCTCTTCCTTAGGATGGGTCTGTCCTGTACCTTCTGAATTATCCCCAGAAACCCCAACCATTGTTGTTCTGCTGTCAACCCTGCTCATGTCCCTTCCAATCAACGCTGGCCAGCTCCTCTCTCATGCCTCTGCAATTCTCTTTACTCTCCTGTAATACTGATACATCTGACCTTATCTTCTCCTTCTAAAACTGCAGGTGAATTTGATCATATTATGATCACTGACTCCTAAGAGTTCCTATACTATATCCTCCCCCAACAAATCAGATTCTTTTACACAACACCTAACCCAGAACTGCCTTTCCCTAGTGGGTGCAACCACAAGCTGCTCTAAAAGCTATCTCGTAGACATCCTACAAGTTTCCTCTCCTGGGATCCAGCACCAACCTGATTTTCCCAATCTACCTACATATTGAAATCCTCCATGACCTTTTCTCTTTCCTGTTAAAATATATCGCACATCCTGGCTACCGTTTGGGGGCCTGCATGTAACTCCAATCAGGGTCTCTTTACCCTTCCAGTTTCTTAACTCTATTCACAAGCATGCTACATCTTCTGATCCTACAGTCTTTCTAAGGATTTGGTCTCATTTTTTTTTTACCAGTAGAGTCAGCCCACCCCCTCTACCTATCTTCCTTTCCTTTCGATACAAGGTGTATTCTTGGATGTTAAGCTCCCAACTATGATTTTCTTTCAGCCACGACTTGGTGATGCCCACAATGTCATACATGCCAATCTCTAACTGCACTACAAGAATATTTTCCTTATTCCACATAATGCGTGATTCAAACAAAACCACCTTCAGCCCTGAATTCATCGTCCTTTTCAATTTTGCCCCCATGTTACACTTCAACTCACCCCACTGACTGCAATTTTGCCTTCTTATCTACCTGTTCTTCCTCGCAGTTTCACTACACACTGCATTGACTTGTATACCAACTGCCCATCCTCAGCCCTATCACTTAGGTTCCCATCCCCCTGCCAACTTAGTTAAAATCCTCCTTGATAGCTCTAGCAAACCTACCCACAAGTATATTGGTCTCCTTTAGGTTCAGGTATCACTTTTCCTTCTGTACAGTTCATACTTTCCCTAGAAGAGTTCCCAATGATCCAGAAATCTGAACCCACCCACTGTATCACTTCCTTAGCCACTCATTCATCTGTACTATCATCCTCTTCTTGTGCTAACTAGCATATGGTACCGACAGTAATCCAGAGATTACTATCTTGGAGGTCCAGCTCCTTAGCCTCTTCCCTAACTCCTTATACTCGTAATGCAGGACCTCTTTCCCCTTTGTACTTATATCATTAGTGACAATTGCGCCATGACCTCTGGCTGCTCACCCTCCCTCTTGAAAATCTTTTGCAGCCACTCTGATACATCCAGGACCCTAGCACGTGGGAGGCAACACACCATCCTGCCTAAACACAAAATGCAGGAGGAACTGAGCAGCATCTGTGGAAGAGTAGAGTCGACGTTTTGGGCCGAAAGCCTTTGGCAAGGACTGGAGAAAAGAAGCTGAGGAGTAGATTTAAAAGGAGGGGGGAGGGGAGAGAGAAACACCAAGTGATAGGTGAAACCTGGAGGGGGGGGGATGAAGTAAAAAACTGGCAAATTGATTAGTGGAAGAGACAGAAGCTAGGGAAGAGAGAAAAGGGGTGAGGGGAGCACCAGAGGGAGGTGATGGACAGGCAAGGAGATAAGGTGAGGGAGGGAAAGGGAATGGGAAATGGTGAAGGGTTGGGGGGCATTACTAGAAGTTTGAGAAATCAGTGTTCATGCCATCAGATTGGAGGCTACCCAAACAGAATCATCCATGGGCTCCTCCACTGTTGAAATGGGGCCACGCTTAAGTTGAAGGACCAACACCTTATATTCCGTTTGGGTAGCCTCCAACCTAATGACATGAGCATCAATGTCACTTAGAAGACACTTTAAAGATGTGGAAGAAGGTCTTGTGGTTGGATGAAAGTAAAGTGGAACATTTTGGCCTCATTCAGTCAGGTAACACCATCCCTATTGTAAGACATGCTGGAGATAGCATTTTGCTATGGGAATGCTTTTCAGCAGCAGGTACTGGAAATCTAGTCAGGATTAAAAGGAAGATGAATGCTGTAAACACAGAGAGATCCTGGATAGAAAAACTGCTAGCCACTGCCAGAAAGCTTAAACTTGGGAGGAAGTTAATCTTTCAGCAGAACAATAACACAAAGAACACTATCAGAGCAACCATGGAGTGGCTTCAAATGAAGAAAATTGATGTCCTTGAGTGGCCCAGCCAGAGTCCTGACCTTAATCCAATCAAACATCTCTGGTGAGACCTCAAGATTGCTATGCACTGTCATTCTCCAACTAAACTGGCATAGCTTAAGCAATTTTGTAAGGGGGAATAGGCAAATCTTGCTCTATCACATTGTTTTAGAGACTTATCTAAAAAGACTACTAGCTGTAATAGCTGCGAGATGAGGTCCAACTAAGTACTGAGCAAAGGGGAATGAATACTTTTGTACAGCTGACATATCAATTTTTGAATTTTTAGTGTTTTATGCTTTACAGTTTTCCCTGTTTTTGGCTCTGTAAAAAAATGGAGTATGTGATTCACAATTAAAAATTCTCAGTTAAATTGATAAAAGTCCCTTTTAATACACATTTTTGTGAACAAAGGGATGGGGGCTGAATAGTTTTACAAGGGACTGTAAATCATAACAAACCAAAAGATTTTCTAAAAAAAATCTGTTTACTTCTGACTCTCTCTTCAATGCAATAACCAGTGTTCAATCCACATTAATACCTATTTTGTGCCCCAGCCTTTTATGTGGCACTTTGTCAAACACCTTCCAAAAATCCTAATCCTTTACATCTACAAATTGCCCTCTGCCTCTTACATCCTCAAAGAACTTGAGTAATTTTTTTCAAACCTGATTTATCTTCCATAAAACAATATTAACTCGGGTTGATTACATTAAGCTTCTCCAAAGGACTAGCTATTTCTTCCTAGACGCCAGCATCTTGCCAATAACTGATGCCAAGTTAACAGGCCCATAGTTACTCAATTTTTTGTCTTTCTTCTTTCTTGAACAGTTTTCCAATCTATTGACATTGAACTCTGAGTTTTCAGAAAGCACAATCCATAATCTCTGTCACTATTTTTTTAAAACATTTAGTTGCAGTGAATCAGGACTTGGCAGCTTGCCTGCCTTTAATATTTCCAGAACCTTGTTCTTGTTACAACAGTTTTCCACATTGTTTGAAACTGTCCCAGAGTTCTTTGGGATATTTAATTTTATGATTCCATTTTCCAGAGAAAGGCTTTATCTTCCAAACTGATGAGGCCTTTTATTCCTATTAAAATGTCTGAGGAAATATTAAAAATAAAAATGTGTACATGCCACTTTATACACTAACCTTTTGCAGCTTTTTATCATGTAATTCATCCAGTCGATATCTGGAAAATCACAAAGAAACAATAAAATTATTTGCTGTTAGACAACATTCAACAATACAGATTTCCTACTGTTGTGGCCAGTGTGATCTAACCAATGACAGGCAACACATAAAGGCCAAGTCTGATTAATAAACCATTATGTTTTTTTTGAGGAAGCTACTATGCAAGTAAGCAAAGAAAATGGAATTACAAGTGTCATCTAAGTGGACTTCCAAAAGACATACATAAGAAAATGGTGACAAAAAATTAGAGTACAGTACAGAAAATGGAAGTCAATGCTGCAACATGCATAAATAATTCGAAAGACCAAGAACAGGGAAATCATATTGGATGTCTTCTCAATTGATAAGATGTGAAATCTGTCGTTCCTCAGGTCTCAGATTTTCATTTTATGTGTTTATAGGTCTCCAATCAGAGTGAAGGAGATTGGGTCATATATTTGCCAATTAAGCCTGTTCACTAGATGTAGGTGAACATCCAATCGTTGACTGAGAAAGTATTATCAATGGATATTCAGTCAGAACAGTACAAAGTGTAAATTTACCAATCTTCTACTGGAGTGATAGCACACAAAAACATATAAAACAGAGAAAAGGGAGCAGCAATAAGCCAATCAAGCCCTTGAGCTAACTTCAACATTCAATAAGAGCACCATTAATCCAGTCCTAACTTAACCACAACTATTGTGCTCAGCCCATTTCCGTTGATTAATTTGTAATTCAAATGTTTGTCAATTCCATCATAATTGTATTTCATAACCAAACCAACAATTCTTTGGGGAAGGGATGATATTCCAAAAATTCATGATCGTATCAGAGAACAATTTCCTCATCCCTGTCTTAAATGGTTGGCCTCTGATTCTGTCCCTGAGTTCTTTTCCCACTACTGGGAATAAAGTTACCCAAGATCTACTATGTTAATCTCGATTGGTAAGATTAACAAAATCACCTCTCATTTTTCTCAAGACCAGTAAGTATAGACACAACATGTTCATCTTCACATCCATTACCCTGGTGAAGCTTTTCTGGACAACCACCAGCCCAAGTGTATCACTATTTGCACTGGCTGAGTACTAAAGCCTGTGCTGATCAACTGGCTGGAGTATTCACTGATATCTTCAAAGTCTTTGCTTCAATTATTCCAATGTCTAAGAAAAATGTGGTTACCTGCCTCAATGACTATCATCCAATAGCACTTAAAGCCACTGTGAAGAGTCAACTCATGAGAAACAACTTGGATCCATTCCAATTTGCCTACCATCACAACAGGTCATCAGTAGCTGCCATTTCATTGGTTCTTCAGTCAACACTGGAACATCTGGACAGTGAAGATGACTAAAGTTCAGCAGTCAATGCTACCATCCTCTAAAAACTAATCAATAAGTTTCAAGACCTTGGGTCAATACCTCCTTGTGCAATTGGATCCTCGAATTCTTCATTTGCAGATGCCAGTCAGTTTCAATTGGCAAAAGCGTCTCCATCAGTACAAGTGCAACACACGGCTGTGTGCTTAGCCCCTTGCTCTACTCACTTTATACTCATGACCATAAGACTAAGAACAGCTCCAAAGCCAGATTTAAGTTCACTGATAATACCATTGTTGTTGACTGAATCAAAGGTGGTGACAAATCAGCACACAAGAAGGAGATTGATAATCTGAGTCCTGCCAATACAACCCCTCACTCAATAGCAAGATCAAGAAGCTGATTATTGACTTCAAGAGAAGGAAACTAGAAGTCCATGAGCCAGTCCTCATTGGAAATTAGAGGAGGAGCGGGTTAGCAACTTTAAATTTTTCGGTGTTATAACTTAGAATGATCTGTCCTGGATCAGGCATGCAATTGCCATTATGAAGAGCATGGCAGTGCTTCGACTTTCTCAGGAGTTTGCGAAAATTCAGCATGTCATCTAAAACTTTGACAAAACTTCTTTAGGTGTGTGGTGATGCATTACCATGACTGGTTGCATCACAGCCTGGTAAGGAAGCACCAATGCCCTTCAACAGAAAATCCTACAAGTAGTCAATATGGCCTAGGACATCACAGGTAAAGGCCTCCCCCCCCCACTGAGCACTCTCACGGGAAAGTACCGTTCATCATCAAGGACCCCCACCATCCAGGCTATGCTCTCTTCTCACTGCTGCCATTAGGAAAAAGGTACAAGAGTCCTAAGATCCATGTCACCAGGTTCAGGAACAATTATTAGCCTTCAATCATCAGGCTCTATAACCAGCGGGATGACTTCACTCAACTTCATTTACCCCATCACTTAACTTTTCCCATGACCTATGGACTTATTTTAGGGTCTCTTCATTTCATGTTGTTAATATTTATTGCTTGTTTATTTTTTATTATTTCTTTATTTTGTTTTAGTATTTGCACAACTTGTTCTCTTTTGCACATTGGTTGTTTGTCCATCCTATGGGGTGTGGTTTTCTTGGCTTCTATTGTGTTTCTTGTATTTGCTGTGAATGTCCACAAGAAAATACATCTCATGGTTGTATATGATGGCATATGTGTACTCCTGTAATAAATTTACTTTGATCTTTGTACTTAAGTACTAAGACCAAAAGTGGAAGCAGCACTCCAAGTGCAGTCTCAACAGTATTAGTAAAGCAAGATCATAATTTTCTTTTCATTCTCCACTGTTAAGAGTGAGTTTTTGGGTAGATGATTCATTTACACTTAAATGACTCTGCCACCAGTCTTCTGTTTGACAAAGAACTGTGGATTGAGTTCACAACAATGCATTTCCTAAAAGCTGTGAATATCGGGATACCAGCCAGACGCTGCGGATGGAAGGGTGAAGTTTACAGGTAGTTTTGAAGACAGTATTATCTATACTTCAGATATGAATTGTCTTCTATGTTAGCACGTAAAATGCCAAATAAATGTATTGTGGATTTAACCTGCATTCCTAAAGGCTGTGGATACCAACCCAGACATGTTGGCATCGGAAGGAAAGGATGAAGTCAGAAGGTGTGATGTTTTGTATGTAGCTCCAAAAGGAAGCATTGTCTATAACCTTTTGAGTAGCGATTGCCTCTGTGTTTAGCATATAAATATCGAGCCCACATTGGGCTAGCAGACCTTTCTACCGAAAGCGTCTCCGTCCGTATGATGCCTGCTGTACCTTGTTGTGTCGAATAAAGAAGCTGCTTTGTATCTACCAGTAACTCTGTCTCTCCGGTGATTTCATCCACGCTACAACATCCACAAACCTTGCACATCGTCAACACTCCAAAGGGTTTCCGAATTACTTTCCAGTATGCTAACATTATATATTTCATGCTCATAGGTTTAAAGTAAATCTGATTATTGCAGCGGTCCCACATAACAAGCTTTGTTTATAATTAATTAGCTGCTACCCCAATTACATAATTCATGAAGATATTTGCACTGACTTTCTTTTCTTGAAAAATATTTTAAAACTTTTTGGGTAAATTTGCATAAAGTATGATTTCTGTAAACCAGATCTGTACCCTGTAAGCCACTGTGATGCTAATGGATTAAACATGGATGCTCTGGCCCATTCACATCACCCAGTTACAATGCTTATTTTAATGTTAATATAGCTATGTCCCACAGAAGAAGTTCTCAAATGGCAGGGGCGGCTGACAAAGGAATTTAAGGACTGCATAAAAGCTAAGGAGAGGGCATTATAAGGTAGCAAGAGTGAGGGGGAAGTTGGATGATTGGGAAGCTTTTAAAATCCAACAAAAGGCAACTAAAAAGCTATAAGAATGAAAAAGATAAAATATGAAGGCAGACTAGCCAATAATATAAAGCAGGATACCAAAAGCTTTTTCAGTTATATTAAGAGTAAAAGGAAGGTGAGAGTTGAAATTGGACCACTGGAATATGATGCTGGTGAGTTAGTAATGGGGGGGACAAAGAAATAGCAGATGAACTTGATGGATACTTTGCATCTGTCTTCATTGTGGAAGACACTAGCAGTATGCCAGTGGCCCGTAAGTGTCAGGGAGCAGGAGTGAGTGCAATTGTAATTACAAAGGAAAAAGTGCCAGGCAAACTCAAAGGTTTTAGGGTGGGTAAGTCCCCTGTACCAGATGGATTACATCCCAGAGTCCTGAGAGAGGTTGCTGATGAGACAACAGATGCATTGGTCATGATCTTTCAAGAATAACTTGATTTTGGCATGGACCTGGAGACCTGAAAGAGTGCAAATATCACTCCACTCTAAGAAAGGGGGAAGGCAAAATAAAAGAAATTATAGGCCAGTTAGACTAACCTCAGTGGTTGGGAAAGTGTTGGACTCCATTTTTAAGAATGAGGTTTCAAAGTACTTGGAGTCTAATGATAAAATAAGTGAAAGTCAGCATGGTTTCTGTAAAAGGACATCTTGCCTGACAAACCTGTGAGAGTTCTTCGAGGAAGTAACAAGTAGGGTGGACAAAGGAGAGGTAGCGGATGTCATTTACTTGGATTTTCAGAAGGTGTTTTACAAGGTGCCACACATGAAGCTGCTTAACAAGATAAAATCCTATGGGGTTACAGGAAAGATACTGGCACGTATAGTGGAATGGCTGACAGGCAGGAGGCAGTGAGTGGGAATAAAAGGTTGGCTGCCAATGACTAATTGTGTTCCTCAGGGGTCAGTATTGGGACCACAACTTTTCACATTGTTTGTCAGTGATTTAGATAATCAAATTGATGGCTTTGTGGCAAAGTTTGTGAATGATATGAAGATAGGTGGAGGGGTACATAGTGCAGGGGAAGCAACGTGATAACAGCAGGACTTAGACAAATTGGAAGGAAGGGCAAAAAGTGGCAGATGGGGTACAGTATTGGGAAATGTATGATAATGCATTTTGGTAAAAGGAACAACAGTGTGGACTATTATCTAAATGGAGAGAAGGTTCAATCATCAGAGGTGCAAAGGGACTTAGGAATCCTCATGCAAGACTCCCAGAGGTTAAATTACAGGTTGAGTGTGGTAAAGAAACCAAATGCAATGTTGGCATTAATTTCAAGGGGAATAGAATATAAAAGCAAGGAAATAATACTGAGCCTTTATAAGATACTAGTCAGTCTGCACTTGGAGTACTGTCAGCAGTTTTGGGCCCCATATCTCAGAAAGGATGTGTTGTCATTGGAGAGAGTCCACAGAAGGTTCACGAGGATGATTCCAAGAATGAAGGGGTAAACATAGAGGAGTGTTTGACAGCTTGGGTAGTTATTTTACAGCATATTAGTGCCATGGTAGTGAGAGGCACACAAGGAGAGGATTGTAAAGGTCTTGAAGCACTTTGCTACAAAATCACTTTAATTACAGACTGAAGCAATTAAACTCATCTATAACTGCAAATATCAGCGGATTTACATTTGCACTATTCTAAATTGTGCTAGGTCCAGGAAAGTAGCTAGAATATAGAACATCGAACAGTACAGCCTTTTGGCCCACAATGTTGTACCAAATCAAGTAAATTGGTAATCAAACGGCTAACTAAACTAATCCATTATGCCTGCACAATGTCCATAACCTTCCATTTTCCTCATATTCAAGTACCTATCTAAGCATCTCTTAAAAGTCTCTAATGTTTCTGCTTCTACCACCACCCCAGGCAGCACATTCCAGGCACCCACCACTCTGTAAAAAACTTGCCCCTCACATCTCCTTTGAAATAATACCTCTCTCCTTAAATGCATATCCTTCGGTATTAGACATTTCAATCCTTGGAAAAAGATAATGTCCACTCTATCTATGCCTCTCATCATCCTACAAACCTCTATCAGATCTCTCTTCAGCCTCCACCACTCCAGAGAAAGCAACGCAAGTTTATCCAATCTGTCAAGTACATGTCCTCTATTAAAGAGTAAACTTCTCCATGCTCTCCAATGCCTCAACATCCCTTCTGTAATGGCGCTAACAGAACCGCAAGGGTTTATACTTTCAAAACATTAATCTAATTCAAGGGAAGAAAGGAGAGTCCGAAATACAGGCGTTTATCTTTAAGCAAGCTGTACACATAGTGTGGCCAAGTGGTTAAGGCGTTCGTCTAGTGATCTGAAGGTCGCTAGTTTGAGCCTTGGCTGAGGTAGGGTGTTGTGTCCGTGAGCAAGGCACTTAACCACACATTGCTCTGCGATTACACCGGTGCCAAGCTGTATGGGTCCTAATGCCCTTCCCTTGGACAACACTGGTGGCGTGGAGAGAGTAGACTTGCAGCATGGGCAACTGCCAGTCTTCCATACAACCTTGCCCAGGCCTGCGCCCTGGAAACCTCTCAAGGCACAAATCCTGTTCTCACGAGACTAACGGATGCCTATTACACATATCATAGGGTAGCATGATGATGTATGCAATACACGTATTTATACATATACCCTGTAATTAATTATTAAAACAAAGAGGAATGCTTAATCAAAAACATATATACATATATATACATTTGTATATACACACATACTGTATGCACACACACCCCTATTGTGCACACACAAAATTATTTAAACATTACATTACTCTGCTTAGCTATAAACTCCAACACCATGTAGAATGTATCTTAAGTATATACACAGTATATTAGATCTCTAATCAAGTTGCAGTTGTCTCAACTAGTCACGCCCCATGATGCTGGTCCTTTTTTTAAAACCACATACAAGCTCAATTTGGCTTGTTGGTTTTTTAAAAACATTTTTTAATATACAGTACTTCTGTTTTTGCACATTTTTAATAATCTATTCGACATATGTAATTGACTTATTTATTATGTTTTATTTTTTTCTCTCTCTGCTAGGTTATGTATTGCATTGAACTGCTGCTGCTAAATTAACAAATTTCATGCCACATGCCAGTGACAATAAACCTGATTCTGATGTTTCACTGCTACGAATTTCATTCCCACCGAAGCTACCTGTTCTTCAGCACAAGTTCTTAGCTGGATATCTGCAGGCTTCAGTTTAGTATCATTGAAAAGCCTTCCAAACTCATATTGTGGAATGACTGAAATAGCTGAACCAGTGTCCAATTCCATTTTAATTAATTTGCTGTTCACTTCTAGCATAAGCCATAGTTCTTTTCTGTTGTTAATTTTCACAGTGAAAATCTCAAGGCTACATAATTCTGCATCACCCTCATCATTATCAGATTTTTTATCAACAACATGCAGATTGAAACTTCTCCATGACATTTTGCCTTTTTCTCTTTCCTGAGCAATCTATTTATGTCTACCTGACGTGCTCTTTGTATGTCCTACTTTGTTGCATTTTCTGCAAGTTTCACCTTTACGTCAGTATTTGTTTGGTGAGCCCCTGCCATAATTGTAACACAATTTGTTCAGCCAGGCAGGTTTCTGTTTAGACAATGCAATTTTCTTCATGCTCACTTTCATTCCTGACTGCAACTCAAATGAGTCACTGTCTGCAGTTTCTATTGAAATAATGATTTCCACTGCTTGTTTGAATATAAGCTGTGTTTCAGTTAGGAGCTGCTTTTGAATGCTTTATTTTAAGATTCCACAACCTAAACAATCTCTTAGTGTATCATTAAGCCCATTTCCAAACTGACAATGCTCTGACAATCTCTTCATTTCAGCTACATAAAATGAAATGGACACCCCTTCCTTTTAATTCTGTTTCTGAAACCTAAAGCGTTCTGCAATCAACAATGGCTTTAGTTCTAAATATTCCTGCATCACTTTTGCAATAGTAGCAAGGCTCACTTCTGATGGTTTGGTTAGAGTACTCAAACTTTGAAGCAAACTGTATGCCTTTAAACCTAATATACTTACCTAAATTGGCACTTGCTTCTCATTTGTTATTTCATTTGGTTCAAAATACTGTTCCAATAGTTCAATGTACATGAGCCAATTACCTATTATGTAATCAGACTCATCAACCTTTCTGACATAGCCAGCCATTTCCGACTTTTTAATGATTGTTATCACCAAGTGCTCAGTTTATGAACCCTAAATTGTTCAGTTTATGGCCTTTTGAAAGAAAAACTCGATCGTGTCTTTCCTTCCAAAGACCATCTTTCCACATGCTGCAGTATTAATTTTAAATTTGACTTTCACAGGTTTTATTTTATTTTGAACATCTTGCTCACTTTAACAGGCTGGTAGCCGTGTCAGGTTCGTTTTAAAATTATCTTGTCATCAATGTTATGTTTGGTAACTTCAGAACATTAAACTGATTCAAAGGAAGACAGGAATGTCCAAAATATGGTTTTAACTTCATCCTTACTCTAAGTGAGGTGCACACGTATCACAAGGTAGCATAATGATGTATGTAATTTACGTTTTATGCATAAAACTAGCAATTAATTAAACATACAGGAATGCTTAACCAAAATAAATATTTTTATATGTATATGTGCACACACACATACAATTACTCAAAAATTACTGAAACATACAAGAACTGTATGCTAGTTTTAAGTGGGTTAAACTGGTTATGCTATTATTCTCAAAGCAAGTGCAAAAAAATTGCGAAAAGTTAGTTTTATTAAAATATCTGTGACTGTCAGTGTAATAATAGAACTATAAGGTAACAGAACACCTCACCCAAAGAAAAAGTTTAACTATAGCTTTCCAGGCAGCATCTGTAGGAAGAGGTGCAGTCGACGTTTCAGGCCGAGACCCTTCGTCAGGTCCTGACGAAGGGTCTCGGCCTGAAACGTCGACTGCACCTCTTCCTACAGATGCTGCCTGGCCTGCTGCGTTCACCAGCAACTTTGATGTGTGTTGCTTGAATTTCCAGCATCTGCAGAATTCCTGTTGTTAACTATAGCTTTGTTCAAATTCACAAGAACTTTCACAGCATTGAGGCAGCTCTACAGAGAAGTCAACTCATCTCTTTCATGTCTGCACATTACACTGGAATGAGAAATCTGCGACAAGCTTAAGTGCAAAGGTCAGTGTAATTCACCTCCTCTAGGATCAGAATCAGGTTTAATATCAGCAGCATATGTCGTGAAATTTATTAACTTTGAGGCAGCGGTACGACGCAATACATGTTAATACAGAGAAAAAAACTGAATTACAGTAAATATATGCATATTAAAATTAAGTAGTATAAAAATGGGAAATATAAAAAGTAATGAGGTAATGTTCATGGGTTCAATGTCCATTCAGAAATCCAAATGCAGAGTGGAAGAAGCCGTTCCTGATCATTGAGTGCATCTGCATTAGGATTCTGCATGTCCTTCCCGATGGTAGCAATGAGAAGAGGGCATGTCCTGGATGGTAGGGTCTCTCAATGAGACGCTGCCTTTCTGAAACATCACTCCTTGAAGATGTCCTGGATATCTCTCTGCAGCTTACTTCAATCCTGTGCAATAGTGACTCCCCCCACAAACCAGATGGTGATGCAGCCAGTTAGAATGCTCTCCAAGGTACATCTGCAGAGAATTGCGAGTATTTTAAGTAACAAACCAAATCCCCTCAGACTCCTAATGAAATATAGCTGTTGTCTTCCCTTTTTTATAGCTGCATCAATATGTTGGATCAAAATTAGGTCCTCAGAGATATTGACACCCAGTTACTTGAAATTGCTTACTCTCTCTACTTCTGATCTCGCTATGAGGACTGGTATGTGTCCCCTCGTCTTATCCTTTCTGAAGTCCACAATCAGTTTTCTGGTCTTACGGACGTTCAGTGCAAGGTTGTTGCTGTGACACCACTCAACTAGCTGGTATATCTCACTCCTGTACACCCTCTCGTCACCCTCTGAGATTCTGTCAACAAAAGTTGAAGTGTCAGCAAATTTATAGATGGCAGGTGAGCTGTGCCTAGCTACACAGTCATGGGTGTAGACAGAGTAGAGCAGTGGGCTAAGCACACGTTCCTGAGGTGTTCCCATGTTGATTGTCAGCAAGGTGGAAATATTACTTCCAATCCGCGCAAATAGTGGTCTTCTAGTTAGGACATCAAGGATCCAGTTGCAGAAGGAGGTTCAGTGGCCCGGGTTCTGGAGCTTTTCAATCAGAACTGTAAGACTGATGTTATTAAATGCTGACCTGTAGTCAATAAACAGCATCCTGACATTGGCTTTTGTATTATCCATCTGATTCAAGGCTGCATTCACTGAAATTTCTCACAAGTAAAATGGACGACACTTGATTGCAAGGTGTTCTAGGTCTGGTGAACAGGACAGGGACAGCACAGCCATGATTGTACACCATGGGGAGTTGATCATGAAGCATACTCCTCTCCTCCCCTACCTTTGAAAGACTCAGCAGTCCTACCGAGGTGGTGTACTGTAAACGGTCAATATGAATTGCCGCATCCGGAATGGAAGGGGTTAACCAAGATTCCGTGAAACAAAAGATGCAAGAGGTCTGAATGTCCCTCTGATATCGAACCATAGCTCTGAGATCTTCAATTTTATTCACCAGAGATTGTACATTTTAAAGCAAGATGGTTGGTATTGAGAGTCAAACGCCGTATTTTCTTAAACAAACTTTTAGTCCAGCTTGCCATCCTTCTGGCATCTTAAAGGGGAAGCATCCCAGCAACCGGAGTCTGGTCTAGTTTTATTCTAGATTGTTTAATCGCATTAAAACAACATCCACAAGACTCAGAATTCAACTCAGCTGAGCAGAAAGGATGCATTTCTCACTCAACTCTTTAGCTTTCTATCCACACTGGCTGGCCTAAGTAGTGCAACCCCTTTCACTTGGAGTCATTGACCTCAAGTGTAAAGCTAAGTGCAGGTAAGTAGTTTATTTATTTTATGTTAGGTCCATTAATAATAACCCCAGAAAATTCTTTGGTGTGAAGGGTCAACTTGGCTGTGCCTCCACTTTAGAACAGGAAGCAGTGGGTGAACAAGGTCATTGGCTATATAATCCAGAAGAACACATCCATTCTAAAATGCTCCTAGCTACCTGACCAACGTCTGACAGCTGGTGAGCCTTTGGGGTTTGCTATACACCTACCTGTGCTGTGCAAGGCCTCAATAATCAGCTGACAGCCAGCCTCCCAATTAAAAATTGAGATCGATATACCACACCGGAGGAAACAATGTGGTGTAGCATTAATATTTTAACCCATAATTATAATCAAAATGAACAACAGATATCAAATTAAACCCACAGCAGCAATCAGCATTGATTTGTATTAACAATAGTCCAAAACCTCAGGTAATAACAAACTGTCTACAGTGACCACTGGTTTACAAACAATAACACTCCACTTCCAGATCTACCAAAGCTTGAAGCTATTGCAAACTTAAGTGACAAGGTCCTCCTGTGTAGTGTTGGGGCCACATGTAATATAAATGTCACCTGGATGAAGGAACTGATGGCATTGTGGCCAAGTTTGCAAAAGATACCAAGACAGGTGGAGGGACAGATAGTAGTGTTGCAGAGGCAGGGAACCTGCTTAAGGTCTTGGACGGGTTGGGAAAATGGGCAAAGAAATGGATGATGGAAGACAATATGAGGAAATGCAACATCATACATTTTTGGTGAAAGAATAAAGGTGTAGACCATTTTCTAAATTTGGAGAGAATACAGAAATTGGAGGTGCAAAGAGGACATGGGAATCCTACTGCAGGATTCCCTTAAGGTTAACCTTTACGTTGAGTTGGTAGTAAAGAAAGCAAATGCAATGTTAGCATTCATTTCTAAAGGAGTAAAACATACAAACAAGGTTGTACCGCTGAGGCTTTATAAAGCTTTAATCAGACCACATTTGGAATACTGTGAGCAATTTTGGGCCCTATATGTAAGGAAAGATGTTCTGTGCCTGGAGGGAGACCATAATCCCAGGAATGGAAGGACCGATATGTCAAGACATTTTCACATTTCTGGGCCTGTACTTGTGTGAGTTCAGAAGGATGAAGTGGAGCACACATTGAAACCTACTGAATACTGAATGGCATGCAGTGAACATGGAGAGGATGCTTACATCAGTAGGATAATCTAGGATCCATTGGCACAGCCTAGGAACAAAGAGATACCTAATAAAAGGATCTAATGCTTTCCTGGCATATATGACGAATAAACTCTTCTTAGGCTTCCAGCCAGGTACAGATATTAATTTAACCAACATTTTGATGGCAAACCTGCCATCTTCATCAGTGATGAATCCTGGGCATGTCTAGTTAGGTGGTATTTATACCCCCGTCACCCGTCCGTCCTGATTGGTTTCCACTGCCCCACCTTGTTTACAATCAATCGAATTCCAGTTCTTACTTAGAGCCAGACCTTCAGCTTTGTTAAAATTATTTTCCTCTGGTTTTATTTTAATGGCTTTCTTCATCAGGTGGTCCCAAAAGTCAAAGTCAATCCTGGGCCCATTGTGAATGCAATGTACTGCTACCGCCAATTTCTCCAGGTAACCCAAACAGATACACCTTCTGTGCTTCTTGATGCGGGTTTTTGCTGTACCAATATACGCTGCTCCACATTCACAGGGAATCCTGAGGCTTACATAAGTGGTAAGGAAATTATTGGGGAAGGTTCTTTGAGAGAAGATCTAATTCCATTGGGAAAATCATAGACTTGTTAGGGATAGTCAGCATGGCTTTGTATAGGAGAGGTCATGTTTTACAAAATTGATTGATTTTATTGAGGAATGACACAGATGATTGGTGAAGGCACAACAATGAAAGTTGTACACGTGGACTTTAAAAAAATCTTTCAACAAGGTCTCTTACAGTAGACTGATTAAAGCATTCAGGATCCATGGAGATTTTCTAAATTGAATTCAAAATTGGCTTGGTCAGTTTTGGAAAACTGTATGCAGTTCTGGTTTTTGCATTACAGGAAGTAGAGGCTTTGGATAGAATGTGGGAAATATAAATCAAGATATTTCCTTGATTAGATAGTATTAGCTGCAAGGAGAGATTGGACAAACTTGGATAGTTTTCTTGGTGAGTCCAAAGGCTGAGGAGCAACCTCACACAAATATACAAAATTATGAGGCAGGGACAGGGTAGATTGTCAGAGTCTTTCTCCCAGGGTGGAAATTTCAAATACTAGAGGGCACATCTTAAAAGGTGAGAGGTGGAAAGTTTGAAGATGATTAATGAGACAAGCTTTGTTTACACACAGAAAGTAACAGCTGCCTGGAGTACGTTGCCAGGGCAAATGGTGGAAATAAATACAATAGTAATGGTCAAGAGCCATTTTAGATAGGTAATGACAATCAGGGAAGGGAATGGGGGGGGATATAAACAATAAATTTGCATATGAGATTGATTTGTCATCTTGAATTCCACTGATATCATAGGTTGAAGGTGCCTGTACTGTAATTTTCACTGTTCTATGTTCTGTTCAATGAAATACATATGTATGTGCCAAGTCAAATTACTTACACATTCAAATTCCTTACCTAGTCGAAAGAGGTACTTCTTTATTCAAGTATTTTTCTTTTGTCTCATTTGCATATTTTGCAGCAATTACACTGATCATTGTTTCAGTAACTGTGTTTTCTTTAACGTCACATTCCCTCTGCAGAAGTACAGAATCCTTGTTAATAAGTTATTAATAAATTAATATTAAGAGCTGCAAGAAAATATGTATAATATTTCAAACAAAATGATACTGCATACAACTGCATAGAAATTACATTTCATCCATTTCTTGTGTGCTTAATATGAGCTGTATTTACTTTCAACACCCAAACTTGATACAATTTACTTTATTAAAAAATCTATTGGGGCAGTTTATTCCCACGTTAATGTGCTAAACCACAACCAGCACAATCCTGATTGGCAGATGACTGAGACTGTAAATGTCACATTAATTCCTTAAAAATTCTGGGAAGTGGTCTCACCTTTAAAATATAGTACATTCTTCTGGCAGTGACAGTAATTGTGCAAGAAGCTGCCATAAAAGGGAAGGAGGAGTACCATATCTACTGTTTCTGGCACAACATAGCCATCCTTCCTAGACATTAATTTACGTGTTATAAATGACCCCAAGCCACTCTGATAATGCAAGTTAATAAATGATTAGAATCATGTCCAGCACTAGCAATGAAGTGATCTGTCAGGTAGCAAGGGAACAAAATTTGTATATCCTAATGTGACCTATTGGATGTTTGTGTCCTGTTTAGGGCACTGAAACACCTTCAATTACTCCAAAAGACCGAGGTTTGGTAAAATACTGAAAGGCTTTTATTCGCTGTACAATACGACCTCCACAGTGAGTGTCTGCCCCCAGACTGAGGGGGAGGGGCAAGGCGAACACCTTTATACAGGACTCTGTGGGAGGAGCCACAGGGACAGTCAGCAGAGGGGTGTGTCCAGACAGGTAACCGAGTTACAACATATATACATGGTTTACCACATTCATCCCTCCTTTTTTTTTTTTAAAAAAAAGAGTCCCGTGGGTTGAAGTGACTGACAATATTTACAAGAAGTATATTTACAGGTTAAGTCTATCAGGCGGTCGAGTCCGTCGCTGTGACCTACGTAGCACCGGCGGTGATTGCACCGGCGATGGCGGTTGTGCTGGCTCCGGCCTGACTTCAGGTACCACCTTACACCACGTTAGGTGTGGGTAATCCCTCGTGCGTGTGCGTCGCGCCTGGTATGGGAGTGTCGTGTGGTGTCTGTATAGGGTTTGGGGTGCACGGTGTCTCGTAGGTACATACATTGGTGGGCACGGGGTCAATATTCACCATGGAGTGTTCAGGGTAGGGGCCCGGAGCTCCTGCGGGCGCCAGGTCGCGGATGGAGACCGTGTCCTCCCGCCCATGAGGTAAAACCACGTACGCATACTGGGGGTTAGCATGAAGTAAGTGAACCCTCTCGACTATCGGGGAGTATTTATTGCTCCTCGCATGTTTCCGGAGCAGCACTGGCTCCGGGGACGTCAGCCAAGATGGTAGGGTGGTTCCAGTGGTCGATTTTCTGGGAAAAGAAAAGAGCCACTCATGAGGGGTGGCATTGGTGGCTGTGCATAACAGGGAGCGGATGGAGTGGAGTGCCTCGGGAAGGACCTCCTGCCAGCGGGAGACCGGCAGTCCCTTTGACCTGAGGGCTAAGAGTGTGGCTTTCCACACTGTGCCATTCTCCTTCTCTACCTGTCCATTCCCCCGGGGATTATAGCTCGTGGTCCTACTGGTTGCAATTCCCCTAGCCAGTAGATATTGGCGCAGCTCATCACTCATAAACGAGGAGCCTCTGTCACTGTGGATATAGCATGGGTATCCGAACAGAGTGAAGAGCTTGCGCAGGGCTTTTATAACTGACGTGGTAGTGGTGTCGGGGCAGGGGATGGCGAAGGGGAACCGCGAGTACTTGTCAATTAAGTTAAGAAAGTACACATTGCGGTCAGTGGAGGGAAGGGGGCCCTTAAAGTCAACACTCAGTCGCTCAAAGGGGTGGGTGGCCTTGATGAGTGGTGCCTTTTCGGGTCGGTAGAAGTGCGGTTTGCACTCTGCACAGACTTGGCAGTCCCTGGTCATCATCCTGGTCTCCTTAAGGGAGTAAGGCAGGTTCCGGGCTTTCACGAAGTGGAAAAGCCGGGTGACTCCCGGGTGGCAAAGGTCTACATGTAGGGCGTATAGCCGGTCGATCTGCGCGCTGGCGCATGTTCCCCGGGATAGAGCATCGGAGGGCTCGTTGAGCTTCCCAGGCCTGTACATGATGTCATAGTTGTAGGTGGAGAGTTCGATTCTCCACCTCAGAATTTTATCATTTTTGATTTTGCTCCGCTGCTGATTATTAAACATGAATGCAACTGAGCGCTGGTCAGTTAGCAGGGTGATCCTTTTGCCGGCAAGATAGTGCCTCCAGTGCCTTATAGCTTCCACTATGGCCTGGGCCTCTTTCTCTACCGCAGAGCGCCGAATTTCAGGGCCTTGAAGGGTACGGGAGAAGAACGCCACCGGTCTTCCCGCCTGGTTGAGGGTAGCAGCCAGTGCGAAGTCAGAGGCGTCACTCTCTACTTGGAAGGGAATGGCCTCATCCACCGCATGCATTGCTGCTTTGGCAATGTCCCCTTTTATGCAGTTGAAGGCCGCGTGGGCCTCAGCAGAGAGGGGGAATGTGGTGGACTTGACCAGGGGGCGGGCCTTGTCTGCATAGTTAGAGACCCATTGGGCGTAATATGAAAAGAAGCCCAGGCACCTTTTGAGGGCTCTGAGGGTATTGGGAAGAGGGAGTTCCAACAAGGGGCGCACACGGTCGGGGTCAGGGCCAATGACTCCATTCTCCACGACACACCCAAGGATAGCAAGTCGGGTGGTCCCAAATACACACTTGTCCTTGTTATAGGTGAGGTTGAAAGATTTGGCAGCTTGGAGAAATTTTTGGAAGTTGTTGTCGTGATCCTGCTGGTCGTGACCGCAGATGGTGATGTTATCCAGATATGGGAACGTGGCCTTCAGTTGGCACTGGTCCACCATCCAGTCCATTGCCCTCTGGAAGACAGATACACCATTCGTGATACCAAAGGGGACGCGCAGGAATTGATAAAGACTGTCGTCCGCCTCGAAGGCAGTGTAAGGGCGGTCCTCCCGGCGGATGGGGAGCTGATGGTAAGCGGATTTTAGGTCTATGGTTGAGTACACCTTGTACTATGCTACCTGATTGACCATATCCGTGATGCGGGGTAGAGGGTACACGTCGAGCTGGGTGAAACTATTGATGGTCTGGCTATAGTCCATGACCATCCTATTCTTCTCCCCATTCCGAACAACCACCACCTGCGCCCTCCAAGGACTTGTGCTTGCCTCAAATGACCCCCTCCCTGAGCAGCCGCTGCACCTTCGACTTAATGAAAGCTCTGTCCCCCACACTGTACCTCCTGCTTTTAGTTGCCACAGGTTTACAGTTGGGGGTCAGGTTGGCGAACAGCGGTGGGGGAGGGATCCTGAGGGTGGAGAGGCCGCAAGTGGTGTCGGTAGTGTGGCAGTTGGTCAGTAGCGGGGTACGTGACATATCTCTACAAAACAGGGGATTTATGACAGTAATTGGCGGGAGGGGCCCATCATACTTCATTGTCACGCTTTTCAGGTGGCTCTGGAAGTCCAACCCCAACAGCACAGGGGCACACAGTTGAGGCAAGACCAGTAACGTAAAGTCCCGATATTCTGTGCCCTGCACCACTAGTGTCGCTACACAATCCCCCCGGATGTCTGTTGTATGCGACCTGGAAGCCATGGTGACCCTCCGACTTACCGGCTGTATCATGAGTCCACAATACTGCACCGTGGCCGGGTGGATAAAATTCTCCGTGCTGCCTGTGTCAAACAGGCAGCTTGTCCTGTGCCCCTCCACCAGGATGTCCATCATTGACCTTGCGAGCTGGTGGGGAGCGCTTTGGTCGAGGGTCACGGAAGCCAGGGTGGGGTCGCTGTCTTGGTCCGGCGTGGTGGGGTGCCCCGTGAGCACCCGTTGGTCGTAGGCGGTGGGAGGTGGTGCTGACCAAGATGGCCACCCCCATGTCTCGCATGTGGTGGTGGCGTGCAGGAAAGATGGCGGCAGGCAAGATGGCGGCCCCCACGTCTCGCACGCGGTGCTGCTCAATCCCACTCGTGGTTTTGACTTACAGACCTTGGCGAAGTGGCCCTTCTTTCCGCAGCTGGAGCAGGTAGCTTGTCGGGCCGGGCAGCGTTTCCGGGGGTGCTTCTCCAGTCCGCAGAAGTAGCACTTCATGGACTCACGACTGGCGGCAGCTGAGGTCGATTCGCCGGCAGGTTGTGGGGTCTGCAGCACCCACGAAACCATCAGGGGATCGCGTGCCTGGAGAGCCTCGGAGTTATGCAGAGCAACCTCAAGCGTATCAGCCAGCTCCATCGCCGAATTTAGGGTAAGATCGGCTTTTTCCAGCAGTCACTGGTGCACGTACACTGACCTGGTCCCAGTGACGAAGGCGTCTCTCACTAGGAGTTCTGCATGCTGCGCCGCCGTCAGCTCCTGGCAATTGCAGGCTCGCACGAGCGTCCGTAGGGCCTGGACGAACTCAGCACTCGATTTCCCGGGGCGTTGTTGCCGTGTCGCTAAACGGTGCCGAGCATAGACGCTGTTTATCGGCTGCAGGTATTGTCTTTTGAGTGCGTTCATTGCGTCGTCGTAGTTCGGCTGGTCTCTGATCAGCGAATAGACCTGTGGACTGACCCTGGAGAGTAGAACTCTGCGCTTCGCTACGGGGTCGGTCGCTTTAATCTCCTCTAGATACGCTTCGAAGCAGGCCAGCCAGAGTTCGAAAGCGTTTCCAGCTTCAGGTGTTTGCGGATTGAGGTCTAATTTTTCTGGTCTCAGGGCCTGTTCCATGTTTTAAAACGTACAGCAAATAAAATTGAAGCACCTTCAATTACTCCAAAAGACTGAGGTTTGGTAAAATACTGAAAGGCTTTTATTCGCTGTACAATACGACCTCCACAGTGAGTGTCTGCCCCCAGACTGAGGGGGAGGGGCAAGGCGAACACCTTTATACAGGACTCTGTGGGAGGAGCCACAGGGACAGTCAGCAGAGGGGTGTGTCCAGACAGGTAACCGAGTTACAACATATATACATGGTTTACCACAGGCACCAGAGAGCTTAAGAGGTATAGCAGCACAAGTCATACTCGTTAATTTGCACAATGATTACTGCTTCAATAATTTGTACTTTTTTTCCCTTAATGTCACATTCTTATTGCAATTCAGAAGTTGTTTTATTCAAATTATTAACAGCAAAATTACAAGCAGTAAGAAAATATGAAAATTACTGCAAATGGAAGTAGTTACAAAAAAGGGTTTCAAGCAACATTAAACTGAAATCAAAAATAATTATAAATGAAATTTATATCTCAGAAATCCAGATAAATAGAACTGATTTTTTTCTGTACCGATAGCTGGTTATTCTACAATTGCAATCTGAGGCAAAATAATCTGAGACACAAGAGAGTGCAAATGTTGGAATCTGGAGCAACACATAAAAAGCTAGAGGAACTCAGCAAGTCAGGCAGCATCTACAGTAGGAAATGGCCAGTCGACATTTCAGGTGGAAACCCTTCCGGTGAAGATGAAGTATCTCAGAACATTTACAGCACAGTGGAGGCCTTCCAAACCACAATGTTGTGCTGACCTGTTAACCTACTCCAAGGTAAATCTATAACTCCTTCCTCCCACAGAGACCTCCATTTTTCTTTCATCCATGTGTCTAAGAGTCCCTTAGATGCCTCTTAATATATCTGCCACCAACCTCAGTAGTGTATTCCATGCACTTACCCCTCTCAGTGTAAAAATTGTGCTTAGGCACAGAAATGAGTGCACAGTGTGTTAAACAACAACAGTCCCTGCGTGTGTCAGGCACAAATCATTTTTAATGAAGTGACACTCTCAACTGGAACTCTATTCAGTTCCTTCCTTTCAGACTATCCACCTGCTTGTAAGATCATTTCAACCACCAACTTCCACATCTGAACCTGTATTAGCAATCTGCCAGCCCCCACTGACCCTGAACAACATGGACATTCCTACTCTCTGAACAGCCCAACTACACCCACCTCTCAATTTCAAAATTGAGGTCCTCATCCATTCGCACCCCCCCCAACACTTATTGGGAGAAAATCCAACCAGACACAACCATCACCACCCACTGCATTTCAGGATCCACAAAACTCAGGTGGAAGCAATCTATCCCTAATCCCAGAGGACACCCTCAGAAGATAAAGGTCAGCACAAACATGTAATACTGTATGCAAATGAATAGCCCCCTGAAAAAATAGGATCTCAGTCAACGGAATCAAGAAAACTGCAGAGAAATGGAGGAAAAAAGCAACAAACAAATTGAGTTCATACCTAGTAGAATTCATACAGACAGCAATCAAGTATCAGAAATTGGAGCATTCAAGTTTCAGCTCCAGAAGACTGTAATGTTTTTCAATGTTTTATCTATTGTACATTTATTTGTTCAAGTTTGCTGCAGAAGTATTTATTAAGGCAGTCTGAGAAGCAAAGCATGAAGAATGACTAAATGAATGGGATTATATTTTTGATGGAATAATGGCATCAGTGGTGTTAACTGCAGAAATAGATATTTGGGAGTTTAATAATGGAATGATAAAGATTCAAGACAAATTTTCAAGTGGCAAATATTGAAAGTAGAATGTTCTCTACTGTAATTATCGAAAGTTCTACTATTTCTAATCTTTATTTTCCATAAATGGTTAGCTTCTTTCAGTATAATTACTCTTAGTTTTAGAATTTTGTTTAAACACCATTTTAATTGCTCTAAGTTCCAAGCACCTCCAAATTCTGCAGAACAAGTCTTCCTTCTAGTGGCTATAAACTAATCATATACTATTGAAATGCATTCCACTATTTCTACATTGATTGAACAATCTTACTAACTTAATTTGTGCAGGTGCTTTTCAGTTTTCCATGTGTACGGTATCTATATTTACTCTAAATCTCATCATGTTTTTCTACACAGAAATATACTACACTAAAATTACTTTTTTTCATTTCTTACAAGCAAATTTAATCCTCTTACCCCAAATTAAAATTTAGTTATTTATAAAAGAATGCTGAAGACGGATGAGTATATTAATTTAAGTATATAAATTGATGAGGAACATTTACAAGAAATACAATGAAAAACATTTATTTCACTGTACTGATTTGATTTTCCAGAAAGAAATTCTATTGTCAGCTACAACCTATTTATTAGATTAAGATTAAAGATTAGCTACATTGAAACAGAGTGAAATGTATTATTCACAGCAAATCAAATCAGCCACGAAGTGCTGGGGGCAGCCCGCAAGTGTTGGCAGGCTTCTGGCACCAACATAACATGCCCATAACTAACTAACCCATACGTCTTTGGAACGTGGGAGGAAATTGTAGCATCCAGAGGGAACCCACACATTCACAGAGAGAACTCTTTATAGTCAGTGATGGGAAATGAACCTCAGTTGGTGGTACCGATACAATAAAGCGATTGCGCTAACCGCTAAGCTACTGTAACACTTGTGATAGCAAATGCACTAACTGCTATGCATACTAAATAGTAAGTTCCTAAGAAATGAATATATACATTCAGGCAAGATCCAATTCCACCAAGTTTCTGTTGTTGTTCTGATAATAAAAGGGCAAATCTTTCTGGCTGGAGTTGCCAGCTGTGCTTAGAAACACTGGACTATAATCAATCAATCTTCAGGAAGTTTCATATTTCCACAGATATTCTCCTAAATTGAGTGTCACCAAATGACATACAGTGCTGTAGCTGTCACTCCACTCTGCATCTGTATACACAGTCCTATAGTTGGTAGCCCCTCTTTCTGGAATTCTGCATTAAGCAGAATTACTTTTGTAATCCTCTACTTGTCAAACATGGCATAAAATCAAAGACCCCTTTGATCTTAATAGAGATGATAGCCTTGGTATTAAGAGGCAAAGGGGAGGATAAGTATTTCTTTAAATACTTCACTCTATTTCAACATTTTTAATTATTTGTTTATTTTTGTGGAATTTCAATTAGCATCTTGAAGGTTATTTTACTTATTCTATCTTTACCTCAATTTTAATGTTACCAAATACCTTCTAAAGTTTGTCGTGGTCATTCGGTATCAGGGCCACAATTCTAAAGTACATGAGGCCTGGTTTTCATTGAGACCTTGTTTTCAAAGGCATGGAGGATCAATGAAAAGAGCTCTCCTTGTTCAGACTGGGTTAAGTGTGGGTAAGTTTTGGGAATTAGAGGCTGTCAGCCAAGTCCAGAAAATTGACCCATTAATTGCTGGCATATGCTGTAAAACTCCAATAATTAATTCATACTTTATTTCTTCCCCTACTAAACCTCATGAATTTAAAGGTAGTGGAAATCAGACCACGTAAATTTAAAGGAAACATGAAAAATAGAACTGGTATCAGCTTATATGCTTCGACAAGCTGAAATACACAAACATTTCGGTCCCCAGCTGCCATTCCCAATCCTAGATCCAATCATATACCCTGCCTAAACTTCAGGCTATGTCTACAGCCATATAACCACCCTGTAGTTCAAACTCTGGCAGCACACACTCCAGAACACCAAATCTAATTTTCACTAATACATAGCTGGCTACAGAAATCATATAATTTTTCATTTAATTACCTCCAGTGTAATGGTGACTGAATATGATGCTTGAACAAAAGCTTCAATGATTTGGAGCATCTGATCAGAGCAACTGCAAAACCTAAAGTCCCTACAGTATTTACTGAGTTGTGTATCACATTTGACACAGAATCAATGGATGATGTTGGGAAAAGGCTACTCTTAAATGAAATCTTTCAGGAAACTAAATAGAAAGCCCATCATTATGGCAGAGAACCAATCTATAGTTACAATTTCTGGGCCAGATTCTCCATATCGCTTCAAATAGCTCTCTGTATAGGTTTTCTAAATGAGCCTAGACAGAATAACACATTAGCCTGAAATGCGATCCTGTTGTAGCTCGAACAAACACCTGTCTGTAAATTTTGGATGCATTGAACTAAATAAAGATGGTAAAGAGAAATGGATCAAAGTTAATAACAACGAACCTGTATTGTTTCATTCACACACTACCTTTTTTGGTTGATTCTTGCACATTAAATCTGTTTTGTATCGTTTGGAACTCTTGTTGCTATTTGGAGTGTTCTGCTTTTCACATCCAGTATTATGGCAGATCTCATCCAATTTGAATTTATCCATTTCAGAAGCTATATTTTCTGTAAATTTTGTCTGGCAAACAGAATTCAAACAAAGCTTTTCAGTTTCAGAGACCATCGTTGAACTTGGATTAAATGTTCTATTTGCAGTACGTTGTACTTTTTTGTAGTTGTCCTTGATACAGGTTCCACTTCTTTCATGCATTCCTCTTGGGGTCATTTTCTCTAACTTGCCTTCCAGCTGCATCTCCAATGCTTCATTTTTTGAGTTTTTAAATTTATTCTGATCATCCTCTTTTGGTAATTTTTCATCAAATATTGAGCAAAATGCTTGGTGCTTGATAATCTGATCATCTATTTTCAAAGAAAGAGAAAATTGTTTCAAATAAACTCGCTACATCTGTGAAACTGTCAGAAATTATTTCCAAACTATTTAATCTAATTATTTTTTAAAAAAGGCTCAAGTTTTAGTTCAAAGAGCTTCCATCAGGAAGAAAGAAAACAAGTCAGTCTAGGAAGCAGAGGAAGAAGGGTAGAGCAATGGATAGAAAAACGGGAATACCTGCAGCAGGAATAAAATAACGTGGTCATCAAATGCACAACTAAGCTCCTTTGTGTAATATGCCGCTAATGTTGTGAAATCTAGGTAAGTGATCTGTCTAGAAGCTGTCTGATCTTCTGAATTTATTCAGCACACTTTTTTTTTAATTCCAGACTTCCAGCATCTGCATTTTAATTAAATTTTTTTAGAGTAACTCTCCTATAAATTGAAAATTCAAAAACTTCATTGAATGCTCAAAGATAATTGCTATTTCTATATTTTTACAGTACTGAAGAATGTGACTTTTAACAAAAACAGGAATGCTGAACAAATTCAGCCAGTCAAGGAGCATCAGTGAAACTAGAAATAAGTGAATGTTTCAAGTCAAAGACCATTCAATAGAATAGAGGAAAAGAGAAAATAAGTTAGTCTAAGTAACTGAGCCAATGTCAAAACTTGAGTAAAATGCTGGTCGGCCATTGAATGGACAATTTCAGCTCATTTGTCTGTGTAACATGTTACTAATGGTCTGACTGATGTTTTACAAGCTGGCCTACTGTAATATGCTGAGCAGGCTAGAATATAAAATGAAAAATAAAAAGTGAGTAATGAATTGCACGTACAAATGATTAAAAAAAGAATGAAAGATGAAGTTATCTGAAGTTGCAGAATTTAATACAGGTCGACCTTCACTAATCCGACTACCTGTAATCCGGTTCCTTCGATAATCCGACACTGATTATGCTTAATGTGATCCTTCTGTAATTCGGCATTTTCACTAATCCGGCACTCTTCAGGTCCCAGTGGTGCCGGATTAGTGAAGGTCAACCTGTACTGAATTCTACAGACTACAATGTGCCAAACAAAAAAAAAAGAGATGTTGTTCTGCAAACTTTAATATCTAATGCTAATTTCTTGAATTAAATGCCATATTCTATGCACAACAACCTGGCACTCAATGTCAGCAAGACCAAAGAGTTGATTGTGAACTTCAGGAAAGAGAAGTCAGGAGAACGCACACCAATCTTCACTGAGGGCTCTGTGATAGAAAGCCTGAGCAACTTTCAAGTTCCTGGGTGTTAACATCTCAACTGGATCTTTTCTGGGCCCAAAAGATCAATGTAATTACAAAGACAGCATGTCAGCTGCTCTACTACAAGACTCTTACAGTTTCTGTAGATATGATGATAAACATTCTAACTGGTGACATCAAAGCCTGGTATGGAGGCTCCAATATGCAGGATTAAAAGAGGTTGCAGAGGGTTGTAGACTTAACCAGTTCCATCATGAGCATACCCTCCCCACCCTTGAGGACACCTTCAAAAGGCAATGCTTGAAGAAGGTAGCATCCATCACTAGGGACCCTCATCATTATGGACATGCCCTCTCCTTGCTACTACCATTGGGTAGCCTGAAGACCCACACACTCAACAATTAAGGAACAGTTTCTTCCTTCCACCATCAGATTTCTGAACATTCCATGATCTCTAAAATACGACCTTGTTATTCCTTTTGTTTCTGCACTACGTTTATTTTTGTAACTTATTTTCATTTTATGTCCTCCACTGTACTGCTGCCGCAAAACAACAAATTGCTTGCCATATGTCAGTGAAGATAAATCTGATTCTGATTCAGCTCCTGCTAGTACACCATCATTGTCTCATTACCGTTCCCCCACATGGAAGTAGACATCTGGGCTGATTATCTTCTTCCTTGTTCGTCTAATAGCCATCTCTCCTCAGTCATGCTCCTATAAAAATCACTGGGAAAATGTGTTTCTTAGCCATACCTGAACTTTTACTAATAACAGCTCCAGACAGGATAGAGCAACAGCTTAGAAATCTTTTGTTTTTTTTTTCCACAGAATCTTATATGAGCCATGGGAAATATGTATGGGGTAGACATCAGAATAGAAAGCATAGAAGTTATCACTTTTGCTTTAAGCCAGCATCAGTGCCATACACTAGGAATTCTATGTTGATAAACCATTAATTCCTCACAAAAATACTCACATCTGCATTGTAGCTGAACTGACACCAAGATCCTGATCATTTATTTTTAGACTCCTTTCACAATGATATGATATTCCAAAGCATCTTAGAGGCAATAAAACTTCTACCAATGCATTAACCTTTTCTAATGTGGCTATTGCGCAAACTAATGGGAATAAAATTACACTAACGCACTGAAGGAGTGTTGGGAGGGTTGCCAAACACAAGGGGGGGAGAGAGGGGGGGAGAGAGGGGGGGAGAGAGGGGGGGAGAGAGGGGGGGAGAGAGGGGGGGAGAGAGGGGGGGAGAGAGGGGGGGAGAGAGGGGGGGAGAGAGGGGGGGAGAGAGGGGGGAGAGAGGGGGGGAGAGAGGGGGGGAGAGAGGGGGGGAGAGAGGGGGGGAGAGAGAAAAGCAAGGGGTGGGGAAGGAGAATGAGGGAGAGGGAGATGCAAGAGGAGGAGAACATGGAGGAAAAGGAAGAAAAGAAAGTAGAAAAGAAAAAGTAGAAGAGGGAGACCATGCCCTGGGAAGAATTTCATAATCGTTTTTTCCCTCTCCGTTTCTCAGCATGAAAAAAGAATGCTGCAGGAGTAACTCAAGGAGAAGAGCAGAATACATTGAGAGGGGTGCGGGGCAGGAAAAGAATTGTCAACATTTTGGTTGACATCCTACAACAGTCCTGATACTGTTTCACCTGCTGAATTCCTCCAGCAGTTTGTGTTTTTTTTTGCTCTAGATTCGAGTGGCTGTACTTTTCTTGTGTCAACTTTCTTTATCTCTCTTCCTCCATTTCAAAGACAGAGAGGTTTTTTCCCTGGGAAAAATATTAAAAGTTATTGTTTCTCAGTGCTGTTAAGACAATTATTAACTCACAAATTTCTTTTCAAGTAACTACTTTCAATCCAGTCAATACTGCAAGTACTATGCAAATAGTAATGCAATAAATATTTGTAATGTGATCTTTTATTTTCACCTAGCTAATAGATCAGGCCATAGCTTATGACAACACCTCCTACTGTACAGCCTACCCTTATATTAACAGTAAAATCAAATCAATGGAAAATTATTATATGTGAGGAAAAAGCACAAGACTGTGACAACCAGGTAGTTCTTGTAAAGTAACAATGATTTTAGAGCCTAAACGATCTCCTTCTGTGCTGCCAACAGGAATACTGCAGGTGCTGGAAATTCAAGCAACACACATCAAAGTTGCCGGTGAACGCAGCAGGCCAGGCAGCATCTCTAGGAAGCGGTACAGTCAATGTTTCAGGCCGAGACCCTTCCTCAGGACTAACTGAAGGAAGAGTTAGTAAGAGATTTGAAAGTGGGAGGAGGAGGGGGAGATCCAAAATGATAGGAGAAGACAGGAGGGAGAGGGATGGAGCCAAGAGCTGGACAGGTGATTGGCAAAAGGGATATGAGAGGATCATGGGACAGGAGGTCCGGGGAGAAAGACAAGGGGGGGGGGGAAACCAGAGGATGGGCAAGGGGTATAATCAGAGGGACAGAGGGAGAAAAAGGAGAGTGAGAGAAAGAATGTGTGTATAAAAATAAATAACGGATGGGGTACGAGGGAGAGGTGGGGCATTAGCAGAAGTTAGAGAAGTCAATGTTCATGCCATCAGTTTGGAGGCTACCCAGACGGAATATAAGGTGTTGTTCCTCCAACCTGAGTGTGGCTTCATCTTTACAGTAGAGGAGGCCCCCGCATCCCTCCCCACTGATCTCCCTCCTGGCACTTATCTTTGTAAGCAGAACAAGTGCTACACATGCCCTTACACTTCCTCCCTTACCACCATTCAGGGCCCCAGACAGTCCTTCTAGGTGAGGCTACACTTCACCTGTGAGTCGGCTGGGGTGATGTACTGCATCCGGTGCTCCCGATGTGGCCTTCTATATATTGGTGAGACCCGACGCAGACTGGGAGACCGCTTTGCTGAACATCTACGCTCTGTCCGCCAGAGAAAGCAGGATCTCCCAGTGGCCACACATTTTAGTTCTACATCCCATTCCCATTCTGACATGTCTATCCACGGCCTCCTCTACTCTAAAGATGAAGCCACACTCAGGTTGGAGGAACAACACCTTATATTCCGTCTGGGTAGCCTCCAACCTGATGGCATGAACATTGACTTCTCTAACTTCTGCTAATGCCCCACCTCCCCCTCGTATCTCATCTGTTATTTATTTTTATACACACATTCTTTCTCTCACTCTCCTTTTTCTCCCTCTGTCCCTCTGACTATACCCCTTGCCCATCCTCTGGTTCTCCCCCCCCCCCACCTTGTCTTTCTCCCTGGACCTCCTGTCCCATGATCCTCTCATATCCCTTTTGCCAATCACCTGTCCAGCTCTTGGCTCCATCCCTCCCCCTCCTGTCTTCTCCCATCATTTTGGATCTCCCCCTCCCCCTTTCAAATCTCTTACTAACTCTTCCTTCAGTTAGTCCTGACGAAGGGTCTCGGCCTGAAATGTTGACTGTACCTCTTCCTAGGGATACTGCCTGGCCTGCTGCGTTCACCAGCACCATGTGTGTTCCTTCTGTGCTGTTCTGATCAGTGGTGTCCAAGCCTTTTGATTGGGATCCAGTATGTATTCCAATTATCATTTATCAAATCAAGCAGCATTAATAATTTACACACTTTAAATATAATAATATTTCAACTCCACAAACTCAAGTAGAATGATGATAAGAACAAACCTGCTTTTATTTCAACTGGCTCAGGACCTATATTTGATTTGTACATTTTCTATTGTACAGTAAATTATCTTTTATTCAGCTGATCTACTTTTAGTTAGTGGTGCTGCATTGGCTCCTGCGACTCAGTTCTATCCTGACATCTGGTGTTGGAGTTTGTATGCTCTCTCTGTCAGCGTACGGTTTACCTCCGAAGCTGTTTCCATCCACCCACATCCCAAAGTGGTGTTGGTTGATTGCTGATAAACCACTGTAGTTTATGTGGAGTATAGGTAGGTGGTAGAAGAATCAGGGTAATTAATACGAAGTGATGGGGAATGGATTACAGGGAACACAATGGATAAAATAAACCCCTTCAATGGAATAAAGATATCTAAGAAACATAATATGAGAATGGATTACCTTGTTGGAATGCATATTTCACAGATGCAGTTTGTCTTTCTACAGTACTGCAGCTTGAAATAGGGCTATCAGAAACCCAACATCTCTTCTTGGACAAACACTTCTGATCCTTGTGAATATTGTCTAAAAGACCAGGCAATCTAGAATATTAAAAATATAGTTTTACTTTGCAATACATCATAATGACCCAAGTGAATAATTTGACATCACTTAATACTGATTTCACAGGAAGACTTGAAAAAAGTGTACAGATTATCACAAGCATTCCCAGAGCTACACGAAAATAATCTTAACTTCCACATGTAAAGAGAGGATAAGAGGTTACATACAAAATTTTAATTTTGTCATTTAACATGACAAGAAGCTCAATAATGAGGAAGCTTGCACACGTTTTAACTTTTTAACAGCCTTTAAAGTTTTACTGATCAATAATATTCATATGCACATTTTCCAATGGCACAAATGAAAGCCACTATATTTCAGTCTCTACCAACTCAGAAATCCCAATCCACTACAAATCTTTCTTAATCTATTCTCTCCACATGCATAACAACTCTCCTCCAGCATCTACTATGACTGCTTACAAGAGCAACGTACCTAACAACCTGCACCTCCTTGGTGTGTGGGAAGAAGCCAGAGCATCTGAGGAAAAAACACAATCACAGGGAAAATGAGCAGACTCCACACAAACCTCACTGTCAGGAATAAATCCAGTTAGTTAGAGTTGTAATGCAGCACTTCTACGAGCTATGCCAGTATGCCAACGGTGTTGAATGTATGCACATTTGGAGTAAAGCTAACGCTCTGTCCGCCAGGGAAAGCAGGATCTCTCAGTGGCCACACATTTTAATTCCACATCCCATTCCCGTTCTGATACGTCTATCCACGGCCTCCTCTACTCTAAAGATGAAGCCACACTCAGGTTGGAGGAACAACACCTTATATTCCGTCTGGGTAGCCTCCAACCTGATGGCATGAATATTGACTTCTCTAACTTCCGCTAATGCCCCACCTCTCCCTCGTACCCCATCCGTTATTTATTTATATACACACACATTCTTTCTCTCTCTCTCCTTTTTCTCCCTCTGTCTATACCCCTTTCCCCCCTCCCCACTTTCCTTCTCCCTGGGCCTCCTGTCCCATGATCCTCTCATATCCTTTTTGCCAATCATCTGTCCAGCTCTTGATTCCATCCCTCCCCCTCCTGTCTTCTCCTATCATTTTGGATCTCCCCCTCCTCCTCTCAAATGTCTTACTAGCTCTTCCTTCAGTTAGTCCTGACGAAGGCTCTCGGCCTGAAACGTCGACTGTACCTCTTCCTAGAGATGCTGCCTGGCCTGCTGCGTTCACCAGCAACTTTGATGTGTGTTGCTTGAATTTCCACCATCTGCAGAATTCCCCATGTTTAGATTTGAAGATACCACAGAACAAAGAACAGTACAGCAAAGGAACAGACTACGCGGCCCACAATGTTGTGCCAAACCAGCAAAATTTCAAATCGAAAACACCCAAACACCAATCCCTCCTACCTACACCATGTCCAGATCCTTCTATTTTCCTTGCAACAATGTGCCAATCCAAACATCCCTTAAAAGCCTCCAGTATCCCTATCACCACACCAGGCAGCGCATTCCAGGCATCCACTACTCAGAGTAAAAAAACTTAACCCTCACATCCCCCTTTATCCTACCTCCTCTCATCTTCAATGTATGCACTCTGGTACTCAACATTTCAACTCTGGGAAACAGATACTCTCTGTCCACTCTGTCTATGCCTCTCGTAATCTTGTAAACCTCTATCAGGTCTCCCCTCAGCCTCAGGTACTCCAAGTTTATCCAGCTTCTAGTGACAGCACATACCCTCTAATCTAGACAGCATTCTGATAAACTTCTTCTGCACCCTCTTCAAAGCCTCAGCATTTTCCCTAGAGTGGGGCAACCAGAAATGTACGCAAAACTCCAGACGTGGCCTAACCAGAGATTTATAAAGTTGCAACATAACCTCCTGACTTTTGAACTCAATGCCTCAACTGATAAAAACAAACATCCCATAAGCCTCAACTACCTTATTGACCTGTGTAGCCACTTTCAAGGAGCTATGAACTTGGATCCCATGATCTCTCTGCTCAGTAACACTGTGAAGGATCTTGCCCTTAACACTGTACTGTCTCCCTCCATTTGCCCTACCAAGGCGCAACACCTCATATTTATCTGGGTTAAACTCCATCTACCACTTCTCAGCTTACATCTGCAACTGATCTACAGTGCCTATAAAAATTATTCAACCCCCTCGGAAGTTTCCATCCATTATTCTTTTACAACATTGAATCATAGTAGATTCAATTTTGCTTTTTTGACACTGATCAACAGAAAAAGATTCTTTCATATCGAAGTGAAACAAATTGGTCTAAATTTATTACAATTATTAAACACAAAATAATTGATTGCATAATTATTCACCCCTCCCCCCACCTTCAAGTCAGTATTTAGTAGATGTATTTTAGGCAGCAATTACAGCCTTGATTCTGTATGGATAGCTCTCTATCAGCTTTGTACATCTGGACACTAGAATTTTTCCCCATTCTTCTTTACAGATGTCCTGAAGAACTGTGACCTGGACGACATCTTGCTGGACATATGTAAAACGGCACTGATGAAAGGTGATAGACCAGAACAGTGGTCACTCTCAAACATTATCCCAGTCCCCAAGTCTGGATCCCTCACGAAGACAGATAACTACCACAGTGTCAGCTTGACCTGCATCTTAGCAAAGCTATACAATCAGATGATCTTGATCAGGATTCGCACCACCATTGACCCTAAGTTAAGATTCAATCAGAATGGTTTTCGGCAGAAGCGCACAACAGTAATGCAAATACGTGCTCTCTGTAGAATCATCAAGGAAGTCAAGAAGAACAACTTACCAGCCGTGCTTACTTTCATCAATTTTCGCAAAGCTTTTGACTCCATTCACTGAGGTAAAATGCTGAACATCCTGAAAGCTTACGGAGTGCCAGACCGTCTACTGAGAGCAATAGAGTCCAGCTATACCAAAGCCATGGCGAAAATTGTATCACCAGACGGAGAAACAGCAGTGTTCGAGCTCCTAGCTGGTGTGCTGCAAGGAGACACTCTGGCACCCTACATCTTTATAATCATCCTTGATTATGCTCTGTGTCAAGCTACCAAAGATTATGACAAGCTTGGTTTTACTATAAAACCAGGACAAACCAAAAGGGTCAGACCAGTTACGCTCACAGATCTTGATTTTGCAGATGACATAATCCTGCTCTCTGACCAGATGGAGGAAGCACAGCAACTACTGACAAAAGAGGAAACTGAGTGCAATAAAGTTGGACTTCACCTAAACCGTAAAGAATGATACCATTAAAAAAGGCTTTGACTTCAAGTACCTTGGGTCAAGAATGATGAGTTTGGAGAAGGACAGAAAGGTACAGAAGGCGCTGGCATGGAGGGCTATGAACGACATGAAGGAAATCTGGAAGTCGAACCTGACCAGAGGGCTTAAAAAGAGGATCTTCATAGCAGTCATAGAGTCCATTCTCACGTACAGATGCGAGACATGGACACTCACCAAGACTATGCGAAATTCTCTAGATGGTTGCTATACAAGAATGCTCCGGGTGGCTCTTGACATGAGTTGGCAACAGCACATGACGAACGTCAAGCTCTATGACGACCTACCGATGCTCACCACTAAAACTGAGGCTAGAAGACTGCAACTAGCGGGGCACTGTCTATGCCACCCCGAGCTACCTACCAGCCTAGTCATCATATGGGAACCCAAGCATGGGAGGATGAACCCTGGGTGCCCTCCCAAGACTATGGTCAACACACTCCCAGAAGACAGCAGCATGGCTAATGTAGATGAACTGAACACACTGAAGAGGAGAGGGAGAAGTGGAGAGTCTGTCATTGTGCCCGACGCCGGCCCCCTGGGCCTAAGTCAACGTAGCAGTTCTTTACAAAATTGTTCAGGCTCTGTCGGATTGCGTGGGGATCGTAAATGAACAGCCCTTTTCAAGTCCAACCACAAATTCTCAATTGGACTGAGGTCTGAACCCTGATTTGGCCACTCTAGGACATTAACTTTGTTGCTTTTAAGCCATTCCTGTGTAGCTTTAGCTTTATGCTTGGGGTCATCGTCTTGCTGGAAAACAAGCTTCTCCCAAGTCAGTTCTCTTGCAGATTGTATCAGATTTTCCTCCAGGATTTACCTGTATTTTGGTGCATTCATTTTACCCTCTACCTTCAAAAGCCTTCCAGGGCCTGCTGTAGTGAAGCATCCCCATAGCATGATGCAGCCGCCACCATCCTCACAGTAAGGATGGTGTGTTTTTGATGACGTGCAGTGTTCAGCTTATGCCAAACATAGCATTTAGTCTGATGGCCAAAGAGCTCCATTTTGGTTTCATCAGACCATAGGACTTCCTTCCAGCTGACTTCAGAGTATCCCACATGCCTTTTGGCAAACTCTAGCCGAGATTTCACATGTGTTTTTTCAACAATGGCTTTCTCTTTGCCATTCTATCAAAAAGCTGCGACTGGTGAAGCACCCATACAACAGTTATTGTATGTGCATTCTCTTCTACCTCAGCCACTGAAGCTTGTAACTCCTCCAGAGTTGTCATAGGTCTCTTGGTGGCCTCCCTCACTAGTCTCCTTGCACAGTCATTCAGTTTTTGATGACAGTCTGCTCCATGCAGATATAGAGCTGTACCATATTCTTTCCATTTCTTGAAAATGGACTTAACTGCACTCCAAGAGATATTCAGGTGACTTGGAAATTTTCTTGTATGCATCTGCTGACTTGTGCTTTTCAATAACTTTTTTGTGGAGTTGCTTGGAGTGGTCTTTTGCCTTCATGATGTAGTTTTTGCCAGGGTACTGACTCACCAGCAGTTAGACCTTCCACATACAGGTGTATCTTTACTACAATTAATTGAAACACCTTGACTGCAAACAGATGATCTTCATCTAACTAATTATGTGACTTCTAAAACCAATTGGCTGCACCAGTGATTATTTGGTATGTCATATTAAAGAAGGTGAATACTTATGCAATCAATTATTTTGTGTTTTATATTTGTAATTAATTTAGATCACTTTGTAGAGATCTGTTTTCACTTTGACACAAGTCTTTTTCTGTTGATCAGTGTCAAAAAAGCCAAATCAAATCCAGTGGTTCAATGTTGTAAAACAATAAAACATGTAAACTTCCAAGGGGGTATTAATAATAATTATAGGCACCATATATTGTGCTGTATCCTTTGCCAGTCTTCTACATTATCCAGAACTCCAACAATTTTGGTATCATCTGCAAACTTACTAACCCAGCCAACTACATTTTCATCCAAGTCATTTATACACATCACAAACAGCAGAGGTCCCAACACAGATCCCTGAGGAACTCCATTCATTACAGACCTCCAGTTCGATTAAGTTCCTTCAACCACTATGCTCTGTCCTCTTTGAGCAAGCCAGTTATGAATCCAAACAGCCAATTCGCTCTGAACCCCATGCATCTTAATCTTCTGGATTCTCCTCCCATGAGGGACTTTAGCAAACACCTTACTAAAATCTATGTAGACAACATCCACTCCCCTAGCCTCATCAATATCTCTTGTCACCTTGTCAAAAAACTCAATCAAGTTGGTAAGACACGACCTGCCAAACGCAAAGTTCTTCCAAATTAGGCCATGGATTTCCAAATGCTCATATTTCTTACCCCTAAAATTTTCTGCAGCAATTTCCTTACAAATGATGTGGGACTTACCAGTCTATAGTTCCCAGGATTTTCACTTGTTCACTTCTTAAATAGAAGTACAACATTAGCCACTTACCAGTCCTCTGGGACTCGCCTGTGGCTAGAGAGGACACAAAGATACTGGTCAAGGGCCCAGCAATCTCGTCTCTTACCTCCTTCAATAACTACGGGTAAATCCCTTGAGGCTCTGGGGACATCCATTTTAATTAGGAGGCCCAACACCGGTTCCTCCTTTTGACCTCCAAACGCTTTAACATATTTATACACTCAGCATTGATCTCCTGTTCATCCACATCATTTTCCTTGGTAAATACTGAAGCAAAGTACTCATTAAGTACCTCAGTCACATTCCCTGCACCAAGCAAATGTTCTCACCTTTATCCTTGAGTGGTCCCACCCTCTCTCTAGTTATCCTTTTGCTCTTGACATACAGTATGTATAGAATGCACTACTTTACTTTCCATTTTTCTATTTTCTATTTATGATTTATAATTTAAATTTTTAATATTTACTAATTTTTACTATTTTTAATATTTTAAATATTTAATATTTGTAATCCAGGGAGCGGGAAGCGCAGAATCAAATATCGCTGTGATGATTGTACGTTCTGGTATCAATTGTTTGGCGACAATAAAGTATAAAGTATGCCTTGGGATTCACCTTAATCCTACTTGCCAATGACTTTTCATGGCCCCTCCTGGCTTTCTTAATTCCTTTCTTTAGTTCTTTTCTGGCTTCTTTATACTCATCTTCTCCGTGGATTGTCACCTTGTCGCGGTGGAGAGACTTGTGTGGTCCTGAGATCCCGAGAGCGATGCCATCTGGAGCTATGCTCCTGGTTGGGTCACCCATGGTGGGAAGGTCGAGGGTGAGGTCCCTGACAAAGAATAATCCAACCAAGACCTCAACGGTGGAACAGGTGGACGAAGTTACTTCGAACTCAATGGCTGTGAAGGTGGATGAAGGCTGCAACAAATCCATCAGCTCCAATCGTTGTGGTTTCCATGCCATTGGAATCAGTTGGTTGATTTGTGAGGTATCGTGTGCTTCTTGAAGTGCAACATCAAGTATACCTTAAACAAATACACGCACAGGCGTCTTTGCTCTGTGGACCACTTTTTCAAGTCTTTCGGCGATCAGGGGAAGGCGACGGGAGCAGGCAATATGATGGCTGGAAGCTCCTAGTCAAGAACCGGCATGAAAGCGGTGAATACTTGATTCAGTCGCTCAACTTTTGGACAGAAGCAGGAAAGTTGTTCGGCAGCAGTATTCACATCTGAGCAGCCCTATTTAGGAACCACTCTGCTCACCCTGAACTGGGAAGGGGCTAGAAAAGGTGCCCTAAAATATTCTGCTTCACCCCATCCCGTCTGGAAAGCCGCATCCAGAGGGATCACCATCATGCGGTCGAAAAACATCGAGAAGTGAAACTATGAAATTTGGAACCTGGAATATACAAACTCTGATGGATAACCCAAACTCAGACCGACCAGAGAGGAGAACTGCCTTTGGTGCCCGGGAACTCCAAAAATTCAACTTTGACATTGTTGCTTTGAGTGAGACCCGCAGAGCTGGAGAAGGGCAACTAAAGAAAGAGCAAGCTCAATACACCTTTTTCTGGAAAGGACTTGATCCTGAACAGCCGAGGATTCATGGAGTAGGTTTTGCCATCTGAAACAGCCTACTTCAGAAGCTGACAGAGCAACCACTGGGAATCAACAAACGTCTCATGACTCTGTGAATCCAACTTGTCAAGAACCAATACGCCACCATCATCAGCACCTATGCTCCAACTCTGGACGTTGAAGAAGTAAAGATGAACTTCTACGCCCAACTTGACCACGTCCTTTCCTCTGTTCCCAGCGACAAGATCATTCTCTTGGGAGACTTCAATGCCAGAGTCGGGAAAGATCATAGGCTCTAGAGTGGAATAATAAGCAAGGAAGGAGTTGGCAAGGTCAACGACAATGGAATACTCCACCTCACCAAATGTGCTGAACACAACCTGGTAATTACAAACACCCAATTTCTCCAGAAAAACAGGCACAAAGTCTCCTGGCAGCATCCACGCTCCAAACACTGGCACCTCATCGACTACATCATCGTACGATCTCAGGACCAACAAGATGTACTGATAACAAGAGGTGTTACTGGTGCTGACGAGTGTTGGACAGACCATCGACTCATCTCGTCCACCATGAGAATGAAGATTCGGCCCAAAAGGAAACACCAAGATCAGAACACTCAACTTTGATGTGTGTTGTAAGAAATTTAATGTTGACATCCTTCAAGACATCAGCAATGTACAGAAGTTCCAACAAATTCTTCAAGAACAACTGCCTCAACAAATTCCACCATCTGTAGAACACTGGAATCAATTGAAGAACGCTATCATCACCTCCTGCAAAGAAACAATTGGGTTCAAGACGAAAAAACATCAGGATTGGTTCGATGATAATGACAAACTACCCCAACAACTCATCGACAAAAAGAGAAAAGCTTTCATTACCTTACAAAATGACCAACAATCGGCTACCAAAAGGAAACGCCATCAGGAACTCAAGGCTATAGTCCAGAAGAGCACCCGAAACCTGAAAAACCAATGGTGGCGGAAGAAAGCTCAGGATATCCAACAACTAGCAGACGCCAATGACACTCGAGGCTTTTTCAATGCAACCAGAGCTATTTTTGGCCCATCCACTCACAGTCAAGCCCCTCTCAAAATCAAAGATGGTTCAACCATCCTGAAGAGCAATGCTGACATCAATTCTAGATGGAGGGAGCACTAACGATCTTCTAAGTCAAACCGTCTCATTTGACAGGAATGTGATTAACAATATTCCAAAACAGCCCGTCTTGAAGAAGTCAATGAAGCCATCAAAACCTTGAAAAACAGCAAGGCCACTGGACTCGATGGAATACCAGCCAAGGTCTAAAAAATTGGAGGTAACCCGCTTCATTATCAACTGCATCAACTTCTCATCAGGATCTGGATAAATGAAGATGTACCAGCAGATTTTAGAGACTCAGCAATCGTTACCATCTACAAAAGGAAAGGCAATCGATCCAAATGCGGAAACTATCGTGGAATTTCCCTGTTAGCAACAGCAGGAAAGATCCTCACCTGCATCATGAACAACCGGCTCATGCCTTTAGCTGAGAAGATCCTTTCAGAGACACAAGCCGGTTTTAGACCATCACGGCAAGCAATCGACATGATCGTCACAATGTGACAACTACAAGAAAAACGTCGTGAGCTAACTTCAACCTTTGTACATTGCATTCATCAACCTCACCAAAGCCTTTGACTCGTTATCAAGGGAACTCCTATGGGATGTCCTATCCACCTATGGATGCCCTGAAACGTACATTCGAATCCTGAGACTCCGCCACGATGGCATGCTTGCCACAGTCATGGTCAGCAACAGTAACTGTGAGCCTTTTCAAGTTAGATCAGGAGTAAAACAGGGATTCATGATAGCTCCAACTTTGTTCACCATCTTCATTGCGACAATCATCCACATTATCAAGGATGACCTACCCCCAGAGATCAAAATTGTCCACAGAACAGATCACAGACATTTCAATCTTGCCCGTCTCAAGTCCAAAACGAAGACATCCATGAGTTCCCTCATCAAGTTCCAATACACTGATGACAACAGTGTTGCAGCTCTTTCAGAAAACCACCTACAACAGATTCTGACTGCCTTCAACCGTGCATACATGAAACTTGGACCTACCATCAATTCCCAGAAGACTCAGATCATCCATCAACCGTCACCAATTGAGACAAATCGGATAGAACTATCAATTCAACTTGGCGAAACAACCCTGGAAAATGTGGACCACTTTCCGTATCTTGGAAGTCACCTCTCCTCCAATGTCAACCTTAATGACGAGATCCAACATCATCTTAAGTGCACTGGAACAGCTTTTGGACGTCTTCAAACAAGAGTCTTTCATGATCGTGGCATCCAAACAGACACCAAAGTGTTAGTGTACAAAGCAGTGGTAATCCCAACGCTCCTGTATGCATCAGAAACCTGGACAACATACCGACGACATCTGAAGGCACTTGAAAAGTTCCATCAACGCTGTCTTCCAAACATCTTAAATATCAGGTGGGAAGACAGAAGAACCAACGTCAGTGTGCTAATTGAAGCAAAAACAACAAGCATTGAAGCCTACGTCATCAAGAACCAACTAAGATGGACCAGTCATGTTGTTCAGATGAAAGACGAACGTCTGCCGAAACAAATCTTCTACTCCCAGCTTAAAGAAGGCAAACATAAAAGAGATGGACAACAGAAGAGATTCAAAGACGTCTTAAAAGCCAACATGAAGAAATGTAACATCGACATCAACAATTGGGAAACCAAAGCCAAGGACAGGAAACTCTGGCAAGCCATCATCCGAGAAGGAACAGCAACTTTCAAAGCCAACAGATGTGCAGAATTAGGAGAAAAGAGAAGAAAATGGAAAGAAAGGCAGCAACAACCAAAGCCCAATCTACCATCTGGAACTACCTGTCCTGAATGCGGAAGAACTTTCAAAGCGAAGATTGGACTCATAAGCCACTTGAGAGCCCATAAGTAGATCAACAGAATGAAGACCATCATTCTTGACCTTGAGGGATAACCACGACGATGACGATATTCCTCATGTGCTTTGTTTCATCCTGATTTCCAAAGCTTTACATGCTTTTCCTTTTTCTTCCTGACTGAATTAAATACCTCTCTGGACATTCAAGATTCTCTTATCTTTCCATCCCTAGCCTTCCTTCTAACAGGAACATATCTTTCCGGTGCTCTGTGCAATTGATCTTTAAACACCCTCCACATGTCTGATGTGGATCTGTTAGAAGAAAGGAGTTCCCAATTAACACTTGCTGAATGGCCTCATAATTTGCTTTATTCCAATTTTACAACTCTCCCACGAGGACCATACTTATCTTTATCTATAGCTATCCTGAAAGTTCAGGAGCTGTGGTCACTGTTCTCAAACTGTTCACCCATTGAAAGGTTAGTCAGCTGGCCAGGCTCATTACCCAGGTCGTTAAAAGTTAAGACTACTCCCCATTTTTAATTCCCATTGGAACCCTAAGGATCACAAAATAAATGGAGATCCAACAATTAACCTGAGGGTCAACTTTTTCATCTAGAGGGTGGTCCAAATGCAGAAAGAGCTGTCAGAGGAAGTAGTTGAGGCAGGTACATTAACAACATTTAAAAGACACTTAGACAGGTACATAGATAAGACTAGAGGGATATGGGACAAATATGGGCATATGGCACTAGCTTTGATAGAAATTTCCGTTGGCAAAGACCAGTTGGGCTGAGTGGCCTGTTTTATTAAAGATTAGTTTTATTTATCAAAATGTACAGTAAAATTCCATGCTGCATGACTTTATGACTGTATTTAATCCCAAGCAGCAATTAATAATCACATAAATGTCACAAAGGTTACAGGATAAGACATTTAAGAGTAAGGTAATTTCTTTACTCAGGGGGGTTAATGAATCTGAGGAATCCTCTCACAAAGGTGGTGGTGGAATGAAAGTAACTGTATACAGGTCTTTCCTGGATAACGAACGAGTTCTGTTTATACAGACAACCACTTGTCTATAACTCATTCAATACACAAATATCACTCAATGCTATACATGCCAATACAGTATTATAATGAATGGCATCAAAAACACAAAAGAAAAAAATAATTATTTAAAGTGGATAGAGAGAACAATAAGACAACAAAGACAAAGGAGATGGTTGTCAACTTCAGAAGAACTCGCACCACTCACATGCTACCCCCCACCTTACATCAGCGGCACAGCAGTGGAAACTGCAAGCAGTTTCAAACTTCTGGGAGTACATACACACAATCTCTCATGGTCCCAGAACACATGCTAACACAGTTAAGAAAGTTCATCAACGCCTCCAATTTACAAGGAGGCTGAAGACAGCAGGACTTTGCACATCTATACTCAGGTCATTATAAAGATGCGTAGTAGAGAGCATCCAGAAACTGTACTGCAGTGAACAAGAAGGCTCTACAACGGGTAGTCAAAAATTTCCCAACACATTACTGGCATCAGCCTACCCATCATCAAGGACATATATACAGAAAGGTGTCAGAAAATGACCAGTAACATCATGAAGGATCCCACACATTCTACTCATGGCCCATTTGTCCCACTCCCATCAGACAGAGGGCAATGTGGCAATCACACCAAGACCAGCAGACTCAAAACCAGTCATAACTAGGGGAGAATGAGGAGGTGACAGAGAGGAGCTATAGGCAAGTAGTCACCCCGGGGCCTCGGGAGAGAGATAAGCGGGTAACAGTCAGGAGAGGGAAGGGCAATAAGCAGATACTAGAGAGTACCCCAGTGGCTGTCTCCCTTAACAATAAGTACTCCTGTTTGCGTACTGCTGGGGGAGACTGCCTACCTGGGGGAAGCAACAGTGGTCGCGCCTCTGGCACAGAGTCTGGCCCTGTGGCTCAGAAGGGTAGGGAAAGGAAGAGGATGGCAGCATTGCTAGGGGACTCTATAACTAGGGGGTCAGACAGGCAATTCTGTGGATGTAGGAAAGAAACGTGAGTGGTAGTTTGCCTCCCAGGTGCCAGGGTCCAGGATGTTTCTGATCATGTCCACAAGATCTTGAAGTGGGAAGGAGAACAGTCAGAGGTCGTGGTACATACTGGTACCAACGACATAGGTAGGAAAAAGGAGGAGGTCCTGAAAACAGACTACAGGGAGTTAGGAAGGAAATTGAGAAGCAGGACCTCAAAGGTAATAATCTTGGGATTACTGCCTGTGCCACATGATAGTGAGTATAGGAATAGAATGAGGTAGAGGATAAATGTGTGGCTGAGGGATTGGAGCAGGGGACAGGGATTCAGATTTCTGGATCATTGGAACCCTCTTTTGGAGCAGGTGTGACCCGTACAAAAAGGACGGGTTGCACTTGAATCTGAAGGGGACCAATATCCTGGCGAGGAGGTTTGCAAAGGCTATTGGGGAGAGTTAAACTAGGATTGTTGGGGGGTGTGAACCGAACTGAAGTGACAGAGGAAAGGGAGGTTGGCTCACAAATAGAGAAAGCTTGGAGACAGTGCAAAAGAGAGGATGCACTCAGACCAATGGTTTGAGATGTGTCTATTTTAATGCGAGGAGTATTACGAATAAAGCAGATGAGCTTAGAGGTGGATCAGCATTTGAAGCTATGATGTTATGGCCATTACAGAGACTTGGATGGTGCAGGGGCAGGAATGGCTACTTCAAGTGCCAAGCTTTAGATATTTCAGAAAGGACAGGGAGGGAAGCAAAAGAGGTGGGGGTGTAGCACTGTTGATCAGAGGTAGTGTCACGGCTGCAGAAAAGGAGGAAGTCATGGAGGGGTTGTCTACAGAGTCTCTGTGAGTGGAAGCTAGGAATAGCAAGGGGTCAATAACTCTACTGGGTGTTTTTTTACAGACTATTCAACAGTAACAGGGGCATTGAGGAGCAGATAGGGAGACAGATTCTGGAAAGGAGTAATAATAACAGGGTTGTTATGGTGGGAGATTTCAATTTTCCAAATATTGATTGGCATCTCCCAAGAGTGAGGGGTTTAGATGGGGTGGAGTTTGTTAGGTGTGCTCAGGAAGGTTTCTTGACACAATATGTAGATAAGCCTACAAGAGGAGAAGCTGTACTTGATCTGGTAGTGGGAAATGAACCTGGTCAGGTGTCAGGAGAGCCTACTGGAGATTGTGATCACAATTCTATCTCCTTCACCATAGCATTGGAGGGGGATGGGAACAGACTAGTTGGGGAGACGTTTAATTGGAGTAAGGGGAAATACGAGGCTATCAGGCAGGAATTTGGAAACATAAATTGGAAATAGATGTTCTCAGGGAAACGTACAGAAGAAATGTGGCAAATGTTCAGGGGATATTTTCATGGGGTTCTGCATTGATACATGCCAATGAGACAGGGAAAGGATGGTTGGGTACAGGAACCATGGATTACAAAGGCTGTTGTAAATCTAATCAAAACGAAAAGAAGAGCTTACGAAAGGTTCAAAAAAACTAGGTAATGATAGAGATCTAGAAGATTATAAGGCTAGCAGGAAGGAGCATAAGAATAAAATTAGAAGAGCCAGAAGGGGCCAAGAGAAGGCCTTGGCAGACAGGACTAAGGAAAACCTCAAGGCGTTCTACAAGTATGTGAAGAGCAAGAGGATAAGACGTGAGAGAATAGGACCAATCAACTGTGACAGTGGAAAAGTGTGTATGGAACCGGAGGAGATGGCAGAGAGACTTCATGAATACTTTGCTACAGTATTCATTACGGAAAAGGATCTTGGCGATTGTAGGGATGACTTGCAGTGGACTGAAAAGCTTGAGCATGTAGATATTAAGGAAGAGGATGTGCTGGAGCCTTTGGAAAGCATCAAGTTGGATAAGTAACTGGGACTGGTCGGGATGTACCCCAGGCTACTGTGGGAAGTGAGGAAGTAGATCGCTGAGCCTCTGGTGATGAATTTTGCATCATCAATGAGGACGGGAGGGGTTCTGGAGGATTGGATCGTTGCGGATGTTGTTCCCTTATTCAAGAAAGGGAATAGGGATAGCCCAGGAAGTCACAGACCAGTGAGTCTTACTTCAGTGGTTGGTAAGTTGATGGAGAAGATCCTGAGAGGCAGGATTTATGAACATTTGGAGAGGCATAATATGATTAGGAATAGTCAGCATGGCTTTGTCAAAGGCAGGTCATGCCTTACGAGCCTGACTGAATTTTTTTAGGATGTGACTAAACACATTGATGAAGGTAGAGCCGTAGATGTAGTGTATATGGATTTTAGCAAGGCATTTGATAAGGTACCCCGTGCAAGGCTTATTGAGAAAGCATGGGATCCAAGTGGACATTGCTTTGTGGATCCAGGAATGGCTTGCCCACAGAAAGCAAAGAGTGGGTCATATTCTTCATGGAGGCCGGTGACCAGTGGTGTGCCTCAAGGATCTGTTCTGGGACCCCTACTCTATGTGATTTTTATAAATGACCTGGATGAGGAACTGGAGGGATGGGTTAGTAAATTTGCTGATGTCACAAAGGTTGGGGGTGTTGTGGATGGTGTGGAGGGCTGTCAGAGGTTATAGTGGGACATTGGTAGGATGCAAAACTAGGCTGAGAAGTGGCAGATGGAGTTCAACCCAGATAAGTGTGAGGTGGTTCATTTTGGTAGGTCAAATATGATGGCAGAATATAGCATTCATGGTAAGACTCTTGGCAGTTTGGAGGATCAGAGGGATTTTGGGGTCCGAATCCATAGGACACTCAAAGCTGCTAAGTAGGTTGACTCTGTGGTTAAGAAGGCATACGGTGCATTGGCCTTCATCAATCATGGGATTGAGATTAAGAGTTGAGAGGTAATGTTGTAGCTATATAGGGCCCTGATAAGACCCCACTTGGAGTACTGTGCTCAATTCTGGTCGCCTCACTAGAGGAAGGACGTGGGAACTATAGAAAAGGGGCAGAGGAGATTTACAAGGATGTTACCTGGATTGGGGAGCATACCTTATGAGAAAAGGTTGAGTGAACTCGGCCTTTTCTCCTTGGCACAACGGAAGATGAGACATGACCTGATAGAGGTGTACAAGATAATGAGAGGTATTGATCATGTGGATAGTCTGAGGTTTTTTCCCAGGGCTGAAATGGCTAGCATAGGTGGGCACAGTTTTAAGGTGCTTGGAAGTAGGTACAGAGGAGATGTCAGTGGTAAGTTTTTATGCAGAGTAGTGAGTGCGTGGAATGGGCTGCTGGTGGCGGTGGTGGAGGCGGAAATGATAGAGTCTTTTAAGAAACTCCTGGATGGATACATGGAGCTTAGAAAAAAAAAGGGCTATGGGTAAGCCTAGGTAGTTCTAAGGTAAGGACATGATCGGCACAGCTTTGTGTGCTGAAGGGCCTGTATTGTGCTGTAGGTTTTCTATGTTTCTATGATTCCTTCTAATGAAATAGAAACTTACTTTGGGCCATAAATAGCACAACATTTCTCCAGTAAGTTGGATGGGTTACTCTAGAACATGAACATGAATAAATCAGGGAAGGTAGTGCACCCGTGGCTGACAAGGGAAATTAGGGATAGTATCAAATCCAAAGAAAAAACATACAAATTAGCCAGAAAAAGCGGCTCACCTGAGGACTGGGAGAAATTCAGAGTCCAGCAGAGGAGGAAAAAGGGCTTAATTAGGAAAGGGAAAAAAGATTATGAGAGAAAACTGCCAGCGAACATAAAAACTGACTGTAAAAGTTTTTATAGATATGTGAAAAGAAAAAGATCGGTTAAGACAAATGTAGGTCCCTTACAGTCAGAAACAGGTGAATTGATCATGGGGAACAAGGACGTGGCAGACCAATTGAATAACTACTTCAGTTCTGTCTTCACTAAGGAGGACATAAATAATCTTCCGGAAATAGTAGGGGACAGAGGGTCCAGTGAGATGGAGGAACTGAGGAAAATGTTGGTAGGGAAGTGGTGTTAGGTAAATTGAAGGGATTAAAGGCAGATAAATCCCCAGGGCCAGATGGTCTGCAACCCAGAGTGCTTAAGGAAGTAGCCCAAGAAATAGTGGATGCATTAGTGATAACTTTTCAAAACTCTTTAGATTCTGGACTAGTTCCTGAGGGTTGGAGGGTGGCTAATGTAACCCCGCTTTCTAAAAAAAGGAGGGAGAGAGAAACCGGGGAATTATAGACTGGTTAGCCTAACATCGGTGGTGGGGAAAATGCTAGAGTCAGTTATCAAAGATGTGATAACAGCACATTTGGAAAGCGGTGAAATCATCGGACAAAGTCAGCATGGATTTGTGAAAGGAAAATCATGTCTGATGAATCTCATAGAATTTTTTGAGGATGTAACTAGTAAAGTGGATAGGGGAGAACCAGTGGATGTGGTATATTTGGATTTTCAAAAGGCTTTTGACAAGATCCCACACAGTAGATTAGTGTGCAAATTTAAAGCACATGGTATTGATGTGGATAGAGAATTGGTTGGCTGACAGCAAGCAAAGAGTGGGAATAAACAGAACCTTTTCAGAATGGCAGACAGTGACGAGTGGGGTACCGCAAGGCTCAGTGCTGGGACCCCAGTTGTTTACAATATATATTAATGACTTAGATGAGGGAATTAAATGCAGCATCTCCAGATTTGTGGATGACATGAAGCTGGGCGGCAGTGTTAGCTGTGAGGAGGATGCTAAGAGGATGCAGGGTGACTTGGATAGGTTAGGTGAGTGGGCAAATTCATGGCAGATGCAAATTAATGTGGATAAATGTGAGGTTATCCACTTTGGTGGCAAAAACAGGAAAACAGATTATTATCTGAATGGTAAACAACAGGAATTCTGCAGATGCTGGAAATTCAAGCAACACACATAAAAGTTGCTGGTGAACGCAGCAGGCCAGGCAGCATCTCTAGGAAGAGGTGCAGTTGACGTTTCAGGCCGAGACCCTTCGTCAGGACTAACTGAAGGAAGAGTGAGTAAGGGATTTGAAAGTTGGAGGGGGAGGGGGAGATCCAAAATGATAGGAGAAGACAGGAGGGGGAGGGATGGAGCCAAGAGCTGGACAGGTGATAGGCAAAAGGGATACGAGAGGATCATGGGACAAGAGGTCCGGGAAGAAAGACAAGGGGTGGGGGGGACCCAGAGGATGGGCAAAGGGTATATTCAGAGGACAGAGGGAGAAAAAGGAGAGTGAGAGAAAGAATGTGTGTATAAAAATAAGTAACAGATGGGGTACGAGGGGGAGGTGGGGCATTAGCGGAAGTTAGAGAAGTCGATATTCATGCCATCAGGTTGGAGGCTACCCAGACGGAATATAAGGTGTTGTTCCTCCAACCTGAGTGTGGCTTCATCTTTACAGTAGAGGAGGCCGTGGATAGACATGTCAGAATGGGAATGGGATGTGGAATTAAAATGTGTGGCCACTGGGAGATCCTGCTTTCTCTGGCGGACAGAGCGTAGGTGTTCAGCAAAGCGGTCTCCCAGTCTGCGTCGGGTCTCGCCAATATATAAAAGGCCACATCGGGAGCACCGGACGCAGTATATCACCCCAGCCGACTCACAGGTGAAGTGTTGCCTTACCTGGAAGGACTGTTTGGGGCCCTGAAAGGTGGTAAGGGAGGAAGTGTAAGGGCATGTGTAGCACTTGTTCCGCTTACACGGATAAGTGCCAGGTGGGAGATCAGTGGGGAGGGATGGGGGAGACGAATGGACAAGGAAGTCACGTAGGGAGCGAACCCTGCGGAATGCAGAGAGAGGGGGGGAGGGAAAGATGTGCTAAATGGTGGGATCCCGTTGGAGGTGGCGGAAGTTACGGAGAATAATATGTTGGACCCGGAGGCTGGTGGGGTGGTAGGTGAGGACCAGGGGAACCCTATTCCTAGTGGGGTGGCGGGAGGATGGAGTGAGAGCACATGTACGTGAAATGGGGGAGATGCGTTTAAGAGCAGAGTTGATAGTGGAGGAAGGGAAGCCCCTTTCTTTAAAAAAGGAAGACATCTCCCTAGTCCTGGAATGAAAAGCCTCATCCTGAGAGCAGATGCGGCGGAGACGGAGGAATTACGAGAAGGGGATGGCGTTTTTGCAAGAGACAGGGTGAGAAGAGGAATAGTCCAGATAGCTGTGAGAGTCAGTAGGCTTATAGTAGACATCAGTGGATAAGCTGTCTCCAGAGACAGAGACAGAAAGATCTAGAAAGGGGAGGGAGGTGTCGGAAATGGACCAGGTAAACTTGAGGGTAGGGTGAAAGTTGGAGGCAAAGTTAATAAAGTCAACGAGCTCTGCATGCGTGCAGGAAGCAGCGCCAATGCAGTCGTCGATGTAGCGAAGGAAAAGTGGGGGACAGATACCAGAATAGGCACGGAACATAGATTGTTCCACAAAGCCAATAAAAAGGCAGGCATAGCTAGGACCCATATGGGTACCCATAGCTACACCTTTAGTTTGGGGGAAGTGGGAAGAGCCAAAGGAGAAATTATTAAGAGTAAGGACTAATTCCGCAAGACGGAGCAAAGTGGTGGTAGAGGGGAACTGATTAGGTCTGGAATCCAAAAAGCATAGAGCTTTGAGACCTTCCTGATGGGGGATGGAAGTATATAGGGACTGGACATCCATGGTCAAAATAAAGCGGTGGGGGCCAGGGAGCACCAAGCCATTGTCTCCCACACCATCACCGACTTTATCCGCTCAGGGGATATCCCATCCACTGCTACCAACCTTATAGTTCCCACACCTCACACTTCCCGTTTCTACCTCCTACCCAAGATCCACAAACCTGCCTGTCCTGGTCGACCTATTGTCTCAGCTTGCTCCTGCCCCACCGAACTCGTTTCTGCATACCTCAACACGGTTTTATCCCCCCTTGTTCAATCCCTTCCTACCTATGTTCGTGACACTTCTCACGCTCTTAAACTTTTCAATGATTTTAAGTTCCCTGGCCCCCACCGCTTTATTTTCACCATGGATATCCAGTCTCTGCCACAGGAAACAGTTGAGGTCAGTTCATTGGCTATATTTAAGAGGGAGTTAGATATGGCCCTTGTGGCTAAAGGGATCAGGGGGTATGGAGAGAAGGCAGGTACAGGGTTCTGAGTTGGATGAACAGCCATGATCATACTGAATGGCGGTGCAGGCTTGAAGGGCCGAATGGCCTACTCCTGCACCTATTTTCTATGTTTCTATGACCCGTCCTAGTTGCTCACCTCAGCAGCTGAATGAGCTTTAATTTTGTGCTAATCTTGAGCTCACTGATTAATGCTTACTCCATCACACAAAGCAATTCTGACAATGAGTTTTGTCCCCACATCTCTTCACATAGATGGAATTAAGAGAAAATATTACTTTTTTCAGACATCTTCTTTTTGAAAGAAGGTATTAACTATAATTACAAAAATGTTTCTGACTTTTTAAGAACCAATTTAATGGCAACATCAAAGCATTTTAGCCTTTTGGCTGAACATAATTTCCCACTGGAATTCCTCAAATGAATGATCATTACAAGCAGCATTGTAATTAAACCACTTCAGAACTTATCCTCACATTTCGAAGAAAAATTTTGCAGGAAAAATAAATCTTTTCATGCTTTCAGAACAACCTAAGGCTTTATAGACCATAAGACATTAGAGTAGAATTAGGCTATTCAGTGCTATCGAGTCTGCCCTGCTAGTCGATCGTGGCTGATTTATTTGCCTTCTCAACCTTATTCTCCTGCTTTGCCTAATATATTATTTTTAATTATAATTGAATCATATAGCCATAGAGCACTACAGCACAGAAAAAGGCCCTTTTGGCCTATCTAGTCTGTACTGAACTGTTAATCTACCTAGTCCCATTGACCCGCCCTCCATACTGCTTCCATGTACTTACCCAAACTTCTCTTAAGTGTTTCAGTCAAACTTGATTCCACCACTTCTGATGGCCACTCATTCCACATTTGCACCACCCTCAGGTTGCCTTTAAATATTTCACCTTTCAGCCTAAACCTATGATTTCTAATTCGAGTCTCATATTGACAAAGGTAAGAGCCAACTGGATTCTGAAAATTCCAGTGCAATAAAGGACTAGCTAATAATGCTTTTTTAACAAGGTTTGTTAAGGAGAAATGTGGTGAAGAACATTGATCTATGATGTATGCATTTTGGACAGGCAAGCCAGGTTATCACTTGTATAGTGAATGGCAGGGCACTGATAAGTGTTGTGAAACAGAAGGACCTGGAAGTGAAAGCAGCTGCCCAATAGATAGAGTGGGAAAGACAACACATAGCACGCTGGCGTTCAACAGTCAGGACACTGAGTTTAGGAATAGGCATAATATGTTGCAGTAATATACACTCAGTGGCCACTTTATTCGGTATTGCTGTACACTTGCTCATTAAGGCAAATATCAAATCAGCCAATCATGTGGTAGCAAGTCAGTGCATAAATGCATGCAGACATAGTCAAGAGGTTCAGTTGTTGTTCAGACCAAACATCAGAATGGGGAAGAAATGTGATCGAAATGACTTTGACCATGCTGATTGACTTTGATTGTTGCTGGTGCCAGGTGGAGTGCTTTGAGTATCTCAGAAGCTGGGTATCTCCTAAGATTTTCATGCAAAACGGTCTCTAGAGTTTACAGAGAATGGTGCAAAAAACAAAAAAAAACATCCAGAGAGCGCATTTCTGTGAGTAAAAATGCCTTGTTAATGAGAGAGGTCAGAGGAGAATGGCCAGATTGGTTCAAGCTTACAAGAAGATGACAGTAACTCAGATAACCAGATGTTACAACAATGGTGTACAGAAGAGTATTGCTAAATGCAGAGCACATCGAACCTTGAAGTGGATGGGCTACAGCAGCAGAATGCCATGAACATACACTCAGTGGCCACTTTATTAGGTATAGGGTATACCTAACTAAGTGGCTATTGAGTGCAGGTTATTGGTGACCCTGCATGATCACATTGAGTTTTGGTCACCCTGTTATAGGAAAGATATTGTCAAGCTGGAGGAGGTGCATAAAAGGTTCATAAAGGTGCTACCTGGATTAGAGTGCCTGAGTTATAGGGAAAGGTTAGTTACGCTGGATCTTTATTCCCTGAAGTGCATGAGAATGAACTTCACATAGATTTTGCAAACTTATAAGCAATTTGCATAAGGTCGACAGTCATAATCGTTTCCCCAGGGGAAATTAGAAGACAAAGATACAAGAGGGGAGAGGCTTCAGACACCTTTCAATCATTTCAATGTCCCACTGCAACCTACAACAACCACCTATACTATCCACAATTCATATCATCTGTAAACGTACTAATCCACCCTTCTACTTCCTCATCCAAGCTTAGACTCTAATGATATCAAAGAAAGAGACCAATCGAATTTTGGATGTTAAGTGATGTGAAGGTAAGTAGATGCAAATGATCAACCATGATTTCACTGAATGGCAGAACATACAAGAGGGATCAAATGACCAATGTCTACTTCTGCTTCCAATGTTTATTACCTACTCCTATAACATATGAAGAATATAGATCTCTAGATGATTTACAATATATGCATTCAAACTAAACTTAATTAAAACAAAAAATGAAGAATTCAGTTAAAAAAAAACTGAGACTCACAAAGATTTTTGTTTCAATACCACAGGCTGAGAGTCTGGGACAATATCATTCAGTCTTCCTAAAGAAAAAAAAATACAATTCGAAGTCAACAGGTACCTGCACATGCTTCATTGTTTAAGTCAAGATAAACTTTCAAGATTCAAATTTATTTATTACATATATATCGAAACATACAGTGAAATGTGTAATTCCCATTAACAACCAACACACCCGAGGATGTGCTGGGGACAACCCGCAAATATCGCCACACATTCTAACACCAACAGCATGGCCACAATACTCAGCAAAACATTGCAGAACAAGTAACAACAACAATAGAAAAACTCTCTCTTTACCTTGTAGGTCTGTTTGTGAAGTTAGATTTCTTTCATCTTCCTCCTGCAGCAAGCCAACAACTTTGCTGGGTGTTATTTTCTACAACAGATAAAGATGCTAGTAGAATAAGGTTCATTTAAGAAAAATTAAATAGTTTTCAAATTAGGAAATGAGGAAAACAGTTCTCCTTAAATTCTGTTGATGCACCAGGTACAAGTATGACGTTAACAGAATATATCACCAAATTATGAGGTTTGCAAGCATTTAATCCACACGTCAATGCTCACCTGCTGGAAATCTACAAAATTAATCCCACGTTCCTGACCTTATCCTTCTAGTATTGTATCAATGGACTCAACTGCTGTAATTTGCCCAGAGTCCTATATAAATGCAAATCTAATCACAGTACCTTTACATTCTTTACCATCAAATATTGAGACCAAACTAATTTCACTGTTCAACATTATATCAATTTCAAATTAATCCCAAAGACCTATTCTTTCCTTAAATATTCTTCAAAGATTTGTATCATTACTGACTAATCTACTTTCTAAAACCTTATATATATTTAAGCGGAATTGCATTGCCATACACTCTGCCTTGAACTCAATCTCAAGGCATTCCTAACTCCTCAGCTCAACTCATAAAGTCTGTCTTAATTTTACACAATCCAATTACTCCTAATTTCAACACAGTCCAGGAAAACTCAAACCCCTTTAACACCAGAATCAATCAAAAACCAATACCTACTCTTTATCTGTAGCCCCAAATCTATTCATAGCAAATGACATGATCCACTCTCAACACAAATTAGAAACATAGAGAACCTACAGCACAATACAAGCCCTTCGGCCCACAAAGCTGTGTCGAACATGTTCCTCCCTTAGAACCACCTACCCATAGCTCTCTATTTTTCTAAGCTCCATGTACCCATCCAGGAGTCCCTTAAAAGACCCTATCGTTTCCGCCTCCACCACCACCACCAGCAGCCCATTCCACGCACGCACCACTCTCTGTGTAAAAAACTTACCCAACAACTCCTCTGTACCTACTTCTAAGCACCTTAAAACTATGCCCTCTCGTGCTAGCCATTTCAGCCCTGGGGAAAAGCCTCTGACTATCCACACAATCAATGCCTCTTATCATCTTATACACCTTTATCAAGTCACCTCTCATCCTCCGTCTCTTCAAGGAGAAAAGGCTGAGTTCACTCAACCTATTCTCATAAGGCATGCTCCCCAATTCAGGCAACATCCTTGTAAATATCCTCTGCACCCTTCCTATGGTTTCCACGTCCTTCCTATAGTGAGGTGACCAGAATTGAGCACAGTACTCCAAGTGGGATCTGACCAGCGTCCCATACAGCTGCAACATTACCTCTCGGCTCTGAATCTCAATCCCACGATTGATGAAGGCCAATGCACCGTATGCCTTCTTAACCACAGAGTCAACCTGTGTAGCAGCTTTGACTGTCCTATGGACTCGGACCCCAAGATCCCTCTGATCTTCCACACTGCCAAGCGTCTTACCATTAATACTATATTCTGCCATCATACTTGACCTACCAAAATGAACCACCTCACACTTATCTGGGTTGAACTCCATCTGCCATTTCTCAGCCCACTTTTGCATCCTATCAATGTCCCGTTGTAACCTCTGACAGCCTTCCACACTATTCACAACACCCCCAACCTTTGTGTCATCAGCAAATTTACTAACCCATCCCTCCATTTACTCATCCAGGTCATTTATAAAAATCATGAAGAGTAGGGGTCCCAGAACAGATCCCTGAGGCACACCACTGGTCACCGGCCTCCATGCAGGATATGACCCATCTACAACCACTCTTTGCCTTCTGAGGGCAAGCCAGTTCTAGATCCACAAAGCAATGTCCCCTTGGATCCCATGCTTTCTCAATAAGCCTTGCATGGGGTACCTTATTAAATGCCTTGCTAAAATCCATATACACTACATTTACGGCTCTACCTTCATCAATTTGTTTAGTCACATCCTCAAAAAATTCAATCACTCGTAAGGCACAACCTGCCTTTGACAAAGCCATGCTGACTATTCCTACTCTTATTATGCCTCTCCAAATGTTCATAAATCCTGCTTCTCAGGATCTTCTCCATCAACTTACCAACCACTGAAGTAAGACATCAACTTACCAAGAGTTCCCGTAACTATTAAGAACCTGATCCCAATTTCCCAGGACCTACATAGCCCTGAATAAATCTCAAACACACTTCAATAGCCCACTGATATCTCAATGACATTACATCCATCACAGTCAACATTAATCAGTTTCATTTGCAGATCCTCAGCAAATGGAGTACTGCTTCAACAAAACTTAGACAACATTCAGCCATGGACCCTAATAAATGAGAAGTAATATTTACATCACTAAATGTCAATCAAGAAAATGTCCAATTACCTATCATTTATACTTATTGGTTTAACTCTGTTCCCACGGTTGACCAGAAACTCAACCAAACAAGTTGCATAAACACTATAGCTACAAAAATAGCTTTGACAAGTGACTCATCTACTGACAATCCACCATCTACAGGCAGGAGCATGGTGCAATACATTTCACTTACCTGGATGACTCCTGCTGTAATAACAAGCAGGAAACTCAAGAATGAGCTAAAATAGTCTATTTGACTTGCACTCAATCCATCCCTAAACATTCATTCCTTCCACCGTGGCTGCGATTTTATAATATACAAAATGCAAAGCAGTTCTTTCCCTAGGCCACTTTGACAGCACCTTTAAGACCATGATCACTATGGGCAAGTACAAAGGTTCATGGGAACATTGCAAATTGCACGTTTCCCTCCACGGCACACACCATCTTGACCTGAAAATACATCACTGTCCCTTTATTGGTGCTGGGCCTTGAGGTATTGTGGGAATGCTTTTACCACATGAACTTCACTTGTTTAAAAGTCTATTTCTCGACCATGTTTTAAGAAGAATTAGGAATGAGCAATAAATGGTGACCATGCCAATAATCCTCGCATTCCGTAAATGAATATAAAGCATTCAATTTATAGTCTATTTTTCTATTCTTCCCACGTAGCTTTAAAGGAAAATCATCTTAAACAAAATCAGTATATTTCTTATGAGGATGCAACCTGCAGAAATAATTAGATTTAGTGTATTTTGATTTCTAAAAGGTATTCCACAAGGTACCACATAGATTACAACACAGGATAAAGGATCATTACGTTGAAGATCAGAGAGATCGGAAATGCTAAATAATACAAAGCGGAGTTGATACAAACAAATCACTTTCTGCTCATAACCACTAACTAGTGGGGTCCCCTGTAAGCAGCATTGGGGCAGCAGAAATTCTGAATAGATATGAATTAGAAGCAGAAGGTGATGAAGTCCCTTGAGCTGTTTCAAATACATTAAGATCATGGCTAATTAGAGTGTAACAATTCCACATTCCCAGAAGAATCCATCTACAACTATGGTTAAAATATTCAGACTCTGCTTCCACCACCCCTTAAAGAAGAAAATTTTTTAAATATTGAAGGATCTTGGCCCAAAACTTCAACTGTTTATTTCCTTCCATAGATGTTGCTTTCCTCCAGCATTTTGTGTACTGCTCTGTGTTTCCGGCATCTGTGCAATCTTTTGTGTTAATAATTTTCCTAAAGCAAGTAGAAATCTCAGACTGGAGTAGGGAATGATTAAAAATATCAGCAAATACTCTTGCCAGCTGATTCATGCAGGATCTGAGGACACAGCCTGGGGTTCATCTGGATCAGACCTTTCGGTTGATCTGACAGTGACTGTGGGTGCAGGTGCATTGCAGACTGTCGGGGTAAGCAGTGTCACTTTATTGCCCTAATCTCATTGCAATGCTATCTAACTTCACTTTGGAGCCTGTTATGGCAAGCCACAACTGACAGTTGGTCTTGGACTCTATTTTGGTCCGGTATAGACTCTTAGCATTCTCAATTTCCTGTATAGGTCAGGGTAACTTGATGTGAATTCTGCATACATGAACTTCAGTAGGGAATGGATCTTTTAGTTTATCCGTAGTTTCTGGTTGACAGCACCCACAGTGACCTCTGTGACACATAGAAAAAAAGGCTTAGCTTGCTGATAAACTTTGATGAAAATGACATACTCATTTAGATAGGCTGTTGAAAATGGACCATTCTACTGACTCAAGGTACTCACATAAATGCTCATTTACCTCTTCAGACCAGCATTGTATAATTCTCTGTACTGGATCCTCACATTTCAGTTTCTGTTTGAAAGTTAGGAGAAAGAGCACTGCTTGATGGTCTGATTTACCAAAGTACTCCGAAACCAAAAGCTGTGGATGAACCAGGATGTACATCATCTGCTGAGGGCTAGATCTGTGGCATTTAAGTCTGGTGACGTAGATATGTACAAGAAAACCAGGTATGACTTGCAGAGGGCTACTTCAAGAGTGAAGAGACAATTCCAAACGAGGTCGGAGGTGAGGTCAGATGCACGTCAACTCAGGCAGTGTTGACAAGACATTAGTTACTACAATGCGAAACTCAATAGCGATGATGTTTCACTACCAGATGAGTTCAACGCCTTCTACGCTCGCTTGGAAAGAAAGAATATAACTACAATGATGAAGACCTTTGCTGCACCCTGTGTCCCTCTGATCTCTGTCTCAGAGGCCAATGTTAGGCTGTCTCTAAGTAGGGTGAACCCTCGTAAGGCAGCAGGCCCCCAATGGTGTACCTGGTAAGGCTCTGAAAACTTGTGTCAACTAACTGGCGGGAGTATTCAAGGACATTTTCAACCTCACTATTGCAGGTGGCAGTTCCCACCTGCTTCAAAAAGGCAACAATTATACCACTGCCTGAGAAGAGTAACGTGAGCTACCTTAATGACTATCACCCAGTAGCACTCACATCTACGGTAATGAAAGGCTTTGAGAGGTTGGTCATAACTAGAATCAGCTCATGCCTCAGCAAGGACCCAGACCAACTGCAATTTGCCTATCATGGTAGGAGACACAATCTCAATGGCTCTTCACACAGCCTTAGATCACCTTGACAATACAAACACCTATATCAGGATGCTGTCTGTTGACTATAGCTCAAAGTTTAACACCATCATTCCCACAGTCCTGATCAATAAGCTACAGAACCTGGGCCTCTGTACCTCCTTCTGAAATTGGATCCTTGACTTCCTAACCAGAAGATCACAATCTTGGTGCGAATTGGTGATAATATCTCTTCTTCATTAATAAGGAAACACCTCTGTCAGGATGCTGTTCATCGATTATAGTTCATCATGTAATAACCATCATTCTCACAATCCTGATTGAGAAGTTGTAGAACCTGGGCCTCTGTACCTCCCCTCTGCAATTGGATCCTTGACTTCCTAACCGGAAGACCACAATCTATGTGGATTGGTGATAACACCTCCTCCTTGCTGACGGTCAACACTGGTGCATCTCAGGGGTGTGTGCTTAGCCCACTGCTCTACTCTCTATGTACCCATGACTGTGTGGCTAGGCATAGCTCAAATACCATCTATAAATTTGCGGATGATACAACCATTGTTGGTAGAATTTGGTGATGAGAAGGCATACGGTAATCAGGTATGCCAACTAGTGGAGTGATGTCACAGAAGCAATCTGGCACTGAAAATCAGTAAGACGAAGGAGCTGATCGTGGACTTTAGGAAGGGTAAGACGAATGAACACATACCATTCCTCATAGAGGGATCAGAATTGGAGAGAGTGAGCAGTTTCAAGTTCCTGGGTGTCAAGATCTCTAAGGATCTAACCTCATCCCAACATATCGATGCAGTTATAAAGAAGGCAAGACAGTGACTATACTTCTTTAGGAGGTTGAGGAGATTTGATATGTCAACAAATACACTCAAAAACATCTATAGATGTATCACAAAGAGCACTCTGACAGGCTGCATCACTGTCTGGTATGGGGGGGTGGGGGTGGGTGCTAATGCACAGGACCAAAAACGGCAGAGGGTGGTAAATTTAGTGGGCTCCATCTTGGTACTAGCCTACAAAGTACCACGGATATCTTTAAGGAATGGTGTCTCAGAAAGGCAGCGTCCATTATTAAGGACCTCCAGCACCCAGGGCATGCCCTTTACTCACTGTTACCATCGGGTACGAGGTACAGAAGCCTGCAGGCACACAATCAGCGACTCAGGAACAACTTCTTCCCCTCTGCCATCCAATTTCTACATGGACATTGAACCCTTGGACACTACCTCACTTTTTTAATATATATTATTTCTGTTTCTTGCACGATTTTTAATCTATTCAATATATGTATACTGTAATTGATTTATTTATTTATTATCTTTTTCTTCTATATTATGTATTGCATTGAATTGCTGCTGCCAAGTTAACAAATTTCACGACACATGCTGGTGATAATAAATCTGATTCTGATTCTACACTGGCACACCTCAGGGATGTGTGCTTAGCCCACTGTTCTACTCCTTCTATAGCAATGACTATGTGGCTAGGTATAGCTCAAATATCATCTATAAATTTGCTGATGATACATCTCAGATGGAGATAAAAGTGCATACAGGAGCAAGTTATATCAGTTAGTTATGTGGTGTCGAAGCAACAAACTTGCCCTCAATGTTAGTAAGACAAAAGAGTTGATTATGGACTTCAGAAAGGGTAAGACAAGGGAACACAAACCAACCCTCACAGAGGGATCAGAAGTGGAGAGAGTGAGCAATTTCAAGTTCCTGGGTGTCAAGATCTCTGAGGATCTAACCTGGTCCCAACATATCAATGCAGAAAGGACATCCATTATTAAGGACACCCATCACCCAAGGAATGCCCTCTTCTCATTGCTACTTTCAGGAAGGAGATACAGAAGCCTGAAGGCTCAAACTCAGTAATTCAGGAACAGCTTCTTCCCCTCTGCCATATGATTCCTAAATGGTCTTTGAACCCATGAACATTACCACCGTTTTTCTTTTTTTAAAAATATATATTATTTCTGTTTTTGCACTATTTTTGATCTATTTTATATTATATATATATATATATATATAAACAAGCACTTACTGAAATTGAGTTACTTGGTTGTTTATTTTCTTTCCTTTCTATATTATCATGTATCGTATTGTACTGCTGCTACTAAGTCAACAAATTTCACGATACATGCCGGTGATAATAAACCTAATTCTGATAAAGATCAGTAGGCATTCTTAATGGTTGGGTAGTAATAGCTTAGGGCTGTTTGGGTCCCCAATGGAACAGGTGACACACCGATAGCATTTTGGTAGTACATTCTTGAAGTTGGCCTATTGAAATCCCCAGCTATGATGAACAGGGATTCTGAGTATATTGTTTCAAGGTTGTTGATTGCAGAATACAGTTCATTGAGTGCAAGCTTCACATCCGCATGTAGACTGCAGTAGGTAGCATACATGGTGCTTCGTTAGATATTCGTATCTGGTGAGCAGGAAGTCATCAGAACTATTTCATATGAGCACCACGCATCTCTCCCTCGGATTTTATTATGGCTACACTATATATTTAATACCCTTTCCCTCTCTCTGGTGATCTCTCTCTGTCTCTCACTCTTTCCAAACAATTCTGTAAGCTCTTTTCCTTTTTTTGCTGCTCTGCTTGTGCATCTTCCTCGCTTCCTGTTCTTGCTTCTGCATGTTTTCACCTTTGTCTGCCGATTTCTATGCATTTCATTCTTCCTGTCTTTACTGCTCTGCCTGCATCTTCTTTCCTGTCTTTCTCACTGCATATTTATGTTTGTTGTTTTGCATGTATCTGTCTCTATCTCACCTCAATTCATCTCTCTATACTCCCTTTTCCCATCATTGCTGTGAGCTTCTTTTACTTCCCTTCCACTTTTCTCTTTCTTTTAGCCCTTGGATTTAGTTCTGCGAACACAGCACAGGCAGGTTTAAAAGAAGCAGCTGTGGTGGGCAGGAGATACACACCTGTTATGTAAGGATCTATTTCTTTTAGCACAATGACTCCCATTAGCACTATTTATTGACTAATAACTTAGCCAGGCACATTGGTCTGTTGTTTTCTCACTGCAAAGTGAATATACCAGTTAACCTCATCTCTGCGTGTGTGCTTTTATTTTAAATATGTAGTTGTAAACACACAACAACAACCATTACAATTACAGAGAGTAGGGAGCCCACAGCTAAAAGTAAAGTGAGGAACAGGTATATATTTGCACAAGTACAAACAAGAGAAAATCTGCAGACGCTGTAAATCTAAGCAACACATACAAAATGCTGGAGGAACTCAGCAGGCCAGGCAGCATCTGTGGAAACTATACAGTCGATGTTTTGGGTCGAGATGCTGAGTTCCTCCAGCATTCTGTGTGTGTTGCACAAGCACAAGGTTGAGGGCCGGTGGTTAGTTGAAGTAGCAAAAGTGCGTGTGTGCGCTGGGATTCATAAGCAAGCTTGCAGAGTAATCAGGTGGTGGGGGGAGATTCTCAGTTATAAGGGACAACCTTCAGATGTTGAGATCCTGAAATACTATTTCATTGAGAAACTGTCACTTTCCTTTCCTAGCTTTTTTTAACACTACATCTGAATTCACCCCTACCCACTTTGCCCACTGTTTCAAGCACACACATGACTGTACAATTCCACTCAAAAACCCACTGACTTCACAGAACACTTTGCTCCTCACTCCATTAACCCATATGCAGGCTCTAAAGTTCTCACTCATCCTTGAGTGAGTATTCTGAAATGAAAGAAGATGGCCACAATGTTATGTCTTCTCAACTACCTCCTGCAATTGTTATCTCTTGCAAGCAAAGAATGCCAGTAACAACAGAGAAAACTCACTTCAGGAGAACAAAATTACACCTGTGGTGGAAGTGCATCTTGCTAAAAATCCAGCACCAGGGAAAAGTTATCATGGCAGAGATCAGAGTTCATTGCTCTTTCACACAGTCTTACACATGGTTACCAATTTGTTTCTTTGCAAGTACTGATAACTTATTTACAAACACAAGAAAATCTGTAGTTGCTGGAAATCCAGAGCAACACACACAAAATGCTGGAGGAACTCAGCAGGCCAGGCAGCATCCATGGAAAAGAGTAAACCGTCAACATTTTGGGATAAAGCCCTTCTTCAGGACTGAGCCTGAAATGTCGACAATTTATTTACAAGTTCTCTATGAATGGAACTCACTGATACTAAATCTGAACAGTTCAATCAATGGGCACTTTACTAAGTGGATACCAGAGTAAAAGGTGTTGGTGTAGCAGAACTTTTAATATCCATACTTCAGTATTTCCTCTGGAATCTAATTATAACAAAGGGACAATGATACACACACTTAGGCCCTAGAGCAATCCATCTTTACATAAATGTAATCCAACATGAACACATTTTACAGGCATCACTATTCATGTATAGATGCCATTCCCACAAGAGGGCAATAACAAAGAATATTATGTCATAAACTTGTGGAATCAAATGAGCATACTGCACACAATGGCTATAAAATAGATATCTGGTCAAAGTAATGCTCAGCTGTTCAGATAATCACAGGTGACTTCAGCCTTCAAAGAAAATAAATGTCTCATTTATCTAAACTAAGTAACAAATCATCCTTTCAAAGGTAAATAATTGCAAAAATATGAGACACATTTGTGCTTAAGTTATAAAATTTGTGAATAATAATGGCTGCAGGACCATCTACCAATAGATTCTCTTCTGGATTTTTGCACAAAAGGAGGCAAAAGAACCATAAAGTTGTACATTAAAACAGCTTACCTGTACTGTCCAAGAAGAGCCAAAGTTTTCTTCTCCCAATATATATCAGAATTGGGTATAATATCATCCGCATATGTTGTGAAATTTATTAACTTTGCAGCAGCAGTACAATGCAATATATGATAATCAAGATTTTAAAAACTGTGAATTACAGTTATATATAAAAATTAAATTAAATAAGTAGTGCAAAATAAGGAAATAAAAAAGAACTGCAGTAGTACTTCTGACTAAACACATTTATGAAGGTAGAGCAGTAGATGTAGTGTATGTGGATTGCAGCAAGATATTTGATAAAGTACCCCATGCAAGGCTTATTGAGAAAGTAATGAGGCATGGGATCCAAGGGGACATGACTTTGTGGATCAAAAAGGCAAAGAGTAGTTGTAGACGGGTCATATTCTGCATGGAGGTTGGTGACCAGTGGTTTGCCTCAGGGATCTGTTCTAGGACCCCTTCTCTTCGTGATTTTTATAAATGACCTGGATGAGTAAGTGGAGGGATGGGTTAGTAAATTTGCTGATGACACAAAGGTTGGGGGTGTTGTGGATAGTGTGGAGGACTGTCAGAGTTTACCGTGGGACATCGATGGGATGCAAAACTGGGCTGAGAAGTGGCAGATGGAGTTCAACCCAGATAAGTATGAGGTGGTTCATTTTGGTAGGTCAAATATGATGGCAAAATATAGTATTAATGGTAAGACTCTTGGCAGTGTGGAGGATCAGATGAATTTTGGGGTCCGAGTCCATAGGACCCCAAGCTGCTGCGCAGGTTGACTCTGTGGTTAAGAATGCATACGGTGCATTGGCCTTCATTGATCGTGGGATTGAGTTTAGGAGCTGAGAAGTAATGTTGAGCTGGTCAAACCCCACTTGGAGTACTGTGCTCAGTTCTGGTCGCCTCATTCTAGGAAGAATGTGGAAACCATAGAAAGAGTGCAGAGGAGATTTACAAGGATGTTGTCTGGATTGGGGAGCATGCCTTATGAGAATAGGTTGAGTGAACTCAGCCTTATCTTCTTGGAGCGACGGAGGACGAGAGGTGACGTGATAGAGGTGTTTAAGACAATGAGAGGCATAGATCGTGTGGAAATTCAGAGGCTTTTTCCCAGGGCTGAAATGGGTAACATGAGAGGGCACAGTTTTAAGGTGCTTGGAACTAGGTACAGAGGAGATGTCAGGAGTAAGTTTTTTTTAACATAGTGTGACAAGAATACACATGGATTAAGATGTAGCTGGCCTGGGCTGACACCAGTGGAATCAGCAGTTGGTCTGCCACCTGTCTTCAGGAGAGAGAGAGATAAGGAAAACAATGGAGCAGCATTTGGAGATGTTAATGAAGGAAGGAGAGCTGTCAAGAGTGGCTCCCCCTTTGAACCCTGAACTGTTTGAAGTGATGGACAGGCTATACCCCAGCAGGGGGATAAAAAGGGACAGGTTCGCTAAGGCAGGACACACACGACACCCGAGGTAACAAAACCCTGGAAGCGGTGCGTCTCTCACAAGTCGGTGGGAAGTACCGGGCCATAGACGCACAGGGTGGAAAGGCACGATCGGCGGGAACCTGGTGTGTGTCCACCCTTGCCTGGGTGCCAGGTTCACCGCAGGGAAACGATCGTATCTGGAAACAGAGGGGTCACGGTCGGTGACCTCAGATGACATCACAAAGGACTCGCCCGAAAGCCGACTGCGAAGGTCTGTGTGGAACCCTTAAATATTCATTCGTTTTTGCTCTCTCTCTCCTTCCCCCCACTGTCCATCGCCACGGCAGCGATTACTGCGAACTGAACTGAACTAAATTGAACTGAACTTTGCATCACTTTGTAACTGGTCATTTACCCCTAGACAACGATAGAGCTTGATTGATCCTGTCATCTTAATTCTGTGTACATGTATGTTTATCATTGCTGAACTGTTGCATTCATTATACTTTTGATTAGAGTACTGTGTTGCTTGTTTCTTTAATAAAACTTTCTTAGTTCTAGTAATCCAGACTCCAACTGAGTGATCCATTTCTGCTGGCTTGGCAACCCAGTTATGGGGTACGTAACAGTAGAGAGTAATGAGTGTGTGGAATGGGCTGCCGGCGACAGTGGTGGAAGCAAATACGATAGGCTCTTTTAAGAGACTCCTGGATGGGTTCCTGGAACTTAGAAAAATAGAGGGCTGTGGGTAACCCTAGATAATTTCTAGAGTAAGGGGACCGAAGTGCCTGTACTGTGCTGTATGCTTTCTATGTTTCTAGTGTTCATGGATTCATTTACAAATCAATGGCAGAGGGGAAGACGTTATTCCTAAATTGTTGAGTGTGTGCCTTCAGGCTTCTGTACCTCTTTCCTGATGGTAGCAATGAGAAGAGGGCATGTTATGGATGGTAGGAATCCTTAATGATGGACACCACCTTTCTGAGGCACTGCTCCTTGAAGATGTCCTAGGTACTGTGGAGACTAGTGCCTATAATGGAGCTGACTAATTTTACAACTCTCTGCAGCTTACTCCAATATTGTACAGCCCTCCATACCCGATAGAGATGCAGCCAGTTAGAATGTTCTCCATGGTACATCTGTAGAAATTTTGGTGGCATACCAAATCTCCTCAAACTCCTAATGAAATATAGCTGCTGTTTTATCTTCTTTATAGCTGCGTCAAAATGTTGGGTCCAGGTTAGGTCCTCAGAGATACTGACATTCAAGAATTTGAAACTGCTCTTTCTCTCCCACTCCTGATCCCTCATGAGGACTTTCCCTCATCTTACCCATTCTGAGGTCCACAATCAGTCCTTTGGTCTTACTGACGTTGAGTAAAAGGTTGTTGCTGTGACACCACTCAACTAGCTGGTATATCCTCAGTTCTGTACACCCTCTCGCCAGCATCTGAGATTCTGCCAACGATAGCTGCATCATCAACAAATTTATAGATGGCATTTCAGCTGTGCCTAGCCACACACTCATGGGTGTAGAAGAGTATCAGCGAGATGGAGATGGTATTTCCAATCTGTACAGACTGTCGTCTTCCAGTTAGAAAGTCAAGGATCCAGTTGCAGAGGGAGGTACAGAGGCCCAAGTTCTGGAGCTTTTCGATCAGAACTGTAGGAATGACAGGATTAAATGCTGAACTGTCGTCAATAACCAGCATCCTGACATAGGTTTTTGTATTGTACAGATGATCCAAGGCCGCATCACTTCTGCTGCAAAATAAGTGTGCGCCTGTCTTTCCACAACATCTAGTTAGATACTGATAGATTTTCACAGTCTATCTGAATGTGAAAATATTCAGATAGACTGACAGGTTTCACAAGAGAAATTGGTAGGGTTAGCAATCAGGCTTTGCATAGGTTTGATCTATTTTGTAGTGTCAGAGTAAATATGAGCCATATATATGGGAAACAGTTGGGGAAAAAAAGGGCTCTTGCAATGGCCTTCTAAAATGCTTGTAACAGTAACCAGTATGTTAGACTGGCTCTATGAGATGACATTGTGCAGAGAAGTGCATGATCAATTGGTATAGGGCCAGAACTGCACTTGCACCTTGGAAATTAGTCAATTTTCCTCTGCCTGTGAAGGGCAATGGAGCTGCCAAGGAAACTTGATTGCTGAAGCAACCAGGCATCTACTCTACTGTTAATATGAGAGTTGCAGGCGGATTCCCAACTTGAACAGCTGTCAGGGAGCAAATGTCATTTGTCTAGTAACTAATTAACAGTTTTGGCTGGCGTTCTGAGGGACAGGATCACAGTTAACTGCCTTGCAATATGAGGAACCATGTGGGAACTAAGATTCTGGTCCTCTCTGAGAAAGACAAAATCCCTTCAGTCTCTTTCCAGTATCCAGAATACCTAAATCTGCTTTCTAGATTGTAGACACATTAGCTGGTACTCTATAATCCGGTACTTGTCTATCAAGGGAATGAGCTCCCTTAGACACCCTGAGTGGGATAACTTACATCTCAGATAACTAACAAAGATGGTTTGAAGAGACAAATATACAGAGTAGCCACTTGATTAGGTGCCTCCGCATCTAATAAAGTGGCCATTAAATGTATGTTTGTGGTCTTCAGCTGCTGTAGCCTATCCACTTGAATGTTCGACATGTTGAGCATTCAGAGATGCTCTTCCGCATACCATTGTTGAATTGCCTGCTTATTGAGTTACTGTCGCCTTCCTACCAGCTTGAACCTATCTGGCCGTTCTCCTCTAACCTCTCTCATTAACAAGGCATTGTCATCCACAGAACTGCCGTTCACTGGAAGTTTTTTTTGTGTTTTCCACACCTTTCTATGTAAATTATCACGGGAGATCCACAGTTTCTGAGATACTCTGGCACCAATAATCATTCCACAGTCAAAGTCACTTCGATCACATTTCTTCTCGATTCTGATGTTTGGTCTGAACAACAACTAAATCTCGTGACAGTGTTTTTTGCACTGAGTTGCTGTCACATGATTGGCTGATTAGATATTTGTACTAATGAGGTGTACAGGTGTAAATAATAGTGGCCACCAAGTGTAAAATAGTCAGAGTCAATTAGATGCACCATATGGAAACATATCCATCAGCTCACTGACCATTAAGCACCCACTTTTACATTAATCCTATCCTAATCTAGTTTATTTTCACCACATTCCCATTAACTCCTGCTAGATTGTACCACTCACCTATATACTGGGGTAATTTACAGCATCCAATTAACCTACTGTCCCATATCTTTGGAATGTGGAAGGAAGCTACACCATTCAGGAAAACCCATGTTGTCACACAGAGAACATGCAAACCCCACACATACAGCACCAGAAATCAGGGATGAATCTGCATCGCTGGTGCTAAAGCAGCAGCCCTCCTAATACGTCACTATGCTGCCCTGTGACTTTCTATACAGGCAGTATTTTTCAAAACCTACCAGCAATACACTGATGCTATCATGAGCCTCATATTATAGTCAGTGGCCACCAGGTGTTGAGGGTCTAAACTGAGTGATTCCTCACAATCAGCTTCCAGCTCCTTATTGTTGTTAATGATGTCTTTGTTCTGCTGCTTCTGCTCACCTTCACTGGTTGTCCTGCCTTGCTCTATTTTGGCATGCAACAAACTATATAATCTGACGGCCATATTATGCAGTGCATTTATATAAGAGATCCTGGCTATTGAATACTACAGAATACTACCACATTTTCAACACCACCATTTCTATCTCCACAAATCTCCTTGTAGGGGCTAGTTATAATTGGTATTGCTCAGCTAGTGGATTTGGAGTATTGAACTGAATTAACAATAATCTGACAGTTGCCCCACCACCACCATCACCAAAATGACATCTCTCAGAGCAGTGTGACCCCTAAAGATGAAAAGCAGCTGACTCTACTCAAAGGTAAATAGGTCAGAGCTCCTCACATACTTGGATCCGATCATCCATCAGTCTACCACCAACATCATATTGTGAATGTGTTCTCTTCTTTTTCAGGAGTATCTGTGGGTTTCAAATGGGAGCTGTAACAACTGTACCTTAAGAAAATCTGCATAATCAATAGATTCTCATACCTCAACTGCCTGCTTCTGTAGGTTGAAGGAAAAGTAAATTAAGTCTCTGCTTCTGCACCACAAAGCACCAACAAATTTTCTAAAGCAATGGTAAGCTGCAAACAGTGAAGTGATAGAGGTATCAGCCATTACAGTCTGAAATAAACTTGAACCTACAGAGTTGAGAATAACAGTATTCTTGACTTTGCAAAGCCAGTTCAATTTAAGAACTTGTACTTTTGATTTGCTGAAACCACAAAATCTTAGTGATGTTAGACTGGGATGTATAATTGTTATTTTCTAGTATTTTAATTTTCTTTTACTTGTTTACATTTTTATATAATCACCTATATACACGTGATTGTTTACTGGGCTTCTCACAGGTTACATTGCCATTGTATATTACTGGAAACTTGGTTTCAATAGCAGGTGTCACATTACTTTATCTGGCTATTTTATTGGTTAATTAATATCAATGGATTTCTGTTATCAGTAGTCTGGTAAGAGAAGACCACATTACTTTTAGTCTTTCTCTTCTCTGTGTCTCGTCATGCTTCTGCTTCTTCTCCCTTCCTGTCCTTCGCTCTTGTAACAGTTAATAAAACGATTTTAAATCCAACTTTTATGTCTCATTCTTTACTTCCGAAGAACCCTTGCATCACATAAAGCATCAGGATCCAACAGTGATGACCCCCAAGTTCAGTTCAATTGTCATTCAACCATACAAATGTATATTCCTAAAAGAAATAATATTCCTCCAGGGCCAAGGTGCGCAGCCCAGTAGGACATAATCTGGATAGGCATGCACCTTTGAGAATTCTACATAAGTATATGACTCCACGTAAAGCCTGGAATAGATAAAACCTTAGCTGCTGAACACTTTTAGATTTCTCGTCAAGTGATTCCTATGGGTCTCTATGTACTTCCAAGGCTTTGAATATCTATTTTATCCACCACGAAGATTGATAGGTCTAAATAAATTGGTAAATTGGATTACATTGAAAAACTTTTCTTGCCTACCGTTAATACAGATCAATGCATTATAATGCATTGTAGTAGAACAAGGGGAAACAATAATGACTGCAGAATCATAAACACAAGAGATTCTGTAGATGCTTGAAATACAGAGTAACACAAAATACTGGAGGAACTCAGCGGTTAGGCAGTGTCTATGGAGAAGAATAAATAGTCAATGTTACAGGCTGAGACCCTTCATCACGAATTAATGAGTCTAGGTGAAGGGTTTCATCCCAAAACATTGACTCTTTATTCCTCTCCATAGATGCTGCCTGACCTGCTGAGTTCCTCCAGAATTTTGTATGTGCTGTACAGAATGCAGAATAAATTGTTACAATTACAGGGAAAGTGAAGCATAGGTGGATAATAAGCTGTAAGGTCATAATGAGATAGATGGTGAGGTCAAAGGTCCATCTCATCATATTAAGGAACTGTCATATCAGGATAGAAGCTGTCCTTGAGTTTGGTGGTTTTAGCCTTTTTGCCTGATGAGAGGAGGCAGAAGAGAGAATGTCCAGAGTGAGTGGAGGTGTTAATTATGCTGGCTATTGTACTGAGGCACCAAGAATATTAGACAGAGTCCATGGAGGGGAGGCTGTTTTCCATGCTGGGCTGTCAAAGGAGACATGCCAAATTTCTTTAGCCTCTTAAGGAAGAAGAGCCACTGATGAGCTTTCTTGACTGTGGCATCAGTCTGGTTGGACTAGGAGAGGCTAATGGTAATGTTCACTTCTAGGAACCTGAAGCCCTCAGCCCTCTTAATCTCAGCACATTTGATGTGAACAAGAGTATATGCACCCCTCCTTCTAAAGTCAATTACCAGTTCTTTTATCTGCTGACATTGAAAGAAAGCCTGTTGTCAAGTCACCATGTCACTAGGCTATTTCTTTCTTGTACTACTGTGGTGTCATCTGCAAACATATGTGGAATTGGAGCAAAATCTGGCCACGTGTGCATAGAGATTAAAGCAGGAGGCTGAGGACGCAGCCTTTCAAGCATCAATGCTGACGATACCCATTGCAGAGTTGTTGCTTCCTATCCTGACTGGATGAGGTCTGTTGGTCACTAGATAAATCGTTAGAAGTCAATTTAACAAGAAGAGGTGGCTAAAGATGCATAAAAGGCTTATCTTCGGAGTAAGCAGCACAGACAGCAAGTTATCAGTTTGCAACGTGGAATGTGGCAGCCTATCGATAAAACTGGGTTAAATGGGACTGATCCTTTAAATAACTGCCTCAGAGCAAACAGCTTGTGCTGATTTGCATACCCTTTAAATCTTCTGTCCAAAATATTAAACTTGTCCCTCCAGTTTATGAACCACCCCTCTACTGATCCAATTTCAGGGCTGGGTTATAACATAACCCAGAGTCTGGCATTAATGTGTTTGAGTCTTCCTTTACCAAAATTCTTCTCCAGAGTGATAAATTTAGACAGACTGCCTATAATAGTGATGCCCTCTAATCAATTAGTAGGCTGAATTCAACATCTTAGCTCATGAATATTTGAAATGAAGTCCTCATTGCACTTGGACCTCCAGAATACATCCTAATTAAAACCAAACACTAAAAGATTCTGCAAATGCTGGAAATGCAGAACAACACACACAAAAGTTTGGAGGAATGCAGCAGGTCAGGCAGCAGCTATAGAAAGGAATAAAGGGTTGACATTTCAGATAATTAGGTAATTTGATAATTCATCCTAACAATAGAGAAAGAGGTATACAACAATAACCACAATTCTTCGGCAATAATTCATACCTCCTGAAGTGATTTGGAACATTGTGAGGTTGCTTTTATTGGGTTAGTTGTTTCCTTCCTTTCAATTGCATTCTGGGGAAAAAAACAAATAGAGGATGATTAACATAAATTACACATCAACAGGAAGCTTCTTTTTGTTCAAATTTTGACAACAGTTTATCTCAACACATAAGTTGTAATCATATTCTTTCAACGATTTGCTGAACAGGAAACAAAGCTCAAAAGGTAATTTGCCTGTTGAATTTATGGTAGCCTCTGGAACAGTGATCCTATCAGTCCCATTTCCCAGTTCTTTTCCTGTGGCTCTGAAAATTAATTTTTCATTCATACCTATTCAATTCTCCTTTGAAAGGACAGATTGCACTTTTTTCCTGCTAAACTGATAAGAAAATACATTTTTATCGCTAAAAATACAGGAATAGGGCAAGTGTGGAGAGGAACAATGTCTTTAACTACTTTATATTAAAATAAAAAAACATTTTCCTTCATCTGGTCCTGGAACCATCTTCTAATAAGAAAAACCTCCTTCTATTCATCTAATTTAAACCAGCCACCATTTTGTATGTTTCTACCAAATCTCCCCACAATCTTCTTTTCTCCAAAGAGAATAATCTCCGTTTTTCTCCTAACCTTATATGAAATTCCATGTTCCTGATACCATTCTAGAAAATAATTTTGACAATATTTTCTGAGGGTTGTGTTACCCAAATAGATTCAGTGAGCCTCGTTGATCTTCAACAATTCTCATTTTCCTTTAGTCTTCCATCAGATTACTTAGTCATAGTCATAGAACACCACAGCACGGAAAAAGGCCCTTCAGCCCTTCCAGTCCATGCCAAATGGTTAATCTGCCTAGTCCTACTGATCTGCACCCAGACCACAGTCCCCTATACATCTTCCATCCATGTATCTATCCAAATTTCTCTTAAATGTTGAAATCAAACCCACATCCACCACTTCCACTGGTGGTTTGTTAAGCACTCTCACCGCCCTCTGAGTGAAGAAGATTCCCCTTACGTTCCACTGAAACATTTCACCTTTCACCTTTAACCCCTGACCTCTGAGACTTGAAACTCAGTGAAAACTGTCTGATTGAATTTACTCTATTCTCCTCATAATTTGTATACTTCTATCAAATCTCCCCTTACTCTACTTCTTTCAATGATCAGACTAAGAAAAAACTGGATCTTAAGATCCTGCTCTCCAGTGTAATCACATCCTTCCTATCGAGGGGTGACAGTAGATCAGCTGTAGTTTAACATAACATACAGTTCCATATGACCTGCCAAGTTTGTATTTTTAACTCATCCAATATATATTCTGTACACTACCTTATATCTGATGATACCTTCCATAGCTGACATCCCTCCACTCTTTTATTAATTCAAATTTACCAAGTGCCCATTAACATTTTCCCTGATTGTCATATTTTCTCATACTTAGAAAAGACACAGTAGATGGGTTGCAATTGAACCAGAGAGGTGCCAATATCCTGTTAGGGTGAAAGGTAAACCTGGCAAGTTTAGGGAAACTTGGCAGAAGAGAGCTATTGAGGGTCTGATCAGGAAAAATGAAGCGTGCATTGGGTTTAGGTGATTGAGATTTAGAGAATCACAACCCTCCTCACCATCGAGGACATTCAAGAGGAATCATCCATGATTAAAGATCCTCAGTGACAAGAATGTGTCCACTTCATGTTATTACCATTGGGAAGGAGGCATATGAACAATACCTTGTGTTTTGCACTCTTACTTTAGCAACTTATATAGTTTTTTTATGTCCTGCTTTGCACTGCTGGTGCAGAACAACAAATTTCACAACATAAGACAATGGTTTTAAAAAATATTCTGAAGATGAAGAATATTCTTAAGAGGAAAATCATGAGAACAAAATGAGATGGATCTGTCATAGAGTCATAGCCCCTTCGGCCCATCTGATCCATGCCAAATCATTTAAACTGCACCAGGACCATAGCCCTCCATATCCCTATTATCCATGTTTCTATCCAAACTTCTCTTAAACATTGAAATCGAGCTTGCATGCACTACTTGTGCTAGCAGCTCAGTCCACACTCTCATGACCTGAATGAAGAAATTTCCCCTCATGTTCCCCTTAAACCTCTCACCTTTCACCCTTAACATATGACCTCTTGTTGTAGTCCCACTCAACCTCAGTGGGAAAAGCCTTCTTGCATTTACCCTGTCTATACCCCTAATAATGTTGTATACCTCTATCAAATTGCCTCTCATTCTTCTACGTTCTAAAGAATACAGTCCTAACCTATTCAATCTTTCCTTATAACTCAGGTACTCCAGACTTGGCAACATCCTTGTAAATTTTCTTACACTCTTTCAACCTTGTTTGCATCTCTCCTGTAAACAGGTAACCAAAACTGCACACAATACTTCAAATTAGGTCTCACCAATGTCTTATACAACTTCAACATAACATTCCATCTTCTGTACTCAACACATTGGTTTATGAAGGCCAGTGTACCAAAAGCTTTCCTTACAACTTTATCTACCTGTATCGCCACTTTCAACGAATTATATACCTCTGTTCCTTTGTTCTACCACACTCCTCGGTGCCCTACCGTTCACTGTGTAAGACCTACCTTAGTTGGTCCTACCGAAGTGCAAAACCTCTCATTTGTTTACATTAAATCCCATCTGCCATTTTTCAGCTCATTTTTCCAACTGATGCAGATCCCTCAGCAAGCCATGATAGCCTTCCACATTGTCCATGACACACCCAATCTTGGTGTCATCTGCAAATCTGCTGATCCAGTTAACCAGATTATCATCCAGATCACTGATATAGATGGCAAACAATAAAGGACCCAGCATCAATCCTTACGGCACACCACTAGTCACAAGCCTCCAGTCAGAGAGGCAACCATCTACTACCACTCTTTGGCTTCTCCCACAAAGCCACGGCTAGTCTAATTTACCTCCTCAACCTGAATGCTGAGCTACTGAACTTTCTTGATCAGCCTCCCATGTAGGACCTTGTCAAATGCCTTACTAAAGTCCATGTGGACAGCATCCACTACCTTGCCTTCGTCCACTTTCCTGGTAACTTCCTTAAAAAACTATAAGATTGGTTAGACATGACCTACCATGCATGAAGCCATGCTAACTATCCTTAATCAGTCCATGTCTATCTAAATATTTATATATCCGGTCCCTTAGAATATCTTTCAATAACTTTCCCACAACTGATGTCAGACTCACTGGCTTATAATTTCCTGGTTTCTGTTTAGAGCCTTTTTTTTTTAAAAATAGCTATCTTCCAATCCTCTAATCCTCTGGTACCTCTTCTTTCGCTAACGATGTTTAAATATCTCTACTCGGCCCCCAGCAATTTCTGTACTTGTAGGGTTCAAGGGAACATCTTGTCAGGCCCTGGGGACTTATCCATCCTGATTTGCCTCAGGGTAGCAAACACCTCCTCCTCTGTAATCTGTACAGGGTCCGTGAAGTTAATGCCACCTTGCCTCACTTCTATAGACTCTATATCTGTCTCCCGAGTAAATACAGATGCAGGTAGTTAGGTAAGGTGTCAGGTAAGGTGAAATAAAAACCCAAGAGGTATCTATATTAAAAGGGCGGCTAGGGAGAGAGAACGCCTCCTATAAGAGATTAATAAGGAGGAGGTATTTGCAGCCTTCAGCCACAGGTGGGTGGAATTTTTAAATGACTCTTTCTCCTCAGTGTTTACCAAGGAGAAGATCATGGTTGCTCAACAGATAAAGGAGACAAGTAGATATGTTTTGGAAGACATTCATATGACCAGGGAGGAGGTATTTTCTGCCTGACAGTGCATTAAGACAGATATATCCCCAGTGTCTGACAGAGCAAATCCTTGGCATTATGAGTCCACAGAGAAAATTATGAAGCCTCTTGAAGAGACGCTTGCTTCATCAGTCACTGGCGCAATTCCCAAGGACTGGAAAGTGACTATTGTCCCACGGTTTAAAAAAGGAGCAGCAAGGTCAAGCTAGGGATTTACAAGCTCGTCAGCCTGATGTTAACATAGATGAGTTGGGACAAACGGTCTGTTTCCATGCTATATAACTATGACTTCTGTGAAACTATGATCTACTCCCTTGTTACGTTTCATTTGGTTGCCGTGTACTACTCAGCAACCAAATGCTAAATTTAGTTACTCTTTAAACTTCTTAGCATACAGTAATTTGCTTAAACTTGAGATAACACTAAAGGCCAATTTATACTTGTGCGTCAAATCGACGCTGTACATACGGCATAGCCGCATACCCTATACCATACCCTACGCCGTAGCCTGACGCACACCTCCCCAAAAATGTAACTACGCGTCGCGGCGACACAGACCGCAACAACTGTGATTGGTCCGCTTGGAAGCTTTGCATTTCCTCCTACGCTGCATTAGCTTCCCATTGGGTGACTGAAGGGTAGGGAAGGAACTCTGGCTGCAATGCTTTCCATAAAGCCTTACAGACCTCCGGAATTATGGAGGACCCTGTGCTTGGCGCCAGTTTGTAGCTAGCTGCTACAGCCTGTTGACTTCAACCTAAAGCTAAAACTCGAATGGTGATCGCCAGTCTCTGAGTATACTGTGCGTACAATGATGCGAAATAAATGATTGGAGACGGTAAACCAAATTGTCAAATCTACCTGCCGACATCTGAAAATATTTGAAATGCATTTCCTCATCCATGTCTCTCAGTGGCCGGACAAGCACAGAAAATTCACCCTCCTTCAGTTTCAGTCACCATTGTTTGAAGTTTGAGTTTCTTCGTGTTGAGTTTCAACATGAAGAAACTCAACACAGTGGCATAGAAACCCCACTGCCAACCAGAGTTTTGGAGGTGAATTGCAAAGTGACACAGACACACCAACGCACAAGTATAAATGCTCACAACGGCGTAGGCCACTTGCGTAGGCTACTATGCAGAAGTATAAATCAGCCTTAAGGCTGTAGAGGGAAGAGAAGATGGTGGCACGACACAGACCGCAGTGGCCACTCCGGTGGTGATGTCTGTTATTTGTCAAGTAGGGTGTCGTGCACAATCCTGATTTGATGGAGACAGACGTGAGAGCGCGGAGGAACATCTGGTGAAACTTCTGAAATGCCTGCTTCACTGCTGCTTTTACTGTGTGGTCCAGAATCTCCGGAGGGGAAGGCCCCGAGTCCTTGGCTTTGCTTGTTGCTCGGCGGCCAGGACAGGATAGAAGCACTCGGCAGAGGATGGTACTCAGAGAGGCTGTGTTGGAGGGCCTGGTCGGAGGCTTGAAGTTTTCAGACGGACTCAGAGTCGGCTGCGGTCAGGTGCTTCCAATGGTGCTGCATGGGTAAGTTGCGGCGCTTGGAGGTTCATGGCAGGGAGAGCTTCTCCCTTTTACCACCTGTCTGAGATGATGAGGCTATCGGGACTTCGAGACTTTTTTTTTTACCATGCCCATGGTCTGCTCTTTATCAAATTACGGTATTGCTTTGCACTGTGGTAACTATATGTTATAATTATGTGGTTTTGTCAGTTTTAGTCTTGGTTTGTCCTGTGTTTCTTGTGATATCATTCTGGAGGAACATTGTATCATTTTTTAATGCATGCATTTCTAAATGATAATAAATGAAGACTGAGTGTCCTCATAATCTAAGCTAGTTTCCACCAAATCCACAAGCAACACCCTGTGGCTGCAGTTCCAAATGAACAACTGCTCAAAAGAAACAGAGGTAGCAGCAAAACATAGTACACAACATCACCTTTAACTCCATGAGCAAGAGTGACCTGCCTGTCTTCAGAATATCATCAGATATAAAACATTCAAATTATGATCCGAACTTCATCACAGACCAAATCCCAGACTGGGCTAAGACATTGCTCCATCCCACTCACTAATCCAGAGAAAGAACTTGAAGCTTAACATGTAAATGTTAGAAAAGGACATAGAAGAGGAAACATAAACCATCTCATGCACCCACCCTTATTTCCCCCAATATCCACAAATCAACCCTTGTTTGTTATAACAAAGATGAATATCTTTTCTACTTTCCTCCTGTACCATAGTGCTCTTCTCTTCTACGAACGTGTGAGCTGCCCTCTCTTCAGGGAGATCTACGTGAATGGAGTTTCCTGGTTCTGCTTCATCTGATCTAACTTTAAATGTAATATTTCTTCCTGATGAATTCTTCATTTCCAAGGGTGGTTTCATTCTGGTTTTCCTTGCTGGAGTTGCTAATAACATAAAATTTAGTCTGCATTATGTAAAGTACAAATATATACCACAGTTCAGCTTAACATTTTAATTACTGTAATATATTTAATTTCGTATTTTAGTCCTAATGAGTGTTTATAAAAACACCTCAAATGCAAGTGTGATGATACCAATACCTCTCTGCCAAAACATTGATAACTGGACAAAATTCATACAAATCATGCCTATTAAACCACATTGTTGGAAACAACTAGCAATGATTTTAAAAACAACCTGTATATAGCTATCTAACCCTCACTTTATTTTCCTAGTTAAATCACTTTGCTTTTATATAAAAAGTTGCAGCAGCTTAATCATGAGTTCTTTGTGTTTTAGAGCTTTTAAAAATATTGAATAATCTTTGCTGTAAAATAATATTCAATGTAAGTGAAACATAGAAATTCAAAGTAGGCTCAACAAGGTAGATCAGCTCCACTGGCATACGAATAGATAATCAGAACAGTCACAAAATAAGGAGTAGGCCATTTGAAATGCATAGGTTCGCTCAATCAATGATTGAATTTAAGATCCAAATATTTCTAAATATTGGGAGAATTCAGGGATATAGAGATAAGATAAAAAGAACTGGTGTAGAAAATCAGCCATGATTGAGCTAAGTGGAGCAGCAGTGCCTGGGGCCAAATGGCCTAGGCTAACTTCTATTTCATGAGTTACTTTGTAGTTGATCTTGCCACCATCTGAAGTTGTTATTCAGTCATTCACTGCTGATTAGACAACCCATTTGGTAACAATGCCACTCCTTGACTGATACAAAGGAACTCCTTGGCTGGCAATAGAATGACAATGAAAAAAGGTAACATCCCAAAGAGATACCACAAGATATCACTGAACTCAAACTATTTCAAATGACTATGATGTTCCCTACTGCTAACTTGAAGAGTAACAGATTCTTTGCAGCAACTACCTTTTCATTATTGAGGACTAGATTAAATTTCTTACTCCTTACCTTAAACCCATGTTGTCTAGTTTTTAGATGTCTCTGTTAGAGAGAAAAGTTTCTCACCAGCTGCACTCATAATTTTGTATACTTCCATCAACTTACTCCTCCCCCTCAGCCTCTTCTGCTCCAAAGAAATCAAACACAGTCTAACCAGTCTCTTCCCATTATTGAAACATTCCTCACCAAGCAATATTCTATTAAATCTCCTCTGCACACTCTCCAGCTCAAATATATCCTTTCTATAGCATAATGACTTGAATTTAATGTAATACTCCAGGACAGTAGGTAGTATATCGTAGACTTGCCTGTCTCCAACAATGCCATAAGACTTTTTGGGGGCTTAGTCATTGCTGAGGATTCCAAGGGCAATTCCCACCTACCTATATTGCAGATCATCCCTAGGTTACAGCAGGGTTATGTTCCCATGAACTGCTCATAACCCAAACAGTTCACAAGTTGGAAATGCAACCACAAAGCAAGGTCCCAGTTAGGAGATTAGGCCTGCAGCCCTGCAGCAGCTGCATATTGATACCATGGGTTTCCCAAATACATGTTCCCATATTAAAGCTGTGTGTAAACTGGGTGTTTGTAAGCTAGTCAGGACCTGTACCAATATTTGGTGAAGCTGGCTTGCCTTTGAGACAGAATGACTCATTGAATTGTAAGGGAAAGGTCTAGCACATTACCCATAAAGTTTGATACTGTGAGTACAAATATGTCAGGCCACTGGATGTGTGCCAGCTCTCCAAATTTAGATAAAAATACCTGGATGTTTAAGAAAAGGATTTCATAAGGTCAACTGAGCTAGCAACAGCTTTGTTGTGAACCACTCTGGTACTTAGCACTGTGGTGGACGGTCTCTTCTATGTTATCCATTTCTTGTCTCTTCCTAGCATCAAATATAACTGAATGATTTGCTGCGCCATTTCAGAGAACAGTTAGAAGACATAGGAACAAATGAATTAGAAACAAGTCAGCTTCACCATTTAATATAACAAAAGGCAGGGGAGGTAAAGTATGCTGGATGATTAACTCCTCGTGGCGCACAAACATGATAGTTCTGTTCCAGTCCTGCTCATCTGACCTGGAACTTCTAGTGATCAGGTGCCATCCATTTTATCTGCTACGGGAGTTTTCAGCCATCATCTTGGCAGCTGTGTATATTTCATCTCAGGCCCATATCAAACTGGCTCTAGTCTAGGCAAACTGAGCGATGTAATCAACAGGCATGAAACAACACACCCTGATGCCTTTCCCATCACTTCGGGGATTTTAACCAGGCCAGCTTAAAAATATCCCTGAATAATTATCACCAACATATCACTTGTGAAACCAGAGAAGCCAAAACACTGGACCACTGTTATACTACTATCAAGAAAACTTACTGTGCCATCCCACACCCATACTTTGGAAAGTCTAATCACCTGGCTGTACGTATACTCCCTGAGTATAGGCAAAGACGGAAGATTGCAGCACCAGTAGAGAGGACCAAGAAAGTATGGACAAGGGAGGTGGAGGAGCACTTACAAGAGTGTTTTGACTGGACAGTATTCAGGGACTCATCTTTTGAGTCTGAATGAATACGCCACAATTGTCACCAACTTCACTAAAACCTACATAAATGAATATGTACCTACGAAAACATACCGTACATACCCAAATCAAAAACCGTGGATGTACCAGGAAATTCATAGTTTGCTGAGGGCTGGATCAGTGGCATTCAAATGTGGTAATCCAGGACTATACAAGATGGCTAGGCAGACTTACAGAGGGCTATCTCAAGAGCAAAAGAACAACTCTGATTGAGGTTAGAGGGGAAATTAGCTGCACGTCAACTCTGGCAGGGCTTATAGGCCATTACTTTCTACAAAGTGAAATTTAACATCATGAATGGCGGTGACATTTCATTCGCAAATGAGCTCAACGCCTTTTAAGCATGTTTGGAAAGGAAAAATAAAATTACAGCTATGACGGTCCCTGCAGCACCAGGTGACCCTGAGATTTGTGTCTCAGAGGCTGACATCAGAATGTCTTTCAAGAGGGTGAACCCTCACAGGACAACAGGCCCCAAAGGTGTATCTGATAGGGGTCTGAAAATCTGTGCCAACCAACAGGCACATGTGTTCAAAGACATTTTCAATTCTTCATTGCTAGTCAGAAGTTCTCAGCTGTTTCAAACGGGCAACAATCATGGCTGTGCCCAAGAACACCAGGGTAAACTGCCTTAATGTCTATTGTCCGCTGCCACTCATATCTACGGTGATGAAGTGCTTTGAGAGGTTGGGTAGAGCTGGAATCAATTCCTACTAAGCAAGGACTTAGACCCACTGCAGTTTGCCTATCACCACAACAGGTCTATAGCAAATGCAATCTCATTTGTTCTTCACGACACCTTGCATCACCTGGACAATAATAATACTTACGTCAAGCTATTATTTATTGACTACAGCTCAGCATTTATGCAATCATCCCTAGAGTTCAGATCAAATACCTCCAAATCGTGGGCCTCTTTAACGCCCTCTGCAACTGGATCCTCTACTTCCTCACAGAAAGACCATAGTTTGTGCAGATCAGAAATAAAATCTCCACCCCACTAATAATCAACGCTAGCTCACCTCAAGGATGTGTACTCAGCCCACTGCTCTACTCTCTCTACACCCATGACTGAATGATTAGTCACAGCTCAAATGCTATCCATAAATTTGCTGATGACACAACTATTGTTGTCAGAATTTCAGATTAGTAACAAGAAGGTATATAGGAGTGAGCTAGATCAGTTGGTTGAGTGGTGTTGCAGCAACAACCTCACACTCAAGGTCATTAAGACCAAAGAATTGATTGTGGACTTCAGAAAAGGTAAGGCGAGGAAACACATACCAGACTTTGTTAAGGGATCCTAAATGGAAAGGGTGAGTAATTTCAAGTTCCTGATGTCAACATCCAAGGATCTATCCTAGGCCCAACATTTTGATACGGTTGCAAAGAAGACACAACAGTGGTTATACTTCATTAGGAGTTTGAGGAGATTTGGTATGTCACCAAAGACACGCAATATTTCTACAGATGTACCACGGAGAACATTCCAACTGACTGTATAATATTCTAGTATGGGGTGGGGGCACAATGCACAGGATCAAAATGAACTGCAGAAAGTTGTGAATTTAGTCATCTCCACCATGGGCGCTAACTTCCCCAGCATCCAGGACACATCCAAGAAGTGATGCCTCAAAAAGGTGACATTTATCAATACGGACCTCTATCACTCAAGGTATGCCCTCTTCTCATTGCAACCATCAGGGAGGAGGTACAGGAGCCTGAAGGCACATAATGAACAATTCAGGAATAGCTTCTTCCCCTCTGCCATCAGATTTCTGAATAGACATTGAACCCATGAACACTATCTCACTACTTATTCTTTTTTTTCCTGTTTGCACTACTTATTTAATTTAACTGTTTTAATATATACATACTTCTTACTGTAATTTACAGTTTTTATTATGTATTGTACTGCTACCGCACAACAACAAATTTCATACCATATGCCAGTGATATTAAACTTGATTCTGATTGTTATCTCAACTCCATATCCAAAGCAACCAACAGTAATTTTGGATCCCCTTGTTTATCAAATATCTATGTACTCCTGCCTTATAAAGTCTGCTTGCAATATCCTTTGAGGAAGAGATTTCCAAAGAGTTTCAATTCTCTGAGAGCAAATATTTCATCTTAACTCTGTCCTAAATGTTGACTCTCAGTGACCACTGATTTTAGATTCTCCCACAAGAGCAAGCATCCTCTCCCCATCCACCACATCAGGATCTTATATGCTTAAATATAAGAAAGGTGACTTCTATTCTTCTACACGACTGCAGGTTTGAAGTCTCATAAGGGCCAGACCAAATATAAAGACAGATTTTTATCTAATGAAAGAACTTAGTGAAGTAGATGAAATTTTTTAAGCCATCTAATAATATCACAGTGATTGGTATGGAAAATAACACTTATTCCAAAAATTCTAGACTAATAATTAATCAGCTTTAAATTCTCTAACTGCTCTTTTGGGATTTGAACTTCTGTATAAGATACATTTGTCACCCAAATCCCTGACTAATACAGTTTAAAAATGCTGCAAGTGAACTTACAATTAACTGCAGTTGACATACAAGTACTCTTTCTGGTCAACATTTCTGTACTTGTCACAACCATTGATACCTCTGAAGTCCTCCGATTACGTGCAACAAGTGGCTGAAATCAAAAGGAAAAGTTTAATCAATCAATTTATGAAATATGTAGCTTCTAATAGCAAGAGCAGATTGCAGAAAAATATTATCAAGGATGCTGCCTGGAGTGGAAGGCTTGAGATAAAAGAAGAGATTGGAAAAGCTGGGTATATTTTTCTAAAGCAAAGATGTTGTCTGGTTAGACCTAGCAAACACCTATGGATAAATTCCACTGCTCCTCATCCAGGTTGACCTGGACCACTACCACATCGTGGCACATGACCACCAGCTACCTAGAAGGATTCAAGCTATGCTTCACTTCAAGCAACACACATAAAAGTTGCTAGTGAACACAGCAGGCCAGGCAGCGTCTCTAGGAAGAGGTACAGTCGACGTTTCGGGTTGAGACCCTTCGTCAGAACTTCACTTCAGCCCACTTTACAACCAGGAGGGAAGACCTCCAAAAAGGGATTCCAACTGGCTGCACCATCTCCCCCATCTTGTTTGTCATGGGTATGAACCTCTTCATATCAACAGCAGCAGACATAACCTGAGGCCCAGTGTTGAAGGCCGGCATCCGACAACTTGCAATACAGGAGTTTCATGGATGACATCACAGTAATCACTGTAACCCATGTCCAAGCAAGATGGGTATTGGAAACTCTGGACAACATAGCTACCTGGGTCAGGATAACCTTCAAGGCCAGGAAGTCCAGATGCATGGTGATCAAAATGAGCTAGGTTACTAGCAAATTCAGTCTTCAAGTACAGGAAGATGTCATTCCATCCACAGACGACAACCCAGTAAAGTGTCTTGGAAAGTGGCCTAACGTAGCAATGGCAGACAGCACAGCATCACCAACACTGTAAAGCAGTCTGAAGAGTAGCTCAAGAAAGTCACCAAACCAGACTCCCTGGTAAATCTAAGACATGGCTGTACCAACATGATCTTCTACCAAGACTGCTCAGGCTTTTCACAGTATATGAGTTCTCCATTACCACTGGAGAAGGGATCGAGAGGAAAGTCAGCAAGCACATGCGGAGGTGGCTGAGGATACCCCCAAGTTTTTCTTCAGTGGGACTCTACATAAGATCAGGCCGGCTACAGTTGCCATTGTCATTGGTAGTGGAGGAGTTCAAGGGGGCAAGTGTAGAGTTGTAATAACACTGAGGGGCTCCGATAACAAGCCAATAACCCAAGTAGGAGTCACAACAAGATCGGGACGAAAGTGGCCACCAACTCAGCCACAGACCAGGCAGTGGACTCCCTGCAATTGAGAGACATCATTGGCAACCCATGCCTGGGACAGCAAGGGCTCGGCTCTGTACACATCCAACGATGGGGGAGTACAAGTGCAAGGGATAGGTGTGACATGGTCCAGGCAGAAGTTTGGAACCGTGAGGACAAAAGGGAGTTATCAAAAGCAGTGGAGTTGGGGTCACAGGGCGCCTGGATGAAATGGGATCTTCCCAAGCACAAGATCACTTGGGCAGAGCTTTGGAGACTGGAGCCCTTCTGCATTTCTTTCTTCCTGCAGTCCATGTATGACACACTCCTGACACCATCACACAGGGGGCTGAGGGAGGACTCTAACTGCAAGCTTTGTGGTCAGCGGAGTTCACTAGCACACATACTATCAGGATGCAAAACAGCTTTAACACAAGGACAGTATAGGTGGTGCTCTGAGAAGGTCCCGCTGTCCCTTGCTGACACATTGGAGCAGGAGAGGTGTAAAAAGAGACTAGTTATCCTAGAGACAAACAGGGCAGTCATTTTCATCAAGGAGAGGGCCACGCCAGTCATATCAAAGCAGCCTAAATCTAATCTGGTGCAAACTGCCAAATCATGGGAGATGAGGGTTGATGTGGGAAGGAAGCTGCAGTTCTTGGAAGTGGTGCAAACAACACTTTGACCAAACATAGTACTGTGGTCCACCGAAGACAAGAAAAACATCCTGGAGGAGTTCACAATTTCATGGGAGGAAGGATAAGAGGAGGCTCACGAGAGGAAGGCCCTGAGTACCAGTCCTTCAAACAGGATTGCAGGGACAAAGGATAGCAGAAGTGGCTATTCCCCGTAGAGATCAGCTGTAGAGGGTTCCTGGCAAGGTCGGCATGGAGTTGCTGTCTGCGCTGGGCCCTGATGAAAAGAACAAGAACCAAGCTGCTTACAGGATGAGGGAGGAAGCAGAAAGAGCCTCTTGCTGGATATGGAGCAAGCAAGAGGAGTTGAGCTGGAAGTCAGGAGCAGATGGGCAGTGACTCAAGCCATCACTGCTGACCTGCCAGCTGGAGAGTGTAGTGGTTAAGGGTCAAAACACTTTATGAAGGTTGGGCACCACCTGATAATATCTGCTCCTGGCCAAAGGCTACGGTTACTTCATCAGGTAACTGAAAAGAGCACCCTGGTGTATGATGCAAGCAAATCAAATCAATTTCTGAAATATTTAATTTCTAACAGCAAGAGAAGAATGCAGAAAAAAATTACAAGGACGTTGCCTGGATTGGAAGGGTTGAGATACAAGAAGATATTGGATAGGCTGGGTCTACCTTTCCTAAAGCGAAGGAGATGACATGATAGAGGTATATGAAATTATGAAAGGCATGGATAGGGTAGGTAGCCAGAATCTATTTTTACATAGTATGGGAATCTAAAACTAGAGGGTAGAGGCTTAAATTAAGAGTGAATTGGTTGGAAGGGGATCTGAGTAACTGGTATCTGGAACTGCCAGAGGAGGTGATGGAGGGAGGGACAACAACATTTAAGAGGCAGCTGGAAAGGTATTTGAATGACAAAAGCACAGAGGAATATGGAAGCAATGCAATAAATAGGATATATATACATGAACATGATGGCTGGCATAGAAATAGCAGGCCGAAGGGCCATTTTTTATGCATACAACTCCGACTAAAACTACCCTAGAGCTTAATATTGAGCTTAAACTGCTTTAAGTATGCTAGCAAACCTGAGTTGAACACTCACCTTTTGATTGGCAGCTTTTGCACATCCTGCTTTGACTGAAAAGAGGCTCATGGTCATCTTGGGAATCTAACAGTAGCAGTGAAAATGACAAGGTAACTTGTACTTTTCAGAATTATTTACAGGATGTGGAGATTCTTGAGATTTCTACTCCTGACAGTGGGGAAGTCAGCTTTTACCCCAAACCACAATTGTACTTGAAAAGATAGTGGCCTTTAAGCAGCTGCAATTCTCAGAGATATTTCTGTTTGATACAAGTAAGAGTAGCTTAAACATTATTATTAAGCAACAATGCTATTTCAAATTATATTAGTGATAGAACTGTTTGTGAGTTAAAGGTAGTTGTATTCTACTTCACAGAGTAGAGCTTCTGGATTTAAAGGTAAGTGAAAACTATGTGCATTTCTGCAGTGTGTAGACAGTATGCTCCACATGCTTGTGCAAGGTTGGAAAATTTAAGGTTCATATCATTGGCTTCTAGACTGCCAAGAAGAATGAAGTGTTGTTCATCTAGTTTTGGTTGGGCCTCGCACTGGCAGTGGAGGAGGCTGAGAGTGGACAGGAAGAGGATTTGGAATGGCATGCAAATTGGAGCTTGGGATGGCCGCCTTAGAGAACAGCTGCTCTGCAAAACAGTCACCCAGTCTACCTGGTCTCACTGATATAGAGGAGCACCAAATGCAGTAGACAATGTTGCAGGAAGCACATGTGAAACTTTGCCTCAGCTGGAAGGGCTGTTTAGGTTCCTGGATGGTGATGAATAAGGAAGCATAAGAACAAGTGAATATCTCCTGTGATTCCAATGCAAAGTGCTAGGCTCAGGGAGGAGTTGGTGGGGAGGGATGAATGGGCTAGGGAGTCACAGAGAGAGTGGTTCCTGTACAAGATGGAAAATAGTAGGAAGAAGGATGGTATGCTGGATATGGAGACTTATAAAGTGAAAGGCGAGGACAAGGGAAACTCTATTCCTGAAATGGCATGAACATTATGAACATTTTCCAGTTTTAGGCAGCCACCACTCTGGTGAGTTTCTGCTCATCTCCTGAAGCTCCTCAGAACTTCCCATTTTTGTCATCCCCCAACCCTATACAGCCCCATCACCAAACTTCAACTCCTCTCACCTCCTGGTTCCATTCACTAACAACACACACAGGTTGTCCCACAGGCTTGCCCCCACTACACCCTCCCCTATCTAGCTCTTTCCACATGACATTCACTATTCCCCTGTCTCTCATTATACCTTTTTTCATTTATCACATTACAGCACTGGAAGCCTTTTTGTGACCTGCTATTTCTGTCCAGCATTTCATGTTCCCTTTCCCCCACACCTCATTCTTTGTCCTTAATTTCTCCTTGTTTTTCTGCCTCCCTCTTCCAACTCTATACCCCCACGCCCACCACCCCTACTCCTCTTCCCTGACCTGGTGCAACCTGCCTGTCATCTTTCACCCCTCGTCAGTTAATATATAATTGTACCGGGTGACGTAGGGAATGTTGTCTTAGTTAGTTTATAGAATTCAGCTATCTTTCCAACTTGGATTTTTGGATCATGTGCATATGAAAGCATACAGGTAAAGAATTCATGAGTGCTCCAGGGTTCAACATACCCATTTAGTCTGAATACTTTAAGTGATGAAGCATCAATCAGCAACTCTTCACTAAAGATATTGAACAACGGTGAGCCAAAAGACAAGTTAATACAGGTAGGCATGCGTTCCTATCTATGTATTTATCCAAACTTCTCTTAATTGTTGAAATCAGACCCACATCCACCACTTCTGCTGGCAGCTCATTCCACAATCTCCTCACTCGCTGAGTGAAACAGTTCTTCCAGATGTTCCCCTTAAACACTTCACCTTTCACTCTAAACCATGACCTCTAGTACTAGTTGCACCCAATCTGATAGACAACGGTAACAGTCGAGATCCAGGAAAGGAAGTGTCAGAGATAGATCATGGTGAGACCAAGATGAAAATTTGCAGCAAAATTAATTAATGTTTCAGGTTTTCCATGTGTGTTGGAAGTGGAATGCACCCACAAGATGGTCACCAAATTACAGGAAGAATATTAATAAGGTAGATAGGACGCAGAAAGGGTTTACACGGATGTTGCCGGGACTTGAGAAACTGAGTTACAGAGAAAGGTTGAATAGGTTAGGACTTTATTCCCTGGAGTGTAGAAGAATGAGGGGATAGAGGTATATAAAATTATGATGGGTATAGATAGAGTGAATGCAAGCAGGCTTTTTCCACTGAGACTAGGGGAGAAAAAAACCAGAGGACATGGGTTAAGGGTGAAGGGGGAAAAGTTTAAAGGGAACATTGGGGGGGGTTTCTTCACAAAGAGAGTGGTGGGAGTGTGGAATGAGCTGCCAGATGAAGTGGTAAATGCAGGCTCACTTTTAACATTTAAGAAAAACTTGGACAGGTACATGGATGAGAGGTGTATGGAAGGATATGGTCCAGGTGCAGGTCAGTGGGACTAGGCAGAAAAATGGGTCGGCACAGCCAACAAGGGCCAAAGGCCTGTTTCTGTGCTGTAATGTTCTATGGTTCTAAAAAAGGGAATCTAAGGAACAAAACAAGTATCCCACATAAAACAAATAGCTTGGGCCCATGCAAGTTCCTTTGTTGTGCCTTTGAACTGAAGAGAGTGGAAAGAGAAGCTATTTGATGTGTGGACATATGGTTCTAGTTTCAGTGGAAAAAAACCTGCTTGTATTTACCTTATCTATACCCCTCATAATTTTGTATACCTCCTTCAAATCTCCTCTCATTCTCCTATGTTCTAGGGAATAAAGTCCGAATCCATTCAACCTTTCTCTATAAATTAGATAAAGTCCCAGCAACATCCTTGTAAATTTTCTCTGTTCTCCTTAAGTCTTATTGATATCTTTTCTGTAGGCAGATGGCCAAATACTACATATAATACTCCCATGTCTTATACAACTTCAACACAACATCCCAATTCATGTACTTTGATTTATTAATCAAAAACCAATGTGCCAAAAGCTCTCTTCACAATCCTATCTATCTGTGACACCACTTTCATGGAATTATGGATCTGTACTCTCAGATCCCTCTGTTCTACCACCCACCTCAGTGCCCTATCATTCATTTTAAGTCCGACCCTGGTCTGTCCACCCAAAGTATAACTTGTCAGACTTGTCTCCGTTAAATTCCATTTGTAATTTTTTAGCCCATTTTTCCAGCGGGTCCAGATCCTGCTGCAAGCTTTGATAGCCTTCCTCACTGTCTACTCTGCCCCTAATTTTGGTGTCAATCTGCAAACTTGCTGATCCAGGTTACCACATTATGATCCAAATCACTAACTTGGATGAAAAACAACAATGGACCTTGCACAGATCCCTATGGCACAACAGTGAGAAAGGCAACCATCTACTACCACTCTCTAGCTTCTCCTGTGAACCCAATGTCTAATCCAATTTACTACCTCATCCTGAATGCCAAGTGACTGAACTTCTTGACCAACCTCCCTGTGGGACCTTGTTAAAAGCCTTGCTAAAGTCACTGTAGACAACATCTATTGCCTTTCTTTCATCAACTTTCCTAGTAAACCCCTCGAGAAAATCTATATGATTCGTAAGACACAATCTACCACACACAAAACCATGTTTTCTATCCCTAATCAGTTCCTATCTGTCCAAACACTTTCTGGTCCCTTAGAATACCCTCCAATAACTTACCCACTAGTGATATCAGACTCACTAGCCTGTATTTTACTGGCATATATTTTTAGGGCCTTTCTTAAACAACAGAACAATGTTAGCTATCCTCTAGTCCTCTGGCACCTCACACTTGGTTAAGGATGTTTTAAATACCTCTGTATGGGTGCCTGCAATTTCTGCACCAGCCTCCCACAAAGTCCAAGAGAACATTTTGTCAGGCCCTGGCTCAAGATAGCAAATAATCCATGGTCTTGCTGCAGTTCTATAGACTGTGTCCACCTCCCGAGTAAATACAGATGAAAAAAAATCTATTTAAGATCTCTCCCTTCTCTTTTGGCTCCATGCATAGATGACCACACTGATATTCAAGAGAAACAATTTTATCCCTTGCAATCCTTTTGCTCTTAATATGTCTGATTTTCCTTCACCTACCAGAGCAACCTCATGCCTTCTTTTAGCTCTCCTGATTTCCCTCCTTTGTTCTCTTGTTTTTCTTATAAGTACTTCATTTGCTTCTACCTGCCTACACCTGTTATGCACCTACTCCTTCTTCTTAATCAGGACCTCAACATCTTACGACAACAAAGGTTCCTTAAACCTGTTAGTCTTGCTTTTTAAAACATAGAAACATAGAAAAACTGCAGCACAATACAGGTCCTTCGGCTCACAATGATGTGCCGAACATGTACTTAATTTAGAAATTACCAGGGTTACCCATAGCCCTCTATTTTTCTAAGCTCCATGTACATATCCAGGAGTCTCTTAAAAGACCCTATCGTATCTGCCTCCACCAACATCGCCAGCAGCCCATTCCACGCACTCACTACTCTCTGCGCAAAAAACTTCCAAGCACCTTAAAACTGTGCCCTCTCATGATAACCATTTCAGCCTGGGAAAAAGCCTCTGACTATCCACATGATCAATGCTTCTCATCATCTTATACACCTCTCATCCTCCATCACTCCAAGGAGAAAAGGCTGAGTTCACTCAACTTATTCTCATAAGGCATGCTCCCCAATCCAGGCAACATCCTTGTAAATGTCCTCTGCACCCTTTCTATAGTTTCCACATCCTTCCTGTAGTGGGGTGACCAGAACTGCACACAGTACTCCGAGTGGGGCCTGACGAGGGTCCTATATAGCTGTAACATTATCTCTCAGCTCTTAAACTCAAATCCCACAGTTGATGAAGGTCAATGCACTGTATGCCTTCTTAACCACAGAGTCAACCTGCACAGCAGCTTCGAGTGTCCTATGGATTCTGCCATCATATTTGACCTACCAAAATGAACCACCTCACACTTATCTGGGTTGAACTCCATCTACCACTTCTCAACCCAGTTTTACATCCTATCGATGTCCCGCTGTAACCTCTGACAGCCCTCCACACTATCCACAACACTCCCAACCTTTGTGTCATCAGCAAATTTATTAACCTATCCCTTACTCACCCAGGTCATTTATAAAAGTCACAAAGAGAAGGGGCCCCAGAACAGGCACACCACTGATCACCTACCTCCATGCAGAATATAACCCGCTACAACCACTCTTTGCTTTCTGTGGGCAAGCCAATTCTGGATCCACAAAGCAAGGTCTCCTTGGATCCTATACCTCCTTACTTTCTCAATAAGCCTTGCATGGGGTACCTTTTCAAATGCCTTGCTGAAATCCATATACACTACATCTACTACTCTACTTTCATCAACATGTTTAGTCACATTTTGTATTCATTTTATTCTGACTGGAACATACAACTCTGTACTCGCAAAATTTCACTGAAGGCATCCCACTTACAAAGCACGCCTTTACCCAAAAACAACCTATCTCAATCCACAGTTACCTGAACCTTCCTGATACCATCAAAACTGGTCTTTCTTCAATTTAGAATCTCAACCTGAGGACCAGAATATCCTTCTCCATAATTATCTTGAAACTAATGGATTTATGATCATGAGATCCAAAGTGCTCCCTACACACACTTCTGTAATCTGCCCTATTTCATTCCCCAACAACAGAAGATCCAGTATTGCATTCTCTCTAGTTGAAACCTCTATATATTGATTAAGGAAACTTTCTGAATACATTTGACAAACTCTATCCCATCCAGCCTTTTTACATTACAGGAGGCCCAGTCAATATGTGGAAAGTTAAAATCAGTGTTACAACTTTGTTTCCTGCAAATATGTCTATGACCTCCCTGCAAATTTTCTCTTCTAAATCCTGCTGACTATTGAGTTGTCTATAACACAATCCCATTAACATTGTCATCCCTTTCTTATTCCTCAGTTCCACTCATATAGCCTCAGTAGACAAACTCTTCAATCTGTCTTATTTGAGCACTACCGTGACATTTTCCCTGACTTGTTAATATCACCCCTTTCCCTTTAATCCCTCCTGTCCTATTATGTCTAAAACAACGGAACCCTGGAGCACTGAGCTGCCAGCCCTGCCACTCCCACAACTAAGTCTTTTTAACATCTACAATGCCATAATTCTATGTGCTGAACCATGCACTAAGCTCTTCCACCTTTCTTAAAATGCTTGCATTGAAATATACAGAACTCAGAATATTAGACCCACCATGCTCAATCTTTTGACTGTATGTAGGCTTAACCACATCCTTCCCACTCCACTATCTGCCCTGGCATTTTGGGTCCCATCCCCCTGCTACTCCAGTTTTAACCTCCTGGAGCAACACTAGCAAATCTTTATGCAAAGATATTAGTCCCCTTCCAGTTCAAGTACTAACTATCCTGTCTTTACAGATCTCATCTGTCCTGGAAGGGAGCCCAATGATTCAAAAATCTGAAAACCTTTTTCCTGCACCATCTCTTTAGTCATGTGTTAAACTGTATTATCTCCTTATTTCTTGCCTCATTAGCACACGACATGGATGGCAATCCTGAGATTATAAGCCTGGAGGTCCTGTCCTTCTACTTAGCACCTAACTCTCTTAACTCACTTTGCAGGACCTTGTCACCCTTCATTGGTACTGATGTGGACCATAACCTTTGGCTGCTCGTCCTCCTAACTTAAGAATGCTTTAAACTTGATCTGAGATGTCCCTGATTTTGGCACCTGGGAGACAATATACCATTCAGGAATCACATTCTCATCCACAGAACCCCCTGTCTGTTACCCTAACCGATGATCCCTAACTGCTGCAGCTTACCTCCTCTTCCCCCCACCCTTCCTTCTGAGCCATTGAGCCAGACTCAGTGCCAGAGACCTGATAGCAACTGTGCCTTTCCTCTGCTAGGTATCCCTCAACATCCCCCCCCAACCCCCACCGCAGCAGTATCTAAAGCAGTATATTGAGAGGAATAGCCACTGGGCTACCCTGCACTGGCTGGCTACCCCCCTTCTCCTTCCTGACAGTCATCAAGCTACCTTTGTCTTGCAACTTAGGCTGCATAGATTCAAAACTAGTTTGTCCACAGAAGGCAGAGGGTAGTAGTAGGTGGAACATTTTCTGCCTGGAAGTCAGTGACCAATGGTGTTCCGGAGGGTTATTTTCTGGAACCCAGTTCTTTGTGATGTTTATAAATGACTTAGATGAGGAAGGGAAGGGAGGTTTCGTAAATGTGAATGCGATAAGGTTGGTGGGGTGTTGGTAGTACAGAAGGTTGCTGTAGGTTACAAAAGGACATTGATACAATGCAGAGCTGACCTAAGAAGTGGCCAATGAAGTTCAATCCCATAGTTGCGAAGTGATGCATTATGGAAGGTCGAATTCAAGGCAGAGTACATGCTTAATGGCAGTGTAGAGAAACAAAGAGATCTTGGGCTCCACATCCATATATCCCTCAAAGTTACTGCGCAAGTTGAGAAAGTAATTAATAAGGCACATGGTGTGTTGGCCTTCATTCGTCAGGGGACTGAGTTCAACAGATGCAAGGTAAAGTTGCAGTTCTATAAAACTGATTAGATCACACTTGGAGTATTGTGTTCAATTCCTATCGTTTCATTACAGGAATGATGTGGAAGCTTTAGACAGGGTGAAGAGGAAATTTACCAAGATGCTGCCTGGATTAGAGAATGTGCCTTATGAGGAAAGGTTAACCAAGTTAGGGCTTTTCTCTTTGCAGTGAAGGAGGATGAGAGGTGACTTGATAGAGGCGCTTCAGATAATAAGAGGCATAGAAGAGTGGACAGCAAGTGCCTTTATCGCAAGATAGCAATGGAGAAAATGAGAGGCATAGTTTTAAGGTGACTGGAGGAAAGTTAGGAGGATGTCAGTGGTTGAGTTTTTTTTCCATAGAGAGCAGCAAGTGTGTGGAATGTATGACAGGTCTGGTGGTAGGGGCACATGCACTAGGGACATTTAAGGCACATGGATGTAAAAAAATAAGTAAAGAACTTTGAGGGAGGGAAGTGTTAGATTGATCTTGCAGTAGATTAACAGGTCAGCACAGCATTGTGAGCCTAAGAGCCTGTCTGTGTTATACTGTCCACATTCTATGTTAATGGTGTACTGAAATTTGCAAATGTTTATTTGCAGAAGGATACTCGGCAATGCAGTGAGCCTTACAAACCAACACTGCAAATATGAATGATTTTTAAAAAGTAAGGTTGCCAGGCTATTTGAGTATCAGTAAAAAATATAAATTAAGTATTGAGGCTCATGCCTGTACTTAAGAAGCTCAAGGATCCCTTAAGTTTAGCTGACCACCCCCCTCAACAAACTTTGCTACTTTCAAAGATCAATGTACATACAGTACCCATAAAAAGTATTTACTCCCTTCGGAAGTTTTCATGTTTTATTGTTTTACAACACTAAATCACAGTGGACTTAATCTGGTTTTTTTGACATTGACCAACAGAAAAAAATTCTTTCGTGTCAAAGTGAAAACAGATCTCTACAAAGTGATCTAGATTATTTACAAATATAAAACACAAGACACTTGGAGGGCAGAGCAAAGTCAGGATGGCGCTAAATGGCAACTCCTTTGCTTGCATCTTAGGAAACAGCTCTATTTCTATTTTTCATGTTTCTTTTTTTTTCCCTTTTCAAGGTTCTTTTGAAGACCCTGACCTGGGGTTACACTCTGACTTCGACTCTTTGTGGGAATGGAACACGTTCTCAGGGCCTCACAACCGGCCACCTTTTGATATCCCAAGGACGTGGCCTGGAAGATTAGCGCGCCTTCAGGGTGCCGGATTTTCGTGGCTCTGGAAACAGGTTGATTCAAGGCCTGTGCCCCTGACAGAGGCACCGTGGGAGAACACAGAACATCAGGTGCAGCGGATTAGCTGCTGGCTGAGTGTCTAGCGATCTGAGCCTCTCCGGGGCTGATTCTCTGGGCGCAGAGCTCGGAAAAAGCGATGCAATAAACTTTTAACATCATAAATCAGCGAGTTCTTTGTTATGTCTCCCCTCTCGCTGTGAAAAGGGGACACCCCTTTTTCTCTTATCAGGGACAGAGAGAGCCTGTAGTATATCAAATTACCAGGTGAACGAGCAATCTTTGGGATACTGCAAGTCTGTATTTTTATGATGCTTGCGAGCTTAAGTGCTCGGTGGAGGGCGCTGATGATTTTTTTGCTGGTGGTGGTGGGGGGGGCAGTCATTGCCTTGCTGCTGCTTGTACGTTGGGGGGAATCTGGTGGGGGAGACTTTGGAGTTTTAATGTTTAACTGACATTCATTCTTTGGGGCACTCCTCTGTTTTCGTGGATGTTTGCAAAGAAAAACAATTTCAGGATGTATATTGTATACATTTCTCTGACATCAAATATACCTATAGGTAAGTGTACCTATTGATTGCATAAGTATTCACCCTCCTTTAATATGATACACCAAATCATCACTGGTGCAGCCAATTGGTTTTAGAAGTCACATAATTAGTTGAATAGAGATCAGCTTTTGGAAACCTGTGTGTAGTCAAGGTGTTTCAATTGATTGTAGTGAAAATACACCTGTATCTGGAAGGTCCAACTGTTGATGAGTCAGTATCCTGGCAAAAACTACACCATAAAGACAAAAGAACACTCCAAGCAACTCCACAAAAAGGTTATTGAAAAACACAAGTCAGTAGATGCATACAAGAAAACTTCCAAGTCACTGAATATCCCTTGGAGTACAGTTAACTCAATCATCAAAAAAATGGAAAGAATATGGCACACCCTAAATCTGATTGACTGTGCAAGAAGGGGATTAGCGAGGAAGGCCACCAAGAGACCCATGAGGAGCTATAAGCTTCAGTGGCTGAAATGGGAGAGACTGCACATACAAAAACTGTTGGTCTGGTGCTTCACCTGTGCAGTCTTATGGGAGAGTGGCAAAGGGAAAGCCATTTCTGAAAAAAAATTCACATGAAATCTTGGCTAGAGTTTGCCAGGAGGCATGTCACAGACTCTGAAGTCAGTGGGAAGAAGGTTCTATGGTCTGATTAAACCAAAATTGAGCTTGTTTGGCCAGACTAAATGCTATGTTTGGTGACAGCCAAACACTGCACATCATCAAAAACACACTATCCTTATCGTGAAGCATGGTGGTGTCTGCATGATGCTGAGGGGATGCTTCAATGCAGCAGGCCCTGGAAGAATAGTGAAGGTAGGGGGTAAAATGAAAGCAGCAAAATACAAGGAAATCCTGGAAGAAAACCTGATGGAGTCTGCAAGGGAACTGTGACTTGGGAGAGGATTTGTTTTCCAGCAAGACAATGACCCCAAGCATAAACCTAAAGCTAAACAAGAATGGCTTAAAAACAACAAAGTTAATGTCTTGGAGTGACCAAGTCAGAGTTCAGACCTCAATCCAATTGAGAATTTGTCACTAGACTTGAAACAGGCTATTCACTCATGATCTCCTTGCAATCTGACAGAGCTTGAGCAGTTTTGTAAAGAAGAATGGGAGAAATTGCAGTGTCCAGATGTGCAAAGCTGATGGAGAGTTATCCACATAGACTCAAGGCTGTAATTGCTGCCAAAAGTGCACCTACTAAATACTGACTTAAAGGCGGTGAATAATTATGCAATCAATTATTCTGTGATTTATATTTGTAATCAATGTAGATCACTTTGTAGAGATCAGTTTTCACTTTGACACAAAAAAGTTGATCAGTGTCAAAAAAGCCAAATTAAATCTACTCTGATTCAATGTAGGAAAACAATAAAACACGAAAACTTCCAAGGGAGAGGTGAATACTTTTTATAGGCACTGTATAACTCACAACTCCGTTCCAAGTACTTTCTTTAGAACTGCACTAGTTACCTATCACATCTTTCCTCATTTCTGTCAAAATGTATTACTTTTTCATATTTACTTCCACCTGTCATTTGTCCATCCATCGGCTAGCCTATGATAGCATCTATTACTATTCTCAACATAATTTACCACATTTCAGCTCTCCTGTTGCTGTCCGTAAGGAGTTTGTATGTTCTCCCCATGACCACTTGGGTTTCCTCTGGGTGCTCCGGTTTCTTCCACATTTCAAAGACATACAGGTTTGGGCGAGTGAGTTACAGGCATACTACAGCACATTGACACCGGAAGAGTAGCAACACTTGCTGGCTGCCTCCAGCACAATCCTTGCTGATTTGATTTAACACAAGTGACACATTTCACTATACAGTATGCTTCAATGTACATGTAACAAATAAAGCTAATCTAATACTTTAGAAGTAGAACAGAGCAAACAAACAGCATTAACAAATACTCTAGGTCAGTTGGCATGCATTCTAGGGTTCAAGATAAAGGATGGCTACACAAAAAATGAAAGTACAGATTGTGACCTTCCAAAAAAAACATATTATATTAAGATCATAAATAAGAGAAAATCTGCAGATGCTAGAAATCCAAGCAACACTCGCAAAATGCTGGAGGAACTCAGCAGGCCAGGCGGAACCTATGGAAGAGAGTACAGTTGATGTTCAGAGCCAAAACCCTCCAAAAAGACTGGAGAAAAACAGATGAAGTCTACTCTTCATCTTCTTTTCTCCAGTCCTGCTGAAGGGTTTCGGCCTGAGACATTGACTGTACTCTTTTCCATAGATGCCTGCTGAGCCCCTCCAGCATTGTGTGTGTGTTACAAGTAAAGAAAATAGCAGGTTGGAAAATATCAAACTATTCAAGAAATGAAGAAAAGAGAAACCAAACTACAGATATTTACGTCTTCAATAAACCTCTACCAAATTTAATTTGTGGTGGTCTTTAACAAATGGATGCTATTTACTCATTTAAGTTTTATATTTACGAGTGCAATCACTATTTTTATAAATATACAATATACAGCATACGACACTACTGCTTCAAATGCATATTTAAAAAGTACATCCTACCGAACAATCATAAAAGAACATTATTTCACAGAAGTTACTTGGCATACAAGTAGTGTACTAGGAATAAAATATACAAAGCTTGCCTTTGTTGAATGTATTATGTCCTGCTTGAGGCCGTTGTCAGTCCATGCCTTTGAGTGGGATTTTTTTCCTGTTTCTTTACAGCTTGGTGATGAAAGTTGGTTTTCAGCCACTAAAACCTGCCATTTTCAGAATGAATAAAAATAACTGAGACACCCTTAAACTTATAAACAAGAGAAATCTGCAGATGCTGGAAATCCAAAGTAATACACACAAAATGCTGGAGGAACTCAGCAGGCCAAGCAGCATCTCTTGAAAAGAGAAACAGTCGACGCTTTGGACTGAGACCCTTCATCAGGACTTAAAACTTCCCAGCTCTTTACTCCCCCGCCCCTTCCAATTTCACCTATTACCCTGTGGTTCTTCCTCCTCTCCCTCCACTTTCTTACTCTGGCTCCTCATCCTTTTTTTTCAGTCCTGATAAAGGGTCCCAGCCCGACACATTGAATGTACTCTTTTCCATAGATGCTGCCTTGCCTGCTGAGTTCCTATAGCATTTTGTGTGTGTTGCCTGGATTTCAAGCAACTGCAGATTTTTCTCTGGTTTGTGATCACACATAGTCCCATGTGGTTTATAGGGATAGACATTAAAACAGAATAACGCCATAAAGACCATAAGATGTAGGTGCAGAATTAGGCCACTTGGCCCATCGAGTCTGCTCCAACATTTCATCATGGCTGATCCATTTCTCCTCTCAGCCCCAATCTCCCACCTTCCCCCCATATCCTTTCATGCCCTGACCAATTAAGAATAAGAATAGAGGGCAGGCAGCTTGCCAGCAATATACAACTGTTGCTCTCAAGATTCTGCAGAACATCAAGATTTTAGTGTGTATGGTATAAAGAACAAAGCACATATAGCCCTTTAAACAACTTCTAGCAGAGAACTGCAATTATGTGAGCAAAAGGGAATGCTAGCTCATCCAATATAACAGTACTGAGTGGAAATTTTGGAAATTTTATTTGGATACAGCTGAGTAAGTCACTAAGTTAGTTGTGAGTTTGTCCAAAGACAGCAGGAGATTGTACGAAGAGAGATTGGTGGATGAACAGAAGGAATTGGACAGTCAGTATATCCTACAACAAAGAAGAAACATGTTTTAAACTAAAGTGACTAAAAGGAGACATATTGAAAATAGCCTCAGGCTTCCAAAACTAGGTGACACCAACCTTAATTAATCAAGATGCAGCACACATGGATGTTTGGAAATGCGCATATTTGGATAACAACTTCCAAATCAACATCAAGTGCAAGATAATTGGCTTTATACATATCATCTGTCAAGCATTTTATGATCCCAGCTGTGGTAGGGTTTGAGGGGTCAAAATTGCCTCATCAGTCACTTGAGTGTCTGCAGTACTGGAGCAGAAATACCAGTAACTCATTTTCAAACACAAGTAACCTGCTTAAGACTAGAAAGCTTGTTTGACTAATTTTTGTTTCAAGGTAAGAATTTGGATCGATGGATATTTCCTTAGAGTGACATGTTGCCTCTTAATCTTGGGCAGAACAGTAATGGATGCCTTTTTATGAAAGGGCAATGCCCTTGTAGAACCATAAAACAGGTACAGCAAGAAATCCAGCAAATATTTCATCCATCAGAAGACACTACAACATAGAGCATGGTAACAATTTGAATTTCAAAGTTTGCCTGTCAGAGGATTTTATTTTCCAAAACAACTTGTTAGAGGGAGATGAGTTTCTCTGAACTGCAAAGGAATTATCAATTCATAACTGGAAGAAGTAAGTGCATTCTGGGCATTTGCAGGGAATAAAATTTTATTTTGGAAAACAAATGAAAAATATTTGAAAAAAATCTGAAGGTACAATGCCTATAAAAAGTGTTCGACATCCTTGGAAGTTTTATTGCTTTCCAACATTGAATCACAGTGGATTTAATTTGTTTTTTTTTTGACACTGATCAACAGAAAAAGACTCTTTGTGTCAAAGTTATCCAAATTGATTACAAATATGAAGTGTAAAACACAAAATAATTGAGTACGTAAGTATTCTACTCCCTTCAAGTCAGTATTTAGTATATGTACTTTGGCAGCAATTACACCCTCGAGTCCATTTGGATAGGCCTCTATCAGCTTTGCACATCTGGGCACTGCAATTTTCCCCCATTCTTCTTTACAGAACTGCTCAAGCTCTTTGCAAGGGGATTATGAATGAACTGCCTATCTCAAGTCTAGCAGCAAATTCTCAATTGGATTGAAGTCTGGACTCTGACTTAGTCACTCCAGGACATTAACTTTGTTACTTTAAAGCCGTTCCGATGTAACTTTGGATTTATGTTTGGGGCCAGTGTATTGCTGGAAAACAAATCTGCATAATGATTAGAAATACTAAACATGGCGTGGTCAAAGGCAGGTCATGCTTTACTAGCCTGATTGAATTTTTTGAAGATGTGACTAAATGCATTAATGAAGGTAGAGCAGTAGATGTAGTGTATATGGATTTCAGCAAGGCATTTGATAAGGTACCCCATGCAAGGCTTATTGAGAAAGTAAGGAACCATGGGATCCAAGGGGACATTGCTTTGTGGATCCAGAATTGGCTTGCCCACAGAAGGCAAAGAGTGGTTGTAGGTGGGTCATATTCTGCATGGAGGTTGGTGACCAGTGGAGTGCCTCAGGGATCTACTCTGAGACCCCCCTCTCTTTGTAATTTTTATAAGTGACTGGGATGAGGAAGTGGAGGGATAGGTTAGTAAATTTGCTGATGACACAAAGGTTTGGGGTGTTGTGGATAGTGTGGAGGGCTGTCAGAAGTTACAGCAGGACATTGATAGAATGCAGAACTGGCCTGAGAAGTGGCAGATGGAGTTCAACCCAGCTAAGTGTGAGGTGGTTCATTTTGGTAGGACAAATATGATGGCAGAATATAGTATTAATGGTAAGACTCTTGGCAGTGTGGAGGATCAGAGGGATCTTGGGGTTCAAGTCCATAGGACATTCAAAGCTGCAGCGCAGGTTGACTGTGTGGCTAAGAAGGCATACGGTGCATTGGCCTTCATCAACCGTGGGATTGAGTTCAAGAGCCGAGAAGTAATGTTACAGCTATATGGCACCCTGGTCAGATTCCACTTGGAGTACTGTGCTCAGTTCTGGTCACCTCATTACAGGAAGGATGTGGAAACTATAGAAAGGTGTAGAGGAGATTTGCTAGGATGTTGCCTGGATTGGGGAGCATGCCTTATGAGAATAGGTTGAGTGAACTTGGCCTTTTCTCCTTGGAGTGACGGAAGATGAGAGGTGACCTGAAAAAGGTGTATAAGATGATAAGAGGCATTGATCATGTGGATAGTTAGAGGCTTTTTTCCCAGGGTTGAAATGGCTAACACGAGAGGGCACAACTTTAAGGTGCCTGGAAGTAGGTACAGAGGCGATGTCAGGGGTAAGTTTGTTACGCAGAGTGATGAGTGCATGGAATGGGCTGCCAGCGACTGTGGTGGAGGCGGATACAATAGGGTCTTTTAAGAGGCTCCTGGATAGGTACATGGAGCTTAGAAAAATAGAGGGCTATGGGTAACCCTAGGTAATTTCTAAAGTAAGTACATGTGCAGCACAGTATTGTAGGTCAACGGGCCTGCATTGTGCTGTAGGTTTTCTATGTTTCTAAATCCTCTCCCAAGTCACAGTTCCCTTGTATTTTGCTGTATTCATTTTACCCTCTACCTTCACAAGCCTTCCAGGGTCTGCTGCAATGAGGCATGATTCAGCTACCATCATGCTTCACGGTAGGGATAGTGTGCTTTTGATTATGTACGGTGTCTGGCTTACACCAAACATAGCTTTTAGTCTGATGGCCAAAAAGCTCAATTTTGGATTCATCAGACCATAGAACCTTCTTCTAGCTGACTTCAGAGCCTCCCACATGCCTTGTGTCATACTCTAGCTGAGATTTCATGAGAGTTTTTTCAACAGTGGCTTTCTATTTGCCACTCTCTCATAAAACTGTGACTGGTGAAGCTCCCAAGCAACCGCAATTACAGCCTTATATGCGCAGTCTCTCCCATCTCAGCCATTGAGGCTTTTAACTTCTCTAGCGTTGTCATAGGTCTCTTGGTGGCCTCCCTCACTCGTCCTCTTCAGAGACGGTCACTCAGTTTTTGAGGACAGCCTGCACTAGACAGATTTACAGCGTGCCATATTCCTTCCATTTCTTGATGATTAATTTAACTGTATTCCAAGGGATATTCAGTGACTTGGAAATTTTATTGTATGCATCCACTGACTTGTGTTTTTCAATAACCTTTTTGCGGGGTTGCTTGGAGTGTTCTTTAGCCTTTATGGTGTAGTTTTTGCCAGGATACTGACTCACCAGCAATTGGACCTTTCAGATACAGGTGTATTTTTACTACGATCAGTTGAAACACCTTGACTGAACACAGGTCTCCAAAAACAGATCTCTAATTAACTAATTATGTGATTTCTAAAACCAATTGGTTCCTTAAGGTTGTTATAGCCAGAAGTGGTAATGGGGACAAGCTCTCACTACCTATTAAATGCTCCCAGTGGTGTGTGCCTCAAATAGCCTCTGACAACCAAGTCCTGCTCCCTGCCTTCACATGTGACTTAGCTACTAAGGCTGGTGGAACAGTTTCTACTAACAGGAGAAGGGGAAAATGGCAACTTAAAACCAGTTGTTTTGGGCAGATGGGGCTCATCAACTGTGTCTGGCAGCTCATCTAGGAGAAGGAAAACTCTGATCTCAAACCTCTATTACTTTGCAGCAAGACCCACTCATGGAGAAGTGTTACATACCTCAAGGAGATCTTGTGACTTTCTTGTGAGAATGATGTAATGGTCTTTTGGAGGTCACCTGATGTAATTTTCCCGCCAATGTGAGGTCACGTGATGACATGTTCACCACGGGTATAAAAAGGAAGACTCTGGTGACGCAGTTAGGTTTTCCAGCTAGAACGTTAGTCAGTGTCTCCGTTCCGTTGCGTATTTGTTTTATGACGCAGTTTCGATTTAAAATGGGGTTCTACGTTCTGTTGTAAGGTACAACAGTGCTGGACTGGCAATTTCTGCCAGGTTTATTGATGTACCTTGTCAGTAGTATTGGAGAGTGAAGACTATCGAAGTACAGGATATGAAGGATTAAGAGAAGTCGGGTAATGTTCGGCAGTTTAACAAAGTTAAACTTGAGTCTTCGTTGAATTAGCGACCTGCATTAAAGATAACTCCTGCCAAGAGAGCAAGGAAGTTCATGCAAGGTTTGCTCTCTAGAAATAAAGGTCAGTTGTTTTAAGCCGTTGATTTCCTTCATCGTGGATCCTTTGGACAGACTAGCAGGAAAGTCTCATCTATGAAGAAATCCTTCTCCAGAGAAGTCTCTCCCAATTGAATGTATAAATCTGTTGGACTTTCGAATTTACCATTTTAAGAACTGTATTTGACTTTACCGTTTTAAGAACTGTTTTTGCATTTATCGCTTTAAGAACCAGTACCGAGTGGTGATTTGTTGAATGGCCGCATAGTGGTTAACTTCCGGTTAAGGTTTTCGGTTTTTTTTATTGTTTATCCATGTTTAATAAATGTTTGGTTGTTTTTATATAACCTGACTCGATTGATATTCATTGTGGCCGATTACGTAACAGAAGGCTTCGGGAGAAAACTCCGAAGGAAAAGTCCGGAGCTGGACTCTCTAAGGCAGTCCTACATTGAGTTCAATGCTAACTGGCAACTCTAGCGATGGTTCTAATACCAAACTGTATTGATCTCTACCGTTCTTTTGGGTTCATCAGATTCAAGGAGAGGGGTAGCTTTCTACATGGGCAACAGCCAATATCGTAGTGCCCAGACTTGAGTATCTAGACAGCTAGGACGCAATATCTATGGTCAGCTCTGACCAGCGGATGCCTCAGTTGGACAGAAAACCAATTGGCTGCACCAATGATGATTTGGTGTGTCATACTGGGGGGGGGGGGTGGTGAATACCTATGCAATCGATTATTTTGTGTTTTATATTGTAATTAATTTAGATCACATTGTAGAGATCTGTTTTCACTTTGACAGAAAAGAGTCTTTTTCTGCTGATCAAGGTCAAAAAAGGCAAATTAAATCCACTGTGATTCAATGTTGTAAACAATAAAACAGGAAAACTTCCAAAGGGAGTGTATATTTTTACAAACACTGTAAATTAACAAACAGATGAAAGGATGTGGGCCAGAGCAACAGTGAGACAACCACCCCTATAAACTGAAATTTAAGATCAGTTCTATTAATGCCTTTCTCCAAAATATGAAGGGTTCATTTTGTAATCATAGAAACCTACAAATGGGTGTGCTCCAAGTAATGACATGCCCTTCCACACTTGATTATCACTGCCAATTAATTTACTCAAACTCAACTTATTTCCCATTAAGCTAATATTTATATCATTCAAGGCTGGATAATATGTCCACAAAAATTAAAGAATTTAATTTCTTTTAAAAACAAAATTAAAACAAATAATAAAATTATCATCCCTCTACTGATGCCTACCTGGGAACTGCTCCCATCAAAACTCACATGGACTGCTCTTTTTACTTCAGAAATCCTATCTTTCATTGATGACTGCTGTAAAAACATAGGTTTACCAATAACATTCCTAATATTTGACAGGATTCAACATATTAATATCTGATTTTAATTTGATCCTATCCAATTTTAATATGTTTGCACAGCCCAATCTCTTCCTGCACAAACATTTCTATTTCTTCAACCACTCACACCATACAGACACCATTACCCATCCCTCATGCACATACACCATTTTCCCTACATATGACATACACAGATCACTATTATCATCCATCCTACACACTCAAATTAAATCCCTTCCCCACACAGATCAACCTCTATTTCCACATGCATGCACATATTCCAAAGTTCTCCCTCTCTGAAAGGTAGAAAATACATCTCCACTATTTAAGATAAGGGTGAGAGAGCAAAAGAAAACTACAAATTAACTGGTCTGAACTAACTAACTAACTAGTTAGTAGCAGTAGAAGTAGTGTTGGAGTCTATTGTTTAAGTGGAAACAAGAGACTTAGAAAATAATAACGGTATTTGGCAACATCAACAATAATTCACGAAAGGAAGATCACAAATTAAAAAATAATTTTTCTAAGGTGATAGCTAGCAGAAAAGATGAGGGGAAATCTATAGATGTAGTGCATTTGCACTTTTAGAAAAGCTGATAGGGTGCCAGTTGGAATTTATTAAACAAAATTAAAGTAAAAGGAATGAGGTTAATACATTAGCTTGGAATAAGAACTGGTTTGAAAATGGACAAAATCCAGACAGTAGGAATAAAGAGTCATTTTCAGTTTGGAGGTTGTAGTGAATCAAATGCCATAGATTGGTGACAAAGTCACTCCTGCTTCCAAGGTATATTAATGATTTAGATGAGAGTACCAAGTGTAATATTTCTAAATTCACTAATACTGCATTGCTGACTGCTACTATGAGTTGAAGAATACAGCATACGCAAAGAGAATTCAGGTAGGCTAGGTGGGACTTGCAAATGGAAGATACTGTGGGAAAAATGGGAGGACATTGGACACAAAAATCAGATTGAAAAGTTTTAATGTTCATTGGGAAATGGATGACACTGCACAAAATACAATGTTAATGTACTAGTACATATTTTGATTAGGAAAGCCAAAGATACATTAGCCTTTTACTACAAAAGGTTTTGAGTGTAAAAATGCAAGATCAACAACTTGAAGGAAAGAAGGATTGGAGGGCTCAAGTAGTCATGAGAGATTAAATAGACTACTTCTGCTTCCTCTGGAGCAGAGGAGCTGAGAGGTAACATGGTAGAGGGATATAAAATTATGAGAAGCATAGGCAAGGAAGATAGCTAATATCTGTTTCCCATGGTAAGGGTGACTAGAAGTAGAAGATACAGGTTTAAAATCAGAGGGAGAAGCTGCCAGAGGGGTTGGTAGAGGGAGGCACAGGTACATCTAAGAGGTATTCAAATAAGAAAGACGTAGAGGAATATGGAATTAATGTAGGCAAGTGGAATTAGTATAAATAAGCATGATGGCCAGCATAGAATTGGTGGGCCCAAGGGTCTGTTTCTGAGTTGTAAAACTGCAATTATATGGAAAATGCTATCTTAGATCTAGTCCTGTACGATGAGGCAGGTAGGATTAACGATCTTGTAGTCAGGGATCCTCTTGGAAAGAGTGATCATACATGACTTAATAGGGTAAATGCAGGTATAATATTTTCCTTGGTTGGGATACCTGGAGACAAGGTTCACAGGCTCAAAATACAATATTCAAAAAGAAGAAATTCCTCACCTAGAGGGTACCAAATGTTTGAAATTCTTTACCCAAGAGGGCTCTAGAAATGTAGTCACTAACTACATTCAAGACAGGGACTGATACTTTTTTTTGGATTTTATAGGAAACAAGATACGTGGGATATGTGTAGAAAAGTTGGATAATATAAAAGATCCACCATTACTGTATATTGAATGGTGGAAAAGACATAAAGGGCTCAAATAGGCTACTTCTTCTATCTCGTGTTCTTAATACCTCACTTAACTGCCTAAATCAAATTTTACCCAGTTCTGCCCTTGCTCATGCAATGTTTAATAAACCCAATCTTATTTTACTCTCCTTTCACATCCCAGTACTATTATATTGCAAACTTGTCTAATCTTATTCTAAAATTCCTTTAATATCCCACTCCAGCTGATCTCATTTTCCCAACCCTTCAATTTCTCTTTTTTAATCCACTCTCTCCGCATTCAAGCTCCAATCTGGGTATTCTCACTTGTTCACACTGTTTAATATTCATCCAATGTCATCTTATTCTCCTCTCACACCTATTACTCTTTAATATTCCACTTAGACTAATCTCATGTTCTAATATCATGTTTAGTGGTGTCAAGGATAGAGAATTGATTAAGATTAAGAAAAAGAAAAGTAGTCATGAATGGATGTTAAACAGACTGGAGGGATGAATACCTTGTGTACCCAGACATTAGCATTTTAGGATAATTGATTTTTTAGATATACAAGTGATTTGGATTTGGGTATACAGCACACAAATTTTAAAGTTTGCAAATGGTGCCAGAAGGTGCGGCGACACCAACAGGGTACCCCCAGCACAGCCTTAGGTTGTGTTGGTTGTTAAGCCAATGGCACATTTCAATGTATGTTTTAATATACTTGTTATAAATAAATGAATATGATCTGACAAAATATTGTAAAGATGGATAAAAACAGATTGTAGGAATGCATATGGGACTGGGGCAATGGTGATATAAATTAACTAGTGAACATGGCAAACATGTGGCAGGTGGAATTCATCACAAATAACTAATTCTAGAGGAAGCAATGAGATAATAAATAAAATAGGAATACTTTAAGAGATAACAGATGTTGAATTCACCTATAATCTTCTAAAGTAGTGAGATAAGTTGATGCTCTAGAGATAACCGTGTAAGTTTAGTGGTTTAATAATAGTAGCTAGAGAGTGTAACAGCAAAGTCAGCAAAGGATAAAAACATAATAATTTAGGAAATTATACAGATCTATGATGCGAATGTAGTGGACACTCATTGTGATAGTACTGGGATTGTAAAATTTTAAGAAATAGGAGCAACCATTTTACCCTTCAAACCTGCTCTCTCATTGAACAGCTTCATGGCTGGTCTTCAACTGCATTTTTGCTTTCAAAAGTACAGTACTTTAATCTTATGGAAAGGTTACAGAAGTTGGGTTTTTTCTCCACAGAAATGAGAAAATTAAAGAAGAATAAAAAAGGTGCTCAAATAATTTAGGACTATTTTTCTCTTGAGGGATAAGCTGTTTATACTAGCAGGAGGACATAAATTTAAGATGACTGTCAAAGAAAATTATATGTTTTTTCATATAATGAGTTAATACAACCTAGAATACATTTTCTGAAAAGTGGTGGAAATTAAAGAACAGTCTTAAGGGGGGATTCAGGCATATATTTTAGAAATTTGCTTTCTTGTAGGGACAAGTAAAATGGCTCAACACTAAATAGAGGAGTCTTCTCAAACATCCAACCAAAACAACAGGCCAAATTGCCCCTTTCCACAAATAATGTGAATCTGGCTAAAATGGTAAACTATAAAGAACAACCCCTTGTTTGATTATCTGTATGAAGTTCCCTTTAGAAATGATAGCCAACAAATCCAGCTAAAATATTTCTTACTTTTAAGATTGATAACTGTGAATAAGAATGGACATACCTTATATTTAATGGAATTATAAACTTTCATGGCAACGCTGAGGATGTCCAAAGCCAAATCAAAGTATATCTGTATTTGGTTCCCTTCAATGTTTCCAATTCTGACTGGGATAGTCGTGTCAATAGCTAGCAACTTCTTCTCATTCTTTACTGCTCAAATTAACACAAATTACCAAGATTTCAGTAATTATATAAGAACAAAAGAACAAAAGACAGAGTGAGGGAGTGTGAAGAAACAGAACATTCAGGCTACATCCACACTATGTCGGATAATTTTGAAAATGAAGCTTTTTCTCTTCGTTTTGACCCGCCGTTCACACTAAAGCGGCGTTTTCATCCCCCGAAAACGGAGATTTTCAGAAACGGTCTCCAGAGTGAATAAATCAGAAAACGCCTAATATCCGTTGTAGTGTGTATGGGTAAACAGAGAGATTTAAAAACGCTGTTATGACAACACCACAACAACAATGGTTTTTCTGCTTTTGCTTGGTACTGCGCAAGCACTGCCGTACGGTTGTTATAAAGCACAGTCAGTGTGAACGGCGTGAGAGTTAAATTGTAAGGTGAGCTTTTTTGACTATTTAAAAATGGTCATGACGTGCTGGAACAGATGGGCGCAGCGCGGCATTTCGTTATTTTCTTGAACGCAACCACCCACATAACCTAACAATTTCAGAACAGGTGGCAATGAGACTGAAGCCAGAAGAGTTAGAAATGTACTCACCAAATACTTTGACCCATAGCTTACTGAATAAATAAGTATACTCACTTTGCCCTGTTTTCTGTCCTTGCTTGTATGAAGGTGGTTTACCTACTTCTGCAAGTACTTCTCTGACAATAGATGTGTAACAGCCTAATGTAACATTGTATGGAAATACAAGATAACACTGATGCAGACATGTTTTACACATTTAACAAGGTGCTTTATTAATGAAACAGAGTTAGTCAGTTTTTCAATGTTCGTCGTCAGCTGGGTCATACTGTCCGCAAACTCGGTTGCCTCCATACGCTCCAGTATTTGTTTTTTTTAGTTTTAAGTCCTCCTGCGCGAGAGCCAAGAGCAACTTGGCTCCAGCCTGGACCGCGACCACTCGGACCTCGACTTCTCAGGCCTTCGGCAGGCCAGAGACACATCCGCCTCTGATTCTGACCCCGAATGGAACCACCACCTCAGGAAAAGGGGAACTAGCCCCCGACGAGCCATGGACTCACTCGCCTCCGACTCCGACCTCAGTTCTGAGGCCCTGCAGGCTACAGGCTCCGCCACCTCCACCTCCGAATCCAGCTCGGACCGAGATTCCGATACTCTCCAAACCGGAACCGCTCCTACTGCCGCTTGGTCCCACCGCCCACCTTATTCCCCCACTACCCTCTTTCCACCCAGCGACTCCACAAACTTTCCTCTACCCCTCAATTCCTCATCCCTCCCTAACCCCGCTCCCCCTGAACATCCCAACCCCCCTCTCCCTCCTGATACCTCCCACTCTTCACCATCCTCCGACCCCAGCCCAAACCCTTGCCGTGTCTTCACCATCCCCTCTGACCTTCCCCTCTCTGATGCAGAATGTTCTGTCCTTAGCAAGGGCCTCACTTTTGTCCCCCTCCGTCCACACCTCAGTGAGTTCCGTACCCACCATGACACTGAACTCTTCTTCCGTCGCCTACGTCTCCGAGCCTACTTCTTTGGCAAGGATTCACCTCCCACTACAGATGATCCCTTCTCCTGTCTTCAACCCTCCTCCTCCTCCTGGACACCCCGCCCGGGCCTTCTACCTGCACTTGATCTCTTCATCTCCAACCGTCGCCGAGACATCAACCGTCTCAACTTCACCACTCCTCTCTCCTGTTCCAACCTCACTCCCTCTGAACACACTGCCCTCCACTCTCTCCACACTAATCCCAACCTCACCATCAAACCTGCTGATAAAGGTGGTGCCGTAGTAGTCTGGCGAATGGACCTCTACCTCACTGAGGCAAAACGGCAGCTCTCTGACACCTCCTCTTACTTACCACTGGAACAGGACCCCATCAAAAAACATCAAACCATTGTCTCCCGCAGCATCACCGCCTTCATCAACTCCAGAGATCTTCCATCCTCAGCCGCTAAACTCATTACTCCCACACCCCATACCGCTCGGTTTTACCTCCTCCCAAAGATACACAACCCTAACCGTCCCGGTAGACCCATAGTTTCTGCCTGCTCCTGTCCCACGGAACTTGTATCTGCCTACCTGGACTCCATTTTGTCACCCATAGTTCAGTCCCTCCCCACCTACATCCGGGATACATTCCATGCCCTACACTTCTTCAATAACTTCCAATTCCCCGGTCCCAACCGCTACATTTTTACTATGGATGTCCAATCCTTATACACCTCCATTCCCCATCAAGAAGGCCTCAAAGCCCTCCACTACTTCCTGGATAATAGACCTCACCAGTTCCCCACCACCACTACCCTTCTCCGGTTGGCGGAACTGGTTCTCACACTTAATAGCTTCTCTTTTGGCTCTTCCCACTTTCTTCAGACTAAGGGTGTAGCTATGGGAACTTGCATGGGACCCAGCTACGCCTGCCTCTTCGTTGGTTACGTGCAACAGTCTGTGCTCCAAACCTATTCTGGTACTGCTCCCCAACTTTTCCTTCGGTACATTGACGACTACATTGGTGCAGCTTCCTGCACCCATGCTGAGCTCATCAATTTCATCGACTTTACTTTAAACTTCCACCCAGCCCTCAAATTCACTTCCTCCATCTCGGACACTTCTCTCCCCTTTCTCGATGTCTCGGTCTCCATCTCTGGAGACAGACTGTCCACTGACATCTTCTACAAGCCCACTGACTCTCATAACTACCTCGACTATACCTCTTCCCACCCCGCCACATGCAAAAATGCCATTCCCTATTCCCAGTTCCTCCATCTCCGCCACATCTGCTCCGAGGATGAGGCTTCCCGTTCCAGGACATCTCAAATGTCCTCTTTCTTTAAGGATTGTGGTTTCCCTTCTACCGTCATCAATTATGCCCTCACCCGCATCTCCTCCATTTCCCGCACTTCAGCCCTCACCTCATCCTCCCGCAACCACAACAGGGACAGGGTTCCCCTTGTCTTTACCTACCATCCCACCAGCCTCCGGCTCCAGCACATTCCGCCACCTTCAACAGGACCCCATCACTAAGCACATCTTTCCCTCTCCACTCCTCTCCGCTTTCCGCAGGGATCGGTCCCTCTGCGACTCCCTTATCCGCACATCCATCCCCACTGATCTCCCACCCGGCACTTATCCCTGTAAACGTAAGTGCTACACCCGTCCCTACACCTCATCTCTTGCAACTATTCAGGGCCCCAAACAGTCCTTCCAGGTGAGACAACACTTCACTTGTGAGTCTGTTGGGGTCATCTATTGCATCCGGTGCTCCTGGTGCAGCCTCCTCTACATCGGTGTAACCTGACGCAGATTGGGGGACCGCTTCGTCGAGCACCTCCACTCCGTCCGCCACAACAGACAGGATCTCCCGGTAGCCATCCACTTCAACTCTGCTTCCCATTCCCATTCAGATATGTCCATACATGGCCTCCTCTACTGCCATGATGAGGCTAAACTCAGGTTGGAGCAGCAACACCTCATATACTGTATAGGTAGTCTCCAGCCCCTTGGTATGAACATAGAATTCTCCAGCTTCCAGTAATTCCCTCCCCTTCCCTTCCTCTATCCCTATTTCACTCTACCCCCCTCTCCAGCTCCCTCATGGTTCCGCCTCCTTCTTCTACTACCCATTGTTTTCAGGGCTATGACGTCAATGCTTCCCCTCCCCCACCCCTTTGTCTTTCAAATTACTGGTCTTTCAACTGAAGCTACAAGCATTCTTCAAATCCTTCCCCATCTTTCATTCTTCAGTCCTGACTAAGGGTTACAGCCTGAAACGTCGACTCATCGTTTCTAACTGATGCTGCCCGACCTGCTGAATACATCCAGCGTATTGAAAGTGTTGCTTTGATCACAGCATCTGCAGATTATTTTGTGTTAGCAATTCTTTTGAAGTTTTTCTACTCTGTAACTGGACAAACGCGCACTAAATATACCGCTTCCTCTTCGCTTGTTTTCTGTGTGTTCTGCGCGTGCCCAGTAGAGGAGATTCGCCCAAATATCCGTGTTAGTGTGGACAGAGATATTTTGAAAAACGCTGTACACCTGTCATTTTTTACTCGAAACCAGCGTTTTCAAAATTATCTGGCGTAGTGTGGACGTAGCCTTAAGTAGTCTCATATGTTAATCTCACTTTCCCTGAATTCAGATTACCAAACAGTTTACTGATCTTTCTCTCTCTCTCTCTCTCTCTCTCTCTCTCTCTCTCTCTCTCTCTCTCTCTCACACACACAACAAAAAGCAAAAAAAACTGCACATAGATGTCACCTGACCTGCTGGAGATAATCAGCAAGTCAGGCAACATCAGTAGAAAGAAAGTGTTCACATTTTAGTTTGATGACCTGTCATTGTTCCTAGAAAAAGGAAATAACAATTGTATTTGAGGAGCAGGAAAATAATGAGTGTAAGAGAACAAAATTAATGGGTAAGTATGAGACCAAGAGTCCAAATAATGTAATTGCTGTTGATGCCACCCAAGGGAGAAAAGCAAATGCTGATAAATATGTTAATAAATTATGATTTACCTATTGAAATTGCAAAGGGTAATTAATAAGAGAAGAGAGAAAAACCAACAACTGTAGATTGCCATGAACAGCAATTACTGGTAATCTGAAAGAAAACAGAATGCTGGATATACGTAACAGATCAAGCAGCATCCGGGGACAGAGAAAAAACTAAGTCGATGTTACAGCTGGATGTTCTTGCATCAGATCTGGCCAGTTTTGACATAAACAGATTGACCGTCTGAAATTGCTGAATGTAATATCAAGTCCCGAGGACTATAGTGTAACAGAAGTTCGTTTATTTTGAGCTCTATTGGATTAGTACAGGAGATCCAAGACAAAAAGGTCAGAGTGACAGAAAGATAAAGAATCAAGATGACAAGGAACTGAAAACTTAGGATCATCTTTACAGATTGCATGAAGGAACTCAATCTGCACTTAGTTTTTCATTGTAGAGGAGATCACATTGTGAGCAGCTAATGCAATATGTTCAATTGAAATAACAATTTAAGAGGAAGGACTGTGTAGGTCCTTGAATGGTGAAAAGGAAAGAGGCAAGAGGACAAGTGTTATGTCTTCTGTAGCTGCATGGCAAAGTGCCATTAAAAGGAATGTGGCACCTGGAAGTTGTTGTGCAGAAAGCAGTCCTCTCAGAATGCTAAAAAAAAATGGGGAGGGGAGGATGTGCCTTCGAATGGTATCCTTTTGAATATGTCAGAAACTACAAAAGATATTGGCGAGGATAAGAGAAACCCTATCCTTGCTTTGAGTCAGAGAAAAGGTGAAAGCCACCAGTAGGAAATGGAGAAGACACAGTGAGAACCCCGTCAAGTATGGAAGAGAGAAGACACAGTAAAGCAAAGGTAATTCTCAGAGCACTGGTGCGAAATGTCGTATCAGCAGAACAGATATGACAGCCAGAAAATGGAATGGAGTCGAGAACAGTCCTTACAAAAGGCAGGGTAGGTGAAGGGGCAATCAACTTGGCTGCGAGTGTGTATCAGCTATTGGCCTCTGCTAGGTGGTGCGATGGTGTCGCAGGTAATGTTGGTGGTGCACGGCTCCAGGTATGTAGGTTTGATCCTAAACCCCTCCCGCAGTCTACATCCAGTTTGCATGTTCTCCCTGTAACCATGTGGGTTTCAAGTGGCTACACTAGTACCCTCCCAGGCCAAATTGCTAGGTTAATTGTCTGTTATCCCTTGTGTTGGCAGGGGAATAAGATGGCAGATAATAGCCATGTGACAGAAAAAGGGAAATGGGGTAGACGGGGAATGTGATTGATCTGTGTGAGCCAGCAAAGACTCAATGGGTCAAATAACCTCTTTGAATGTCTTAAGAAACAGTGAAAAGTATAAACTATGAGTTGGAGATAGAAAGATTAAGAAAAGAGAGAGAAGAACAATTTGGGACCAGGAAACTGTGGAAGTCAAGGAGAACATCAAAGGTGTCATGGATATAGTAGTAAAAGTCTAGGCAAGGGAGAAAGAATAAAGTAGGAAGGAATAAGTTCTGTGCAACAAACAGACAGTGTAGATCTTGGAAAGGGGGCAGAAGTGGTACATACATGGCTGGGAACAAAGAGAGTGGAAGACATGAAGGGAAAATCTCAGAAATAATGGCCTCATATTCAGTGGCGGCATCACTATTCAGTAGGAGGTAAGAGAAGATGCCAGACAGCTGATGTTCTGCTTTTGTAGAGTAGCAGTGACTTTACTGAACTACAACAGCGCCACCCATGCCAGTAGACTTCACAACAACAGTGTCATTGGACCATAGTGATCAATGCTACACGCTCTGAGGAGGTTAGGTTAGGTTAAAGTGAGTAAGAGCAGTGGTAAAGTTCAAAGATGCATTGGCAGTTAGCACTGAAAAGGTTAAGAAAGGGTAAGAGGCTAGTAGGAGGAGTGCAGATGGATCAAAAATTCTGAAGATGAGAGAAAAGCTTAACAAGAGGAAATTAAACCTCCAAGTCATGAAATGGGCCCAGACATAAAGCTGGCAGAAGAGTTCAAAGTTATGTTAAACTCTCTTTCCTATTTAACTTTTATCTGAAGTATTAATTCAATTACCCTAACAATGATAAGAGAAATTCCATAGATACTGGAATTCCAAACAATACACACAAAGAAATGGAAGAACTCAGCAGGCCAAGCAGCATCTATGGAAAAGAGTAAACAGTTGATGTTTCGGGCAGAGACCTTTCAGCAGGTCCTGACGAAGGGTCTCAGCCCAAAACGTCAAAACATTTTCCACAGATGCTGACTAGCCTGGTGAGTTCCTCCAGCATTTTGTGTGTGCTACCCCAACAATGAAGTGATTCCACAACCTATGAACTAACTTTTCAAAACTCTACAGCTTGTGTTCTCGATATTTATTGCTTATTTATTGTTATTATTTTTCATTTATTTTCTTATTGTAGTTGCAGTTTGTTGCCTTATGCACATTGGTTGTTTTGTCCATCTTTGTCATGTGTGATTCTTTATTGATTCTATTATGTTCCTTTCTATTTACTGTGAATGCCCACAAGAAAATGAACATCAGGGCACTATATGGCGACATACATGTACTTTGATAATAAACTTAATTTGAACTTTGAAATTCTGTTACTCCCTTTGCAAAATGTTGCCTGACCTGTTTATTATTTCCTATATTTTTTGTTTTTATTCAAAATTTTATGTCTGTTTTTCTTATACTTCCCTGCATCAATTTGCCTTTCCCAAACTCTGCAATCTGTTCAAAAATTGTGTCCCCAAATTATAAGTGATCTTCAAATTTTGGTTTCTTGCACATTTCTGGTTTTCTTTGCTTCACTGGCTACTTAAGAACAAGACAAAGGAAATTTATCCCCTTCAGCTTCTTCATTTCTCCTGGCACTGCCAATCGGGCTCTTAAAATATATCTCTTTGCTTAAAGTTTGGTTTGCTAGTACCTTCCTATAGTTCAGTGCAGGATTTTTTCTTGTTAACAGTCTTGTGAAATGCTTTGAATTATTTTACAATGTTAAATGTGCAAATTAAATGTATCACCTAAGCAAATGTACTCACAGAAAAAGATTATAGAACTGAATAAAGAATCTTCAGCTGTTCCACTGATTATAGATTTCATGCTTATTGACACAAACACTGATTATAAATGTAGAAGCACAATGAAATCCATATTGAAACATTGGCAAAATAAGCCCTAACCACAAACAGATGAAGCAAACTTTGAGAAGCAGCTAAAACCACTCTTCTAACTTAACCATCCATTAAAACTTTTCAGAATCTTCATAAACATTCCAAAACTGAACAATTAAAAACATTAAAAAAATATTAAAGACACCTAGAAATACCAACTTTGACCTTTGTATTTTGCAGCAATCCTATACCGAAATGCCACATAGTACCTGCGAAGATTGTTTACGTGCCTGGCTAAGAAGAAAAAGACATAAATTTTGTTTCCTTTTTCTGGTTAGCATGGTATAACTGGTGATGCGGCACAAGAATCATTGCTGGAGCCTTAACATTTTGCAATTTACAACAATGACGAATGAAAGCTCTAGAAATATGGTTGCTAAATTTGCTGATGTTACGAACAGAGGCAGGACAGTCAGGTATAAAGCGGTGCTAGGAATCTACGAAGATTATAGATAAGTAAATGGGTGAAGATCTGACAGAGAAGTATAATGTACAAAAGTATAAAATATTCCTTTTAGTAAGGTAATTATAAAAACATTATTTAAATTGTGTAAATTGTATAGCTCTTTGGTGCCCCAGAGCCTGCTTTGCAGAAAGTGAGTACACAGGCACAGCAAATAATTAGGAAAACAAACAGAATGTTACTGTTTATCATGTGGGAATTGAGTACAAGCTAGAGGGAGGATATGCATAAATTAAATGGAGTATTGGTGAAACAACATCTGGAATACTGTCTATGGTATTGAGATTGTTATTTAAGGATGCTAGTACAATAGAATAATTTAATTTAAAACATACAGTGGCATGCAAAAGTTTGGGCACCCCGGTCAAAATTTCTGTTACTGTGAATAGCTAAGTGAGTAAAAGATGAACTGATTTCCAAAAGGCATAAAGTTAAAGATGACACATTTCTTTAATATTTTAAGCAAGAAAGCTTTTTTATTTCCATCCCTTACAGTTTCAAAATAACAAAAAAAGAAAAGGGCCCAAAGCAAAACTTTGGGCACCCTGCATGGCAATACTTAGTAACACCCCCTTTGGCAAGTATCACAGCTTGAAAGCGCTTTTTGTAGCCAGCTAAGAGTCTTTCAATTCTTGTTTGGGGAATTTTCACCCATTCTTCCTTGCAAAAGGCTTTTAGTTCTGTGAGATTCTTGGGCCGTCTTGCATGCACTGCTCTTTTGAGGTCTATCCACAGATTCTCGATGATGTTTAAGTCAGGGGACTGTGAGGGCCATGGCAAAACTTTCAGCTTGCGTCTCTTGAGGTAGCCCATTGTGGATTTTGAGGTGTGTTTCTGTTCATTATCCTGTTGTAGGAGCCATCCTCTTTTCATCTTCAGCTTTTTTACAGATAGTGTGATGTTTGCTTCCAGAATTTGCTGGTATTTAATTGAATTCATTCTTCCCTCTACCAGTAAATGTTCCCCGTGCCACTGGCTGCAACACAAGCCCAAAGCATGATCAATCCACCCCCGTGCTTAACAGTTGGAGAGGGGTTCTTTTCATGAAATTCTGCACCCTTTTTTCTCCAAACATACCTTTGCTCATTGTAGCCAAAAAGTTCTATTCAAAAGGTTCAAAGGAATATCTAAACAAGCCTGATGCATATTGGAAACAAGTCCTGTGGACTGAAGTTGTTAAAATAAAGTGCTTGGAAGTAGGTACAGAGGAGATGTCAGGGGTAAGTTTTTTACGCAGAGAGTGGTGAATGCTTGGAATGGGCTATCGGTGGCGGTGGTGGAGGCGGAAACAATAGGGTCTTTTAAGAGACTCCTGGATGGCTACATGGAGCTTAGGAAAATAGAGGGCTATGGGTAAAGTCTAGGTAGTTCTAAGGTAGGGACATGTTCGGCACAGTTTTGTGGGCCGAAGGGCCTGTATTATGCTGTAGGTTTTCTATGTTTATATGTTTCTAATTATCTTTCAGTGTCCAAAATCAAAGTTTGATATAGCTCAAACTAGGTTGCTTCAAGACACTTCCCAGTTCCATAACTGAACTTCTTGGAAAAAATTATGGAGATGAAGTTCAATATGGAGAACCACTGCTTGTTCACTTTGGAAATGAAAAAGACTAGTCAGATCAAGTTCTTAAAGATGGGAGCCTAGCAGGTGGTAAGGAGCAAAGATGGGCACAAATCACCAGATGTTAGTGAGGAAATGCTCAAAAAGTTAAACCAGCAATATTGATCTAACAGAAAATTAATCATGTACAAAGGGATGAATAAAATGCACGTTTACTTTTGTGGACAGCTTTTTTGATGCATTATATTTATTTACAGTTCAGACAAGGACTATTTTGCAGTGTACAAGACACTGTTTCTGTGCGAAAAGCCCCTCTCTTGTTGGGGATGAATTAATCCAGTTTATGACAACTTCAAATCAGCATAAGGGAACAATTTAGTCAGTTTAACCACCAGTATTAGTGAATAAGATAGAAATCCATCCACCATATTCTGCAATCTTAAATCAGTTTTACCTTCAACAGAATAACTTTTCACTTCAACTTCAGACAAACAAACTGTCTCCCACATTGGTTCCTAGAATTAAAGAAAAGAAGTACCCATTCGTGTCAAGTTCTAAAATATTAGAAATTCTCTCGAATATAACAAACTGTGAAATTGCAAACCATACCATTCTTTCAAAACATTGATATAACCCTTTAGAATCTTATTGCTCCTCAAAACGTTTTTAATCTGCTGAATTGCACTTAACTTTTTGAAACACTTTTATGATGTACAACCTCCAATGGCAAATGAAGTGCAAATGATGAAAATCTAGAATGATGAATGGAAAATGCTGGATAATCAAAAGTTCAGACAGCATCTGCAGAAAGAGAAATCAGCCAGAGACTCTGTGCTGTCCAACCTGTTTAGCATTTTGACAATTTTCTGTTTTTATCTTAACTATTAAGCTTTGTGTATGATTGCTTCTACCATTTGAGATCAAAGACATTCATAAAACTACCTGTTATTTATATCATTCTTAATGCACAAATGTAGGAAACTCTGTTTAACAGATTTTTTTCTAGCATTTTTTCTAAAAATCTACAATGACCTAATTGAAGATTTATACAGCGATTAATGTTCCATTTAAAAAACCTGCTCAGATTCATGTGGTTATGAAAACCTCCTGTGATCCCCTTATCATATATTGTACCTACGTCTCCTTCATTTTATGCCTTGAAACAAACGAAGGTTTGGCAATGTATCAATGAAACAAGCTCCACCACTTTTTACAAGTTAAAGTAATTCCTAGTAGAGCGCAGGAAGGTTTAATTTGTGCATGAATGGAGCACAGCTGGCAAAAAGAGAACTCACACTGTTCTGGTGTTCTCCTCCCATTATTTACAGATTATGCCAATAGTAAGATGATGAAACACAGAATCAAAGCTAGTCTCAGCATCCTAAATTTACCAACATTATCTATGTGGGTGGTGTATATTAGTAGCTCTAGGAGTAGGTTTGTGTGGGCAGATGTCTAAAAATATAAATAAAAGCTGCAAGGACCAAATGACCCTCAAGCCTATCACAGCATTCAATAAGCTCATGGCTTGTTTGACTTTGGCATTGAGTCTGTTTTCCTATGTGTTCTCCATATGATCATGTTGCACACTCACTGGAAATTAGTATCACATTTTTCCAGAGGGACCAATTCAATAGACAATAGACAATAGGTGCCGGAGTAGGCCATTCAGCCCTTCGAGTCAGCACCGCCATTCACTGTGATCATGATTGATCATCCACAATCAGTACTTTTCCTGCCTTCTCCCCATATCCCTTGACTCCACGAGTTTTATCTAACTCTTTCTTGAAAGAATCCAGAGAATTGGCCTCCACTGCCTTCTGAGGCAGAGCACTCCACAGAACCACAACCCCCTGTGTGAAAAAGTTTTTCCTCAACTCCGTTCTAAATGGTCTACCCCTTATTCTTAAACTGTGGCCTCTGGTTCTGGACTCCCCCAACATCGGGAACATGTTTCCTGCCTCTAGCGTGTCCAATCCCTTAATAATCTTATATATTTCAATCAGATCCCCCCTCATCCTTCTAAATTCCGGTGTATACAAGCCCAGTCACTCCAATCTTTCAAAATATGACAGTCCCGCCATCCTGGGAATTAACCTCATGAACCTACGCTGCACTCCCTCAATAGCTAGAATGTCCTTCCTCAAATTTGGAGACCAAAACTGTACACGATATTCCAGGTGTGGTCTCACCAGGGCCCTGTACAACTGCAGAAAGACCTCTTTGCGCCTATACTCAACTCCCCTTGTTATGAAGGCCAACATGTCCTCAGCTTTCTTCAGTGCCTGCTGTACCTGCATGCTTACTTTCAGTGACTGATGAACAAGGACACCTAGATCTCGTTGTACTTCCCCTTTTCCTAACTTGACACCATTCAGATAGTAATCTGCCTTCCTGTTCTTGCCACCAAAGTGGATAACCTCACATTTATCCACATTAAACTGCATCTGCCATGTATCTGCCCACTCACCCAACCTGTCCAAGTCACCTTGCATTCTCATAACAGCCTCCGCACATTTCACACTGCCACCCAGCTTTGTGCCATCTGCAAGTTTGCTAATGTTACTTTTAATCCCTTCATCTAAATCATTAATGTATATTATAAATAGCTGTGGTCCCAGCACCGAGCCTTGCGGTACCCCACTAGTCACTGCCTGCCATTCTGAAAAGGACCCATTAATCCCTACTCTTTGTTTCCTGTCTGCCAACCAATTTTCTGTTCATGTCAGTACCCTACCCCCAATACCATTTGCTCTAATTTTGCCCACTAACTTGTGTGGGACCTTATCAAAGGCTTTCTGAAAGTCCAGGTACACTACATCCACTACATCCAAGTCCATTTTCATAGTTACATTATCAAAAAATTCCAGAAGATTAGAGAAGCATGATTTCCCCTTCGTAAATCCATGCTGACTCGGACCTATCCTGTCACTGCTATCCAAATATACCGGTATTTCATCTTTTATAATTGATTCCAGCATCTTCTCCACCACTGATGTCAGACTAACTGGTCTATAATTGCCTGTTTTCTCTCTCCCTCCTTTCTTAAAAAGTGGGATAACATTAGCTACCCTCCAATCCGCAGGAACTGATCCTGAATCTATAGCACAGTGGAAAATGATTACCAATGCATCCACGATTTCTAGAGCCACCTCCTTAAGTACCCTGGGATGCAGACCATCAGGCCCTGGGGATTTATCAGCCTTCGTCCCATCAGTTTACCCAACACCATTTTCTGCCTGATGCGAGTTTCCTTCAATTCCTCTGTTACCCTAGGTCCTCTGGCCACTATTACGTCTGGGAGATTGTTTGTGTCTTCCCTAGTGAAGACAGATCCAAAGTACCTGTTCAGTTCGTCTGCCATTTCCTTGGTCCCCATAATAATTTCACCCGTTTCCGTCTTCAAGGGCCCAACTTTGGTCTTAACTAATTTTTTCCTCTTCATATACCTAAAGAAGCTTTTACTATCCTCCTTTATATTCTTGGCTAGCTTACCTTCGCACCTCATCTTTTCCCACCAGATTGCCTTTTTAGTTATCTTCTGTTGCTCCTTAAAAGTCTCCCAATCCTCTGGCTTCCCGCTCATCTTTGCTATGTTATACTTCCTCTCTTTTATTTTTATACTGTCCTTGACTTTCCTTGACATCCACAGTCGCCCCTTACTCCCCTTAGAATCTTTCTTCCTCTTTGGAATGAACTGATCCTGCACCTTCTGTATTATTCCCAGAAATACCTGCCATTGTTGTTCCACTGTCATCCCTGCTGGGGTATCTTTCCAGTCAACTTTGGCGAGCTCCTCCCTCACGGGTCCACAGTCCCCTTTGTTCTACTGTAATACTGACACTTCCAATCTTCCCTTCTCCCTCTCAAATTGTAGATGAAAATTTATCATATTATGGTCACTACCTCCTAATGGCTCCTTTACCTCAAGTTCCCCTATCAAATCTGGCTCATTACACAACACTAAATCCAGAATTGCCTTCTCCCTGGTAGGCTCTAATACAAGCAGCTCTAATTCAACATGGGAATGCCATGTATCAGTTCTTTAACAGAAAGTTACAAAAGGCTGGATAAGAGAAGGAGCAAAATTTTGGCAAAGAGATCATTTTAGTATAAAGGAGCATGACAGCAGAATTAAATATACAACATTTCAGAGTTGTTAAAGCACATAAGGCCATTCAGCCCAAGTACCTACTAGCTGTCATGAGCTGTCACAGAAGCAGTCAAGTATAGAACACAGAACAGTACAGTAGAGAAACAGGCCTTTTGGCCCACAACTAGTAATTAAATGCCCAATTAAACTAATTCTTTCCACCTAAGCATATTCCTTCATTCTCTGCACATTCATGTGACTATCTTAGTCACATCTATCATATTTGTCTCCAATGCCACACTTGGCAGTGCATTCCAGGCACCCACCACCCTCTATGTGAAAAACATGCTCTACACATCTGCTTTAAACACCCCTCTCACCTCAAATGCATTCCCTCTAGTATTACACATTTCAGCCCCAGGGAAAAAGATGCCAGCTGTCTACTCTATCTATGCCTCTTATAACCTTATATGTATCAGGGAGATTTAAAAGAAACTATTTTGTTGATGGAATAGTAATCCAGATTATTAATCTACCATCTGAAAGTACACATTCAAATTCCACAGCTGAGGAACACAAATACAGTAAATCTGCAATTAAAAATAAAGCTACAACCAGTGAAGGTGGCTGTGAAACCACTAGACTATCAAAAACAATGCATTCATAAATAAATTTTAGTAAAGAAAATCTAATGTTATTCTTCATTTATTCTAATATAGCTTGAGATCCAAATTAATAAGCCTCATCCTTAACCGCCTATTAACATGAATTATGAAAGACTAGTTGTAACAAAGCTGTTAGAAAAAAATAATAAAGATGAACTGCTGATGAAAGTACTGGACTTAAAGACATACCTAGTATATTTGACTCTTTTAAGTTTTCCAGGGTAGCTGAAGGTGGCAGAGTTGCATGTCAGATTAGTCACATTAGATGTGAGAGCACAGTGGTATAGTCAGGAGGGAGCAGGCCAGGAAGTTCCTTCATTGATCCTAGATCCCCAATGAAGTCTACACCATCAGATCAAATTTGGGTGAATTTTTTTTTGTTTTACCATCCACTACATTCATTCAGTTTATGAATTTGTATTCCTCAATGTTGAAATCACTTTGAACAAACTCTAAGATTTCAAGAATGCATCCTGGGCTGATAACTTTGACATCCACCATCCAGAATGCCTTGGTAGGCAGGATAGCATCTTGCTGAGGAACTGGTATCCTGAAAAGATAGCTGCCAATCTGAGTCCAGATAAAACAGTCAGAAAAACAACTCACTTGACCTGAACCTCACAAACTTATGTGCAACTATACATGTATCCATAACAATAATGGTTAAGAGTAACCAATGCCTTTGTGGAGGCATGGTCCTGCTTTCATTCTGAAGACGATGTCTATCCAGTTGAGAGACCTAATCACTGTGCTAAAAGGAATAACTTCATGGCAAAACTGGCAGCTTAAAACCGTACAGATTGTAAAGTATGCGCACCCTGAGCAACAAAGATTATATATCAACATAACCCTGACCCTCATAGCTTAGGACAACCCTCACTTTACCATTCTGATTAAGTAAAGGGCCAAGCTTTGCTTCAATGCTAGACGTATCTTAAAATAAGTTACCAACACAGTGGCGCTACGACATACTGTAAGCCTATCAGCATGAGGTATTTGACAGACAAGCACAATATTTGACATCAGCAAGCTCTGCAGTCTCTTCAGATTCTCAGCATCACAGGTGACAGTCTTCTGCCAATTCAATTTACATTGCACGATGCCATAAATGGATGTATGGTTGGGTACAACGAAGGCTATGGAACTAAACAACATCTTATACTCGGCGCTGCAGTCAAGTCACAACTCCTGCAACTACATTAGAACAAAGAACACAACAGTACAGCCCAGGGACAGGCCATTTGGCCAACAATGCTGGGCCAAGCCAGCTAAAACATAAACAAAACAAGAACCCAAAAGTAAATCTCTCCCACCTACACAATATCCATATCCCTCCATCTTCCTCATATTCATGTGCCTATCTAAACATCTCTAAAACTCCTCTAATGTATTTCCCTCTATCACCAAACCAGGCAGTACATTCCAGGCATCCACCACTCTGAGTAAAAAACATACCCCTCACCTCCCCTTAGAACCTACTCCCTTTCGCTCCTCAATTCATGCCCTCTGATATTAGACATTTCTACCCTGGGAAAAAGGTACTCCCTGTCTACTCTATCTATGCCTCTGATAATCTTATTTATTTTTTATTTATTGACATACAGCGTGGAGCAGGCCCTTCCTGCCCTTCAAGACATGCCACTCAGCAATCCCCCAATTTAATCCTAGCCTAATCATGTGACAATTTACAATGATCAATTAACCTACCAACTGGTACATCTTTGGACTGTGGGAGAACACCCATACGGTCACAGGGAGAAAATACAAGCTCTATTAGAGGCAGCGGCAGGAATTGAACCCAGGTCGCTGGTACTGTAAAGCACTGTGTCAACTACTATGCTACCGTGCCACCCTTTATAAATATCTATCAGACCTCTCTTCAGCCTCCACTGCTTCAGAGAAAACAACTCAAATTTGTCCAGCCTCTCATGATAGCATATACTCTCTAAACTGGGCACCACCCTGGCATCTACATCAACGAAGCTGTGGTGGAGTGTGTATCAAGCTTCAAATTCCTTGCTGTCCACATTTCCGAGGATCTCACCTGGTCCCTGAACTCCACCATCCTGATCAAAAAGGCGCAACAGCGCCTTTATTCCCTGCGGAGCATCAAGAAAGCTCACCTCTATCCCAGGATACTGATGGACTTTTATCGCTGCACCATTGAGAGCATACACACCAACTGCATCTCAGTGTGGTATGGCAATTGTTCCCTATCAGACAACAAAGCACTCCAGCATGTGGTGAAAACTGCCCAGCGGATTATCGGCACCCAATTGCCCACAATTGGGAGCATCTAACATAAACACTGCCTGGGCAGGGCGAAAACCATTATCAAGGATGCATCTCACCCTAACCATGGACTTTTTACTCTCCTCCCATCCAGCAGGCGCTATAGGAGCCTCCGCTCCCGCACCAGCAGGGACAGAAAGAGCCTCTTCCCTGAGGCTGTGACCCTGCTGAACCTCACATCACAGCGCTAAGCAGTATTGCACCCATATTGTATTGTCTCAGTACTTTTATAATTGTGTGCTGTAGCACTTACTTTTTATTCACAGTTATTTTGTAAATAACACTATTCTTTGCATTTCTGGTTAGGTGCTAACTGCATTTCATTGGCTTTGTATCTGTACTCAGCACAATGTCAGTAAAGTTGAATCTAATCTAAAACCTCTTCTGTACCTTCTCCAAAGCCTCAACATTCTTCCTGTAGTGGAGCAACCAGAATTGTGTCCACTACTCCAGATATGGCCTAACCAGAGTTTTATAAAGTTTCAATATAACCTCTTGACTTTTGAACTCAATGCCTCAGATAGTAAAAGCAAGCATTCCATAAGCCTTCTTAACCACCTTGTTGACCTGTGTAGCCATTTTCAAGGAGCTCTCTGCTCAGCAACACTGTTAAGGATTTTGCTCCTTGTACTGTCTCCTTGTATTTGTCCTACCGAGGCGCAACACATCACATCTATCTGGATTAAACCCAATCTGCCATTTCTCTGTCCACTGAAAGCTCTTTGCTCACTGAATCAAACCTATATATAGTTAGATGGCTGTGACTGCTGGAGCTAATCATCTCATTGTCAGTTCACTGCTGCAGAAACCCTTCAACATGGAACCCTAGATCCAGTAATTTTTAGCTGCCTGTCCTTTCATTATTGAGTCAGGAGAAATCATGTATTTTGCAGTGTTCAGTTGAATTCACATCTTCATATGGGTGGCATAGCAGAGCAGCTAGAGAACTGCTGCCTCACTGGTCCAGTGACTAGGGCTCGATCTTGAATTTGGGTGCTGCTTATGCAGAGTCTGAACATTCTCTGCATGATCTCGTGAGTTTCAGTTTCCACTGGGTGCTCCAGTTTTCCTCGAGTGTTCCCATTTTCTTCCATATCCTAAACACATGCAGGTTATTAACTTAAATGGCCACTGTAAATTATCACTAGTGCCCAAGTGAAGGAAGGAATCTCTGTGGAGTAGACGGGAACATAGGGAGAATCAAATAGGATGAGTGGAAGACCAGCATAAATCAGGGGTTTCTTGTCCATGGACTCCTTGCTTAATTGTACTGGTTCATGGCATAAAAAAGGTTGGAAACCCTGGTATAAATGGTTCCTCATGGTTAGATTCAATAGGCTGAAGGGCATTTCCATTCTGTATGATTCTAGAACGAAGCATTCTATAACTTCATCCAGAAACAAAGAACACATTCAGGTTTGGGTTGATGAGTTACAAGCAATGTTCATACAAGTGCAGTCAACAACAACCTTCAATAAAAGATAACTTAACATGATCAGCTAGAGGTGTCAGAATTTGGAGTTCAATTGTGTCATCCTCTTTAAAGGGTTTGTAAGTCTACCCTGTCTCTGTGAATGTGTGGGTTTCCTATGGATGCTCCAGTTTCCTCCCACAGTCCTAAGGCGTACCAGTTAGAAGGTTAATTCATTATTTAAAATTGTTCTGTGATTAGGCTAGGGTTAAATAGGTGGGGTGCTGGAGGGTGCAGCTCATTGGGTCGGAAGGGCCTGTTCTGCACTGTATTTCTAAATAAATCAATCAATCAATCAATAACATTACCATCCCCATGCCCAAAGGGTCAAACATTCTGCGTGTGACCATTATCCAGAAACTGATTTGGTCAGGGAAATGTATACAGTGGCCACAAAAACAGAGACTGGTTGTCAGATGGTGAGTGTTTAGCCTTAAGTTCTTCTATCATCTATAAGGCATAGCTCAGCAATGTAATGAAATGCTTTCGACTTGCCTGGGTAAATGCAGCTCCAACAATATTTAATATGCACATACTCTTTCAGGGAAACACAGTCTATTAGCTTTAACACCCCATTCATCCACAGAAACATGACATTCCTCCAAAACTGGGAAGGAGATCTGTAGATGTAATCCCACTGAATATTTTGTCCTCATTTTCCACCCACCAGCCTCTACATTTGAAGAATAATGCTACACAACTTCTGCATCTCCGAAAGAAAATCATTAGTAAATGCGTCTTCCCCTCTCTTCCTCTCAGCATTCCAAAAGCCAGAAGTGTCTACCTAAGATTGTCTTAAGTTTTCCTATTGTATCAGTTTCTACCACCACTCATGGCATTGTGTTCCAAGCACCTACCACACTCTGTGCAAGACACCTATCTCTGATATCTCTCCCAAACTTTCCTCCACTCAACTGAAATGCATTACCTGATACTGGCCTTTGCCACTTTAGGGAAATGGCACTGGCTGCCTACTCTTTGCCCCCTATAATCTTATACACCTCTATCAAGTCACTTATCATACTCCTTTGCTCCAAAAGAGAAAAGCCCTAGCTCGCCCAACCTTTTCACCTTGGACATGTTCTCTGATCCCGGCAACATCCTGGTAAATATCCTCTGCACCTTCTGTAAAGCTTCCACAGCCTTCCTATAATGAAGCAACCAGAAATGAACACAATACTCCAAATGGAGTCTAACCAGTTTCATAGAGCTGCAACACTCCATCAATGCCCTGGTTAATGAAAACCAATGCAGCATACACTTTCTTACTTACTGTACGAGTCATGTATCTATTTTCTCCCTGAACTGCATTGTATTTTGTGTTGTGCATTTATTAAGGATAATTTGTCACTTGGTTTGGGGTGTGGTAGAAGCAAATGAGCATAGTTATGTATTTTTGCTTTGTCTTAGTTTAGTCTAGTTGAGAGGGGTGAGAAAGGGTAATTTTTTTGTTGCTGATTGCTAGCTTCACTAATTGGAAAGCTTATTTAATTAATTTTGCTGTATTGCTAAATTAGTTTTGTTAGTTTTTTTTAATCGATATAAGATTATTTGTCTTTGGTTTCATAATAAAGAATTGAAAGTACCTTTCACAACTTGGAACTTAGTTACTTTGGAAGCATGTCACATAGTGTCAACTCCCGTATTCAGTCTTGCAGCAATTTTGGTTTGTTTTCATCCACCCTATCAACTTGGTCAGCAACTATGAGGGATCTATGGATTTTGACCCCAAGTTTCCTCTGCTTGTCCACACTGCTAAGAATCCTTGTATTCTACCTTTGAAGGCAACCTTCCAAAGTGCATCATTTCACAGTTTTCAAGGCTGAACTTCATCTGCAGCTTCTCTGCAGAGCTCTGCACCCTGTCTGTATCCCACTGTAACCCATGGCAGCCTTGTACACTACCACACCACCAACCTTTGTTGCTTCTGCAAATTTACTAACCCACCCTTCCAGTTTCTCATCAAAGGCATTTATAAAAATCGCATTAAGAGTCCCAGAACAGATCCCTGCAGAATACCAAAAGTCACTGATCAGCGGGCAGCATACACTCCATCTACTACCACTCTCTGCTGTGTTTCATCCTTCTGTTTTTCACATGTATGTAGAGCGCCTTGGGGTTCATCTCAATCCTACTCATCAAAGTCTACTCAAGTCCACTTGTAGTTTGCTTAAATCCCTTTTTAAGTTTATTCCAGGCTACTAATAACACTCGAGCCCTGTCTTGATTTTTGCTTCCTAAATCTTAATTTTGCTTCCTTCATATGTTGACTAATGTCAACATCTCTTGTCAACTATGGTTCTTTGACTCTACCATCCTTCCCCTACCTCAATGGGACAAACCTATCCAGAACCACTTGCAAGTGCTCCAAAATAACCTCCATATTCTGCTGTGCATTTCCTTGTGAACATCTATTCCCAATTTATGCTTCCAAGTTCCTGCCTAATACCATCATAATTAGCATCCACACCCACGCCCAGAAATGCTCACCCACCAACAGTTCTGTCACCTCTTTGGTTCATTGCCTAGTGCTAGATCCGGTATGGCTTCTCCTTTAGTTAGCCTGAACACATACTGTATCAGGAATCCTTCCTAGACATACCTAACAAATTCTACCCCATCTAAACCTTTAGCACTATGGAGGTGCCAATCAATAAGGGAAGTTGAAATCTCCCATGACAACAACTTGTTATTTTTGCATCTTTCCAATATCATCCAATTTATCTGCTCTTCAGTGTCCCTGTTGCTATTGAATAACTTATAGAATACTCCCAAGTGATTGCTCCCTTTCTGTTTCTGACTCCCACTCACACTGACTTAGTAGACAAGCAATAGTTTTGAATGACACTTTTTCTAAAAAGTACAGTCCTAGCTTTCTGTAGAAATTTATATTTAGAATGTATTTTCAGAAAATTTTGATGAGATTTTGTTTTTGTAATCTCACATTCTCTTCCTATTGACCATATTTCCTTCACTTACCATTTGAAATATGCAAGTTAAAGAGACATGAAGATCCAGGATGAATGCAGTCATGGGACACAGGAAGAAATTCAGAATAGGATACTAAAGCTGATGATCAGCCATGTCCTAACTGGTGGTGGAATATAAGGCTTTAACCCTATTCCATTCTCTTTCGATGTGAGCCATCTTATCAGCTTGAAAAGATACATAGGGGCATATTTCAGGAAAATTTTGGCTAAGGTCCAAGAGTCAAGACTGTTTAATGTAATTTCCTGTACACAAATGTAGAGAACAACAACATAATTATCTAATGTCATTATCAGAAGGCAGAGTAGCCGCAGTATACTGTATCTCTGCAAGACTTTGATCAAGGGGCCTGAGATACAGCATTTTAAAAAGAAAATATTGGTGAGTAGAATTACTGATAGAAAGGTTGATTGCTGCTAAGCACTATGAAACGGCCTTGACATAAGATCGCTTAGTCAGATGAAGGCACAAATATTGTAATGTAGTCCTGTATGCCTCATTCCCTCAACACAACAGATTTCAGAAAATAACTTATCGTCATATTTTCAAGGTTAATAGGTTTTCAAGGTTGTACACACAAATCATTGTACTTCCAAACTGAATACTTATAATACTCATCCTCACACTTTCATCTTCCTCAGTTATGACGTAAAAGGAGATGCTCCGACTGCCAACATTAAAATCAATCCAGAAATCTTCCAGTTTGTTATCAAATGGCATCCGCAACTAAAATTTAAAATATCAAGACATAAATGAATTACACAAGCAATTTCTTAACAAATCTCATTTCACATTCTTAAAATTCACAAAATACTATTTAAAATTACTATTATATTTTCCTGTATCAGCATTAATCACGAGATAATCATCTGTTTATCGTGTACAGCAAACTAGTAACCATATTCCTTATAAATGAGTTTCTGACTACTTTTAATAAAGGACCTGAAATAGATAAATATAAAGTGGCCACTTTACTACTAGGTTGAACAGAGTCTAAAAGTTCAGTTCAGAGAAGTACACTGAGTGGCCACTCTATTAGGTATACCTGTACACCTGCTCATTAATGCATATAACGAATCAGCCAATCATGAGGCAGCAACTCAATGCATAAATGCATGCAGACATGGTCAAGAGGTTGAGTTGCTGTTCAGACCAAAATCAGAATGGGGAAGAAATGTGATCTAAATGATTTTGACCGTGGAATGATTGTTGATGCCAGATGGGGTGGTCTGAAATCTCAGAAACTGTTTATCTCCTGACATTTTCACACACAGCAGTCTCTAGAGTTTACAGAGAATAGAGCAAAAAAATATCCAATGAGCAACACTTCTCTGGATGAAAATGCCTTGTTAATGAGATAGGTCAGAAGAGAATGACCAGACTGGTTCAAGTTGACAGGAAGGTGACAGTAACTCAAATAACCACATGTTACTACAGTGATGTGCAGAACAGCATCTCTAAACACACATGTCGAATCTTGAAGTGGCTAGACTACAGCAGCAGAAGACCACACCAGGTTCCACTTCTGTACCTAATAAAGTAGCAAATGAGTGTATGTCTGTGGTCTTCTGTGTCCACTCTGAAAGAGCTAATAGTTGCATCCCCTACTCTCTTGTCTGCCCTACAAATTCACAATTCAATGATTCAAATTTCTTTTGAAAATCATTTCTGGAGCTGCTTGCTTCATATTTTTCGCAATATAACAGAGACTGCAGAAGGAAAAATACACAAAGGAACAGGAACAGGCCATTGGGTCCCTCCGATTATTCAATACATTCTTTGTCTGAATGCCACTTTCCTGCCAGTTACCCTTTGTTATCTCCCTGAGTAACTCAACTATGAATGTACTGAATTTGTAATTACCTGAACCCACCTGAACAGGTGTATTTAACAATTGTGTTTCAACCTGATTAAAGCACCCAGTTACTTCAATCACTATATCTGCTGCATTCATATATTTCCGTAAGTTGGAATTCTATCAGCAGTGGTGCAGTGCTAGCCGGAGTGCGTCCGGCACATCTTTAAGAAAAAAGCCGAAATAAACAAGCTAATTAATTAGGTGCCATCCAGGGTGACTTTCTAAAAAAATATATTTTATTTATGATTTTCAACAAACTAAAGTGCAGAAGAAAATCAATAGTGTAAATAGAAGGATCATTGCAAAACAGACAAAAATAGCAATAATACATATCTTAACAAATGAGCAAGACCCATATTAAAAATGAAAAATTAGAAAGGAAAGCACCCAACCCAACCACTATATTATAAGTATAGATGTTTGATTGGACATTTGAGATAAACTTTTATCACCCCAGAGCTATATATTGTAGTAAAAAAAAGAAATGAATAATAATTAAAAAAAATCAGCCTGCTACTTAATCAAAGAATCAAAGAAAGCTGGAAATGCAGGATCTGACTATCATGGGAAGAAAAAAAATACACCTGTCAATCTAGGTGAGAATTATGAAAATATTCAAGAAAAGGTCCCCACACCTTATGGAACTTTACGTCCGAATTAAAAAGTGAATCATAAATCTTTTCAAGATCTAAACAAAACATAATACCCCTAAGCCATTGAACATGGGCGGGGGAACTACATCTCTCCACTTAAGGAGTACTGCATGTCTAGCTAAAAGACAATGTTCATCGTTTAGCCAGGATCAAATGCTTGTTAGAGTCTCGAGAAAAGAGCAATCAAAGGATCAGGTTCCACATGACAATTTAATATAGAAGATAAATTTTAAAAAACATCTTTCCAAAATTTTTCCAAAGAAGGACAGGCCCAATATGTATGAATAAAGGAAGCCTCGCCTCCTTTGCATTTGTCACACCAGGGACTAATATCAGGATAAAACTTCGTCAATTTGGTTTTAGACATATGAGCCCTGTGGACAACTTTAAACTGCAAAAGATAATGACGAGCACATAAAGAAGTTGAATTGACTGACTTCCAGGGTGATTTGAGTATCTCAGAAACTGTTGATCTCCTGGGATTTTTACACTCAACAGACTCTGGAGTTTTCAAAGAATGGTGCCAAAAACAAAAAAAATCCAGCGAGTAGCTGTTCTGTGAGCAAAAACATCTTGTTTAATCCACTGCTGGATTTTTTTTGTTTTTGGCACCATTCTTTGTAAACTCCAGAGTCTGTTGCGTGTAAAAATCCGACGAGATCAGCAGTTTCTGGGATACTCAAATTACCCTGGGAGGCACCTAATTAATTAACTTGTTTATCTTGGCTTTTTTCCTAAAGAGGTGCTGGACGCGCTTCAGCTAGCACTGCACCACTGTCTATCAGTAACTATCATTAGCTAAAGCTGAACTGCACCCCTTAAAGGAAGTAATAATTGTCTCCTACTCCGGACATCATTGTCTGTAAAGCTTGTGAAGTGTCCTTGAAACTGAGCCTGAACAGGGCTTACTATTGCAAGAAACCTGTTTAACAGAAGTGAGCCTGGACACTAGTTGAATTGGAGAGGAGAAAAGGATCTCTAACATACAGATGCACAGGAAGCTATCCAGGACAATAATAAAACAGCAGTAATTAAAGTATTAGAAGTCAACACGAAGAACGTTATTAGAATGTTTAATAACTTCATGATTGAGGCCAAGAAAACTTCAATAAATCCTATCACTTAGCTCATCAGTCTTACACAGCTATGATCAAGACACATACCACAATTTCACATGGCCAAATTACTAAAACTTACTGACCCATATTCAGTTATGGAAGATTCATCACCCTAACATGAATGCACTTTCCTTTCTCTAGCAGAAAAAGATGGCACACAATAACTACCAAAACAGTATATTACCTGCAAGAAAGCCTACATCAATAGAAACCATAGAAAAACTACAACACAGAAACAGGCCTTTTGGCCCTTCTTGGCTGTGCCAAACTATATTCTGCCTAGTCCCACTGACCTGCACATGGACCATGTCCCTCCATACACCTCCCATCCATATATGTGTCCAATTTATTCTTAAATGTTAAAAAAGAACCCGCATTTACCACCTCATCTGGCAGTTCATTCCATACTCCCACCATTCTCTGTGTGAAGAAGCCCCCCACTAATGTTCCCTTTAAACTTTTCGCCCCTCACACTTAACCCATGTCCTCTGGTTTTTTTTCTCCCCTTGCCTCAGTGGAAAAAGCCTGCTTGCATTCACTCTATCTATACCCATCATAATTTTATATACCTCTATCAAATCTCCCCTCATTCTTCTACACTCCAGGAAATAAAGTCCTAACCTATTCAACTTTTCTCTGTAACTGAGTTTCTCAAGTCCCAGCAACATCCTTGTAAACCTCTGCACTCTTTCAACCTTATTAATATCCTTCCTGTAATTTGGTGACCAAAACTGAACACAATACTCCAGATTCGGCCTCACCAATGCCTTATACAACCTCATCATAACATTCCAGCTCTCATACTCAATACTTTGATTAATAAAGGCCAATGTACCAAAAGCTCTCTTTACAGCCCTATCTACCTATGACGCCACTTTCAGGGAATTTTGTATCTGCATTCCCAGATCCCTCTGTTCTACTTCACTCCTCAGTGCCTTGCCATTTACCCTGTATGTTCTACCCTGGTTTCAAAGTGCAATACCTACACTTGTCTGCATTAAACTCCAACTGCCATTTTCAGCCCATTTTTCCAGCTGGTCCAAGTCCCTCTGCAGGTTCTGAAAACCTTCCTCACTGTCTACTACATCTCCAATCTTTGTATCATCAGCAAATTTGCTGATCTAATTTACCACATTATCATCCAGATCATTGATATAGATGACAAATAACAATGGACCCAGCACTGATCCCTGTGGCACACCACTAGTCACAGGTCTCCACTCTGAGAAGCAATTCTCTACTACCACTCTTTGGCTTCTTCCACTGAGCCAATGTCTAATCCAATATACCACCTCTCCACGTATACCTAGCGACTGAATTTTCCTAACTAACCTCCCATGCGGGACCTTGTCAAAGGCCTTACTGAAGTCCATGTAGACAACATCCACTGCCTTCCCTTCATCCAATTTCCTGGTAACCTCCTCAAAAAACTCCAATAGATTGGTCAAACATGATCTACCACGCACAAAGCCATGTTGACTCATAGTCATAGTCATACTTTATTAATCCCGGGGGAAATTGGTTTTCGTTACAGTTGCTCCATAAATAATAAATAGTAATAGAACTATAAATAGTTAAATAGTAACATGTAAATTATGCCAGTAAATTATGAAATAAGTCCAGGACCAGCCTATTGGCTCAGGATGTCTGACCCTCCAAGGGAGGAGTTGTAAAGTTTGATGGCCACAGGCAGGAATGACTTCCTATGATGCTCAGTGCTGCATCTCGGTGGAATGAGTCTCTGGCTGAATGTACTCCTGTGCCCACCCAGTACATTATGAAGTGGATGGGAGACATTGACCAAGATGGCATGCAATTTAGACAGCATCCCCTTTTCAGACACCACCGTGAGAGAGTCCAGTTCCATCCCCACAACATCACTGGCCTTACGAATGAGTTTGTGGATTCTGTTGGTGTCTGCCACCCTCAGCCCGCTGCCCCAGCACTCTCCCTAATAAGTCCCTGTCTATTCAAATGCTTGTAGACTCTGTCTCTTAGTACTCTTTCCAATAATAACTTACCCACTACCAACGTCAAATTTAACGGCCTATAATTTCCCGAATTACTTTTCAACCCTTTTTTAAACAACGGAACAACATGAGCCACTCTCCAATCCTCCGGCACCTCACCCGTAGACACCGACATTCTAAATATATCTGCCAGGGCCCCTGCAATTTCAACACTAGTCTCCTTCAAGGTCCGAGGGAATACCCTGTCAGGTTCTGGGGATTTATCCACTTTAATTTGCCTCAAGATAGCAAGCACCTCCTCCTTATCAATCTGTACAATTTCCATGATCTCACTACTTGTTTCCCTTAATTCCATAGACTTCACGCCAGCTTCCTTAGTAAATACAGACGCAAAAAACCCATTTAAGATCTCCCCCATTTCTTTTGGTTCTGCACATAGCCGACCACTCTGATCTTCAAGTGGACCAATTTTATCCCTTACAATCCTTTTACTCTTAACATACTTGCAAAAGCTCTTTAGATTATCCTTCACTTTGACTGCCAAGGAAACCTCATGTCTTCTTTTAGCCCTCCTGATTTCTTTAAGTATTTTCTTGCACTTTTTATACTCCTCAAGCACCTTATTTACTCCGTTTCCTATACATGTCATACAACTCTGTCTTCTTCTTTATCAGAGTTGCAATATCCATCGAGAACCAAGGTTCCTTATTCCTATTCACTTTGCCTTTAATTCTGATGGGAACATACAAGCTCTGCACTCTCAAAATTTCTCTTTTGAAGGCTTCCCACTTACCGATCACACACTTGCCAGAGAACAACCTGTCCCAATCCACGCTTTTTAGATCCTTTCTCATTTCTTCAAATTTGGCCTTCTTCCAGTTCAGAACCTCAACCCTAGGACCAGATCTATCCTTGTCCATGATCAAGTTGAAACTAATGGTGTTATGATCACTGGAACCAAAGTGCTCTCCTACACACACTTCCGTCACTTATCCTAACTCGTCAACAAAGTAGTTTAGAAAAGAGTATACTATCCAAAAGTGGAGAAGCTGAAGGATCCATTTTGGAGGTTGTGCAAAATAACTAATGACAATGATAATGGTACATCTCTTTGGAACAACTTCATCAAGCTGTGCCAGCTTCACTCTTAGGAAATGCACAGAAGACAATGAAGATCAGTTCAGCTGCAAGATGGTGTATAAGGTTTTGCACTGCTTCTATTTTAATGAATGCCTTATGTCAGTGTCCTCTGAGAAAGAAGCGGTCATAATAGAGACACCCAGTATTCATTTGTGCTAAAGGTGGCTTTTGACTCACAAAATGGATAAGCAACAGACAGAGTGTACTACCTGCAATACCAGAAGAATGAAAGACATGAAGAATCTGGATTTAGGTCAAGATATACAGCACCTTCAGCAGAAAGAGTACCTGGGTGTGTAATGGTGCATTCAGTCTGACTCTTTCAAGTTTAATATGATGATCCAAGTTAGACCACTCACCAGAAGGGGGATCCTTTCCACAGTTAGTTCCATCAATGATACTTGCTCACCACTGCTCTGATGGCAAGCCATATGGACACATTGTGGAAAAAGGAGTTGCACATGCAGCTTCACGACTTAGTGTTTCAGGCTGATAGTATTCTGTGCTGAAGTATATCAAGAATGAAACTTCCAAGATCTGATCCTTTGTTGCATACAGTTTCAGAAATTCTTAAGGTCTCACAAGCATCTCAATGGAGGTATGTAAACACTTCAAGCAACCCAGCAGATGTGGCCTTTTGTGGGTTGAAGGTGAAAGAATTCCTGAAGAATGAGACATGGGTGTCAGGGCCTCAGCATCTTCTTCAACCTGAAAGGGAACCCCAACTGGTCTGGAGAATTTCTGCTAGATGATCCAGGAGACAAGAATAATATTACAATGAATGCCACACAGATTAAAGAGGAGGTGGACATGATAACACCTATAATCCATCAATTTTCATCGTGGACCTGTTTGAGGACAGCGGCCTGGATTCTTAGATTTAAGAACCTGCTCCTGTTTTTTATACAGAAGAGAAAGCAATTGAACATTGATCTTGCACACTCTGACTTGGATGAAGAACAAGAGTATTATTGGAGACAGAGAACGAGAAGGCCATAGACCAAATCAGCCAAGATTGTCTCTCAGTAGAGGAAGGAACTCAGAAAGGCTGAAATGGAGAAAGTTATTTTGACGCCAAAGAAAGATTTCCAGATCAATTTTCAAATTTGCAAAAGGAAGAAAGTATGAAAAGGAACAACCAATAACATCCTGAGGATGCTCACTTCCCCAAGCATAATGCATCATTACGATTGGGTGGCAGCGGTGGTCATGTTCAGGTCCCCTTCCCTCTTTGAATGGGATTTAAAGCTCCAAGTAGAATGGAGCATAGTCGAGAGAGACACTAAAGCCTTTCGCCAGTGGATTCTTATTACAGGATTATACAGTGATAGTGCTAGCCCATCAGAGGATGTTGAACTAACCTCTGCCACAATAGGGCATCTAGGTACGGCAGCAGCTCCCCACTTGAAATGAGTAGTGCTATCTTTAATAGGATTGGTCATCCCATAAATGCAGCCATTCAGTTGTTGCAGTGTTTGGAGTATGTAGAACAAGGTGCATGTAGCCAGGTACGGAAGTTGGAATAAGTAGAGGGGGTCTGTGAGATCCCACAAAACCCATAAGGAGATGTTTTTGGTGTTGCTCAAAGCTGGGGCCCCAAGGGGCAGGTAAATGGGGTTCCCACTCCCACGCTCTATGCAATGTGGACACAACACTGCCTTCCTATCCACCATGAGACTGTTTATTGGTCTGTTACGTGACTGGTCAATTTTGCAGGCTTGTCCATCTATCAATTAACGTTTGACCTACTAATCCTGTGTGTCTGAACATGTCAGTTGTTTCTGGGTTGGATTTATTGCACCCAGAGCTGGAAGACCAAGTAAGAGATAGAAAAAAGACAATGAAAGTGCAGTACAATTCAAATACAGAACATTGGAACTCTGAGGTGGGAAATCCAGTTTATGTCCACCCCAAACCTAAAAGCCAAAGGTGGATAAAAGGAGAAGTTGTGATGAAAGAGGGCCAACAAGCACTTGAGGATGGCAGTGTATGTTGCCGATATCTAGACCACATCAAGAAACGGCCAAGTGAATCCCTTGTTCCAGAATGAGCTGGTGGTTAGCACCACAATCTATCAAAGCAGAGTCCCCAGTTGAAGCACTGAATCTGGAACAACACTCCATTCTGGGGCTTCTGGATTGCGTCAGTTAGAACAGACCAGAAAACCGGTGGAATATTATCAAGCTGGTTTCGGCTAAAAACTTACAGATGGGGAGATGTTCCATCCATCGTGTGACCGTTTATTGGTCTGTAGTGTGACATCACGGCACTGATTGATTTGGCAGGCTTTTCCATCTGTTGATAAACGCTTGACCTACTAATCTTGTGCTTGCGAATGTGCTGTTTCCGGGTGACTACGAGTCAAATAGACCTATTCAGCCGAACTGTACACAATAAACATTCTGTTCCAACTTCCAAGATTTTCCTTAAATGTAACACTGCCAGAGAAAGCAAGATCAGGTAGCCGTTAAGGGGGAAGGGTTATTCTTCAAGCCCTCTCCTGATAAGGGCTCCTTTTGTCCTCTGCTGGATTCCTTGCATTCCATTCAGAATTCCCCATATCCCTTGCTAGAGGCTCTGTAAAAGGCACTGGCAGACCTTCAGTGGCAGCAGGTGTCATCCAGTAGGGAGGGTCATTCCGACTGCATCCTCTTCCCTGTAAATACAGTGTGAGGATAAGTGCAGGTTTAAGTGGCTGTGTGAATGTGTTAATGTCTCACGGCCGGCCCAATTGTTTTCTCTTCCCCTTTGTTCTTCAGAAAATGTGTTACTTTTTCCCTGTGGGAATTAATTATTGGTTCTAAGTTTTTCAGTTACTTGCGAAAGTTCTAAAGGAAGAGAAATACAAACCTGAAATGTTGTTTGTCTTGTCTGTGTTTTCAGTCTGTTACCCGTTTCCCACACAATTGGTTTTAGGGAGAAACCCAGATATACTAGCCATGTGAAATCTAGGTGAATAAGATAAAAATCTGGACATCTTTATTCTGGATATGATATGCCCACATTTCGGGGGGAAATAGGCATTTGGGAGCAATCCTAAAAGTTATTCTAAAGATCCAGTGACTAATCAGGAGCGAGAAACTTTTGTCTTCTCTAAATTACGGATGGCAAAGTGGTGGATGCTGACATGTGCTGGGAGATCCTATAACACATTCCTGAGGCTGGTGTTTGAATTTGCACACCAGACCAATGAGTCATATTGCTGGATTTGTATGAGGACTCCTAACTACAGTGCAGAAGAGATGCCACCAATTTCAATCCTTTTGATGACAAGGAAAAGAACTATTGGGCGAAATTGTCCAGCTTCTCAGGTTTTGGCATTCTGTTTTGGGGAAAGCCGGGGGAGTGGTCTAATTAAGCCATTCTCAACCCACAGTATGGTCACAGCCTTAAGGAACTTGAGCCTTAGTAACCCATGGTGGAGTAGTTGCTTTAAGGGCTGGTATTTCCCTACATATTATTTGTTTAATTCAAAGCTCCTGACTCTGAAAGTAATTGCCCAACTGACAAGGAAGGGAAAGAAACGTTGGTGTAGGTGGCACGATGAGCACAAGTAAAACTAGTCAGTGGGATACAGCAAGTGTGAGCTGAAACATCATCCTGGGACAACTATGCCGAATAGTGCTGTGAAGGCAGGCCTCTCTAGATAACGAATGGCACTTACTGGATACTCAGCTCCTAAATCTATCCGCAGCTCCCCATGGTGTGGTGCAGCTGCTGCTGTCTGGGATATGTGGTGCCATACGTATACCATCTCAATGTCCTGGATGAGTGTCTTGCCCATGCTGGTCAGCATAGTAAGCGGGCTATCCCAGAGCTAAAAAAGTTTTGGATGATAGCCTTTCCAGTATGGTACGGCCAGACGGTCTCAAGAACCGATAGCGATGGCTATAGATTATCTATTCACAAAGAAAGGTAGAAAATCTGCTGTTATTGGTCAAGAATACCAATAACAGGTATTATTGGTATCAATGAGTCAGGGAATATCAGTCACCTGGCTGATCACGCCAAAGAGTCACAGAAACATAAAAAACCTATAACACAATACAGGCCCTTCGGCCCACAAAACTGTGCCAAACACGTCCTTGAGTTACCTATAGCTCTCTATTTTTTTGAAGCTCCATGTACCTATCCAGGAGTCTCTTAAAAGACCCTATTGTATCCACCCCCACCACCATCGCCGGCAGTCCATTCTGCACACTCACCACTCTCCGTAAAAAACTTACCCTTGTAAATTCTCCTCTGTACCTACTTACAAGCACCTTAAAACTGTGCCCTCTTGTGCTAGCCATTTCAGCCCTGAGAAGAAACCTCTGACTATCCACACGATCAATGCCTCTCATTATCTTATACACCTATATCAGGTCACCTCTCATCCTCCACCACTCCAATGAGAAAATCTGAGTTCACTCAACCTATTCTCACAAGGCATGCTCCCCAATCCAGGCAAAATCCTTGTAAATCTTCTCTGCACCCTTTCTATGGTTTCCACATCCTTCCTGTAATGAGGCGACCAGAACTGAGGACAGTACTTCAAGTGGAGTCTGACCAGGGTCCTATATAGCTGCAACATTACCTCTCGGCTCTTAAACTCAATCCCACAATTGGCGAAGGCAAATACACCATATGCCTTCTTAACCACAGAGTCAACCTACGCAGCAGCTTTGAGTGTCCTATGGACTCCGACCCCAAGATCCCTCTGATCCTCCACACTGCCAAAAGATTTACCATTAATACTACTATTCTACCATCATATTTGACCTACCGAAATGAACCACCTCACGCTTATCTGGATTGAACTCCATCTGCCACTTCTCAGCCCAGTTTAGCATCCTATCAATGTTTCTCTGTAACCTCTGACAGCCCCCCACACCACCCCCAACCTTTGTGTTATCAGCAAATTTACTAACCCATCCCTCCATTTCCTCATCTAGGTCATTTACAAAAACCACAAAGAGTAGGGGTCCAAGAAAAGATCCCTGAGTCACACCACTAGTCACCAGCCTCCATGCAGAATATGACCCATCTACAACCACTCTTTGCCTTCTGTGTGCAAGCCAATTCTGGATCCACAAAGCTGTGTCCCCTTGGATCCCAAGCCTCCTTACTTTCTCAATAAGCCTTGCATGGGGTACCTTATCAAATGCCTTGCTGAAATCCATATACACAACATCTACTGCTCTACCTCCAACAATGTGTTTAGTCACATCGTCAAAAAATCCAGTCACGCATGTAAGGCATGACCTGCCTTTGACAAAGCCATGCTGACTATTCTTAATCATATTATGCCTCCCCAAATGTTCATAAATCCTGCCTCTCAAGATCCTTTCCAACAATTTACCAACTACTGAAGTAAGACTCACTGGTCTATAATTTCCTGGGCTATCTCTACTCCCCTTCTTGAATGGGAACAACATCCGCAACCCTCCAATCCTCCAGAATTTCTCCCGTCCCCATTGATGATGCAAAGATCATTGCCAGAGGCTCAGCAATTTCCTCCCTCACCTCCCACAGTAGCCTGGGGTACAACTCGTCCAGTCCCGGTGACTTATTCAACTTGATGCTTTCCAAAAGCTCCAGCACATCCTCTTTCTTAATATCTATATGCTCAAGCTTTTCAGTCCACTGTAAGTCATCCCTACAATCACCAAGATTCTTTTCCATAATCAGTGGATAAGGTTATTGGTGATTACAATCTGGGGGAAAGCTGCTGAACTTTTGGGGTGCAGGGAGGTTGGCGGACTGCTATAGTACACAGGGGGGTGATTATTAGGTTTACAGTAGAAGGTATTGTACTTTGTGCTTTATATATAGTTTAGTGGAATGTTCATGAGGGTCATAATAATCTGAAGGTCAAATGGTCATGGTGTCACATCCTTCGAGGGGTGGTATGTCATGTGGGTGTGCTGGTTTACCTAATGGTCAAAAGCTGCTTCTACTGTGCCAGTCATTGATTGACCCATTTGAAGTATGCAGCAGCTCTTTCCTACTGGTTGTCTTTTGTGCCACAGAGCACTGGTGTTCCGTTTCAGGCATCTCAGGGGTATAAAAGCAGCACATGTGGGAGGCTCTGCCTCTTTTCTTTTGTCCCCAAGCACTCATTTTCACACTGAGGTTGTGAACACTGCTGAAGAACCATTTGAAAACTACGCTGCAGATATAGAAGAGCCCACACACACTCTTAGCCAAGTATCTGCTTGTTGAATATCTAGCTTTGCAGTTTGTGTAACTTGGGGGACTTAGATGTTTGGTTGAATATTTTATGTTTGTAAACAAATGATTAATATGTTCATACATAATCAGTGACTTATGTCTCACTCACCAAACCCATGAACCTGCTTCCATGTTACAGCTACTGACCCAGAGGTCCAGGCTTACCGAATAGCAGTCACAGCCCTGCAGCTGGCTGGCATTAAGTTCGGGGAAGCTGGGCTTTCTGTCCTATCCAATTTCTCAACCAGACACATTTGTCCTACGGTGCCCGCAAACTGGAGGCATACTGTTTTTAACTCCATTCATGGCCTCTCACATCCGGACCGGAAGGCCTCACAGAAACTGGTTGCACTAAAGCTTGTGTGGCACGGCCTTAGAAAGGACATCGTGATTCGAGTTCAGCCTGTGTTGAGTGCTAGCAGGTGGATCTTAACCATCATGTTTGGGCAATTTGGTATCTTTTGAGATCCCTGAACAACAGTTTGACCACATCAATGTGGACCATGGACCTAGTTGGTCATCGCCCCCCCAAACCGCGCCCCCCCCCCACCCAGGGTCTCATGCACCTCCTTACCCCTTACCATAGTGGACTGTACCACTACGTATCCAGGGTAGTCCTCTAGCATCAACAACAGCCACAGTTGTGGCTTGGGCATTCATCAGAACCTGGGTTGCTAGGTTTGGCACTTGAACTGCTTTTTACTCTGATCCTGGTCCCCAATTTACATGAGACTTATAGGCTGCAATGGCCCAGAACCTCACATTAGGCTACATCACACCACACAGCATATCACTCGAAGTCCAACGGCCTATTGAGCAGTTTCACCGCTCCCTTAAGGCTGCTCTGAGGACTTTCCTGATAGGTGAGTTGGCATGATCATCTCCCATGGGTCCTGCTGGGGCTCAGAACAGCACCAAAAGAGGACCTGCAGTCATCTGCGGCTGAGTTGGTATACGACAACCATTATGAGAGCCAGGTGAATTTATTCCCAATGCCAAGACGGCCTGGCCGGCCTCTCAACAGCATTCCACCTTCCTCAGTAAATTTAATTCCTTTGAGTCATATGGTCATAGAGAAGCATAGCAGAGAAACAGGCTCTTTGACCCATCTAGTCCATGCCAAAACCTATTCCCATCAACCTGCACCAGGACTATAGCCCTCCATAAGTCTACTATCCATGTACCTATCCAAACTATTCTTAAATGTTGAAATTGAGCTCGCATGCACCACTTGTACTAGCAGCTTATTCCACACTCACACGGCCCTCTGAGTGAAGAAGTTTCCCTTCATGTTCTCTTTAACCTTCTCACCTTTCACCCTTAACCCATAACCTCTAGTTGTAATCCCATCCAACCTCAGTGGAAAAAGATTGCTTGCACTTACCCTATCTATACCCTTCATAATTTTGTATGCCTCTATCAGATCTCCTCTCTATCTTCTGTGTTCTAAAGATTTCAATCTTTCCTCATAACTCGGGTCCTCCAGACCTGGCAACATCTTTTGCACCTATTCCTGCCTTCCATTACGGCATACAGCACTCTTGGGCTCCTGTTGACCTACATTCCACCTTGTTTATTTTTATCTGCCATGATACACACCAACATCCCCTTACGCCCCCTTATGATAGCCCATTCAGCATCTTGGAATGGAGAGAAAAGGCTTTTATCATAGATAGGAGGGGTAAGCCTGAATGTATTTTAGTAGTTCGCATTAAACCAAACCACCAAGATTCAGAGGATTCCGTTAACACGCCCCTAGCATCATGACATGACCGTGAGTCAGAGGCACCTGCTCTTATTCCACCCATGGAACATATGACCTGAGCTCTGGAGAGGCTCACATGCTGCTTTTAGCGAATTCTTGGCGGTGGGGGGGTAATGTAATGGGTGGAAACATATGCATAATTCACAACCACCAACATTGAGTTGCGGTTCACTTCAAGAGGCTGGTCTGTCATGAGGACGCAATTACGTGATGTTTTTTACCGCACTTGATCTTCTGTCTGGAGGACAATAAAGGAGTTGTTATGGTTTCCCTTAAACTTATAAGGCCTCTCCTCTGTTATTTTATTTATGTAAACCTACAGATGTCTATGTTGTTTAGAATCTCTTCTCATCACATGGATGACATGCCACCAAGAAGCTGAACTTCAATTCAAGGTTGAATTCGCTGAACAATATTCAGTGGAAGGAGATACCCAATGTTGTTCACAGCCCTGGGGTACTGAAAGAAGAGTATCTTATCCATTTGAGGCCAGGAGTGACACCCTACTCTGACCACAGTGAGGTGTACACGAGTCCCATTGATGAACAAAGTCAAAGCTGAACTTGAGAGAATGGAGGCACTTGACATAACTAGAGTGAATGGACCTACTGACTGGTGTGCAGGAATGGTTCCTATTCCCAAGCCAGGTGGAATAGGGAGTATCTGTGTTGATTGAACAAAATTAAATAATGCAGGGGAAGTTTATTCTGTCCCCTGTTGAGCAAACTTTGGTATGCTGGGTAGAGCAAAGTTCTTCACCAAACTAGATGCAAACACAGGGTTTTCGCAGATCTGCTTAGCTCCTGAGTCATAGAAGCTCACAACCTTTATCACATCATATGGGCGCTACGCATTCAAGAGACTCCCCTTAGGCATCTCATCAGCCCCTGAACTCTTTCAGATGAGAATGAAACAAATATGGGAGCGACTGAAAGGAGTATTCTGCCACATGGATGACATACTCATCTTTGAAGGCTCAAGTGAGGAACATGACAAAAGAGTGGAAGCTGCCTTGGAGAAACTGAAACAGGCTGGAATCAACCTGAACGAAAAGAAATGTGAATTTGCATTTGGTGAAGTTCTTAGGACATCAATTGCCCTCAGAGAGTGCAAGTAGATTCAGACAAACTGAACATGGAACAACCTACGAATATATCAGAGATCCGCAGCTTCCTTGGCATGATTAACTAGCTTAGAAAGTTCAATCCAGATTTGGCAGAGAAAATAAAGCCACTACGTGACTTCCTCTCTCAGAGAAACGTTTGGATCTGGAACACACCACAGGAGAAGTCATTTTCATCACTTAAAGCAGAGCTTATCCCTCCACCAACAATGGCGATCAAAGCAACCAAGGTCTCAGCAGATGCCTCTTCTTTTGACCTAGTGCTCATGCAACACCACAGTGGTGCATGCAAACCGGTTGCATATGCATCAAGAGCACTGACACCTACCGTACACCGTTATGCCCAAATCAAAAAGGAGACACTGGCTCTCATGTGGGCTTGTGAACGCTTCAACTGCTACTTGATAGGCACCAAATTCCTACTTGAAACAAATCACAAGCAACTCGTCAGCCTCTTCAGATTGAAACACTTGGATAACTTAACCTCCACATCTGCAAGGATTCAACATGAGGCTTATGTGATACTGTTTTGACATTGAACATGTATCCAGAAAATCTTTCACAACACCAGACATTCTGTCAAGGATGCCATGCAAAAGTGAATGGACAGAAACTGAGTTTGCCCTCATGGAAGATATCACTATCTATTTAGCTCAGATACACGAAAGCTTTCCTGCATCACAGAGTAAACTGGATGAAATTTACACTGAGTTGAAAAAGGACCAAATCTACAGTGAGGTCATGCAATACTGTGAGCATGGATGGCCAGCTTTTCCAAAAGGACCTTACAAGCTCAGACCTTACTGGCTTGAAAAAGACACATTCAGCATTCTTGATGGTTTTCTGTTAAAGGCTAAAAATCCATCATTCCCGCTTCTATGCATGCCAAAATAATAACAGTCTTCGACTAAAGGCAAAAGACCCCTACAAAGCACTGCCAGCTTATTGCTCCACACCTCTTGAGAATTACTACAGTCCATCAAAGCTGTCAATCGGCCAGAGACTGAGAACAAGCCTGCCCATTCTTCCTTCCTTTCTCCAAACTCACTTACCAGACTTAGACAAAGTTAAAAATTATGAGACAACCCAGCGTGAGAAAATGAAGGTCTTGCATGATCTCACCAGAGCAAGCATTTGTCTCCATTGAGAAGTGATGAAGCTGTTGGAGTTTTAGACCAAACCACCAGAGGAACAATAGTCCGGCAGCTTGCACCATGATTGCTTATGACAAGAACCTTATCGCAAGGTTAAATTCCGCAGAACGGCGCATGCTCATGCACTTTCAAAGTCCACAAAAGTTAGAGGAAGAAATAGAGTGGCTTGATCCTTTTAACGGGGACCACTTACCTGAAGTGGACGCATCAGTTCAAGAATTACCATCTGCTCCAACACTTCCAGGAACCCATACCAGATATGGTCATTTATCTGTCCCAACACAGAGACATATTTCATTGCATAATAGCTTAAGGCAAGTGACTAAAGAGGCAGAATAATCCTCTGACTTTGAAGTGTGTTCAGGTACGCTACCCAGACCTCTATTAGATCGAGTGTTTTTTTTTAAAAAGGAGTTCTAATGTTGAAAACATTTCACAAAATGAGAATGTTCTTTAAAAAAAAGGAATTGGTGAAAAAACGAGGAAAACAGAGAGAAATCAATCAAAACAAGGAGAAATACTGTTAATGCTGGCAGTTCTTTTTTATGTTTATATAAGGAGCATAAGTTATGTGTTATGGGTAAAGTGAACTGAATCATTCAATTTCAATGACTATAATTTCAATGCAGAATGATAATGTGGTTAACTGGATCAGCAAATTTGTGGATGATACCAAGATTGGGGGTGTAGTGAACAGTGAGGGGGACTATCATGGTTTGCAGAGGGATCTGCATCAGCTGGAAAAATGGGCTGAAACATGGTAGATGAAATTTAATGCAGACATATGAGAGGTCTTACCCTTCAGTAAGACTAACCAGGGTAGGTCTTACACGGTCAAAGGTAGGGCACTGAATAAAGGGATCAGGGAATACAGCTCCATAATTCATTGAAAGTGCCCGCACAGGTTGATAGGATCATAAAGAAAGCTCTTGGCACATTGAGCTTCATAAATAAAAGCATTAGGTACAGGAAATGGAATGCCGTGTTGAAGTTTTATAAGATATTGGTGAAGCCTAACTTGGAGTATTATGTGTAGTTTTGGTCACCTACTTACAGGAAACATGTAAATAAAGTTGAAAGAATACAGAGAAAATTTACAAGGATGTTGCCAGGTCTGAAGGACCTGAGTTATATGGAAATAGGTTATGACTTTATTCCTTGAAACACAGATTGAGAGGAGACTTGATAGAGGTGTACAAAATTATGAAGGGTATAGATAGGGTAAATGCTAGCAGCTTTTTCCACTGAGGATGGATGGGACGAAAACTAGAGGTCATGGTTTAAGGATGAAAGGTGAAAGGTTTAAGGGGATCATGAGGGGAAACTTTTCACTCAGAGGGTTCTGAGAGTGTGGAATAAGCTGCCAGCGCAAGTGGTGCATGCAAGCTCGATTTCAACATTTGAGACAAGTTTGGACAGGTACATGGATGGATGGCTATTGTCCCAGTGCAGGTCAATAGGAATAGGCAGTTTAAATGATTCGGCACAGTCTAGGTGGACCGTAGGGCCTGTTTCTGTACTGTACATTTCTTTGACTCTCTGACTCTATGTTATCCAATTAGTCCCTAAAATATTGGGTTCCTGATGTTAGTACAGCTAGCTATAAGAAGAATCCTTTCTAAGCATGTTGTTTGTCTACAGTTGCCCGCAGCTCCAGGATGCCAGTATATGACAGATCTACCTCTAGACAGGGTCTCTCTAGATGTTCAGGAGTGGACTACTTTGGACCTTTTGAAGTGAAGAGCAGAAGTACATTGAAGGGGTATGGGATCATATTTACCTGTCTAGCTATATGAGCTGTTCACATTGAAGTGGCATCTTCTTTGTTAATTCACTATGACACTTCATAACAAGATGAGGACAGGTTTGAGAACTGCCATTTGATAACACAACAAACTTGTTAGAGCTGAGCATGAGCTGCAAGAAGCCATTGAGAAGTGGAATTATTCAGAGATCAGTGGAATTATTCCCTTCTTCAAAAGGGAATTCATTGGATTTTTACCCCCTCCCCCCCAAGGCTGGTTCTCATCATGGAGGAACATGGGAGAGATTAATCAGGTCCGTGCAAAAAGGTTCTCAATTCCACCATGAAGGTACAGAATCTTGATGAAGAGGTTTTCCACACAGTTCTTTGTGAAGTAGGGGCTAATATCAATGATCATTCAATTCCTAAAGCATCCTTCGATCCCAACGATTTGGAAGCACTAACACTCAACCATCTGCTGCTTCTGAAGACCTGACCATCCTTACCACCAGGAGAGTTCCTAAAGGAAGACATTTACACTCATTGTAGATGGAATCAGGTCCAATACATGTCAAACTGGTTTTGGAAACGATGGATCAAGGAGTATTTATCAGTTACAGGAACGTCAGAAATGGTTAAGTATAAAATGCAATTTCCTCCCAGAAGACATTATACATATAGTTAACAACAAGGCGCCTTGAAACTCATGGATCATGGGAAGTCATTCAAGTCTTTCCAAAGAGAAGAGGATTTGCACGGCAAGTGCACATCAAGACCAACTGTCTAGTCAGGCCTATAGTCAAGATCTGTCTTCTATAGGAGGCAGAGGTTTGAGCAACTACAGGTCTAGAAGCTGCATGACTTTTACTTGACTTACTGACTTGACAGAGTGGTGGGCTAACTGCTGGTAACTTCTGGACTAGATGACTGTTACATGACTTGACAGGAAGAAAGAAGAAACAGGACATTTGTATAAATGTTAGGAAGTTTGTCCTTGAAGATTTCATGTATTTTAGTAGTATGTAGATGTAATTATTATAGTGTAATAATTAAGGGGTTGGGATTTAAGCGCCATGTAGATATTTCCTTTCTGTTGAAACCATATTTCTCTTTCCTGTTTATATTTTGTTTCGTGGCGCATTTATTATGGTAATCTGTTGCAGGCGTTGGGGTGTGGTAGAAGCAAATGAGTATAGTTAAGTATTCACACTTAGTTAGTTAGCTGTTGAGTTTGATCTAGTGGAGAGGGGTACTGCCTGGGAGAATGATATCTTTTTGTTGACCGCTAATTTAGTTCGACCACTTAGTTACACAAATCGGAAAATTATTAGATGTTATTCTGATAGTTTGACGATGCTAACTTCACTAATTGGAACACTAGTTTAGTTTGACCATTAATTACACTTTGCATTGCTTAGCTATATCACCAATTAGAATATATAGATAAGCAGATTTGAACACTAAGATCATTATACTCCTAATTTAGTTCTGTTAGTTTTTTTTAAATCGCTACAAGATCATTCGTCTTTGCTGGTTTCGTAATAAAGGATCGAACGTACCTTTCTTGATCTGGAAATTCATTATTTGGAAGCGTGTCATAGAGTGTCGATTATCCTGACTTGGTTTCTCAGTGGTTTTGGTTTGTTTTCAAGTAACTACTACAACTGTATTTCACCCATTTTTTAAATCACAGTATTAAGAGTTAAGATGCATAAAGTTTTGAATTAGTTAAAGCTTTCCCAAATGCAATATATAATGGATAAACTTGATAACAAAGTGTTAAAGGAATATATTTACAAAGTTTGTAGAAACAGATTCTGAAAGTACTCTTCTTTCTGAAAAAGAGTTATATCAGAATTACTTACACATAAAATCAAAAATTGATCTTGCGTGCATTCTGTTTAAGGAGATGACAAAGATAACTATTATCATTGCTGTACCTCAAATGTGTAGCTTGGAAAATCTGCAATTATTAATTTCTTAAAAGTTATGAATAACTACACGTCAAAGGTTGCCATCAAATGCCTGATGAGCTTTGAATTTGACAAGGTAATCCAAGACTGTGACAGAAAATACCACAGTCTAGTCGGGAATAAAATTAAGCTCTTAAAGAGCTACTTGTGATTTCAGTGCATATAAATTGTATTGTGCCCATACTAAGGCAATTAATGACATATTCACTTCTCATCAAGTTGCAATGAAAAATGTATTCAGTAGCTATCCAGCCCATGAAATGCATTTCAAAGTTTCCTTTGTAAGAAACTACAGACTGAACCTGATAAGTGACTCCATTTCTACTGTCATCAGTAATAAAATAAAACAGAGAGATTCAAGAAATTCTGTACCACACTAGTCACCGCGTACCATGAGCTTATTGAATGTGAAAACCATCAAGTATTTTGAAAAATACAGAAAGGAAAGCATTTCTTCAAGGAGTGATCTGGACAAACTTCAGAAATGCAATCAAACAGCAAGGAGAGGAATGCAAGACTTGCTCAACAAGAACATGCAGTCTGAATTGGGTACTTTATATGAAGTTCAAATAATAGCAGATAATGTAATCCCTAATGCTAACTTGAATGCTAAAGCACAGATTGCCCCACAAATAGAACAATTTCCAGAGCTAGCTGACATGGCTAAAACAAGGCTATCGATCTCAACTCATTCCATTAAAGCCAAATTTACATATTGTGCTTGTGGTCCAAGGTTCAATAAATGACAAGAGTATGGAGGAAAAGCATGCGGCTGGATGCAGTGATGATATTCAATGCCAGTAAAACTTGACTAGACTTGAAAGTTACAACACCTACATTTTTAAAACTCCAGCTGGGTCGTCAAACATACATAATTTCTCTTCCAGAATGAAAGCTGAATTTGCCTAATCCCATTAACCTGGCACAGAAAATTAAATGAGATCTTAGGCAGAGTGTCATAATCATAACAAATGTAGGGTAGTAGGCTTGAGAGACCAGATAAATTACTCCTGCTCCAATGTTCTTCTATTCCTGTGCTAATACTGTATTTACCTTGTGCCCTGTTATCCCACACTTTATAATGAATGGCAGCTACCATTTTCTTCAGTACTGATGCTCAGTTTATCTGTCTGTTTCCTTTCTCCCTCCACAAGAGTATGACCTGCTCAGTATGCCCAGCATTTGTTCATTTTTTTTTCCAAATCTGTCAGATTTTTCAGAACACCTTCCAGCTAGGATCCACAGCAAATATTGTGCATATACTGTGTATCAACTTACATAACTAGATTTGATATAGCCTCTCCTCACAACTCAAACCTTTCATTCCCAGTATCATATTTGTTAATCGTTTTTCTACCCTTTCTAGATTAATAACATCTTTCCTATATCGGGGGACCAGAATTGTTCTTAGTACTCCAAATGTGGCCTTACTAGTGTCTTGTACAGATGTAACGTGATGTCTCAACTCCAGTGCTCAATTTTCTAACTGATAAAGGCAAGCATGTCGCAACTTTAAACAAAATATGTACCTGCATCTTTAGGCCTTTCCATTCTACAACCCTTCGCAGGGCCTTACCATATGTATACTGTGCAAGTCCTGCCCTGGACTATGGTACCAAGTACATGTCACATTTCTCTAACCTCCATCTGCTATTCCTTGGATAACCTTCTTCAGTGGCCACTATACCATCAATTTTAGTGTCATCCTCCAATTTACTAACCATGCCATCTACATTCTCATCCAAATTGTTAATGTAGATGAGCAACAGTCAGCCTGCACTGATCCCTGCAGCATACTGTTAGTCATAGTCCTTCAGTCTGAAAACAACCCTCTGCTACTACCCTGTCTCCTACCATGAAGTTAATTTTGTATCCAATTGATTAGATCAGACTGGATTACAGGGTACACTCTCGCCTCAACTATTGTTTTCGCCATATCTTCAGAAAACTCAAACCACATTTGTGAGACATGATTTCCCCTGCACAAAGGTTTGCTAACTACTACTAAGGGATGGGAATCAGAGTGATAGGTCAAAGGATTGAGCAGCTGGTGTAAACATAGCTGCAGGATGTAGACAGACTGTGAGGAAGGGATAGGCAGTGGATAGAGCATAATTACAGTCAGCTGAATGGGTTGAAGTATGTTTATTTTAATGCAAGTATCAAAAACAAGGAGGATGAACTTAGAGCATGAATCAGTACATGGAACGAGAATTGGCTGTCACAGTGCAGGAATCGCTACTAGCAGCTCCAGGGTTTTGATGTTTCAAAACAGACAGGGAGGAAGATATGGAAGAATGGCATTACTGGGATAGTATCACAGGTGCACAAAGGGATAACAACGTGGAGGGATCCTCTACTGTGTCAATGTGGGTGGAAGTCAAAAACAGGAAAGGAGCAATCACTCTTTTGGGAGTATTGTAGAGACAACCCCCCCCCCCCATCCCTCTCTAATAGCAACAGACACTGAGGTGCAGATTGGGAGGAAGATTTTGGAAAGATGCAAAAATAGCAATGTTCATTGGCATGACCACTGAATTCTCCAACTTCCGTTAATTTCCTCCCCCTCCCTTCCCCCATCCCAGTTTCACTCTGCCCCCTCCTCCAGCTGCCTATCAACTCCCTCATGGTTCTGCCTCCTACTACTACCTGTTGTGCTTTCCCCTATTCCTTCTTCACCTTTCCTGCCTATCCCCTCCCCCACCCCTTGATCTTTCCCCTTACTGGTTTTCCACTTGGCACCTACCAGCCGTCTCCTTCCCACCCTCCCCCCCCTTTCTTTATAGGGCCTCTGCCCCCTCCCTCCTCAGTCCTGACAAAGGGTCTCAGCCCGAAACATTGACTGTTTGTTTCCACGGATGCTGCCCGACCTGCTGGGTTCCTCCAGCGTTTTGTGCATGTTGCTTTGACCCCAGCATCTGCAGAATATTTTGTGTTTGCAAAAATAGCAAGGTCGTTGTCTTGGATGACTTCAACTTCCTTAATATTGATTAGCACCTCCTTACTGCAAAGGATGTAGATGGGCCAGAATTTGCTACATGTATCCAGGAAGGTCTAAATGATTTTTTAATAAGTGACAAGACAGATTGATAAAGGTAACAAGCACATCTTTCCCTCCCCTGCGCCACCCCCCCAGCTTTCTGCAGGGATTGCTCCCTACACAACTCCCTTGTCCATTTGTCCCTCCCCACTGATCTCCCTCCTCCTGGCACTTATCCTTGCAAGCAGAACAAGTGCTACAGCTGCCCCTACACCCCCTCCCTCACTACCATCCAGGGCCCTTAACAGTCCTTCCAGGTGAGTATGTTGGGGGTCATTTACTGTGCTCGGTGCTACCGGCATGGCCTCCTGTATATTGGTGAGACCCCACCCCCCCTTTTTAAATCTACTCCTCAGATTTTTTTTTCTCCAGCCCTGCCGAAGCACTTCAGCCCAAAACGTCAACTGTACTTTTTTGTAAAGATGCTGCCTGGCCTGCTGTGTTCCTCCAGCATTTAGTGTGTGTTGCTCGGATTTCCAGCATCTGCAGATTTTCTCTTGTTGATGAAGGTAGTGCAGTGGATGTGGTGTATATGAATTTTAGTAAGGCATTTCCCCATGGTAGGCTCATTCAGAAAGTCAGGAGGCAAGATATCCAGAGAAACTTGGCTGCATGGATTTAAAATTGGATTGCTCATAGAAGGCAGAGGGTGGCAGTACATGGAGCATATTCCTCCTGGGGGTTGGTGACAACTGGTGTTCTGCAAGCATCTGTTCTGAAACCCCTGCTCTTTGTGATTTTTATAAATGACTTGTATGAAGAAGTGTAAGTATAGGTTAGTAGAAGGTTGTCATAAGTTACAACGGGACATTGATAGAATGTAAAGCTGGGCTGAGAAGTGGCAAAATGGAGTTCAATCTAAATATGTGTGAAGTGATAAACTTTGGAAGGTTGAACTTGAAAGCAGAGTACAGGACTAATGGCAGGATTCTTTGACGTATGGAGGAACAGAGGATTTGGAGTCCACGTCCATAGATTCCTCAAAGTTGCTGCACAAATTGATAGGGTAGTTAATAAGACGCCTGGCGTGTTGGCCTTCATGAGTGAGAGAGATTGAGTTCAAGAGCAGTGAGGTTACACTGCAGCTCTATAAAACTCTGGTTAGACTACACTTGGAGTACTGTGTTTACTTCTGATCCTCTCATAGGATGGATGTGGAAGCTAGAGAGAGGGTGTAAAAAAGATTTACTAGGATGCCATTAAATCTGGCCAATTCCTCTGTAATTCCCTTTACTGCACAGTGATACTAATACATCCAACTTTATCTTCTCCTTCTCAAATTTCAGGGTGAATTTTATCATATTATGATCACTTTCTCCTCAAGGTTCTTTTACCTTAAGCTCTCTAATCAATTCCAGTTCATTGCACAACATCCAATCCAGAATAGTTGATCCTCTGATGGGCTCAATCACAAGCTGCTGTAAAAAGCCATTTTGTCGGCATTCTAGAAACTCCCCCTCTTGGGATTCAGCACCAACATATTTTTCCCCATCTACCTCAAAACTAAACTCCCCAATGACTCTTGGCATGCATTTCCTATCTCCTGTTGAAATCTGTAGACCACATCCTTACAACCGTTGGGGGGGGGGGGGGGGGGGAGGGGTCTGCATATACAATGTAGCTCCCATCAGGGTATTTTTAGCCTTGCAATTCCTTATCTCTATCCACAATGATTCAACACCTTCTGACCCAATGTCACATCTTTCTAATGATTTGATTTCATTTTATCAACAGAGCAATGCCACCCCCTCTGCCTTCCTGTCTGGCCTTTCAAAACAATGTGTCCATCCAAACAACTCCAGCGAACCTGCCCGCAAGGATATTAGACCCCCTCTGGTTCAAGAGTAACCCATCCCTTTTGTACAGTTCGTACCTTCCCCAGAAGAAATCCAAATAAATCTGAACCCCTGCCCCCAGCACCAGTTCCTCAGCCACAAATTCACCTGCCAAATCATCCTATTCTTAGCCTCACTGGCACGTGGCACAGATGGCAATACAGAGATTACTACCCTGCTTCAGAACTTCCTATTCAGGACCTCCTCACCTGTCTACCTATGTCATTGGTGCCAACATGTACGAAGACTTCAGGCTGCTCACCCTTGCTCTTTGAGAATGCCATGGACCCAATCCGAGACATCCCTGATCCTGGAACCAGGGAGGCAACATATCGCACCCACAGAAAGAGGCAAAGTCGAAGCTTTTGAAAATCATTACAATTGATAAGTCCCTGGGATGAGACGGGATATACGGTACCCCAGGTTGCTATGGAAAGCAAGGGAAGATTGCTAAGATTAATGATGATTTTTGCAACCTCCCTGGTCACAGGAATTTTAGCAGAGGATTGGAGGATGGCAATTGTTGCTCTATTGTTCAAATAATAGGGACAATCCTGGGAATTATAGACCAGTGAGCATTACATAAGCAGTGAGCAAACTAATGGAGAGAATTCTTAGATTTACAAGCATTTATGATTTACAAGTATTTGGAAGTCTTATCTTGGATAATCAACTTCCCTTTGTGAGCAGCTGCTTTTGCATCACGAGCATAATTTACGTTTTCAAGCCGGTGACTGTTAAATATGTGGATCATCACCAAAGGAAAAATAGCTGGAGTCATTTAGCACTTCAGTCCGAGGGCATTTATAAAGTACATTAAAAAATCAAACTTATCAAAATTTGCAAAAGTAGTGAAAAGAAAACTGCCAATATTTACAAAAAGATATCTACCAAAAAGCACAATAATACCTCCGTACTTATACTTGTCCAGTGGGAATTCTTTTTCCAATGGATGGCAATGAGCTCCCTTTTTAATAGGCACTAGGACATACCATCTTTAATTACCAATGAAGTTAACTTAGACTAAACATGAATTAAAATATGATGTATCCCACAATGTAGTTACAATCACATACAAAATAAACAAAAGTATCTGTGGACACAGGAAAGAAACATGGATGGTAGTTTGCCTCCCAGTTGCCAGGGTCCGGGACGTTTCTGATCACGTCCACGGTATCTTGCAGCGGGAAGGTGAACAGCCAGAGGTTGTGGTACATATTGGTACCAATGACATAGGTAGGAAAAGGGAGGAGGTCCTGAAAACAGATGACAGGGAGTTAGGAAGGAAGTTGAGAAACAGGACCTCAAAGGTAGTAATCTCGGTACTACTGCCTGTGCCACGCGTAAGTGAGTATAGGAATGGGAGGGTGGAGGAAAAATGCATGGCCGACAGAGTGCAGCAGAGGTCAGAGATCCAGATTTCCGGATCATTGGGACCTCTTTTGGGACAGGCATGACCTGTACAAACAGGACGGGTTGCACTTGAATCCAGGGGAGACCAATAACCTGGAAGGGTGGTTTGCTAAGGCTATTGGGGAGGGATAAAACTAGAATTGCTGGGGGTGGGAACCGAACTGAAGAGACGGAGGAAGGAGCAGCTACCTAACATATAGAAAAAGCTTCGAGACAGTGTGAGAGGGAGGATAGGCAGGAGACAGAGAAACGATACGCTCAGACCGATAGTTTGAGATGTGTCTATTTTACTGCAAGAAGCATCATGAACAACACGGATGAGCTTAGAGCTTGGATCAGTACTTGGACTATGATGTTGTGTCCATTACAGAGATTTTTATGGTTCAGGGGCAGGAATGGTTACTTAGAGTGCCAGGCTTTAGACGCTTCAGAAAGAACAGGGAGGGAGGCGAGGACGTGGCACTGCTGATCAGAGATAGTGTCACGGCTGCAGAAAAAGAGGAAGTCATGGAGGGATTATCTACTGAGTCTGTGTGGGTGGAAGTTAGAAACAATAACTCTACTGGGTGTTTTTAATAGACCACCCAATAGTAACAGGGACATCGAGGAGCAGATAGGGAGTTAGATTCTGAAAAGGTGCAACAATAACAGGGTTGTCGTGGTGGGAGATTTTAATTTCCCAAATATTGATTAGCATCTGCCTAGAGTAAGGGGTTTAAATGGGGTGGAGTTTGTTAGGTGTTTTCAGGAAGATTTCCTGACACAATATGTAGATAAGCCGACAAGAGGAGAGGCTGTATGTGATCTGGTATTGGGAAATGAACCTGGTCAGGTGTCAGGTCTCTCAGTGGGAGAGCATCTTGGAGACAGTGATCACAATTCTATCTCCTTTACCATAGCATTGGAAAGGGATAGGAATAGACAAGTTAGGGAAGTGTTTAATTGGAGTAAGGGGAAAATATGAAACTATCAGGCAGGAACTTGGAAGCATAAAATGGGAACAGATGTTCTCAGGGAAATGTACAGCAGAAATGTGGCAAATGTTCAGGAGATATTTGCCACATAAATCCTGCCTCTCAGGATCTTTTCCATCAACTTACCAACCACTGGAGTAAGGCTCACTGGTCTATAATTTCCTGGGTTATCTCTACTCCCTTTCTTGAATAAGGAAACAACATCTGCAACCCTCCAATCCTCTGGAACCTCCCCTGTCCCCATTCTGCATAGGTATGTTCCAATGAGACAGGGAAAGGATGGCGGGGTACAGGAACCACGGTGTACAAAGGCTGTTGAAAATCTAGTCAAGAAGAAGAGAAGAGCTTACGAAAGGTTCAAAAAACTAGGTAATGTTAGAGATCTAGAAGATTATAAGGCTAGCAGGAAGGAACTAAAGAATGAAATTAGGAGAGCCAGAAGGGGACATGAGAAGGCCTTAGCGAGCAGGATTAAGAAAACCCTAAGGCATTCTACAAGTATGTGAACAGCAAGAGGGTGAGACATGACAGAATAAGATCAATCAAGTGTGACAGTGGATAAGTGTGTATGGAACCAGAGGAGATAGCTGAGGTACTCAATATTCACTACAGAAATGGATCTTGGTGAATGTAGGGATGATTTACAGCCGATTGAAAAGCTTGAGCATGTAGACATTAAGAAAGAGGACATGTTGGAGCTTTTGGAAAGCATAAAGTTGGATAAGTCTCCGACACCAGACGAGATGTACCCCAGGCTACTGTTGGAGGTAAGAAAGGAGGATTGCTGAGCCTCTGGCAATGATCTTTGCATTATCAATGGGGACAGGGGAGTTTCTGGAGGATTGGAGGGTTGCAGATGTTGTTCCCTTATTCAAGAAAGGGAGTAGAGATAGCCCAGGAAATTATAGGTCAGTGAGTCTTACTTCAGTGGTTGGTAAGTTGATGGAAAAGATCCTGAGAGGCAGGGTTTATGAACATTTGGAGAGGCAGGGTTTATGAACATTTAGAGAGGAATAATATGATTAGCAATAGTCAGCATGGCTTTGTCAAAGGCAAGTCGTGCCTTACGAGCCTGATTGAAATTTTGACGATGTGACTAAACACGTTGATGAAATTAGAGCAGTAGATGTAGTGTATATGGATTTCAGCAAGGCATTTGATAAGATACCCCATGCAAAGCTTATTGAGAAAGTAAGGAGGCATGGGATCCAAAGGGACACAGCTTTGTGGATCCAGAATTGGCTTGCACACAGAAGGCAAAGAGTGATTGTAGATGGGTCATACTCTGCATGGAGGTCGGTGACCAGTGGTGTGCCTCAGGGATATGTTCTTGGACCCCTTCTCTTTGTGATTTTCATAAATAACCTGAATGAGGAAGTGGAGGGATAGGTTAATAAATTTGCTAATGACACAAAGGTTGGGGGTGTTGTGGATAGTGTGGAGGGCTGTCAGAAGTTACAGTGGGACATTGATAGGATACAAAAATGGGCTGAGAAGTGGCAGATGGAGTTCAACTCAGATAAGTGTGAGGTGGTTCATTTTGGTAGGTCAAATATGATGGCAGAATATACTATTAATGGTAAGACTCTTAGCAGTGTGGAGGATCAGAGGGATCTCTGAGTCTGGGTCCACAGGACACTCAAAAGCCGCTGCACAGGCTGATGAAGGCCAATACACCATATGCCTTCTTAACTCTGTGGTTAAGAAGGCATATGGTGTATTGGCCTTCATCAACCATGGGACTGAGTTTAAGAGTCGAAAGGTAATGTTACAACTATATAGGACTCTGGTCAGACCCCACTTGGAGTACTGTGCGCAGTTCTGGTCACCTCACTACAGGAAGGACATGGACTACAGAAAGGGCAGAGGAGATTTAGAGGGATGTTGCCTGGATTGGGGAGCATGCCTTACGAGAATAGGTTGAGTGAACTTGGCCTTTTCTTCTTGGAGTGACAGAGGATGAGAGGTGACCTGACAGATGTGTATAAGATGATGAGAGGCATTGATCGTGTGGATAGTCAGTGGCTTTTTCCCAGGGCTGAAATGGCTATCACGAGAGGGCACAGTTTTAAGATGCTTGGAAGTAGGTACAGAGGAGATGTCAGGGGTAAGTTTTTTAACTCAGAGAGTGGTGAGTGCATGGAATGGGCTGCCAGCAATGGTGGTAGAGGCAGATACGATAGGGTCTTTTAAGAGACTCCTGGATAGGTACATGGAGCTTAAAAAAATTGAGGGCTATGGGTAACCCTAGGTAATTTCTAAAGTAAGTACATGTTTGGCACAGTATTATGGGCCGAAGGGCCTGTATTGCGCTGTAGTTTTTCTCTGTTTCTTCTATCTATATTTAATACAGTATACAAACAACATAAACACATCCCAATTACTATATAAATGGAATACTCCACTGTATATGGTGGGAAAGGCCAATCTGAATGCATCAGCTCGGTTTAGGACCCATTATGAGAATATACCACGGAAGACACTGAAGTGTGTGCACTCAGCCCAACAACATAGAAACATAGAAAACCTACAGCACAATACAGGTCCTTCGGAAATTAAAATCTCCCACCACGACAACCTTGCACTTTTCCAGAATCTGTCTCACTATCTGCTCCTCTATGTCCATATGGCTCCTCTATGGGTGGTCTATAAAAAACACCCAGTAGAGATATTGACCCCTTCCTTTTTCTAACTTCCACCCACAGAGAATCAGTAGACAATCCCTCCATGACTTCCTCCTTTCCTACAGCTATGACACTACCTCCGATCAGCAGTGCCACACCCCCACCTCTTTTGCCTGCCTCTCTGTCCCTTCTGAAACATCTATAGCCTGGCACTCCAAGTAACCATTCCTGTCCCTGAACCATCCAAGACTCTGTAATGGCCATAACATCATAGCTCCGTACTGATCCATGCTCTAAGCTCATCCCCTTTGATCATGATGCTTTCTGCATTAAAATAGACACATCTCAAACCATTGGTCTGAGTGCATCCCTTCTCCATCACCTGCCTATCCTCCCTCTCTCCAAGCTTTCTCTATTTGTGAGCCAACAGCCCCCTCCTCCGTCTCTTCAGTTCAGTTCCCACCCCCCAGTTTAAACTCTCCTCAGTAGCCTAGCAAACCTCCCTACCAGGATATTGGTCCCCTTTGGATTCAAGTGCAACCCGTCCTTTTTGTACAGGTCACACTTGCCCCAAAAGAGGTCCCTATGATGCAGAAATCTGAATCCCTGGCCCCTGCTCCAATCCCTCAGCCACGCATTTATCCTCCACCTCATTCTACTCCTATAATCACTGTTGCGTGGCACAGGCAGTAATCCCAAGATTACTACCTTTGAGGTCCTGCTTCTCAACTTCCTTCCAAACTCCTTGTAGCCCTTTTTCAGGAAATCCTCCCTTTTCCTACCTATGTCATTGGTACCAATATGTACAACAACCTCTGGCTGTTCACCTTCCCACCTCAGGATATCGTGGATGCGATCAGAAACATCCCGGATCCTGGCACCTAGGAGGCAAATTACCATCCGTGTTTCTTTCCTGCATTCACAGAATCGCCTGTCTGACCCCCCCTAACTATAGAGTCCCCAATTACTGCTGCCTTCTTCCTTTCCCTATACTTCTGAGCCACAGGGCCAGAATCTGAGCCAAAGGCGCGGCCATTGTTGCTTCCCCCAGGTAGGCAGTCTCCCCCAACAGTACTCAAACAGGAGTACCTATTGTTAAGGGGGACCGCCACAGGACTATTCTCTAGTATCTGCCTCTTGCCTTTCCCTCTCCTGACTGTTAACCACTTAACTGTCTCCCGAGGCCCCAGTGTGACTGCTTGCCTATAGCTCCTCTCTACCATCTCCTCACTTTCCCTGACCTGACGAAGGTCATTGAGCTGCAGCTCCAGTTCCCTAAACCGGTCCTTCAGGAGCTCCAACTCGACGCACCTAGCGCAGATGTGGCCTTCTGAGAGGCTGGGAGTCTCCCAGACTTCCCACATCTGACATCCAGTACAGAACGCAGGCCTCACAGACATACTTCCTGTTTCTATCCTTCACAGTTAACCTACCTGGCCTTGAACCGCTATCACCAAAGCCTTGTTGAACCAAAGCCCTCCTACTCTGTCACCCGCTCCTTTGATGCCCGCTCTGTAAAGCTGTCTCCTTTTAAACTTCGTGCCGGTCTAACTCGCTGACATCCACGTGCTTGCACAGCCGTCCCTTGAACAGCGAAGTGACAAGGCAATGTTTGTTGAATTGAATTGACTTTATTTCTTACATCCTTCATTGTGCGTGTAACCGTGAAGGTTTAAGGAGTCTGTTTACCGAGTGCTCTCTGTCACAGTGCTGAAACAAATTGATGAAGCCAGAGTGGTGAATGTAGTGTATATGTATTTCAGTAAGATGTTTGACAAGGTTCCCCATAGTAGGCTTATCCAGAAGGTGATAATGCATGGGATCGTTGAAAATTTGGCTGCATGCGTTTGGGATTGGCTTGCCCAGAGAAGGTAGAAAGTGGTAGTAAATGGACCACATTCTGCCTGGAGGTCATTGACTAGTGGTGATGCACAGTGACCTGATCTGATACCCCAGCCCTTTGTGATTCCTGTCATTGACTTGGATGAGGAAGTGGAAGGAAGGACTTCACAGAAAACATGAAGGTTAGTGATGTTGTGGATAAGTTAGAATGGGATATACAGTCAGGATACAAAGTTGGGCAGAGAGATGGCAGATAGAGTCAATCCAGTGAAGTGTCAAGTGATACACTTCAGTAGGTCAAACTAAAAGGTGGAGTACAGGCTGATGGCAGAAATCTTAGCAATGTGAAGGAGTAGAGGGATCTTGGGGTCCAAGTCCAAGAGCCCTCAACGTTCCACACAGGTTGATAGAGTGGAAGGTGTATGGTGTGCTAGCTTTCAGCGGACAAGAGCCATAAGGTAATGGTGCAGTTCTATAAAACTCTGGTTAGACCACACTTGGAGTATTGTGTTCAGCTCTGTTCACTTTATTCTAGGATGGATGGGGAAGCTTTAGAGATGGTGCAAAGGAGATTTACCAGGATGTGGCCTGGATTATGTCTCATGAGGAAAGACTGAGAAAGCTAGTGTTTTCCTCTTTGGAGCAAGACAGAATGAAAATCAACTTGATACAGGTGTATAAGATTATGAGAGGCATAGCTACAGTGCCTTTATCCTAGACTAACAGTGGCCAATAGCAGAGGATTACTGTTTCAAATGAGTTGAGGAAAGTTTAGGGGAGACGTCAGGCGCAGGTGTTTTAAACACACACACAGTGGTATGTGCCTGGAACAATAGTGCCTGGTGGTGATAGAAGCTGATACAATAGGAACATTAAAGAGATTCTTAGATAAGCACATGGATGTAAGAAAAATGGAGGGTTATGGGCTGTGTAGGATGGAAGGATTAGATTGATTTTGGAGTAGATATATATAGGTCAGTACAACAATGTGGACCAAAGGGTCTGTATTCTACCATTCTGTTCTAATTAATCTTTGACTACCCAAATACGTGTAAATCCTGTCTTTAAGAATTTCCTCCAATAATTTATCCAGCACTGACATTAGGCTCAGCAGTCTGTAGTTCTTAAGAATTCTTTGCAGCTTTCTTTAATAAAAGCATAATATTAGCCATCGTCTGGTCTTCCAGCATTTCACCTGTGGCTAACGATTATGCAAACATTTCTGTTAGGTGCTCCACACTTCCTTCTCCAACTTCCCATAATGTTCTAGAATACACTTGACTTCGTCCAGGAGATTTACCTACTTTTAAACAATAAGTCCTCCAGCACCTCTTCTTCGATACTAAGGACTCTCTTCATGACATTATTACTAACTCCCGCATGTTCCCTAACATCCGTGTCTTTCTTATCCACTTTATAATCAAAGGCTTACAGTCTATTTGCTTTCAAAATTACTTGCAGTGTCTGCATGCTAACTTTCCAGCCCTAAAAGAACTGAGGAATATGATAAATTAGTGCATCTGAAACTCGGCGTTGTCAACAGTTTTGGGCTCCATATCTCAGAAAGGATGTGTTGTCATTGGAGAGAGTCCAGAGGAAGTTCATGAGGATGATTCCGGGAATGAAGGGGTTATAACATATGAGGAGCATTTGGCAGCTTTGAGCCTGTACTCACCGGAATTTAGAAGAATGCAGGGGGTGGGGGGGGGGGCAGAATCTCATTGATACCTACCAAAATGTGCAGAGAATGCTTCCTATGGTGGGGGTATCCAGAACTAGAGGGCACAGCCTCAAAATTGAGGGTAGACCTTTTAGAACAGAGGTAAGGAGGAATTTTTTTTAGCCAGGGAGTGGTGAATCTGTGGAATGTTCTGCCACAGACTGCGGTAGAGGCTAAGTCCATGGGTATATTTAAGGTGGAAGTTGATAGTTTCCTGATCGGTCAGGGTATCAAAGGATATGGTGAGAAGGCAAGTGTGTGGGGTTGAGTAGGATACAGGATCAGCCATGATGGACACTTGATGGGCTGAATGGCCTAATTCTGCTCCTGTGTCTTATGGTCTTATAACGATGAAGAGTTTGAATGCTTTCTTCTTCACACTGACAAGTGCTGCTACTTAAAACGTTCCTTTGATCTTTGTAACAATGAGGTAGAATTTTTGCTCAAAGTCGACAAGAGCTTGGGAAGAAGATTGACCTTCTACGTTGAGAAATGCCATACCTAGCAGATCTGTATGACAAAATGAACATTCTAAATTCGAAACTGCAGGATGAGAATTTTAATTTAATCCAGGCAAAAAATGTGGTGTCCACTTTTATCAGAAAATTGGAAATATATAAGCAAAACGTTGGGTGAAGAATGTTCTCAGTTTCCCTGTATGAAAGGTATGGCACTCTCTTTTACAGAAAGTGATTTGCAACAGTACTGCTTACATCTGCAATCAATGAAGGATTTTCAGAATCACTTCAAGGATTTGAACCCAAGCAAGGTGGAAGGAAAAAGAACAGGAAGAGAGCTTGCAAGAAGAAATTATCAAAATCCAGAATGATGAAGAAGCAAACATGCTTTTCAAAAATGTTGGCTTTTGTGGTATATGGCTACACTGTTATACGAAGTTTCTTTGTCTTTGGAGAAGAGCCAAACTGTTCTTCATTGCATTTCCACCCTCTTTTGTTGAAAGAGGCTTCGTTGCAGTGAAGCACGTACTTAATAAAAACAGAAACCACTTGGATTTTGTTATGCATTGGGAATTGAGGCTTTTGCTGTCACAAGTTGAACCAGTTATCTCAACGGTTGCTAAAAACCATCAAGCTCAAGGATATCATTGATACCAAAGCTGCAGTACAGCACACAGGTACTTTGTAAGCTAGGTTTAAAGAAAAATAAATATTTAAAACAGAATAATTTTTTTCATGTTAGCATACAGTAGATATGTTTTTACATTATGGGAGTGCCAGAAAGTATATTGTGCCTAACAGGGGCACTGGCAAGTATGAAGGTGCTTTGGGGGCATTGACAAGTATAAAAGTGCTTTGGGGGGAGTTGGGCTAAAAAAAACATAGGGAAACATTGATTTAGACTTTCTTGGGGATCTATTATCAAAGATTTTTAACCATATCTGCCTTGAAGGATAGTTAAACTATGGTTACCAGAGCAATTGGTTTTAGCCAAACCATTCCTCAGCATCTTCCAGTGTCCAGCAATTTCACATATCAGTTAATACAGGGACAGTTATACAGGCACCAACCATTGCTTTAGCTGGAGCTACAATGAATTAAGACCTTGGGGAATTAAAGCTGGAATTACACCTCATCCATTAGATCCACCTTGGTTTAAAGCTGCTGCTTGGAAACTGGACAGGGAAAATGTAGAACCAAAGGTACAAATTATTAAACTATGGAGCCTAATTATGGACACTACCCTTACCTCTGAGCAATACAGGTAGACAACCAATGAAAATATGAAGATACAAAGGAGGAAGAGTTATTTGCAATAACTTGCAGGAACCACATGTAGCAAACCTCAAAGTCCCTCCATACCATACTGGATGGAAATTATGGGGTAACGCTGGTGCTCTTTGGTGTGAAGACGATTTCACAATCTTTTGAGTGGTGGCCATTCTGGTGCTACCACAATACTTCAACAGTTAAAGAAGTGAATTCTAATTTCTGACCAGAAGGGTACCAATTATATATTATTTTCACTGGTAATCTGACATCTGGATATTTTCTACATTGCAGTTTTGTCTTTGTAAAACAGTGAAGGAACCAGATTGTTTTTAATGACATAATTTATTTCTGATGGCTACTCTGATAGGATCAGAGTCTGTTTGGCAGGTAGACACTATTAGAAATGGGTTGCATGTTGTATTCATTTAACCTCTTCCATGCTTAAGAATATTTCACTATCTGCCTGGGTGCCTTCTGCATGTAGACAGATAACAAAGCAACTAATTTCACAATCGATTTTATATACAGTATATAGAATGTGATACACAACTGAATTTGTAACCCACCATTTTCTCCTTGTAGAAAACTTTGATTGGCCCATATTTAGAAAATTTTATTCAATTCTTATCCCATAGCAAGTTAGGAGATACTGAAGTTCTAAAAGATGGAGAGGACTCATTCCCTGTTCAAATCACCCAGAATCGCAGGAGTAGCCTTGGGTCACATTCTTTATAGTCAATAGCAACATTTGATTTTCCCAAGTATCAGAATCAAACTTGGCAGATACACAAGGGTAGAATAAAGTAGAACAAGGTATATTCATATCATATTTTCAAAATTCTAAGATTGAGATCTATCATAGAAAGCTCACATATTACAAATAAGAGAAAATCTGCAGATGCTGGAAATCTGAACAACACACACAAAATGCTGGAAGAACTCCGCATTTTGTGTGTGAAGCTCACTTACTATATAGCTAGCTTACCTCACAATTATCAAGAAATACTTCCAAACAAGGGTAAGTAGAAACACTGCAGATGAAAAGAAAAATGCTCAAGTTAGAAACGATGACAGATTTACTAAATCCAAATTCCCATTCATGAGATTAGCAAGAATGGAAGAATCTTTGAGCAGAGTTGATTCTGCCCTTCTTTTCCTTTTGACTCTGAAAGAGTAATTCTACCAACCCTATCAATGACTTTCACCTCTCAAGAAATATTTTTTCCAGGTAACTTTTGAAACTGACACAAAGATTAGCCTCAACTTCCATTTCAGAATGACTGGATTTCATAAATGCAAGCTGAACCAAATCATTAAAGAGAAAATACACTTAAGAAAAATCATGATATTTTCAGTCAATTTTCAATTAAATCTCTCAACTTATTTAACATTTAAGCATAATTTCAAATGACTACGTGCTCATACTTAATCAATACCTCCTCAAGGAACTTTGAAGATAGGGACAAGATTACTGCCTTAGCTACAAAAGGCGGGAAAATACAACACATCTGGGACACATATCCATTTGGAAAATATATTTTTTAAATTGCTTGAACTGCATTCTGTGGCCCTGACCTGTTGATAGTGCCATTTAAAAGCAGGAAAGAGATGTTTGAAAATCAAAATGCTTGTAGATGTTTATAATCTAAATTAAGCAGAAACTGTTGAAAACACTAAAACACAGTCGTAAATTTGCATTCTGTAAGCTATTGCAGTTAATGATCACATAATCCCTTCTAATGATATTAGTTAAAGAAACCCTCACTTGAAAGAAAGGATTTCCAACAAAACAACATCCCCTCAATAGCACAAAAATGTGGCCAGTTGGGCCATGATCTTGTCATTTGACAGGACAAGAAAATGTTGGTTAAATAAATACCCCGTGTGAAATAATAATAATCAAGATGAGCTTTTAGACCTTATTACAAAACTTTGAGGTTCTACTGGAATGGAAGATAACAATAAGTATTGGTGATGACCTTCAGTTGGGATCCCACTGGATAGTGTAGCACCATACAGCTGGCAGTTTGACTGGACAACCTGGCTACAATACTAACAGCAGACTGTTACATACTGCATGTAACAAAAAATCTAAAAGGAAAACAAAATAAATATTTTACCATGTTTTTCCTCCAAGCATTCCATTTACTTGATTGAGGAATCTCCTACAATCCTGAAAAAAAATTAAATCATTATATTGTTGTTTCTTCCATATCCAAAAAGGATGCAACTGAAAGGACCTGCTTCATCCAGAGCTTTAGATAATCTTTAAAGTTAGATAGGAAAGCAGCAAGTTACAAGGAGCACTCAACTGGCAAAGGGTGCATGTACAAAATTAGCAGATGAAGTATAATGTAATAAAGTGGTAAATTGGTAAATTAAATTGGCTTGTTATCGTCATATGTACTGAGATACTGTGAAAAACATCATTTTATATGCCCTTCCTATAAATGCCTGACCTCAGCGCTACTTTCCTGAAACAAAACCATCTCTGTCAATTCTCTCATCAAGATGCCAAAAAAATGTAAATGACAAACCCACCATCCCAGGAATCAGTCTATGGAAACTTCATTGCACTCCCTCTATCAAAATTTGGTCCTTTCTTAGGGAGGCACACCAGATCTGTATGCCATTATTTCAGGTAAAATATGACCAATTACCTACACATCAAAAGCAAGACATCTCGAACTCAAATTTTCTTGCACTAAAAGCTTCACATCATTTACTTTACTAATTACTTACTGTACCTGCATATTAACTTTCAACTATTTGTGTACAAGAACACCCAATGGACCAGAACAATGCTGGTTTTGAGTCTCGCAACACACATCAAAGTTGCTGGTGAACGCAGCAGGCCAGGCAGCATCTCTAGGAAGAGGTACAGTCGACATTTCAGGCCGAAACCCTTCGTCAGGACTAACTGAAGGAAGAATTCGTAAGAGATTTGAAAGTGGGAGGGGGAGGAGGAGATCCAAAATGATAGGAGAAGACAGGAGGGGGAGGGATGGAGCCAAGAGCTGGACAGGTGATTGGCAAAAGGGATAAGAGAGGATCATGGGACAGGAGGCCCAAGGAGAAGGAAAGCGGGGTAGGGAGGAGAAAACCCAGAGGTTGGGCAAGGGGTATAGTCAGAGGGACAGAAGGAGAAAAAGGAGAGTGAGAGAAAGAATGTGTGTATAAAAATAAATAACGGATGGGGTACGAGGGGGAGGTGGGGCATTAGCGGAAGTTAGAGAAGTCAATGTTCATGCCATCAGGTTGGAAGCTACCCAGACGGAATATAAGGTGTTGTTCCTCCAACCTGAGTGTGGCTTCATCTTTACAGTAGAGGAGGCTGTGGATAGACATGTCAGAATGGGAATGGAATGTGGAATTAAAATGTGTGGCCACTGGGAGATCCTGCTTTCTCTGGCGGACAGAGCCTAGGTGTTCAGCAAAGCAGTCTCCCAGTCTGTGTCGGGTCTCGCCAATATATAGAAGGCCACATCGAGAGCACCAGACGCAGTATATCACCCCAGTCGACTCACAGGTGAAGTGTCGCCTCACCTGGAAGGACTGTCTGGGACCCTGAAAGGTGGTAAGGGAGGAAGTGTAAGGGCATGTGTAGCACTTGTTCCGCTTAACAAGGATAAGTGCCAGGAGGGAGATCAGTGGGGAGGGATGAGGGGAACAAATGGACAAGGGAGTCGCGTAGGGAGCGATCTCTGCGGAAAGCAGAGAGGGGGGGGAGGGAAAGATGTGCTTAGTGGTGGGATCCCGTTGGAGGTGGCGGAAGTTACGGAGAATAATATGTTGGACCTGGAGGCTGGTGGGGTGGTAGGTGAGGACCAGGGGAACCCTATTCCTAGTGGGGTGGCGGAAGGATGGAGTGAGAGCAGATGTGCATGAAATGGGGGAGATGCGTTTGAGAGCAGAGCTGATGGTGGAGGAAGGGAAGCCCCTTTCTTTAAAAAAGGAGGACATCTCCCTCGTCCTGGAATGAAAAGCCTCATCCTGACAGCAGATGTGGCGGAGACGGAGGAATTGCGAGAAGGGGATGGCATTTTTGCAAGAGACAGGGTGAGAAGAGGAATAGTCCAGATAGCTGTGAGAGTCAGTAGGCTTATAGTAGACATCAGTGGATAAGCTGCCTCCAGAGAGAGACAGAAAGATCTAGAAAGGGGAGGGAGGTGTCAGAAATGGACCAGGTAAACTTGAGGGCAGGATCAAAGTTGGAGGCAAACTTAATGAAGTCAACGAGCTCAGCATGCGTGCAGGAAGCAGCGCCAATGCAGTCATCGATGTAACAAAGGAAAAGTGGGGGATAGGTACGGAACATAGATTGTTCCACAAAGCCAATAAAAAGGCAGGCATAGCTAGGACCCATACGGGTGCCCATAGCTACACCTTCAGTTTGGAGGAAGTGGGACAGTCCCCAGACAGTCCTTCCAGGTGAGGTGACACTTCACCTGTGAGTCAGCTGGGGTGATATACTGCGTCCGGTGCTCCCGATGTGGCCTTCTATATATTGGTGAGACCCAACGCAGACTGGGAGACCGCTTTGCTGAACACCTATGCTCTGTCCGCCAGAGAAAGCAGGATCTCCCAGTGGCCACACATTTTAATTCCACATCCCATTCCCATTCTGACATGTCTATCCACGGCCTCCTCTACTGTAAAGATGAAGCCACACTCAGGTTGGAGGAACAACACCTTATATTCCATCTGGGTAGCCTCCAACCTGATGGCATGAACATTGACTTCTCTAACTTCCGCTAATGCCCCACCTCCCCCTCGTACTCCATCCGTTATTTATTTTTATACACACATTCTTTCCTCTCACTCTCCTTTTTCTCCTTCTGTCCCTCTGACTATACCCCTTGCCCATCCTCTGGGTTTTTCCCCCCTCCCCACTTTCCTTCTCCCTGGGCCTCCTGTCCCATGATCCTCTCATATCCCCTTTGCCAATTACCTGTCCAGCTCTTGGCTCCAAACCTCCCCCTCCTGTCTTCTCCTATCATTTTGGATCTCCCCCTCCCCCTCCCACTTTCAAATCTCTTACTAACTCTTCCTTCAGTTAGTCCTGACGAAGGGTTTCGGCCTGAAACGTCGACTGTACCTCTTCCTAGAGATGCTGCCTGGCCTGCTGCGTTCACCAGCAACTTTAATGTGTGTTGTTTGAATTTCCAGCATCTGCAAAATTCCTGTTGGCTGGTTTTGAGTCTCGATCTTTAAACACGCTTCCTCAAATAACAATAGACTGTGCTGGCACACTGAAGGCAATAGTTGATTTTATCATAGATGTCTTCCCTCACTGAGAGATGTCTCTGAGATATGGGACATTTTCTAAAGTCTTATCATTGATTTCTATTGTCAGAGTGCAGTGTTATGTTGTTTTTGTTGAAAGCTTCTCGGTGCTCCGAATGCATAATCTCAAGGATCTCAGCACCATTCCAATTGTTCCTTCTTCACTAATTTCAGTCATGGGCCAGGGATTCCCAGGAGTCGGTGGAAAACTTTCATTTTTATGAGAAGACTTTGGAAATATCTTTGAATCTTTCCTTCTATCCATCTGGTAATCTCTTGCCACAATTGAGCATATAACAAAGTATATCCTTCGGGAATCCAGTGTATGTCAACAATGTAGCCTATTCAACAGAGTTGAATGAATTCACCTTGGGCCTCAGTGCAGGTATGTTGGCCAAAGAAAGGTTGCTGGCATTGTTTCATTAGTATGTCAGTGGATGTAATGGATTTTGTAGATTGGTATCCTCCCAGTACATTAAGGACCCTCTTGTGAGTAGTCCAGCATACAGGAGAGAAGAGATCAATGCTGCCTCGTAGACTTAAAGCTTGGTGCTAAGTTTGAGGTCTTGATCTTCATGCATTTATTTCTCAGATTTACAAACATATTCTGGCTCACTGTGAATCTCATCATCAATATTTGCCTTTGCCAATAAGTGGCTTCAAAGATATTTGAAGTGGTTCACATTTCGAAGTTCAAAGTAAATTTATTGTCAAAGTAGATATATATCTCCATATATGCACTTGAGATTCATTTTCCTGCAGACATACTCAATAAATCCAATAACCATAAGAGTCACTGAAAGACCACACCAACAGGGCAGATAATCAGTTTGCAAAAGACAATAAACTGTGCAAAAGACAAAAAGAAAGAAATAATAACAATAATAAATAAATAAACAATAAATTTCAAAAACATGAGATGAAGAGTCCTTGAAAGAGAGTCCATAGTTAATGGGAACAGCTCAGTGATGGGGCAAGTGAAGTTAAGTGAAGTTATCCCCTCTAGTTCAAGAGCCTGATGGTTGAGGGGTAACAACCATTCCTGAACCTGGTGTTCTAAGACCTGAAACTCGTCATGTACCTTCTTCCTGATGGCAGCAGCAAGAAGAGACCATAACTAGTTGCTGGGAGTCCCTGATAAAGGATGCTGCTTTCCTGCGAGAATGCTCCATGTAGATGTGCTCAATGATTGACAGGGCTTTGCATGTGATGGAATGAGCCATAACCACTTCCTTTTGTAGGTTTTTCTATTCAAGGGCATTTGTGTTTCCATACCAGGCTGTGATGCAGCCAGGCAATTTACTCTCCATTACACATCTATAGAAGTTTGTCAAAGTTTTAGATGTCATGCTGAATTGTTACAAGTGTCTAAGCAAACAGAAGCATCACTGTACTTTCTCATAACTGCACTTATGTGCTAGGCCTAGGACAGGTACTCTGAAGGATTAACACCGAGGTATTTAAAGTTGCTGACCCTCTCCACCTTTGATCCCTGATGAGGACTGACTCATGGACCTCTGGTTTCCTCCTCCTGAAGTCAATAATCAGCTCCTTGGTCTTGCTAACATTGAGTAAGAGTCACCATTCAGTCAAATATTCAATCCCACTCCTACATGCTGATTTGTCACCATCTTTGATTCAGTTCATAACAGTGGTGTCATCAGCAAACTTAAATATGGCATTAGAACTGTTCTTAGTCACAGTCAAAAGTGTAAAGCAAGTAGAGCAGGGGTCTAAGCACAGTCTTGTAATACACTGTAATACACTTTGCTGCCCGAATTCTCCAGGTGAGTGAAAAACCAATGAAATGGCATCTGTTGTCGATCTGTTGTGTCGGTAGGCAAATTGGAGTGGATTCAACTCTCTTCTCAGGCAGGAGTTGATGTTTCATCATCAGCCTCTCAAAACACTTCATCTGTGAAAGTAAGTGCTACTAGACAATAGTCATTGAGGCGGAGTGTCAAAACAAGACGTTAAAGATCTCAGTGAACACCCCAGCCAATTGATCAGCATGGGTCTTTAGTACTTGGCTAGGCAGTCCCTCTGGGCAAGTTACTTTCTGTAAGTTCACTCTCCTGAAGGATGCTCTCACATCAGTGTCAGGGACTGAAATTACATCGTCATTGAGGACTGTGAGAGTTCATGATAGTTCCTCCATGCTTTGACAATAGAAGCAAGCATAGATGGCATTGAACATTCAAGCCCTGTCACAGCTGTCGAGCATGCTTCATTGATTTAAGCTTTGTCTGGAATAGCCAAGTCGCCTGTGAGATGGCTTTCTGAATATTGTACCTGGCCCTCTTGTAACTTTCTTGGTTGCCAAACTTGAATGCCTCTGAACTGGCCCTCTACAGACTGCGGATCTCATAGTTCATCCAGAACCTCTGGTTGGGGAAGACTGATGGATTTTGTGGGGATACACTTGTCTATGACTGTTTTAATAAAATCTGTAGTAATGATTATGTATTCATTCAGACCCAGAGTTGAGTCCTTGACCACAGCCCAGTCCACTGACTCAAAGCAATCACATAGGCACTTCTCTGCTTCCCACAACCATCATCTTACAATGGATCTTCATTGATGATATTGTAATATTGTACATCAGTGGACAGTTAGTCAGTTGGTGAAAAAGCTTTGATCTGCCAGGGCTTCGTTGTACAAGTCAACAATGAATTGATGTTCAGTCTCTTAACATGAGTTTCCACAAGCATCATCTGTGTACTACAGCTCAGTGACTCAAACTGAGGTCACTTGGGCTCTGGAGGGTCCAAGGTTGAACAGTTTCCCCTTTGCCTTGAGCCAAGTTCCATGCCAACAGTTGGAAGCGGGTACACCGTTGTGACAGAAAAGATTTGAAAAAGCATCAAATATAGTCTTACTTGACAACTGACTCCACTAAAATTGGTTCTGATGTGGAGCTATTGATCCTGATTTGCCCAATGCTTGTCATCATTAAAAACAAATGCAAAATGAAGACACATTCCCAATCACAGCCAAATTTGAGGAGAGTCCTCCATAGTTCTGTCCAATAGAGGAAGTCAGAAGATTAAATATGATCAAGAAAGGAAATAAATAATGTTTGGTGCTACTCTGTATTTTATTTGATATTATTGAGCAGTGAAGGTTATGTCTGTCCACTCTGTCTCGACTTGTACAGCATCTACACCATCATTCAGGAAGCAGCTCCTTGGTCACTGAGATAAGACAGTTGAAGACCTTGGTGATAACTTTCCCTGTAGTAGACAGCATAAAGACCACATTGTAGTTCCCATGGTTGGATTTGCCACTTCTCTTAAAGATAGTCATAATTACCATTTTACTGAAGCCCCTTAGCAGCTCCAAGAAGCAAAATAAATGTGAATTTGTGACTGAAATTCCTCCTCATCAGTTCCTCATCATAAGACACCAGGTAATGGATCTGTTCTTCAGACCTGGCAAATGCCTTTCCAACTTCATGTTGGTTAGAAATGGCAGCAAGACTCGACCAAACACCTAAAGGATAAAGTCAAAGGTGCTAAAATCAGGTTGAAATGGTTTTCAAGGTTTCCTTCTTGCAGTGGCCAACTGCCCCTACACCCTGGATGAGCTTACCTTCATTCCTAGCTTCCAATGCAGTACAGCCTTAGGTATGTGAGCTGTGAATGAATTCCTATCCAAGTCTTGGCTGACAACAAAGTGCCAGAACTCTTCCACACTTTCTATCCACCATCTGTTGTTCAGTAAAGGCTTTTCTCCTGAATCTCAGATCTTAGGATTCCCAAGAGGTGTTTCTTTTCACAGGACATGGAGCAGCTTCCAATCTTGAAACATCATGCATCTGTAATTAATTATTTTCTAGATCTCCAGATTATGCTCGTCAGACCAGTTCTGATACTACAGGGTGGAGAAGCCAAGAGCTTCCTCAGAGGTGTTGTATATGGTGCACTTCTAGGTAATCCAACGTATCACTCCTGTCGGATAGAAATTGGTGGGTTGTCTGGGAAGCAGCATCTACGAGGCATTACATTTCCAAGTCTTTAGAAAATAATTTTCACACAACAAAATTTCTGCTGCTTTAGGGAAGGGTTGATACAGATAACAGAGATTAGACAACAATCTGTCCTCTTGTTATCAGTATCTGTTACGGCATGGATGAAGCAGACAACCTTAAAGCTCATCACTTGGACAATGATATTACACTGGACAACAAATTTTTTGAAAGCTTTGCTTCCTCAGAAATGTTTTTGTTTATGATAGACTGCTTGAATCTGAACACAAATATCATTTCAGACTGCTTGTATTTTATAAGAATTTGGAGAACATTAAGTTTTATTGGATATAATCCATTTAATTGCATAATGGTGCTAATATTTTACAATAGCTCAACTAAATTAAAAATGTTTTGATGAATATTTTTATTTGTACTGTGCCTGAGGCTTCTCACTTAAGTGCCCAACAATAATCAGCCAACAATAAGTGGATTTCAATTGCCCTGATACCATTTCTCAATGACCGTAATGTCCTGGTGAAACCTTTCACTGTGCTTGTCACTAACAGCACCTAGATTTGCAGGGATGTCTAAGTGGACATGCAGAAAATGAATCTTTAGTGACATGTTGCACTTCATGGTTTTGTATGCTTGAAGGACGTTTTCAACCAACTGCACATAGTTTGGTACTCTGTAGTTGCCATGGAAATTTTCAACAACATCCTTGATTACCTTCCATGCGATTTTCTCCGGTCCCACTAGAAGTTCTTCCAATTGTTCGCCATTGATGACCTGTTTGATTTGTGGACCAACAAAAAAAATGCCTTCCTTAATGTTGGCATCAGTTATTCCCAGAAACATCTGTCTCAAATATCGAAATCTTTCACAAAAATTTATAACCTTTCTCAATCCTGTCCTGCCATGCAACATCCATTCTGCTTAAGCATGTCCAGACAAGATAGAAATCTTTTCAGCTTATATTGTGCGCAACATTTTATTTGATTTGAATTCTGAATTGAAAGAACAAATACAGACTTTTTTAAAATGGTGTGTAATAGGAAAATTTCATGGCAATTTTTCTGATCAGTAGCCCAAAATCCATAAGATGTGTCCAAAAGTATCCAGGAAGCAATATCTTTGTTGTCAAAGTGTAATCTAATAGGGATCAGTACATTCAGTGAGGTTGATGCCATAAGCCTGCAGGTTTATGTCTCTTGCAAAACAGTTCTTGTCAGGAAGGGAAGCCCAGTGCAGTTGTTATTCCTTATTCCTGTGTTGCCAATCACACCAGAAGGTTGTATTTCTGTTCTGGAGGTGAAACCATTCAGGAAAATCAGTTTCTCCATCTTCCTTGTATGACCAAGAGGATCCCTGCCACCTCCACTCCAAGACTGGAGCAGAATCCCTCCTTGGCCTCATCCGTTCTTTCCAGACATGTTGTTCGTCCATCGCCATCGTCGATGAAGACCTCGACACCATTATGATGATGATGGTGTTGAGACTAGCACATGATTTGGATTTAAGTGAGGGAGAGTCGCACAGTGTCAGCCTCACTCTCTCTTCCCAATTCCCATCTGGATCCAGTGGCAAGACTGGAGATGGTACTAGGCAAGTGGATGACCAGGACGTTCCACAACGCTTGCAGAGACCGCCTTCTTGACCGTTGGACCTTCCATTGGTCTCGTCTGCTCAATCCGCCAGAGTCTGTCTTCACATGCTGGGATAGACACGTACACTGATGACTAACATATTGGTTTTGTATTTAGTGAACTAGAGGGTCATAAGAGATACAGCACTCATCTTGAGATGCCAGACTCAATCTCAAAAGCAAAACTAATCCCAGAAAAATAGCATTCCTCTTCCTATTTGTTCTTCCAGGAGCCAGTGCTTCCATTGCCGTTCATTCATCCAGCCATTCTTAATCTGATGAAGTGACTTGGCTCAAAAGGTTCACTGTCCATTTCCTCCATAGATGCTGCCTGACCCGCTGAGTTCTTCCAGTGTTTCGTGTATATTAATCCAGATTTCCAGCATCTGCAATCTCACATGACTCAATTTCCTTATCTTTTGCAACACCAGTGTCAAAATGACTCAAATTATAATACCAGACTACCATATAGGACAGCCACTTTTGGGAACATGCACAAGGGTCCTGATCTGTCACAACCCAAGCTTCGTATTGTAGAATGAAAGCTACAATTTTATGAATTTTTGTTTTAAACATGGGTGGCACTCTAGCTACCGTATGAACCTAAGCTTTGATCCAATGGCAAAGTGGACCAGAATCTGTTGCAAGCACTTGGACCTGGCCCCATGCAAACATGCTAAAGAATCTGCATGTTTAAAATGCTTCTAAACTTGCCCATCAATAAGCAGAAGCAGTACCTTAGTCAGACCAAAGGTCATATTTCAAGTAAACTGAGAAAAATTAATCCCAATTTCTCAACAAAATCTAAAAATGCCATGTAATTAAATAAACAGAGAAATTGGGAAGACTTCCAAAGCTCAATAAATCAGTTAACACGCCAAAAACTCAAAACAATGGAACCTTGCACCAGTATTCTTACTTAGGAACAATGTAAGAATCTAATGGAAAAATATAATGATTGGAAAAAAAATCAGATTTTAGACAAACGCCCTGGCACTCGTCCCCATCATCTTTCCCCCGCCCACCCCGCCACCCAGATTTGAAGTTTTATTAATTCAGCATGATTTGTGCTAAGTTTTCTGACATTCTTCCTGAAAGCTTTTAACAATGAAGTTACAAACAAGAGAAAATCTGCAGACGCTAGAAATCCAAGCAACACACACGAAATGCTGGAGAAACTCAGCAGGCCAGGCAACATCTATGAAAAAGAGTACAGATGACATTTCAAGCGAAGACCCTTCATCAGGACTGGGGAAAAAAAAATGAGGAGTCAGAGTAAGAAAGCGGGGCATGGGGAGAAAGAACCACAAGGTGATAGATGAAACCAGGAGGGGGGAGGGGGGAAGTAAAGACCTGGGAAGTTGATTGGTGAAAGAAATACAGGGCTGAAGAAGGGTGAATCTGATAGGAGAGCAGAGAAGATTATGGAAGAAAGAAAAAGGGAGTTGGTAGGCAGATAAGGAGATAAGGTCAGAGATGGAAATGGGAATATGGAATGGTGGGGGGGGGGGCATTACTGGAAGTTCAAGAAATCAATGATTATGCTACCCAGATGGAATACAAGGTGTTGCTCTTCAACCTGAGTATGGCTTCATCACAGTAGTAGAGGAGGCCATGGACTGGGAATGGGAATTAAAATGGGTGGCCACTAGGAAATCCTGCTTTTTTGGGCAGACGGAGTGTAGGTGTTTGGCAAGGCGCTCTTCCAATCTGTGTTATATACAAGAGGCCACACTGGGAGCACCGGACACAGTAGATGACTCCAACAGATTCACATTTCAAGTGTCATCTCACTTGGAAGGATTGTTTGGGGCCCTCAATGGTAGTGAGGGAAGAGGTATAAGGGGCAGGTGTAGCACTTGTTCCACTTGCAAGGATAAGTACCAGAAGGGAGATCAGTGGGGAGGAACAAATGGAGTTAACTTGGGCATGTTGATTCACACCCTATATGAATTTAGCCATAAAAACAAAAGTGAAACCTAAAGTAATTAACGTATTTTGGAAAAAAAAGAAATTTCCACTCGGCAATTTTGCCTCCCAAATGATTGCAGTTACTATACAATTACCAAGATATTCAGAAGATACATTAACAACTTAAGTGCCTAATAATAATAATAGGCACCTGTTAGTCTCGTGAGACCATGGATTTGCACCTTGGAAGGTTTCCAGGGCGCAGGCCTGGGCAAGGTTGTATGGAAGACCGGCAGTTGCCCATGCTGCGAGTCTCCCCTCTCCACGCTACCGATATTGTCCAAGGGAAGGGCACTAGGGCTGATACAGCTTGGCACCGGTGTCAACGCAGAGCAATGTGTGGTTAAGTGCCTTGCTCAAGGACACACTCGCTGCCTCAGCTGAGACTCAAACTAGCGACCTTCAGATCACTAGACCGACGCCTTAACCACTTGGCCACGCACCAACACAACACAGTGCCCAATAAATGCTTTTTTTTTAAAAAAAGTTGGGTTAGTAGAGGACAAGTGTTTAGATTTCTGCTTAAAATTTAAATCATACTAAGTGCAATTGCAAAGTAGCTTGGGCCATTTTACAAAAAAAAATTATGATTTGTCAATGACCCAATTATAGATGGCTGCCCAAGCTCACAACAGAGGGCATTACAAACAGAAGTCTCAGAAGGAGAATCATATGGAAGTGCTGGCCAGACTTCACCTAATCCAAAGTGTTGTATGTTCGTATTCTCATCTGAGCAAGGATACCCTGCTTTTAGAAAGGCAGTGGGAAGAAAAGCAAAGCCCACAAACAAAAAAATTGTGTTACCAGATAGAAAGACGATTACAACCAAAAAAGAGAATACTAGAAATCAGAAAAAAGATAGTAAAGTAAAGGCATCTGTTAGTCTTGCGAGACCATGGATCTGCGCCTGGAAAGTCTTCACTCTCCAGGGCACAGGCCTGGGCAAGGTTGTATGGAAGACCAGCAGTTGCCCATGTCCCCTGCAAGTCTCCCTTCTACACGACACCAATGTTGTCCAAGGGAAGGGTATTAGGACCCATAGGGCATTGGCACCAGTGTCGTCACAGAGCAATGTGTGATTAAGTGCCTTGCTCAAGGACACAACACGTTCTTTCAGCTGGGGCTCGAACTCACGACCTTCAGGCCACTAGTCCAATGCCTTAATCGCTTGGCCACGTGCCCACACAGAAAAAAGATAGAAAGCTCTGTAAATACAGTATGTTAGGCAGAATCTGTAGAAAGATAAAGAAAATTAACATTACAGGTTTTATTAAGATTCACTTAGAGTTAATTAGTGAAGAAAATTACTCTTCTTCAATAGAGCAAATAGAAGCATGATCTTAAAATCATTTCCTCAAATTAAAAAAAAGGAAATGAGACCATCAGGTCAGCCAAACCAATTTTGCGGCCTATCTGATTTTCTTTACTATTAAGTCAGGCCTAGTTTCATTTCTAAGGGATTGTGACAATATGTGGTTAGGGCAGACTCCGACTAATCTGGGAAACAGTTCATTGGCGAATCAACTGATGCTTTTAAGGGAAGCATTAGAGTGTGGATAAACGATAAGAAAACGGTAATTAAGAGATAGACCACCCATGCTAGCAAAATTTCCTGTTGCACTAGATGTGTTGTTCTGCTATTAGGAGTTCAGCATCCAATGAATATACAAAAGACATTAAGTAAGACATTAAGCCCAATAAGGTTCTATCCAATACAATCATATTTCATATATCAGAGACTCTACATATATTCTTACACAATTGCTATTTTTCTCTTAATCAAATTGTAGTTTATGAGCAACAGATATAAACAGAATCTGTGTCCTTACTGTTTCAAATTCAGAATCCTTAATTCTCTTAAATGCATCAACAACGAATTCCACATGGAACCAATTATTAGCCAGTTCTTGTCTCTGGCTTTCAGATGTCATTCGACACAGACTTTCTGTTATAGCTACCTGTAAGTTATAATCTGTAATACAGAATTAAGTCAATTCACAAACTGGAGAAAACATGTGACATTCACTGTTGTTGGATCTGACTGTTATTTTCACTGCAGTTTAACAATTAATTGTCTGCTTGTATTTTATATAATTACTTATAAACAAGTAATTGTTTACTATGCATTCTAATGGTCACAGTCTGTATATTCAGTTATTCAATGTGTCTCCTAGTGGTTATATTGATATAGGTTTGGAGAGTTCTAGAAGTTTCTCTTGGTGCTACCTTACTTGAATGAGGGTACCTCATTGGTTGACTCTTATCTCCTAATTTGAATGGAATTTTCCTTAATCTATGTAGTATAAAGAACTGCACCACAAGGCAGCACCATCTTAGTTCTTTTCGTTTCTATCTCCCTTTGCTTAGCAGACCTCTATCACTGTCCATTTCAATTTTCTTTTGTTCTATCAATGCCTAATAAAACAATCATGAAGCAACAAGTTTTGTGCTTCTTTCCTTACTTCTGAAACAATCTTGGATTAAAAAAATCAGAATACGACAACTGGCATAGTCGGCAGCAGGATATTGCGAAATTTAAGGACTTGGACAATCACAGACAAAATGGAATTTTTAGCATACAACATTTTAGAGCACGACAAATGGGGTAAGAACTTCCTCTCTTCCAATTTCTCTGAGAGAAAACTAGTTCTGACCAATATCGTCATATGGAAATTAGGATTGAGGAATACTGCGTTGCTATTTTGGAAAAAAAACAGATCTGTAAAAATCAAGACGGGCACTGAAATTAATATCAGGCTCGGCCATACAAGCTGGTAGAGTATGGTAGAATTTCGGTTGCAAGTCAATCTATTTCAGTCGCACAACAATCTATTTCAATACCTAGTGAAATTATTTGGATCGATTGATGTGAAAAAATGCAAAAGAAAGGTAAAACTTAGGATAAATACAAAAACAGCATAATTGAGATAGTAAAAAGTCTAAAGAACAAAATGTCTGCATTAACCGAAGGAGTGAAGAAACAACACAGTAAACAAGTTGATGTGCATTGTACAGAGCTCAGATGAAAACTAAAACAATATGGAGAAACTGAGCAGGGATGTTAAAGGGTCAGTCCTGCTAGTGACGTTGCCAATGATACTACTTCTGAAGCTCCGCCTTGGAAAATATCTCCTACATTGAACAGTCTTTGGAGACAGACACAATATGAACTCCAAGGAATTACAGGATGGACATGACATGGACTCTACAGTGGCTCCAAGTGCCTTAAGTGAGAATGATAGCGATGAAACAAGAATGATGCCTACGTCAAGTCAAGTTTATTGTCATAGAAACATAGAAAATAGGTGCAGGAGTAGGCCATTCGGCCCTTCGAGCCTGCACCACCATTCAGTACGATCATGGCTGATCATCCAACTCAGAACCCTGTACCTGCCTTCTCTCCGTACCCCCTGATCCCTTTAGCCACAAGGGCCATATCCAACTCCCTCTTAAATATAGCCAATGAATTGGCCTCAGCTGTTTCCTGTGGCAGAGAATTCCACAGATTTACCACTCTCTGTGTGAAGAAGTTTTTCCTCATCTCGGTCCTAAAAGGCTTCCCCTTTATCCTCAGACTATGACCCCTCGTTATGGACTTCTCCAACATCGGGAACAATCTTCCTACATCTAACCTGTCCAATCCCTTTAAAATTTTATACGTTTCAATAAGATCCCCCCTCAATCTTCTAAATTCCAGGGAGTATAAGCCTAGCCGATCCAGTCTTTCATCATATGAAAGTCCTGCCATCCCGGGAATCAATCTGGTGAACCTTCTTTGTACTCCCTCTATGGCAAGAATGTCTTTCCTCAGATTAGGGGACCAAAACTGCACACAATACTCTAGGTGTGGTCTCACCAAGGCCTTGTACAACTGCAGTAGTACCTCCCTGCTCCTGTACTCGAATCCTCTTGCTATGAATGCCAGCATACCATTCGCCTTTTTCACCGCCTGCTGTACCTGCATGCCCACTTTCAATGACTGGTGTACAATGACACCCAGGTCTCGTTGCACCTCCCCTTTTCCTGATCGGCCACCATGCAGATAATAATCTGTTTTCCTGTTCTTGCCACCAAAGTGGATAACCTCACATTTATCCACATTAATTTGCATCTGCCATGAATTTGCCCACTCACCTAACCTATCCAAGTCATCCTGCATCCTCTTAGCATCCTCCTCACAGCTAACATTGTCGCCCAGCTTCATGTCATCCGCAAATTTGGAGATGCTGCATTTAATTCCCTCGTCTAAGTCATTAATATATATTGTAAACAACTGGGGTTCCAGCACTGAGCCTTGCGGTACCCCACTCGTCACTGCCTGCCATTCTGAAAAGGTCCTGTTTATTCCCACTCTTTGCTTCCTGTCTGCCAACCAATTCTCTATCCACATCAATACCATACCCCCAATACCGTGTGCTTTAAGTTTGCACACTAATCTCCTGTGTGGGACCTTGTCAAAAGCCTTTTGAAAATCCAAATATACCACATCCACTGGTTCTCTCCTATTCACTCTACTAGTTACATCCTCAAAAAATTCTATGAGGTTCGTCAGACATGATTTTCCTTTCACAAATCCATGCTGACTTTGTCCGATAATTTCACCACTTTCCAAATGTGCTGTTATCACATCTTTGATAACTGACTCTAGCATTTTCCCCACCACCAATGTTAGGCTAACCGGTCTATAATTCCCCGGTTTCTCTCTCCCTCCTTTTTTAAAAAGTGGGGTTACATTAGCCACCCTCCAATCCTCAGGAACTAGTCCAGAATCTAAAGAGTTTTGAAAAATTATCACTAATGCATCCACTATTTCTTGGGCTACTTCCTTAAGCACTCTGGGATGCAGACCATCTGGCCCTGGGGATTTATCTGCCTTTAATCCCTTCAATTTACCTAACACCACTTCCCTACTAACATGCATTTTCCTCAGTTCCTCCATCTCACTGAACCCTCTGTCCCCTACTATTTCCGGAAGATTATTTATGTCCTCCTTAGTGAAGGCAGAACCAAAGTAGTTATTCAATAGGTCTGCCATGTCCTTGTTCCCCATGATCAATTCACCTGTTTCTGACTGTAAGGGACCTACATTTGTCTTAATCGATCTTTTTCTTTTCACATATCTATAAAAACTTTTACAGTCAGTTTTTATGTTCGCTGCCAGTTTTCTCTCATAATCTTTTTTCCCTTTCCTAACTAAGCCCTTTGTTCTCCTCTGCTGGACTCTGAGTTTCTCCCAGTCCTCAGGTATGCTGCTTTTTCTGGCTAATTTGTATGTTTCGTCTTTGGAATTGATACTATCCCTAATTTCCCTTGTCAGCCACGGGTGCACTACCTTCCCTGGTTTATTCTTTTGCCAAACTGGGATGAACAATTGTTGCAGTTCATCCATGCGATCTTTAAATGCTTGCCATTGAATATCCACCGTCAACTCTTTAAGTATCATTTGCCAGTCTATCTTAGCTAATTCACATCTCTTACCTTCAAAGTTACCCTTCTTTAAGTTCAGAACCTTTGTTACTGAATTAACTATGTCACTCTCCATCTTAATGAAGAAATCCACCATATTATGGTCACTCTTACCCAAAGGGCCTCGCATGACAAGATTGCTAACTAACCCTTCCTCATTGCTCAATACCCAGTCCAGAATGGCCTGTTTCTACCATCATGCTTGATCATATTTTGAACGTTCAACATCCACACTCGGCCTCTCAAATAACAGACACGTGCTGGTCCAAGTGGTGTTCTGTTCTTGAGACACCAAATAGCACCATTCAAAGAGCGAGTCCAGCGAATCCAGCCACACTGTTGCCATTGGACATAGAAGACTATGATGACTATGACTGTGCAAGAGAAATAACATGCATGAAGATGCAAATTATTATTAAAAAGCCATCTTTATCGAACCAAGATCTGATTCTGTACACTAATGGCAATGATTGAGAGAGTAATTTGAACGGCTGGATAGGCCATTGTCTCTGGAACTGAACTGCTGGTATCAGGAAGCATAGTTCCTGGTACCTCTGCGCAACAAGCAGAACTAAAAGATTTGGTCGAAGCCTGTAAATTGGCAGAAGAAAGATCAGCTAATATCTACACTGATTCTCAAAATGCTTTTGAAGTTGTTTATGATTTTGGAAACTTATAGAGACAAAGAGGATTTCTTATGACTGTAAGAACTCCAATCAAGAATGGCCAACTAGAACAAAAACTTATGGATGTCATAAAACTGCCACCAAAAGTTGCTGTTTTAAAATATAATATCATCAAGCAGGTGTGAGGTGTTGCACTTTGGGAGGACAAACCAGGGTGGAATTACCCGGTGAGTGGTAAGGCACTGAGAAGTGCAGTAGGCAGAGGGTCCTGGGAACAGAGATCCATAATTCCTTGACAGTGGCATCACAGGTAGATGGGTTTGTGAAGAAAACTTTTGGCACATTGGCCTTCATAATTTGAAGTATTGAGTACAGGATTTGGACTGTTATGTTGTCATTTTGGTCACCTACCTACAGGTAATATATCAGTAAGATTGAAAGAGTGCTGTGAAAATTTACAAGGATGTTGCCAGGACTTGAGGACTTGAGTTATTGGGAAAGGTTGAATAGGTTAGAATATTATTCTCTAGAGCGTAAAACAATGAGGGGAGATTTGATAGAGGTACACAAAATTATAAGGGGTATAGATAGGGCAAATACAAACAGGGCATTTTCCACTGAGGTTACGTGAGACTAGGGCTTGAGGTCATGTGCTAAAAGTAAAAGGTGAAATGTTTAAGGGGAACATAAGGTGGAGCTCCTTCACTGAGAGAGTGGCGAGAAGGTGGAACGAGCTGCCTGCAAAAGTGACGGATTCATGTTCGATTTCAACATTTAAAAGAAATTTGGATAGGCACATTGATGGTCTAGGTGCAGGTCAATGGGACCAAGCAAATTAATAATTCGGCATGAACTAGACGGACCAAAGTGCCCGTTGCTGTTCTGTGGTGTTCCAGAGTGAATGAAGTACTTTGTTTCTACAAGGACTATGTAGTTACCATAACTGATTAATAAAGGCTGTACAGCTGGAGATCAATCATCTCAGCCACAGGACATTTGTATTTGAGCTCCCTGGGTAATATCCTAGAACCAACTGTGACCATCCTTTAATCCTAATGTCAGAGAAGGGGTATTCACTGATGACTGCACAACTTTCAGCACCACTCACTACTTGTCAGACATTGAATCACTCCACAATCAAATGCAATAAGGCCTGAACAATATCCAGGCCAATAAGTGACAACAAATATTCTGTCCACACAAGTGTTAGGAAATGACAATACCCAATGAGAGAAGATCTAGCTGTTATATCACCATTCAATGCTATTACCATCATTGATCAGAAATCAAACTAAATTAGCAATATACTGTACACAACGTGGCTACAAGAGCAGGTCATTCCTGTGGCAAGTTATTTTTTAACTTCCCAAAAGCTGTCCACCATCTAAAATTTAGTCAGGAGCATGATGAAGTACTCTCCATTTGCCTGGATGAGTGCAGCTTCAATAACACTCAAGACCTTGACACCATTCAGGACAAAGTAGCCCACTCAACAGGCACACCATATACAACCATTCACACATTTCACCACCCACACACTGTACCATCTACAGAATTCACTGCAACAACTCACCAAGCCTCCTCAGGCAGCACTTTCCAAGTATATGACCTCTACCAGCTAGAAGGATCATTATCATCATCAGGTGCCATGCCATGTTTGAGCTTTGACTGCCATGGCCCATACACTCCTGTTTCGGGTCAAGTGGATCAATTCATTGGTATTCGTTTCCAGTTCTCTGGCTGCTCTCTCCATCATCATTTGTCTTTGCCTTCCTCTTGCTTTCTTCCCTTCAATCTTTCCCATAATTACCGTGCACTCTAACTCCTCTTTCCTAATCCAATGAAGTTACGTTGCCTTTTCATGATCTCATACATTATTTCTCTTTTTGTGCTTGCTCTGTTCATGACATCCTCGTTAGATATTCCTTTCATCCTTGATATTCTTTGCATCCTCCTCAAAAACCACATTTCTGCTGCTTCAATTCGTTTCCTCATGTTACTAGATATTGTCCAACATTCTGAGCAATATAACATAACTGGATAAACGTAACATTTCAGTATTCTGAGGCAGGTTGTCATGCCTAGTCTAGTATTGGTCAGTATACTCCTCATTCTCGTAAAGGTGTCTTTTGCCATCCCTATTCTTCTTTTGATGTCCATGTCGCACCAGCCAACTGATGTCACCCAGCTTCCTAATTAGCAAAAGTTCTGTACTTATTTTATGACTTCCCCATTTAGTCTCAGGCTACAGAAAGGATTCTCCTTCTTTTTGGATATCACCATACATTCTGTCTTTTTGCAATTGATAGATAGACCCATTTTTGCAACTCCCTATTGTCTGTACTGCCACTTCTGGTAGGTGTGCCCTGCTGGTGGAGCAGAACATATTCAGGAATTATAACAGAGAAGTCCAGCCTGTTCTGTGGGTACAATTACATCAAACTGTTGTTTGACAGGTATGTGATACCATTTTCCAAAATTAGACATATTAGTTCTGAAATGTTTGTGAGAAGGACTCTGCAAGGGCAATTGATCCAGAAGCAAAGTTGGCAGTTACAAATTGGGTGTCTAAGACACTGCAGGTTATTCACCAATTGTTGCAGTTAGTATACAACTGAATGGCTTGTCAGAATATTTGAGAGTGTATTTAAGAATCAACCAAGTTGCTTCATTTGACCTAGTGTCCTAGAATAGGCAAGGGTAGTAAATTTCCTTTCCTGAAGGATCCAGGACAAATCATCACATATGTATCCAGAGCCCAGGAGTGTGCCCCCACACAAATATAGATCCACCTGGGAAGTACTCTCTGTCATATCTAGAGAGAGCATCCGCCCAGGAAAAGTATATTTACCAAGAGCTCAAATAAATACAAGTTATGTTCAAATCTCTAAGACAACAGTTTTTTTTTACTTCTGATGCACTTAATTATGTGAATGCAAAATTACCGCTTGCTGGAATTTAAGCTCTAGAAACATAGAAATATAGAAAACCTACAGCACAATACAGGCCCTTCGGCCCACAAAGTTGTGCCAAACATATCCCTACCTTAGAAATTACTAGGCTTACCTATAGCCCTCTATTTTTCTAAGCTCCGTGTACCTATCCAAAAGTCTCTTAAAAGAACCTATCCACCTCCACCACCGTTGCCAGCAGCCCATTCCGTGCACTCACCACTCTGAGTAAAAAACTTACCCCTGACATCTCCTCTGTACCTGCTCCCCAGCATGTTAAACCTGTGTCCTCTCGTGGCAACCACTTCAGCCCTGGGAAAAAGCCTCTGCCTGTCAACACAATCAATGCCTCTCATCATCTTATACACCTCTATCAGGTCACCTCTCATCCTCCATCGCTCCAAGGAGAAAAAGCCGAGTTCACTCACCTATTCTCATAAGGCATGCTCCCCAATCCAGGCAACATCCTTGGAAATCTCCTCTGCACCCTTTCTATGGCTTCCACATCCTTCCTGTAGTGAGGTGACCAGAACTGAGCACAATACTCCAAGTGGGGTCTGACCAGGGTCCTATATAGCTGCAACATTACCTCTTGGCTCCTAAATTCAATTCCACGACTGATGAAGTCCAATACATTGTACGCCTTCTTAACCACAGAGTCAACCTGCACAACTGCTTTGAGTGTCCTATGGACTCAGACCCCAAGATCCCTCTGATCCTCCACACTGCCAAGAGTCTTACCATTAATACTATACTCTGCCATCATATTTGACCTACCAAAATGAACCACTTCACACTTATCTGGGTTGAACTCCATCTGCCACTTCTCAGCCCAGTTTTGCATCCTATGAATGTCCTGCTGTAACCTCTGACAGCCCTCCACATTATCCACAACACCTCCAACCTTTGTGTCATCAGCAAACTTACTAACCCATCCCTCCACTTCCTCATCCAGGTCACTTATAAAAATCACAAAGAGTAAGGGCCCCAGAACAGATCCCTGAAGCACACCACTGGTCACCGACCTCCATGCAGAATATGACCCATCTACGACCACTCTTTACCTTCTGTGGGTAAGCCAGTTCTGGATCCACAAAGCAATGTCCCCTTGGATCCCATGCCTCCTTACTTCCTCAATAAGCCTTGCATGGGGTACCTTATCAAATGCCTTGCTGAAATCCATATACACTACACCTACTACTCTTTCTTCATCAATGTGTTTAGTCACATCCTCAAAAAATTCAATCAGGCTCGTAATGCACGACCTGCCCTTGACAAAGCCATGCTGACTATTCTTAATCGTATTAAACATCTCCAAATGTTCATTAATCCTGCCTCTTGGGATCTTCTCCATCAACTTACCAATCAGTGAGGTAAGACTCACTGGTCTATAATTTCCTGGGCTATCTTTACTCTCTTTCTTGAATAAAGGAATAACATCCACAACCTTCCAATCCTCCAGACCCTCCCCCGTCCCCATTGATGATGTAAAGATCATCGCCAGGGGCTCAGCAATCTTCTCCCTCGCCTCCCACAGTAGCCTGGGGTACATCTCATCCGGTCCCGGCGACTTATCCAACTTGATGCTTTCCAAAAGCTTCAGCACATCCTTTCTTAATATCTACATACTCAAGCTTTTCAGTCTGCTGCAAGTTATCACTACAATGACCAAGATCCTTTTCCACAGTGAATACTGAAGTAAAGTATTCATTAAGTACCTCTGCTATTTCCTCCAGTTCCATACACACTTTCCCACTGTCACACTTGATAGGTCCGATTCTTTCGCGTCTTATCCTTTTGCTCTTCACATACTTGTAGAATGCTTGGGGTTTTCTTTAATCCTGCCCGCTAAGGCCTTCTCATGGCCCCTTGTGGCTCTCCTAATTTCATTCTTAAGCTCCTTCCTATTAGCCTTATAATCTTCTAGATCTCTAACATTACCTAGCTCTCTGAACCTTTTGTAAGCTTTTCTTTCCTTCTTGACTGGATTTATTACAGCCTTTGTACACCATGGTTCCTGTACCCTACCATAACTTCCCTGTTTCATTGGAATGTACCTATGCAGAACTCCAAACAAATATCCCCTGAACATTTACCACATATCTTCCATACTTTTCCCTGAGAACATCTGTTTCCAATTTAAGCTTCCAATTTCCTGCCTGATAGCCTCATAATTCCCCTTACTCCAATTAAACACTTTTCTAACTTGTCTGTTCCTATCTCTCTTTAATGCTACTGTAAAGGAGATAGAATTATGATCAGTATCTCCAAAATGCTCTCCCACTGAGAGATCTGACACCTGACCAGGTTCATTTCCCAATACCAAATCAAGTACAGCCTCTCCTCTTGCAGGCTTATCTACATATTGTGTCAAGAAACCTTCCTGAACACACCTAACAAACTCCACCCCATCTAAAGCCCTTGCTCTAGGGAGATGCCAATCAATATTTGGGAAATTAAAATCTCCCATCACGACAACTCTGTTATTATTACACCTTTCCAGGATCTGTTTCCCTATCTGTTCCTTGATATCTCTGTTACTATTGGGCGGCCAATAAGAAACACCCATTAAAGTTATTGACCCTTTCCTGTTCCTAACCTCCATCCACAGAGACTCCGTAGACAATCCCTCCATGGCGTACACCTTTTCTGCAGTCGTGACACTATCTCTGATCAACAGTGCCACTCCCCCACCTCTTTTGCCTCTCTACCTGTCCTTTCTGAAACATTTAAAACCCAGCACTTGAAGTAACCATTCCTGTCACTGAGCCATCCAAGTCTCTGTGATGGCCACTACATCGTATCCCCAAGTACTGATCCACGCTCTAAGTTCATCCACTTTGTTCACAATGCTACTTGCGTTAAAATAGACACATCTCAAAATCCGGTCTGAGCGCGTCCCTTCTCTATCACCTGCCTATCCTCCCTCTCGCACTGTCTACAAGCTTTCTCTATTTGTGAGCCAACCTCTCTTCCCCAGTCTCTTCAGTTTGGTTCCCACCCCCAACAATTCTAATTTAAACTCTCCCCAGTAGCCATTTAAAACAGAGATGAGGAGAAATTTTTTTTAGCCAGAGGGTCGTGGATTTATGGAATTCGTTGCCACATACAGCTGTGGAGGCCTGATCATTGAGGGTGTTTAAGGAGAAGATTGATAGGTATCTAATTAATCAGGGTATCAAAGGATATGCGGAAAAAGCCGGAAATTGGAACTAGGTGGGAGAATAGTTTAGCTCAAAGTGGAGTGGTGGAGCAGACTCAATGGGCCGAATGGCCTACTTCTGCTCCTTTGTCTTGTGATCTTAGCAAACCTCCCCACCACGATATTTGGCCCCCTGGGGTTCAAGTGCAACCCGTCTTTTGTACAGGTCACACCTGCCCCAAAAGAGGTCCCAATGATCCAGAAATCTGAGTTCCTGCTCCATGCTCCAATCCCTCAGCCACACATTTATCCTCCACCTCATTCTATTCCTATTCTCACCTTCGCGTGGCACAAGCAGTAATCCCGAGATGACTACCTTTGTGGTCCTGCTTCTCAACTTCCTTCCTAACTCCCTGTAGTCTTTTTTCAGGACCTCTTCCCTTTTCCTACCTATGTCATTGGTACCAATATGTACCACGACCTCTGGCTTTTCTCCCTCCCACTGCAGGATATCTTGGACGCGATCTGAAACATCCCGGACCCTGGCACCTGGGAGGCAAAGTACCATCCGAGTTTCTTTCCTACGTCCACAGAATCGCCTGTCTGACCGCCTAACTATAGAGTCCCCTATCACTACTGCCTTCCTCTCCCTTTCCCTTTCCCTACCCTTCTGAACCACAGGCACGGCCACTGTCGCTTCCCCCAGGTAGGCTGTTCCCCCCCCCCCCCACCAACAGTACTCAAACAGGAGTACTTATTGTCAAGGGGTACAACCACAGGGGTGCTCTTTAGTACCTGACTCTTCCCCTTCTCTCTCCTGACTGTGACCCACTTGTCTGTCTCTCGTGGCCCCAGTGTGACCACCTGCCTATAACTCCTTTCTATCATCTCCTATTAGCATCAAGATCTCTTCAATTATTTAATTTAACCACATACTACACAAAGGGTATTATACACATTTTAGCAAAATATATGAGAAAAGAGTTCCTGGAAATTATTCATGTTCAACAAGAGGGGATGCTGGGTCTATAAACATTATTTCTGCACTCCTAAATTTCAATTACTAGTTCAAATAAAATGTTTGTCTTACCACCAGCATCTAATATCCTTTTCCCAAAATCATTCCTGGAAAACAAATAAAATTACTTAGTATACGCTGAAATCTCATAATCAAATTTCCTTCATTGGGTGCCTTATAATGCTAGGTTAAGAAGGACCAGGGATCAGGAAAAACTGAGGTCAGATTCAGGTACTTGCTCCAGGGAGGATATGCAATGCTCCTCAGTGGTGAAAACAGATGCACATGTTAAGAAGTGGATTTATAATATGGTCCAAGAAGCTTGTGTTTTGTGGGTATTGGTTCTGTGGACAGGATATGTACCCTTCAAAGAGGCATGTTTTCCATTTTACCATCCCACTCTGACCTCTCTGTCTGTGATCTTCTGTAGTGTTATATCAAGACCAAATGAAAGCTCAAAAAACAATGCATCAACTTCTGTCTGGGCACATTGCTGCATTCTGGACTCAACGTCCAATTCTCAAACTTTTGATAAAATTCTCTTTTTTTGTTTTTATTAGAAGCATTTCTGCCTGTCATCCCAGACCCAAAAAATTCACTGTTTCTCTTCCCACTGATGAACTTGTGTAATGTTATGTTTTAGTTTTCAGATTTCCAGCTTTATTTATTTACAAGTGGGATGGTCAAATTAATCCAAAAATTGATCTCAAGAACACAGTCATACAGTACAGAGAAAGGCTCTTCAGACCACCATGCCCATGCCAGTACAAGATTGCCTGCCTCCAGCACCCCATTCAGGAAGTATGTTCCAGATTTCCAATCACCTCTAAGTGAAAAAAGTTCTTTCTCAGACCTGCTCGAAATTGCCTACCTGTGCCATCTAGTTATAGATACCTCTGCTACAGGTCATATTACCTACCTATCAAGTCTATGGTATTTACAGTTGTGATGTATGACTGTGAGAGCTATTAGTAAGGCTGAATACAAAAGAATCGATGCCTTTGAACTTGGACGCTGGAGGAAAGTGTTAAGAGTTCTTTGGACAGCAAGGAGATCCAACAAATCAATACTTGAAGAAATACAGCCTCACTAGGAGGCTCACTAGGAGGCTTAATTATGAGACAAAAGCTCAAATATTTTGGCCACATCATGAGGATTCCTTGGAGAAGACTCTCATGTTAGGTAAATCAGAAAGTAAAAAAGGAGAGGACAACAGAGGCTACAATGGATAGATAATATTGTACTTAGACAATGCACACGACCTTGGGGGATCTTAGAGAGGCAGTTTCCAACAAGAAGGCTTGGCCTGCAGGAGTCCCTGAGGTCACATAGAGTCGGACTCAACTTAACAACTGAACAACAACAAACCTATGCCTCTCATAATTTTATATATACTCATCAGGTGCCCTTTCAGTCTTCTCCCCTCCAATAAAAAAACTACCTATGAAGTATCTCCTCACAGATGAAATACTCCACACGTTACATCAGTTGGATCTCTTCTGCATCCTCTCCAATGCAGTCAGACTGCAGAAAATACTATAATTGTAGCTTAACTGCATATACAGTCATGAGTTTCCAGCATGATACAGTGTATTATATTCAGATGAAGTTTTAGCCGTGACCTTTCAGAAAAAGGAATGATGTTACCTGCTGAACTCTTACAAACATCTTTACAACAAATAAAATCCTAAACCTAAAGCACACAAATAAAAATAAACTGAAATAAAGCAAGCAACCCAAAACTCTTTCTAGTAATGCTCCATTACTTGTGATGTTTCTCTTTTACAGGAAATTGATCTATAATGCAAACTGTATGATTTCAAAAGATACAAGGAATAACATAGCTTAAATTACATTGTGCTAAAGTTAAATTCACAATTCTCCTGCAAACTTGCAAAGTGACCAATCAATGTGCTGCAGGAATCAAATGCTCATACATGCCAGGTAGTGCTGGCTGGAAACATCATTAATCAGAAAACACAGCATAATTATTTACTCACATCAGAAGCTGCATTTCTGAAGAAAATAGGACCCTTTTTCTGTCCTCATATAACATCTGATTAAGCATTATGTTCATCTTCCTAATAGCCTGTATTTAGAAATGAACTCAAAATTAACAAGAAACATTTGTTAATATATTCAGAATCAGAATCAGGTTTAATTCACCAACATGTGTCGTGAAAATGCAAAAATATTAGGCAATTCATTCTTTGGAAATGCCTATCCTTTAAGATATTTCACTTCAGCCTGCAGAAACATTTAATTTATGGATTGGAAGACTGAACTAACCATTTTCAATCCCTATAATTTGTTTAGTTCTCCAGCCTTAAACATCAGGCCTCTAATTCAATTGTCTACAATTAAACCAGAATGTTCTCCACGATGAAGCTGAATATGATAAATTAGGTATTCACCACATATCCTCAATCAACTAGATTGCTCCTTTTTAGTAACATCACGTATTGCTACATCTACTTTAGTGAATCCTATCTTGCTATAAAGATGTTCAAATTCTCCAAGTATTTTGCCCATTATTTTTATCTGATCTACAACATATGTAATTTCCTCCTTAGGCTTTTTTTGCTGCTGAGGAGCACAAACCTGGCATCACCCAATACCCACAGTTACACGCAGTACCATATCCTTTCTTTAGTGCAGGATAATGTCTAGCTAGTAAATACTTAATGTAGCAATTTGTGCATATTTTGTCTTACCTCCTCTTGAACGTAAACATTAACACGGTCATTAGTGACTACAGAGCCTATGCGATAAAGGAACATATCAAGAACCTGCCATCTCCCTGTTGGGAAAAAAGGCATTAGTCCTCTCCAGAGACTCAAGCTTAAGAATATGGTTGGCACTGTTAATGTTATGCTGAGTATGGTCTTGCGACAGCTGTGTTTTGCAGAAGAGATTTTAAACCCAGGTTCAAGGATTACATGAGTTACCACACATCCTGACCAATGTAAATGTCTCAATTAACATTTCTAAAAAGTATTACATTAAGTTGCTGGTTGAGGGTGATGATAGTGTATTTGCTATCTGTCCTACATTACCACAATAACTATGATCTAAAAGTATTTAAATGACAAATTAAGTACTTAAATTAAGGTTTACTGAGAGGAACAAGAGAACACTAATGCAACAAATAAAAAAGAAAAACTTGGTCTAAACTGAAAACTGAAGATCCATTATTGGTTAAACATCTGCTGCTTAAAAACAAGGCATTTATGGCCTGAAGTACTAGAATTAAAATCCAGAGATTATAAAGTGCATAAATTAAAGAGGCGGTGTTATTTCTTTAGATAAGCTTTAGTTAGTTATTTCATTTAATGCAAGAAACATCATGAACAAAGCAAATGAGCTTAGAGCGGAGATCAGTACTTGGAGCTATGATGCTGTGTCCATTACAGGGACTTGGATGGTTCAGGGGCAGGAATGGCTACTTAGAGTGCCAGGCTTTAGGTATTTCAGTAAGGACAGGGAGGGAGGCAAAAGAGGTGGAGGGCGTGGCACTGCTGATCAGAGATAGTGACACGGCTGCAGAAAAGGAGGAAGTCATGGAGGGATTGTCTGCTGAGTATGTGTGGGTGGAAGTTAGAAACAATAACTCTACTGGGTGTTTTTTTATAGACCATCAATAGTAACAGGGACATTGAGGAGCAGATAGGGAGACAGATTCTGGAAAGGTGTAATAATAACAGGGTTGTCGTGGTGGGAGATTTTAATTTCCCAAATATTGATTGGCATCTCCCTAGAGTAAGGGGTTTAGATGGGGTGGAGTTTGTTAAGTGTGGTCAGGAAGGTTTCCTGACACAATATCTAGATAAACCTACAAGAGGAGGGGCTGTACTTGATCTGGTATTGGAAAATGAACCTGGTCAGATGTCAGGTCTCTCAGTGGGAGAGCATCTTGGAGATAGTGATCACAATTCTATCTTCTTTACCACAGCATTTGAGAGGGATAAGAACAGACAAATAAGGAAAGCATTTAATTGGAGTAAGGGGAAATATGAAGTTATCAGGCAGGAACTTGAAGTATTAATTGGGAGCAGATGTTCTCAGGGAAATGTACGGCAGAAATGTGGCAAATGTTCAGGGGATATTTGTGTGGCATTCTACATAGGTACGCTCCAATGAGACAGAATAAAGGATGGTAAGGTACAGGAACCATGGTGTACAAAGGCTGTTGAAAATCTAGTCAAGAAAAGAAAAGCTTACAAAAGGTTCAAAATAACTAGGTAATGATAGAGATCTATAAAATTATAAGGCTAGCAGGAAGGAGCTTAAGAATGAAATTAGGAGAGCCAGAAGGGGCCATGAGAAAGCCTTGACAAGCAGGATTAAGGAAAACCCCAAGGCATTCTACAAGTATGTGAAGAGCAAAAGGATAAGACATTAGAGAATAGGACCAATCAAGTGTGACAGTGGAAAAGTGTGTATGGAACCAAAGGAGATAGCAAAGATTCTTATTGAATACTTTGCTTCAGTATTCACTATGGAAAAGGATCTTGGCGATTGTAGGGATGACTTACAGCAGATTGAAAAGCTTGAGCACAGAGACATTAAGGAAGAGGATGTGCTGAAGCTTTTGGAAAGCATCAAGTTGGATAAGTCTCCGGGACCGGATAAGATGTACCTCAGGCTACCATGGGAGGCAAGGGAGGAGATTGCTTTGCATCATCAATGGGGACGGGAGAGGTTCCAGAGGATTGGAGGGTTGCAGATGTTGTTCCCTTATTCAAGAAAGGGAGTAAAGTGGAAGGCGGAGCTTAAGGGGTTAATGACGCCTAACTGCGACTCCTTTGCTTGCATCTTCGGAAAAAGCCCTATTTCCATCTTTAATATCTCTATCTTTCCCTTTCAGGGTTCTTTTGAAGATCCTGACCTGGAGTTACATGCTGACTATGCTTCTTTGCCGGACCGGGACCCGTTCTCGGGGTTCCAAAACTGGTTGTTGTTCGGCATGCCAAAGGCTCAGCCTAAGAGTCCGGCTCGAATTTGGAAGCCCAGGATCTCGGGGTTCTGGAGATGGGCAGGTTGAGGGTTGGTGTCACGACAGAAGAGCCGTGTGTTGTTGGGGGAGTTGGAATATCTGCTGTGCCCCTGGAGACCCAGGATCTTTGCGATCTTCAGGCACAGAGCTCGAACCAAGCGACATAACGTACTTTTAACATCGTAAACCAGCGAGTTCTTTGTTATGTCTCCCCACTCCATAGAGACACCTCTTTCTCCCTTATTAGAGGGACAGAGAACCTGCAGTATGTTGAATACCAGGTGAAATGCGAAGTCTTTGGGGTAACTGCAAGTCTGTGTCATTGCTATTGCTTTGCTTATGCTTGAGTGCAGGGTGCTGGTGCTGATGCTTTTTTTTTGCCAGTGGGAGGAGTGGGATTGTTGCTTGCTACCACTTACGCAAGAGAGGGGGGACTTTGGGGTTCTAACATTTAACTGTCGTTGATTCATTGGGGCACTCCTCTGTTTTCATGGATGGTTGCAAAGAAAAAGCATTTCAGGATGTATATTGTATACATTTCTCTGACATTAAACTGTACCTTTGAACCTTTGAGATAGCACAGGAAGTTATAGACCAGTGAGTCTTACTTCAGTGGTTGGTAAGTTGATGGAAAAGATCATGAGAGGTAGGATTTTCGAACATTTGGAGAGATATAATATGATTAGGAATAGACAGCATGGCTTTGTCAAAAGCAGGTCGTGCCTTACTAGCCTTATTGAATCTTTTGAGGATGTGACTAAACACATTGATGAAGGTAGAGCAGTAGATGTAGTGTATATGGATTTCAGCAAGGCATTTGATAAGGTACTGCATGTAAGGCTTATTGAGAAAGTAAGGAAGCATGGATCCGAAGGGACCTTGCTTTGTGGATCCAGAACTGGCTTGCTCACAGAAGGCAAAGAGTGGTTGTAGACGGGTCATATACTGCATAGAAGTCGGTGACCAGTGGTGTGCTTCAGGGATCTGTTCTGGGGCCCCTTTTCTTCATAATTTTTATAAATGACCTGGATGAGGAAGTGGAGGGAGGGGTTAGTAAATTTGCTGATGACACAAAGGTTGGAGGTGTTGTGGATAGCGTGGAGGGCTGTCAAAGCGGGACATTGATAGGATGCAAAACTCGGCTGAGAAGTGGAAGATGGAGTTCAACCCAGATAAGTGTAAGGTGGTTCATTTTGGTAGGTCAAATATGATGGCAGAATATAGTATTAATGGTAAGACTCTTGGCAATGTGGAGGATCAGAAGGATCCTGCGGTCCAAGTCCATAGGACACTCAAAGCTGCTGCGCAGGTTAACTCTGTGGTTAAGAAGGCATACAGTGCATTGGCCTTCATCAACCGTGGGATTGAGTTTAAGAGCCGAGAAGTAATGTTGCAGCTAAATAGGACCCTGGTCAGACCCCACTTGGATTACTGGGCTTATTTCTGGTCACCTCACTACAGGAAGAATGTGGAAACTATAGAAAAGGTGCAGAGAAGATATACGAGGATGTTACCCGGATTGGGGAGCATGCCTTATGAGGGTAGGTTGAGTGAACTTGGCCTTTTCTGCTTGGAGCGGTGGAGGATGACAGGTGACTTGATAAAGGTGTATAAGATGTTGAGAGGCATTGATCGTGTGGATAGTCAGAGGCTTTTTCCCAGGGCTGAAATGGCTAACATGAGAGGGCACAATTTTAAGGTGCTTGGAAGTAGGTACAGAGGAGATGTCAGGGCTAAGCTTTTTTTACGCAAAGAATGGTGAGTGCGTGAAATGGGCTGCCAGCAAAAATGGTGGAGACGGATAGGATAGGGTCTTTTAGGATAGGTACATGGAGCTTAGAAAAATAGAGGGCTATGGGTTATCCTAGGTAATTTCTAAAATAAGTACATGTTCAGTACAGTATTGTGGGCCGAAGGGCCTGTACTGTCCTGTAGGCTTTCTATGTTTCTATAAGCTGAGCTTCATTGCAATAGCGTACAAGGTGAAGAATGGTGAAAATCAAGAATGATGAGGAACTGAAGAGTTAAACTGGCAATAGTTGCAGTCAGTCCTGACGAAGGGTTCCGGCCCGAAACGTCGACTCATCATTTCCACTGATGCTTCCCGACCTGCTGAGTTCCTCCAGCGTACTGTAAGTGTTGCATGTCCTGAACATGAGTGGGAATGTGAAATATGAAGGAGATGAAAAAGTGATTACAGATCATTTGTAGTTCAAATGAATACTTAGCAGCCAGCTGTACTTCCTGATCCAAATCTAAATAATGATTACTGAGGAATGGACTGAAATATGTTGAAAGTTCCCTTCAATATATTGAAAGGAAGGGAAGATAAAATTGATTGCAAGTTGTTACAGCAATCAGAGGATATTAGATAGTGATCTGTTAACATACGGATTCCAGTAGACTGAAAGATATAAACAAAAAGAGTGTGTTATGGGTAAGGAGAGAGAACAGAGATACAAGAAATGCAAGCGATTTAAACATTGCAGAGGGATATCTTCAATTGGGGAAAAGGGACAATACATTTGAATAGAATGAAATATAGAAGTTGGTTTGTCAGAAACATTAAGTCCTTTCAGAAAACAGGATAGCAGAGCTGAAGCCAGAAATCTTTGAAATCACTGGACACTGGTTGATAATGTCTCCCCATAAATAAGGAGTAAGTCAATAGGCTAAATAAATACTCCACGTGAAAGAAAGCGTAGAAAGAAAGAATTTGGAAATAAAATTGATGACAATTTCCAAATCATACTACATTTAAGAAACAGTACCAATAATCCAAGACAAAAAGGTGATCTGGATTCCTAAGCAGGAAGTCACCTATTTTTTGTGTTCCTTCCATAAATCCTTTAATCTCTATTTCTCAAGGTGGCTTTTAATCATAAATTACAATAACTCACTGAAATCCATGGCCAAATTGATTGCACTTCCTTTTACCTTACCTTCTGCCAAGACTTTTCCATTTTCTCATTAATTTCTCAGCTTTGACCATGTCTTTTCTGACACTGTAACCTACTTAATTTAAGATTCCATCACACCTGACTGCAGCCATTTCATTTCCTGCACTTATTCTCTGACTCCAAAAAAGAGTTCCCCTCCTGTTCGCCTATCCAACTCCACATTCAACAACATTTTTTCTGGCATCTCTCTGACCCTAAGCACAATGTTTCACCAAATACATTTTCCCTTTCTCTTTATTTTGGTGGGAACATTCAATCTGACTATTCCTCAGTCCAACTCAGCACTCCCTCCCTTCTATAATCCAACCTGGATATCTATTGTCTCCTATACAGTTATAATGAAGTCTAACATTAAGATTGAAGAAACTATGATCCCATTCAATAAATAGTTTCACAAATCTTTCAGTGTGAGAGATCAATAATTTCAGATTATATGGTCGTCATCACTTAAGACTATAGCTGCTCGTGATATTTCCCTCAAACCAATTACACCCCAAGACCCATTATTTACTGTATATCTATAATTGACCCATTGTTGTTCTCCTTTACCATAGTGCATAATCCATTTGTTATTTAATCTCTACCATCTTCTCATCCTATCGTACAGCATGTCTTCATTTCTGACCCTTTCTCCTATCTTGTTTATTCCATAGTGCTTGTGAAAACCCTGTTCTTTTTCCATTGCAATGAAAGGTTCATTAACTCGATATAATTTTGTCATCCTGAAGTTGCTGCCAGGACTGTGAGAATATATAAAACTATAATTTTACTTATGATAATTATTCAACTTCTCATTCTGCATTTAATGTTCTTAATTATATCGACCTTAAAATATTCAATGACTGTTTCCCCCATGACAAGATATGGAAAATAGCAAATGTGATCCTTTGAGACTGCTATTTAATACAGTAAGGACTAATTGCCTTTCTCAATACCAAACTCCTGTTCTCTCCCTTTATCCTCTTATGCTGCTTTTGGCTAGAAAACTCCTTAAATACATTCAATCTCCGTGCATTCAGAGATAGACAACTGCACAGTTTTATGATCTTCAATGGCAAGAAGTTTCCAGTTACTTCAGTCCTAAATGTCTTGGTCCATATCTCACGAACATACACCTCTTTCTACACACCTGAGCAAGTGAAACAAACTATACACATCTACTTTGTCTACCCTGATACATTTTGGTCCATTTCAATAACATAATCTCTTATTTCTCCAAGTTCTGGTGAATACAAGGGAGGTTGGTCCAACGTCTTCATGCTACAGCTCTACCAGGAATTAGTTGGTGAACTTTTGTTGCATTCCTTCAGATGTCAGATATTTTCTTTTTTTAATGTAGGAAGACCAAAATTGTACACAATACTCCATGTGTTGTCTCATCACAATCTCATATAACTGTAGCAAGTTGTTCTTGTTCAAATCTTCTTGCAACAAAGGTTAACATATCATGACTTTGTAACTGCTTCCCACATCTGCATGTACGCAGTCAGTAACACATGTACAAGGCCACCCAAATTCATTTCTCCAACATTTCCCAATCTATCAGCATTTAAATAATAATTTGCCTTTGTTTTTCTACCAAAAGAGACCATTTCACAATTAGCTTCATGCTACGTTATCCTCTAATTTATTCAACATGGCTAAATGAATCTGAAAACTCTTTGCTCTCGTCACACCCCCAAATGTTTCATGTTCATACCTTTTTTATTGTAGTTGAAAATAGCCTAAAAAGGAAAGGGAATAATGATCAGTATCCATATCCATAATGTAACTTCAGTCTTGTTATGTTTTCTAGTCAATGGCAACCCTACCGATGTTAATAACATGCAATGCTATTGAATTTCAGGCATGTCCATATGAACATAACAGAATCAGGAATATCCAACCTGATCACTTATGCATGTTTTGCATACAATAATCCCATGACTGATGTTTCACCTCAATGTAGAACCTGATATTTCGCATCCCTGTATCTTTGTCTTTTATGTTTCAACTGTATCACCTCTCATCCTTCCAAACTGAAGATAGCATAAGCCCAATCTGCTTAATTTCTCCTCACAAAACAATCCTTCATATGTCAAGAATCAATCTGTTTAATCTATGTTGCACTTACAATATTGCAAAGATATTATATTTGATTATGGAGACCAGATCCATACATAATATTTCAGGCGGAGTCTTGGCAGGAAACTGCATACTTCAAGAAAAATATTTTTTACACTTACACAAAATCATCTTGCAATACAAAAGCAACAAATGCATTCTAAATTGCTTGATGCAACTATGAAAACTTTTAACAATTTGTGTGTACTTGCACACAAATCCCTAAGAACACCTAAGCTTTCTGATTTATGGGTCCTGATGAAGGGTATCGGCCTGAAACATCTTCTCTTTACTCCTCTCATTAGATGCTGCTTAACCTAAGTTCCTCCGGCATTTTCTGTATGCTTTTTTCTGATTTATGGATCTCCAGAAAATATTCTGTTTTTCCAGTTTGTTTTTAAAAAAGGTGGAACACTTTGAAAATGTATCAGGGATCAGAATGGACACTTCTCTGCATTATATTCTATCTGCCATATGTCCATCCATTCTACATCCCCTTGAAGCATCTCCACATCTTACTCAGAACCATAATTTACGTTATTAAGTATTGCAATTATTGTCTGGGATCTTTGTATACAAGCACAAAGTTATTCATTGTCCATGAATTGTAAATTGAGCTGAACATTGCACAATCAACAACTGATGCAATATCTAACATCAAGTTCTACTTGCATATAAGACTACCAAGTACAAGAGTATCTTGTATTTCGCTAATTGCAAATTTTAAGGGTGCAAAATTTATCTCTGCCTCGAAGTGGGTTAATTTTGCAGCAAGTCATGAAGCAACTGTAGAAAACAAAGCTGAATTATTTCAAATCAAAGACCCTTCATAAGAACAGGAAGGAAAGAAAACAAGCTATTATCATTTTACAAGGAGGCCAGAGAGGGGATGAACAGGACAAAGGTAACATCTTTGATAAGACGCAAACACGAGGAAATGCTGGAAATTCAAGCAACACACACAAAATGCTAGTGGAACGCAGCAGGCCAGGCAACATCTATAGGAAGTAGTACAGTTGACATTTTGGGCCGAGACCCTTCGTCAGGACTAACTGAAAGAAAAGATAGTAAGAGATTTGAAAGTGGGAGGGGGAGGGGGAGATCCGAAATGATAGGATAAGACAGGAGGGGGAAGGATGAAGCTAACAGCTGGAAAGTTGATTAGCTAAAGGGATACAAGGCTGAAGAAGGGAGAGAATCATGGGACAGGAGGCCTAGGGAGAAAGAAAGGGGGAGGGGAGCACCAGAGGAAGATGGAGAGCAGGCAAGGAGTTATTGTGAGAGGGACAGAGAGGAAAAAAAAGAATAAATGAATGAACAAACAAACAAACAAATAAATAAATACGGGATCGGGGTAAGAAGGGGAGGAGAGGCATTAACAGAAGTTAGAGAATTCATGTTCATGCCATCAGGTTGGAGGCTACCCAGATGGAATATAAGGTGTTGTTCCTCCAACCTGAGCGTGGCTTCATCTTGACAGTAGAGGAGGCCATGGATAGACATAGTCTATCCCAGTGGCCACACATTTTAATTCTACGTCCTATTCCCATTCTGCTATGTCTATCCATGGCAATATGTCTGCAAGCTGAGTGGTTTATGAATGGCACACTTTGGAGCTCAAATAGTACAGAAAAGATGGAACTAGATAATGACCTCAAAACAGAACAGCCAGGTACTCAGGAGACCCTGAGGACATCTTTCCTTAACTAGTGTTTGGTTCCAAATATTGATGGTGGAAGAGGAAACCTGAAGAGTGCAGCCACAGCTGTACCACTATTCAAGAGAAGGAAGGCCAAGGAGGCAATTGTAAAAGGGAATTAATAATAGAAGAATGCAGGCTTTTTTTTTCACAGTATGGGTGTAATTCCCAAATGGCACGTTGTCTCTGATACAAGGATCAAGGATCTGAACATTACAGGATATTCAACATATACTGGCATGGTAGTGCAGTGGTTAGTGTAACGCTTTATAGTGCCAGTGTCCTGGGTTCAATTCCCACCGCTGTCTATAAGGAGTTTGTAAGTTCTTCCTGGAATTTCGTGGGTTTCCTCTAGGTGCTCTGCTTTCCTCCCACATCCCAAAGACGTACAGTTTAGAATGTAATTCGGCAGCATAGGCTTGTTGGGCCAGAAGGGCCTGTTACCATGCTGTATTCCTAAATAAAAAATAAATTTTAAAATCTAGGTAGGAAAGGCAAAAAGAAAAAGGCGTAGTGTAGCATTTATATTAAAGGGATATCAGTGCAATATTGGGAAATAATTTTGGCAGATCAATTAGAACTGATCAATTCAAAGAACTGTAGAATTCAAATCAATTTGGATCCAGTTAAGAAATAGCAAAGAGCAGAAACACAACACAGGGAAAGTATTTAATTGGTCACCAAATAGTAGTTGTAATATTTAATAGTAGTTGTAATAGTTAAGCGCAGCATAAATTGGGAGATTAGAGATGCATGTAGTAGAGGTAAAACAGTAATTATGGGAGACCTTGACTTGTAGATTAAGTTAAGTAAAATTGCTGCAGTATATTTAAGAGACTTTTCTAGATCAACATGTAAAGAAATCAATATGGTAAAAGAGTATTTTGAATCTCTCTTTGTATGGTTGATAATATTGTATGTCAACATGATTTTCGAAAAGAGTGGCTATAGTACAACAGAATTTTACACTGAGGTTAAAGGTGTTATAGTTTGAGGCAAAATTAGGGTCTTAAATCTGAACAAAGGAAACCATAGATTTATGATAAGTTTGCTGTGATTAATTGGGAGAATATACTGAAAGTTATGACACTAGAAACAATGCACAAGCTATAGATTGCAAGTGCGTGTATTTTCCTTAAACACAAAAATCCAAAAAGGAATCATCTTAAGGCCAGACAGAGAAACTAAATAAAGAAAAGGTCCATAAGATTGCCATCATGAGAGAGCCTTGAGGAATGGAAGCATTCTATAGTCAGTGAAGGATGTACAAGTCAAAAAAGCCATTGTAGAGTATAGGTGTGTACAGACAAAACATTTTTTTAAAAAAACTTCTTTTCCTTTTTATGTACCTATAAAATCCTTGCACCTTTATAGGTAAACAAAAAGGAAATAAATAGTGACAGCAAATGAGCCCCTATGGAGCCAGGAGAATGTGTAAAAAAAAAATCAAAGTCAAATTTATTGTCATAAGTCCATATATGCTCAGGTGCAATGAAAAAAACTTGCAGTAGCATCACTGGCACATAGTGTCATATCAGCAGCATTCACAAGAAAATCATAAACTATACATTTATTCTTTTTACAAGAATATAATTAGAACAAAAGTCTATTTAGGTGCAAAGTGATCAAGTCATCATAATCTTGCTAAACAGTAGTGATTAGGATTGTGCAGGTTGGTTCAAGAACCAAATGGTTGATAGGAAATAGCTATTCTTGAACCTGGTGCTGTGACTTCAGGCTTCTATACATCCTGCCCAATGGTAGCTACAAGAAGATGGCACAGCTCAGATGGTGAAAATCTTCAATGGTGGATGTTACCTTCTTGAGGAAGCACCTCCTCTATTTACTATCAACTAAAGGAACTAAAGAATTAAGTACTTTTCATCTCTCTTCTGGTAGAAGACAAATGAAAGCTGATGGACATGTGGGAAAACACAGCTAACATTTCAGGTCACGGACCCTTTCTAAGAACTAGGAAGGAAACAAAAGAAGCTTTATTAAGCTGTTAAGACCTGTTAGCTTGACATCGGTGGTTGGGAAGTTGTTGGAGTCGATTGTCAAGGATGAGGTTATGGAGTACCTGGAGGCATATGACAAGATAGACAGAACTCAGCATAGTTTCCTTAAAGGAAAATCCTGCCTGACAAACCTATTGCAATTGTTTTGAGGAAATTACAAGTAGTAGGCTAGACAAGGGAGATGCAGCGGATATTGTATATTTGGATTTTCAGAAGGCCTTTGACAAGGTGCCACACATGAGGCTGCTTAACAAGATAAGAGTCCATGGAATTACGGAAAAGTTACATGCGTGGATAGAGCGTTGGCTGATTGGCAGGAAACAAAAGAGTGGGAATAAAGGGATCCTATTCTGGTTGGCCGCCGGTTACCAGTGATGTTCCACAGGAGTCCGTGTTGGGGCCGCTTCTTTTTACGTTGTACATCAATGATTTGGATTATGGAATAGATGGTTTTGTGGCTAAGTTTGCTGATGATACAAAGATAGGTGGAGGGGCCGGTAGTGCTGAGGAAACAGAGAATCTGCAGAGAGACTTGGATAGATTGGGAGAATGGGCAAAGAAGTGGCAAATGAAATACAATGTTGGAAAATGTATGGTTATGCACTTTGGCAGAAGAAATATACGGGCAGACTATTATTTAAGTGGGGAGAGAATTCAAAGTTCTGAGATGCAATGGGACTTGGGAGTCCTCGTGCAGGATACCCTGAAGGTTAACCTCCAGGCTGAGTCGGTGATGAAGAAGGCGAATGCAACGTTGGCATTCATTTCTAGAGGAATAGAGTACAGGAGCAGGGATGTGATGTTGAGGCTCTATAAGGTACTGATAAGACCTCACTTGGAGTACTGTGGGCAGTTTTGGTCTCCTTATTTAAGAAAGGATGTGCTGACGTTGGAGAGGGTTCAGAGAAGATGCATCAGAATGATTCCGGGAATGAGAGGGTTAACATATGAGGAACGTTTGTCCGCTCTTGAACTGTATTCCTTGGAGTTTAGAAGAATGAAAGGGAACATCATAGAAACATTTCAAATACTGAAAGGCATGGACAGAGTGGATGTGGCAAAATTGTTTTCCATGGTGGAGGAGTCTAGAACGAGAGGGCATGACTTATGGATTGAAGGGCGCCCATTCAGAACAGAGATGCGAAGAAATTTTTTTAGCCAGAGGGTGGTGAATCTCTGGAATTTGTTGCCACGGAGAGCAGTGGAGACTAAGTCTGGGTGCATTTAAGGCAGAGATTGATAGGTATCTGAGTAGCCAGGGCATCAAAGGTTATGGTGAGAAGGCGGGGCAGTGGGACTAAATAGGAGAATGGATCAGCTCATGATAAAATGGCAGAGCAGGCTCGATGGGCCGAATGGCCGACTTCTGCTCCATTGTCTTATGGTCTTAAGTGAAGTCTTTGATAGGGTAAAGTCAGGGTCACTGCATAGGCTTTATATTTTCCAGTGTTTGTTTTTTCTTAAACTTGGAGAGAGGGAAAAAAGGAACTGCTCATTCATTACTCTAATGTCAGAATAATATCACTGGCGTATGTTGTGAAATTTGTTGTTTTGTGACACTATTTACTGCAATACATAATAAAATTCAATAAATCACATTAAGAAATATATTTTTTTAATTAAATTAAATAATTATTGCAAAAAGAGAGCAAAAAATCGAGGTAGTGTACATGAGCTCATTGCCCATTCAGAAATCTGATGGCAGCAGGGAAGAAGCTGATCCTAAAGCATTGAGTGTGTGTCTTCAGGCTCCTGTACCTCCTTGATGATAGCAATGAAGAGGACATATCCTGGGTGATGGAGGCCCTTAATGATGGATGCCACCTTTTTGAGGCAACTTCATTTGAAGATGTTCTCGATGCTGGGGAGGCTAGTGCCCATGATTGATCTGACTGAATTTGCAACTTTCTGCAGCTTTTCCAATCTTGTGCAGTTGCTCCTCCATACTGGATGGTGATGCAAGCAGTTAAAATGCTCTCCACGGTAACATCTGCAGAAATTTGAGAGTTTTTGCTATCATACCAAGTCTCCTCAAACTCCTCATGAAATATAGCTGCTGCGCCTTCTTTGTAGTTGCTTGTGTTGGGCCTAGGATAGATTTTCAGAGATGTTGACAACCAGGAGCTTGCAACTGCTTACCCTTTCCACTATTAATCCCTCTGAAGACTGGCCATTGGTAGGAAAAATTAAAGGTTGAAAAAAGAGAACCTTGAAATGAATAATACAATTAAGCAGAGACACTATGGATTTATGAAGGAAAATCAAGTTTAACTAAACTTCTGGAGCCCTATAAGAATTGGACTCTGAATGTATAGAGAGGTCAGTGGATATGATATACTGGACTGCCAGTAGGCTTTCAATAAGGTCCTAGAAAGGGGATTATCCAACAGGATTAAAGTTAGTGAAATTGGGGGTAATATACTGACAGCATTTGGTAAAAGGTTATTGGACAAAAAGCAAACAATGGTCATAAATGGAGCCTTCTCAGGTTAGCAAATCTAGACTAGTGGGGTATCTCAGGAAAGTTACTCATAATCTAGATTAACAATTTCTGAGGGATGAAACATTTGCAAGATTGCTAATAATACTAAACTTGTTTGGATCATATCTAGATCAGTTAAAGAGGTTTCAAGGGGATATGGACAAAGTGAGTGAGTGTGAATGTGGTGGTTGGAATATAATGACAATAAAGTAAGACTACACTATAATGCATCTTACAGAAAAGTGGAGTAATCCTTAAATGAAGATTACAGAAAATACATCCACTTTTCTGCAATCATCTCATTTTAAACCCTAGGTAGTAGGCACTTCCCATTCCCGTTCCGACATGTCTATCCATGGCTGTCTCTACTGTCCGGATGAGGCCACACTCAGGTTGGAGGAACAATGCCTTGTATTCTATCTGGGTAGCCTCCAACCTGATGGAATGAGTTTCAATTTCTCGAACTTCCAGTAATGCCCCACTTCACCACTCCCCATCCCATTTTCCCCCCTTCACCTTATCTCCTTGCCTGCCTATCACCTCCCTCTGGTGCTCCTCTCCCCTTTTCTTTCTCCCCTTCTGTCCTCTCCTATCAGAATCCCCCTTCCCCAACCCTGTATCTCTTTCACCAATCAACTTCCCAGCTCTTTACTTCACCCCTCCCCCCCTGGTTTTACCTATCACCTTGTTTCTCCCTCCCCTCCCTCCACATTTTAACTCTACTCCTCTTTTTTTTTCCTCTCCAGTCCTGCTGAAGGGTCTTGGCCTGAAACATCAACTATACTCTTGTCCTGATAGATGCTGCCTGTCCTGTTGAGTTCTTCCTGCATTTTGTATGTGTTGCTTAGATTTACAGCATCTGCAGATATTCTCTTGTTTAGGCGCAAAGAATTTATGGCTTCTCATTACCAAATCTCATGGCTTTCTTTGCTATTAATGACAAGTGATTTTACTCTCATTTCTTCTATACATTTTGTGTTCTCTAATGAAAATAAATACAAATTGCTTGTTTAACACTCTGCCAGTTCCCAAATCCCTATTAAGTTTTCCAAAAAGCCCATATTCAATTACCCACTCTCATTCTTATGACCTACTTTGAGATCCTCAAACCCATTTCTTGTTCTTTACACTCAAAATAGTTTTATTTCAATATTCTACATTTTTATCTTCAAGCCAATTACTCTTTTTACAGATAATTGTAAGTTTCTTATAATCTTACATTATTCTTGTTTTCTAGTTAAGTACTGAAAACCTTCCATTTTTAAATCAGCCAATGAATTACATTCCTTGAGAAATTAGAATTACTTTTTTAAATGATACTATGTTTTGCTTAATCTACTTTAATTAGCTCAATCTTCTCAATTTATTTTAATTGAATTATCTTGTTTTGCAAGATAGCATTTCAATCTTAATTACAGTACATTACAAATTTTTACCAAATTGTCCTTTACTATTTGCATTTAAAATTGATTTCTCACACTATTTTTACACAAGAGATTCAAATCTGTTCCAGAAACTCATCCTTCAGTCGGTATGAAGATTAAAGTCCCCCTTAATTAATGTATTATTCTTATTATATGTTCCTTTAATTTCCTAACATAAAGTCTACCCAACAAAATTAATTACCATCAAAGGGAATTTCAATTAAAGCTACTGTTCTTTCCCTTGTTGTTCTGCAAACTGCAATCCTGTAAATTACACGTCATGTTAAAATTCTTCCTTTCCACTACCTACCGTATGTTTCTTCTATTGTCATTGGGGCTACAAGTTCACCTGTTCTAAACATCAAATACAATGTCTTGTCTTGTCCAATCTGGACCAACCGCCGCCGCTGGGCTATAAACGTGCAGGAGCAATGTGTGGTTAAGTGCCTTGCTCAAGGACACAACACGCTGCCTCAGCTGAGGCTTGAACTCGTGACCTTCAGATCACTAGTCCAATGCCTTAACCACTTGGCCACGCGCCAATGGAGTTTTAGTCCTCAGTCTTGGAGACCCTGCAATCACCTCTGTAATTGCAACCCAAGCAAACTTGAGTGTCCATTCATGCATAAATAAGTGTCTTGTTCTGAATATCTTTTTCTTGTAAGTTTAATGGCGGTTGACAGACCAACATAAAGTGTATTACTACTGAATTGGAGTGTGGAGCAAGGGACAGGAAATATACCTACTAAATTCATCCCCCACACCACCAAAAATATACTCAAATAATATCAAAAACTCTAATGCTTTTCAGAAAGTTAAATACACACTTGTATATATTACGATAGCACCATTATCCTGCCAAACTTTCCATGCTAAATTGTATCTGTCCCTAAGATATCAATTTAGCAATCAGATAACACACAACAAAGTTGCTGGTGAACGCAGCAGGCCAGGCAGCATCTGTAGGAAGAGGTGCAGTCGACGTTTCAGACTGAGACCCTTCGTCAGGACTAACTGAAGGAAGAGTGAGTAAGGGATTTGAAAGTTGGAGGGGGAGGGGGAGATCCAAAATGATAGGAGAAGACAGGAGGGGTAGGGATAGAGCCAAGAGCTGGACAGGTGATAGGCAAAAGGGGATACGAGAGGATCATGGGACAGGAGGTCCGGGAAGAAAGACGGGGGGGGGGGACCCAGAGGATGGGCAAGAGGTATATTCAGAGGGACAGAGGGAGAAAAAGGTGAGAGAAAGAATGTGTGCATAAAAATAAGTAACAGATGGGGTACGAGGGGGAGGTGGGGCATTAGCGGAAGTTAGAGAAGTCGATGTTCATGCCATCAGGTTGGAGGCTACCCAGACGGAATATAAGGTGTTGTTCCTCCAACCTGAGTGTGACTTCATCTTTACAGTAGAGGAGGCCGTGGATAGACATGTCAGAATGGGAATGGGATGTGGAATTAAAATGTGTGGCCACTGGGAGATCCTGCTTTCTCTGGCGGACAGAGCGTAGATGTTCAGCAAAGCGGTCTCCCAGTCTGCGTCGGGTCTCGCCAATATATAAAAGGCCACACCAGGAGCACCGGACGCAGTATATCACCCCAGTCGACTCACAGGTGAAGTGTTGCCTCACCTGGAAGGACTGTTTGGGGCCCTGAATGGTGGTAAGGGAGGAAGTGTAAGGGCATGTGTAGCACTTGTTCCGCTTACACGGATAAGTGTCAGGAGGGAGATCAGTGGGGAGGGATGGGGGGGACGAATGGACAAGGGAGTTGCGTAGGGAGCGATCCCTGCGGAATGCAGAGAGAAGGGGGGGAGGGAAAGATGTGCTTAGTGGTGGGATCCCGTTGGAGGTGGCGGAAGTTACGGAGAATAATATGTTGGACCCGGAGGCTGGTGGGGTGGTAGGTGAGGACCAGGGGAACCCTATTCCTAGTGGGGTGGCGGGAGGATGGAGTGAGAGCAGATGTATGTGAAATGGGGGAGATGCGTTTAAGAGCAGAGTTGATAGTGGAGGAAGGGAAGCCCCTTTCTTTAAAAAAGGAAGACATCTCCCTCGTCCTAGAATGAAAAGCCTCATCCTGAGAGCAGATGCGGCGGAGACGGAGGAATTGCGAGAAGGGGATGGCGTTTTTGCAAGAGACAGGGTGAGAAGAGGTATAGTCCAGATAGCTGTGAGAGTCAGTAGGCTTATAGTAGACATCAGTGGATAAGCTGTCTCCAGAGACAGAGACAGAAAGATCTAGAAAGGGGAGGGAGGTGTCAGAAATGGACCAGGTAAACTTGAGGGCAGGGTGAAAGTTGGAGGCAAAGTTAATAAAGTCAACGAGTTCTGCATGCGTGCAGGAAGCAGCACCAATGCAGTCGTCGATGTAGCGAAGGAAAAGTAGGGGACAGATACCAGAATAGGCACGGAACACAGATTAGCAATCAGATGGTTTCTTTGCACCTCATAGGAACAATACATCAAGTGCACTCCCTGAAAATGCCCATATCATGCATATTAATTCAAACACTGAATTATTTAACCTAGCATGACCAATACGTAAAGATGTAAATATAACTTATTCGCTCCTTTCATACTCATCTCTCAGTTAAGTTCCAACCACCCTCTGAATTTTATGTAAATGCCATCCCTTCTTTTCTTTATCCCAACATTGTTACTACAGTGATCAAATAGATGTTTTAATCATGGCTTTCACCTCTCCTTTATGCAAAGGCACTGCAACCTTTGTATCCTTAATTTTAAGCAATTCCTTGGCTAGAATGTTTGCCATTCCTTTCCTTCAAACCCAACATGAGCAGAGACCCATAAGAAATGTAGACACAAGCCCGGACCCTGCAGCCTCAACAGATGTTGTCTAACATCAAGAAGAGTGTCTGGCCTACAATTTGAAATATGTAGATCTCAAAACTGAGAACAAATCAGAGCACAGAGGTACATAATCAGGGTGTGCTTCTTTACCTATTCCAAGGCTAAAAGGAATACGACAATCTCAGATGTTAATACTGATACTTGGTCTGATAATCTTTTCTTAATAGTCATCTGAAACTTCAGAACATAAACAGAAACACCTGAACGACCTATGACTGGATCTTTTAAATGGTCTGTCTAGAAGAAGCCATAATATCTGCCTTGCATATATTGCTGAACTCCTGCGCCACTGATCTACAATCATTCATCTCGATATTATGTTATAAATATTCAGACTGATCAAGCATTAAGTTTAAACTTTTTACGACTGATGTGACTGTAACAACTTAAGTTCTCTACCAACAGTAAATTGCTCCTTGCCGATACAACACTTATTTTATCAAAATAGCTAATTTGGTCCAATGCATATTTTGAAGAGATACACTTGATTAAGTGGTTTTAAAGCAAAATCATCACAATGATTCTACATTGGATGCTCATTGACTTCACCCAGTCAACTACAGAGATTAATTACTTGACAGATGAGGTAGAGCAGCTGTGCCAGTACTGAATAGCCTCGAAGAACAGCTCTTACCATTAAAGTGTCAAAAAAGTCTTCAGCAAAGTTTGTTAATGCTTTATTCTTTCCTCCTTCACCATTTGCCCAAATCTTTTTGGCCTTTTCAAACCATGGAATCATGTAAAGAAAATTAAGATCACAAACATTATTTCCATTTAAAATATGCCATTCTATTTATTGCTCTGCTTTGACACTTCAATGATCATTTACAGCAAACTTTCAACATTTTTTTGCAAAAAGAATGCCTTCAAACATTACTATAACCAGAATCAAGCTCCTTCCATTCATGGACTGAGATTTATTGTGTTGTACTGTCTGTAATCATCATATGCATTTCAGGCACTGCAAACTCAAACCGTTCATACTATTTTAAGGGACATGGCCATTGAAAACCAATGTTTTAGCACACATGTCCTGAAAATGAAGCAAAACTGTTTGTTGACTATTCCATGGACACTGCTTGTAAATCACCAAAACCTGTTTTGAGTGTCCCTTTTAGAGAACAAGCTTTCCAGTTAAGTTGCTAATCAAGCACTCACCTGTTGGGGAGTTAGTTAAAATTCAATACATTGGCTTACAAGGAGAAGAGGGAAATTTTAACAACCTCTTGATGAAGCAAGAAGCTTTTTTTTGAGACAATGCCTCTTGTGAAGTACCTCAGACATGCTCCAATGCCTATCTAGCACAACAAGGAGCAAGAAAGACGGTTCAAATGCAAGGAAGATTTGTCAGATGCCTCACATGCACAAAGGTGAGAGCTTTCCCCATATATGCTGTTGTCCAAAATCTGAAGAGCTACATTCTTCAAAATCTGTCCAAAATCTGAAGAGCTATAGTAATCCAATGAAGAATGTCTGAAGCTAAAATTTGCAGAGTAGAGAACAGATATTTTATCTTCCTTAGAGCTTCATCCACATGCCATTGCCTCAATGATCCAATTATAAAGTCGAGGGATCAAAAATACTCTTAATATCTTAGATGCCTGATATTTATAGATGGCAGAGATTGACCTATATGCCATTAGTTTGCAGTACATCACAAATCAGGCAATGAAAGACCAATCTCCTGGCGCACTTGAGTTTGACAGATTTTGAGTGAATGAAAGAGTGAGCCTAAGGAGTTGTGTAACATGCACACTACCCCTTCCTAGAGTGTTTGGTAGTCTACATTGGCAAGGGAGCAGATAGCCATGCTACACTACTTCACTATTAGCTAACTGAAGTTCCCAAGTTGTCAGTATCAGGTACAATATTTTCCCTGACATACAATTTAAAAAGCTGTCATCTATTTAAGACAGAAAAAGATTTTTTCTCTTTGAAGATTGAGACTGGAATTCTCCTTCTCAAATGGCGCCGAAAGCAGCCTTTGACTATTTCAAAGCCAAAGATAGATAAACCCAGAGATAAATCCCTACAGTCCATGGGATTTTGAGGAACAAATTTGTAGAGAGACCGCAGACTGTTGCAAGAAGCTTAAATTTGTTATGGGAGGTGATTTTTAACTTTCCACATTGACTGGGACCCCCATACTATACTGTAAAAAATTAGATGGGATAGCTTGTCGAATGTGTTCAGGAAAGTTTCCTCAATTAGTACATACAAGTCCCAATGAGAGAGTGTGCGATACTTGATCTACTATTGGGGAATGAGATAGGGCAGGTGACAGAAGTTTGTGTAGAGGAACACTTTGTATATTTTGATTATAACGCCATTAGTTTCAAAGTAAATATGATAAAGGATAGGTTTGGTCTTTGGATTGAGATTCTAAATTGGAGAAAGGACAATTCAGAGGGATGGTAAAAAGAATGGTGATAAAAATGTCAGAAGTATGAAATGTGGCATTGCACAAAGAAATAATGAGAGGGTGCAATGTAAATTGTATACATTTAACAAGAAAAAAAGAGACATATGGGCCTGATATTTCTGAAATAGCAAGACAGCAAGTCTGATCAAGAAAGCTCTTAAGTGTACGAATAGAACTATTCATCCCAAAGTTCAATCATAGGCATAATTTATTCTTACATAATTGATTCATAGCACAAACTCATCTCTGAAATGCAAATAACATATCCAATCATCATAACATACAATGATAAATAGATATGTCAACCTTCACACAACAAAACTGTACAGGCCACCACAACAAGAGTAGGCCTCAATTGCAGGAGGAAGGATAAATAGACTTAAGTTATTAAATAATTAAGCTAGTTCACGTGAGTTATATTACATGAAGCTGATTTAAGTGTCCCCACTATTCCCAGTTTGCCCAACATTCCTCCTTTATGTGATTCTATTCACTACCTTCCCTTCTTGTCAGATTCCATAATCTGGAGCTCTTTGTCTCCACAATCAACTCCAAGCTTCTGTACTACTTCCATTCCTCCCTGCTCCATCTGGATTCATTTAACTATCAATTGCTCCCCACTTGGATTGATCAATCACTTGCCAGCTCCTGTCTCACCCCTTCCTTTCACTTTCATCCTCTGACCATCACACCTATACACTCTCAGTCCTGATGCAGGGTTAATTATCCCTTTGCTTCCTCAGATGCCACATAATTCACTGACTTTCTCCAGCTATTACCAAGTCAAGTCAAATTTACTTTCATGTGGTGAAATGCAAACATAATAAATTAATCATGAAATGGAAGCAATGATGACATGATAGTATCTTTTTCTTGATATTGCCATCTGGACCATATAGTTGGTGGTTGGTGGTCTGGTTAGCGGGCAAGTCTATGTCTGTGTGAAACAGAATACACAGCAGTCTTGCCCTTTGGTCTTCTCTCTTATTCTTGTGCGATTGTACGTTGGCCATAAGAATAGTAGGGATGGGGTGGATGGGTCTCATGCCCCTATGCCTGTCTTGCTGAAGGCCTCCCTGGCATCCACATTTTCCAGCATAATGCAGCCCTCCCTGATGCCTCTTTCTGTTGTACTTGCATTCTGAAAGGTCATAACTAACAAGTCCATCGGTCTGTCAGGCAATCCCAAAATTGCTGATGTCCTTAAATGGCTTAAAGCCTGTTTTGTTATTGCAGTATTTTTAGCTGCATTCTTAATTTCAAAATATAAATACAGTATACAGGTGTCCCCCGCTTTTTGAACGTTCGCTTTACGAAGCCTCACTGTTACAAAAGACCTACATTGGTACCGTTTTCGCTAACAGAAGTTTTTTTCACTGTTACGAAAAAAGCAGCGCATGAAAAATGGCGGCGTGCGAAAAAAATTGCCAGCGTGCGAAAAAAAAAGCAGTGCGCGCCTCGAGCAGCCAAGCTTCTCCCCTGGAATTGCATTCTAGCCGCCATTGCTTAAACACGTGCTTTATCTCGATTTATTTTGTGCATCCATCAGCAAGATGAGTTCGAAGGTATTAGAAAAGCCTAAAAGAGCTCGTAAGGGTGTTACACTTAGCTAAAGCTAGACATAATTAAATATTTCGATCGTGGTGAACGAAGTAAGGACATTGTCCGCGTGTTGAACTTGCCTGCATCCACCATTCGCACTATTTATACACAGAGAGAAAAAATCTTGAAAGCTGCTGATGTTACTGTTGGTTCTGCTCGTAGCAAAGTAGTCTCTCTTAGTCAGCATCCAGTAATGGATAAAATGGAAAGTCTATTGCTTGAGTGGATTGATAGGTGTACAAAACGTGGTGTTCCTTTAAGTTATCTTATACTTAAGGAGAAATCAGTCAGTCTTTTTAATAAGCTGAAACAGAAAGCACTGGCCGATGGTGATGAAAGTATTGCGAAAGTGGAATTTAAAGGTAGTCACGGGTGGTTTGATCGGTTTCTGAGGCGAGGGCAGCTTCGTAGTTCAACATTTACTGGAGAGAGTGCTTCAGCTGATACTGAAGCTGCTGAAAGGTTTCCCAGCAGAACTGAAGAAAATAATTACAGAAGATGGTTATTTGTATAAGCAAGTGTTTAACTGTGACGAAACTGCAGTTTATTGGAAAAAATTGCCGAGTAAGACATTTATTTCGAAAGAAGAAAAGCAGGCTAAGGGACACAAGGCATCGAAGGACAGGTTTATCCTAATGCCTATTATTAACGCCACTAAGCCTCTACTAGTGTACCATTCAGAAAATCCGAGGGCACTTCAAGGCGTTGATAAAAAAAACACTTCCCGTTGTGTTCTGTTCACATCCAAACAGTTGGAACACGCAAGTGCTTTTTTCTGAGTACATAAGCAGATACGTTAGTCTTTTTGTTGAAAAATACTGTAGAGAAAATAACCTCAATAATAGCTGTCCTGTGATTGTCAATAATTGTGCTGCTCATCCGCCTGACATTACCGAGTATGGCAGTAACATTCGTGTTGCGTTCTTACCGCCGAATACGACATCGTTGCTGCAGCCGTGCAACCAAGGCCTAATAGCCACAATTAAGGCTTACTATACGCAAAATGTGATGCATTTTATTGTAAATGCTATTGACAGAGAGGGCAACTCCGAAGCATCTTTGCGAGAGATCTGGAAAGACTACAATGTAAAACTGGCAATCGCCAACATTGGAGATGCTCTTGATAAGCTAACAGTCTCGATGAGAAATGGCGTTTGGAGGAAACTATGTCCCAAAGCAGTGAACAATTTTAAAGGCTTCGAACCATCAACAATAAATACGACAATAGTGAGCTTGGCTAAGGAGGCTGGGTTTGTGGTAGTTGACGAAGATGATGTTGAAGAGGTTTTGGCATCCCATGACCAAGAATTGACAGATGAAGAGTTGATGCAATTGCAAGAGGAAAGGATAACAATCGAAACCGAACGCAGTAGCGAAAATGAAGTCGTCCAGGGACTGAACAGGAAGCAGTTGCGTGAGATTTTCGCTGCAATTGACAGCGCTGCAGTGATTGCAGAAAAGTCTGACTTTAATTTTGAAAGGGCACGTAGGTTTAGGGCAGGTTTGCAGGATGTTTTGAGTGCTTACAAAGAACTGTATGATCTAAAAATGCGCGAGACTCAGCAGTCAAGTATACTGTCATTTTTCAAGCCTCGCACATCAGCCGCAGCAGACAACGAACCTCGACCTTCGACATCAAGGCAGGCAGACTTAGAAGAAGATGACCTGGCTGCCCTATTGGAAATAGACTACGATGAGATGACACCCCTGTCTCCTCTACCTCCCATCACCCCAATTTCCAACGACTCAGCCTAACACACCATCCCGATTCCTGTAAGTGAAACTACACTGTACATACATTATTTCTACTTTACATAGGTTGTGTATTTTTGTGTTATTTAGTATAATTTGTTATTTAGTATGATTTGGCGGCCTCATAGCTTAAAGGTTACTGGATAGAGTGCTTCCGCCGAGAGCACATGCGTGAGATTTTCGCTGCGCTAGACTGTGCTTCAATGATTGCAAAAGGTATTTCTACTTTATAAGGGCTGTGTATTTTTGTGTTATTTAGTATGATTTATTATTTGGTACGGTTTGGCAGCCTCATAGCTTAAAGGTTACTGGAGAGAGTGCTTCTGCCGAGAGCGCATGCGTGAGATTTTCGCTGCACTAGACAGTACTTCAATGATTGCAAAAAGTATTTCTACTTTATATAGGCTGTGTATTTATCATATTCCTGCTTTTGCTATATGTTACTGTTATTTTAGGTTTAATGTGTTATTTGGCATGATTTGGTAGGTTATTTTTTGGGTCTGGAAACGCTCAAAAATTTTTCCCATATTAATAAATGGTAATTGCTTCTTCACTTTACGACATTTCGGCTTACAAATCGTTTCATTGGAATGCTCTACCTTCAGATGGCGGGGGAAACCTGTAATAGCATTCTACCGCCTGCTGCAAAAAGTCACCCTTTACAATTCCATCTTCGATCACTCAACTATACAACTGAAAGATATACTTAAAAAAAATTAAACTTTAAAAAGGCTTTCAGCACATATATTTCTAAATGCTGTTTGTTATCTTGAACATAGCAAACATCTGCAATAGCACAAACTCAATGCCATTAAATGGTGTCTGAAATGAATGGAAATATGAATTAACTACTACTTATCTTCTGCACAAGTCCCTCATTTATCATTGCCGCCAAGCCATCCTCTCCTTCTATGGTCATATGCTTCCCATATTTGTGAATGCAGCTTAGCAACAAACCAGCATTTCTAATTTCCTTTTTACTTAATTCCTAAAAGGGAAAAAAAATGTTTCAGTAACTCAAAGAAACAAGGAGGTTTTGCAAATTGATATGTGACACAGATTTTAAAAATATACTGTCTTATGAAACAACTAATTTATTCATCTTCATAACAGAGTGAAATGTCATAAAACTGTGCAAACATAAATCCAGACTGGATGCAACACCTTCCTGGAATGCTGTTACCAGACGACTGATGCTGAGTCCTCTTCTCATTTCCAGGACTTATTTGTAACTAGGGCAAGCTTTTGACATTAAAACCACCTTCAATCTGAAAATAATACTACTGCATTTCACTTAACTGCAATTCTAAGAGGGAGGAAGGGATAAACCGGACTTTAGTTACAGGGCTCTGAGTCTAATATAAATAGCTAAATTGATTGGAAAAATATCTGAGAGACGTGGAAGGGTAGTCTACATGGATAGGTCCCATGGAATGCAGGGAGAAATAAGTGAATTCAAAATTAGCTTGCAGATATGAAACAGAAGGTGGTGCCTGAAGGTTGTTTCTCAGAATAGAAGTCAGTGACTAGTGGTGTGCCTCATGGGTCTGTGAGACCCTTTTTATTTATTATTTACAGTATATAAATTATTTGGATGCAAATGCACAAGGCTTGATCAGTAGGTCTGTGAATGACATGCAGTTAGAAGGTGTTATTGTTAATGAGGAAGGTTATCATAGATTGCAGGGGAATCAATCAATTACAGAACTGGGTCAAGGAGCGGCAAATTGATTTCAATACAGATAAATGCGAGGTCATGTATTTGGGAAAGTCAAACCAGTATAGGGTTTGTATTATGAATAGTATGGAACTAGGGAATGTAATGGAACAGAAGTACGAGGAGTACGAGTGCATAGTTCATTGAGAGTGACATTACAGTTAGAGAGGGTGATGAAAAACTATTTAGTATGTTGACCTTCATCATTCAGGACATCGAGTACAGGAGCTGCAGTCCTATAAATCAGTGGTGAAGCCACACTTGGAATGCTGTGCTCATTTTGGTCACCCTGTTATGGGAAAGATGTGGTTAAACTGGAAAGAGTGCAGAAAAGATTGGAAGTTGTCAGAACTAGAGGATTTGAGTTATGGAATAGAAGAATACTTGGAAAACTGCAATAATTGAAAAAATAATAATAAATAATAAGAGGCAAACTACAGGAGAAATGCTTAATTAGAGAAGTACTAACTTCAATATGAAGAAAGAGGATCTAATGTAGATACATCCTACATTGCTAAGAGAAGTTGCTGTACTCTTCAAATACTCCCTTGATGCAGAAGAGTTGCCAGAGGACTGAAGATTAGCAAATTTCATACCTCTGTTTGCAATGGGATGTAAAGACATGCCTGACAATGACATGTTGGTCAGCTTAATGGTGGAGGGGAATTTTTGAGAAGCAATAATTAGGGATAAAAACTAATAGGAATGTGGAGCGATTTGAGGCAATTAAACTGATTTGTTAATGACTTTTTTTGATAAACATGATTGATTCAATTTATTTTAAAGCAAATAGAAGGTTGGTGAAGGGAATATAATAAATATCTTCTACAAGGCATAAAAAAGCAACTCCACAAAAGGCTGGCAAAATTGAAGCCCATGGTAAAAGGGTTCAGTGAGAGCATGAAAAATTGACTCGAAGCTAAAAAGTAGAGCCATGGTAAACAATATTGCTTTTCATACTAGAGGATGGCTAGCAATAACATTACCAAGCAATCATTGCTAGTACCACCAATCATGTAATTGCATTTTAGGGTAATGTTACGGGTGACAGATGACCCATTGTTTATAATCAACTGTTTTACAGAATTTACAAACAGTTACTGAGGTATTGTCTTCACATAAGAGATGGGTAATGACATCAGCATTACACTTCTGCTTTTGGTTTGTTCATAATGGAAATAAATAGCTGCAGCTTTTGTTAAGCACATAAAACAACTCTCACATGTTTTATTCACAACATCTGACATTGGTGACCCTAACGCTCTCAGACAATTCCAGATTTACTGAACGATATGTCAACCAATGTCAAAGCTTTGAAGCTGCTGGAGTTTTGGGAGCAGCACACTACCACACAGTTTGCACAGGTGGAAGCCTAGTTCACTCTGTGAGATATCACCACAGAAAATACCACATTTTACTACGTCCTAGCACCGTTAAGTAGTTCACTGTAGTCAGAATGTTGAGTCTACTGGAAGACCAGCCTGTATGTGATAAGTATGTCATTCCAAAAGCTCATCTGTTACAGAATTTTAAACTGTCTTGAGTCTGAGCACGACAAACAATTACTCTCCTTGTCTGGCCAGAGTAATGCTAGGCCTTCAGAACTAATGGACCACATACTATATCTATTGAGCAATCACCTTCCTTGTTCTATTTTCTAAGAAATCTATGCAACAAATGCCTGATTAGGTATCACAGCCCTTGCCAATACATCTGTGGAAGACTATAGAGTTCAGATTTTCCAGTACTGTGACAAAGCATGGGGTCAAACACCAAATTTCCACAATTGGCTCGCCAGTCCACGACCGTGTGCGTAGACTGGACTCAGAAATGCTGGCCAATGCAAAAGCTGAGTTTGCTAACGTGGAAATGCTTAGCTTTGTATGCATGTCAAATAGCCTTTGGGTTTCACCCCTCCACATAATCTCCAAGTCCTGCTGCCTTAACAAGTCCCCCCCCCTCCACCAATCCTTACCCAGTCACACATTTTCAAAAATTTTCTGCACATTTAGCCACAAAGGTAACACTTTTCTAAAATGGACTTAGAGAGAGGCTACCATCAGGTGCCTCTATGCACTGAGTACTTTCCAAAATTGCTGTTATTTGGCATATTTTGATTTTCTGTACATACTATTTGAGCTGAAATATGCAGCACAGATCTTCCAGGGACAAATGGACTCTGTTAAAAGACCTGGATATTCTCTTTGTTTACCTGGATGATATACTTGCCATCAGCACACACAAAACTGAACACCTAATACATCTCCACACATTTTTCAAGTACTTAAGCCAACAGGGGCTGATTACTAACCCTTATTAAATGCCAGTTCAGATCGTCTACTATTGACTTTCTTGACCACTGCATCTCCACAGAAGGTGCAACACACCTGCTGTCAAAAGTCGCCACTATTATGGGTTTTCCACTGGCCTGCACTATCAAAGCACTGTAAGTGTTATTAGATATGGTGAATTTCTATCACCATTTCATTCAGCAAGGTGCTGAAATTATGTTCCCCTTGTAAAGTGGCCTTCAAGGCAATGCCCCTAATTACATGCTTGAGTGATCAGCAGACCTGACCAGAGCATCTGACGACACCAAATGAGCTCTTTTGAACACAGCCCTACTGGCACACACACACTCCCTAACATACCTATAGCCATCACCACTGATGTCTCAGACGACACTGTGGGTGCTGTGCACGAACAATTTGTTAGAGAATTGTGATAGCTGCTTGCCTTCTTCAGCAAAATGTTCCTGCGCCCCCTCTCACCCCCCCCCCCCCCCCGAGGAAGTACAGCACATTTGACCACGAGTTTCTCAATCTCTATCTGGTCATCCACCATTTTCATTATCTACAGAAGAATCAGCATTTCACAGCATTCGCTGACCAAACTCTCGAAGACACAATGGCCAAAGTGTCAGACACTGCACAGTGTACACGACAGCAACACCACCTGGCCTAGATTTCGGAATTCACAACTGACACACAGCACATCGAAGGGAAAAATAATACCATGGCTAATTGCCTGTCAAGGCCCACTATCGATGCCATGCACATTGGAGTTAACATCAACATAGTAACCGATCAAACTATCAGCCCAGAGGTCAAGGCTTACAGGACAGCAGTCATGGGCCTGCAGTTATCTGATATCAAGTTTGGAGATACAGGAGTTTCTCTCCTGTGCGAACTCTCAACCAGTCACCCTCGCCCCATAGTGCCTGCAAACTGGAGGCACTATCATGGTGTACAACACTCTTGGGTTCCAGATGACTTACATTCTACCTCGTTCATTTCTGCCTGCATGAAGCATATCAACATTCCCTTAAGCCTCCTTACGATGGCATATTCTGCATTTTGAAATGGGGCAAAAAAGACTTTTATTGTAGATGGAGGGGATAAACCTGAAATTATTTCTGTAGATTGCCTTAAACCAGCCCACCTAGACCTGAATGTTCTACTACCATAACCCCTGCATTGCAACATGACCACATACATGTCAATACACCCTGGATGAGCCAGAGGTACCCACTGTTACTCCAACCAAGGCATATAGGACCTGAGACAGGCTCCAGAAAGACTCTCAATGCTGGTTTTGGTGAATTCTGGGAGGGGGAGTGTTCTGTGTAGTATAGTATAATGGGTGACAAATTACATATAGTGTTCATCATAGAAATTGTTCTACATATTTCACAAAAACCGTCAATGAGTTGTTGTGTTTACTTAGAGATCGTGTCTGACGTAATGATATCAGAGTAAAGCGACTGCTTTTGGTTTGTTCATAATGGAAGAAAAGGGCTACGTCTTTTGTAAAACAGACAAAACATTTTATTCACAAAATCCTACGGTATTAATTTTGTGGACTACAGTACTACAGGCTCACAATTTAAAGACCACACCATCATGCCTCCAAGTTTAAACAGTGAAAGAATAATGACAGACTGCAAGAGCATCTAGACGAGCAGAACAGTAAGATAAATAACGTGAGGCGCTACATTTCTGGTAGAAATATAACACAGGCAACATGTATATTCATTATTTCAATAATATTTGAGTAATGTTGTAAGTATATTGTTTAATTAAGCATTCTTTGTTGTTTATATTATGCATTGTGGATTATATGTAAAAGTACGCAAATAGCATACGTCATTACACAGCTATGTCTTAACTATTCGTTTTAGTTAAAGTAAAAACAAACCTAAGACCCATTCTCCTGGGCTCCCATCTTTTTCTTGCAGTTAGTTTTATGTTCTGGAGTTACAAAACATAAGTGTCAACGAGAAAGTGTTAAGCAAATCCAAAATGACTACCTACCTGTTGAAGCGCAGTGAAGCATTTGAGTGCAGTGAGAATAAATAGTTAAATAAAAATAAAAACAGCACAGCATGTGTCTCTTTGGAAGAGACAAATACTGTAGAGTTTTTTTTAAAAAGGCAGAAAATGGATGAATTCATGGGTTCATAAACAGTGAGTACCAGGTGATGATAATCATTATAAAAGCACAAGTGGCTGGCTACTTCAGAAAGACTGACTGACATGTTCAATTACACAACAGATAACTGGATTTTGTATACTGAGCGGATTGAGCAATATTTTAAAGCAAATTGAACAGCTGACAAGTGGGTGCCAATTTTACTGAGTGCATTGGACTTAAAGGTATAAACTTTGCTTAGAAATTTGACTGCTCCAACCAAACCAGCCAAAGTGAGCTTTGCTGATATCATGAAAGTAATGCAAGAACATATAGAAGCAAAGCTATTGTTGATTGCAGAATACTTTAGGTTTCATAAGTGGAATCAAAAGGAAGAAGAGTCCATTTCAGCATATGTGGCAGAATTGAAGTTGTCTGAGCATTGTCAGCTCGGTAATGGGCTTAATGATGCACCGAGAGATCATTTAGTTTGTGGAATCTTACAAGAAAACATTCAAAAACAGCTCCATAACTAAAGTACAACTCACATTTAAAAGAGCAGTTGAAATAGCTGTATCAATGGAAACAGCAGACAGACACAATTGAGTTGCAGTCAGGAATCAAAGTGAGCATGAACAAAGTGGCAACGTCAAAACAGAAACTGGTCTGGCCGAACAAATTGTGTTATTGCTGTAGCATGGGCTCATATACACCAGACCACTGCAGGTTTAAAGGTGAAACTTGACGATAATACAACAAATTAGGATACAAAGAACATGTTGGGCAGATAAAAATAAATGAACTGCATAGGAAAGAGAAAGACAAAAAGTCAAGTTGCAATGTCAAAAAGAGCACTAACCTACATGCTCTTGATGAAAAAAATCTGATAATGATGAGAGTAACACAGAATTGGGTAGCTTTGAGTTTTATAAAGTGAAAACTAACAATTGACAAGCAATATGGCTTACACCAGAAGTGAACGGCAAATTAATTAAAATGGAATTGGATACTGGCTCGGCTGTTTCAAATGAGTTTGAATGGAATTTCAAAAATACTGGAGTGAAGCCTGCAGATATTCGACTTAGAACTTTTATTGGAAAAATGGTAACTCCTATGGGGGTGACATTCATTAACAGTGAGATGCAACAACTAATAAGCCACAATGGGTTTCCGTGTGGTAAAAGCAGGAGGACCAACATTGTGGGGGCATGATTGGCTGAGGTAACAACAACTTGATTGGAGATCCAATCACTAGTTGTGTGCAACATCCCCTGCAAGAGACAACTGAATGCGAATTAAGAAAGGTACTGGATGATGCTACAGCAGTGTTCAAGGACAGCATTAGAAAATATATCAAGGGTAAAATAAGGTTAAGAGTGTTAAATAAAAATGCAACACCTAAGTTTTACAAAGCCCGTCCAGTTTTTCATACCATCCATGATAAAGTAACCAATGAATTAGATTGCACGGAGGCTAAAAGAGTTCTTTCCAAAGTTGAATGGAGCCCATGGGCAATACCAACGGTCCCAGTATCCAGGAAGGATGGGTCTGTAAGGATCTGTGGTGATTTTACCAGTACTGAAAGTAGTCCAATACTCTATGCCTGAAATAGAGGATATTTTTGCAAACCTTTCTGAAGGAAAACACTTCAGCAAGGAGAACTTAGCTGAGGCCTACCTAAAATTGGAGATGGAAGAAGAGTCAAAAGAGTTCCTCATCATCAGCACCCACAAAGGGCTGTATCACTATATTAGGCTTATTTTTAGGTACATTCTGCACATGCACTCTGGCAGAAAGTAAAGGACCATATGCTACAAGGCTGCACAAGCACTCAGTGTTATCTGGATGACATCATTGTTACTGAAAGGATGACAAGGAACATTTCCAAAATTTCAAAACTGTGTTAAAAGAATTAGATGATTATGGACTCTGAACGTGATGTAACAAATATGAATTTCTTAAACCATGTATCACTTACTGTGGTCACACTATTGATGCACAAGGATTACACAAGTGTGCTTGGAACATTCAAGCAGTGGTGGATGCCCCAAGGCCAAAGGACATGCAATCCTTTTTAGAATTTGTCAATTACTATAACAGATTCCTGCCAAACCTGGCTACTATGCTCACCCTTGAACTCATTTCTGGAAGAAATGGCAATGGACAAAGCAGTGCAGGACGGCTTTCCAAAAGGTAAAGAAAATGGTGACATCAGACACTGTACTCACACATTATAGATCCACATCATTCAGTGAACCTTGCCATGTTCTGTTAGGGACATCAACATATCATAAGAAATTTGTCCAGAGCTGTCAGAACCACTTCCTGCAGTCCTGGAGTCAACTCCTACAACCACCATGGAAGAGGCCCCAGAACCTGAGATTTTTTCACAACCACAAGTTTCACCTGCCAAGCAGAGTAGCACCCCCTTGTTCAAAAAGACATATTCCTACAAGAGTGGGATGCTGCCAAACAAAACAACATTCCTCCAGGACCAAGGTGCAAAACACAGTACCAACAATTATACCAGCTCTGAGCACATATAAGATAGCAGTAAGCATAGTCACACAAAATATAATAATAACATAGCCTAAGTCCCATCCCTTTCCAAACCTTGTAATAATAACTGATCGAAGATAAGGCAGGAATTCCTCTTGCTATGTACTGTGATGTCATGTGGAATTTACAATAATAACCAAGTAATCCTTCCAAAGGATAGAAGAAAGGAAACTGATTCACAACATCCAATACATAAAACATATAGTAGGTTCCAAGGTTGTCAAGTCAAGGAATTGTGGTGGGGACAAGCTCCCACTACCCAAAATTGCTCCTCACGGCATGCACCTCAAATAGCCTCTGACAACCAAGTCCAACTACTGGCTTTCTCGTGTGGCTTAGCCTCTAAGCCCAGCGGAACTGTTTCTACTGACAGGAGAAGGGGCAAAGGCAGGTCCTGACGTCTTAAAACCAGTGCTTCGGGTAGATGGAGCTCATCAGCCTGGGAAGGCAATCCATTTAAGAGAGGGAAAACTCTGATTTCAAACCTCCGCTGCCTTGCGGCCATACCCACTTACAAGAAAGGCTTCGGGAGTAAACCCTGAGGTCAAAACTGAAGCTGGAGTCCCTAAGGCAGTCTGACGTTGCTTTCAACCTCGCTCTGGCAACTCCTGCGACGTCGCTGGTGCCAAGCTGTATCGACCTTTGCCCTTCCCTTGGACAACATTGATGGTGTGGAGAGGGGAGAATTGCTGCTTGAGCAACTGCTGGTCTCCGATACAACCTTGCCCAGGCCTGCGCCCTGAAGAGACCGAAGCAAGACTTTCCAGGTGCAGATCCATGGTCTTGCGAGACTAAAGGATGCCATCCACAGTAGGTTCTGAGGTAATGCAGATGTGAGAACCATTGTCTATTCTACAGGTGAGCAAATAGTGCACGATTGGACGGGCACATTGTAGGGTGAGATGTTTTTTCCATCATTTATGCAGGGTTTCTGTGCTTCTGATGCCTAGACTCAGGCTACTGGAGCAGCAATTCCCATCCTGAATCACATCATTGGTAGAGGTAGAGCACATCTACAGATCAATGACAATAAGAGAAATTCCAAAGGATTTTCTATAGTGCAAATACAGAACATACAATACTGTTTCAATAAGATTTATTTCTTCACATGTATTTATCTATTTTTAGAACTTTATGATAGGATAATTCTTGGAAATATTTCTTACCCTCAGTATTAGTCTGTTCAATTTGCTTGTCATCTGTTTGCTACAGTTGCAAGATATAATCTCATCACTTTCTTCTTGTAATGCTTCCAGTCTCTTAAAAGTACTTCCTTTAATAGCGTCATCGATTAATTTTTCCAGCTTAAAAAGAAAGATTGATTAAAAAAAGACTGATAATTCCATTTTAATCCAAAGATAATTAAACAATTGCTTATTTATTAATATAGAGCCAAACGACACAGTAACAGGCCCACAGCCGATCATGTCCTTGCCACCTAGTGTACCAATCTGCAACTAAACCCATTTACCTGTATTGGGTTCATGGTCTTCTAAAACTGGCAATTCACATACTTGTCTTCTTGCTTCTTAAATGTCATAGGAGATCTGCTTCTACATCTCTTCAGAGATTAATTCCAGACTCCAACCACTCTCTGGATGAAAATGATTCCCCCTGAGATCTGCTATAAACTTGCTACCTTCATCTTAACCTATGCCTTCTTTGATACTCTGCCTATCTCTTTCATAACTTTATACACCTCTGTCAGATAACCCCTCTACCTCTGCCAACCTATCCATGGGCCACCTGCCTGACCTTTCAATAAAATGTAATCCTTGGGTGTGTAAGTTTCCAGCTGTGATCTTTCAATCACAACCCTGTGATGCCTACCTCATACCTGCCAATTTCTAGCAACAGTACAAGATCAACTATCTAATTTTGTATGCTGCATTCATTCAAATTTCACACCTTCATTCCTGTGTTCACCATCCTTCTTTTCAGTGTTCTCTTCAGTTGCCTTTAAGTTAAATTCTTATCCCATTCGTAATTTAAGAGTAATAAAAAAGTACATCACAAAAGCAGGTCTTTCAGCCATCTAGTCTGTGCCAAACCATTTAATCTGCCTACTCCCATCAACGTACACCCAGACCATTGCCATCCATATCCCTACTATCCATGTACTGTACCTATCCAAACTTCTTTTAAATATTGAAATCAAGCTCGCATGCACCACTTGCGCTGGCAGCTCATACCACACTCTCACAACACTCTGAATGAAGAAGTTGGCCCTCATGTTCCCCTAAACCTTTCATTATTCACCCTTAACCCATGACCTATAGTTATAGCCCCACCCAACCTCAGTGGAAAAAGCCTGCTTGGACTTATTCTATCTATACCCTCATAATTTTGTATACCTCTATCAACTCTCCCCCTAATCTTCTACATTCCCAACCTATTCAATATTTCCCTGTAACTCCAGTCCTCCAGTCCTGGCAACATCCGTGTACTCTTTCAACCTTATTTACATCTTTCCTGCAGGTAGGTGAACAAAACTGCACACAACACTTCAAATTAGGCCTTACCAACGTCTTATACAACTTCAAAATAACATCGTATCTCCTGTACTCAGTACTTTGAATTATGAAGGCCAAAGTGCAGAAAGCTTTCTTTATGACCCTACCTACATGTGCTGCAACTTTCAATGAATTATAGACTTGTATTCCAAGATCCCTTTTTATACCGTACTCCTCAGTGCCCTACTGTTCACTGTGCAAGAGCTACCCTGGTTGGTCCTACCAAAGTGTAACACCTTGCATTTGTCTGCATTAAATTCCATCTGCCATTTTTCAGCCCATTTTTCCATCTGGTCCAGATCCCGCTGCAAACATTGATAGCTTTCCTCAGTGTCCACTGCACCCTCAATCTTGGTGTCATCCACAAATTTGCTGATCCAGTTAACCAGATGATCATCCAGATCATTAATATATATGACAAACAGCAACAGACCCTGCAGCACTCGACGAGTCACAGGCCTCTCGTCAGAGAGGCAATCATCAACAACTGCTATCTGGCTTCTCCTACGAAGCCAATGTCTGAATCAATTTACTACCTTATTTTGAATGCCAAGCCTCTGCACTTCCCTTGTTTTATTCTTTTTTTCTGGAGACTTCAATAACCTCTCCTGCCCTTTTACTTTATACTTACTTTTACAAGCCACTCCCCTCTATTCAATAAAGAACTTGCAAGGTCACCTGGGATATCTGCAAACCACATACTCTCCCACTAGATTCCATAAAGATAGGCATCCATTAGTCCCGTGAGACCATGGATTTGCGCCTTAGAAGGTTTCCAGGGCGCAGGCCTGGGCAAGGTTGTATGGAAGACCGGCAGTTGCCCGTGCTGCAAGTCTCCCCTCTTCACGCCACCAATGTTGTCCAAGGGAAGGGCACTAGGGCCGATACAGCTTGACACTGGTGTTGTCGCAGAGCAATGTGTGGTTAAGTGCCTTGCTCAAGGACACAACACGCTGCCTCAGCTGAGGCTCGAACTAGCGACCTTCAGATCACTAGACCGACTCCTTAACCACTTGGCCACGCGCCAACACTTCCATAAAGAGTCTAAATATAATCAGAAAATCACTTATCAGCTATCTGGAAGTTTACAAATCTGCAGTTGCAGAAATAAAGACCAACAGATCCACACGGCCCTAACACAACTTCTGCAGAACTAGGCCACTATCACGCAGACAAGGACAGTGATTATGTTTTTGTATGACAAGAGGATGGGCCATACCGTATCTTGTATTGAGAAATGAGCCTATTCAAGTGATCAACCTTTCATTGGGGAAACATTTAGGAAACAGTGATCATAACTTCTTAAGTTTTACAAAAGCTATCAATAAGGATGCTTTAAGTATGAACCTTGCAGAAAAAGCAATAAATTGTGAAGAGGGCAAATTACCAGAATATTTGATAGGACTAGGAAGAGTTAATTGGGAACAGCTAATTTTGCACAAGTCCATCTCTGACATGTGGAGGTTGTTTAAAGACCAACTGCATCGAGTACAAGACACGTATGTCCCAGAAAGAAGGACAAGAGTGGCAAGATAAGGGAACCTTTAGTGACAAGAAAGGTTGTAAATTTAGTCAAGAAGAAAAAGGAAACGATTTAAGGCTTAATATGCTAAAATCAAACAGGGCCCTTGAGGAATATAAAGAAGCTAGTAAAGATTTCAAGAAAGGAAATAGGAGAGCCAGAAGGGAAATGAGAAGTCCTTGGCAAGCAGGATTAAAGAGAACCCCTAGGTATTCTATAGCTCATCAGTACCTCTACGTCCTCAGTAGGCTCAAGAAATTTGGCGTGTCTGCTTTGATCTTACCAATTTTTAATCGATGCACAATAAAAAGCATCCTGTCCAAATACATCACAGTTGGTACACAACTACTCTGTCCATGACTGCAAGAAACTACAGTTATGGACACAATTCAGCACACAGAAACCAGCTTCCATAGACTAACTACACTTCTTGCTGCCTTGATAAAGCAGCCAACATTAGATATTCTCTCTTCTCATCCCTCCATTGGGCAGAAAATGCTAAAGCCTGAAGGCACATTCCACCAGGCTCAACATTGGCTTCTATCCTGCTGTTTTAAGACAATGGAACAGTTCCATAGTATAGTAAAGTTGGCTCTTGATTTCACAATCTACCTCATTACGGCCTTGCACCTTATTGTCTATCTGCAATGCACTTCCTCTGCATTGTTTCTGCATTCCACCTACACTGCACTTAACTCTGCATTCTGTTTTTGCTTTGTACCGACTCAATGCACTATTGCAATAAACTGGTCTGTATAAGGTATGTAAGACAAGATTTTCCATTGTACATCAGTACATATGACAATAATAAACCAATTTACTAATTTACATATACAGTATCAAAACCAAGAGGATAACTAAGAAAATGGACAGAGCCACTCAAGGATAAAAGGAGGAACATGTGCTTTGAGACAGAGGATGCCAATAAGGACAAGGAGGATAGGAAGATTAGTGTGGCACATGCTAATATACAAGGGCATTTTAAAATACAGAACAAGGTGCTGTCAGGTCAATTGAAGAACTTTATGGTGGATGTCCCCAAGCTCTTATGGGATATATCAGATTATTCAGAGAGGCAGCTGATGAGATTTCTGGGCCTTTGACCAAGGTCTTTGTGTTCTCTCTAGCCATAGGCAGGTCCCGGAGGACCCGTGAGTAGCTATATTGTTCTGTTGATCAAGGGAAATAAGGATAATCTTAGATATTATACACATTTTAGTGAAAGGGAAACATGGGAAAAATTCTAGGAATAAGATTTCTGATCATTTAGAAAAACACACCCCAATTAGGGTTAGTCAGCATGGTTTCGTGAGGGCAGGTTATGTCTTAATGACTTGATTGAGCCTTTCATGGTGATGAAATTGATCGATGGATGTTGCCTATATGGATTTTAGTAAGACCTGAGATAAGATTACTCATGGTAGACTTATCCAGAAAGTTTAAGAATCATGGGGTCCACAGTGACTTGGCCATTTGGATTCAGAATTGGCTTGCCCATAGAAGACAGTGGTCAATAGTTGGAGGCTATGACTAGTGGTGTTCTACAGGGATCCATATTAAGACCTTTGTTGTTTGAGATATATATGACTTGGATGAAAATGTAGATTAGGGAGCTTAGAGACAAGGAGGAGGAAATGTTGGGTCTCCTAAAGACTATTAAGCTGAATAAGTCCTCAGAACCTGATAAGAATTACCCCAGGTTATTGAGGGAAGCAAGGGATAAGATTGCTGGGGCTTTGACCAGTATCTTCAGTGTCCTCCCTGGGCACCAACAAGGTGCTGGAGGACTGGCAAGTGGCTATTGTTGTACCTCTATTTAAGAAGGGAACAAGGGAAAATCCTGGGAACTATAGACCAGTGAGTTTCATGTCAGTTGTAGGGAAATTGATGAAGAAGTTTCTTAGGGATAGGATATATGGGCATTTGGAAACCCATGGCCTAATTAGGGAGAGCCAGCATGGCTTTGTAAAGGGCAAATTGCATCTTACCAACTTGACTGAGGATTTTGACAGGGTGAAAAGAAAGATTGATGAAGGTAGAGCAATGGATGTTATCTATATGGATTTTAGTAAGGCACATGACAAAGTCTCTCATGGGAGGCTAATCCAGAAGATTAAGATGCATGGGGTCTGCAATGAATTGGCTGTTTGAATTCAGAACTAGCTTGTGTATGGAAGGCAGAGGGTAGTGGTCAAAGGGACTTATTTAAACTAGAGGTCTTTAATTAGTGGTGTTCCACAGGGATCTGTGCTGGGACCTCTGCTGCTTGTGATGCATATAAATGACGGATGAAAATGTAGATGGGTGGGTTAGTAATTTGTGGATGATACTAAAATTGGTGAAGTTGTAGGTAGTGTAGGAGATTGGCAAAGAATACAGTATGATATAGATCAGTTATAGATATGGGCAGAGAAATGTCAGATGGAGTTTAACCAAGAGGTGTTGCACCTTGGTAGGGCAAATACAAGGAGACAGTACACTGAGCAGAGAGATCTTGGCATCCAAGTTCATAGCTCCATGAAATTGGCTACAAAGGTCAATTGGATGATTAAGAAGGCTTATGGAATGCTTGCTTTTACTAGCTGAGGCACTGAATTCAAAAGAGGTTATGTTGCAACTTTATAGAACTCTGGTTAGGCCACATCTGGAGTATTACATAGAGTTTTGAGCACCCCACTGTAGGAAGGATGTTAAGGCTTTAGAGAGGATGCAGAAGAGGTTTATCAAGATGCTGCCTGGTTTAGAGGGCATGTGCTATCACGAGAGGCTGGACAAACATTGTTTTCTTGGGAGCAGTGGAGGCTGAGGGAAGATCTATGAGAGGTTTATAAGATTATGAAAGGCATAGATAGACTAGACAGGAAGTATTTTTTTCTCAGGGTAGAAATGTCTAATACCAGAGGGCATGTATTGAAGGTGAGGGGGGTTAGGTTCAAAGGGGATGTGAGGGGTAAGTTTTCACTCAGAGCGGCGGATGCCTGAAATGCTCTGCCTGGTATGGTGGTAGAGGCAAATACATTAGAGGCTTTTAAGACATTTAGATAGGTACATGAATATGAGGAAATGGAGGGATTATGGACACGTGTTGGTAGGAGGGATTCATTTTTTAGGGTTTTAAATTACTTTTTAGCTGGTTCAGCACAACATTGTGAGCATTCACTTTTGGAGAAGGATAGAGAAGTTGCAGAAGAGAATGCTGTCTGGATTAAAGGACAAATGCTATAATGAGAGGTCGAAAATATTAGGAGGAGAGTAAGATGACAGTCAGTTTGCACAAGGCAGAAGAGGGAAACAGAGTGGAATTGGGAGACAGTGGCACATGAATGATAATAGTGTTCTTCCCACAGGTGCTGCTCAATTTGCTAAATTCCACCAGCAGATTGGTTGCTATTCCAGATTCAAGCATCTCAGAATCATGTTTATTATCACCAGCATGTGTCATGAAAACTGCTGTCTCAAAGTTCCGGTTAGACCAAACCCAGTATACTGAGAATAGATCTGGGCACCAAACTTTGGCATTCAGGAGAGCATACTATACATTTACCAGAATGTTAACTGGATTCCAAGGATTAAATTATGAGAGATTTCACAAACTAAATGTTTATCCATTGTCATACTAAGTATCTTTAAATACGTTTGTTCCTCAACCATTACCTTTGGCAGCTCATTCCATATATGGACCACCCTCTGAGTGGAGAAATTGCCCCTCCTGGCACTGATCGCTAAGGATACTACTAGTTATGAGCCTCCAGTGTGAAAAACAACCTTCCAGATCACTCTCTGCTTTCTACCATTAAGCCATTCCCTTTATTTTTATTTAGAAAACAGGCCCTTCCTGTTCAACAAGCCAGGTCACCCAGCAACCCACCAATTTAACACTAGTCTAATCACAGGACAATTTATATTGACCAATTAACCTACTAACCAGCATGTCTTTGGAATGAGGGAGGAAACTACAGCATCTAGAGGAAACCCACATGGTCACGTGGAAAACATACAAACTCCTTACTAGAGGCGCTGGAATTGAAGACCGCATCCCAATGCCCGAGCCATAATAGCATCGCACTAAACGCTACACTACTACGACACCCCAATTGAACATTATATATCAAATAAGCCAGCTCTCCATAGGTCTCATGCAATATAACATAAGCATAGCAACCTATCATGTGGAATTTTATCAAATTCATAGACTACTACTAAGTTCATAACAGACTACTTCTATCCCACCTGTCCTCATGAACCTTCTTGGTCACATCTTCAAAAAAATTCAACTAAACAAATTCCTGAAACAAACTCCCAGTGTGTTGACTATTCTTAATTAATCCATCTTTCCAAGTACAGTACATGAACAGCTATCCCACAGAAATATCCTCCAGTACCTTAGGTTATTAGGGTAATCACAAACAAGAGAAAGTCTGCAGATGCTAGAAATCCAAACAACGTACACAAAATGCTGGAGAAATTCAGCAGGCCAGGCAGCATCTATGGAAAAGTGTATCATTGATGTTTTGGGCAGAAACCCTTCATTAGAACTGGAGAGAAAAAGCTGAGGGCTCAGAGTTAGAAGGTGGGAGGGGAGGGAGGGAGGAAGAAACACAAAGTGATAGGCGAAACCAGGAGGGGGGAGGGACGAAGTAAAGAGCAGGGAAGTTGATTGGTGAAAGAGGTACAGGGCTGGAGAAGGGGAAAATTAATAGGAGAGGACAGAAGGCCATGGAAGGAAGAAAAGAGGGAAGAAGCACCAGAGGGAGGTGATGGGCAGGTAAGGAGATAAGAGAGAGGGAAAAGGGAATGGGGAATGGTGAAAGTTCGAGAAATTGAAGTTCATGCCATCAAGTTGGTTGCTACCCAGATGGAATATAAAGTGTTGCTCCTCCAACCTGAGTGTGGCCTCATCGCCACAGTAGAGGCGGCCACGGATTGACACATCAGAATGGGAAGTGGAAATAAAATGGGTGGCCACTGGGAGATCCCACTATTTCTGGCAGACGGAGCGTAGGTGCTCAGCAAAGTGGTCTCCCAATCCACGTAAGGGCTCACCAATATACAGGAGGCCACGCTGGAAGCACTGGATACAGTAGATGACACTTACAGACTCACAGATGAAGTGTCGCCTCACCTGGAAGGACTGTTTGGAGCCCTGAATGGTAGTGAGGAAGATGTAGGGGCAGGTATAGCAATTGTTCAGCACGTAAGGTAAGTATCAGGAGGAAGATCAGTGGGGAGGGACGAATGGACAAGGGAATCACATAGCAGCAATCCCTGCAGAAAACAGAAAGTGGGGGGCCGGGGGGGGGGGGAGAAGATGTGCTTGGAGGTGGGATCCCGTTGGAGATGGCGGAAGTTATAGCTACTAGGCTTACTCATCTAGAGCTCCCAAGATCTTCTGTGCAGCTCTTTCCAAATAAAGATAAACCTCCTGTCTTCTGGCACCTCATCTGTAGCTAACAATGATGCATTTATTTCAGACATGGCTCCTACAATTTCTTCTCTAGCATCCCAGTGTTCTTTGATATACCTGATCAGGCCCCAGATATTTATCTACCTTCATATATTTTAAGATATCCACCACCTTCTGTATTGTAACCTGGACTATCCTCAAGGCATTCCCATCAATTATCTCAAGTTCCAAAGTCTTCATATCTTTCTTCATGGTAAAAACAGATGAAGATATCCATCACAGAACTCGCCCATCTCCTGTGGCTCCAAAGTTGTCCACTTTGGTCTTTGAAAGTCCTAGTTCTCTCCATGTTACATTTTCCCCAATACACTTAATATTTTCAGATTTTCCTTAATCTCCTCTGCTAAAGATACAAGACCATAAGACAAAGGAGCAGAATTAGGCCATTCAGCCAATCAGGTCTGCTCTGCCATTCCATCATGGCTGATCCTGGATCTCACTCAACCCATATACCTGTGATCTCACCATATCCTTTGATGCCCTGACCAATCAGAAAACGATCCAACTCATGATCTCACTTTTAAAAGGTTTCCACTCACAAACAACCTAGTCCATCAACTTTTGCAAGGTCAAGTCAAGTTTATTGTCATTTAACCATACACATGTATATAACGCATATAACCATATAATGTATGTCATATTGAGACATTTCTCCAAACCAGGGTGTAAAACACAGTAGTATGCATAACACACAATAACTTATGAAGGTTAGAATAAAATCTACAGATGAATCACATAAATAGCAAATTAAAGTGCATTAATATTAAATATTGTACTGGAACAGATTAACCAGTGAGACTTCGAATATGATGTGGCAGGGAGTTCAGTTGCCTGATGGCCTGGGGAAGCAACTGTTTCTCATCCTGACTGTTTTTGTTGTTATGCATGCAAGTCTCCTGCCTGATGGTAGAAAGTCAAAGAGGGTGCTGGATGGAAGGGTAGGATCCTTAATAATACTAAAGGCCCTATGTAGGCAGCACTCCTGATAAATTGTCCCCGATAGGAGGTAGGGAGACTGCTATGTTCCTCTCAGTTGTCTTAAATAATATCATCAAAATTTGCCATAGCCCAATTGAAAACCTGTGGAATAGATCAGTTCCTTTCTATAACTAATTTAAAGCTGGTAGAACTACAGTCACAAGTCACAAAGTGCTCTTCCACTGCCACCTCAGGCACTTACCCTGCCCTATTTCTCAAAAGTAAGTCAAGCCTTGCCCTCTCCCTAGTAAATTGCTAGAATTTAGACTACTTGATTAAAATTTTCAAGAAATTAAACAGAGGGAGAAATTATATCTGCTGGTGGAGTAAGGAATTAGAACATATGTTTTTAAATTGCAACCATCCTTTTCCATTTCCATAACTTCTTTAGAACTTAGAGTTATGGTCAATACATCTAAAACAAACCAAGTTAATACCGGGAAAACTGAAATCAAAGTTCAGGCTCAAAGTAAATTTATTATCAAAGTACATACATGTCACCATATATAGGCCTGAAATTCATTTTCCTGTGGGCATACTCAATAAATCTAATAACCATGATATAATCAATGAAAGACCGCATCATCATTGTGGACGACCAGAGTGCAAAAGACAATAAACTGTGTAAATAACAGGAAAGAAAGAAATAATGATCATGATAATAATAATAAATAAGCAATAAACATCAAGAACATGAGATGAAGAGACCTTGAGACGAAGAGTCCTTAGGCTGTAAGAACAGTTCAGTGATGGGGCTGGTGAAGTTGAGTGAAGTTATCCCCTCTGGTTCAGAAGCCTAATTGTTAAGGGGTAATAACTGTTCCTGAACCTGATATTGAGTCCTGAGGCTCCTGTACCTTCTTCCTGATGGCAGCAGTGAAAAGAGTACATAGCAGCAACATCGTCAGGGACGGTGGAGTCCCTGACGATGTTGCTGCTTTCCTGCAACAATGCTCCGTGTAGATGTGCTCAATGGTGAGGTGGGCTTTACCTGTGATGAACTGGGCTGTATCCACTACTGAGTCCCTGATAAGGACTAGCTTATAAACCTCTGGTCTCCTCCTCAAGTCAATTATCAGCTCCTTGGTCTTCCTGACATTGAGTAAGAGGTTGTTGTTATGGCATTACCAGCCAGAAATTTAATCTCCCTCCTGTATGCTGATTCGTTATCACCTTTGATTTGGCCTACAACAGTGGTGTCCTCAACAAACTTAAATACGGATCGGAGCTATGATTAGCCACCCAGTCGTAAGTATAAAGTGAGTAAAGCAATGCTTGTTATGCACGTGTGCTGATGGAGATCATGGAGAAATGTTGCCAATCCAAACTGACTGAGGTCTGCAACTGAGCAAATCAAAGATCCAATTGCACAAGGAAGTATTGAGGCCAAGGTCTTGAAGCTCATTGATTAGTTTTGAGGGGATGATAGTATAGAATGCCATGCTGTAGTCTAGATAAAGCATCCTGATGTATGTGAAACCACTTTTTATTGGGCATCTCCAGAAACGTAGCTCGTCAACCCCTAACAGCCACTGTACTCCGCAGCGAGGAACCCACCTTTCTCAGGCTCCGTACATCTAGAGTGTATACGACTTTGGTCCCACCAAACCCCAATTTGTGTGAATGCTGTGTGATTTACTGCTTCCTTACAATTACCCATCCGCAAGAAGTAACAGATCATACACTGCATACAGTTACAAGGAACGTTAACTTAACCAAAGAGTTATTAAAGAAAGAGAAAAACAAAAAAGGGTCCATTATAATTAAACAGTCAAATATACACAAAAATTTGGAGCTCATCTTGAAGTTATCTGTAACTCATGCACTGGACCCTCAGTCTGCATGAAAGCACACACCACCTTCCAAATGTCACCTGAAATCTATCTCGAACAAACGGGCTCTCCCACAGGAGTATTAGTCCTTCCTCCTTGAAGCCATTCATCTGCACAAAGCACCTTGTGCAACAGGGACTGCATCCTCGGCCATCATCCCTATCTTCTCCCAGCTCCCTCAAAAAAACCTCTCCACCCAGCATTCTTTAGAACCTTCTCCCAATTCCACCATCCTGACTGGCTGATGAAACATTCCTAAGTTGAACAACAAAGCCTCTTATCTCAGCTCAAATCCAAACAGGCTGAAAGCAGAACAGACTACTCTTACAGAACTGCCAAAAAAAAATACCTACAGCATAGCAGTAAAAATCTTAACCATGTTGATACATATGCATCTTTGCTGTCCAAATATTTCAAGCTTGAGTGAAGAGCCAATGAAATAGCATCTGCTATGGATCTGGTTGTGCTGCTAGGCAAACTGGAGCTCAGAAAAAAAATCACAAGATCACCGGGGACTGTGAGAAGGTTCCTCCATGTTTTGACATTCAACACAAACATAGAAGGCACTGATCTCATTTGGATGCAAATCTCTGCTGCCACTTATGTCACAATGCCTGGCCACAGCTGTTGAGCATCCTTCACCGATTCAAGTTTAGGCCAGGATTGCCACTTTGCCCATGAGTTGGCTTTCTAGAACTTCAGATAACTTTCTTGACTGCCTTTGATCTGGCCCTCATGAGAATGTGGATCTCATAGATTATCCAAGGCTTCTGGTTGGGGAGAATAAATGATATTGTGGGGACATACTTGTTTACAACTGTTTTTCTAAAGTCTATGACTACCATGGTGTATTCATTCAGATCCACAACTGAGCCCTTGAACAAGACCCAGTCTACCGATTCAAATCAATCCCGTTGCTGTCTTCTGTGACCACCTCTTTGGTGTCCGCAACTCTGCAGCCTTGCTCTTTTGTCTCTGCCTGTATGCAGGTAAGAGAAAGACAGCCAAGTGATCAGGTTTCCTCAAGTACTGTCTGGGCATAAAACAGTAAACATTCCCTATCTTAGTAGAGCTGTGGTCTAGTGTGTTAGGACCTCTGGTGCAATAGGTCATATTCTGATGGTAACTGGGCAGTGATTTCTTCAAACAAGCCTGACTAAAATCCCCAACTATGATTTTAAATGAGTTAGGGTGGACTGGTTCTTGTTTGGTGATGGCATCATGCAGCATCTCAAGTACTGGATTACAGTCGGCCAATGGCAGCATGCAAACTATGGTCAGGATCACAGAGGAGAACCCTCTTAGTAAATAGAATGATACATACTTGATTGCTAGGTGTTTAAGGTTGGGGGAACAGGAATACAACAAAACCGCCATATCAGAGCACCACAGAGTTTAGTATGAAATACACACCTGTATCTTTTGCCTACTACTAGAAATCTTCTACTACAATACTCTATTATTTTTGCATTTCCCTATGATGTGTCAATATATGTGCTGTAGCAGCTACTTTCAAACAAACCAAACCCACTCAGAGACAAGCACGGGAAAATGATACTGCATGATGCCCTCTCCAAATAATGAAATTCTAAAGTCGGAGAAAGTATGCTTGATCCTTTATTGAGAAACCAGCAAAGACAAACAACCTTGTAACGATTAAACTAATGAAACTAAGACTAGCGATATAATGAACTGAGCAGTCTAAGTGTATTCAAACGTACTTAAGCCAAGCGCTCTAAAACGAATTCTTAAGAGATTTTTTTTTAAAAAAGGAAAGATAGCATGCAGTCTGGCTGTCAAGAAGGGCAGGCAGATGATAGGACAAAATTGTGACCAGAGTGAGTATCAGTGCATTAGGGATGCAGAATCAAAAAGGGTGGCAAACACAGTACTCAAAGTGTTAACAACAGGAATTCTGCAGATGCTGGAAATTCAAGCAACACACATAAAAGTTGCTGGTGAACGCAGCAGGCCAGGCAGCATCTCTAGGAAGAGGTGCAGTCCTAGAGATGCTGCCTGGCCTGCTGCGTTCACCAGCAACCTTTATGTGTGTTCCCTGCAACTAAATCTTTTTTACTTAACTATTGCCTCCATAACTTTGGTGCTTTCTTCCACGTTATTTGCATAGGTTGTAAAGTGTTAAGGCTGAGGTACCAGTCTCTACGGTGCTGAGACAGCATATCTGAAGGTCAGGGAGACAGTGCTTCAAATGGGTAGACAGGACAATGATTATAGTATCAGCTCCACATCCAATTAAGTAGAGTTTCCATCACACTCCTGATGCACCTTTTAAATGGTGGAATAGGATTGGCAGTCAGACTATCCATTTCCTGATCTCTTCAAGTAATCACATTTACATTGATTGTGTAGTCTATACATGCTGGATACCCATGATAGAACTTTGATGATGGTAATGTTGTTACCATCTCTCATTTTGAAAATGGTCATTGCCTGGAACTCACTACCTGTCAACTCAAGCCTGATTGTTGTCTACGATTTGCTGCATGAAGTTGAAGATCTAATTCATTTATTGAATTGAAAATTAAGTTGAAAATCAGGTGGAATGAAACCGAAGAATCTGAAAATGCTTAGGCCTCAATAAGACCAAGTCAGAGGGAAAGTTGTTCTACACTCAAACATTCTGTCAATATTTGAATTTTCCTACCTGGGCAAGCAGGGAGTTGGGCTAAAGGTGGAATTACCTGTGAGTTGCTGAGTTTTCTCAAATTTGTAGTTTAAAAGATCTTTTGATGCCAAGACAACCAAGTGAGATTAGAATTAATAGAAAAATGGCATCAATATATTGGATCAGCGATAGTCATCTAAATTGTCAGAATCGGGTCAAAATGCCATATGTGACTCAACCAAAGGAGCTACATTCTTAGTTATCTATTTCTATTAGTTACCTTCTCTATTCTGATCCTCTTCCAATTGAAAACAACTATCACCTTTTCTCAGAATCCTACCACCAATGCATAGTTTGTCACCCTATAAATTCAAACTCACTTTTAACCCACAAATAGAATATTAGATGTTTGATTTCCTCCAATCAAATATTCACAACACAAATAGGATTCAATGTTAAAATTGTCAAGATTTTTGAGCATGACTATGACCATGCAGCATTACCCCTCATATGTAGAAGTCGTACTACCCAACCACATTACATCTTTCAAAATGAATGTCTTTTGCATGTTGACCAAATCAGCCCATTCTCAATATCTTGTTATCCAAATGAATTTACTGCTCACTGCATTCTAATTTTACCCTATCCAAACACACCTTAACAAAATTTCCCAAATGATTCCCACAACTTGTAATATTTGAGCACTAGTCGGTGTTCATTATTTTTAAAATAATTATTCATTACTTTTTATTCGTTAGCAATATTCATTACTTTTTAAAATGTGCTTATGAACACCCATTCTCCCAATAGAACCAGCTTATTTGTAGAATGTTATACAAATTATACACTGGCATCCTCAAAGTATCACAAAGAATTTTCCATCTAATTAAATAAATCTGAAGAACTGTAAGCGTTACAACATTGGAGAGTTTGCGACAATAGCTGTGCATGGGAAGCTCCAACAAATAAGATTGAACAGATAATTAGTCTCTTGATTTTGAATAAAATGCTAAAAAAAAGAGGAACAAATGTTGGCTATGATATGAGAACTACCCACAAATTTCTTGAAATGAGGTGATCTCGATCATTTAGGGAAGTGGCCAAGGACTGTGTGGAAAGTCAAACCAGCACAGGAATGGTAGGAAACTAGGGACAGTAATGGAACAGTGATTTAGGAGTACCAATGCATAGTTCATTGAAAGCGGTTTAACAGGTAAACAAGATGGTGAAAAAGGCACTTAGCATGCTGGCTGTCATCAGAGTTTGGAGTATAAGAGTTGGGACATAATATTGCAGTTGCATAAGCTGTTGGTGAGGCTGCACTTGAAGTACAGTGTATAGCTCTGATCACTCTGATAGGTCCTTAGGAAAGGTGTGCTTAATCCAGAAAAAAATCCAGAAAAGATTTACTAGGATGTGCCAGATTAGAGGACCCAAATTCTAGGAGAAGTTGGCCAGGCTAGGTCTTTATTGTTTGAAATATAATAGAATGAGGGGCAATTTTATAGGAATATTTAAAATTATGAGAGGCATTGATAAGATGGACAGGAACAGTCTTTTCCTCAGATAGGAGAGACCAAAACTCAGGGGCTAAGATTTTAGGAGGAGAGGGGAAAGATTTAAAAGGGACCTGCAGGGCAACTTATTTTCCACCAAGAGGGTGGTGAAGCATATGGAAAGAGCCAGCAGAGGAACTGATTGAGGAAGGTACAACAGTATCATTTAATTAGCACTTGGATAGATACATGAAGAAACGGGCCTTAGAGGCAACAAAGAAATTGGGACTAGCTGAATGGGGACCATGGTTGGCGTGAATTCATTAGGCCAAAATGCCTGTAACTGTGCTGTATTGTTCTACGACTCTAAGTATTGATTGTTTTTGTAAACCTTGGAGCAAACCCTCTTTGAAAGAGGTTCAGGAAATTTTCCTGTTTATCACTATTTTTTCAACATCCCAAAAATGGACACTGATCATTATCAGATTTCTCTATCCTATGGGAGTTTGATTGATTCATTTGTTATGTAACAATATAAAAATTGTAGTGAATATAAGGGAAAAAAATTGGAGGACAAAATGAGGCCATCAAATATCCTTGAGCACTAAGGTTAAGGAGAATCCCAAGTCATTTTGGAAGCACATTAGATAGATAGATAGCTACTTTATTGATCCTAAAGGAAATTACAGTGTCAGAGTAGCATTACAAGTACACAAATATAAATATTAGAAGTAACAAGAATAAAAAATAAGTTACCACAAACAATCTAACAGGAGAGGGTCATCACTTCCCTGGCAATAGGTTGACTCATTATGGAGCCTAATGGCCCAGGGAAAGAATGACCTCATACAGCACACTTTGGAGCAGCGCAGTTGTCTTTGTCTATTACTAAAAGTGTTCAGCCAAGGTGGCATGCAAAGGGTGAGAAACATTGTCCAGAATTGTCAGGATTTTTCCTAGGGTCCTTTGCTCTACCACAGCCTCCAGTGTGTCCAGATTGACTCCTACAGCAGAGCTAACCTTTCTAATCAGTTTATTGAGCCTGTGGTATCACCTGTGTTGATGCCATTGCCCTAGCACAACACCACATAGGAGATTGTACTGGCGACAAGAGACTGGTAGAACATGTGAAGGTGAGGCCTGCATACTCCAAAGGACCTCAGTCTCCTCAGGAAGTAGAGGCGATTCTGGCCCTTCTTGTACACAGCCTCTGTGTTGGTGCTCCACTCGTCTGTCATTCAGGTGCACCCCCAAGTACCTGTAGGTCCTCACCACATCCATGTCCTCACCATCAACAGTAACAGAGCAATGCAGATTTAATCTTCCAAAAGTCCATCATCTCCTTTGTCTTACTGATGTTGTGCTGCAGATGCTTCATCTTGCACCATTTGACAAAGTCCTCCACCAAGGCCCCGTATTCATCCTCCATCCTCCCTTTACACACCTAACTATTGCTGAGTCATCAGAGAATTTCTGCAGACAGCATGACTCATTGTTGTATCTAAAGTCCGAGGTATACAGAGTAAACTGGAAGAAAGCCAATACAGTCTCCTGTGGGGCCCCAGTGCTGCTTATAGCCATGTCTGACACAGCTCTGAAGCCACACAAACTGTGGTCTGCCAGTCAGGTAGTCCATTATCCAGGATACAATGGAAGTGCCAATCTGCATTGAATGGAGCTTTTCCCCCAGCCATGAAGGCTGTATGGTATTGAAAACACTTGAGAAATCAAAAAATATGATCCTTTCTTTCTTTCTTTTCAAATCTTTTTATTGTATATATAGGAAAAATAACATGAGTACATCGAAGTAACAACACTTACAATGCCTCAAAAAAAACCATCACCTTAAAGATTGAAAACAAAATTTTGTGATAACAAAAAAAACCTACTAAGCAGAAAAGTGAGAAAAAAAAAGAGAACCCATTAGGTGTACAACCCCGGAGCCATGCGTCATACAAAAAGCTTCTGAAAATAGACATCAAACCACCAGCAAGAAAAGAAAATATACTAAAAGAATTTACAATTAGATTGTGGAAAAATTATGTCAATTAACCCAAATGATAATATAACCAGCAAATGAGCCCCATCTTTTCTCAAAATCAAATAAAGGTTCAAAGGTTTGACGTCTAATTTTCTCCAAACTAAGACATAGCATCACTTGAGAGAATCATTGTGACAGTGGGAGCAGATGTATCCTTCCACTTCGACAAAATGGCCCTCCTAGCTATCAATGTAACAAATGCAATAACATGTTGGTCGGACACAGAAATACCATGAATGTTTTGAGGAACTATTCCAAAAAGCACAGTTAATTTATTAGGTTGTAAATTAATTTTAAGTGCTTTAGAAATTTTTGAGAAAACCGACTTCCAGAACCGTTCCAATATAGAACAAGACCAAAACATATGTGTCAGTGTAGCTATCTCAGTTTTACATCTATCACAATGACCATCAACATTAGGAAAGATTTTAGAAAGTCTATCCTTTGTCAAATGATAACGATATACAATTTTAAATTGAATCAATGAATGACTAGCACAAATTGAAGAGTGAACCAACTTCAATATCCGCATCCAATCCTTCGTCATAAAAGTCAAATTAAGTTCCTTTTCCCAATCCTGTTTAATCTTAGACAAAGGACGCTTATCCTATTGTAATAGTAAATTATAAATTCTTCCAAAAGAACCCTCGATCAAAGGATTCATACTCATAATAGTATCTAACAGGTCAGCCTCCAATATGTAAGGGAAATTACTTAAATATTTTTGTAAAAAATGTCTAACTTGAAGGTATTGCAGAAAGTGTGAGTATGAAAGAGAATATTTATCAATTAATTGTTCAAAGGACATCAATCTATCTTCTTTAAATAAATCCAAAAAAGAATTAATACCTTTATTTTTCCAAAGTAAAAAAATTGGATCACTCAAAGAAGGCTTAAAAAAGTAATTTCGGTAAATTAAACTACGAAGTTTAAATTTTTTAAGATTAAAAAAATTGCGGAACTGGAGCCAAATTTGTAAAAAATACTTAATCACAGGATATAGGTTTAAATTAACAACTTTACCTAATTGCATAGGTAAAGGAGCCCCCAATAACGAGGTTAAATAAAACTGTTTTACGACTTTTAGTTCCAGGTCTACCCAAATTGGCCAATCACTCGTATGAACCCAGTATAACCAAAAAGACATATATACCAGATTAACAGCCCAATAATACATTCTAAGATTAGGCAAAGCAAAACCTCCATCCTTTTTCAATTTTGTAAATGACATTTACTAATTCTTGGTCTTTTATTATTCCAAATAAAAGATAAAATAATAGAATCAATCCGATCAAAAAACTTCCTAGTCAGAAAAACAGAAATATTCTGAAATAAATATAAAAATTTCGGTAGAATCATCATTTTAACTATATGAATACGACCAACAAGTGAAAATGTAAGTGGACTCCATCTACTAAATAAATACTTCATAGAGTCTACTAAGGGAACAAAGTTAGCTTTATAAAGATCTTTATAGTTCTTAGTAATTATAATATCTAAATATCTAAAGGAGTCTGAAACTTTAAAAGGAGTATTATCATATATAGAAACAGAATCACTTAAAGGAAACAATTCACTTTTACTAAAATTAATTTTATATCCTGAAAAACCTCCGAATTCATTAAATAATTTTAGCAGGGCAGGAATGGATTCGTCAGGGTTAGATATATAAACCAATAAATCATCAGCATAAAGAGAGACCTTATGCATGGTCTCATTCACAAAGATCCCATGGATATTTTTAGCCTCACGAAGAACAATAACAAGGGGTTCTAATATTAAATTAAGCAACAAAGGACTTAATGGACAGCCTTGCCTTGTCCCCCGTGAAAGCCAAAAAAAAATGAGACCTACAATTGTTAATAACAACAGTAGCAATAGGGGCTTTATATATCATTTTAATCCAATTATTAAAATTAACACCAAAGCCAAATTTCTCTAAAACATTGAATAAATATTTCCATTCGACTCGGTCCAATGCTTTTTCAGCATCCAAAGATACAACACATTGTGGAATTTTAGAAGAGGATGAATATATAATGTTAAGTAGTCTCCGAACATTTGAAAAGGAATAGCGACCCTTTATAAAGCCTGTTTGATCTTCACAAATAATTTTACCCAAAATATTCTCCAACCGATTGGCCATTATCTTTGACAAAATCTTAGCGTCAACATTCAGTAATGAAATAGGTCTATATGAAGCACAGTCAGTAGGATCTTTATCTTTTTTAAGAATTAAAGAAATAGAGGCCTCATAAAAAGTAGAAGATAAGTCACCTTTCACAAAAGAATCCTTAAACATTTCCAACATATACAGAGAGAGCAACTTTCCAAATTTTTTATAAAATTCTATGGGACAGCCATCAAGTCCTGGGGACTTACCAGATTGCATTTGAAAAATAGCTTTACGAATTTCGGCTTCAGTAATTTGAGCATCGAGAATCTTTTGATCCTCAGCCGAAATTTTAGGAAAAGCAATCTTTCGTAAAAAAGCATTCATTTTAGAGGAATCTAATGGACATTGAGATTTATATAGCTCAGCATAAAAGTCTTGAAAAATCTTATTAATTTCCTCATACTCCTGAGCTAAGGTACCATCTTTCCTACGAATTTTCATGATTTGCCTTTTGGCTGCAGCCATTTTTAATTGAGATGAAAGCAGTTTATTATTATCTCCAGACATATAAAATTGGCTCTTTAACTTAAGCAAATAACTTTCAATGGGATGAGTTAATAACAGGTTATATTGTGATTGAAGTTCCACCCTTTGTTTAAATAAATCAGTATTGGGGGAAATTGCATAAATATTATCTAAATCTTTAATTTGTTTTGAAATTCTATCTAATTCTGCTTTAATTTGTTTTTCAAGCTTAGCTGAATAAGAAATAATCTGACCACGTAAAAATGCTTTAAATGTATCCCATATAACTAATTTAGACATACCTCCTATATCATTAAAAAGAAAAAAATCTTTTATCTGGGTTTCAATGAAAGTGACAAAGTCAGAGTTTTGCAATAATGTCTGAGACATGCGCCAAGGTGGGCGGGCAAGAGTGACATCATCAAATTCAAAGACAAACTCAGTGGCACATGATCAGATATAGCAATAGCGTCATACTCGCAAGTTTTAACACTAGTCAAGAAGCGGGGATCGATTATAATATAATCGATCCTCGAATATTTTTTATTAATGTGTGAGAAGAAAGAATATTCTCGATTGTCGGGATGAAGATACCTCCACAAATCAATCAACCCAAAAATCAATCAAAAAGGAATTAATAAATGACGCGGATCAATTTGGAAGTCGCTGATTGGTTGAGCTCTTATCAATCATAGGATTTAAACAACAATTAAAATCCCCGCCCATTATGAGCATATATTCATTTAAGTCAGGCAGTAAAGCAAATACCTTTTTAAAAAAAGAATCATCTAAGTTAGGACCATACAAATTAACCAAGACAACTTTTCTGTTACAGATTGTTCCTTTAACAATTAAAAATCTACCATTAGAATCTGATTCAATATCCTCTTGAATAAATATATTAGGTTTAATGAAAATAGACACGCCTTTTGTTTTACTCTGAGAAGTAGAGTGGAATTGCAAACCATTCCACCATCTAAAAAATCTATTTTGATCTCCCGCCCTGATATGTGTCTCTTGAGCAAAAATTATATCAGGTTGGAATTGGTTAATAATTTTAAAAGTCTTCTTTCGTTTAATAAGATGATTCCAACCACGTACATTCCAACTTATTACATTAATCAGTTTGAACAGCATAATTTCATTCTACTTTATACATGCACAAAGCACATACCAATGCAGGATGATCAAAGATGGCGGTGATGAAGAATACAACCAGATAAAAAACACGCATGCTCCGGAACCACCCAATGGGAAAAAACTAACTCTAAACCCACCCACCCACACCCGGAAACCCGAAAAAGGCAAGCGATCTACAATAGAATTCAAAGCTGCTGACTGCTCTGCCTGTATTTTCTTTCCCTCCCCCCAGTTAGTAAAAAAGTAGAGTGACCTTGTGAAAAAGGTAATAAAGTCTCAGCAAAAAAAGGTATTTACATTCCATCAACTGATAAACAAGAACCAAAATAATGTTATCTCTTAGAGAGAAAAACCAGTGCCATGTTTAAGTTTAATATTAATTCCCTAAAAAAGCTTTAAATTCAATTATAAAACGTTATAATAAAACAGAAAAATATATAAAAAGCCCTATTAGTAGGAAAAACTACCAATTAGCTACGATGTATTAAAGGAACAAATCGCCTTATCTTCTTCCCTCAGTCATAAAATGTCCAGAGATACTTAAACCATAAATCTTTCCAAAGGAAAACCAATAATATGCAATAAAGAACAACCTCCCCCCCCCATGTTCTTTAATTAGTCTCTTGATGAAATATACAAATGACCTTCATAAATCTTCTTTCCAAAATGTGAATAATATACAAATAGCCAAATAGCCTTTCAGATGGATCATTCAACAGCAGTGTCGGTGACAGTGGCAGGCAAAGCCTGAACAAAATCCAGTGCAGCTTTCAGATCAAAAAAAGTACGAGGAGAATTAGGGGGGAAAATTTTAATTCTTGTCGGATACCTCAAAGACGGAAGAAGATTCTTATCATATGCTTGTTTCATTACCAGGGCAAATTTTGATCTTTGTTCCATTATCTCTCTTGGATAATCTTCGTAGAAGCGGAGCTCGGATTCCATAAATCTAAAAACTCTCTTTTCTTGCCTGTCGTATTATTTGATCTTTAATTTTAAAGTGATGAAAGCAAATCAGAACAGATCTTGGTTTACTAGAGTCCTTCGATTTCAAGATAGACGCCCTGTGTGCCCTTTCTATGGCAGGCGGCTTTGATAGAATGGTAGGAAATAAAGTGTGGAAAAGCTTACCAAAGTAAGCCGTTAAATCTCCATCTTCAGCTCCTTCCTGCAGCCCAACAATTCTTATATTCCCTCGTCGAGACCTAGTTTCCAGGTCTATAATCTTATTTTGATATCTTTCCAAACGAGTTGTAGCTTCAAACAGCTTTTGCTTAGTTATCTTCAATTCCTCTTCGTGTGAAATAACTTGAGTTTCCAGGTCTTTAAGTTTTCCCAGAAATGACTTCATTTCATTACTATTCTTTTCCAGTTGGTCTTTAGTTGATCCATTCTGATCCTTAATTGAATTCAGTGTCCGAACAATATCTTCAGCCCACGATGGCATTTCATCAGAGCTTTCCTTTTGCACCTTTCCTTTCCCATTACCTTTATCACTAGGTTCAGGTAAATTCTTCCCACTTGTAGACATAGACATATTGATCACCCTCAAGAATCAACAAGTAAAAATTTTTAAATTCAAAGCTTAAACTAGGGGGAAAGAAAGAAAACTAAGAGCAGCAGAAAAATACTGCTACTCCATTGGCAGATGGGGTGGTCCTCCAAAATATGATCCTCTCAGTGCTGCACTGCTTATCCAAATGGGAGTAGGCTCTGTTCAGCAGGTAGATGACAGCATCTACCAATCGTCAACTCCACTGTGCTCCTGGTAAGCAAACTGCAGGGGATCTGACATGGGGTTGGAGGTGAGCCAGGACCAGCCTCTCCAGGGTCTTCATGATGTGTGAGGTCAGGCCACTGGACAGTAGTCATTCCATACTTTTGGTTGGCCCTTCTTGTGTACTGGGACCACATATGATGTTTTCCTTATAGTCGTGACTCTTTCCAGGCTGAGACTCAGATTGAAAGTACACTGGAGAACTCCACACAACTGCTCAGCACTCCTTCAGGACCATGGGTTTCACACCATTCAGTCCCAAAGCTTTGCTGTGTCTGTTTCCCCAGAGTCCTTCTCACCTGCTCAGTAATGACGGTGAGTCCATGATGACTGGGGAATTGGTGGAAGGTGGGAGCTGGGGAGGTTAAGATTGGGATGAAAGCAGTTGGTATATGGAGGTGTAGATGGTAGGTGCAGGGCAAGGAAGGGATGTAGACAGTGGTAGCCTGTGTTGAATTGGAGGGGGGAGAAGGGAAGGGGAAGGTTGGTCCTGAGGGAGCATTGGTACCTCTGCATTTGGACTGGTGCACTGTGGGGGGGGGGGGGTTGTGAACAGGAGGGCAATTGTAAAAACAACTGAAGAATTGGTTTAACTCATTAACCCATTCACAGCTGCATTCCGAGGCTCTACAGCTAGGCTGATTGAAGCCAGTGATGTTCTTCATGCCTCTCTACTCCTCCTGTATGCTACTCTGCCCAGCTCTCTCCTGTATTCCTCTTTAGCCACCTTGATCTTCTCCTTTAGCCCCTCTGCACGTTTCAATTCTTTCCTGTATCCCAATCTAAAGGCTCTCTTTCTGCAGTTGAGAAGAGCCTTTAGATCACTGGTGACCCATGGTTTGTTGATAGGAAAGCAATGGACAGTCCTTGATGGCATTACAGTGTCCTTACAGAAGTTGACGTAGCTAGTGATGCAATCAGGAAGTCCATTAATGTCTTTGCCATACGGTTCAAAGCACGTTCCAGTCAGTAATCTCAAAGCAGCCCTTCAAGGTCTCAGTTAGGAACAAGAGGATAGCAAGGGTAACAGTGCGTCCCTTTAGAAGTAGGAAAAGTGGGCGAGGACCTAAATGAAAATTTCTTGCATGTATTCACTAAGGAGAAAGACATGGTTGGTAGTGGGTTCAGGGAGGGATACGTTGACAGTCTGGAACATGTCAGTTTTAAGAAGATGGAAATATTTGATGTCTTGGAACACAAAGCAGGAGAGGGATAAGCTCCAGGACCAGATGAGGCATGTCCCAGAAAACTAAACAAAGGAAGAGATTCTAAGTGTCCTGACAATAGGTTTTGGTACCTTCATTACCCACAGGCAAGGTACCAGAAGACTGAAAGATTGCTAATAGTGTTCTTTTATTCAAACTGGGCAGCAGAGATTATCCAGGTAACTACAGGCCAGTAAGCCTCATGTTAGTGATAGAGATATCATTGTAGAAAGTTTTAAGGAGTCAGGATTTATGTATGTTTGGAAAGGTAAAGACTGATTTGGGATAGTTAGCATGGCTTTATTAGAGGGGGAGGTGAAAGAATCCTGTCTCACTGATTTAAATGCTTTTGAGGAGGTAACAAAAGGGACTGAAGAAGGCAGGGCAGTATGGATTTTAGAAAAGCACTTAACTAGATCCCACACGTTGATTGGCCCAGATTAGACACCTAGGATCCAAAGCAAGCTACCTGAATGAATCCAAAATAAGCATGTGATAGGCAGAGGAAGTAGAAGAAAATATTCTTTCTTTTTGGAACAGGGATTGGCGCTGAAACCTTTGCTCTTTATGATATAAGTTAACAACTTGACTATTAATGTATTTTAATTCCACTACCCATCCCCACACTGACGTGTCTGTCCATGCCCTCCTTTACTGTGACAATGAGACTAAACAAAGAGTGAAGGAGCAACATCTCATTCTCCGCCTTGATAGTATTCAACCTAACGGCATCAACATTGATTTCCCTAACTTCCCATAACTACTCCCTTCTGCTTCCCTCCCCTCATTCATTCCCCCTTATATCAATGGCCCCTTTACTCATCTTTCCCCTCCACCCATCACAACTTGCGCATCTCATCAACTTCCTCCCTCTGGTTACCCACCTCCTTCCTTTTATTCCATGCGTTACCGTCTTCTCCTATCAGATTCATTCTTCAGCTCTATCTATTCCACCTATCACCTCCCAGCTTCTCACTTCATTCCTTCAAATCCCCCCACCTTCCTGCCTTCCCACTCTCACCTGGATTTGCTATCACCCACCAGTTCGTGTTCCTACCCCTTCACCACCTTTTTATTCTAGCTTCTGCCTCTTTCTTTCCGGTCCTGGTGAAGGGTCTCAGCCTGAAATGTCAACTGTTCATTTCCCTCCATAAATGCTGCTTAAACTGCCGAGCTCATCCAGCATTTTGTGTGTGCTCAACATTTCTAACATCTGTAATCTCGAGTCAAACAACTAAATGAGTGACAATGTGAGACACTGCCATCTACTGATGCAACTGCACCATAAAACAGTGTCAGACAGTAAATGCAGAACCAGTTTAAAACAAGATAACTTGGGTCACTTGTTATGAAACTACTTTTGGGTAACAGCTAAAAATCTTGCTTAAATTAGTATTTTACCAATGAATCATAGAACACCATAGTGCAGATACAGGCCCTTCAGCCCATCTGGTTCACACCAAACCATTAATCTGCCTAGTCCAATTAGTCTGCACCCAGACCGGTCAATTTATCTTAGACACTCAAACCCATAAATTTTGTGTAAATGTATTAGTTTTTTTCTCACACAGTCAATATTTCTTTGATTGGTTCATGGTCCATTTTGTCTGATTATGTCTGCCAAAAATTTTAAGATTTTTTCCTATATTCAAATTTATTACATATATACAAATTCTTCTGGTTAATATAAAAATGAAACTCTGGGAAATCCTCAATAATGACACCACCGGCCAACCACCCACACAAGTAAATTAATAGAAGACATCTGAAGAGAAACAGAAATATTAGGATACCAAAATCAACTGAGGGGAAACTTCTTTCCTCAAAGGACAGTGTGAATGTAGAACAAGCTGCCAGCAGAAGTGGTAGGTACAAGTTCAGTTGTAGTGTATAAGAGGAGCTTGGATAAGTACAAGGATAAGACAGTATGGAGGGCTATAGTCCAGGTGCAGGTAGATGGGACTAAGCAGAAAAACAAGTCAGCACAGTCTAGATGGGCCAAAGGGCTTATTTATGTGCTATAGTGCTTAATGACCCCATGATTTACTGATACTCCCTCAGTAAGAATAACAACTTTGAAAAAAAACCTGAAAACCTGAACCTAAAACAAAGGAAAATTTTAAGGCTTCAATTTTAAATGCATATACCTAGAAAAAAAATAGTTAACCAAACAGAACACAAGCAGTAGTGGTGGGATAATATGCAGAAATATCTAATAAATATTGGGTAGACATGTATCTTTAAGTGGTGAAACCTGGTATGATGATAAGATGAAATGGACATCATAGCTAAATGTAAAAATTGATTTAAGTTTACTAAATGATAAAAAGAACTTTGTTTTTTTTTCAAAAAAGTGAACAGTAACTACACACCATATTTTACAAAATAAAAACATTTGATACCTGCAGATCTTTTCTGTAATTCATTTTTGTATTCCCGTCATCAGATTTAAATAAACTCTGAAAATTTAAAGAGAATGTTTACTTTTGTTTGCAAAATAAGAACACAAGAGCAACACACACAAAATGCTGGTAGAACGCAGCAGGCTAGGCAGCATCTATAGGAAGAGGTACAGTCAACTTTTCGGGCCTAGACCCTTCGTCAGGACTTTTGTACCTCTTCCTATAGATGCTGCCTGGCCTGCTGTGTTCCACCAGCATTTTGTGCGTGTTGCTTGAAATTCCAGCATCTGCAGATTTCCTCGTGTTTGCGTTTTTAAACACAAGAGCATAATGTTTTGTTAGACCTCATAAAAAGCACAATTTGCATTGTGTGCACAGCCAAATCTGATAGTCTATGCAACAATTTGTATACCCATCCAGTTTTTTCGATGTTATTACATTCTTCATACCACTACATATCCCTCAGGTTTTCTGCCACACACTGAATACACTCAAACAAAATCTCTCACTCACTTTTCCATCACTCTCCAACTCTCCCATTCACTTCCCTCATCCTCATCTTGCAAATCTTCTCTGTCTCCATTTCATTACTGCACGCTCCCAACACCTTACCACCCATCAATCCACATAACATCCAGACACCATTTCAACAGCTCTCACATCTCACTCTACAATCCTGTTCATCTCAATTTATCAACTGCTGCACTGGATGACCAACTATCACCCATTGGCCACTCTCATCTGCTTCAACTTCACCTTTTGCCATCTCATCTCATAGAATACCCCATCACAATCCCTCAGCTCTCGCCTCATCACATTCTTACTACCTGCAAATCAACTTCATTTTTTTTAAACAAACATACCTATGCCATTCAGCCATTTCTTCTCTCATCACCCCCATATTTTCTTCTCTGACACTTTCACCCTTATTCCCACCAACCACTTCTCTCTCTCTTCCCTACACTCCCAGTTATTACTTCTCACACTATCTTCCTCCCCACTTCACACGCTTTTTCTTCTCCCACTCTCTCCACTACAGCACATACTTCTTCTCTCCCAGTTTCCCAGCCATTTCGCATCCCCCTCTTCAAGATTTGCCCTCAGACACCTGTCACTCTTCTTTAATGCTCCATTTCTTCTCAAACTCTCACCCCCCACCCCCTTTTCTTCACTCTCCCTTGATTCCCTCCAGCCATTTCCTCCCTCTCCCCATTATTCACTCCAGCCACTCTCCCTCCCTCTTAATCCCCCAGCCATTCCCTCTCCCTCCTTTATTCCCTCTAGCCACTTGCCCTCTCCACTCCCTTATACCCAAGCCATTTCCCCTCATTCCCTCCATCCATTTCCTCCCTCCCCTTATTCCCTTCATCCATTTCCTCCCTCCCCTTCCCCTTATTTCCACCATCCATTTCCTCCCTCCCCTTCCCCTTATTTCCACCATCCATTTCCTCCCTCTCCTCCCCTTATTCCCTCCATACATTTTCTCCCTCTCCTTCCCCTTATTTCCACTATCCATTTCCTCCCTCTCCTCCCCTTATTCCCTCCATTTCCTCCCTCCCCTTCCCCTTATTCCCTCCATTTCCTCCCTCTCCTATTTCCTCCATCCATTTCCTCCCTCTCCCCACTATTCACTGCAGCCACTCTCCCTCCCTCTTAATAACCAAGCCATTCCCTCTCCCTCCTTTATATCCTCTACCCACTTGCCCTCTCCACTCCCTTATATCTGAGCCATTTCTTCCATACTCCCTCATTCCTTCCATCCATTTCCTCCCTCTATTCCCCTTATTCCCTCCATTTCCTCCCTCTATTCCCCTTATTCCCTCCATTCCCTCCCTCTCCTTCCCCTTATTCCCTCCATTTCCTCCCTCTCCCATCTTATTCTCACCAGCCAATTCATCCCTCATCCCCTTATTCCCTCCAGCCATCTCCCCACTCTCCCCCTACACTCCCTCCAGCCATCTCCACACTCTCTCCTACAGTCCCTCCAGCCATCTCCCCTCTCTCCCCCTAGTCCCTCCAGCCATCTCCCCAACCCCTACACTCCCTCCAGCCTTTTCCTCCCTCTCCCCCTTCTTCCCTCCAGCAGTTTCATCCTCTTCTCCCTAGTCCTTCCTGCCATTCCTCCCCTTTCTCCCATATTCGCTCCAGCTATTTCCTCTCCTCCCCTCATTCCCTCCAGCCGTTTCTGCTCTCTCCCCAACACTCCCTCCAGCCCTCCCCCTCTCCACTCCCTCCCGCCATCTCCCCACTCTCCCACTACACTCCCTCCAGCCACTTCCTCCCTCTCCCCTTCTTCCCTCCAGCTGTTTCATCCTCTTCTCCCTAGTCCCTCCTGCCATTCCTCCCCTTTCTCACATATACTCTCCAGCTATTTCCTCTCTCCTCCCCTTATTCCCTCAAGCCATTTCATCTCTCTCCTCATTCCCTCCAGCCATTTCCGCTCTCTCCCCAACACTCCCAGCCATCTCCCCTCTCCCCGACCCTCCCTCCAGCCATCTCCCCCCTCTCCCCAACACTCCCAGCCATCTCCCCTCTCCCCGACCCTCCCTCCAGCCATCTCCCCCCTCTCCCCAGCCCTTCTCCCCCTCACTCCCTCCACCCCTCCCCACTCACTCCTCTCCCCCTACTCCCCCTCCGCCTCACTCCCTCCAGCCATCTCCCCCCTCCCCAGCCCCTCCCCCTCACTCCCTCCACCCCTCCCCACTCACTCCTCTCCCCCTACTCCCCCTCTGCCTCACTCCCTCCAGCCATCTCCCCTCTCTCCTGTTACTCCCTCTGGCCATTTCCTCACTCTCTTCTCCCTTTAGCCCCTCCAACCATTTCTTCTCTCTCTTCCCCTTTGTTCCCTCCATCCATTTCCTTTCTCTCCTCCCCTTGTTCCCTCCAGCCATTTCCTCTCCATCCCTTTTCCCTCCAGCCATCTCCCCCCTCCCACTACACTCCCTCCCACCATCTCCCCACTCTCCCACTACACTCCCTCCAGCCATTTCCTCCCTCTCCCCCTTCTTCCCTCCAGCTGTTTCATCCTCTTCTCCCTAGTCCCTCCTGCCATTCCTCCCCTTTCTCACATATACTCTCCAGCTATTTCCTCTCTCCTCCCCTTATTCCCTCAAGCCATTTCATCTCTCTCCTCATTCCCTCCAGCCATTTCCGCTCTCTCCCCAACACTCCCAGCCATCTCCCCTCTCCCCGACCCTCCCTCCAGCCATCTCCCCCCTCTCCCCAGCCCTTCTCCCCCTCACTCCCTCCACCCCTCCCCACTCACTCCTCTCCCCCTCTGCCTCACTCCCTCCAGCCATCTCCCCTCTATCCCCGTCACTTCCTCCAGCCGTCTCTCCCCCTCTCCCCAGCCCCTCTCCCCCTCACTCCCTCCGGCCATCTCCCCTCTCTCCTGTTACTCCCTCTGGCCATTTCCTCACTCTCTTCTCCCTTTAGCCCCTCCAACCATTTCTTCTCTCTCTTCCCCTTTGTTCCCTCCATCCATTTCCTTTCTCTCCTCCCCTTGTTCCCTCCAGCCATTTCCTCTCCATCCCTTTTCCTTCCAGCCATTTCCTCTCTCTCCCCCTCATTCCACCAGAATTTTCCTCTCTTTTCCTTATACCCTCCAGCCATTTACTCTCGCTCCAGTATTACCTCCAGCCAGTTCTTCTCTCCCCTTATTCTCTCCAGCTGTATTCCCCTCAACCATTTATTTTCTCTCTCCCAAACCCCTCAGCCATTTCTTCTCTCTCCCAGTTCTCCAAGTCATAGCTTCTTTTTCTTTTCCTCGCACTGACATCCATTCCCATCACCTCACCACGTTCATACCCTCACCCATTTATTTTCCCTCGCCCATTTGCTGTCACTTCACTCATTTATTTTCCCTCGCCCAAATGCTGTCGCTTCATTTATTTTCCCTCGCCCAAATGCTGTCGCTTCATTTATTTTCCCTCGCCCAAATGCTATCGCTTCACACTTATTTCCCCTCGCCTATTATTTGTAGTCGGCTGACCCATTTATTCACCAGTTTATATATTTGCCCTTCACTCTGCCAGTTATTCTCTCCTCAATCGCTCACCTCCTGCCGCTCCAGCCGTTGACAACCACAGAGCGCGCGCTATATGCGGTTTCCTATTGGCTGCCGATTCTATCCAATCACCGAAGGAAGTTCAGGGTCAGCCGATTTGAGCACGTGCTTATGAAGTTGATTTGCGCTCAATTCACCCTCAGCGCAGATCCTTTGATCCCTGCTATTCGGTTCGCGATCATACCTTCAGCCCGTGAGCCTTTTAGCACCAGCTAACGATTTCCTTCCCTCGGCAGCTCAACTCCTCCACCCTTTCGCTTTATAGCGTCAGGTCTTTCAAAACCAATACTTGATCCTCTGGCATCCAGCACTTGTACCTCCCGCCCATCCCTTGACCCTTTCATTCCCAGCTCCAGCCGTTGGCCCCTTCAGCTCTATCAGCCACAAGACCATAAGATTTTGGAGAAAAAGTAGGCCATTCGGCCCGTCGAGTCTGCTCGCCAATCAATCGTGGGCTGATCCAATTCTTCCAGACATACTCACTCCCATACCATTTGATGCCCTAGCTAATCAAGAACCTAATGATTGGAAGTGAGAGGAACCCAGGCCATAACTCCTCACTATGACATCCTCACCTAAGCCTAATCCTTTAAAACCCATCCCATGGCTCTCTTATTTTAGCCCAAGATTCGCTCAATCCCAGCTATAGATCCTCCTGTTCCAGCCAATGATCTCCTCAATCCCAGGAGTTTTGGCAGTCTCTCAGAACCTTACACCACCATTTGGCAGAAAGTAAAAGAATGCTTCCAGAGAATTGTACATCAGTATCTGACAGTGTTCCTGGTAATTTAGCTAGAAGATTACAGCCCAGGAACAGAGCCTTCAGCCCATAATGTTGTGCTGAACTAATTAAATAGCAACCAAACTCATCTCTTCTGCCTACAGAATGTTCTTATCCCTCCATTCTCCGTACAGCCATGGCCAACTCAGAGCTTCTTAAATGTTTTCTCCTTTTTGCCTCCATTACCACTCCAGCAGTGCACTTCAGGTACCCACTATTCTCTGTGAAAAAAAAATTGCCTCTCACATCTGCTGTGACCTTACTCCCTCTCACCTTAAGGACATGCCCTCTGGTATTAATCATTTTGACCATGGGGAAAAGATTCTGTTGTCTATCTATGCATGTCATAATCTTATAAAATTTTTATGAGGTCTCCTCTCAGCATATGTATTGCAGAGAAATTTAGCCCAAATTTGTCTGATCTCTCCTCATAGCACATGTCATCCAACCCAGACAGCTTTCTGATAAATTTTTTCTGCACTCTCTACAAAGTGTCTACATTCGGTGACTAGAAGTGAATGCAATATTCCGGAAGCGACCTAACTGGAGTTTTATAAAGCTATAAAATAATTTCCCAACTCTTGAACTCAGTGCTGAAACTAATAAAGGCAATCACACAATATGCCTTCCCTACAACTCTCTAAGCTTACGTATGACTTTCAGGAGGTTATCCCAAGATCCATCTGTACATCAACATTGTTAAAGGTCTTGCCAGTGTTTACTGTCTCTTTAAGCACTATCACTTGCAGACTCCTGACAGTTTGGATTGGCAAAATCATCTGCTCCATGATCTCCATCAGCACAGGAGCACCACAGGGATGTGTTACCCCACTGCTCTACTGACTTTACACCTATGACTGTGTGGCTAAGTACAGTTACTACCCCTCAACCATCAGGCTCTTGAACAAAAGGGAATAGCTACACTCACTAAGAACTCCGTTATGTTGTTATTTCATGCTCGTTATTTCTAGCTATTTATTTATATTTGCATTTGCATGGTTGATTTATAGCTTACAGTTCCTAATGTTTACAGTTTGCAGTTACAGTTCTATAGATTTGCTAAGTATGTTCGCAGAAAAAGAATTTTAGGGTTGTATGTGGTGACATGCGTGTACTCTGATAATATATTTTACTTTGAACTTCACGTGCACACTTAGATAAGTACCTGTATTTTGAATGTTTAATTTTGTAGTTGTGTAACTTAGGGAGGCTTAATGAAGTACCTATTGAGTTAGAAGTGTTACCAAAAGTTTGGTGTCATAGTCTTTTGTCACTTAGGGTGGCTTACATGAGTACTTGTTTGACTTATATGCTTGGTTGTATATAAATGGTTATATTACTTACCTGTAATCATTGTCTTCTGTCCCACTTACTGAATCCGCAAAACTGCTTCCCCATAACATTTGGTGTAGTTGGCAGAACTTGATGAGTGTAACTGGAGTGTAAAATGTTCATAGGTAATAGTAAGCAAGAGATCTCCTTGTGGGAAGAGTGCCAGGTCCTGAGGTGGACTGACAACAGTGCTAGTTTCAGCAGCCATGGCACGCCAATTGGTCAGACAAGTTGGACTCCCACAGGGGAGATGATTGGGCACCATGTTGTGACTGTGTGAAACAAGGTAGGGTTCCCAGATATGAAGAGGAGTCAAAGGGATGTTTTTTGGCAGCTGACCCGGGCCAAAGAGCTAAAACAGAAAGACACAAAGGTAACCTATCACGCATGGAGTTGCAGTAATTAGAGGCTGTCCAATGGAGTAATTGGAAAGCAGATCCAGGTGAAGTCCAAGCCTTGATGCTGCAGGGAGATGATCCCAACATGTGGATGTTGGGGAGTTTTACAACGGGCCCCTCCAAGATGACAGATCAGAGAGTTATCCGTCAAGAAAATGACAGGACTGGGGGATAAGTACAAGCAAAAGCCAGGAGAGCCTCTGGCAATGTGGCTGTTGAGAATATGAGATGAGATGGGTGCTGGAATGACTCTATCTAATAGAGAGATGGGCACCTTAGGGGTGCTGTCATCCCAATACGTCATCAATAATGCCCTGAGGATGCCGCTCACTCCCCATCATTATGGGATCAGTTGGCGGTGGTGGTCAAGGTCAGGTATCCTTTCCTCCTTGAGTGGGATTCAAAGGCCTGGACAGAGTGGAGCCCTTTGTTAGTGGATTCTAATTACAGGTTTATACAGCGATAGTGATAGCCCTCCACAGGAATCTAAACTCTCCCCTGCAACGGTAGGGCATTTGGTTATGACAGCGGCTCCCTAATTGAAAGGGGTGGTGCTGTTTTTAATGGGACTGGCAATCGGGGTACCATAAATGCAGCCATTCAATTGCTGGATGGGTTGGAGTACAGTATGTGAAGTTGGATAAGCAGACAGGGAGTGGAGAATTCCTTTTGACCCATAAGGAGATGTTTTCAGCGTGCTTAGGGCAGGAGTCCCAAAGGAGCGGGATGGGTTTCCACTCCCATTCTCTCTGCTGTGCGGAGGGGAACACTGCGAGGTGAAGTTGGGCAAGGGAACTGAGGGCTTATCTTCTAAGCTGTCTCTGAATAAGGGTTCATTTGATCCCTCACCAGATTCTTCGTCTCACAATTAGGGCTTCCTATATCCCTTGCTAGTGGCCCTTCAAAGTGCACTGGTGGACCAGCGACAGCAAGGGTTAGACTCAAGTAGGGATGGGGTCAGGGCAACTGGCGGATACGCTCAGTAGCCTTTTCCCAACTGGTGGACCAGAGTCCCATTGCAGTGTATTAGGGGAAGGGATTGTGCAGCAATGTGTAGACACCAGTGGCAAGCATACCTTCATTCCAGATAACCCCAACAGTTGACGGGGTCCCCAAGCTACATAGATGGTTTAGGAGGCTCCTTTCTTCCCACCTGGGAGGCTATCCCGCAGGTGGCTATTGAACCAGGGCAACCAGGATCCATGACTGTCTAGATGGCAGCATCTCCAGAGTGCATTCTGGGTATGATGTGCTGAGGGATGGACCCCTAGAAACAAGTAAGGGTCAAATAAACTCTTCTCAGGTTTTCAGCGATATAACTGATGTTTTGATGACAAACTCTGCCATCTTCATCAGGGACGATGGCTGGGTATGCCTAGTCTGATGATATTTATACCCTCCTAATAGTCTGTCCCTCCTAATTGGTTAGTCCTCATCCAATCAAGTTTCCGCTCTCCCACCTTGTTTACAATTGCTTTCCAGTTCTTCCTTAGAGCAAATCTTTTGTCTTTGTTCAAATTGTTTTCTTCTAGTTTTATTTCAATGGCTTCCTTTACAAGGTGGTTGCAAAAGCGATTGGCACGGCACAGTAGTTTTGTGACATCAAAGTCAATCCTATGACCATAAAGGAAGTCAACAGGGAAAGGAAAGGAATGTTGGTATAGGCAGTATGATAAGCACGGGTACAACCAGTCACTGGGACACGAGAGCAAGAGTGGTATCCTGGGATGACTGTGTCTACGCTGAATGGTGCTGTGAAGGTGAGCACTCCCTAGACACAGAATGGCAGTTACTGGATATACAGCACCAGGACCTACCCATGGCTCCACAGGGGGTGGTATGGCTGCCGCTATCTGGAGTATATGGTACATACACCACTTCAGTGCCCTGGATGAGTGCTCTGCCCATGATGGTTGGCATAGTAAGAGAGCTGACACAGAGGTGGAAAAGTTTTGGATGATAGCCTTTCCTCAGTATGATACGACCAGACTGTCCTGGTAACTGATACATATGGCCTCTGTGATGAAGACGCTGGCTAACAAAATGGCCATAGCTCTCGGGTTAACGGAGGATGCACTGACCTGAGTATTGGTCACAGCAAATGTTATTCAAATGGTTGCCTTGTAGGACAGATGGTCTTAGACTACCTGCTCACAGAGAAAGGTAACACTGTACTGTTATCAGTCAAGTGTTGCACCTACGTTCCTGAGGAATCCAGGAACATAACTCACCTGGCCGATCACATCCAACAGTTGGTGGATAAGATTAAGAAAGTGGGGGACCAGTTCCATAGCTATTACACTCCAGGGGTGGGGGAGCTGGTGATTTTTTGATGCAATAGGGGGTTGGTGGACTACTGTAGTACATAGGGTAGTGATTATTGGGCCTATAGTACTGGGTATTGTACTTTCGTGTTTTATATGTAGTTTAGTGCAGCATTCACAGGGATCATACTAGTCCAAGGGCAAAATTGTCATGGTGCTGCATCTTTTGAGGGTGGAATGTAGTGTGCGAGGTTAACTAACTTTCTAGTCAAAAGCCACGTGCCGGTCATTGATTGCTCAGTTTGAAGGATGTTGCAGCTGTCTCCCATTCAGCATCATGGCACCACTTTTCTTCTGGCACTTCAGGGTGTTACGTATCCCGCAACTGGGTTGCCAAACCAGCAGAAATGGAACACTCGTTGGAGTCTGATTTACTAGGAACTAATAAAGTTTTATTAAAGAACTCAGTAATACAGTACTCGAATCGTGAGGATATAAATGTGACAGGTTAGCAATGACAATACACACATATACACAGAACTAGGGTAATAGGAATCAACCAAGCTCTATCACAGTCTAGGGGTACAATGATCAGTCTTAAGTGACGCAGAGTTCAGTTCAGTTCGCAGTAATCGCTGTTGTGGTACCATTGGGGGGGGGGGAAGAGAGAGAGAGAGAGAGAGAGAGAGAGAGAGAGAGAGAGAGAGAGAGAGAGAGATATGCAATTTGGATCAGGCAGACCTTTGATGTCTTTGCAGTTGGTTTCGAGCCGACCCTTTTATGTCTTCTATCTCGCTGTGCTCACCGACTGTGACCCCTCCGTTCTGGATACGATCGTTCTTCTGCGGAAAACCCGGCACCCAGGCAAGGGCGGACACACACCCCAGGTTCCCACGGATCGTACCTTTACACCCTGTGAGCCTCTGGTCAGTTCCCGCGAACTGGACCTCCAAACCCCCACCACTTGTGGGGGCACACCGCTCTTTCCAGGGTCTCCTTGTCTCGTGGTGTCGTGGTGTGTTGCGTGCCTTAGCGAACCTGCTCTTTTTATCCCCCTGCTGGGGTATCACCTGTCCATCCAACTTCAAACAGTTCAGGTTCAAAGTAACTGGTCTGTCAATATTCTGAATTGTGTTTCTTTTCCGTTAATCCCTCTCTTCTCTCTTATTAGCATTTTGAACGTTTCTCCATTGTCTCTCTTATCTCTCTCATTAGCATCAATCGTCCGATAGCTTTGTTTGGTGTCACAAGGGGGCTATAAGAATAGCACACCCAAGAGACTCTGCCTTTTTTGTTGGGGCTCTTTTCAGACTGAAATCGCGACCAGTGCTGAAGAGCCTTTGGGAAAGTGTGCTGCAGACAGGAGGGCCCATGTGCATACTTAGATAAATAGCTGTTTGTTAAATGCTTAGTTTGTAGTTGTGTAAATTGGGGAGATTTAACAAAGTATCCGTAAGAGTTAGAAGTGTTACTGAATGTTTGGTGTTGTAGTTTTTTGTAACTTAGAGTGGCTTAAATGAGTACTTATTTGACTTAGATACTTAGTTGAGTGTTTCAGTGTTTGTTTGTAAATAAATGGTTAACATGCTTACCCATAATCAGCGTCTTCTTTGTCACTTCCCGAATCTACGAAATCTACTTGCCCATAACAATCACTCAGAGTGCAATACCTCACACTTACCCAGATTAAGTTTCACCCATATCTGCAGCAGATCTATATGCTGCTGTAACCTTTGATAATCTTCTATCCACAACAGCACCAATCTTCATACCTTCCTCAAATTTACTAATCTACCCATCCCTATTTTTATCTGGATCATTTATATATCACAAACGGTGGAGGTCCTAGTACCAGATCCCTGTGGTTCACTACTAGTCATGAACCCCCAGCCAGGATATGTCCTATCAGTCTCTATCTTCTGTCTTCTAAGAGCAAGCCAATTTTGAATCCAAACAATCATTGATCCCATCCATTTTACTCTTCTGGATGAGCCTCTCATGAATAATTTTGTCAAATGCCTTGCCAAAATCCATGTAGAGATTTACCTTCAATCACCTTTGTCATTTCCTCAAGAAACTCAATGAAGTTAATAAGACATGACCTGCCCTACACAAAGCCATGCTGACTGTCCCTAATTAGGTTATGGTTTTCCAAATGCTGACCAATCCTATGCCTAAGAATAATCCTGAATAGTTTCCCTATCACTGATGAGAGACTGGTCAGACTGTATTTTGAAGGATTATTCCAATTTCCTTTCTTGAATGCCAGAAGAACATTAGCTAATCTCCGGTGCTCTGGAACATTGCTTCTGGCTAGAGAGGTCATGATGATATTGTTCAAGTCCCCTGCAATCTCATCTCTTGCCTTTCTCAGTAGCCTGGGGTATATCACATCAGGTTCTGGGGCTTCATCCACCTTACTACCTATTTCTTTATCTCAAAATGTACTAGCATATTAGCATGCTCCACACTAATCTCATTATCCTCCATATCCTTGTATTTGGTAAATAGCTACACAGAATGCTCATTTAGGACCTCGTCACATCCACTGCCTTCAAGCACATGGTCCCACCTTTATCCTTGAGTGCTCCTACCCTCTCCTTAATTCAAAGTACTTCTTTTGGAATGTGAGATGTCAAATCACTTTGTTGGGATGTCCTCTTGTAATCCAGCCTGAACTTATTCCTGCATCAAACATGAAGAAAGTAACATTATTTATTTAGTGAAGATTAAATGAGGAAAAAATATGGACAACATTAGTGAACTAGGTGGATTTGATAGATAATAGGACATTCAGAGATCTCTGATTTCAACGGGCATGCTTGGAGTTAACTGAATTATTTTAAATAATTGTAAATATTTTGAAGGGTGCCAATCAGCAGTTGTCAAACTTCCAGACTTTCATACTTTCTTCAGGCCTTTTCCCAGCTGCAGCTAGTTATTTTAAATGACACATTGATCATTGTCCAACATTAAACATTTCCAAAAATTCAATCTAGCCTTAAGTACACTCATATTGTAGAATATTTTACATGATCCACATTTTGCACTTCAGCGTATAAAGTCTCAAATTCATTTTTGTAACTGCTTACAGTCTGGAAAGTTGCATTAGTTTGCTTTGATTTATAAATCACTTTCAATGGAGAAATACAGAAGTTCTCTCACGTTATGTTGAGAATTCCCTGACGATACTACTACAATGCATGAATTCTTAGGGAAATTGAATATCCCCAAACTATCATCTGATGAATGTTTACTACTAGATACACTGATTACGGAGGAAGAAATACAGAAAGCAATTTCTTTAATGAACTCCGGTAGAGCCCCTGGTATGGATGGATTTACAGTAGAATTTTTAAAATGTCTTCCGATTTACTCTCTCCTTGGTTAAGTAGAACTTTTAAAGATGCCTTATTGATAGGTAAACTACCACAATCCTTTTATGAAGCATCCATTTCCTTAATTCTTAAAAAAGATAAAGACCCTACTGCATGTGCTTCATACAGACCAATATCTTTGATGAATGTAGATTTTAAAATTCTTTCTAAAATAATGGCAATTATATTGGAAAACGTGTTGCCCAAAATTATTTCAGAAGATCAGACAGGATTTATAAAAAATCGTTACTCATACTTTAATATTAGGAGATTATTGAATATTATATATACTTCCTCACCTAAAATTCCAGAATGTATTATTTCATTGGATGCTGAGAAGGCATTTGACAGAATTGAATGGAAATATTTGTTTAATACACTTGAGAAATTTAATTTTAATCCAAAGTTTATATCCTGGATTAAATTGATATGTCATACACCTTTGGCCTCTGTAGTTACAGTCAGAGATCTCCCTTTGTTAGGTTTTTTCATGGTACTAGGCAAGGCTGTCCTTTAAATCCTTTACTATTTGACATTGCTTTAGAACCCTTGGCAAATGCTTTTCGAGATTCACCAAATATATTTGGCATCATCAAGTAATGAAACACATGAGGTATCACTATATGCAGATGACTTGTTATTATATATTTCTAATCCAGAGAAATCCCTTCCTTCAGGAATATCATTACTTGCTCAATTTAGTAGCTCTTCTCATTATAAATTAAATTTTGATAAGAGTGAGTTATTCCCATTAAATATGCAAACTTTAATTTACAGAAGTTTTCCATTTAGATTAGCTACAGAATACTTTATGTATTTAGGAGTTAAAATTACTAAGAAACATCAGGATCTATTCAAGGCTAATTTCTTACCTTTAATTGATCATATTAAAAATTATTAACTAAATGGTCTCCGATGTCCTTAACATTAGTTGGCCGAATCAATGCTATTAAGATGATAGTTCTACCTAAGTTGCTTTATTTATTTCAGGTAGTACCAATTTTTATTCCTAAATCCTTTTTTGATATTATTGATTCCAAAATTTCTTCATATATATGGCAGAGTAAAAATCCCAGGTTGAGTAAGAAATATTTACAGAAATCCAAAAAGGATGGTGGTTTGGCGATGCTGAACTTTAGATTGTACTATTGGGCAATTAATATCTGAAATTTAACCTCTTGGACCCAAGAGTTAGATAAAACCCAAAGTCCAAGGTGGTTGAATCTTGAACGTGAGTCTGTGCAAGGATTTTCATTGGCGTCTATTTTAGTGGCTTCGCTCCCCTTTGCATTTACTAAGTTGAACAAACAAATTACTAACCCAATAATTACTTTACTTTATACTTTATACTTCATTGTTGCCAAACAATTAATACTAGAACGTACAATCATCACAGCGATATTTGATTCTGCACTTCGAACATAATTGTATAATTAAATATACAATACAAATATGGTTCCAATTTGGCAAATTCTTTGATTTGAATAAATTTACCCTTTCTAGCCCTATTTTATTTAATTTTTTTTTCAACCATCCAGAATTGATCAAGACTTTCTTTTTTGGAAAATGAAAGGAATAAACTGTTTTTGTGATTTACTTACAGATAACTGTTCTATGTCTTTTGAGCAGTTATCTAATAAATACAATTTGCCTAGCTTGCACTTTTTTAGATATCTACAGATTAGAAATTTTTTGAAAATTTTGTCTACCTTTCCGATATCATATCAAGCTGAAATTACGGAAAAAATTTTAAGTTTAAATCCCTTACAAAAGAGTGTAATAGCAACTATTTACGACTTGATCATGAAATCCCTTCAGGTATATCTGATAAAATAAAGAATGAATGGGAACGAGAACTTCAAGTAAGTATATCCATAGAAGAATGGGAAAAGATTCTTAAATTAGTTCATACTTCTTCAATGTGTGCTAGACATACTTTAATACAATTTAAAGTGGTTCATAGAACATACATGTCAAAAGACAAACTAGCCCGTTTTTATTCCCATATAAACCCTATGTGTGACAGATGTAACTCTGAAGTTGCTTCTTTAACCCATATTGTTGTGGTCCTGTCCTCTTTTGGAAAATACTGGAAAGACATCTTTGATATGATTTCAGCAGTTTTGCATATCGATTTACAATTCCGTCCCGTTACTGCAATTTTTGGATTACCAATGATTGATTATAGTTATTTATCATCTTCAGCCTGCCATTTGATAGTGTGTGTTACGCTGATGGCCAGAAGATCCATTTTATTTAAATGGAAAGATTTTCATCCCCCTACTACATTTCAATGGTTTTCTCAAACTATAGCTTGTTTAAACCTAGAAAAAAATTAGAAGTGGCACGGTTAATTCCTCGATTAAGTTCAAGGAAACTTGGGAGGCTTTTATTCAATATTTCCATACATACGACTTAAGTTGATTTTTTTTTAAATCCTTTCTCCTAATACTTAATCGTTTATAGAAGGAGGAACAGAGTCAAGGACAGAATAATTCAATTGACAAATTATGGCAGCCCAGTTTTTAGTTTTGTTTAGTCTTCTGTTTAGTTGAGGGGTTTTTTGTTTTTTTTCTTGAACAAGTCTTTTGAACTTTTTCCTGTTTCAATTATCAAGAGATCGGGTGAACTTGTCTGGATATGACATTTGGAACTTATGTTTGTATATATAATTGCTATTATTGTAATCCTATTCTCTTGGTATTGTTATTATTGATATGTTCATTTAATTGATTACAATGCAATAAAGAGATTTGAAAAGAAAGAATTATTTTAAATAATTGCAAATATTTTGAAGGGTGCCAATCAGCAGCTGTCAGACTTCCAGACTTTCATACTTTCTTCAAGCCTTTTCCCAGCTGCAGCTAGTTATTTTAAATGACACATTGATCATTGTCCAACATTAAACATTTCCAAAAATTCAATCTAGCCTTAAGTACACTCATATTGTAGAATATTTTACATGATCCACATTTTGCACTTCAGCATATAAAGTCTCAAATTCATTTTCGTAACTGCTTACAGTCTGGAAAGTTGCATTAATTTGCTTTGATTTATAAATCACTTTCAATGGAGAAATACAGAAGTTCTCTCATGTTATGTTGATCGACAACAAAACAACGGAATCTTGCATCAATTTAGCTTAATTTTCCAGGACACTTCACAGGAATGCAGCAATCAAAATTAAACACAAAGTTGCATGTATTTATATTGGGAAAGGTGCCCATTGCATTACTAAATATTTGGATTTTAAAGATCATCTTAAAGTAGGGAAGTCCAAGGGAGTCTAACTTAACAACTGCTTGAATTAGCTTATTTATAATTCATAGTTTTAAAGCTCCTGTAATGAAGATTAAGATCCTGTATGCCATACTCAGATCAGCAACAAATTAATTACACAACCACTGTACCTTCGTCTGGGCCCTCCTGCCACTCTATTAGAGGAAACCTCCTCGTTCTACCCGCAGCTTGCTGCTATCTACACTGTCAGATGAGCAGCCCCACATATGAAATGCTGATTGTTTCTCTTTCCACATATGCTGTTGAACCTGTTTGTATTTTCCTGCATTTTCTGTTTTATGTTCCTAAATCATGTTGGCTCAGTTTCTCTTATGCTACCTTAGTGGCAAGATCTCATCATCCTAATATTAACAATCCAACACAAGACACAGATAAAGTGGCCTAATGTGCTGGTACTGCCAGCATCAAACCAGCCAGAAACATCTTCAAAGTCCGCCAGAGAAAGCAGGATCTCCCAGTGGCCACACATTTTAATTCCACATCCCATTCCCATTCTGACATGTCTATCCACGGCCTCCTCTACTGTAAAGATGAAGCCACACTCAGGTTGGAGGAACAACACCTTATATTCTGTCTGGGTAGCCTCCAACCTGATGGCATGAACATTGACTTCTCTAACTTCCGCTAAGGCCCCACCTCCCCCTCGTACCCCATCTGTTACTTATTTTTATGCACACATTCTTTCTCTCACTCTCCTTTTTCTCCCTCTGTCCCTCTGAATATACCTCTTGCCCATCCTCTGGGCCCCCCCCCCACTCCTTGTCTTTCTTCCCGGACCTCCTGTCCCATGATCCTCTCATATCCCCTTTGCCAATCACCTGTCCAGCTCTTGGCTCCATCCCTCCCCCTCCTGTCTTCTCCTATCATTTTGGATCTCCCCCTCCCCCTCCAACTTTCAAATCCCTTACTCACTCTTCCTTCAGTTAGTCCTGACGAAGGGTCTTGGCCTGAAACGTCGACTGCACCTCTTCCTACAGATGCTGCCTGGCCTGCTGCGTTCACCAGCAATTTTGATGTGTATTGCTTGAATTTCCAGCATCTGCAGAATTCCTGTTGTTTGCAGAAACATCTTCTCACAGATTTTTTCTTTGGATTCAAGTTACTCATTATAGGGTAAAAGTTACACTGAAGGAAATGAAAGATCAGGAGAGGTGGCAAAATACTTAATCAGAGATTTAAGATTTCATAAGCAGAAAAGAACAAAAACAGGGCAAAGGGACAGTGAGAAATTTTAGTGTGTATTTCTTGGGAACTGAAAAGTATGGAAACAAATGTTCAAGTAATTAGGTATTACAGTGGAATAAAGGAAATTACAATGGTATGAGAGGAGAAACCATAGAAACCATAGCAGCCACAGAAAAACTACAGCACAGAAACAGGCCTTTTGGCCCTTCTTGGCTGTGCCAAACCATTTTCTGCCTAGTCCCACTGACCTGCACACGGACCATATCCCTCCATACACCTCCCATCCATGTATCTGTCCAATTTATTCTTAAATATTAAAAAAGAACCCGCATTTACCACCTCGTCTAGCAGCTCATTCCATACTCCCACCACTCTCTGTGTGAAGAAGCCCCCCCTAATGTTCCCTTTAAACTTTTCCCCCTTCACCCTTAACCCATGTCCTCTGGTTTTTTTCTCCCCTTGCCTCAATGGAAAAAGCCTGCTTGCATTCACTCTATCTATACCCATCATAATTTTATATACCTCTATCAAATCTCCCCTCATTCTTCTACGCTCCAGGGAATAAGGTCCCAACCTATTCAACCTTTCTCTGTAACTGAGTTTCTGAAGTCCCGGCAACATCCTTGTAAACCTTCTCTGCACTCTTTCAACCTTATTTATATCCTTCCTGTAATTTGGTGACCAAAACTGAACACAATACTCCAGATTTGACCTCACCAATGCATTATACAACCTCATCATAACATTCCAGCTCTTATACTCAATACTTTGATTAATAAAGGCTAATATACCAAAAGCTCTCTTTACGACCCTATCTACCTGTGACGACACTTTTAGGGAATTTTGTATCTGTATTCCCAGATCCCTCTGTTCTACTGCACTCCTCAGTGCCTTACCATTAACCCTGTATGTTCTACCTTGGTTTGTCCTTCCATCGTGCAATACCCCACACTTGTCTGTATTAAACTCCATCTGCCATTTTTCAGCCCATTTTTCCAGCTGGTCCAAGTCCCTCTGCAGGCTCTGAAAACCTTCCTCACTGTCTACTACATCTCCAATCTTTGTATCATCAGCAAATTTGCTGATCCAATTTACCACATTATCATCCAGATCATTGATATAGATGACAAATAACAATGGACCCAGCACTGATCCCTGTGGCACACCACTAGTCACAGGCCTCCACTCAGAGAAGCAATTCTCTACCACCACTCTTTGGCTTCTTCCATTGAGCCAATGTCTAATCCAATTTACCACCTCTCCATGTATACCCAGCGACTGAATTTTCCTAACTAACCTCCCATGTGGGACCTTGTCAAAGGCCTTACTGAAGTCCATGTAGACAATATCCACTGCCTTCCCTTCATCCACTTTCCTGGTAACCTCCTCAAAAAACTCCAATAGATTGGTCAAACATGACCTACCACGCACAAAGCCATGTTGACTCTCCCTGATACGTCCCTGTCTATCCAAATGCTTGTAGATTCTGTCTCATTAGTACTCCCTCCAATAACTTACCTACTACCGACGTTAAACTTACTGGCCTATAATTTCCCGGATTACTTTTCGATCCTTTTTTAAACAACGGAACAACATGAGCTACCCTCCAATCCTCCGGCACCTCACCTGTAGACAGCGACGTTTTAATTATTTCTGCCAGGGCCCCTGCAATTTCAACACTTGTCTCCTTCAGGGTCCGAGGGAACACCCTCTCAGGTCCTTGGGATTTATCCACTTTAATTTTCCTCAAGACAGCAAGCACCTCCTCCTTTTCAATCTGTACAGTTTCCATGATCTCACTACTTCTTTCCCTTAATTCCATAGACTTCATGCCAGTTTCCTTAGTAAATACAGACGCAAAAAACCTATTTAAGATCTCCCCCATTTCCTTTGGTTCCACACATAGCCAACCACTCTGATCTTCAAGGGGACCAATTTTATCCCTTACAATCCTTTTGCTCTTAATATACCTGTAAAAGCTCTTTGGATTATCCTTCACTTTGACTGCCGAGGCAACCTCATGTCTTCTTTTAGCCCTCCTGATTTCTTTCTTAAGTATTTTCTTGCACTTCTTATTATCCTCAAGCACCTTATTTACTCCCTGTTTCCTATACATGTCATTCAACTCCCTCTTCTTCTTTATCAGAGTTGCAATATCCCTTGAGAACCAAGGTTCCTTATTCCTATTCAGTTTGCCTTTAATCCTGACAGGAATATACAAACTCTGCACTCTCAAAATTTCTCCTTTGAAGGCTTCCCATCTACCGATCACATCTTTGCCACAGAACAACCTGTCCCAATCCATGCTTTTTAGATCCTTTCTCATTTCTTTAAATTTGGCCTTCTTCCAGTTCAGAACCTCAACCCTAGGACCAGATCTATCCTTGTCCATGATCAAGCTGAAACTAATGATGTTATGATCACTGGAACCAAAGTGCTCCCCTACACAGACTTCTGTCACTTGTCCTAACTCGTTTCCTAACAGGAGATCTAATATTGCATCCCCTCTCGTTGGTCCCTCTATATATTGATTTAGAAAACTTTCCTGAACACATTTTACAAACTCTAAACCATCTAGACCCCTAACAGTATGGGAGTCCCAATCAATATATGGAAAATTAAAATCCCCTACCACCACAACTTTATGTTTCCTGCAGTTGCCTGCTATCTCTCTGCAGATTTGCTCTTCCAATTCTCATTGACTATTGGGTGGCCTGTAATACAATCCCACTAATGTGACCATACCTTTCCTGTTTCTCAGCTCCACCCGTAAGGACTCAGTAGACAAGCCCCCTAATCTGTCCTGCCTGAGCACTGCTGTAATATTTTCCCTAACAAGCAATGCTACTCCCCCACCTTTCATTCCTCTGCCTCGATCACATCTGAAACATCGGAACCTTGGAATATTAAGCTGCCAGTCCTGCCCCTCCTGTAGCCAAGTTTCACTAATTACTATAACGTCATAATTCCACGTGTCAATCCACGCCCTCAACTCATCCGCCTTCCCCGCAATACTCCTAGCATTGAAATATATACACCTCAGAAGATTTTTACCACCACTCACAACCTTTCTATTAGCGGATTTGCTTGAACTTTTAACATCATTTATTTTCACCCCAGCCACACTGTCAGCACTGGCACTCTGGTTCCCATCCCCCTGCAAATCTAGTTTAAAGCTTCCCCAATAGCACTAACAAACCTCCCTGAAAGGATATTGGTCCCCCTGTAGTTCAAGTGTAACCCGTCTCTCTTGTACAGGTCCCACCTCCCCCAGAAGAGGTTCCAATGATCCTGAAATCTGAAACCCTGCCCCCTACACCAGTTCCTCAGCCACTTGTTCATCCTCCAGAGCATCCTATTCTTACCCTCACTGGCACATAGCACAGGTAGTAATCCTGAGATTACCACCCTTGAGGTCCAGCTTTTCAACTTCCTACCAAGCTCTCTATACTCACTCTCCAGGACCTCCTCACTCTTCCTTGCTATGTCATTGGTACCGATGTGCACCACGACATCTGGCTGTCACCCTCCCACTTCAGAATGTCATGCAATCGATCAGAGACATCCTTGACCTTGGCACCCGGGAGGCAACAAACCATCCTGGATTCTCTGTTACGACCACAGAACCTCCTATCTGCACCTCTAACTATCGAGTCCCCTATCACTACAGCTCTCCACTTTTTCCACCCTCCCTTCTGCACTGCAGAGCCAGACTCAGTGCCAGAGATCCGGCTACTGCAGCTTGTCCCAGGTAAGTCATCCCCCCCCCAACAGTATCCAATGCGGTATACTTGTTGTTGAGGGGAATGGCCACAGGGGGACCCTGCTCTGCCTGCCCTTTCTACTTCCCTCGCCTGACAGTGACCCAATTTCCTGTCCTCTGCTCCTTTGGCGTAACTACCTCCCTGTAGCTACTATCTATAATCTCCTCATTCTCCCGAATGATCTGCAGATCATCCAGCTCCTGCTCCAGTTCCCTAACGCAGTTTGTTAGGAGCTGCAGCTGGATGCACTTCTTGCAGGAGTCGTTGTCAGGGACACCGGAGGGCTCCCTGACTTCCCACATCCTGCAAGAGGAGCATTCCAACATCCTGCCTGGCATTCTCTCTACTCTAAACAATCTGAACAAAAAACTTACTGGAACCTACCCTGACCTCTGCCTGTTCTCGCCGAAGCCTGTTGAGCCAAAGCCGTCCTACTCTGACTCAGTCCACTCCGACGATGGCCGCTACAATGATGGCCGCTGTATATGGTGGTCTGCTTTTAAACCTTGGAGCGCTACTTCATGCGCCTGTGCAGTGCAGACCCTTCTCCCCAAGCAGTGTTTTTAAAAAAATGACTTTTTCTACCCGATTTCTTCACTGGCCAAAGTTGACTGGAAAAAGACACTAGCAGGAAGGACAGCAGACCAGCAAAGGCTAGAGTTTCTGCAAAAAATGAGGGGAGTGCAAGACAAGTGTATTCCAAATAAAAACAAATTTTCGAATGGAAGAAGAACACTACCATGGCTGACAAGTGAAGTCAGAGCCAAAGTAAAAGCAAAAGAGAGGGCATACAAGGAAGCCAAAGCTAATGGGAAGATAAAGGATCGAGAAACTTTTAAATACTTTTAGAAGGAAACTAAGAAGGTCATTAGGAAAGAAAAGATGAATTATGAAAGGAAGCTGGTGACTGATATCAAAGAAGATACTAAAAGCTTTTTTAAGTATATAAAGGATAAAAGAGAGTTGAGGGTAGATATAGGACCAATAGAAAATGACACTGGAGATATTGTAATGAGAGACGCAGAAATGGCAGAGGAACTGAATGCATATTTTGCATCAGTCTTCACAGTGGAAGACATCTACAGTATACCAGACATTCAAGAATGTCAGGGAAGTGAAGTATGTGCAGTGAAAATTATGACTGAGAAAGTACTCAGGAAACTTAATGGTCTGAGGGTAAATCTTCTGGAATGCACCCTCCGGTTCTGAAGGAAGTAGATGGAAGGATTGCAGAGACATTAACAATGATCTTTCAAGAATCGATAGATTCTGGCATTGTACCAGATGACTGGAAAATTGAAAATGTTACTCCGCTATTTAAGAAGGGTGGGAGGCAGCAGAAAGGAAACTATAGACCTGTTAGCCTGACATCAGTGGTTGGGAAGTTGGAATCGATTGTTGGGGATGAGATTACAGAATACCTTGAGGCACATGACAAGATAGGCCAAAGCCAGCATAGTTTCCTGAAAGGAAAATCCTGCCTGACTAACCTACTGGAAATTTTGAGGAAATTACAAGCAGGGTAGACGAAGGAGATGTAGTAGATGTGGTGTACTTGGCTTTTCAGAAGGCTTTTGACAAGGTGCCTCACATGAGGCTGCTTAGCAAGATAAGAGCCCATGGAATTACAGGGAAGTTACTAGCATGGGTAGAGCATTGGCTGATCAGCAGAAAACACAGGGTGAGAATAAAGGGATCCTATTCTGGCTGGCTGCCAGTTACCAGTGGAGTTCCACAGGGGTTGGTGTTTGGATCACTGCTGTTTACAATGTATGTCAATGATTTGGACTATGGGATTAATGGATTGTGGCTAAATTTGCCGACGATACAAAGATAGGTGGAGGAGCAGGTGGTGTTGAGGAAACAGAGAGCCTGCAGAGAGACTTAGATAGTTTAGTGAAATGGGCAAAGTAGTGGCAAATAAAATACAATGTTGGAAAGTGTATGGTCATGCACTTTGGTGGAAGAAATAAATGGACAGACTATTATTTAAATGGGGAGAGAATACAAAATGCAGAGATGCAAAGGGACTTGGGAGTCCTTGTGCAGAATACCCTAAAGGTTAACCTCCACGTTAAGTCGGTGGTGCAGAAGGCGAATACAATGTTGGCATTCATTTCTAGAGTTATAGAATATAAGAGCCGGGATGTGATGTTGAGGCTCTATAAAGCACTTGTGAGACCACACTTGGAGTATTGTGTGCTCTTTTGGGCTCCTTGTTTTAGAATGGACATACTGACATTGGAGAGGGTTCAGAGAAGAGTCATGAGAATGATTCCAGGAATGAAAGGGTTACTGTATGAGGAACGTCTGGCAGCTCTTGGGCTGTATTCCCTGGAGTTCAGGAGAATGACGGGGGATCTCATAGAAACATTCCGAATGTTAAAAGGCCTGAGCAGATTAGATATGACAAAGTTATTTCCCATGGTAGGGAAGTCTACGACAAGAGGGCGTGACTTCAGGATTGAAGGACGTCCACTTACAACAGAGATGCGGAGATACTTTAGTCAGAGGGTGGTAAATCTGTGGAATTTGTTGCCACGAATGACTGTGGAAGCCAAGTCATTGGGTGCATTTAAGGCAGAGATAGATAGGTTCTTGATAAGCCAGGGCATCAAAAGGTATGGGGAGAAGGCAGGGGAGTGGGGATGACTGGAAGAATTGGATCAGCCTGTGATTGAATGGCGGAGCTGACTTGATGGGACGAATGGCCTACACTGCTCCTATATCTTATGGTATTATGGTCTTAATTAAAATTGAGATGTTCATGGGGCTGGAATTGGCAAAGTACCATGATCTCAGAGGGTTGAAGAGCTGGTTAAGATTGTAGAAATCAGGGGTGGGGAGATCATGTGGAATCTTGAAAGAAACCTCAAAATCAAAATGTTGTTTTAATTAAAACTATTTACATTAGCCATAAGGAATGGTAACCAGGTCAGTTAACATGTCACAAGATAACAAGGGAATGGTATGGATAACTTAATTTCAAAAAGGAATGAATTTAGACCCCTTGTGTAATGCAGTTGACATGTAAAGGACACACAAGGGAAGGAAAAAAAGAGCCATACTAGGACAGAAAAAAAAGGCAGATTAATGTTTCAATACATTATTTGCCTAGACCCCAGTTTCACAAGAAGAAAATAATCCAGATACTCCACTCTTTTGTAATCCCTGCCATGGCTCTCCTTGAATCAAGAGATTCTGCAGATGCTGGGAATTTTGATCCACACACAAAAGAATGCTGGATGAACTCATCAGATCAGGCAGATCTACGGGGAGGAACAAGCAGTCAACATTTTGGGCCAAAATCCTTCATCAAGACTATCCTTGAATTTCTCTGTACTGCAGAAAAGAGCTCCAGATTATGGGAATCCTCATGCAGGGTTCCCTAAGTATTATCTTGCAGGTTGAGTGTATTGTAAAGAAGGCAAATGCAATGTTAGCATTAATTTCAAGAGGACTAGAATATAAAAGTATATAATGCTGAGGCTTTATAAGACATTGGATGAGCAGCACATGGAGTATTGTGAATAGTTTTGGACCTCTTATCTAAAAAAGGATGTGCTAGCATTGGAGAGGGTCCAGAAGAGGTTCATGAGGATGATCTCAGGACTGAAAGGGTTAATGGTTGAGGTGCATTTGATGACTCTGTGCCTGTACTCACTGCAGTTTAGAAGAATGAGAGGGAACTCTCATTAAAACATATCAAATATTTAAAGAACTAGATAGACTGGATTTGGAGAGGACATTTCCTATGGTGGGGGAGTCTAGGACTAGAGTGCACAGATGTTCATTTAGAATGGAAATAAGGAGGTGAACATGATGCCCCACCTCCCCCTCGTACCCCATCCATTAATGCCCATCCTCTGGGCTTCCCCCCTCCCCCTTTCTTTCTCCCTAGGCCTCCCGTCCCATGATCCTCTCATGTCCCTTTTGCCAATCAATTGTCCAGCTCTTGGCTCCATCCCTCCCCCTCCTGTCTTCTCCTATCATTTCAGATCTTTCCCTCCCCCTCCCACTTTCAAATCTCTTACTAGCTCTTCTTTCAGTAGTCCTGACGAAGGGTCTCGGCCCGAAACGTCAACTGTACCTCTTCCTATAGAAGTACGGAGGAATTGTTTTAGCCAGAGGGTGGTAAATCTGTGGAAATCATTGCCACAGACAGCTGTGAGGGTCAGGACATTTGGTGTATTTAAGGCAGAGGTTAACAGGTTCTTGATTAGTCAGGTTGTGAAAGGTAATGGGCAGAAGGCTGGAGAATGAGATTGAGAAGGAAATAGACAAGCCATGATGAAATGGCAGAGCAGCTTTGGTGGGCTGAATGGCCTAATTCTACTCCTATGTCTTATGGTTGCCTATAGCGGATGAGTCCAGAACTAGAGGGTACATAATCAGAATAAACGGATATGAGGTGAGAATTTCTTCAGATAGAGGGTGGTGAATCTGTGGAATTCATTTTCACTGACAGCTGTAGAGGCCAAGTAATTGGGTATAATTAAAGTAGAGGTTGATAGATTCTTGATGAGTAAAGGCATCAAAGTTTACAGTGAGAAGGCAGGAGAATGGGGTTGACAGGGATAATTAATCAGCTAAGATTTAAATCAGCCACCATTGAGCACATCTACATGGACTGCAGTCATTGGAAAGCAGCATTCATCTTCAAGGACCCCCATCACCCAGGTCATGTTCTCTTCTTGCTGTTGCCATCAGGAAGAAGGTATGGAAGTCTCAGGACTCACACCACAAGGTTCAAGATAAGTTATTACTGTACAATCTCAGGCTCTTGAACCAGAGGGGATATCTTCACTCGACTTCACGCGTTCCATCACTGAACTGATCCCATAGCCTATGGACTCACTTTCAAGGACTCTACAACTCACTTTATTGGTAATTATTGCTTAATTATTTATTATTATTATTTGATTTTCTTTCTCATTTTGAGTTTGCAGTTTGCTGCCCATTGATGGTCATTTGTTGTCCATCCTATTGGGGTTGGTCTTTCATTGATTCTATTGTTTCTTGTATTTACTGCAAATGCCTGCAAGAACATGAATCTCAGGGTTGTATACAGTGACATATATGTACTTTGATAATAAATTTACTTTGAACTTTGGAATGGTTGAATTGGCTAATTCTGCTTGTGTGTCTTATTGTCTTTTGGAAATGTTCGTTAAATGTCAATTTCCAAATGAAATATATGCAACCTTGTGTGATTTATTGCCTTCTGCCTACACTGACGTTCAACAACGTGATGGCAGATATTTGACCTCATTGCTACTTTTCTGTACTAACCCCTTGATTCATTTAGATTTAACATTAGTTCCATATCATTTCCATTTTGCATGCTTTCCCATATAGTGAGCAATAAAAAAAGTTATCAAAAATTACAGGAAAGAGTTGGTGGAGTGTGAAATTTAGTCAATTCTCATTGGTGCAAGGACTCTGGGGTTATATCAACTCGTTGTTGTTGTTCTTCTTCTTCTTCTTGTTCCCCTGACTTAGAACAACTAACAATCAAACGTAGACCATTCTACTTGCTCAGGAGCTCTCGTCCGTGATCCTGACCACAGTTTACATGCCACCAGTGGCCGATTATAAACAAGCATTCGTGAAACTGCCCAATGCTGTCTGTAAACAAGAAACAGCCCAAACTGACGCATTTCAAATTATATTTGGTGACTTTAACCAGGCCTGTTTGAAGAAAACCCTGCCCAATTATCACCAGCATGTAACCTTTTGCACCAGAGGTCCCAACACACTAGACCACTGCTACGTTCTGATAAGAAAGCACATCGCTCCTTCCCAAAATCGCATTTTGGCAAGTCGGATCACTTGGCTGTACTCCTGGTACCTGCATACAGACAGAGGCTAAAGGGTAAGGCTCCAAAGATCAAGACAACAAGAGATGGTCATGGGAGGCTGAGGAACAATTAGAGGATTGCCCTGAGTCAATGGACTGGGCCGTGTTCAAGAACTGATCTGTGGACCTGAATGACTACACCGAGGTCGTTACAGACTTTATTAAAACAGCTGTGGATGAGTGTGGCCCCATAAAATCATTCAGGCCTTTCCCCAATCAGAAGCCCTGGGATGAATAATGAAATTCTGAACCCGCTGAGAGCCAGATCAGAGGCATACAAGTCTGGAGACCAAGAATGCTACAAGAAGTGCAGGTATGATCGCAGGCAAAGTGGAGATTCTAGGCCAGACTAGAATCAATGAAGGATGCTTAACAGCTATGGCAAGGTTTGAATGCCATAACCTCCTACAAAGCTAAATCTTGTGACAGAGAGGACAGCAGCACTTTGCTTCCAGACGAGCTCAATGTCTTCTATACTCACTTTGACCACCAGAACAGGAAGGAACCATCGCGCACCCCCTTGTCTCCCAAGGATCCTTTGGTCTCAGTACTTTAAATGACGTGTGGGCTGCCTTCAAGAGAATGAATCCAAGGAAAGCATCCGGTCAGGATGGAGTACCTGGCCGAGTACTGAAGACTGTGCTGACCAACTGGCTGGTGTGTTCACGGATATTTCCAACCTCTCACTCTGGCACTGTGTGATATCCACCTGCTTCAAGTAGGCTTCAATTATACCGGTGCCCAAGAAGAGTGTGGTAATCTGCCTCAATAACTATCGCCCAGTGGCACTTACATCCACAGTGATGAAGTGTTTTAAGAGGCTGGTGTTGAAAAAGGTCAGCTCCTATCTGAATGGTGACTTGGATCCACTCTAATTCGCCTACTGAAGCAACAGGTCTACAGCAGATGCTATTCGTTAGCTCTTCACACAACCCTGGAACATCCAGACAACAAAGATGTATACATCAGGATGCTTTTTTATCAATTACAGCTTGGCATTTAACACCATCATCCTCTCAAAACTAATCAGTAAACTCCAAGACTGGGCTTCAATACCCCCTTATGAAATCGGATCCTGGATTACCTCACTTGTAGATCCCAGTCAGTTTGGATTGGCAAAAACAGCTCCACAATCTCCAGTGGCACAGGGATGTGTACTTAGTCCCCTGTTCTACTTGCTTTACATCTGTAACTGTGTGGCTAAGTACAGCTCCAACACCATATACAAGTTTGCTGACGACACCACTATTGTGGGCCGTATCAAATGTGGTGATGGATCAGTATACAGGAGGGAGATTGAAAACTTGGCTGAGTGGTGTAATAACAACAACCTCTCACTCAATGTCAATAAGAACAAGGAACTGATTGTAGACTTCAGGAGAGGGAAACCAAAGGTCCATGAGCCAGTAATCACTGGAGGATCAGAGTTGGAGAGGGTCAGTAACTTTAAATTACTGGGTGTCACTATCTCAGAAGACCTGTCCTGGACTCATCATATAAATATTATTCTGAAGAAAGCACAACAGCACCTCTATTTCCTCAGGAGTCCGCAGAGGTTTGGCATGTCACCGAAAACCTTGGCAAACTTCTATAGATGTGTGGTGGAAGGTGTGTTAACTGGCTGCATTACGGCCTGGTATGGGAACACCAATACCATTGAGTGGAAAATCCTACAAAAGGTAGTGGATTTGACCCAGTACATTATAGGTAAAACCCTCCCAACCATTGAGCACATCTACATGAAATGTTGCTATAGAAAGGCATATCAATCAACAAAGATTCTCTCCACCCACGCCATGCTCTTTTCTCGCTGCTGCTATCAAGTAGAAGGTACAGGTGCCTCAGGACTCGCACCACCAGGTTCAAGAACAGTTACTACCCCTCAACTATCAGGCTCTTGAACAAAAGGGATAGCTACACTCATTTAAGGACTCAGTTATATTGTTATGTCATGCTCTTTATTTATTGCTATTTATTTATATCTCCATTTGCAGTTTACAGTTACTGTTCTATAGATTTGCTAAGTATGCCCGCAGAAGAAGAAACTCAGGGTTGTATGTGGTGACATGTATGTACTCCGATAATAAATTTTACTTTGTACTTTGAACAGTCTTGATCAGCTGGGTAAGTAGGTCGTGGAATGACAATGGAGTTTTATACGGATAAATGCAAGGTGTTGCGATTTGGAAAGTCAAATCTAGGCAGGACCTTCACTTTGCATGACAGGGCCCTGGGGAGTGTTATAGAACAAAAGAAACTTGGAATACGAGCACATGGTTCTCTGAAAGTAGAGTCACATATGGGCACAGTGGTGAAGAAAGCTTTTGAGACAATGGTCATATGTGAGGAAGTATAGAAGCTGATCGGTCATTGGTGAGTCTGCACTTGCAGGATTGTGTTCACTTTTGTCCACTCTATTAGAAAAGTGTTACTAAACTGGAAAGAGTGCAGAACAGATTTACAAAAATGTTGCCAGGCCTGAGGGTATAAGCAATAGGGAAAGGATGGACTGGCAAGGACTTTATTACTTGGTGATTAGGAGGTGGAGTCATTTATAGGAAATACAACATATGTCTGCCATTTTTCTCATGCTGTTACTTTTTCTAAAACTTTTATGATTTATGGAACAAAAGGAACCAAATTAAATCACAGATTTTAAACATAAATTACATAATTACATGGAGAGAAATAAATATAGGGAAAAACTAAGGAAAGAGAGTAACCAGACTGATCCTACAAAAAGCAGAATAATGAGTGAACGGCCTCCTTCTGCATTTTTAAACTTCACTGAGTTCACAAACATAAACATGCTTCAGTCATTCCTCACTAAGTTCTTTTAAAAAGCATGGGTGTAATTTATCAGGGCCAGGGATTATTAATTATCTCTCCCACTTCTTAAATTTTCTTTATATTCCTTGACCTACTCCTTTAGGCCACAATTACTACATTGGATTTCTGGTAACAATTCACATGAAATAATTGCTTATTATTTCTGGTACCACATCCTCACTAGCTGTGACTTTATTATCTGCATCTCTCATCACCCTGACACAGTGGTGTCAAGAGAACAACCTTTAATGTCGTAGAAACAAAGGAGCTGGTTGTGGATTATGGGAGGAATGGAGACGAGCTAACCCCTATTGGCATCAATGGATCTGGGGTTGAGAGAGTAAACAGCTTTAAGTTCCTCGGCATCCACATCACTGAGGACCTCACGTGGTCTGTACACACCAGCTGCGTGGTGAAAAAGGCAGAACAGCATTTCTTTCACCTCAGACGGTTGAGGAAGTTTGGTATGGGCCCCCAAATCCTGAGATCTTTCTACAGGGGCACAATTGAGAGCATCCTGACTGGCTGCATCACTGCCTGGTATGAGAATTGTACCTCCCTTAATCGCAGGATTCTGCAGAGGGTGGTGCAGACAGCCAGCACATTTGTAATTGTGAACTTCCCATGATTCAAGACATTTACAGAGACAGGTGTGAAAAAGGGGTCCGAAGTATAATTGGGGACCTGAGTCACCCCAACCACGATCTATTCCAGCTGCTACCATCCCGGAAAAGGTACCACAGCATAAAAGCCAGGACCAACAGGCTCTGGGACAGTTTCTTCCACCAGGCCATCAGACTGATTAACTCACACTGATTTGAGGGTATTTCTATGTTACATTGACTGTTCTATTTATTATAAATTATAAATTACTATGTTTGCACATTTGCACATTTAAACAGAGAAGTGACGTAAAGATTTTTACTCATGTATGTGAAGAATGTAAGAAATAAAGTCAGTTCAATTCAATTGACCCTATCCTGAATTTTCCTTGATTCACTCTGAAAGAGTGGCTAGAGCAAAAGCTAGTACTGAATTCAGTGGGATCCAGGATGGTAATTTCACTGAGTAGATTAGTAACCACAAGATTGTGTTGAAAAATGGAGAGCTAAAAGAGATTTTGAAAGTGCAGATATAATTGGGAGAGAGCTCTATCCAGTGCATTTCACACTGAGATATACTGTACTAAGATATTTTAAATCCCTGTCTAAATTTCCATGTCAATCTGAACTTTTGTGATAGGCTAAAGTAACTCTATTCACTTAAAAAGAATTTGATTTACTTGCTTTTACACTAAGGCTGTTCTTTGTTTTTGTGATTGGCTGGGTATTATGAAACTATTTAGCATATAACAGACCGTTGGTACATGCAAAATCATGAGCCATTCCCTGTATATAATTATGGGCTATGCTTTTTACAACTTGTTATGCTGTTTGAAGATGGTGAGCTCATTACTGAGAGCAAGAGTGAGTGTCTAATAAATTGCTGTGGAGGAGAAGGTTCAGCATCTGCATTCTTTATAAAATTTTCAGCCAGAAACTGATGGGCATCAGCAACTATCAGGATTTGTGGAAACACACCTGACAGTCTAACTGAGCAATCTATATTTAATTTAACAACTTTACTGCACAATGTCATTGAACGTGCCTGTTTGCTGTTGGTTCTCTTGCACCAGGATTGGCCTGCTCCCAAGGTGTGAAGTTTGGGAGCAGCTCAATGGAATAATACTACAGGAGGACTGTCAAAGCTCCTGGACTGAAAATAAATTCAGCAGTGATTGATGTATCTGCCCAGAGGCAGCTCTTGACAGCTCTCTTTAAGGGCAGAATGGAATGTTCTGGATCACTTTTCAACATAATTGTATAAGGGCTAAGAGAGTTGTAAAAGAGCACCTGAAGGCTTTGTGTGTCAATGCAAGGAGCATTCGTAACAAGGTGGATGAATTGAAAGTGCAGATTGTTATTAATGATTATAATATAGTTGGGATCACAGAGACATGGCTCCAGGGTGACCAAGGATGGGAGCTCAACGTTCAGGGATATTCAATATTCAGGAGGGATAGACATGAAAGAAAAGGAGGTGGGGTGGCGTTGCTGGTTAAAGATGAGATTAACGCAATAGAAAGGAAGGACATAAGCCGGGAAGATGTGGAATCGATATGGGTAGAGCTGCATAACACTAAGGGGCAGAAAACGCTGGTGGGAGTTGTGTACAGGCCACCTAACAGTAGAAACCATAGAAACTACAGCACAGAAACAGGCCCTTTGGCCCTTCTCGGCTGTGCCGAACCATTTTCTGCCTACTCCCAGTGACCTGCACACGGACCATATCCCTCCATACACCTCCCATCCATGTATCTGTCCAATTTAATAGAAACCATAGAAACTACAGACAGGAAATTAGAAATGTGTGCAATAAAGGAACAGCAGTTATAATGGGTGACTTTAATCTACATGTAGATTGGGTGAACCAAATTGGTAAAGGTGCTGAGGAAGAGGATTTCTTAGAATGTATGCCGGATGGTTTTTTGAACTAACATGTCGAGGAACCGACTAGAGAGCAGGCTATTCTAGACTGGGTTTTGAGCAATGAGGAAGGGTTAATTAGCAATCTTGTTGTAAGAGGCCCCTTGGGTAAGAGTGACCATAATATGGTGGAATTCTTCATTAAGATGGAGAGTGACATAATTAATTCAGAAACAAAGGTTCTGAACTTAAAGAGGGGTAACTTTGAAGGTATGAGATGTGAATTAGCTAAGATAGACTGGCAAATGACACTTAAAGGATTGACGGTGGATATGCAATGGCAAGCATTTAAAGATTGCATGGATGAACTACAACAATTGTTCATCCCAGTTTGGCAAAAGAATAAATCAAGGAAGGTAGTGCACCCGTGGCTGACAAGAGAAATTAGGGATAGTATCAATTCCAAAGAAGAAGCATACAAATTAGCCAGAAAAAGTGGCTCACCTGAGGACTGGGAGATCTTCAGAGTTCAGCAGAGGAGGACAAAGGGCTTAATTAGGAAGGGGAAAAAAGATTGAGAGAAAACTGGCAGGGAACATAAAAACTGACTGTAAAAGCTTTTATAGATATGTAAAAAGGAAAAGACTGGAAAAGACAAATGTAGGTCCCCTACAGACAGAAACAGGTGAATTGATTATGGGGAGCAAGGACATGGCAGACCAATTGAATAATTACTTTGGTTCTGTCTTCACTAAGGAAGACATAAATAATCTTCCAGAAATAGTAGGGGACAGAGGGTCCAGTGAGATGGAGGAACTGAGCGAAATACATGTTAGTAGGGAAGTGGTGTTAGGTAAATTGAAGGGATTAAAGGCAGATAAATCCCCAGGGCCAGACGGTCTGCATCCCAGAGTGCTTAAGGAAGTAGCCCAAGAAATAGTGGATGCATTAGTGATAATTTTTCAAAACTCGTTAGATTCTGGACTAGTTCCTGAGGATTGGAGGGTGGCTAATGTAACCCCACTTTTTAAAAAAGGAGGGAGAGAGAAACCGGGGAATTATAGACCGGTTAGCCTAACGTCGGTGGTGGGGAAACTGCTGGAGTCAGTTATCAAAGATGTGATAACAGCACATTTGGAAAGCGGTGAAATCATCGGACAAAGTCAGCATGGATTTGTGAAAGGAAAAGCATGTCTGACGAATCTCACAGAATTTTTTGAGGATGTAATTAGTAGAGTGGATAGGGGAGAACCAGTGGATGTGGTATATTTGGATTTTCAAAAGGCTTTTGACAAGGTTCCACACAGGAGATTAGTGTGCAAACTTAAAGCACACGGTATTGGGGGTAAGGTATTGATGTGGATAGAGAATTGGTTAGCAGACAGGAAGCAAAGAGTGGGAATAAACGGGACCTTTTCAGAATGGCAGGCAGTGACTAGTGGGGTACCGCAAGGCTTAGTGCTGGGACCCCAGTTGTTTACAATATATATTAATGACTTGGATGGGGGAATTAAATGCAGCATCTCCAAGTTTGCGGATGACACGAAGCTGGGCGGTAGTGTTAGCTGTGAGGAGGAGGCTAAGAGGATGCAGGGTGACTTGGATAGATTGGGTGAGTGGGCAAATTCATGGCAGATGCAATTTAATGTGGATAAATGTGAAGTTATCCACTTTGGTGGCAAAAATAGGAAAACAGATTATTATCTGAATGGTGGCCGATTAGGAAAAGGGGAGGTGCAACGAGACCTGGGTGTCATTATACACCAGTCATTGAAAGTGGGCTTGCAGGTACAGCAGGAGGTGAAAAAGGCGAATGGTATGCTGGCATTTATAGCAAGAGGATTCGAGTACAGGAGCAGGGAGGTACTACTGCAGTTGTACAAGGCCTTGGTGAGACCACACCTGGAGTATTGTGTGCAGTTTTGGTCCCCTAATCTGAGGAAAGACATCCTTGCCATAGAGGGAGTGCAAAGAAGGTTCACCGGATTGATTCCTGGGATGGCAGGACTTTCATATGAAGAAAGACTGGATGAACTAGGCTTGTACTCATTGGAATTTAGAAGATTGAGGGGGGATCTGATTGAAACGTATAAAATCCTAAAGGGATTGGACAGGCTAGATGCAGGAAGATTGTTCTCGATGTTGGGGAAGTCCAGAACGAGGGGTCACAGTTTGAGGATAAGGGGGAAGCCTTTTAGGACTGAGATTAGGAAAAACTTCTTCACACAGAGAGTGGTGAATCTGTGGAATTCTCTGCCACAGGAAACAGTTGAGGCCAGTTCATTGGCTATATTTAAGAGAGAGTTAGATATGGCCCTTGTGGCTACGGGGATCAGGGGGTATGGAGGGAAGGCTGGTGCAGGGTTCTGAGTTGGATGATCAGTTATGATCATAATAAATGGCGGTGCAGGCTCGAAGGGCCGAATGGCCTACTCCTGCACCTATTTTCTATGTTTCTATGTTACAAGTCTTAACTTTGATTTGCACAGCCTGAAGCAAAGATCTGGAAACTATTTAGTACTGTGCAAAAAACTTGGGCACATATATTTAGCCAGGGTGTCTAAGACTTTTGCACAGTACTATAGTAATTTTATGTGTGGCACTGAACTGCTGCCACAATAAAAACTAATTTCATGACATATATGAGTGATGATAAACCTGATTCTGATATGGGTCTCTATTGTGGACTGCGATAGGAAGGGGGCGGGGAGAAGGGAATCAGGGGTGGGATAAGGGGAAGGGAGAGGGGAGGGAGCAGAAGGCACCAAAGAGACAGTCTGTAATGATTAATAAAGCAATTAGTTGGAATGAAATGACCTTGCCTGATGTCTCGGGGCTGGGTGTGTCTGCACCTGTGCCACTCCCTGCCCCTGGCACTCTTTCTCTGCCACTTGTCCCACGCCCCTCCTGTGGCACTTTACCCTAGTCATTCCCAACATCCTTTGCTCCCATCAGATTTACAAACTTGCTTTCCAATCCACGTTGACAAATACAGTACTGTGCAAATGTCTTAGGCGCCCTAGCTATATACGTGCGCCCCAGAATTTTGCACAGTACTGTATTTGTCAAGCAAAATACCAGAGGTTTGCAAATATATTCATGAAAAGGAGACCTGTGTGGTGTCAGGAATATTACTACACCCTGATGTCCAATATTCTGCAAAGGAAGGTGGGGAAAGGAGCAGATGGAGAAGACAAGTCAGAGAAGGGAATTAAAAGACAGAAGTGAAGAAATAAAAGAAGGGGCAGTGAGAGTTGAGGAGGGGATGGGGGAATAAAGGAGGGTTTGTGGTGAAAATGAGAGAGAGGTAATGAGGTTGTGATCAGAGCATTGAGAGAAGGGAAGAGCATGGTAGAGGGAGAGGGAGCAGGGATAGATGTAAGAGCAGGAGAGTTGGAAGGGATTATAAGAGAAGAGATGGAACAGTGATGTATAGTGGAAGGTGGGAGTGTAAAATGAGATGAGAGAGGAGTGGGGATGAGAGAGGGAAGAAGTAGTAAAGGAGAGGGGAGAACAGAGGAAAGCAGAAGAGGGGAATGAATGTGAGGAAGAAGGATAGGTTGGGTTGAGGTATTTCATCATTGATATCTGCCTATGCCAAGAGGTGGCTCCAAAAGACATGGTCTTCCAGGGTCCTGCTCACACCTTAGTTTTACTTATTTATTTAGCGATGCGGCACTACAATGGACCCTTCCAGCCCACAAGTTACCCAATTAACCCCATGTACTCCCATCCCAATTAACTACATCCATCTGACCACTAAATCATACATCTTTGGAATGTGGGAGGAAACCAGAGCACCTGAAGTAAACCCACCTGGTCACAGGGAGAACATACAGACAGTGGTAGAATTGAACCAGAGGACCTTTGTCTTGGGGACTTTGTTTTCAAGACCCATCTGCTCGTATGCTCCAGTGCATGTGTCAACAATGACTTGGAGTTCGGCCTCTGAGTGTGCACTAAAGCAAGCATTGTCTGCATACTGCAGCACCACTGCAAAGACTGGGGTGACCTTGGTTGGAGTGCAGCCACCATAGGTCACGTTGCTTCCCATTAGTTTTGAAGATTAGCTCCATACCATTGTTAGAAAGGAAGTGCAATATAATGGCAAGAAAGATGGTGGAAAGTATTGGAGCAATGACACAGCATTGTCTTCTCTGAGAATGATTCTGTTGTAGACCCATAGGTTAATATCATGGCTTGCATACCATTAGGAATCAATCAAAAGATAGAGATGAACTTACGTGGGTAGCTGAATTTGAGGGGAGTATTAAGGTGTCAAAGACTTTGTTAGGGTCTACATCAACATCTTAGGTCACAGGACAAAATGCCATATTTCCATGTTGCTAATGATTCTAAACTAAGCAAGGTTGCTTGTAAGGAGAAAGATGTAAAGAGGTTTCAGGGGGTGCACTAAATGGTATAGAAATAGAGGCCCCAGCACAGATCCCTGCAGAACACCACAGGTCATAAACCTCCAATCAGTAAGCTCCCTTCTACCAGAAGCCAATACTGAATCCATGCACCTTAAATCTGTCTTGAGAGACCTTGTCAAATGCCTTCCTCAAGTATAAAATCCTGAGGAATTGCCACAGGGTAAATGTTGAAATGCTCCCACTTTATTATAAAGGGATTTGAATACACATAGTGCCAAGTCTAACTGCAATTGCACAGGGGTCTTGGTGAGACTGCACCTGGAATATTGTGTATTGTTTTGGTCCAGTTACCCAGGAAAGCATGAACGTGAGGGAGGGCAGCAAAGATCAACTAGACAAGAGTAGATTTGGGGAAATAGTTACACAAAAAAGTGCCTCCTCATATCAGTCTTCTACCAATTACCCCAAATCTTTACCTTGCAGTTGTCAAGTGTCCTTTGTGTCTGGAGTTGTAACCTGAAAGGATGGTGGAAGGAAAAGTAATCAAAAGTGAAGAAATCTGTAAGGTCATGGGGAAAGAACTGGGGTGGAAAAGTAATAGAACTGCGTTCACAGAATTGACATTCTAATGGCCTCTTCTGCCCTTTGTTTCAGTTCTTAAATTGAGAGGGAGACAGATCTCTGGGGTGAAACTGAAAGAAAGATTGAGAGTTCAAGAGTACAAGTAATGCTAATGGTTAGAAAGTGAAGCCAAAGTTATTATATTTGTATCTCTGCATTTCAAAGCAATCATCCCAGGACTGATTGGGGCAGTCCATGTATCCAAAGTTGTGGCTCAGTCCAGTCCAGGGGGCATATTCTCAGTGCTGGTAACCCAGGGACCTGGGAACCATGGAGGAGCAGAGAACAGCCTCACACTTCTGATAATCTAGGTCGTTTCACACATTGAGTCAACACTGTCTGTCGGAGCAATCCCATCATCCCACTTATTTCTCTGTAGCCATGCACACTCATCATTTCCACCCTTTTGCTCTACCACCCATGATTGCCAAGGAGTAATGTGACAACCGATTAACTTATCAATCTACACATCTTTAGGATGTGTGAAGAAACTGGAGCACTGCAGGGATGTGTGGGAGAAGGAGAAAAAGGATCCTCTTAATCACAGCGAATGTGCCAACTCCACACAGTCCATGAAGATACTTGTATTATAGCATTGCCTGTCCCCACACAGCTGAGCAACAAGTTATTCATTGCACATTCCTTCTCCTGGGAAGGACTGGCTCAAACAACAGATTGGAGCCATGCTCCATCCCTCCCAACCCCACTCCCTCCACCACCTCCAACAGCACAGACACCTCACAAAGCTCAGATTTCTACTGCTTCTGCTATCAGCCCTGTCATTGCCTTGTGTGATGTTGCCAAAATTCATAGCACTGTGACAGGTTAAATGGGCATCACTGCACCAATGGGAGGCAAAACAGTGGCAGTGAAAATGTTAACTCCTCCTATGATTAGCAGAGACCCAACTGGATGCTTCAGCTCATCCAGACAATTCTAGTATCCATGACAATGGGGAGCTCATCACAGGATTGGCTCCCATTGCTGCACACTAATTGTGGTGAAACAGCAGTCTGCACTGATTAGAGATATTTAAAGAACAAGCCTTCCCCTTCAAAAGCTTTTGTAAAATGTTTATTGTATGTCTACAACACAGTCCAAAAGCAGATACCTTGCTATGAATCCATAAGCACACCCATGTGCGGAAGCAGACCATGGCAGGCTCCCAGTGAAGAGTTCTATTTACTTTAATATGTTGTGGCCAAGCAATTATGTACATAATACTGGAGGAACTCAGTAAGTCAGGCAGTGTCTATGGAGGGAAGTAAACAGTCGAGGATTCCTGATAAAGGGTCTCAGCCCAAAACCTAGAGAGTGTTCATTTCCCTCCATTGATGCTACCAGACTTGCCAAGTTCTTCCAGGATTAGACCACACTTGGAATATCGTGTTCAGTTCTAGTTACCTCATTATAGGAAGAATGTGGAAACTTTAGAGAGTGGACAGAGGAGATTTACCAGAATGCTGACTGGATTACAGAGAATGTCTTATCAGTTGAGTAAGCCAGGACTTTTCTGTTTGGAGAGATTTGATAGAGGCATTGGAGGAGGGGATAGCCAGAAACTACCCTCCCCCACCACCCCAAGGTGGAAGTGGCTAATACAAGGGGCTGAAGGACTGTTCTGTATACATAGGTTGCTCAAGGTTTCCAGCACCTGCAGAATCTCTCATGTTTAAGCACATGATGTTGCACAAGGGGAGCAGACAGAATAGCCTAATTCTATTCCTATGTCTTTGGTTGTTTTTTTGAGGCAAAACACCCAGGGGACTGTGTTGGTGTTGTGTGAGGCTAGGGGCAAGTGATATTTTAAACAGGTGGATCATGCAATGCACAATGTGTACTGGAATTCTGAACTTCAACACTCCTATTTGAGCCACAGGACACTGCCAAGGTAGTGCAAGAAGCACAAATCAAGCTCTGTACTGTTCAACACACACGCACACACACACACACACACACACACACACACACACACAGTACTGGAGGAACACACCAGGATCAGCAGATCAGGCACACCCATGGATAGGAATAAACAAATGATGTTTGGGGCCAATATCCTTCATAGGAGACCTTGGCTGTTTATTTCCCTCCACAGATGAGTCGCATTTCGTGTGTTAACCAACAGGTATACCTGTACCCCAGGACCACACCATATTTCCCTGGTTCACAAGCTCCACTCCACACTCTGGGTCATGCCCAGGCTCTACATCTGGTCAGGAGGGTGACACGCCTGTCCCAAAGCAAAAAGAATGGCAAAGCTATATGGCACTCTACCTGTGTACATGCTCAGTAACACACAAGGATGTGACACTCTATCTGTGTACATGCTCAATAACACACAGGGATATGACACTCTATCTGTGTACACCCATACTCAATAACACACAGGGATATGACACTCTATCTGTGTACACCCATACTCAATAACACACAGGGATATGACACTCTATCTGTGTACACCCATACTCAATAACACACAGGGATATGACACTCTATCTGTGTACACCCATACTCAATAACACACAGGGATATGGCACTCTATCTGTGTACATACTCAATAACGCACAGGGATATGGCACTCTATCTGTGTACATACTCAATAACGCACAGGGATATGGGACTCTATCTGTGTACATACTCAATAACGCACAGGGATATGGGACTCTATCTGTGTACATACTCAATAACACACAGGGATATGGGACTCTATCTGTGTACATACTCAATAACACACAGGGATATGGCACTCTATCTGTGTACATACTCAATAACACACAGGGATATGGCACTCTATCTGCGTACGTGCTCAATAACACACAGGGGTGGAGTAACTGAACCAGCTGCCAGTCACCCAGAAACACTAGTCCTCCATGGCAGCTGGGGAGCTTAAATTTAAGTAAATAAACCTGGAAATAAAAAGTTTCAATAGCATTAATCTCTCAGAACATTAATGAAATATGCCCTTCTAGGAAGGAAATTTGCATCTGACCTATGGCTGTTGATTCTTGCCAACTCTTAAATAACACCTCAGTTTGGGTATGATCAGGTCTGGACGACATGTTAAAAATGCTAGTATGTTGACATCCCATGAGCGAACAAGGAAAAACACACACAACTGCTCTTCCAAGAGGTGTCAGTGCCTGCGTGTCTGCACGCATACACGTTCACACATATCATGCACACAAACAAGAGCCAGCACAAACAAAAATGCATGAAACATCACGAGACAGCACGCAGACAAGGGCTTCTGGCATGCACATGCTCATAAGCTGATGTCTTCAGGCATGCAATAGCAGTCACAAGTCCTGATAATAGTCCTAGGCACATTGTCAGCTAGGAATTAGACTCTGGCATGCAGTACACTCCCCATGCACATAGTGTCTCCTCACATACGGACACATGCTCTGCCAAAATCCCTTCTCCCTCACTCTTTCATACACACACATAAAACCACAAGACCATAAGATATAGGAGCAGAACTAGGCCATTTGACCCATGGGGTCTACTCGGCCATTTCATCATGGCTGATCCATTTTTCCTTTCAGCCCCAATCTCTTGCCTCTCTTCCATTCCCCCCCCCGCCCCTGTATCCTTTCACACCCTGACCAATCACGAAATTATCAACTTCTGCCTTAAGTATATGTAGAACATAGAATAATACAGCACAGTACAGGCCCTTCGGCCCACAATGTTGTGCAGACCCTCAAACCCTGCCTCCCATATAAGCCCCCACCTTAAATTCCTCCATATACCTGTCTAGTAGTCTCTTAGACTTCACTAGTGTATCTGCCTCCACCACTGACTCAGGCAGTGCATTCCACGCATCAACAACTCTCTGAGTAAAAAACCTTCCTCTAATATCCCCCTTGAACTTCCCACCCCTCACCTTAAAGCCATGTCCTCTTGTATTGATCAGTGGTGCCCTGGGGAAGAGGCGCTGGCTATCCACTCTATCTATTCCTCTTATTATCTTGTACACCTCTGTCATGTCTCCTCTCATCCTCCTTCTCTCCAAAGAGTAAAGCCCTAGCTCCCTTATTCTCTGATCATAATGCATACTTTCTAAATCAGGCAGCATCCTGGTAAATCTCCTCTGTACCTTTTCCAATGCTTCCACATCCTTCCTATAGTGAGGTGACCAGAACTGGACACAGTACTCCAAGTGTGGCCTAACCAGAGTTTTATAGAGCTGCATCATTACATCGCAACTCTTAAACTCTATCCCTCGACTTATGAAAGCTAACACCCCATAAGCTTTCCTAACTACCCTATCCACCTGTGAGGCAACTTTCAGGTATCTGTGGACAGGTACCCCGAGATCCTTCTGCTCCTCTACACTACCAAGTATCCTGCCATTTACTTTGTACTCTGCCTTGGAGTTCGTCCTTCCAAAGTGTACCACCTCACACTTCTCTGGGTTGAACTCCATCTGCCACTTCTCAGCCCACTTCTGCATCCTATCAATGTCTCTCTGCAATCTTTGACAATCCTCTACACTATCTACAACACCACCAACCTTTGTGTCGTCTGCAAACTTGCCAACCCACTCTTCTACCCCCACATCCAGGTCGTTAATAAAAATCACGAAAAGTAGAGGTCCCAGAACAGATCCTTGTGGGACACCACTAGTCACAATCCTCCAATCTGAATGTACTCCCTCCACCACCACCCTCTGCCTTCTGCAGGCAAGCCAATTCTGAATCCACCTGGCCAAACTTCCCAGGATCCCATGCCTTCTGACTTTCTGAATAAGCCTACCGTGTGGAACCTTGTCAAATGCAAGAATCTGTGGAATTTGTTGCCTGTAGCAACAAATTCCACAGATTCACCACTCTCTGGCTGAAGAAATTCCTCATCTCTGTTCTAAAAAGATGACCCCCTTGTCTGAGGCTTTGTTCTCTGATCTTAGACACGCCCACCATAGGAAACATCTCCTCCACATCCACTCTATTAAGGCCTATCTGCATTCGATAGGTTTTGATTAAGTCACCCCTCATTCTTCTGAATTCCAGTGAATACAGGCCCAAAGCCAACAAACGTTGTTCTTATAACTAGCAGTTTAATCCTGGAATCATTTTTGTAAACCTCCTTTGAACCCCCTCCAGTTTCAGCATATCCTTTATGTGGTAACTTCTACTTTGAAAAAGGCACACTTGGCAACTTCATGCCCAAAGAAACAACTTTATCTTGAACTTCAAAACCCTTATGTATATACAGAGGCTTTCACAACCCATACGGCATGGCAGGAACACTATATACAAAGCCCACGGGAAGTAAAAAGAACGGAAGTAAAACCCCCCATTACCCTAATTAGTATTAACTTACTTTTAATGATGCTCACATTACAACACTTCTCCCCCTTTAAAATCCAACATTTCCCAAATGTAAAAAACTAGGAAATAAAAACGGTGGTGCTATTAAGTTGTGTACCCCTGAAAACTTATGCTAGTATCTCAGCAACAGTTTATCAATACAAAACATCTGGAAAACATGACAGATTCAACATTCAATCTAACAACAACAAAAAAGAACTATTCCATCAAAGATTCAGACTGTCAGGAGGTTTACCAGTGCGCTGTGATCTGCACACTACCCCGGTGACCCAGCAGGCACTGCTGGTGATGGTGTTTTGGGTGGATCTGGTGTTGGGGGCATGAGAGGGGGCTGTGTGTCTGCGTGAGAACGTCCATCCTCCTCAGGGGACCCCAACCCCTCTGCCAGCGTCTCGCCCTCTGGCAAAGTCACTGGTGGACATGCTTCCGCCGTAGTCTGTCTCACTTTTGCCTTCGTGTCCGGGCACAGCAGGTCCAATCTTGACTTGGGCCTACACCCCATCAGCATTTCTGCTGGAGTGCGGGCAGTCATAGTCTGTGGAGTGAGGTGGTACTTAAACAGGAAACATGAAAGCCGAATGCTAAGAGAGTCCCCTGTCATCCGCTTCAGGCCTTCCTTCACCGTCTGAACAGCCTGCTCAGCCAAGCCATTTGAGGCTGGGTGGAAAGAGGCTGTCCGAATGTGATGAATGCCATTCTGCTGTATGAACTCACTGAACAGCTCACTGGTGAACGTTGGGCCATTATCAGTGACCAGAGTGTCAGGCAACCTGTGGACTGCAAACACTTGCCTGAGTTTGTCTATGGTTGAGGGGGCTGTGATGTTGCTCATGATGTGAGCTTCGATCTAGTTAGAATGCGCATCTACTATTACAAGAAACATCTGCCCCATAAAAGGGCCAGCAAAGTCCAAATGTAGCCCAGACCAGGGGTGGTCTGGCCACTCCCATGGATGCAAAGGAGCTGGTGGTGGCATATTCTGATTAGTCTGACATTGCGTGCATGATTTTACCTTGTTCTCCAGATCCTGATCCACTCTTGGTCACCAAACGTAGGACCTTGCAAGGTTTTTCATTCGAGACACCCTTGGGTGAGCCTCATGAATTTCCTCCACAATCTGTGAATGGTCAGGGGGAGGCACGATGACCCTCGCCCCCGAGAAAATGCAGCCATCCTGCAGACTGAGTTCTGTCTTGCGTTTGGCATAAGGCCTCAGTTCCTCTCCTTCCACGACTCTGGGCCAACCTTGTAAAAGAAAAGTCTTGACTTGGGACAGGACTGGGTCCCTCTCTGTCCACTGTTTGATCTGGGTCGCCTTTACAGGTGTCTCTGACAGCCTCTCCAATGAAAACACAGTCTCTGGAGGCACATTTGTAGTAACAGGTGTCTCAGGTAAAGGTAGTCGACTCAGTGCATCAGCATTTGCATTATCCTCACCCGCTCTGTACACTATAGTGTACTGGTAGGCTGACAATGTAAGAGCCCAATGCTGTATCCTCGCTGAGGCTAGCGGTGGAATGCATCTAGTCTCACTGAACAGGCTCATCAGTGGTTTATGGTCCGTATAAATTGTAAATAGGCATCCATAAAGGTACTGATGAAAGCGTTTAACCGCAAAACAATGGCCAGACCTTCTATGTCTAGCTGTGAATATCCCTTCTCAGCAGCTATCAGGGTACGTGAAGCAATTCCAATAGGCTTCTCTGAACGGTCCTCCATTACATGTGACAGAACTACCCCGACTCCATAGGGTGAGGCATCGCATGCAAGGGTGATCTCCTTGTCTGGGTCATAGTGAGCAAGCAGCTTCACTGAGTGGAGGAGTTCTTTCACTTCCTTGAAAGCTTTCTCCTGCTCTTCACCCCACTGCCACTTAGTGTCACTGTGAAATAGCTTATACAGTGGGGTCAAAACCTTGAGAGGTCAGGAAGAAACTTGCCATAATAACTCACCATGCCCAAAAATGATCTGAGTTCCGTGACAGTCTTGGGGTTTGGGGCTTCCTTAATAGCTCTCACTTTGTCCTCCACAGGGCAAAGCCCCTCGTCTGTGATCTTGTGTCCCAGGTAAGTCACACTTGATGCCAGGAACACACATTTTTCGCATTTCAACCGCAGCCCTGAGTCTGAGAACCTCTTCAGCACCCGTTCTAAATTAGCCAGATGCTCCACCTCCGTAGCCCCCGTGATCAAAATATCATCAAGGTACACTGCTACATGTGAAATCCCCTGCAGCAAAGTGTCCATTGTCCTTTGGAAAATGGCAGGGCTGGACACCACTCCAAACACCAGGTGATTGTACTTGAATAATCCCTTGTGCATATTAATTGTGACGTACTCCTTGGAATCCTCGTCGAGCAGCAGCTGTTGGTAGGCGTGGCTCATGTCCAGCTTTGTGAACAGCTTACTCCCTGACTGGGTCGCAAACAGGTCATCCACCCGTGGCAATGTGCACTCCTCCAGCCTAGAGACCTGATTCACTGTAAACTTATAATCCCCACATATCCTTACCGTTTTGTCTGCCTTCAAAACTGGAATGCGCTTTTCCCTGTTTACCAGTCTCCCTCCTGACTTGGTGCACTGCTGCCGACTGCGACCCCCCCCCCCCATGTCCTTTCTGGATATCCTTGACATTATTAGCAGCCATCTCCATGCCTTGGGCTTTCTTGAAAGTCAGTGGTGGGGTTTCCCCTGACAGGCGGCATTGTATGTCGTCATTATTAATGCCGCATACCAATTGATCACGGAACATGTCTTCCAACACCGCTCCGAAATCACAATGCTCCGACAGCTGCCGAAGCTCGGCCACGAAATTGACCACAGACTGACCTGGCTTCCTGAAACGGCTGTGAAACTTATACCGTTGGACTATCACAGAAGGTTTTGGATTGTAGTGGTTCCCCACGAGCTTGACCAGTTCGTCATATGGAATGTCCCCCGGTTTCCGCGGTGTGGCTAAATTCCTTATTAGTTTGCAAGTCTTTGCCCCACACACACTCAGGAGAATAGAGCGTTTCTTAGCCTCCTCAGTAATTCCATTAGTACAGAAAAAGTGTCCTAACCTTTCCTCATACTCTGGCAGTCCTCCATTAACTCCACAAATTCAACGATAGTCCCAAATGTAGCCATCTGAATGTGAGGCCCCTTATCGACACTGCTGCTCCTGTTCAAAACGCGCTGACACGTCCATAAACCAGTTTACCTCGTCACCAAAAATATATGGTAACTTCTACTTTGGAAAAGGCACACTCGACAACTTCATGCCCAAAGAAACAACTTTATCTCGAACGTCAAAATCGTTATGTATATACAGAGGCTTTCACAAACTGTACGGCATGGCGGGAACACCATATACAAAGCACACCGGAAGGAAAAACAATGGAAGTAGAACCCCCCCATTATCCTAATTAGTATTAACTTACTTTTAATAATGCTCACATTACAACACTTTCTAAGAGAAGGGGCCCAAAACTGCTCACAATACTCGAAGTGAGGCCTCACCAGTGCCTTATAAAGCCTCAGCATTACATTCTTACTTTTATATTCTAGTCCTCTTGAAATGAGTGTTAACAGTGCATTTGCCTTCCTCACCGCAGACTCAACTTGCAAATTAACCTTTAGGGAATCCTGCACAAAGCCTCCCAAATCCCTTTGCTCCTCAGATTTTTGCATTTTCTCTCCATTTAGAAAATAGTCAACCCTTTCATTTCTTCTACCAAAATGCATGACCATACACTTCTTGACACTGTATTCTATCTGCCATTTCTTTGCCCATTCTCCTAATCTGTCTAAATCCTTCTGTAGCCTTTCTACTTCCTCAAAGATACCTGCCTCTCCACTTATCTTCATATCATCTGCAAACTTTGCAACAAAGCTATCAATTCCATCATCCAATGACATAATGATAAAGAATCAGTCCCAACAAAGGCCCCTGTGGAACACCATTACTCACCAGCAGTCTACCAGGAAAGGCTCTCTTTATTCCCACTCTTTGCCTCCTGCCAATCAGCCACCGTTTTATCCATGCTGGAATCTTTCCTGTAATACCATGGGCTCGTAGCGTGCTAAGCAACCTTATGTGTGGCAGCTTGACAAAGGCCTTCTGAAAATCCAGGTACACAACATCAACCAATTCTCCTTTGTCTATCCTGCTTGTTGTTTCTTCAAAGAATTCCAACAGATATGTCAGGCAAGATTTTCCCTTGAGGAAACCATACTGACTATAGCCTATTTTATCATGTGCCTCCAAGAACCTTGAAACCATATCCTTAACAATTGACTCCACATCTACCCAACCACTGAAGTCAGGCTGACTGGCCTGTAATTTCCTTTCTTCTGCTTTTCTTCTTGAAGAGTGGAGTGATATTTGCAATTTTCAAGTCTTCTGGAACCATTCCAGAATCTAAAGATTCTTGAAAGAGCATTACTAATGCCTCCATGATCTCTTCAGCCAACTCTTTCTGAACCATGGGGTGTACACCATCTGGTCTAAGTGACTTATCTACCTCCAGTACCTCCCAAGAACCTTGTTCCCAAGCAATAGTAACTTCACACACTTCATGACCCTTGACACCTGGAAGTTCCACAATACTACTTGTGTCTTCCACAGTGAAGACTGATGCAAAACACTTTTTCAGCTCACCCACCATTTCTTCGTCCCACATTATTTCCTCTGCAGCATTGCCTGCCAGTGGTCTGATAACCACTCTCGCCTCTCTTTTACACTGTGTATCTGAAGAAACTTCTGGTGTCTACTTCAATATTATTGGCTAGCTTGCTTTTGTATTCCATCTTTATCTTCTTAATGATTTTTTTAAGATGCCTTCTGTTGGTATTTAAAAGCTTCCCAATCCTCTAACTTCCCACTAATTTTTGCTCTATTATATGCCCTCTCTTTGGCTTCTCTTCTTAGCCACAGTTGTGTCATCTTGCCTTCAAAATACTTCTTCCTCTTTGGGATGTATACATCCTGTGCCTCTGAATTCTTCCAAATTGCTTCCAGAAACTCAAGGCATTGCTGCTCTGCCATCATCCCTGCCAGTGTTCTTTTCTAATCAATTCTGGCCAACTCCACTCTCATATCTCTGTAATTGCCTTTACTCCACTGGAATACTCATACATATGACTTTAGCCTCTTCTCAAATTTCAGGGTGAATTCAAACATATTATGATCACTTACCCCTAATGGTTCTTTTACCTTAAGATCTCTAATCAATTCTGGTTTATTGCACAACTTTTAAACCAAAATAGCTGATCCCCTCATGGGCCCAACCACTAGCTGTTCTAAAAAGGCATCTCGTAGGCCTTCTGGAAATTACCCCTCTTGAAATATAGCACCAACCTGATTTTCCCAATTTACCTGTACAGTATATTGAAATCTCCCCATGACTAATGTAACGTTGCCTTCTTGGCATGTATTTTCTATCTCCCATTGTAACTTGTAGACCACATCCTTACTACTGTTTGGAGGTCTGTATATCACTCCCATCAGGGCGTTTGTACCCTTGCAGTTCCTTAGCTCTATCCATAATGATTCAACACCTTCCGACCCTATGTCACCACTTTCTAATGATTTAATTTCATTTTTCCCAACAGAACCACACCTTGCTTTCCTGCCTGTCCTTTTGATACAGTGTGTATCCTTGGACATTAAGCTCCCAGCTATAATCTTCTTTTAGCCATGATTCGGTGATGCCTACAACATCATACTTATCAGTCTGTAACTGTGCTAGAAGTTCATTGACTTTATGCTGTATGCTGCACACATTCAAATTTCACACCTTCAGTCCTGTATTCACCCTTCTTGCCCACCATTTACATTGCAACTCGTCCTTTTGACTGCAAAGTAGCCCTATCATCAGCCTCTCCTTGCTAGGAGACTCATTACACATTGCCCTTGTTTGTAAATCAACTACCTCATCTTCAGCACTATCACTCCAATTCCCATCCCCCTGCCAAATTAGTTTAACCCCCTCCCCCAAACAACTCAGCCAATCTGTCCTGCACCAGCTCCTAAACTACACATTTTCCTGCCAAATCATCCTGTTCTTACCCTCACTGGCACGTGGCACAGACAGCAATCCAGAGATTACTACCCTGGAGGTCCTGTTTCTCAACTTTCTACCTAGCTCCCTAAAATCTCTCTTCAGGGCCTTCTCACCTTTTCTGCCTATGTCATTGGTACCAATATGTATAAAAGCTTCTGGCTGTTCACCCTCGCCCTTAAGAATGCAATGCACACAATCCGAGACACCACTGACCCTGGATGGCAACATAACATCTGGGTGTCGCTATCACACCCATATAATCTTATCTCTGTTCCTCTGACTAAAGAGTCTCCTATCAACACTACAGTTCTCTTCACTCTTCTGAGCCACGGCACCAGGCTCAGTGGCAGAGAGCCGTTCACTGTGCATCTCCCCCCCCCCACCCCTCCGGGTAGGTCATCCCCCTCAATAGTACCCAAAGTTGTATACTTATTATTGAAGGCCGTGGCCACAGGTGTACTCTGAACTCGCTGTGCATTTCCCATCCGACAGAAGGGTTTCTGCTCAAAACATCGACTGTACTCTTTTTCTACATGCTGCCTGGCCTGCTGAGTTCCTCCGACATTTTGTGTGTGTTGCTCCCCTCCTTTTCCTGATAGTCACCCAGTTACTTGTCTCCTGCAACCTAGGGGTAACTAGCTCCTTGTAGCTCCTGTCTTTCACCTCCGCATTCTCCCTTTTGAGTCAAAGGTCATCGAGCTGCAGCTCCAGTTCCTTCACACGTTCTCTCAGAAGCTGCAACTCAGTGCACCTGGTTAAAAGTTAAAGTCTGTCCCAAGCCTGGTGCAGATGTGTTTATCAGGGAGGCTGCAGGTCTCCCAGACTTCCCACATCCTACACAGAGTACAAAACACTGCCCCTAGAGCCATTCTCACTAAACTACATGCCCTAATAGATGAGGAATGAACAATAAGATCACAGAGAGTAACTTACGAGGCAATTCAACTCACACAAGCCTGATCTCTCTTAAGCCTGATAGCTGGTTACTCTAAAGACTGGCATACTCACAAGAATAGCTTGCACTTGAGTTATTTTTATTGGCCCTTGCTAATGGATCCCTCTTGTTGATAGGTCGCTCCTCAGCTCAAAGAAACTGTCGCGAAACACTGCCTTCAAAATCTCGATCGCCATCCTGATTAAAAAGTAACTCTTTTTATGCACCCCTGGTGTGGTTTTTCCAACTCAAACAAAACCGGCTGGAAGCTCCACTTTTTAAATCTTGAACGCGGACCTGACTGAAAGGTAACTCTTATTACGTTCTGCCTCCTGCTGACTGGTCACTCCTCAAACTGCCACGAAACTGCCTTCGAAATCTCCATTGCCGTCCTGATTTAAAATGTACCCCTTTTTACGCACTACGTGGATCGTCCAACTCAGAGTCCTAACACTTTAGAATTAAGAAACAAGAAGGCAGTTGTCACACTAGTCGGCTACTCGGATGTTCTATAGATTATTAAGTAGTGAAGTGAAGGCACAGGAGTAAATCTACCAGGAAATTCAGTTCTGTGCAAGAATGATAGAATGGTATATTGAGCAGTTGCCCTAACAGATGACAATAGAGTTAAGGGAAGATCTTCTGAGATGTGGTCACAAGAATACTCTTTGAGTCTGTTTCTAGACCAATGAGAAAGGGAGCTTTGTTTGGCCTGGTTCTGGAGAACATGGCATCAGTAGAAGAACACCTGAAGATAAGATCAGCAAAGGAAGAATTCAAGAGGAGGATGGCCATCAGCACGAAAGGAATCAGAAGACTTCTATAGGCTTGTAAATAATAAGAGAAGTGGATACAATTAGGTATAGAGAGAGTAATCTATGCAAGGAGCCAGAGGACATAGCTAAAATATTAAATCACTAAGGAACCATTGGTAACAATTTATAGAAGAAGGACTCAAAAAGCTGGCTATATGCTTAAGATTAGTAAGCCATTTGATCCAAATGAGATGCAGCCCAGTATTATAAAAGTAAAAACCTGCACTTGCTGAGATTTTAAAAAAAAACAAAAATGTTGGAAATATTCCTTGGGGAGAAACAGAGTTTACACCTTAGGGAAAAATGGTCAAGGTTAGCCACTTTCAACACTGCCACTGATTTCACAACACCTTTCGAGAGAAAGAACCAGGATGCAGTTTAACCCAGAATTTCAATCCATGGCAAATGACAGACATCCCACCCTGCAAAAACTCATTTCAGGGAGGTAGCATCCTCGCCCCCCGCAACCCCATACCCCCCTCCCTCCAGTTGACCTCCAAGGGTGTATGTAATACTTTGTTTAGTGATTTTGTCTAATCTGTAAACCAAGTTCGGTATATGCAGCAAATGTGACATTAAACTATGTACTTATATTATATTATCATGTTTATTCTATTACAACTTTAAGCAAGTCTACAAGGAGTTTGGCCTCATCACGTAGGACATCAATAGCGTAGCTCCTTGGCAGCTAGACAGCTAGTTTAAATCAGGGGTCCCCAACCTTCTCTGCACCGCGGACCAGTTTAATATTGACAATATTCTTGCGGACCGACCGACCCCGGGGGGGGGGGGGGGGCGGAGTGGGTGTTAAATGCGACTGGAATATAGGTGATAAGTCAAGTATAAGTCACTTGTAAGTGGCTAATACACACAATTTCGTTTCTAAAGGGGTTTATCAGCACATATTTTCCTCACATGAATGGAGTGATAAGTCAATTATAACTGTGGTCCCAAACCTCCAGGCCACAAAGAATGCAACGGTACAGCGGTGGCCAGAATGCACCCAACACGTCAGACGCAATCAGCAATCGCCTCTGATCTGGGCCGACATTTACATGCCAGGCAGCACCTAATTAATTAACTTGTTAATTTTGGCTTTTTTCTTAAAGATGAGCTGAGTGCGTTCCGGCCACCGCTGTATTCTTTGCAAGCTGGAGATTGGGGACCACTGAATTATAAGTCACTTATAAGTCAATAGCATCATAACATTTTAAGTAACGTTTGGATATTAAACACACAGCGCATATTTTCCCTGTATGAACATATAAAATCATTGCAGCACACCGATATCGTTGACTCAGTGGGAGCCCTGGACTTGTTTTCCTGCAAAAACATGGTCCCATCGAGGGGTGATGGGAGACAGCGATACTCGAAGGGGGTTCCTTCTGTCCAGTCTATTCCACAGTTTAATTTTCGTTGCATTCATTGCAGAAAACTCCGCTTCGCAGAAATATGTTGGAAATGGAAGGAATGTTTTCAGTGCTTTCGTTGCTATCTCAGGATATTCAGCCTTGACTTTGATCCAGAGTGCCGGCAGAGATGTTATGTCAAACATACTTTTCAGCCTGCTGTCATTTGCAAGCTCGAGGAGTTGACCTTTATCCCGCGCTGACATGGATGGTTCACCGGGGACATTCACAAATGGGTCACGGACCCATTCCTTTGCATGTCTTGGGTCACTGATGACCTCACGTGCGTTAAAATTCAACAGCGCATGACAGGGAATGAGGAAAGGTGCAGCTGACTCATATCATTTCATATCGCCAAACCATATTGTTTCCTCGCGGCCTGGTGGTTGGGGACCACTCTTAGCACGAAGAGAGACCAATCAGGATGCTCGCTCTCCCACTCCCTCTCCCTCTCAAAACAATCTATTTCCGGGATATTGTATATAACCTCCGGGCATCAGGGAGCCACTATTGATATGCGGGAGACTTCCGGAACTTCCGGGAGAGGTAGGGTGTCTGAAATGAGCAAAACTGAAGTCTTAAACCTGAAGCAATGCCACAGTTAGTCCAATGGTGAAAACATGGTGAACACATTGGGCAGCATCAATGAACACTTCAGGTTGATGACCAAATAGCTTATGACTACTACTACCACCACCTTTTTCAATTTAGTGTATTACGTTTAGTACTCACAGCATGGGCTCTACAGGAACATACTGGGTGATCACTTTCCAGAATATCTCTGCAAAGGTAACCCTGAGCTTCCAACTACCTGTGACTTTAATTCTTGACCTCACCCCCACTCTGATCACTCTGTTTTTAACCTTCTACACTTTCCCAATGATATCCGAAGTTCAAACAATATCACTTCATCTTCTGACTGTGCATATTCAATTCTTAGGATTTGACATTCAAATCAACAATTTCACATAACCAGCTTTTCTAGTCTGTATCTAAAGTGGTCTCTTCTGATAAAAGGTCCTGAAATATTAATGTTCCTATCTGCACTGTGTGGTGTGCTGAATATTTCCAGCATTTTCTGTTTTTTTTAAATTTTAGATTTCTAGCATCTTTAGTGCTTTACTTCACTGGTTTGTATCTTATGTTTTAGGCAATTCTTCAGTTTTACATGTTCTGCCTTTCCTACTCTGTTTTCATTTACCTCTTGTCTAGATGGATCAGCTATGATTAACAAGCCTTCACAATTGAACATTTAAGAGGCATTTGGATAGGTACAAGGAGGTGAAGAGCTTGGTGGGTTATGGTCAAACACAGACAACAGGGACTACGGCCCAGGTGCAGGTAGATGGGCCAAAGGGCTTTGCTGTAGTGCACTATGACTCTATGACTAGTGGGGGGATGTTATGCTCAGCATGAACAAGTTCGGCCAAAAGGCCTGTTTCCAGGAAGTATTTCTCTATAACTCTGTGACCATTTTCTCTCAGCAGACCCCACAAGCACCAAATGTCATTCAGTCTCTCCTGATCATCACCCTTTGTTCCTTTTACATCCTCTCTCTTACTGTGCAGCTTAAAACAAGTTCAATTTCTCAATCAGCCCAAAACATTAACCCCAATGTGGTGGATGTATCCAACACTCTCTGTTTTAACAGCACCCTAAGGTGCTTAGAGAAGTTTTGGGTAAAGGTTGAAGGTTTCAGACCAGGAGTTGGAATACTATGAGATCACATTAGAATCATAGGAGAGGAATTGTTAAGAGAAATTAAAGACATAATTTTGAAGTCACTTCTTGAAAGGGTAGTGGGGCTAGAACTCCGCATGCTTTGAAGAAGTGTCAAGTTTCGGAAGGGACTGTGATGCGGTTAGTCTCTGCCTCAGTGACCTAGATGAAGTCCTAGCCGCCCGTGCTTTCTTTGTGGAGACTGCATGTTCCCCTTGAAACCACAGTGGTTTCCTTTGGGTACATGAGCTTCCTCTCACGTTCCAAAGATGTCCAGGCTGATATTTGACTACTGTACGTTACCCCAAGTGTGCTGGAGAGTGCTGGTGTAGTGGCGTCAGCACCAGATTTCGAGGCAAGTAATCCTGAGTTTGAATCTGGCCGGCTCCTTGCACACTTCCCAGTCGTGCTGGGTTGAGCGTCGAGCTAGCAACTTGGCCTCATAAAAAACAGTCAAATGCTACAGAAATTACAAAAAATTCCACCCGATGCAAAAAGAAACAACAGCAATGAAACAGGTCAGGCTTAGTTTATTAATTAAGTTAGCAAACTTGGCAGTGTAAATAATCACCTTTCTCCTGAAGGACGCATTTCTTTGATTACAGCATAATTTAAGGTAATGTCCATGATAATTAGGGGCATGGGTCATAACAAAGACATAGCAAGAAGGTCAAGCAGCACAATATGGAGGCTGATGCATAGGAAAGACCTAATTGACCTGTTATATCCAGATAGTCAGGTTATGGAATAGCAGGGTGTGTTTAAAACAAATAAAAGCAAATATCTGTCATAGGGACGGTGGCTGGGAACGGACCCAAGTGCAAGACACAGACACTGAAGGACTAGGATACAGGGTGAGAGCAAGGGCATGGACACGAAAACCAGGAACCCGGAACAGGACTGGACCAGAGAGCTAGGAGCCCGGGCTTGGACTCCGAGCCAGAGACTGGACAAGGACCCAGTACCTGGGTCTTGCCTCTGGCTCAGACCCCAGAACTAGGCAAGGACGAGGCTTGGCAGGCAGGCAGGATGAGGCTGGAGTCTTCAGGCTTGAGGCTAGAGGCAAGGCTTGGTAGGAGGCAGGAGTCTGGAGTCTTCAGGCCTGAGGCGAGGCAGGAGGCTGGAGTCTTCAGGCTTGAGGCTAGGCAGGCTCCTCCTGGGCAGGGTACGGTTCACCTGGGCAGGGCGCGGATCACCATCTGACGGAGGCATGGGACAGGAAGGTACAGAACCAACCGCAGGTAATGGCAAGATGGCCTGGTTTACCTGGGCGGAGGCAAGGGACAGGAAAGGAGCTAGGTACAGGGTGGCTCCAAGACGAGGCGAGGGTTACCAGCAAGACAAGGCAAGGCTTCAGGCAATGCAAGGTGAGACGAGAACTTCAGGTGAGGCGAGAGTTACCTGCAAGACAAGGCAGGGCTTCAGGTGAGGAAACAGAAGGCAGAGGAAGGGATACAAGGAGTAAGGACAAGAACAATCCAGCAGCCACAGCCTGATCTCTGAAGGTATTTATGCAGCCAACCCCAACGAGCATCAGCTGAATTAGAGCTCAACAGGAACAGAAACAGGGTAGACAGGAAAACCTGGAGGAAGGGTTGATGGACCGGACCGTGAACCAGAATACAGACTTCATGGACCAGATCATGACAATAACATGCTTGTTTCTAATGTAATTAACCCCTGCAAGATTTCAGGGATGGACAATAGGTGTGTGAAAACAGATGGGCACCAGAGGAAATGGGGCTATTAACACCAGGTGGGTTGAACAGAAGAAAATATAAGGAGTAGATCACCAGGCCCCTCAAACATTTCCAACTGAACATGGTTGCTCTTCTGTGCCAGTTCTCCATAACCCTCATTTATCTTAAATATATCTAATAATCCACCTTAAATGTATCTAATAATCTAATTTCACCACCCTCAGCAATAGCGAATTCATGAAATTCACTACCATCTAAGAAATTCTTGCTCACCTCCATTTTAATGACTTGCCCCTTATTTTGTAACTCTGTCCCCTTGTTTGTGACTCTCCCACTAGTGAATGCCTTGTCAAGCCCCCTTAGGATCTTACATGTTTGAATAGGATTATCCTTCATTCTTTTAAACTTCAAGGAATACAGACTAAACTATCTATCCACTCTTGGTAAGACATTACTCTCATCCCAGAAATTGGCATGATATTCTCTTTTACACTGCCTTCAATGCTACTATATCCATTTTTAGATAAGGGGATCAAAACTATGCAGTTTTCCAGGTCCATCCTCACCAGCACTTAGTAAAACCAACGAAACCTGCCAATTCTAAAACTCCAACCCCTTTTCTATCAAAGCCAACATGCCACTTGTCTTCTCAATTACTTGTTGGACCTTCTGATTAACTTTTTTGTGATTCGTGCACTGAAACACCTAGATCCTACTGAACTTCACTCCTCTGCAATCTCGCTGCATTCTACACTTACCTTCTGATCAACGTTCACTCAAGTTTTTCTTTACTGCTGCGTGGATCAACCAAGGCTCTAAGTAGGAAATTTTTACGTGGCCTGAAAACTGTGGCACTTTAAATGGTTTTTTTTGTAATATGCATGCTATGAATATTTAGAATGAAAATTGAAAAATCACATACTTTTGATTTTATTTATTAATCGAAAGGTATAATGAAATACAGTACAGCAAATGTTTTCTCATCTGTTTTTATTACAAATTCATTGTCTATAAACACTGTCTGGATTAATTTTGCTTCCGGGCGAAAGATCTTAATCCTCATTAGATCATCCAAGTGTACCACTTCTAGTCTGTTTCTGGATTTACATTTCATTGAATTCATAAGACTGAATCCACGTTTGCGTCAGCCCTAGAAGCTTAAAATGTTCCAACTATGTCAACACAGTAATCATAGTATTGCTGTGATATTTTTGAGGCAACACTGAGTTTTTTTTGTCAGTCATACAACATTCTCTTTTCCAAATTCAAAATTGGTTGTGTTTGCAACAGCAACAAGTTCAAAAGTTTAACTTATCATCAGGAAATCTATTATCCAAGTGATTACACACACATTGAATGAATCAGACAATAGGCACAGTATCGATGTCAGGACTTACTTTGTCATTGTAATAAACAGCATCTTCAAACCCTATCAGTTTCCATTCTGTGTTTGTTGTTACAATTTGTAAGTGTTGTAACTTGAAACACTGAAAAATTCAAATGTCAAAGTACATTTATTATCAAGGTATGTATACATTATACAACCTTGAGATTTGCCTCCTTACAGGCAGCCACTAAACAATGAAACCTCAAAAGAATGTACTAAAAAAACTGTCAAACACGCAATGTAGAGAGAGAGAGAGAGAGAAAAAAAACAAATTTTGCAAACAATAAAAGTAAGCACATAGCCTTAGAAGTGAGGTTTTACGACAGACACGAAGCCAGGCATCACTGCAGCCGAAGCAGACCATAGCCTCAGTTCAGCGCAGAACTGAGTAAATGTTGCAGAGAAGCAAGCAGAATCGAGCTCAACTAGGGAGAACTGCCTCTCACTTCGCCTCCAGTCCCAGCACCCTGACCTTTTCAACCTGGCCCAGTGCTTAAGTCATCCAAACATTGGATCATTCCTCGCTCTTGAACAGCTCTGGAGCCCAGACCCCACCACCATGTACCTGATCTTTCCAATTCAGCCCGGCGCTTAAATACTGTAGGTCATACATCAGGACTTCCCTCATTCTCATGGGCATCATGACTCTGCCTTGAGCCTGCCTTCACTTGCTTCGACCATGCCTTCCCTGCGCCTCTGCCATCGTTCACCCCTCCATTGTTAATTTGATCATTATTAATAAGGTATTTTGTACGTTTCTTTGTTTTGGTTTTTTGTCACCAATAAATAATCACTGGGCATCACCAGTGCCATCTTAAACCGGAAGTAAATGTAACTACGCTGAAGCCCTAAGTTGTTTCAAAGTAAAGGTTGCAGTATGTTTATTATTTTAAAAATTTATGGATTATATTCATTAACATAACTAAGTACAGGATATTTTATAATTATATTAACATGGATTTCAAAATTATATTAGCATTGTACAAAAGAAAATTCCAGATGCGTGGCAACAAAGGTTATGGCTGCACACCCACGCAACAGTGCTTCCGATTCCTTTTGCTGAAGTGCATGACCTCATATTCCCCTCCGCATATCAAACCTCATTTGCCGGGATTTGCCTGTCACTCAATCTATTTATATCCCTTTGCAGAATCACACTGTTCCCACCACAATGTGCCTTTCCGCCTATTTTTGAATCATGGGCAAACTAGAAAAGCTTACATTTTGTGCCTCCCCTTCCAGGTCATTAATATAAATAGTAAACAAACAGCATAGAATAGTACAGTAAAGTACATGGCATTGGCCCACAATGTTGTGCCAACCTATGTAAACCTACTTCATAATCAATCTAATTCTTCCTTCCAATACAGCACATAACCCTCCATTTTTCTTACATCCATGTGCCTATCCAAGAGTGTCTTTTATTAACCTCTACCATCACTCCTATCAGTGCATTCCAGGCACCAACCACTTTCTGTGTAGATAAAAACTACCTCTGACTTCTTACTTAAACGTTGCTCCATTCACCTTAACTGGATGTCATCTGGTGTTGGCCATAACCACCATAGGAAAAAGGCACTGGCTGTCCACTCTGTCTATGCCTCTTAAAATTTTGTTCACTTGTATAAAGTTGTCACTTATCCTCCTTCACTCAGAAGAGAAAAGCCCTTGTTCGCTCAACCATTCCTCATGAGACAAATGAGGGCCAAAGACCCTGGGATACTCCACTAGTTACTTCCCTCCAGCCTAAAATATTGTTTCCCATCTCCCTGTTCTCTCCATGACAGCTAGCTTTTAATCCATGATAACACTTCTTCTAATACCTTGGGCTCTTAATTTATGCACCAGCTTTGAATGTAGCATCTTTTTAAAAGCCTTTTGGAAATCTAAATACATAACATCTACAGGCAGCCCTCTATCCATCCTCAATGAATTCAAGCAGATTTGTCAAATATGACTTACATTACATAAAATCATTTTGATGGATTTGATTATATTCAGCTTTGCTAAATGATTCATTTTCCTAACATCATGCCAATAATAGATGTTAAACTAACTGGCCTGTGGTTCAACACCTTCTGTCTTCCTTCTTTTCTGAACAAAGGAGTCACATTGTCTGTTTTCCAAACTTCTGGTACCCTCTGGGAACTTAGCAAGTTTTGAAAAATTTCAACCTAAGGGTCTATTAACTTTGTAACCATTTCCTTTAAAACCCTTAGGTTCACGACATCAGGTCCCAGTGATATGTCCATATATCCTGACAGCGAAGCAGGTGGATGCTTCCCTGGTGTCATGGATTCTTGATTACCTGACTGGCAGACCACAGTACGTGTGCTTGCAACACTGTGTGTCCGACAGAGTGATCAGCAGCACTGGGGCTCCACAGGGGACTGTCTTGTCTCCCTTTCTCTTCACCATTTACACATCGGACTTCAACTACTGCACAGAGTCTTGTCATCTTCAGAAGTTTTCTGATGACTCTGCCATAGTTGGATGCATCAGCAAGGGAGATGAGGCTGAGTACAGGGCTACGGTAGGAAACTTTGTCACATGGTGTGAGCAGAATTATCTGCAGCTTAATGTGAAAAAGACTAAGGAGCTGGTGGTAGACCTGAGGAGAGCTAAGGTACCAGTGACCCCTGTTTTCATCCAGGGGGTCAGTGTGGACATGGTGGAGGATTACAAATACCTGGGAATATGAATTGACAATAAACTGGACTGGTCAAAGAACACTGAGGCTGTCTACAAGAACGGACAGAGCCGTCTCTATTTCCTGAGGAGACTGATGTCCTTTTACATCTGCCGGATGATGCTGAGGATGTTCTGCGAGTCTGTGGTGGCCAGTGCTATCATGTTTGCTGTTGTGTGCTGGGGCAGCAGGCTGAGGGTAGCAGACATCAACAGAATCAACAAACTCATTCGTAAGGCCAGTGATGTTGTGGGGATGAAACTGGACTCTCTGACGGTGGTGTCTGAAAAGAGGATGCTGTCTAAGTTGCATGCCATCTCGGTCAATGTCTCCCATCCACTACATAATGTACTGGGTGGGCACAGGAGTACATTCAGTCAGAGACTCATTCCACCGAGATGCAGCACAGAGCACCATAGGAAGTCATTCCTGCCTGTGGCCATCAAACTTTACAACTCCTCCCTTGGAGGGTCAGACACCCTGAGCCAATAGGCTGGTCCTGGACTTTTTTCATAATTTACTGGCATAACTTTACATATTACTATTTAACTATTTATGGTTCTATTACTATTTATTATTTATGGTGCAACTGTAATGAAAACCAATTTCCCCCGGGATTAATAAAGTATGACTATGACTATGACTATTTATCCCAGTGAGTTTCTTTAATACTTCATCACTTATTAGGATCTTTACAGGTTCCTCCCAGTTATTTGGAATTACCCATCTGTTACCTTCGTGATATTTCCAATGTCCTTCATAGTGAAGACTAATGCAAAAAGATGATTTGTCATTTCTTTGTTTTCTGTCATCAATTCAAAAGCCTTATTTTCTAATCACTGAATGATGCAGGATATGTGTAACTAGGCTTAGGACTTTATAATCACTGTATGAGTTATAATTTATGTCATCCCGGGCTCATTTTCTGGGTAGTTTCATTTACTGGTGAACAAAGGAACTTGAATCCTTTCTGATGACTGTGGGTATGGAATCTAACTGAACTCCCACAACAGCAGGTAAATCCAAAATAGAACAATTATCAATATCTGCTCATTGTTAACAACAATAGAACAACTATCTTTAATTGGATGAATGTTCCAGGTACAAGCTCAGTCCATTTTCACAAGGGGGAAAGGTAGGAAACAAACGACAAAGCTTTCTTCATGACAAAAGAAGATGGCGAATGCGATGAAAGGAAGTAAGCTGATGCGTAAGGTGAACAAAATCAGGCTAAATAACAATAGCTGAGAAGAAAAGTTAACTCAAAATACTGCATTTAAAAAGACAGAGTGTGAAAAGAGTGGTAATTGTTATGAAAGGGATTTCAGGAGTCTTTCATAAATATACAAATATTAGTGACAGGAGTTATGGGGCTAATTGAGGATGAAGAAGGTGATTTTTGCACAGAGGAAGGAGCATGGTTAAAATACTAAGTAAGTATCTGGTATTGGTGTTTATGAAGAAAGAGAATGATTCCAAAATTCAGTGGAAGGAGAAATAGAAGAAATAATGGGTGGGGTGAAAACTGAAGCAGAGAAAGCACTACAAAGACCAGCTTTGCTTAAACTGAATAAGTTACCAGAACTGGATGGTAACTGGAGTGAAGCTGGAGAGTGCAGAAGGATTTGCTGTAACCTTCCCATCTTACTTAGATACAAAGTGCCAGAGGACTGGAAAAAGGCAAATGTATCACCCTTGTTCAAAAAGAATGTGACAAAATGTCAGGCCAATCACCTTAATTTCAGTTATGGTGTAGGTTTTAGAAACAAGATTCAGGGGTTAAGTAAATAGTCACTTGGAGAAATTTAACAAAGCAATGTTAACAAAGGACGCGTGCCTTCAGGGTGCCGGATTTTCGTGGGTCTGGAGACGGGTTAATCCAAGGCTGGTGTTGCCGCCACAGACTGATGTGTCGTGGGAGTACACAGAAGATTGAAAGCAGTGAGCTGGCTGCTCTCTATATGCCCAGAGACACGAGTTCTTTGGGCACAGAGCTCGGAAAAAGCGATGCAACAGACTTTTAACACCATAAATTAGAGAGTTGTTTTGTTATGTCTCCCCTCTCACTGTGAAACAGGAATGCCTCTATTTCCCTTATTAGGGAGAGAGAGAGAGCCTGTGGTATGTCGAATACTGGGTGAACGAGTAGTCTTTGGGGTACTGCAAGTCTGTGTCTTTATTGATGCTTTGCTTCATGTTTGAGTGCTCGGTGGGGGGCGCCGATGCATTTTGCAGGTGGGGGAGGGGGTCATTGCTTTGCTGCTGCTTATGCGTGGGGGGGAGTTGGGGGGGCTTTGGAGTTCTAACATTTAACTGTCATTCATTCTTTGGGGCACTCCTCTGTTTTCGTGAATGTTTGCAAAGAAGAAGAATTTCAAGATGTATACTGTATACATTTCTATTGAACCTATTGACAGATATATCCAAGGGAAATTGGATTTGGTCTGGATGAAAATGGACTGATAAAGGAATTTGATAAAAGTTCATAATATGTGTGAATTTTCAGAATGTATTTGATAAGAAACAATCCACAGAAAAGACTGATGAACAAACTCAAGGTCCATGGAATTAAATGTAGTCATGGGTGGGAAACTGACTTATAGACAGAAATCAGATCATTGTATTGAATGGTCTTACAAACTACAGAATGGCAGACAGCAGTATTCTGCTTATTTTATATGCATATTAATAACTTAAAACATGCTGTGCAAAGTGAAGTTTCCACAGTTGGGGATATTAAACCAGTTGAAATAAACTAAAGAACATTTGAGTAGTATCTCAGCTTACTGAATATTTAAAACAAGATTTAAGCACAAGCGATTCTGCAGATGCTGGAAACTCAGAGCAACACACACAAGTGGTGGAGGAACTCAGCAGGCACTGCTCCTTCTAAGCCAGGTGGGTGCGCGGCCGCATAGTAACTGAAGTGCTTCCGTGCACATAGCCTTTGCTACCACACAGCTGGAATTTTCTTTTATATAGTGTTAATATAATTTTGAAATTATGCTAATTAAATTTTGAAATCTACGTTACTATAATTGTGAAATGCCCTCTTGTGTTAATGAATATATTGTAATCCATAATTTTCTAAAAAAAAACTGTACCAACCCTTAACTTTGAAACATTTTAGAGCTTCAACTTATTTACATTGTCAGTTACAACACTGTTACAAATTGCAATAAAAAACACAGAATGGAAGTGGGTAGCTCAATGTTAATAAACCGCCAGCCCGATGAATGCTATACTGTATTTCAATGTACCCTTTAATAAATGAACAAAATCAAAGGTATGTGATTTTGCAATTTTCATTCTAAATATTCACAGAATGCATATTACAAGAAAGAACATTTAAGGTGTCCCGCAGTTTTCAGACTGTGTAAAAAAAAAATTTCCTGCTCAGAGCAATGGTTGGTCTGCACAGCTGTAAAAAAAAAATGAGGGAACGTTGTCAGCAGGTCAGGCAGCACCTATGGAGAGAAATAAACAGTTGACATTTTGGGCCGAAACATCGACTGTTTATTTCCCTCTTAGATGCTGCCTGTCCTGCTGAGTTCCTCCAGCATTTTGTGTGTGTTGCTCTAAATTTTATGTGTAAGACAAAATTTAATAGGAATGACAGGACAGGTGATGTGCTCGGTCTGCAGTATGTGGGAGTCGACTGAGACCACTGAGCCCCTAGAACCATGATTGCAGGGAAAGTCGGCAGACAGACAGAATTTTGTTCAGGGTTGTTGAATTGGAGTCTGATCGTCAGCTCTGTGATGCATCATGGAGGAGAGGATTACCTGGATAATAAAGCTAGATTCTGAATTCACAGAGGGTTGTTATTCCCCATTTTTCTCCTAGTTACACAAGTTAACTTTGATCAGCCTAGGACTGACTCACTGCTCAGAAATATCAGGAATTGATCCGTAACAAAGCAGTTCAGCAATTGAGCAAGTTTTCATCAGCCAAGCAACATATTTGGCTATCTTATTTCTTCTCTCTGATCTCACAATTATACCTCATTTGGTGACTACTTCATATCCCTTTGCCTTGGCCTGCAGAACAGGCCACACAGTCTATCATCATCCTCTCTACAGATACACCGAGGTCTCCGAGATTTCACGAGCCAACCCATCTCCTTTTTGTTTGAACGCCTATGCCTTCGCACATTAGACAGTCCATAAGGCACAATCCTCCTGGAATGAAGAAAACAGTGTTAACTCTGAAGAATATAAAAAACATGGAAACAAAAGTTCACCCAATCAGGTACCATCCTAAAGATTGCTTGTTGGAAGATGTGGTCAGATCACTGAGGGAAACATTTAAATGCTTCTCTGACCCACAATTAAACAATGAATTTTCATTCCCTTTTCCTCTCTACCATCCCAGTTTCCCTTCTCCCCTCACTCCTCCTCTTCTCACCCTCTCTCTCCACCATTCTTGCTCCACTCTATTACCGCCTTCCAGCTCCGCCTTACTTCTTCTGTCCAAGCTCTTCACAACTCCACTTCAGTCACTTTTCTATCCATTCATCTTGCCCTCACATCTTCCCCACATTCCTCCTGTCCTCCCCAGTTCCTTTCCTCGTCTCCCTTTCCCCTCTTCTCAATTGACTACATTCCCTGTCCACTCCTCCTCCATTCTTTCCCTCATCTCCCTTTTCTACTCCTCTCTTTTTCACTCTCCTTTCCCCTCTTTCACATTCCTCAGTTTCCCACTTCCCCACCATCAGGTATCAGTTGTTTACAGAAAACCCAAAAATCTTTTTTTCTTGTTACAGTGCAGCAAAAGCACCGTCATGCTCTCCAAAGTACTTATCAAACAAATGTCAAGAGCAAACCAGTGAGGTGGTGCTGGAGCTGGAATGAGAGAGATAGATTTTAAGGGATCACTTTTTGATCAAGGATCAAGGAGAAAGGATCAGCTCTGTTTGTCATATACATGTATTAGGAATTTGCTGTGGTGTGTTGGCAACAAAAAATGTCATTCAACAATTATAAAAATTAAATTAAAATTACATATAAAAATAAAATTACATATCAAATAAAATGTGCACAAACACATAAATTCCAGCATATATTTACCATGTAAACATTATAAAAAGTGGTGTGGAGTGCAGTGCAATAACTGAAATAATAATAGAGGGGGGAGTGGCAGAGAAAATTAGATAGAACTTCCAGATTCTGGGCCTTTGCACATGATGGTTACATGGCCAACGGCAGACTGATTAAAATTAGTAGATCTCAGGGGATCAGAATTGGAGGAATGTGGTTATCCTTAAGATTACTGTCCTGCAAAAGGACACAGAGTTAGGACAAAGCAAGGCTATGGAAGGATCTGTAAACTAAACGAGGGCTTAAAAGAATTTACGAGTTGGTAGAGCAGCAAGCCCTAAACAGATAGAGCAGTGCAACAGAGATTTTGGGAGGCTGATGTTTCAAGAGGGTGGAAAATAGAAGATTGGGCAGGATGTCATTAGAGCTGTCCAACCAAGACATAGAAAATGCAAGAGTGTGGGTTTCACCAGGTGCACAGAGAAAGAAGTGAGCTTTGTATTGAGTTCTTACATGTCATGTTCTTGGTGGTATTTATTTACTTGTTTGTTTGTTTTTTTTGTGTTTACACAGCTTGACTTCTTTTGCACGTTGGTTGTTTGTCAGTCTTTGTGTGTAGTTTTTCGATTCTGTTGTATTTCTTTTTTCTACTGTGAATCCCTACTGGAAAATGAATCTCAGGGTGGTATATGGTGACATATACATACTTCAATAATAAATTTATTTTGAACATTGAACTTTATAAGCAAAGCCTAGTGGCCAGGGAAAGGGACAGAATCAGACACCAACAAATAGTCTTTAGTTGTCCAGACAGACAGTGTAATAAAGCAGAATTGTCAGGAAATGGTAGTGAGGTTGTGCTCGGTGTCTTCAGCCTATGGCTGACGATCTGGATATTTGTGTGTTGTCATGAGGACAAGCCATACTAACCCTTGGAAAATCTAGAAATCCTGGGGCAGGAGAAGCTCCTTCTGAAGTTGATCTCCTGGAGAGGATCTGATTAGTAGGGATGACCTGATGGGTGTAATCTCACTCAGCTGTGTGAGGCTTTGGAGAAGGATGGTGCAACCACGTTAAAAATGGAGAGCAGTAAGAAAGAGGGATTACCATGAGTACCGTAATGCAAGATGAGTTTGATCAGGGCTAATTCAGCACCACACAGAGGATAAAGCCAGATTAGAGGGATTCAGGGAATACAGACAGATCACAAAATCAGTGGGTACATGTTCAAGGATCTGAGAGAAAGGAGAGGTTGAAAATGGGGCAGTACTTTTTAGAGGGTGGGGAAATAAGAATTTGTTCTTTAAGGATATCAGTTACACTAGTTATTTCATAAATACAACAGATTCTACAGATGCTATATTTGAGCAACACACAAAATGCTGGAGGAACTCAGCAAGTCGGGCAGCATCTATGGAGGCAAACAAACAAATAAACAGTTGACTTTTAATCAGCAGTGGAAAGAAAGGGAACAGAAGCTAGAATAAAGAGATAAAAGGCTGAAGAAGAAGCCCTTTGTCCCATGGTCCACTCTCCTCTCCTATCCAATATCTTCTTTAGCCCTTTATCTCTTCCATCAATGTCTTCCCATCTCCTCACTTCATTCCCTTGCCTAGTTTCACCTAAGACCTGCCATCTTGTACTCCTTCATACCCCCCCCCCCGACCTTCTTATTCTGGCTTCTTTCCCCCCTTCCTTTCCAGTCCTAATGAAGAGTCTCAGCCCAAAACATTGATTATTTATTCAGCTCTATAGATGCTGCCTGATTTGCTAAGTTCTTCCAGCATTTTGTGATACAAATTAAATGCTGGTCATTTCACCATCTCCTACAACACACTGGATACAAAATGGCCATACGAGGAGAGAGCCCTCGAGACTTACTACCAGCTTAATATGTTTGTGGGTCTTCAAACAGGTACTTAAAGTTAAGTTGCTCTCCTTTTTCAGGCAACAATACTAAACGGCTACATTAAAGGACTCTAAAATAAAAATAACATTATTGATAAATAGAATAAATTTATTGTTGAGCATTCTGAAAGAGAAAAGATCCTTCTGCATAGTTTTTATAAGCATAACCGGTGATTTAGAAACAGAGTAGTGCATCAGACTGATTAAATCGGCCAATGTTGTGACAAGCTCAGTACTAGCGGTAGCATAGCAGCTAATTACAGTGCTAATGATTAGGGTTCAACTCCTGCCATTGTCTGTAAGGAGTTTAGACAATTTCGCCATGACCACTCAGGAATAATTTGGGGGAAGGGGAGGGCTGATGCTGCTTGCTGCTGCTTGCGTGTGGGAGGGGGCAAGGGACTTTGGGGTTCTTGTATGTTTTCTGTCATTCATTCTTTGTGGGGGGGGGGGAAGGTTCCTTCTGTTTGTCTGTACAGAGTAAGAATTTCAGGTTGTGTATTGTATACATTCTCTGATATTAAATGGAACAATTGAACATGGATTTCTTCCAGGTGCTCTGGTTTCCTCTTACATTCCAAAGACATACGGGTTAGGTTAGTAAGTTGTGGGCATGCTATGTTCAAGCCAGAAGCATGCAGCACTTGCAGTGTGCCTTTGGACTGTGTTGGTCACTGACGCAAACAGTGCATTTCACTGTGTGTTTTGATATACTGTACAAGTGACAAATTAACCCAATCTTTATCTTTAAAAAAGTGTTTTCATTTAAATTGCACTTAAATATATTAAAGTATGTCTTCAATACAGTTTCATAATGATGCTTAACATATTGAATATTGAACTGGTGCCTGAAATATGCAAAAAAAAAATCCAAAAACTTAGCGAAATAGAATTTCATGAACAAATGGGTCACACAAGACTCCAGGAAGTGGAAGGGTTTAAATGTTCCCTATGCATGGAGCTTCCATTTTCAGTGCCAACCTTTTAGTGTCTTCCCTTGAGAAAGGGGAACAGTTTAACTTTAAGAACCTGTGGTTAGCCTTCGTGTAAATAAGGTCTGCTCTGGAGTACTTACTCTGGAGTGTTAATCCAGATCACATCCAGGTGACAGTAGTACACGCACTCCTTGTCCTTGAATGAGAAGCAGGTACAACGCTTAGTTCGCGGCATGGAGTGAACCTCCGCAGCAGCCGCCTCCATTGCAGTCACCCTCAGACCATCAGGACTTCGCAGTTCCATCTCACTGGGGTCAGCACCAGGCAAAGATGCCTGTCCAGGATCACCTACAGATGGACCACGGGTCAGGGTGTCAATCCCAAAAGCAATCAGCAGTAGCTCAATGTCCCCCAGGCATCAGCAATTAAGATCACAACATCTCTGCTTATTGATTAGTATATACTGTACAGCCCCACTCTACACTTCTTTACATTAATTTATTAATGTATACCCCTACTTTACATCACCACACCTTGACTCACTTCATACACACCCAGCACTACAGCTATACACCTTTATACATTACACACACTGTATACAACCACAGTTCACACAGGATCACAGAAGAGACATAGCATTTCTGTGAACTGCCAGATTTAAGGAGTATATTATACAACCTCTCCCAACTGATGGGTGTCAAAAGTTTTCGGGAAGTCAAAGGCCGTGTCTAGGGTTTGGTGCTGCTCCTGGGTTAATCCGCACTAGAATTTCGGCAGCAGTTCTCTAGCCTCTAGGAGGAGATGATTGAGAAGGACCCTGAAAATGATTCTCTGTGAGAAGTCTGTAGTCAGATTTTTATTACTCCTTGAAGAGGCTCACAATAATAGCATCCCTGAGAAGTGCTGACTTGTCTTGCCAGATGTGGGAGATGTATGATGCTTTGATGGAGGTTCCACTCTAACTTTTAAAATTTCAGTTCTTAACCCCAGCGGAGTTTTTCAGTTGGCATATGGCCCCTCGCCCTCTTGTCGGCCAAGGGTGGTAGCAAGTCTGGACAGGAAAGCTTGTGATGAAGTCAAGATTGCAAATGACAAGGATAGAGTCTTGGATGGAGGGTGGAAAAGAGCAGTGATTCCAGCAACCTGCAGGTACCCCATGACATGCATGTGTTCTTAAGCTACTTCAGTGCCTCCCGAGGCACCTAGGACCCAAATGCCCAAGACCCGTACCCCTCCTTCCTCATTTTGTCCACCTCATCTTGGTTGTCAGTAGAGTGCAGCATGGTTGCTTGGGCCATAGGCGACCTTGACAGAGGTGAAGCACTTCATGGGGGCCATGTCCCAGGGGCAGGTTGCAGGAATTCCTGTGTTTTCCACCCACCATCCACTTATAGGATCCTGGATTTTCTGTGAGGTTCAGCATTCAAATACCCGAAGAGGCGTTAATTTTCCCTTGAGGAATGGTGGAGCTGTCACTTTTAGAACACGATGCATGTGCAGTTAGCCCCCTGATCTCTTGGTCACTCTCATCAAACCAGACCAGATTCTACATGAAGGATAAGTAAGGTGTCTCCTTGATGATGGACTTTGAACACTCTTACTGATGTGAATGAGACTGTAAGGAGCCGGCTCAGAAGAGCTTAAGCTGCAAGGTCAATTAAACCATCTACATTGAAAGCTTCTGTTGCCAAACTTGTGATGGAGACACATTAGAAACACAGACAAAGAAACATAGAAAACCTACAACACAATACAGGCCCTTCAGTCCACAAAGCTGTGCCGAGCACGTCCCTACCTTAGAGATACCGAGCCTTTACCCATAGTCCTCTACTTTTCTAAGCTCCATGTAGCCATCCAAGAGTCTCTTAAAAGACCCTATCGTTTCCGCCTCTAACACTGTCGCCAGCAGCCCATTCCACACACTCACCACTCTCTGCGTAAAAAAACTTCCCCCTGACATCTCCTCTGTACCTGTTTCCAAGCACCTTAAAACTATGCCCTCGCATGCTAGCCATTTCAGCCCTGGGGAATAGCCTCTGACTATCCACATGATCAATGCCTCTCATTATCTCGAACACCTCTATCAGGTCACCTCTCATCCTCCGTCGCTCCAAGGAGAAAAGGCCTTCTTCAGTCAACCTATTCTTATAAGGCATTCTCCCCAATCCAGGCGATATCCTTGTAAATCTCCTCTGAACTCTTTCTATGGTTTCCACATCCTTCCTGTAGTGAGGCGACCAGAATTGAGCACAGTACTCCAAGTGGGGTCTGACCAGGGTCCTATATAGCTGCAACGTTACCTCTCAGCTTTTAAAAACTCAATCCCATGATTGATGAAGGCAAATGCACCATATGCCCTCTTATCCACAGAGTCAACCTGTGTAGCAGCTTTGAGTGTCCTATAGACTCGGACCCCAAGATCCCTCTGATCCGCCACACTGTCAAGAGTCTTACCATTAATACTATATTCTGTCATCATATTTGACCTACCAAAATGAACCACCTCACACTTATCTGGCTTACACTCCATCTGCCACTTTTCAGCCCAGTTTTGCATCCTATCAATGTCCCGATGTAACCTCTGACAGCCCTCCACACCATCCACAACACCCCCAACCTTTGTGTTATCAGCAAATTTAATAACCCATCCCTCCACTTCCTCATCCAGGTCATTTATAAAAATCACAAAGAGTAGGGGTCCCAGAACAGATCCCTGAGGCACACCACTGGTCACCGGCCTCCATGCAGAATATGACTCGTCTATATCCACTCTTTGCCTTCTGTGAGCAAGCCAGCTCTGGATCCACAAAGCAATGTCCCCTTGGATCCCATGCCTCCTTACTTTCTCAATAAGCCTTGCATGGGGCACCCTATCAAATGCCTTGCTGAAATCCATATACACTGCATCTACTGCTCTATCTTCATCAATGTGCTTAGTCACATCCTCAAAAAATTCAATCAGGCTCGTAAGACACGAACTGCCTTTGACAAAGCCATGCTGACTATTCCTAATCATATTATGTCTTTCCAAATGTTCATAAATCCTGCCTCTCAGGATCTTCTCCATCAACTTACCAACCACTGAAGTACGACTCACTGGTCTATAATTTCCTGGGCTATCTCTACTCCCTTTCTTGAATAAGGGGACAACATCCACAACCCTCCAATCCACCAGAACCTCTCCCGTTCCCATTGATGATGCAACGATCATTGCCAGAGGCTCAGCAATCTCCTCCCTCACTTCCCACAGTAGCTTGGGGTGTATCCCGTCTGGTCCCAGTGACTTATCCAACCTGATGCTTTCCAAAAGCCCCAGCACATCCTCTTCCTTAATATCTACATGCTCAAGCTTTTCAGTCCACTGCAAGTCATCCCTACAATCGCCAAGATCTTTTTCCGTAGTGAATACTGAAGCAAAGTATTCATTAAGTACCTCCGCTATTTCCTCCAGTTCCATACACACATTTCCACTGTCACACTTCATTGGTCCTATCTCTCATGTCTTACCCTCTTGCTCTTCACATACTTGTAGAATACTTGTAGAATGCCTTGCGTTTTTCTCTAATCCTGTCCGCCAAGGCCTTTTCATGGTCCCTTCTGGCTCTCCTAATTTCATTCTTAAGCTCCTTCCTGCTAGCCTTATAATCTTCTAGATTCCCATCATTACCTAATTTTTTGAACCTTTCGTAAGCTCTTCTTTTCTTCTTGACTAGATTTACAACAGCCTTTGTACACGATGGATCTCGCACCCTACCATCCTTTCCCTGTCTCATTGGAACGTACCTACTCAGAATCCAGTACAAATATCGCCTGAACATTTGCACATTTCTTCCATATGTTTCCCTGAGAACATCTGTTTCCAATTCATGCTTCCAAGTTCCTGCCTCTTATTTCCCCTTACTCCAATAAAACGTTTCCCTAACTTGTCTGTTCCTATCCCTCTCCAATGTTATGGTAAAGGAGATAGAATTGTGATCACTATCTCCAAAATGCTCTCCCACTGAAAAACCTGACACCTGACCAGGTTCATTTCCCAATACCAGATCAAGTACAGCCTCTCCTCTTGTAGGCTTGTCTACATATTGTGTCAGGAAACCTTCCTAAACACACCTAACAAACTCCACCCCATCTAAAGCCCTCACTCAAGGGAGATGCCAATCAATATTTGGGAAATTAAAATCTCCCACCAACACAACTCTGTTATTATTACTCCTTTCCAGAATCTGTCTCCCTATCTGCTCCTCAATGTCCCTGTTACTATTGGGTGATCCATAAAAAACACCCAGCAGAGTTATTGACCCCTTCCTATTCCTAACTTCCACCCACGGAGACTCCGTAGACAACCCCTCCGTGACTTCCTCCTTTTTTGCAGCTTGACACTATCTTTGAGCAACAGCGCCGCGCCCCCACCTCTTTCACCTCCCTCCCTGTCCTTTCTGAAACATCTAAAGCATGGCACTTGAAGTAGCCATTCCTGCCCCTGCACCGTCCAAGTCTCTGTAATGGCCACAACATCATAGCTCCAAGTGCTGATCCACACTCTAAGCTTATCCACTTTATTCATAATACTCCTCACATTAAAATAGACACAACTCAAACCATCGATCTGAGCACATCCCTTCTAAATCACCTGTCTATCCTCCCTTTCGCACTGTCTCCAAACTTTCTCTATTTGTGTGTCAACCTCCCTTTCCTCCGTCACTTCAGTTCAGTTCCCACCCTCCAGCAATTCTCGTTGAAACTCTCCCCAACAGCCTTAGCAAACCTTCCCACCAGGATATTGGTCCCCTCAGATTCAAGTGCAACCCGTCCTTTTTGTACAGGTCACACTTGCCCCAAAAGAGGTCCCACTGATCCAGAAATCTGAATCCCTGTCCCCTGCTCCAATCCCTCAGCCACACATTTATCCTCCACCTCATTCTATTCCTATACGCACTGTCACGTGGGACAGGCAGTAATCCCGAGATTACCACCTTTGAGATCCTGCTTCTCAACTTCTTTCCTAACTCCCTGTAATCTGTTTGCAGGACCTCATCCCTTTTCCTACCTATGTTGTTGGTACCAATATCTACCACGATCTCTGGCTGTTCTCCTTCCCAGTTCGCACGTTGATGGTGATTAGACAATGGTCAGGCAACAGTCATCTGTCCCTATCCCTGGGCAATGCAGGCATCCTTGTGAATCGCTAATTTGACAAAGACAGAAACCAATGGGTACCAGTGCCCAGATCAGATATGTAGCCATGGCATCTTTTGTTCATTTCTCTGGCAAAACAGGATGCTAACTGTGCTTCAAGCATCTTGTCAAGAGATAGCATTCAATTGGGGTTAGTTTTCCCGATGATCACACTTTGCCAGAGGATTGTATCCTTCCCGTCTCTCGCACTGGGTTTTCCCAAACAGATCGCTTTGAGTTCCTTGATGATGCAGGCCAAGATTTTTTTTACAAAGTTGGAGTGGAGGTCCGCCTCAGCCACAAATGATGCCTCCAAGGTTGGGGAAGGTAAGGCAAGGGAGAGCAGAGGGTAGAGGCACTGAGGAAGAGAGTGGGAGCGGTACCCAATGCAAGGAGAGAAGTGGGCAAAGCAACAAGGTGTAAAACATCTCCATTCATCAATTTACGATATACAACCCCATCCCATTTCTATACCTTGATCCACTTTAAACCATCTCATGCTTTTTCTCTACAGTTACTATATACAAACCAACCCTGATCTCTAAAGGTCAATTAAATATATATAACTATACCCATCTCTCTGTTTCAATTTAATATATATATTAATGGTCCCTTAGTCTATACATTAATATATTTACAGTACTATGCAAGAGTTTTGCACAGTACTGTAGTAATTTTATGTATTGCACTACACTGCTGCAAAAAAAAAAACTAATTTCATGACATACGTGAGTGGTGATAAATCTAATTCTGATATGGGTCTCTATTGTAGACTGAGAGCGGGAAGGGAGCAGGGAGAGGGAATCATCATTGGGAAAAGGGGAGGAAGCACCCAGAGAGACATTGTGTAATGATCAATAAACCAATTGTATGGAATCAGATTTCCTTGCCTGGTGTCTCAGGGCTGGGTGTGCCTGCACCCGCACCAAACCCCACCCCTGGCACTCCTTCTCTGCTACTTGTCCCACACCCTTCCTGCAGCACTCCACCCTCGCCATTTCCAACACCTTTTGCTCCTGCCAGATTTACAAACTTGCTCTCAGCTCCATGTTGACATAAACAGTACTGTGCAAAAGTCTTAGGCACCTCAGCTATGTATTGATGTGCCTAACATTTCTGCACAGTACTGTAACCCTTTTCTATTTCCATACATTGATTCACTGCATATAGTGCTTCATGAAGTGCTTCACCTCTGTCAAGGTCACCTATGGCCCAAACAAACATGCCACACCCTAATGACAACCAAGAAGAGGTGGACAAAATGAGGACAGAGGGGTAGGGGTCTTGGGCATTTAGGTCCTAGGGGCCCAGCTCTATATATTGATTCACTATATACACGTAATCCCACCCTCCATTTCTACACATCAGGTCACAACTTGTCAACATCTCTATACAGCGATTCATTACAGACAGCCCCAACCCTTGTCTCTAAACATTGATTCACTACATATACCTCTAACCCTATTTATGTCCATTGGGTCACTGAACTAGTACTTAACATGCTTCTTAACACATGTTCTCAGGAATAAATGTCTTAGTGTGGAGAGCCTGGGGTTTCGTGGGCTGCTGTGAATTGTGCTGCTCCCTGACTGCCACAGTAAATGTGGGCACTGCTGGCACTGGAAGCATCTTTTCCAGGAGTCAACAGACTACACAGATCCTACTAGTCTCCTTCATTACTTCCTGTTGTATGTGATGGAAACTGCTGTCTCCCCACCACCTTCACACTCCACTCCACCCCACAATATAAGGATAGAGGCTGAGTGACAGTTCTGCAGGGCATAGGTGAGGCCTCACTGCAATATCGTGCACTGCATTGGTCATTGGTCTCCTTAATCAAGAAAGGATGTAACTGCATTGGAAAAAGTTTGGTGAAGGTTTACCAGACAAATCCCTGCAATGGGCATGTTTCCTTCAATGAAGAATGATCAGGTAGGCTAGTTTTGTATCCATTAAGAGTTTAGAAGTGTGAGAAATGACTTGATCCAGATGTAGAAGATCTCAATCATTCTTGGCAGGGTAAGCGTTGAAAGGATATTTTTTTCTTGTGAGAAAATCTCAACCTCAGTGGTCACAAGAGATGAGCTGAACGTTCTTCTCTCAAAGACTTGTGAATCTTCCTCAAAAGCAAGCTTGAATACTATTACCTCCCACAAAGTAAACCAAGTGATATACATACGTGACAACAAGCTTTCGCTCCCAGATAAGCTCAATGCTCTTTATGTTCACTTTGACCAAAAGAACATGGCGATACCTTCACAAAATCCCACAGCCCTCAATGACCCTGTGATTTCAGTCTCTAATGCTGATGTGACAGCATCCTTCAGGAGGGTGAACCCACAGAAAACACTTAGCTGGCATAGTTCTGAAGACCTGTGCTAATCGACTAGCTGGAGCGTTTCTTTAATTTCGCACTTCAGCAGTTTGAGGTACCAATCTGCTTCAAGGATGCTTCAGTTCCACCAGTGCCGAAGAAGAAGCTGCCTCAGTGACAATCATCCTGTACCCCTTACTTCCACATTGATGTACAGCCTTGAGAGGTTGGTGATGAAGCAGATCGACTCCTGTTCAAAGAGCAACTTGGGTCCTCTCCAATTTGCCTACTGTCACAACAGGTCAACAGCAGATGCCATCTCATTGGCTCTTCAATCAACCCTCGAACATCTGGATAATGAAGATGTCTAAGTCAGGGTGCTCTTCATTGACTACAGTGCTGCATTCAAACACTATCATCCCATCAAAACTAATCAATAAACTTCAAAAACTTGGGCCTCAATAACTCCTTGTGCAACTGGATCCTCAATTACCTCACTTGCAGACCCCAGTCAGTTTGTACTGGCAACAACATCTCCTCTACAATCTCCACCAGCACAGGCACACCTCAAGGCTCTGTACTTAGACCGCTCTACTTGCTTTGTACTCATGACTGTGAGGCTAAGTACAGCTCTGATGCCATACTTACATTTGCTGAGAACATCACTGCTGTTAGCCAAATCAAAGCTGAAGATGAGTTGGCATATACAGTAGGAGGGAAATAGAAAATCTGGCTGAATCTCTCACTCAACGTTAGCAAGACCAAGGAGCTGACTACAGGAGAACGAAACCTGAGGTCCATGAGCCAGTCCTGATCAGGGTATCAGGGGTGGAGAGGGTCAGTAACTTTAAATTCCTTAGCATAATCATTTCAGAGGACCTGTCCTGGGTTCAGCACATAGGTGCCATTACAAAGAAGACATGGCAGCACCTTTACTTTTTTTTTAAGAAGTTTGTGAAGATTCGGCATCATCTAAAATTTTGGCCAAACTTCTATAGATACACAGTGGAGAGTATATTGACTAGTTGCATCTCAGCCCAGTCACCAATGCCCTTGAATGGAAAATCCTGCAAAAAGTAGTCGATATAGCCCAGTCCAACACAGGTACACCCTCCCAGCCATTGAGTACATCTACAAGTACCTCTGCAGGAAAGCAGCAACATCATCAGGTATCCCCACCACTCAGGTCAGGATCTCTTCTCACTGCTGCCATCAGAGAGGAGGTACAGGAGCCTCACAGGACCTTCACTGCCAGATTCAGGAATAGTTATTATCCCTCAGGCATCAGGCTCTGAATGAGAGTGCAAGATTTCACTCACCTCAACACTGAACTGATTCCCCAATCTATGGACGCACTTTCCAGGACTCTTCAACTTACGTTCTCAATATTATTTATGTATTTATTTATTGATTTATTTTGTATTTGCTCAATTTATTGTTATTTGCACTTTGGTTATTTGTCAGTTTTTGTTTCTGTACAGTTTTGAGTCGATTCTATTTGTATCTACGGTAAATGCCTGCAAAAAATGAATCGTGCTACGTGTACTTTGACAACAACGTCACATATAACTCTGAAATACTGAAGGAGTGCCTTTAAGATAGAATTAGTAGAAACAAAGGGGCGAAAGGTCACCCGAGTGGACAGGTTAGAGTCAGATCATCCACCACCTTATTGAAGGGTGGGGCCTGATCCAAGGCTGATAAATTACTCCCCCTCCTGACATGTTTCGATGTACCTTGGGCTGTGACTCGTGCGTCCTCCCAGACCCTCTTCTCCTTTCTGGACCCGCTTTAACTCTCTCAGACCACTTTCTCCGGCTTTCCCCCAATCCCTTTCTCTGTCTCGTGACATTTGGTCCCCTTTATCTGGTCACCCTCGCAATTTCTTTTCTCCGCGTCACATTCTCTCTCGGTCCCCTTTCTCCCTCTCTGCACCCCCATTTTCCAGCATAGTCTCAAACCTAATTCTCTGCCTCACGCTCTCCGCTCTCTTTCTCTTCTTCACAATCGCTGTCATTTTTATCTGATGCTCTCTCGGTATTTCAAGGCCACTCGGCGAGAAATCATAGTGTCGTACAGCATAGATTAATGTTTAGTTTTATTTGTCACATGTACATCGAAACAGACAGCGAAATGCGCCGTTTGCGTCAAATCCGCGAGGACTGCGCTGGGCAGCCCTCGACTGTCGCCACGCTTTCGGCGCCACACGGCATGCCCACAGTTTACTAACCCTAACCTTTAGCCCACCTGGTCTATAGTGATGCTGGAGTCCCCACCGATACAAGTCCCATATTCCAGCACTTGAACCGCAGCTCTCTGTGCATTGGGGGCTTCAAACCCCCCTGAAGCTGCTTTCTAAATGCCTCCACCGAACCTGTCGGGCAGTACATTCCCGAACCCAATTAGTGTAAGCAAAATCAGACCCTTTCTAAAACTCGCACCCCTCCCTCTAACCTAAGCACCCTGGTTTTACACATCCATGCCTCTGGGAATCGTTTCCCACCGTCTTTCCTCTCTGTGCCTCCCTTAAGTTTGTCAGTTTGTGCGTCTCACCAGGGTCCTCTTTCATTACCAACTTCTCCCTGCGCAGTCTCTCTTCCAAAATGCCGGTAGGACGCAGCAGGTGAGGGCGAGGCGTCTACGGAGGAGAATAAGCAGTCCGCCTCTCGGGCCAAGACGGGGACTGACCTGCTGAGTTCCTCCAACATTCTCTGGATTTCCAGCATCTGAATAATCTCTTCCGTTTATGCGCTGCCTCTCTCTCTCTCTGTCTCCCCGTTCCAGCGTTCCGTCTATCCAGCTCCTTTCTCGGTCCCTCGCGCTGTCGGTCTCCAATTACCTGCTTTCCCTTTCACCCCCCTTTCCCCTTCGTTTTCTAGCTCCTCCTTTCTAGTTTGTTTATGTGTATTACATTCTCAATCTCTCCCCCCCCCCCGTACACCTCTCTCCCTGTGAATTCCATCCCTTCTATCTTTCTATGTTTCCTTTCTGTCTCTCTTCCACTTACTGACACTCTCCCTTTCTCCGGCCCTCGCTCTTTTCCAGCTCTCAACACTGTTCAATCTACCTTTGCATGGCGCCTCTCGCGTCCCACGTTCGCTCGTCTCATCCACCGCGCTGTCCCTCCGCTGCGGCGACCTTACTCGCTTTGGGTTCTCCCTACCTGCACCCGGGAGAATTCCGACCAGTAGCACAAGCGCCAGGACCCACATTGAACCAGTGCCTTGCTCTCCGAACTACCGTCTCTTTCCCGGACTGTCTTGGGTTGTATCCCGGTCTCTCTGGCGCAGAGTATCCGCGTATACCAAATTGTAACCCGGTCACTCTGTTCCGGAGTCTGTGTCGTGGTCTCTTACTCCTAGAGTCCGTATACTGGTCTCTATAATCTCCCGAGTCTCCCTGTCCCCGTATTCCAGAATTTCTCGGAGTTCTGTATCCCGGAATCTTCCGGTTACTTTATTCCGGCCATTGTCCCGCGATCCAGGTGTTCTATCTCCTGAGTCTGTTTTCCTGAACTCCTGCGCGCGGTATCCCGATGATCCCACCCTTTCATTTGGTTTCCCTATGGACGGCCGCTCCCTGCCCTTTATGCCGAGCTGGGCTCGGAACGCGCCTCCCAAACTCGAGTCGGTCGGGAGAACCCGCCCACACGCTCAGAGCAGAGAACCCCAGGCACAGTTGAAGGTGGGGGGGGGGCCGCGGGTGAGGGAGGAGGGCACCTCGGATCGCTAGGGCGGAGGTGCCGGGATTTACAGGGGTTTGGGGAAAGGAGGTGCAGGGGTAACGCCCAACTTGTAATAGAGGTTCTGATGAAGACTAGATGAAAGAGTCAGTGATGGGAGCGTGTGTGGACGTTTTTCCCCGGCTGATCACCCCAGCAACAGTATGGTGAACATTTGAGACTGGGATCGAGGGAGAAATGCACCAATCACCCAGTGATCTATCTTGGAGACTTACTGGGCCCCTAATCCCGTCTATAGGAACCATCCGTTAAAACATAAGGAGTTGTCCTTCAGGAACCAATGGGATGAACTCTTGTGATCCAAGAGAAGATAATCCCACACCTTCAGGATGACATCTTCCATCCCTACAGCAAAGAAGTCATGTGGTGTGAGCTGCCTTTGCTGACCTTCCGGGAGCCCAGAGGCAATACTGGCCAATCAGGGTAACCATGGAGATATGCTGGGGAATTTTTAAAGGTTTCACAGGTAATAAAGTCAGTATGGTATATGGAAAGAAGACATTCACCCCATCAGCTTTGTGTCAGCTCTCTGTGGAAGTGTCCAGTCAGTCCCATTTTCCTACAATCTCCCGACAAATTAGTTCCCTCAAGTGCCATTCCAATTTCCTCCGTTGATTTATTAATTGTATCTGTTTCCACCATCCAGTGGAGAAAGATCCAGGTTGTTACCATTGTTCCATTAAGAACACAGACACTCACTCACATACACACACACACACTTACACACATATATACACACACATGTGCACTCACACCCACACACACACACTTACACACATATATACACACACGTGCACTCACACCCACACACACACACTTACACACATATATACACACACATGTGCACTCACACCCACACACACACTCACACACATATATACACACACATGTGCACTCACACCCACACACACACACTTACACACATATATACACACACACATGTGCACTCACACCCACACACACACACTCACACATGCTCACTCACACCAGTCCTTGAACCATTGGCAGATTTCTCTCTGTTTAGTGTATCTAACCCTTCCATTAAACGCTCCCTCAATTCCAGCTTCATCCTGTGGCTGAAGTATCTTGTTCCCAGAACCACTCTGTTAAATCTCCTCCACCACCCTCTCAACATCCTGTAAATTCTTCCTAAAGTTTGTTGACCAAAAATTAATGCAAAATCTTCTACCCCAAACTGAACTTTATATCTTCCCTTACTTTGCACCCTATTTATGTAGCCCAAGATCTGGGTTTTGCTAACTGTTCACTCAACATGTTGAAAGACCTATGCCCGTGAAACCCCACACCCTCCTTGTCCCTATTGTTCTGCACACTAAAGAACTGTGATGGTAAGTATACTGCCTCTGTCAAGATGCATCACTTCCTGCTTCCATTCAGATTTCACTAGCCTGCTCACTCTATCCACCTACCAATGTTCTGTTGCAGTCAACTCAGATCCTCTGCACTGTTTACCATACCCAAAGTTTGGTTTCATCAGCATATCTTGTCATTCAATATCCAATATGTATCAGAAAACAAACTGTGGTGCTGGCACTGACACCCAGCGAACACCACTGTCCATTATCCTCCAGTCCAAAAGAACAACCACTTACCATTACTCACTGCTGTCTGTCTATCCTTCGGCCATTATTTTATCCAAACTGACACTACCACTCTCCAATTTTATGAGTCTACATTTTATTAACCAGTCTTATATGTGGAACATTGCCAAAATTCTCTAAAAATCCTTAGAGAGAACATTTGCTGTGTTCCTTCAGCACTCTGTTAATGCATCAAAAAATTACATCAAGTTAATCAAACTCATTGTGCCTTTTGTGAGCTTTCCTTAATTAAATCTATGTACCGGATAAATTTCTCCCAGATTACCAGGTCTGTACTTACAAGGAATGTCCTTATATACTTTCCTGAACAAAGATATCAACATTTGCTACTTTTCAATCATCTGTCATTTTCCTTATGTAGAAGAGAAGGGAAGATTATAGTGAGCCCTTTCACTTTGCACCCCACTTCTCTTAACAACCTGGGGTGTAAGTATCTGAGCCGGACGACATCCACTCTAACCCTAACCAACCCTGCCACACAAATTTCACCTCACTCATTACCTCCACCATCTGCACCCCACCAATATTTTGCCATTAACTGTATTTTATATATATATATTCTTTATAATTGTTGAATGTTGTTGATTTCATTGTATGTCATACCAACACACTACAGCAAATTTCTAATGCATGTAAATGTCTATGGTGAATAAAGTTGGCCCTTGATCATTAACCTCTTCCTTAGTGAACACTGATAAAAATATTTATTCATTGACCATATGAGCAACTTCACTTTCATTAGCCCCTGCCTTGGCTTTTGCTCCCTGGTTACTTCTTACAGGACAGCAAATGATTTTTGAATTCCTTCATACGTGAACTGCTAATCTGTTCCCTTTCTCTATCAGCTTTATTTCCCCATTTTATTTTTCAATTTATTCAATCCAATCTGTTTCTTGCTTGAAGAATTCTCCTAACATGATCTTTACACCCTTTTGTGTTTCATCACATTCTCCACCAATCTTATTAACTCAGGACCTTGACTTTGGTTCATTACCCTTTTCTCTTGTAGGAATGCATTCAATACGTACCTGAGACAGGACCTCCTGAAACCGTACCCACTCTTCTGTTACAGTTTCTCCTGTCAGCCTTTGGATCTATTTCATCCTGACTAGATCTCCTAAATCCCCCTGAAATTAGCTCTCTTTCCACTTAGAAACTCATTTAGATTGTTCTGTGCTCTCCTCCATTATTAATCATACTCATCATACGATAGTCACTCTTACCCCTGTCCTCTTCCATTAACCCTGGTTGATTTACAAAGTAGCAGCAGTGCAGAGGATGAGCAGCTTCATATTCCTGGGCTTCAGCATCTCAGAGGATCTATTCTGGGCTCAACGTATCGATGCAATCACGACGAAGGCACACCAGCAGCTATACTTCATTAGGAGTTTGATGAGATTTGGCATGTCACCGGTGCAAATTTCTGCAGGTGTATCATGGAGAGCATTCTGACTGGAATGGAGGTTCCAATGCACAGAATTGAAAGGCGAGTTAAGAGGGCTGCAGATTCGGCCAGTTCTGTCACAGACACAACCCTCTACACCATCAAGGACATTCAGGTCCCTTGCCACTCGGGACATGCCCTCTCTTCATTACTAGCTTCAGGGAGGAGATAAAGGAGTCTGAAGCAGCCCACATTTTAGAAACAGCTTCTTTCCCTCCGCCATCAGATTTCTGAATGGTCCATGATCCCATGAGCACTACCTTGCTATTTCTCTTTTGCACTATCTATCTATCTATCTATCTATCTATCTATTTATTTATTTATTTATTTATCCATGTGACTTACAGCAATGTTTCATCTTTTGCATTCTGCTGCTGTTACAGAACAAAAAAAAATTCACAACATATGTCAATGATAATAAACCTGAATTTGATTCTGATTGCAGGGCCAAGCCAGCGAAGACAAATTCACAGAATAAGAAATGACTCACGAGATGTATACAGTACATTAGTTACTGTGAGAAGGATATTGGGGACTTATAAACTGTCACACAAAATGCTTTGCGGTGAAACACGATGGGTCGGGTAGTGCAAAGGTCTGTGCTAACTGTAAGGAGTTGGCACATTCTTCCCATGACCATGTGGGCTTCCTCCCAGGGCTCCAGTTTCCTCCCACATTCCAAAGATGTACGGGTTAGTAGGGTTAATTGGTCACACGGGTGTAACTGGGCAGCACGGGCTTGTTGGGTTTGAAGGGGACTCTTACCATGCATTATCTCTAAATAAAATAAAACAAAATGTCATTAAGCACAAACCATATTACCTATGCAGGCTGAGAGGTTAGTGGGAGTTGTTGAAAATGCTCTGAAGGAACAAAGATTAAAAGATTGGCTGAGACTTTAAATGACAAACTGCAAGAAGAGTCCACATTCCACAGTGGCCATACTCCTGAGAGAGCACTGCAGAGAAGACTGAGACCGTGGTTAAACTTGGTTCACTCAGCCATTGAGGGAAGACTGGAGGAGTGCGATGGAAGCGATACAAAATATGACTCAAATCATTCAAAAATATTTTCAATAAGATGACAGAGTCTGTGAGTCACTACCATTTGATGTGAGTCATGTTGTTTCAGTGAGAATCTACTGCACAGAGAGCTAGCTCTGAAAATAGAAAAGAGAATTAAAAGTGTACATGAACACATTTAATTTCTGCAAGGGAAAACTGGAGAGTTATGCAATTATTAATGTATTCCAGGTGGAAACATCACAAAGTTCAAATGAATTCCATGAACATGTTCTTTAGAGAAGATGAAAGAAGGCCCAAAAAACAATAGACAATATACACTTGTAAGCATTGTGAGTATCTGGTATTGAAATTGGGAGACACATGTTGGTCAAGCAACAACCTGTCACAGGCAATCACACAGAATCATATCTTACAAACAATGTAGCTATTGCTAAATATAATCTATGTGGTACTTCACCAACTGTTCACAACCTTGGCAGGAGGCCAAATCTTCAAAGTTACATTGGATAAGCCATGCTTGGTGTGTGATGAAGAAACCAATTTATTTAACCATTGATATACACTCAATGGCCACATTTTTAGATATACCTGTACACCTGCTCGTTAATGCAAATATCTAATCAATGATCATGTAGCAGCAACTCAATGCATATAAGCATGCAGACATGGTCAAGAGGTTCTGTTGTTGTTCAGATCAAACATCAGAATGGGGAAGAAATGAGATCTAAGTGACTTTGATTGTGGAATGATTGTCGCTGCTAGACAGGATGGTTTGAGTATCTCAGAAACTGCAGATTTCCTGGCATTTTCATGCAGAACAATCTCCAGAGTTTATAGAGAATGGTGTGCAAACAAAAAATCCAGTGAGTGGCAGTTCTGTGGGTGAAATGCCTTGTTAATGAGAAAGGTCAGAGGAGAATATCCACACTGGTTCAAACTGACAGGAACAAAACACTAACTCAACCATGTTTTACAACAGTGGTGTGCAGAAGAGCATTTCTGGATGAACAACACGTTGAACCTTAAAGTGGATGGGCTACGGCAGCAGAAGTTCCATTCCTGTAGTCATTTATTAGGTATACTCCTGTATCTAATAAAGTAGTCACTGAGTGGGTCCTTTGCCATTTGATGTTTCTTCCACTTGTGGAGCCATTTGGGGAACACCGAATCAAATTTCACATGGGCACGTGGCCAAGTGGTTAAGGCACTCAACTAGTGACCCGAAGGTCGTGAGTTTGAGCCCCAGCCGAGGCAGCGTGTTGTGTCCTTGAGCAAGGCACTTAACCACACAGTGCTCTGCGATGACACTGGTGCCAAGCTGTATCGGCCCTAATGCCCTTCCCTAGGACAACATCGGTGTCGTGGAGAGGGGAGACTTGCAGCATGGGCAACTGCTGGTTTTCCATACAACCTTGCCCAGGCCTGCACCCTGGAGAGCGAAGACTTTCCAGGTGCAGATCCATGGTCTCACAAGACTAACAGAAGCCTTAATTAATTTCAGCTCCAAGCAGTCTGAATGAAGTGCTCCAATATTTGGAAATGAATAAACCAGGTGTTTCATAAGGATATAGAATTTACTTGGGTAATTGATTTGATAGACTGGGGAACTTTCTTATCTGGTTATTGCTGATGCCGTCAAGAATATGCCCACCCTCGATAACATCTTAGAGCTCAGATCAATTGAGAGTGTGATGATCCAGTGTGGTAAATTCATTCCAAATTTGGCAGGGTTGTTGCATCTGCTGAAAGAGCTGCTGAGTTAAAAAGTGGCCCAGAATTAAATGAATGATTGTGACTGGGTACTCTCATGTTTACAAACAAGGGAAAATCTGCAGATGCTGGAAACCCAAGCAAGACACGCAAAATGCTGGAGGAACTCAGCTGGCCAGGCAGCATCTACAGAGAAGAATACAGTTGATGTTTTGGACTGAGGCCCTTCATCTTTCTCATATTTACTGCCTTTACTGACAACTGTACAAACAATTACTACATTGTCTTCCGTAATCCATTATTGGAGCACTTTCCCCACTGTGTCTACATGCCTTAAAGTATACAGCCAGTAACATAGGTGAGGGGCAGCTGGTGGATGTGGTGTATTGGTATTCAACAAGCATTGGAGAATGAAGGGAGATTTGATAGAGGTACATAAGATTACATATGAGGGGTATAGATAGGGGTATAGTAGGCTTTTTCCACTGAAGTTGAGACTAGAACTAGAGTTCATAGGTTAAATGTGAAAGGTGAAATAATTAAGGGGAACTTCTTCACTCAGTGGGTGGTGAGAGTGTGGAATGAGCTGCCAGTGGAAGTGGTGGATATGGGTTCGATTTCAACCTTTAGGAGAAATTTGTATAAGTACTTGGATGGGAGAGGTATGGAGGGCTACAGTCCAGGTGCAGGTTGATGGGGCTCGGCAGAATAACAGTTCAGCATGGACTAGGTGGGCCGAAGGGTCTGTTTCTATGCTGTAGTGCTCTATGACTCTATTACTCTATGTCCCACGCAAGAAATCGGTAAATGAAGTTAGAACACAGAGAGCTGGGATTAATGATAGTGTGTTAACATATAGAAAGCAAAAATAGAAATAAAGCGATCCTTCTCGGGTTGTGAAGCTGTGAACTAATGGGACACTACAAGGATCAGGGATTCACAGAGAAGTGAATCTTTGGATCACTCTAACCCTGATGGCTACAGCATTCAGAACAGAGATTGGTAGGTTTCTAGATATTGATAGATTTGTAGGATATGAGAATACTACAGGAAAATTCCAAAGGAATACAACACTTCAGTTATTAAGAAGCTTACATCACCGATGTGTCTGAGAAAGATTCTACCAGTAATCCAATACCTTAACCAAGAAAATCCTAGACGCTGTCTCAGGGAAAGGTCACTTACCATTGAACTTATTTCATGGCCAATTTTTCACATTAATTAGAGAAATACCCCTCACACAGCTCATGGTAAAAGTCTCCTTACACGACTCCAGCACCTCAACCCTCACAGCACTGCAGGTAGTGATACCATACACACAGCTCATCACGCCACTCCTTCCTCACGCCGCAGCCCTTGCTGCATTAGGGCTGGTATCTGCCTCCTCACCACTCCCCAGACCACCCTCCTCTCCTGCTGGCAAGGTACTACCTGAACCATTTCTCAAAGGGCAGCCCTGGGCAAGATTTTCATTGTTGAAGCCAGTAGATGGGGAACAAACAAAATGGTTTGTGATGCGAGAACAGACGGAGAGCGGATTTCTGAACTTGAGACTTTTCAATGAAAATGAGACTGAAACAGAGTGCAAAATCGCTCCTACATTTGGCTGAGGTGGTTACTTGTAAGAGATGTAAGGGTGCGTAGTCCTCCTTTATATCCTCTATATCGATACTGAGTCAACAAAGCTGTCTTCATCAGAGTGTAAAAAACTGAAAAGGGATACACAAGAAATAGGAGTGGTGGAGTGGTGGAAGGCCACTTAACTCCTCAAGCCTCTCCCTGCCAGTCAGTCAGATCATGACCAATCCACCCCAGGCCTCAGCTCCTCCACCTTGTCAAATCCCCACCACCTTCAATCTCTTGATCTACCAAACAATTATATAGCTCCACAGAGTGTAGTTAAAAAGAGGACAGATAGGATTACAGACACTAAAGGAACCCAGGGGTGTGGGGAAAGAATTGGAGAGTGGAATTAAGATAGAGGATCAGCTCTCACTCATATGTTCTACACTGCTCTGGATTTATCTTTCTGGCACAAATAGGGCAGCTGAGGTGAATCTTCTCACTTGCAGGACATTTGTGAGCCAGTATTCTAGTCTTGCAGTCACAGTTAATGAGCTTAGCTTTTCTGATTTTTTTAAAATGTTTTCATTATGCACCATAATCACTAACTCAATGAACAGGGTTGTGATTGTGTAGAAAACCTTATCAAGCCTGAAAGACATACAGTGTCTTCCAAATCTGAGTCAGCCCAGAAGAGACACGTTTCAGTCATAGCTCTGTGTGTGTCTGCATATGGGCACTATCTCCACCCAAGGACCGCAAGCCTTTTCTCAAACTCAAAGCCATCATGGTTTTTCTCCTTCTACACCAAACAGCATTTCATCTTCAGTAAATTCAACCACCATCTTAATTTACTGTGCTCGCTGTCACTTATTCCCATTCTCCCCCTGTGAAAACTCCAATCTGCATTCACAGGCTCCTGCTTGACTTTAACTTAGTCATTTCACGTGGCGTCTTTGCTCCCAGTGTCTCAAACGCAATACCAGCTCAGAACACTTCCTTGAATCGCTTTCACATCCTCCTACACTCTTTTTGTTTCCGCTCCAGGGAAAAGCTGCCTCCAGACTCAGTCGCATCTCCAATTCAGAGCCTCAGTTGCCTGGCCTTTTACTGATCAGCACAATCCTGTGGCATTGATCTGCTGAACCATGGCCTCCTATCTGCATTGACCCAATCAGTCGGCATGCAATGCAATCCTCATATCGGCACTTTTATGTGTCCTGGATGTAACATGGAAGGAATTTGACAGAGAAATGGTTCAGCACTGTCTGGCAGGTCAGATTTCAAATCATAAAGGTCCAGCAGGCTCTGCCCTCACTGTTCCTCATTCATTCACTGGCAATGCTGGCTGTTATTGTCTTCCCTCGTTAGCACTGTCGCCATATTCCATTTCCTACTGCACTCTGAGTTCTGGTGAGCCTCTCCTCACCTCCATTAAAAACTTCTTTGCTGTTAAGACTGAAACGATTTTATCTGCATTTCCTGCCACTTTCATCCTGTTTTTTTAAACAAATGTTTATTCAATGACTATAATAACACAGCAAGACACTATACAATAATCAGAGCTTCATAAACTAATTACAGTTTCAAATTGGCACCAATGGCATAGGTAGGAAAAGGGAGGGGGTCCTGAGGAGAGAATTTCAGGAGACAGGTAGAAAGGTGAAAAACAGGACCTCAGGGGCTAATAATCTCCAGATTGCTGCCTGTGCCACATGCCAGTGCGGGCAAGAATAGGATGATTTGGCAGATGAATGTGTGGCTGAGGAGCTGGTACAGGGAGGCAGGGCTTCACATTTCTGGATCATTGGGATCTCTTCTGGGGAAGGTATAACCTGTGCAAACAGACAGGTTACAGCTGAATCAGAGGGGAACCAATATCCTTGCAGGCAAGTGTGCTAGTAATGTTGGGGAGTGTTTAATCTAACTTGTCAGGTGGGTGGGACTGGAGTGATGGAGATGAAGATGAGCCAGTTGGTATACAAGCAAAGGCAGTGTGTAGTGAGACTGTCAGGTAGGACAGGCAGATGATGGGGCAAAATTAAAGTCAGTGGATGAGTTGTAGTGTAACAGGGGGACAAAACTGAAAAGAGTGATGAATGCAGGACTGAAGGTGTTATATTTGAATGCACGCTGAATATGGAATAAGATAGATAATCTTGTCGCACAGTTAGAGATTGACAGGTATGATTTGAGTACAGGAGCAGGGAGGTACTACTGCAGCTGTACAAGGCCTTGGTGAGACCACACCTGGAGTATTGTGTGCAGTTTTGGTCCCCTAATCTGAGGAGAGACATCCTTGCCATAGAGGGAGTACAAAGAAGGTTCACCAGATTGATTCCTGGGATGGCAGGACTTTCATATGAAGAAAGACTGGATGAACTGGGCTTGTACTCGTTGGAATTTAGAAGATTGAGGGGGGATCTGATTGAAACGTATAAAATCCTAAAGGGATTGGACAGGCTAGATGCAGGAAGATTGTTCCCGATGTTGGGGAAGTCCAGAACAAGGGGTCACAGTTTGAGGATAAAGGGGAAGCCTTTTAGGACTGAGATTAGGAAAAACTTCTTCACTCAGAGAGTGGTGAATCTGTGGAATTCTCTGCCACAGGAAGTAGTTGAGGCCAGTACATTGGCTATATTTAAGAGGGAGTTAGATATGGCCCTTGTGGCTATGGGGATCAGGGGGTATGGTGGGAAGGCTGGGGCAGGGTTCTGAGTTGGATGATCAGCCATGATCATAATAAATGGCGGTGCAGGCTCGAAGGGCCGAATGGCCTACTCCTGCACCTATTTTCTATGTTTCTATGTTGTGGGTATTGCTGTGCCGTGGCTGGAAGAAGATTATTGTTGGGAGCTTAACATCCAAGGATACGCATTGTATCGTAAGGACATTCAGTCAGGCAGGGGGCTGGCGTGGCTCTGTTGGTAAGAGGTGGAAGATGTAGAATCCTTGTGGTAGAGTTAAGAAACTGCAGAGTACAAAGGCCCTGATGGGAGCAATATACAGGCCAGGATGTGGTTTTTAGAGCAGCTTGTGGTTGAGTGTTCTAGGGGATCAGCTGTTCTGGACTGGGTGTTGTTTAATGAACTGGATTTGATTAGGGAGCTTGAGATAAAGGAACCCTTAAGAAACAGTGATCACAATATGGTAGAATTCACCCTGCAATTTGAGGGGGAGAAGCTGAATTCAGATGTATCAGTATTACAGTGAATACCCGGGCATGAGAGAGGAACTGGCTAAAGTTGATTGGAAGGGGACACTAAGCAAGGATGATGGTAGAGCAACAACAGCTGGAGTTTCTGGGAGTAATTCAAAAGGCGCAGGATAGATACATCCCAAAGAAGAAGTATTCTAAAGACAGGATGATGCAACCATGGCTGACAAGAGAAGTCAAAGGCAACATAAAAGCCAAAGAGAGGACATATATGGAGCAAAAATTAGTTTAATTTGGAGCATTGGGAAGCTTTTAAAAACCAACAGAAGGCAACTAAAAGGCCATAAGGAGGGAAAAGATGAAATATCAAGGTAAGCCAGCCAACAATAACAAAAAGGAATCCAAGAGTTTTTTTCAGATACATAAAGAATGTAGGAGAGGTGGGAGTAGATATCAGACCAGGGGATAATGACACTGGAGAGATAGTAATGGGGAACAAGGAAATGGTGGATGAACTGAATAAGTATTTTGCATCAGTCTTCACCGTGGAAGACACTAACAGCATATGGGAGATTTGAAACTGTCAGGGGGCAGAAGTGAGTGCAGTGATATTACTAGGGTAAAGGTACTTGGGAAGCTGAAAGTTCTGAAGTTAGGTAAGTCATCTGGACCAGAAAGACCATACTCCAGCGTTCTGAAAGATAGCTGAAGAGATTACAGAGGCATTAGTAATAATGTTTCAAGAGTCCATCGATTCTGACATGGATCCGGAGGACTGGAAAATTGCAAAGGTCACACCACTCCTCAAGAACAGAGGGAGGTAGAAGAAAGAAAATCATAGGCCAGTTAGCCTGAACTCAGTGGATGGGAAAATGTTAGAGCTGATTGTTAAGGATGAGGTTTTGTGGTACTTGGAGGCACATGATAAAATAGGCCAAAGTCAACATGGTTTCCTTAAGGGAAAATCTTGCCTGACAAATCTGTTGGAATTCTTTGAAGAAATAACAAACAAGATAGACAAAGGAAAATTGGTGGATATTGTGTACTTGGATTTTTGGAAGGCCTTTGACAAGGTGCTGCACATGTGGCTGCTTAGCAAGATAAAAATCCATGGTATTACTGGAAAGATACTAGCATGGATAGAGCATTGGCTGATTAGCATGAAGCAAAGAGTGAGAATAAAGGGAACCTTTTCTGATTAGCTGCCAGTGACTAGTGGTGCTCTGCAGGGGTTGGTGTTGGAACCGTTTCTTTTTACGTTCTCTTGTTTGTGATTAGAAGACAGAATTGATGGCTTTGTAGTCATGTTTGTGGACGATACAAAGATAGTTTGGGGGCAGGTAGTGTTGAGGAAGGGGGGAAGCTGCATAAGGACTTAGATTCGAAAAATGGGCAAAGAAGTGGTACTGTAGATGGAATATAGTATCGGGAAGTGTGTGGTCATGCACTTTGGTAGAAGAAACAAAAGCATAGAATTTTCTAAAGAGGGAGAAAATTCAAAAATCTGAGGTTCAAAGGGATTTGGGAGTCCTAATGAAGGATTCCCTAAAGGTTAACTTGCAAGTTGAGTCAGTGGTGAGGAAGGCAAATGCAATATTAGCATTCATTTCGAGATGACTAGAATATAAAAACAAGGATGTAATGCTGAGGCTTTGGAAGATGCCGGTGAGGTCTCACTTGGAGTATTGTGAGCAGTTTTGGGCTTCTTATCCAAGAAAGCGTGTACTGACATTGGAGAGGGTTCAAAGAAGGTTCACGAGAATGATTCCGAAAGAAAGGCTTATCATATGAGGAGTGATTGATGGCTCTGGTCCTGTACTCGCTGGAGTTTAGAAGAATGAGGTGGAATCTCATTGAAACCTATCGAATGTTGAAAGGCAAACAACAGGAATTCTGCAGATGCTGGAAATTCAAGCAACACACATCAAAGTTGCTGGTGAACGCAGCAGGCCAGGCAGCATCTCTAGGAAGAGGTACAGTCGACGTTTCAGGCCGAGACCCTTCGTCAGGACTCATGTTGAATGTTGAAAGGCCTAGATAGTGTGCATGTAGAGAGGATGTTTCCTACAGTGGAAGAATCTAGGACCAGGGGGCAAAACCTCAGAATAGAGGGATTTCTATTTAGAACGGAGATGAGGAGAAATCTTTTTAGTCAGAAGGTGGTGAATCTGTGGAATTCTTTGCCACAGCTGACTGTGCAGGTCATAGGTGCATTTCAGGTGGAGATTGATAGGTTCTTGATTAGGCAGGGGTGTGAAAGGTTATGGGGAGTAGCAGAAGAATGGGATTGAGAGGGAAATGGGTGAGCTGTGATGAAATGGCAGAGCAGACTTGATGGGCCGAATGGCCAAATTCTACTCCTATGTCCAATGGTCTAAATTAAAATCTGATTATTGCTATCTACAACACATTCTAGGCCCTGAAGGACCCACTGTGCCCATGGATACTGCACGCACAGACATAACCCTGCAAGAAGACAGGCAGGGCCCTTGACTGCCCACTGCTCGGACCCCTGAATGGTCGGCTTGACCAGGCCCAGAAGCAAACTGACCAGAAGATCCCCTGAGCAACCCACTCCCCTCCACACCGGGTTACCTTAGATCAGGACCGTGGGGCTGAAGTGTAATCAGAACTTGACAAGTAGCCCCTTCTGACATCCAAGTAGAAGCTGCAAACTCTTGCATCCATATACACATGGGTTCACCAAAGGCCACAGAAGTGACAGGTGACTCTGGAGTCAATGAACCAACTCTAAATCTATTGCACGGCACTGTTCTGTGTAACTCTTTCCACCCCAGGTCCCTAATGTCCATGGGCAGGGTCCCTGCATTAAAGTTTCCACTGGGGGAACTTTCATCCTGTTCACTCACCCACTGGGCTAAACCCCTGAGAAACTCCAGACCCAACCCTAGTCCCCGTTCACATTTTTCCCACTTTCTCTCCAACCTCCCTGGGTGCCCCCAAGCACACGAGACCCATATCATGCGCCTTTGTTCCTATTTCTACTAAGTAACTTCCCTCTCTAGCCCTCATATTAGTTGCTAAAGTCTCACTTGCAAATTGCCATACCCATCTCCAATCTCTTCTCCAAATGTATACGATATGCATTCCCTAGTATTAAATGGAATTATTGAAATTGCTTGAATATTTTCAGCTTCTTGAACTCATGCCCATCTGTCCAGGGACTCCTTATCCAGATGACTCTAATGGATCTTTGTGCCACTCTCATATGGACATGAGAAAGAGAATGGATGGCTCATTGCTCTCTGCATAGCTTCACACCACCTGCCTCTCCACGTTCATCAGATGGACAGGCTCAAAGTCCTCCGTAACATCAACAGCCAAGGTTGTAATCTCTAGAATTCTTTTCCCTAGTCTCCCTGCCATATTACTGTTTTCCTTCCTGAAAACATTTCTTCCAACATACACAGAAGAGATTCTGCAGATGCTGTAAATCCAGAGCAACACACACAAAATGCTGGGAGAACTCAGCAGGTCAGGCAACATCCATGAAGAGGAAAGAAACTGAGGGAGGGCAGAATCTACAACCTCTACTCTAACATGGTTTCGGTAACCAACAGAAAGGAGGAATATACAGTAATACAATTGTACAAGGAATAATTTGGAGGTATACTCACGGTCTGAGCACAAATGTCACGGCCTTCCTGCTGTGATCTCTGCAAGCTAGTGTCCTTCAGTATCAGGATGATGCATCAGATGTTTCTTCATGAATGCCCATGTTCTATTCTGCCTTTCTCCAGAGAAGATAGGAACACGGTATTTCCTAGGTAACACCACAGAAACTCAGACTGAGCATTCACCCTTGGGAATAAGAAATATTCCGAGTCTCTCACAGCCAAGCCTTATGTCTGCAGTGGGTTAGAACTGTTCCATTTCCTAAACAGCACCTAGTCGTGGGACAGGTGAGATACTAGATGCCCTGCTTACATGGGCTCTCCATTTCTTTTGACATTGCCAACACCTTGTTGGCATTGGCTCACCAATAAATTAGTAATGTTACAAACTGGAGCCAACCTGCTATCTGGTGCTGTGTCCCACCAGAGACGTACAGGCAGAATGAATAGCATCTGAAAGGCTGCAGAGGTGGTTTATTTCAGTAACTGTCTGGTGGAAATGGTTGCTAGCCTGGGGGTGACTGACTTGCAAGTATCCCTCAGATTTCGGTCCACCACACTCCCCTGGTACACACGTAAGAAACAAACGATAGTTCTGTTTTTTTTCTTCCAGTGTTGCTGATCATTATGAGACATCTTGGACATCGGGCTCTGGGATGTGTGGTTGCCCTCTTATCGGCCACAGTGTGTGCAGTCAATGAGGAGCATTTCTCTTCCCAATTACAGTATTCATTGTCAATGATCTGTGCATTAGTGGCAAGGCTGGCATTCATTGCCCATCCAAGATGACCTTGCAAGGCTGGTGGCGAGTCACCTTCTTGAATTGCTGCAGCCCCCCAGGTGAAGGTACTACTTCCACAGCGGTTGGGAGGGAGAACTGGGAGTGAGGCCCAGTGATTATGAAGGACTGCCAATATATTTGTGGCTCAGGGTGGTGGGTGGCTCGACATACTCGGTTCTTTCTTTGTCCATTTGAGTTGGTACTTAGGAAGAAAATCTTGCTTCTGCAAGTGGAGAGCTCCTGCTCGGGGAGAAACTAGTGCTGACGATTGGCCCACAGTTGGTCCCAGGTGCAAGTTGCTGCCAGTGTGGTATATCTCATTTCCTGATGTTTGTAATTGTGTTGGAAACCCCCTATGACTAATTACTTCTCTCTCTTTACTCCTGCTCTCTGAAAGTGGCCGGAAATAAAGAGGGAGGGAGGTAGAAGTTGCAGCCTCGTGTTCTGGCAAAGATCCAGAGCAGACAGGAGAGGCAGTAGAACTACCTGATGCAGCTGGTGGCACAGGTTGTTGGTCAGAGCTTCCTTCCTCTTTGATTATTTGGCACTGTTGGTGGCTGGTGTCTGAGTCAAAGACATGGCCTGACTCAAGTGACTTGCCAAGAGCAGCCCCAGCTGACAAACCACGACCAAACTCTATCCTCTCAGCAAGCTGTCCAGCGCCTGCTAACTGCAGCCTCTGTTTCTTCCTGGGAGGATGGCCTGCTGGAATGTCTGTGATATCATTTTCACCTTGCTGCAAACTAAATTCATTAGATTTGCTCTTTTGTTGACTGCTTGCTTCTTGCTTGGCTTTGCTCTCTGGGACAAGGATGCTGAGCTGCCTCACTAGCTTTGGATGTGAGAAAGGCCTTGTGACATCCTTTTCTATATGGCTGCTGGCTGTGGCTGACTGTTGATGGAGCGGAGGTTCCTTCTCCGTGTCCCCGGCAGTTTCTCGGGCTGCGCACGGTGCAGTCACCTTGCCCGTCCTTTCCGCGGTAGGGAGCATATCCGCTGAGCTGGGTGTGGTGACTGCAGGCGCTTCCACGCCGCGGCCCGAGATTGGTGCAGTCTTTGTCTCCGTAGCAACATCGCAGGGATCTGGATGTCTCCATAGCGGTGAACGTCGGTCCACATTTATTTGTGAAAACCCTACCTCGCACACTGGGGAGTTGAAGGTTGTGACCTTCACCGACCCTAACGGAAGTGGGTCTGAGAAGTGTTTTTTGACGGGAATTTTGTGCGCAGAAGGTGCTACCAGAGGGCTGTCATGTGGTTTCTCTGGGAGCGCTGAAGTGTCACTGTCGGATGCTGTGACAGTGGAAGGACACCGAGTGACTGAGGCAAGTGGGCCCGCCGAGTGCGTGGCTCCCTTAGTCTCTAGGTATTTCTTCCGGAAGGTTTCCTCTCCATACATCGACCACCGCTCGTGTGAAAATTTCTTCAGCCTTTTCTGACCATTGTTCTTTCCTGAAGACTTGCAGTTGGGCTTTGGGATTCCGGCCTTGGAATCACACAGTTTATTGCCGAGCGCAGGGGCAGCCCGCTCTGCAGTGAGATTGCCGGCCGTCAAGCCCTCCAGAGCAGCCTGCCTCACCAAGGTGCGATGGTGCAGGGGACGGAATTCCAACGAATGTGATTGTGAGTTTGTGACGAGCAGCAGCGAGGTGGGATCCCTTTGTAACTCATATGGGCGACAGCTTGAACTGCTGGTCACGTTACCGCATATCAAGCCCCCCTTACTGAGAGGCACAGAATTACTCCTTATAACTGGCAAACAATCAGCAGTGGAGGAAATCTGCTCAGGTAAGGAATGGAACTTTAATTGGTTTGAGAATGCCGGTAAACTGGAGGCACCTCTTGGTTTCTTATTGACTTGAACCGACTTCATGTCAAAGTGAAAGGAATCCTTAAACGTGTACGGCATTGGTAAATCGATGCTTCCCTGCTTTGAGTTAAGTGTCCTTCTTGGCCTGACGGTTTCCAGGTGTTTGTCGTCAACCACCGCCTTGTTGTCGGAGATGAGCTTGGAGATCCACTCCCCGAGTTCCTGCGACCCGCGGGTTGTGCGCTGCTCCTCCGCCGCCGCAGATCCCAGGGCACTCCGCCCGACGCTGGACAGCGGCCGGACCGGCTGAGAGCTCCTCTCCGACTCGCTTTCGGTGCTCTGTCGTTGGAGACTCTGTAGCGAGCCCGACGCCAGCAGCGGCTGGTCGGGACTGTCCGAGTGGGAAAGGTACCCCGAGTCTGTGCTTTCGTTAGTTTGTACACTGGAACTCGAAGACTTGTTCACCCATCGTTTGGCAAAATAAGTTGCTTGCTGTCTCTGCAGAACCAAATGCCTGTTACCAATATGGCCAGGTTGCGTCTGGACTTTGTCTTGTTTCTCTCCATCCATGGTGCTATCTTCACTTTTCTCAGTAGCACCGACCACGCACCAGCTTGTATCCCGATGTGCCAAGTTCTGGTGCTTTGTATTACCCCTGGAGCTGGCCACACATAGGCGAGAGTGGCCATTCCCTCGGGCTTCCTGTTCGGTCCTTTCACAAGGGCCCCTGTCCTTCACCAGGCTTCCTGATGAGCTGGTAGCGCTCGGCTCCGGCCTGTTGCTTCTCTGCAACTCGGCAGAAACCTGGCAGTTGTGCAGGTGACTTTGCGTCCTATTGTGCTTGTACAGGTTGCTCTGCGTTTTGAAAGAAATCCCGCAGGTCGTACACGGAAAGGGGCGCACCCCAGTGTGAGAGCGGAGGTGCTTCTCCAGGGCGCTGCGCTTTGCACAGTCCCTCCCGCATTCGCCGCACACATACTTTCTCTGTCCTTTAGCTCTGACTTGCTGAATACTCTTCGAAAGTTGGACTATATGAAGCTCTTCCCCATACGATGGCGCTTGGAGCGGAGGCTGGACCCCGGGGTTACGGGGGGTTGGAAGCCCTGGAGTGCGGGTGCCAATTTGTGCCACTGAGGTCTGTGGGGAAGGTTGAAGCCTATGGACACCCAGAGGAGGCTGAAGCTCCGGGAGACGAGGGGTGGGTGGGGGCCCTACGGTTTGGAGCCTGAGTGCAAATGTGGAAGGTTGGATAGCCGCGGGTAGGGAGAGGAGGTGGAACCTCGATGGACGGAGGTGAGATTGGGGGCGGGGGTTGTAGGGGGGAATTTGTAGGCCGAGGGTTTTGGGGGCCGAGCTGAGCCTGTGCGTTTGAAGGGGAGGGCAGAACCCTGAGGTAGGGGGTGGAGGCTGGACTGCTGGGACTTGGAGCCCAATTGTATGGAGGGGGGATTGGGGAATGGGGGCAGGAGGGGTAGGCTGGAAGTTAGTGGTTTTGGAAGGTGACTGGAACCTGGGGGGTGTAGGAGTTGGATCAAGTCCAAGGGAGTTGGACATAGGGCTTGCCCTGGGTGAGCAGGGGGAATGTTGGAGCACAGTGGTTTGACAGTCGAGTCTTGGTCCCCTCTGACAGGGAGGAACTGGAGATGATTCCTTTCCTATCTGGTCCATTCTCTCTGACTGTGATGCTTGGAGGTGAAATGTGCTGCTGACTGGAGGAACGTAACAGAACTGGGAAGGTCCCTGTGGGCGGACCGAGGAGTTCTGGAGAGCTCCCTGCTGAGCAGACGGAGGATAACTACACATCTGCAGGGAGGTCAGTCGAGAAGGTGAGAGGGTGTGAACTGATTTTGCAGCTTGAACAATAACTGTTGAGGAGGGTGGTGTTTCACTTGACCCCGGCTGGTCACGTCTGCGAGACCGTGGAAGGGAGCTCTGAGGTGGAGATGTTGACCCTTGGCTATCTCCCTTGACATCCAGGTCCCTGCAGCCATCATGTTTCATCTCCCATTCAGAAGCTGTCCGGTCTCAGGAAGTATTCTTGGGTTACCTGTGTACAGTACAAATATTTATCATTTAGTAGAGAATCTGAGAGATTTACACCATTGCAGAAGAGACCCCTTGTCCTTTCATCTTGCAGCCTCACTGCTCCAGGGACCCAAGTCCAACCCTGAGCTCAGGTGCAGTGAGTGCAGAGCCTGAATGTTTTCCCTGTCAATGAGTGAGTTTCATCCCACATCAGTAAGACTGAAAGAATGCAGAGAAGATGTACAAGCATATTGCCAAGGAACTGAGTTATAGGGAGAGGTTGAAAAGGTTAAGACTTTACTCCCTGGAGTTTAGAAGAATGAGGGGAGATTTAATGCAGGTGTACAAAATTATGAGGGGTATGGATAGTGGAAATGCAAGCAGGTTTTTTTCGCCCACTAAGGTTGGGTGAAACTAGAACTACAAGTCTTAGGTTAAGGGTGAAAGTTAAAATATTTAAGGGGAACCTGAGAGGGAACTTTTTCACAGGAGGTGGTGTGAGTGTGGGATGAACTGCCAACAGAAGTGGTGGATGCAATATTTAAGGGAAATTTGGATAAGTTCAAGGATGGGAGGGTTGAGATGAGGGTTGAAGGTATTAGGGAGAATAATAGGCATGGATAGATGGGCTGAATGACCTGTTTCTGTGTTGTAGTGTTCTGACTACCATAAAGGCAAGTTAGTTGTCTACTGTAAAATTATCCCATAGTGTTGGTAAATGGTAAAAAAAGAATGAAGAAGGAGTTGGTGTGTGTGTGAGAGGGAGAGAGAGAATATATGATACAGGCCTCAGCAGAATAAGGAGAGGGAAGCAGGGCTGATGGGATTGTTCTGCTTTGAGCTGTCATTGGGCTAATGGGCTGACTGGCCTCCCTCTGTATATCTGTCATACGGTATATTCTGTAAATTTATGGGTGGATCACAGGAGAAGCAGGGAATCACTGACACTGAAGCAGAAATGAGGCAACGCCCAAGGTCACGCAGACTTTGAGTATGTTGTTCCTCTCAACATCAGTTTATCTTATCAAGTTTTAATAAACAATCTTGCATTTGGCAATTTGGCCCTATCCTTCAGATCTTGCAATCTTGCATTTGGCCCTATCCTTCAGACTTTTATTTGTGGAACATCCTACAGCCCCCTCTCTTTCATTGATATAATTGTTTATTCAACATCTAGACCAGTTTCCATTGCTCTCAGGGGTCCTCCCTGTTAGTGGAGTGAGTCCACCTCAATCCCTCCTAGATCTTCATTAGCACTGAATCCACTCCATTAAATAATGGGTTTGTATAGAACATAGAACAAAACAGCTCAGGAATAGACCCTTTGGCCCATGATGTTATGCTGAATAATTAACTTAGTACTTCAGCACCTAAATAAACTAACCTCTTCTGCCTACGCAATTACCATTCATTACCCTCCATTCTCTGCACATTCTTGTGTCTATCGAAGAGCTTCTTAAATACCTCAATTTTATTTTCCTTTTTTAGGTTTCATATATGTAACAGGTGTCACACCCTAGTATGATAAGATAGACTCTTGACCTCACAAACTACCCTGTTATGGTCTTGCACCCTATTGTCCACCCACACTGCACTTTCTCTGTAGCTGTTACATTTTATTCCGCATTGTTATTGTTTTACCTTTTTGTACCTTAACGCACTGTGTAGTGACCTGGTATGTACGATCAGAATGCAAGACAGGCTTTTCACTATATCTCAATACTCGTGACAATAATAAACAAATACCAATTCGTACACTCTGTGCATTTGGTTTTAATTGTCATTGTGTACAATTGTATAATAATTGTCCATTAGGTGTGCATTTTTTTTCTCGTCTATGTTCAGCTTGCCTTGATGCCTGTGTACTATGGGTAGAGTCAGGGTGTGATTGATCAACACCGTTAATGGAGGATGGGCTCGTTTAACTTTCTCAAGTCTGATAATGGAGTAGTTGTCTACAGTTGTTAGAAAACACTCCTTGGGTACTTAGATTGACAATCATTGGGCAGACCCAATATCTGACAAGATCTGAACTGCAGTCAAATGAATTAATATTGGATCGAATGCTTGATTCCCAAAGACATGAAAAGTGTTAAATCTTTTTACAGCACACATGCAGCATAATTACTATAGACACACATGAAGTTTGCAATACGACTACACACACATTGTTCCCCATAGTTAACTTTATCTATAGTGGTATTTTTTCTTAATCAGAGCTTTGCTCAGATTCCTTTGTGATCTTTAATGGTTACTTACCTGAGGAAGTTCTACCGCTGAGCCCGGTACCCCCAGATCCTATCCCCTGTGCAGAGCAAGTGAGTGTTTCCTCCACAAGGCAACCCAGTAACAACAGAGCAGCACCAACCTTTGCTTGCTCTTCCAAAGCCAGTGAGAGCCCTCTGGTGATCCAGGCCTTGGGAAAAGCAGTCTTCAAGCAAGGCTCCCTCCTCTACCCTTTGTAGACGCTGTGAAGGAGAAGTACTGAGGGACTGCCGAGCTGCAAGCAGAGCCTCCAAAGGTCTCCATGCAAATTCTGGCAGCAAGATTATTTCTGAAAAGTGTTTACTGCCTGGTCCTGTGAAACAGTATTGTGTGGGCGGTGAGCAGAAGTGACATGAGATATGGAGGAAGTGAGCTAACCTCAGCTTCATTGAATGTAAACTGTTGCTGAAATTGCGGATGTATCAAAGGGCAGGTTTCTCACCCAAAAGTTGCACTGTAAAGTCCTGGGTAGCCACGCATGAGGCATCAACTCAACCTTCTGTCCCCAGCTTTTAAAGAGGAAATCGTAATCTCTCAAAAGCAACAGGGTCTACAATGTGACACCCACATATGGGGACCAAATAAATAAAAACCAACAAACTCCCAGGCCAAAATACCGTTCAGACACAGCTGTCACTGGCCTGTGTACGTCTGGTGAAAGCACAAGCTGCCTCAGGCTGCTGGAAGGCTCCCTCACACCAAGCTGCGATAATATCCAACCTTTACCAGTCAATAGCATACTGGTACTGTATTGGGATTTGTTTAATATGATGCACTGAGATACAGTGAAAAGCTCGTCTTGCATGCTGTTCATTCAGATCAGAACATTACACAGTTCACGGAAGTAAACAGGGTACCCCAAACAATGACAATGCAGAATGAAGTGTAGATGCTACAGAGGAAGTGCCGTGCAGGTAAGGAATAAAGTGCAAGATTATAACAAGGTAGATTGTGAGGTGAAGAGTCCAACTTATTGAACTAGGGAACCATTTAATGGCTTATTACAGAGGGGTAGAACCTGTCCTTGAACCTAGTGGTATGTACTTTTAGTCTTTTCTATCTTCTGCCCAGTGGGAGAAGGGAGAATTTCTGGGGTAGGTGGGTCTTTGACTACGCTGGCTGCTTTACTGAGGCAACAAGAAGTATAGATAGAGTCTGCAGACCGGAAATTGGTTTCTGTGATGTTCTGAGCTGTAGAACTACAAATCCCTTCTCACCTCCCCACCCCCAGGATCTTCATTGTCCTGTGTTCATTATATCCATGCCCATGGCAATCAGAGTTCATTATCTAGTCCAAAGGATGGCGTCCCAGCCGTGCAGCCAGCCCCTGACTATTGCAGCCAGCTGACAGCAGAAACACTAGAGCTGAACCTGTAACTGAGCCTGGCGTCAGTCCTCAGGCAGGGTGGTACAGCTCCTGATGCAGATGGCTTTCACTCAGTCATTCAGTGATACCTGTGCGTCATGAACCTAGTGATCACTTGCTCATCTCTTCCTCAATGGCAACAAGACAAAGGAGATGGTTATCGACCTCAGGAAAACCTGCACTACTCACTCCTCTCTTCACACCGATGGCACAGTAGCGGAAGCTGCAAGCAGTTTCAGACTCCTGAGAGTGCACATCTCACACACTCTCCCATGGTCCCAGAACACAACCTCCACAGTCAAGAAAGCTCACCAATGCCTATACTTTATGAGGAAACAGAAGAGAGCTGGTCTAGGCAGTCCAATACTCATGACCTTCTACAGATGTGCGGTGGAGAGCATCCTAACATGCTCATCGCCGTGTGGTGTGAACACTGTACTGTGGCAGACAGGAACGCTCTACAATGGGCAGCTAAAACTGCTCAGTGCATCACTGGCCCTGCTGACCCACCAACAAGGACCTATATACAGAAAGATGCCGGGGAAAGTCCAACAGTATTGGGAAGGATCCTACCCACCCTGCTTATGAACTGTTTGTCCCACTCTCAGCAGGGAAGAGGCCACGTAGCATCCACACCATGTATACTAGACTCAGAAAGAGTTACTTCCCCTTAGCAGTAAAGCTGTTCAACACCCTACCTTCCTCCACCACCACTACATCCACATCACCTAGTGTCACTTTATGTACAGTATGTACAATCAGTCTATGTATATAAGTTACTTATGCATTGTGTTTTGTAGAATTGCTTTCATATTTGTTGTGTTTTCTATTGTGTTCTTTATGCTTATTTTCTTTAATGCTGCATCAGATCCGGGGTAACAACCATTTCATTTTTGTACGTATTGGAGAATGACACTAAACAATCTTGAATCTTGAATTTCTATTGCACCTAAAACAACCCTGGGATAGCATCTCTTGAGCAATTGAGCATATTTGGAGTGCGGTGAGTTATACTTTTTCTCATAATTTCTCATGGCTTGACAAGAGGCCACTTGGCCCATCGAGACTATGTTGGCTTTCAGGACAATCCCATCAGTCCTATTCCTCCACTTACTTCCCTGCAGCTTCTTGCCTCTTGCATCGCCATGAAATCCCTTCAACTCACCTTCCATCCAACCTTCTGTGGGGCAATTTACAGAGTGCAATTTACGTACCGACGGTCACACAGGAATATACCAGAGCACCGGAGGAGAAGTTACATGGTGCACTGAGGTCGGAAACAGAGCCTGGTCCCGGGGGCTGTGAGGCATTATGGCAGAAATAGGCACTGTCATAGCCTGTTGCTGCAAGGTTTGGCATTTCTCTTGCTCTACCACTATTACCAAGTCCGTTAGTCTATTCTGCTACCCTAAAATATTAATTTCTTTAAAAATACACACCTGTGGGATGTGGACTGTACTGACAATGCAGATGCTTAACATCTGTCACTGATTGCCCCAAACTGACAAAAATCAACCCAGAGTCAACGATTCAGGCCGAGAACCTTCATCAGAACAACCCACAAGGTATTATGGTCCATTAGCAGCAGTAGAAGTGGGCACTTTCACAACCTGTAGACCATTCTGAGTCCTGGATAAAAGGGTATCAGGGTATATTGATTTCTTATTCCTCTCTATTGATGCTACCTGACCTGAATTCAGTCTCAGATGAGCTGACACATGGAGAAACCTTCATGAACCCACACAGCTCCCGACCACCCTGTGACTTCCGTCTCTGAGGCTGCTGTAAGAGCATCCTTCAAGAGTGTGAACCTACAGCCCAGACAGTTTACCTGGCCAGAATCAGAATCAGGTTTATATTACTGGCCTGTGACGTGAAATTTGTTAACTTAGCAGCAGCACTTCAATGCAATACATAATCTAGAAGAGAGAAAAACTATTAATAAATAAAATAGAAAATATGTAAATCAATTACTGTGTGTATATATATATATATATAATAGATTTTAAAATGTGCAAAAAAAACCCAGAAATACTGTATATTAAAAAAAGTGAGGTAGTGTTCACAGGTTCAGTGTCCATTTAGGAATCGGATGGCAGAGGGGAAGAAGCTGTTCCTGAATCGCTGAGTGTGTGCCTTCAGGTTTCTGTACCTCCTGCCTGATGGTAACAGTGAGAAAAGGGCATGCCCTGGGTGCTGGAGGTCCTTAATAATGGATGCTGCCTTTCTGAGACACTGCTCCTTCAAGATATCCTGGGTACTTTGAAGGCTAGTACCCAAGATGGAGATGACTAGATTTACAACCCTCTGCAGCTTTTTTCAGTCCTGTGCAGTAGCCCCTCCATACTAGACAGTGGAGCAGCCTGTCAGAATGCTCTCCACAGTACTTCTATAGAAGTTTTTGAGTGTATTTGTTGACATGCCAAATCTCTTCAAACTCCTAATGAAGTATAGCCGCTGTCTTGCCTTCTTTATAACTACATCTGTTGTTGGGACCAGGTTAGATCCTCAGAGATCTTGACATCCAGGAACTTGAAACTGCTCACTCTCTCCACTTCTGATCCTGTGCCAATACTGGTTGGAGTGTTTACTGATATCTTTAACTCTCACTTTGCCAGTCTGAGGTATCCACCTGCTTCAAGCAGGCTTCAATTATACCAGTGCCGAAGAAAAATGTGGCAACCTGCCTCAATGACTATTGTTCAGTAGCATTTACATCCCCTGTGACGAAGGTGCTTTGAGATGCTTGTGATGAAACATATCAACTCCTGCCAGACGAGCAACTTGGATCTGCTCCGGTTTGCCTGCCATCACAACATGTCAACAGAAGGTGCCATTTCATTGGCTCTTCACTTTGGAACTGCTGGACAGTGAATCAAGATGCTCTTCATTGACTGCAGCTCAGCATTCAACACTATCATCCCTTTGAAACTAATCATTAAACTCCTCGTGCAATGGATACTTGATTTCCTCACTTGTGGACTCCAGTCAAATGTGATTGGCAACAACATCTCTTCCACAATCACCAGCAGCAGAGGTGCACCACAAGGCTATGTGCCTAGACCTCTGCTCTACTCAATTGGCATGTCATCTAAAACTTTGACAAACTTCTATAGATACTGTCCACAGTAGAAAGTATCCTGACTAATGGCATCATGGCCTGGTATGGAAACACCAATGCTCAGCAATGGAAAAGCTTCCAAAAAGTAGTGAATACAGCCCAGTCCATCCCAGGAAAAGTCCTCCCCACCATTGAGCACATCTATAAGGAACCCTGCCACAAGAAAGCAGCATCCATCATCAAGGGCACACACCATCCAGGCCGTGTTCTTTTCTCACTGCTGCCATTGGGAAGGAGGTACTGAAGCCTTAGGTCCCACACCACCAGGTTCAGAAACAGTAATTACCCTCCAACTACCAGGCTCCTGAACCAGCATGGATAACTCCACTCACCTCAACACTGAACTGATGGACAACCTATGGCATCACTTTCGAGGACTTGACAACTCATGTTCTCAGTATTATTAATTAATTTATCTACTGTATGTATTCATTTATTTTTCACACATTTTGTCTTTTGCACATTGGTTGTAGTTTTTCATTGCTTCCATTGTATTTCTTTGTTCTGCTGTGAAAGTCTGAAAGAAAATGAATCTCAGGGAAGTATATGGTGACATATATACTTTGATAATAAATTTGCTTTGAACTTTGACCTTTTGAAACTCCTTCAAGTACAGGCCCAGAGCCATCAAATGCTCCTCATGTGTTAATCCTTCCATAACTGTGATCACATGATACTCCAAGTGAGGTCTGACCAATGCCGTACAAAACCTCAGCATTGCATCCTTCCTTTCATATTGTAGTCCTCTTGAAACGAATGCTAACATTGAATTTTCCTTCCTTACCGCTGACTCACCCTGCAAGCTAACCTTTAGGGGGCCCTGCAGAATGACTCCCAAGTCATTTTGAATCTCTAATTTCTGAATTTGCTCCCCATTGAGAAAATACTGTGTGGGTTTATTCATTCTACCAAAGTGCATGACTATACACTTCCATACACGATATTCCATCTGCCACTTCTTTGCTCCTCCAAATCTGTCCAAGTTCTTCTGCAGACTCCCTGCTTCCTCAGCCCTACCTGCTCCTCCACCAATCTTTGTATCGTCACAAACTTGGCCACAAAGTCATCATCCAGAACATTAACGTATAACATGAAAAATAGTAGACTCAACATCCACCCTAGTGAAACACAACTAGTCACCAGCAACCAACCAGAAAAGGCCCCTTCTTTGCCTTCTGTCCATGCTAGGGTCTTCCCTGTAAAACCAAGGGCTCATGTTTAGCAGTCTCATGTATGGCACCTTATCAAAGGCCTTTTGGAAAATCCAAGTAAACAACATCACTGACTCTTCCTTGTCTATCCTGCCTGTTAGTTCCTCAAAGAATTCCAATGGTCTATTTTATCATGATCTTTACGAAGGATGAGGTCTCGGGCTACTTGGAGGCACATGACTGGAGCAGACTCAATGGGCCAAATGGCCTAATCCTGTTCCTATATCCCGTGGTCCTAATCTGCATTTAGTTCCTCTCTAATTTAGAGGAGACCACATTGTGAGGAATGAATGCAGTAAACCAAATTGGAAGAGTGGCAAGTAATAAACTGCTTCAGATGGAAGGACCATTTAGGTTACTGGACAATGAGAAGAGATGAAAGAGCAAGAGTAACATCTCAGAAAGTCTAGCCCAGGGAAGTACCCCCACCCTCTCTGTGTCTCCTTTCCTCCCTCCCTCACTCACACATGTGGTCTTGTGTAACTTCTTAAGAGGTACTGTCAGGCAGAGAGGGGATCAAAAGGCTGGCAGATATGAGAATATTATGGGATCTGAAAACACAAATCAAATGATCTTTCATGAATCACTTGATTCTGGCATGGTCCTGAAGGACTGGAAGATTGCAAATGTCACTCCACTCTTTAAGAAGGGAGGAAGGCAAAAGGAAGGAAATTATAGGCCAGTTAGTTGGGAAAGTGTTTGGGTCTATTATTAAGGATGAGGTTTCGGGATACTTGGAGTCAAATGATAAAATAGGTCAAATCAACATGGGTTCTGTAAAGGGAAATCTTGCCTTACAAATCTGTTAGAATTCTTTGAGGAAGTAACAAGCAGGGTGGACAAAGGAGAGGCAATGGGTGTCACTTACTTGGATTTTCAGAAGGCATTTGATAAGGTGCCACACATGAGGCTGCTTAACAAGACAAAATCCTATGGCATTACAGGAAAGATACTGGCATGGACAGAGGAATGGTTGACAAGTAGGAGGCAGTAAGTGGGAATAAAAGGAGCCTTTTCTGGTTGGCTGCCAGTGACTAGTGGTGTTCCTCAGGGGTCAGTAGTGGGACTGCTACTTTTTACATTGCTTGTCAATGATTTAGATAATGGAATTGATAGTTTTGTGGCAAAGTTTGTGGATGATACAAAGATAGGTGGAGGGGTAGGTAGTGCTGAGGAAGCAATATGATTGCAGCAGGACTTGGACAAATTGGAAGAATGGACAAAAAAGTGGCAGATGGAATACAGTGTTAGGGAATGTACGATAATGCATTTTGGTAAAAGAGACACTAGAGCGCACTATTATCTAAATGGGGAGAAGTTTCAAAATCAGAAGTACAGAGGGACTTAGAAGTTCTTGTGCAAGGTTCCCAGAAGGTTAATTTACAGGTTGAATTCATGGTAAAGAAGGCAAATGCAATTTCAAAGGGAATAGAACATAAAAGCTAGGAGATAATGGTGAGCCTTTATAAGACACTAGTTGGGCTGTACTTGGAGTATTGTCCACAGTTTTGGGTCCCATATCTCAGAAAGGACGTATTGCCATTGGAGAGAGTCCACAGAAGATTCACGAGGATGATTCCAAGAATGAAAGGGTTAACATAGAGGAGTGGTTGACAGCTTGAGCCTGTACTCACTGGAATTTAGAAGAATATGAGGGGGATCGCATTGAAACCTACCAAATGTTGAAAGGACTAGATAGGGTGGATGTGGAGAGGATGTTTCCTATGGTGGGGGTATCCAGAACTAGAGCATACAGCCTCAAAATTGAGGGGCAACCTTTTAGAACAGAGGTAAGGAGGAATTTTTTTAGCCAGAGCGTAGTGAATTTGTGAAATGCTCTGCCACAGACTGCGGTGGAGGTCAAGCTTGTGGGTATGTTTAAGGTGTAAGTTGATTGTTTCCTGATCGGTCAGGGCATCAAAGGATATGGCAAGAAGGCAGGTGTATGAGGTTGAGTGGGATCTGGGATCAGCCATGTTGGAATGGCGGAGGAGACTCAATGGGCTGAATGGCCTAATTCTGCTCCTATGTCTTATGGTCTAAGCCTTTAGGTCTAAGGCCTCACAAAGTGGAAATTTAGGTCCTGTATAACAAGGGATATCCATATAAACCAGCAGCCCCTCTCAAGCATTTTTTTAAATTTCTGCATAAGAGGATTATGAGTTGCTCAGTACAAAAAGCACCACAAAATACCCTTGTCAAAGGTAGTTCAGTAATGGTACTTATTGGAAACAGCAACATTGACAGCAGTGGGCAGATGTTGAGAGAATTCTCCCTTAGTTTTGAAGTATTTTATTGGTAATCCACCTCTACAAAGTCTCTCTGAGACATTTTCTATCCACCATCACTTCCTTTCTTTCTTAGTCCTTCACTCTCCCTGGATTTGTCTCCAATTCCCTCTTTCTCACACTCTCTCTCTATATTCTTTCCCCTCACCCCTCTCTTGTTTTTTTTCTCTCTCTCTATCTCTTGCTCTGTTTCTCATTTACTTTCTTTGTTTTGCTCTATCATTCTACCCTCACTGCTTTTTAAACTGCATCTCTCTGTCTCCCAGTCGGAGCATCTATCTATTCTCTCTCTCTCTCTCTCTCTCTCTCTCTCTCTCTCTCTCCCTCTCTCCCTCTCTCCCTCTCTCCCTCCCTCCCTCCCTCCCTCCCTCCCTCCCTCCCTCCCTCCCTCCCTCCCTCCCTCTCTCCCTCTCTCCCTCCCTCCCTCTCTCCCTCTCTCCCTCTCTCCCTCTCTCCCTCTCTCCCTCTCTCCCTCTCTCCCTCTCTCCCTCTCTCCCTCTCTCCCTCTCTCCCTCTCTCCCTCTCTCTCTCTCTCTCTCTCTCATATCCTTTCATCATTTTCATTGCCCTTCTTTGAATCTTGCTGCCTCTGCCTGTGTTCTCTCTCCCATCGCATTATCTGCTTTCTCAGTATCTTTAAGCAGTTTCACTGCAGGTTGCTTATAGCTGAAGTCTATGAGCTGTTTAACAGGAGAAACACTCAGTGACAAAGTGAAACCGACCAAGGTTTCTGCAGTCAGTTCTGTTAATCAATTCCACTGGAGCTCTGAGCTCCTATTCAATTCCTCCCACCTCCCCTCCCCTCCATCCTCCCTCCCAACTCCCCCAACCTCCCCTTCACTCTCTCTCCCACCTCCCCCCACCCTCCCTCGAACTTCCCCTCCACCCTCCCTCCCACCTCCCCTCCACAATTACTCTCCTCACCCCTCCAGCCTCCCCTCCACCATTACTCTCACCTCCTTTCCCATCTCTCCTCTCCTCTCCCTCCCACCTCCCCTCTGTCCTCTCTCCCAACTCCCAGTCCCACCTCTAATCCAGTCTCCCTCCCACCTCTTCTCCCCATTCCTCTGCCTTTCCTCCAACCTCCCTTCCCACCTCCCCTCTGCTCTCCCTCCCACCCCACCCCCTCCCCTTTCACCTCCACTTAGCCCTCCTTGCTCCGCTTCCTCCTACCTTCCATCACACTTACCCTCCCACCTGCCACTCAGCAACCCTCCACCTTCCCCTCCCACACCTAAGTCTGCTCCCAGGAATTCGCAACCCACAATTAGAACAAGACAACGAAGGCTGGCAGAGAGCAACAGTTTAAACCAGAAGTTGAGGGGAACCAGGAGACAACACCTCTAACCTGGCGCCAGGAGTGGCCTTGTTAGCGGTTGCCGCGGTGAGGAACCAGCATGTCCCTGTGTGCCTCCATCACACGCTTCATGTTGTTGACGGCTTCATCTATTTCAATTCCCTCGACTCGGCTGCCCACACACGTGTGGGAAGTGTTTGCAGAGCCAAGCTGAGCAGACAGGAGAGTAGTTCTTCAGCAGCACTGTGTGGGTGTTTACAATGATAGGCCTGGTGAAGGAATCGACATGACACAGGCAGCTGCACAGCACGGCATCAGTCAGCCTGCGCTGGGCTCAGACTTCCTGGCTGCATTGGAGCTGTGCTGTAACACAGTCAAATCCTGAGGACCCTCTTCACACCCTGCCCCCTCCCAAAGGGCTGGACGTTACCAACGGAGAGTAGGACAGGATGTCACTCTGAACCGTGGACAAACCAACACAGGGAAACCCTTCAGGATGCCGCCTGGATCAGAGAACGTGTCTTAGGTTGAGCGACTTAGGGCTTTTCTGTCTGGGGTGAAGGAGGATGAGAGGTGACTTGATAGAGGTATATAAGATAATAAGATAGCGTGGACAGCCAGAGACCATTCTCCCAGGTGGCAACAGCTAACACCAGAGTGAGAGGAGGAAAGTGTAGGGGAGATGTCAGGGGTGGGTGTTTTTACACAGAGGGCAGGAGCTGGAATGCACAGATGGGACAGATGGTTAAGGCTGATACATTATGGATGTTTATGAGCGTCTTGAATAGGCATGAGGATAAAAGAAAATGGAGGGTTATGGGCTGTGTAGGAGGGAGGGGTTAAACTGATCATAGAGTAGATTTTACGAGATTGGCACCACATCGTGGGCCGGAAGACCCATTGTCTGTTGTATTGTTGTATGTTCCTGGTCCTGTCGGTGTGGATTGGAGTATCAGCTTCATTCACTGCTTGGCTTGTACAGCGCAGAGCCAGACATCAAACGCTAGGACTAGAGCGGGGAGACATGGTGGTTATCCTACTCGTCACTACTGAGTGATGACCACTCATGCAGAGAGGGGAAAGCAGACAGGGTCCCTGTCCTTATCACTGTCCTGTGATCCTTGGGATAGATGGGGAGGGCGGGGAGCGATCTGCGGAGGTTCCAGTTTCCTGATCACAGACCCTGAACCCCTTAATTCATGAGAAGGGAAACAGTTTAAAAGAAACTTTGATGGGTTTATAAACACGAGATTCTGCAGGTGATGGAAATCCAACACAAACAAAGTATTGGAGGAAGTCTGCAGGTTAGGCAGCATCTATGGGGAGGAATAAAGAGCCAATGTTTTGAGCTGACATCCTTCATCAGGTCACCCTGATGCTGCCTGACCTGCTGAATTCCTCCATCTCTTTGGTTTAACAGTCAGAAAATTAATAAAGTTTAATTGTTATAAGTAAAGTGGTCATTAACTTAACAGTAATAGTACTTCAAGCCTTTTGTTTGTTGAATGCGTTGATTTAATACGCTGAAGAGTATGGTCGGGCTTCTCAGAACTTACAAGTATATCTGTAGCACAGAAACCCTCGGGTGCACGAAGAAGCATCAGATACAAGGGCTCGAGCTCCTGGTTGTGGACCTGACAGCAGCCAGCTGTAGTCCACACATGAGACTTGATGTTTAGTGGTCAAAACATTTCAGGAAGTGCTCAAAGTAATAAAGGTGGAGGGAAATGTAAACCAGACAGGTCGGTAATTCAGCGGTGTCTGTGGGCATCGTGAGTTCTAGCAACAGCCGGAGTACGGAACACTGTTCCACGTACTCCTCCATTCTGATCAGTCATGGGTTGTGGAGTCCCACAAGTTGATAACTAGTTAAACTTTCTCAAGGAGATGCTGAGAACATCCTTTAACTGTTGCTTCCAGAGGTAGTCCTCATCATCTGATTGTCCCAAAGCCATATTTCCACAGCAAACAAATACTTCCACCAAGCTCCAAGATATAACTAAGTCATTGAAATTTCTCTTTACCAAATTTGAGAACTTTAGCAGGAATGCCATCCATTGCCAAGACCTTGACAGATGGTTCATGGCTTTCTTGTCAGTATGGGATAGCAGCAAAGCTAAATTGTGTTGCGGGGTGGAGTCAAGGGCACTCACGTCAATGGCAGGGTCACCACTGAGGAGATTATCAAACCATTTCTACCAACCAGAGAGTGTCAGTGCTGCTGATGTTTAAAATCCGAAGTAAATCAGAAAATGTCAGAAATATTTAGCAAGCTAGGCAGCATTTGGGGAGGCAAAGAGAGGGGGAGAGAGGGAGAGAGAGAGAGGGGGAGTTGAGGGAGAGGGAAAAAGGGAGAGGTGGAGAGAAGGAGATAGGGTGAGAGGAAGGGGTGAGGGGGAGGGAGAGGGGGTGAAAGGGAGAGGGGGTGAGAGTGGGGGAGAGTAATATATATAACACTTCAGGTCAATAGAAGCTGTGAACATGGCAAGTTCCTTACAACCGTAACTAGGGATTCAACAGACAGCTAAGAAGAGAAGGTTTACTGGCCAGGGTTTCTATCCAGCTGTTATAAGACTATTGAATGACTCCCTTGAATGAGAAGGATTCTTGACCTCACAATCTACCTTGGTATGACCTTGTACTGTATTGTCCACCTACACTGCACTTTCTCTGTAGCTGTTGCACTTTATTCTGCACTCTGTTATTCTTTGAACATAGAACAGAACCTGTTCTATGGTACTGGGGGCTTGGCAGATGTCAATATAACATTCCAAAGTGAATCACTTCACAGTTCTCTGAATGGAACACCATCTGCTACTTCTCAGCCCAGCTCTGCATCCTATCAATGTCCCATTGTAACTCACAATAACCTTATACACTGACCACAACACCACCAACCTCTGTGTATTCTGTAATGACACCCTGATGCACCTTTACCTTGTTCTACCTCAGTGCTCTGTGTGATGACCTGTTCTGTATGAACAGTATACAAGACAAGCTTTTCCCTGTATCTCGGTATGAGTGACAATAATAAACCAATTCCAATACCAGTTCATAGTCTCCATTCTTGCAGATCCAGGAGAAGCAAATTGCATTGATCCTCCACCAATCTCTGCCCACATGGGTGGGTGGGATTTAGGAATGGTGCTTGTTTTGTTGCTTGTTGTGTTCTGTGTTGTTCTGCTGAGCACTGTGACTATGTCGGGATGTGTGGTAGCACTTGTGGGCTGCCCCCTGCACATCCTTGTGTTGCGTCGGTTGTGAATGCAAACCAACACATGTCACTGCGTTTCCACATACATGTGATAAATAAATTTGAACCGGCATTGATCGGGAGCAAGGACCGTGACTGACTCCTTCTCTCATCAACCCTGCAGACAGAGATCAAAACCAATAATCCTGGCTGATTACTTTTCTCTTTGAACCAGAGGGAACTGATTAGTGATCAGAAGCAGAAGCCTTGTTCTCTCAAAAAGAAGCAAATAGAGGAGATTCGACCAAAAAATATTAGTGGAAAAATTGATGAGTGCATGGAATTGTTGAGAAAGCTGACGAGGGCGAAGATTTTTCTTCATATGATTTAAGGTATGTGGACATCACTGGAAAGCCCGGCATTTACTACCCGACCTATACATTAAAATTCCAATAACCTGTTTTCAGAAATCCCAATGGTTCCATAAGACGTAAAATGTAGGAGCAGAATTAGAATATTCAGCCCTGCTCTGAGTCTGCTTCGCCATCCCATCATGGCTAATTTATTATCCCTCTCAACCCCATTCTCCTGCATTCTCCCCGTAACCTTTGACACCCTTAACTAATCAAGAACCTATCAATCTCTGCTTTAAATATACCGAGTGATTAGGCCTCCACTAGCCCTATGTGACAATGAATTCCACAGATTCACCACCCTCTGACTAAAAAAATTCCTCTTCATCTCTGTTCTACAGGGAGTCCTTCTATTCTGACCTTGTGCCCTCCGGTCCTAGACTCCCAAACTATAGGAAACATCCTCTCCAAAGTCCACCCTATCTTCTTTTTTTGCCCATTAGGCCACTGGCGTTTCACACAGCAGTGAAGGTCGGCCACCTCTGGCAGCATTTACGGCTTCTTTCATCGTGTCAGTGGCTTCCTCTTGGTTTACTGTCAGTCATACAAGTCCTGGGTGGAGACTCAGGAATATCGTCACACACAGATGCAGAAAGATTCTTCATTGCTGTTTCCATTACAGTTTTGTTTTACCAGTCAGAGTTGTTAGCCCTGAGCTAAACCCCTGAACCTGGAGGATCAGTGGACCACTCTTAGTCCAGCCTCTACCCTTTGACCTGTTTGGCATGGGTGACCCTAGCAAAAGCATAAAGCCCCAACTCCAGCCAGCATAGCTCTGCGGGTTATTGAGGCTCGCGTCTCCAAACTCACAAGTTTGTGGTCCTCTTAGAAACATTGAAATCCTACAGCACAATACAGGCCCTACGGCCTACAAAGCTGTGCTGAACATGTACTTACTTTAGAAATTACCTAGGGTTACTCAAAGCCCTCTGTTTCTCTTAGCTCTCTATACCTATCCAGGAGTTTCTTAAAAGACCCTATCATATCTGCCTCCACCACCGTCACCGGCAGCCCATTCCATGCACTCACCACTCTCGTGTAAAAAACTTACCCCGACATCTCCTCTAACCTACTTCTAAGCACCTTAAAACTGTGCCCTCTCGTGATAGCCATTTCAGTCCTGGGAAAAAGCCTCTGACTATCCACACGATCAATGCCTCTTAACATCTTATACACTTCTATCAGGTCACCTCTCATTCTCCATCACTCCAAGGAGAAAAGGCCAAGTTCACTCAACCTATCCTCATAAGGTATGCTCCCCAATCCAGGTAACATCCTTGTAAATCTCCTCTGTACCTTATCTACAGTTTCCACATCCTACCTGTAGTGAGGTGACCAGAATTGAGCGCAGTACTCCAAGTGGGGTCCAACCAAGGTCCTATATAGCTGCAACATTACCTCTCAGCTCTTGAACTCAGTCCCATGGTTGATGAAGGCCAATACACCCTATGTCTTCTTAATTACACTGTCAACCTGCGCAGCAGCATTGAGTGTCCTATGGACTCAGACCCCAAGATCCCTCTGAACCTCCACATTGCAAAGAGTTTTATCACTAATACTATATTCTGCCATCATATTTGACCTACCAAAATGAACCACTTCACACTTATCTGGGTTGAACTCCATCTGCCACTTGTCAGCCCAGTTTTGCATTCTATCAATGTCCCACTATAACCTCTGACAACTCTCCACACTATCCACAACACCCCCGACCTTTGTGTCATCAGCAAATTTACTAACCCATCCCTCCACTTCCTCATCTAGGTCATTTATAAAAATCATGAAGAGAAGGGGTCCCAGAACAGATCCCTGAGGCACACCACTGGTCACCGGCCTCCATGTAGAATATGAGCTGTCAACAACCACTCTTTGCCTTCTGTGAGCAAGTCAATTCTGGATCCACAAAGCAAGGTCCCCTTGGATCCCATGCCTCCTTACTTTCTCAATAAGCCTTGCATGGGGTACCTTATCAAATGCCTTGCTGAAATCCATATACACTACATCTACTACTCTACCTTCATAAATGTGTTTAGTCACATCCTCAAAAAATTCAATCAGGCTTGTAAGGCACGACCTACTTTTGACAAAGCCGTGCTGACTATTCCTAATCATATTATGCTTCTCCAAATGTTCATAAATCCTGCCTCTCAGGATCTTCTCCATCAACTTACCAACCACTGATGTAAGACTCATTGGTCTATCTAGGCCTCACAATATTCAATAGGTCTCTATTAGATCTCCTCTCGTTCCTCTAAATTCCATCAAGTATAGGCCCAGAACCATCAAATGCTACACAACCATTAACCCAGTCATTCCTGGGATCATTGTAGTGAACCTCCTCTGACCCTCTCCAATGCCAGCAGGGGTTCAGCAAGTGCCTCACTGGGTTTCAGTTTCCTACTCTGCCTCTAAGGTCCCTGAGTTCACTGTAACATCAGTATCATAAAACATCAGAAAAAGAAACACATTAAACGTGTGTTCAAGTGTTAATTGGAGTAATGTCCAATAGTCCAGAAAACCACCAAACTGCCGAGGGCGTTGGACTGCTGGAGTTTTACTCAATCCGTACCGGGAAGATGATGCAGAGCCACCTTGTTGACCTGCTGCAGTCCCCAGAAAGGTGGTTCCTTTGGGCTGTTGGAGAGAGAGAGAGCCATGACTTCGATGCAATGATGGCTTCAAGATTACTTCTCCTGTACCACCAGGGGCCCAAGCAGCCTTGACCATCGCTACACAACAATCAAAGACACCACTGAGCCGCCCAGTGTCCCCACCCCTCTGGGCCACACTTTGGTAATTCAGACTCCCAGGCTCTGCTCCTTCTTCCTGTGTACAAACCAAAATTAAAACATGGGAATCTGTTACAGAAAATCATACTGTGCTAGTCTGAGGAAATAGATGAGCTTCTGTACAACTGCTTTCAGTTGGTAGACTGGACTGTGTTCCAATACACAGTGCTTACCCTCGATGAGTATGTCAGCAGCATCACAGCATGATCAGTAAGTGTGTATAGGACTGTGTACCAGTGAAGTCATTCTGGGTGTTCCCAAACCGGAAACTGTGGTAGAACTGAGAGATCCACTTTCTACAAAAGTCCAGGACTGTTGCGTTCTGATCAGACCTTCATAAGAAATGGAGATTTGAACTCTGTAAAGCTGTTAGGGATGCCTACAGGCAATGTCAGTCTAAAACCGAGCCCTAGACCAACCACCAGTTGTGGCAGGGCTGACATACTATTACAGACAGCATCACTGAAACAGCACATCCATTCCTGTTGAGCTAAATGTGCTCTATGCACATTTTGAACAGAATGAGATTGGAATGTTACCACTGGCAACAACAGCTTCAATGCATTCGAGCAGTCACTGCTACAGACCCCAAATCAGTCTTCCGAAGAGTGAGCCCACGGTAAGCATTTGTCCCTTAGATCCTGAGCAGATCAGCTGGCCGGAGTAAATACAAACATTTTTAACACTACCCTGCTTCATGTGACATTCTACCTGCTTTAAGAAGCCCACTGTCATCCTGGTATCTATGGAAAAAAGGTAGCGTTCCTGAATACTATACAAAGCACATTACCTTATTATGATGTCCACACCATGAAGTGCTTTGAGAGGATGGTTATGGCACTTGTCAGCTCCTGTATCCCAGACAACTTCGACCCACTGCAATTTGCCAACTAGTGAAAAAAGTCCACAGTGGACCTATACACATCTCTGGAGCATTGGCCAGTAAAGAAACCCACATTAGACTTTTTAAAAATTGATTATAGCTCTGTCTTCAGTTCTATCATTCCAACCAAACTCATCACCAAATTCCTAGACGTCGGAGTCAATAACTCCCTTTGCAAGTAGATCTTTGCAAATCCTTAAGTTTGCTGTTGACACACTGTTGTCAGCTGGGTCAAAGGTGGTGATGAATCAGCATATAGGAGGGAGACTGAAAATCTGGCTGAGTAGTGCCACAACACCAACCTTTCACTCAATGTCAGCAAAACAAAAGAACTGATTGTTGATGACAGGAGGAGGAAACTGAAGGCCCAAGAGCCAGTCCTCATCGGGGGATTAGAAGTGGAAAGGGTCAGCAACTTTAAATTCCTTGGTGTTACTATTTCAGAGGATTTGTCCTGGGCCCACAGTGTAAGTGCCATTTCAAAGAAGGCTCGGCACTGACTCTACTTTCTTAGAAGTTTGTGAAGATTCCGCATGTCATCTAAAATTTTGACAGACGGCTAAGGATGTGCGATAGTACTGATTGGTTGCATCACAGTCTGGTATGGAAACACCAATCCCGCTGAATAAAACATTGTGAGTACAGCCCAGTCTATCACGGGTAAGGTCCTCCCCAACATTGAGCACATCTACAAGAAGCACTATCGCAGGAAAGCAGCATTCTTCATCAGGGACCCCCACCATTCAGGCCATGCTGTCTTCTCACTGCTGGCATCAGGAAGGAGCTTCTGAAGCCTCAGGGCTCACACCACCAGGATCAGGAACATTTATTACCGCTCAACCATCAGGTTCCTGTACGGTTGTGGATAACTTTACTCACCCCAACACTGAACTGATTCTGCAACCTATGGACTCACTTTCAAGGACTCTACAATTCATGTTTCTCTCTCTCTCTCTCCATCTCTCTCTCTCTCTCTATCTATCTCTCTCTCTCTTTCTCTCTCTCTCTCTCTCTTTCTCTCTCTCTCATATTGTTTCTTTTATTTGCATATTTTGTTGTCTTTTGCACATTGGTTGTTTGTCTGTTGTGCACAGTTCTTCATTGATTCTAATGTGTTTTTGTATTTACTGTGAATGTCCCCAAGAAAATGTATCTCAGGGTAGTGTGTTGTGACATATATGTACTTCGATAATAAATTTACTTTGTACTTTGACTCCTGACCAACAGATCGCAATCAATAAGGACTAACAGCAGCACCTCTGCCACAATTATTTGAAACACTGGTGCCCCACAAGCCTGCATCGTCAGCCCTGTGCATACACAACTGTGTGGCCAGACTCTGCTCTAACTCTATCTACTAGTTTACAGATGACATCACTATAGTGGGCCAAATCTCAAATAAAGATGAGTCAGAGTGTAGGAACGAGACAGAGAGACTAGTCCATGGTATCATAACACTGAAAGCCTGAATGCATGTACCACTAGCCTTAAAGACAGTCTCTTACTCTACTGTTATGAGACTATTGAATGGTCTCCTAGTACAAAAAGTTAGACTCTTGATCACACAATTTACCTTGTCAAGGCCTCGCACCTTATTGTCTGCCTGTGCTGTACTTTTTGTATAACTGTAAAACTTTATTCCGCATTCTATTATTGTTTAGTCTTAATGCACTGTTGGAATGAAATGATCTATATGGGTAACATGCAAACAAAGTTTTTCACTGTACCTCAGTACATTTGACAATAATAAACGAATTCACTAATTTACCAATTAAAGGAACAGTAATGATCAGTTTCTGACTAAGAATATCATATTTAGTGTTGTCCACATGGATCTTAGCAAAACTTTTGGCACGATCGAGTCAGTACCACAGGGTGGCACCGTGCCACAGCCTCACCTGTAGTGATCCTGATCCGTAGGGATGTCTGTGTAGAGTGGACACATTCTCTCTGTAACCATGTGGCTTTCCTGTGCGTACTCCCACATCCCAGAGATCTGCGCATTTGGTAGATTAATTGACTACTGTAGATCTCCTCTCACGTGCAGGTAACTGGTAAAATCTCGGGGGGTTGATGGGAATGTGGGGAGAGTAAAATAGGAGTAGTGTATATGGGTACTCAATAGATTATACCTGGCTTGTTTCCTTCTAAGATCCTTGTAAGGTCACAGGGCAGGTAGACTATGTGGTTGAGTGATTCTAGCAGAATATATTCTTTATTGTCTATTGCCCAAGACCATAAGAAGTTATGAAATATGAGCTGGACCATGTGTGAGAACTGCTCTGGGTGCCACACAGCAGTGAGGGCGTGATGGCAGAGAGCGTGGAAGGACTTGCGACGATTCTGCTGGGGTTGGAGAAGGTTTCTGGGGTTAGCTTTACACCGTTACAGCGCCTGCGATTGCCGATTGGGGTTCAGATTGCGCAGCTGCCTGTAAGGAGTTTCTACATTCTCCCCATGACCGAGCGGGTTGGGTTTCCTCCAGGTGCTCCAGTTTCTTCCCACAATCCAAAGACATAAGGGTTAAGATTAGTGAGTTGTGGGCATGCTACGTTAGCACTGGAAGCATGATGACACTTGCAGGCTGCCCAGTAAATCCTCGCTGATTTGATTTGACGCAAACAATGCATTTCACTGTATGTTTCAATGTACATGTGACAAATAAAGCTAATCATTATCTTTATTTTTAGCTCCTGTTAATTGGCAATTATCCTTGGGTTGGAGAAGGAGAGAAACAGTCAAAATTCCTCTTCCTGACCACCAAGCAGTGATACACAGGAAAAAGAGAGGAAAACAAGCTGGAAATCATGCACTTGGTAACCCTGCTGTGACATTGGGGTTACAGACAGGAGTAACAGTTTACTCCACAGACTTGTTTGTTATTCTGTTGTCACCGCATTGTTTTTCTTGTCATTCTATGATTCCATGGTAAAAAGCTTGGAATGTGGTAATTAAAGTTAAAAAGATTAGCATGTTAGCATTAGTAAGATATTGTTTAATGCTGTTCACTCAGGAATGAAGGATATAGTCAATTAAATCTGCTGTCTAAAACAGTCAGCCAGAAGTCAGGCAGGGTTCTTGCTTCCATCATAAGCCCTGTCTTTATGAGAGATAGGAAAAATCATGAAGAAACCTGTAAGCCGAGGATTCCTGAATAAGAAGGATTCACCAGCCGGGGATCCTGATCCTGATCACTGGGTGACCCACCGGTATGTAGGGAGGACATCAGACATGTTTCCTGCTCTGGGTGGAGAAGGCTCGTCTGCCCGTGTTCTTGCTTCTGATCACTTGTAATCTCTGGGTTGGAGAGTAGAGTAATTAATTCATCAGGGTTCTTGTACCTGATGGGTTGACAGCGACTCTAAGATTGGGAACACTGGAACCAGCTCAGGCTCCTGATGCAGTTCACTGGTCAGATATAAAGGGAAATCAGTCTCCCCAACTACCACCAAATATAGCTTCCCTTTCCCTTTTGCTCAGCACCACTGTCCTGGATCACCTTCTTTTCAGAGCACCTTCCATGCAAGTAGAGAAGATATCTTTCTCCTTCCCCACTCCCGGTGTCCAGGAGTGTAAGCACACTTTCCAGGCAACACACTGACTTACTTCTTCCACCAAACCCAGGCAGCATCACCACTTTGGGTGATTCTTCTGTTGAGTTCACATGTGAGACTGGATCATTTTAAATCTGACGATTCAAGATTCATGTTTACCTCTCATGTGGCCATTGAAACACACAGTGAAGTGTGTTATTTGTATTAACAATCAACACACCCAACCAACCAACCAAAGCAAGTGTCACCAACACAGCTCGGCAGAACAACACAGAGCACATAGATAGAAAAGGGGAAGAGGTCCTGCGCACTGAGAGTAGGGAGTGAGGGAAGAGGCTGAAGAGCAGGACCTCCAAGGTAGTAATCTCTTGGTAACTCCCAGTGCCAGGGCAGGAATAAGATGAATGAGTGGCTGAGGAAGTGTTGCAGGGAGTGGGGTTTCAGATCTCAGGATCATTGCAATCTCTTCTGGGGAGGGTTTGGCCTGTACGAAAAGGACGGGTTACACCTGAACCCAACGGGGACCAATACCCTTGCGGGCTGGTTTGCCAAAGCAATTGGGGAGGGTTTAAACTAATTTGGCAGGGGGATTAAAACCAGAGTAATAAGTCTGACGATGGGGCAGTTGATATACAAGTTGATGCATTGTGTAGTGAGACTGTGAGGAAGGACAGACAGAAGATAGGGCAAAATTACAGTCTGTGGGATAAGTTGAAGTGCAACATGGGGACAAAATTGAAAAGGGTGATGAATACAAGACTGGGAGTGTTATATTTGAATGCACATCGTCCGTGGAATAAAGTAGAGGATCAGTTAGAGACTGATGCTTTGTAAGCATCGACAAGTTGTGGCTGAAAGAAAATCATAGTTGGGAGTTTAACATCCAAAGACACATTGTATCGAAATGACAAGCAGGTAGACAGAGGGGGCAGCATGGGTCTGTTGGTAAAAATGAAATCAAATTCTTAGAAAGAGGTAGAATAGGAATGGAAGATGTAAAATCCTTGACAGTAGAGTTAAGAAACTGCAAGGGTAAAAAGACCACAATGGGAGTTATATATATAGGCCTCCAACCAGTAGCCAGGATATGGGATATAAATTGCATCAGGAGATAGAAAAGGCATGTAGAAAGGGCCATATTACAATAGTCAACAACAGGAATTCTGCAGATGCTGGAAATTCAAGCAACACACATCAAAGTTGCTGGTGAACGCAGCAGGCCAGGCAGCATCTGTAGGAAGAGGTGCAGTCGACGTTTCAGGCCAAGACCCTTCGTCAGGACTAACTGAAGGAAGAGTGAGTAAGGGATTTGAAAGTTGGAGGAGGAGGGGGAAATCCAAAATGATAGGAGAAGACGGGGGGGAAGGAAAAGAGCCAAGAGCTGGACAGGTGATAGGCAAAAGGGATACGAGAGGATCATGGGACAGGAGGTCCGGGAAGAAAGATAAGGGGAAGGGACCCAGAGGATGGGCAAGGGGTATATTCAGAGGGACAGAGGGAGAAAAAGGAGAGTGAGAGAAAGAATGTGTGCATAAAAATAAGTAACAGATGGGGTACGAGGGGGAGGGGGGCCTTAGCGGAAGTTAGAGAAGTCGATGTTCATGCCATCAGGTTGGAGGCTACCCAGACGGAATATAAGGTGTTGTTCCTCCAACCTGAGTGTGGCTTCATCTTTACAGTAGAGGAGGCCGTGGATAGACATGTCAGAATGGGAATGGGATGTGGAATTAAAATGTGTGGCCAATACTCACTCTTCTTTCAGTTAGTCCTGACGAAGGGTCTCGGCCTTAAACGTTGACTGCACCTCTTCCTACAGATGCTGCCTGGCCTGCTGCGTTCACCAGCAACTTTGATGTGTGTTATTACAATAGTCATGCGGGATTTCAATACGCAGGTAGATTGGGAAAATCAGGTTGATGTTGGATCCCAAGAGAGGGAATTTGTAGGATGCCTATGAGATGGTTTTTTTAAAGCAGCTCGTGGTTGAGCCCACTAGTGTAAAGGCAATTCCGGATTGTTTTATGTAATGAACCAGATTAGATTAGGGAGCTTAAGGTAAAGGAACTCTTAAGAAACAGTGGCCATAATATGATATGATGAAAATCACCCTGCATTTTGAGAGGGAGAAGAAAAACTCAGATGTATCAGCATTACAGTGGAGTAAAGGGAATTACAGAGGCATGAGAGAGGAGTTGGCCAAAGTTGATTGGAAGGGGACACTACCAGGAAAGACGGCAGAACAAAAATGGCTGGAGTTTCTGGGGACAATTTGGAAGACACAGCATAGATACATCCCTAAGATGAAGAAGTATTCTAAAGGGAGGATGAGGCAACTGTGGCTGAAAAGGGATGTCAAAGACGGCAAAAAGCAAAAGAGAAGGCGTATAATATTGCAAAAATTAGTGGGAAGTTAGAAAATTGGGTAGTATTTATAAACCAACAGAAGACAACCAAAAAAGCTATAAGGAGGAAAAAGATGAAATATGAAGGTAAACTAGCCAATAATATCAAAAAGGATACCAAAATAGTTTTTAGATATATGACGAGAAAAAGAGAGGTGAGAATAGATATTAAACTGATGGACAATGACATAGGAGAGGTAGTAATGGGAGGGGGAATAAAAGAATGGCAGATGAAGTTGATAAATATTTTGTGTCAGTCTTCATTGTGGAAGATAAGTCATGTGGACTAGATAGACTACATTCCAGGGTTCTGAATGAGGTACCCGAAGAAATTGCATTAGTTATGATCTTTCAAGAATCACTAATTCTGTAATGGTTCCAGAGTACTGGAAGATTGCAAATGTCACTCCACTCCTTCAGAAGAGAGGGAGACAGAAGAAAGGAATTTATAAGTCAGTTAGCCTGACGTTTATTGTCGGGAAAATGTTGGATTCTGTTTTTAAGAATGAGGTTTCAGGGTATCTGGAGTCACATGACAAAGTAGGCCAAAGTCAGCATTGTTTCCTTCAGGGGAAATCTTGCCTGACAGATCTGTTAGAATGCTTTGAGGAAATATCAGGCAGGATAGGCAAAGGAGAGTCAGTGGATGTTGTTTATTTGGGTTTTCAGAAGGCCTTTGACAAGGTGCTGCACTTGAGGCCGATTAGCAACATAAGAGCCAATGGTAATACAGTAAGGATACTATTATGGATAGAAGATTGATTAACTAGCAGGAGGCAAAGAGTGAGAATAAAGGTGGCCTATTTGGGTTGGCTGCAGGTGACCAGTGATGTTCCACAGTGGTCCATATTAGTAACTCTCGCTTTTCATATTATATGTCAATGATTTGGATGATGGAATTGATGGCTGTGTGGCCAAGCTTGCAGATGATACAAAAATAGGTAGAGGGGCTGTTAGTATTGAGGAAGCTGAAAGTCTGCAGAAGGACTTAGACAAATTGGAAGAATGAGCAAAGAAATGGAAGATGGAATGCATTGTTAGAGATGTGTATGGTCATGCACTTCAATAGATGGAATAAAGATAGAGTCTGTTTTCTAAATGGAGAGAATATTTAAAAATTAGAGGTGTAAGGATTTGTAAGTCCTTGTGCAGGATTCCCTAAAGGTTAACATTGAGTTGGTGGAAAGGAAGGCAAATACAATGTTAGCATTCTGTTTGAAAGGACTGGAATATAAGAGCAAGGATATAATGCTGAGGATTTATAAGACATTGGACAGACTGCACTTGGAGTGTTGTGAGCAGTTTTGAATTGAATTGATTTTATTGCTTACATCCTTCGCATACATGAGGAGTAAAAATCTTTACGTTACATCTCCAGCTAAATGTGCAATGTGCAATCATAGTAATTTATAATAAATAGAACAGTCAATGTAATATAGAGTACACTCAAGTCAGTGTGAGTTCATCAGTCTGATGGCCTGGTGGAAGAAGCTGTCCCTGAGCCTGTTGGTCCTGGCTTTTATGCTGTGGTACCACTTCCCAGATGGTAGCAGCTGGAATAGATTGTGGTTGGGATGGCTTGGGTCCCCAATGATCCTACGGGCCCTTTTTACACACCTGCCCTCGTAAATATCCTGAATCATGGGAAGTTCACAACTACAGATGCGCTGGGCTGTCCGCACCACCCTCTGCAGAGTCCTGCGATTAAGGGAGGTACAGTTTCCATACCAGGCAGTGATGCAGCCAGTCAGAATGCTCTCAGTTGTGCCCCTGTAGAAGGTCCCAGTGGATAAGTGCCCCTTATCTAAGAAAAGATGTGTTGGCATTGGAGACAGAATTGAAAGGGTTAATGTATGAGGAGTGTTTGATAGCTCTGGGCCTATACTCATTGGAATTCAGAAGAATGAGGTGGGATTTCATTGAAACCTATCAAATATTGAAACGCCGAGATAGAGTGGCAATGGAGAAGGTGTTTCTTATAGTAGGTGAGTCTAGGATGATAGGGCACGGTATCAGAATAGAGGGACATCCACTTGGAACATTGGTGCGGAGGAATTTATTTAGCCAGAGGGTGGTGAACCTGTGAAATTCATTGTCACTGACAGCTGTTGAGGCCAAGTCATTAAGTATATCTAAAACGGAGGTTGATAGGTTCTTGTTTAGTCAGGACATTAAAGTTTATGGGGAGAAGGCAGGAGAATGGGATTGAGAGGGATAATAAATCAGCCATGATGTAATGGGAGTGCAGACTCAAATGGTTAAATGGGTTAATTCTGCTCCTATATCTTATGATCTAACAAGCAAGCAACAAAAACAACAACAGCAAAACAAGGCCTGTTCCTTCCTCCCACCCACGCAGACACACAGCCCCAGGCCAGGCCTCAGGCCTCAAGCCTCCAGCAGATTCACACTCAATCCTATTCACACCCTCATACACTGCTCCAAAGTAAGACCATCATAATCTCAGGAAACAAGTCCCAATTTATCTTAATAGGCACATTCTTGCCTTCAAGGTTCAATATTGGGTTCAGCAATTCAGATTCCACTCTTTTCAGCACCTATACCACAGACGTATTTATCCTCACTTTAGTCTTCTCGTTTAAACCTTCAACTTCTGGAAACACCGCCCCAGGGCATTGGTCATCAAGCCTTACTTCAGAGTTCAATCTCTGAGCTTCAACTTTTGGTATCACCTCCAGGACTCACACATCACAAGACCTCAAACTCCAGGCCACGAACTCTGAACTCGTGTTGACCTCTGATCCCAGAACTCGCTAACTTAGGTCGTGGACCTGCCAACCTGAGGGGATTTGTTGGCTTGAGAGGGGTGTTGCTAGCTCTTGTACATGGGGCCTACAAATTTTGGCAATTGATGATGGAATCACTGGTCTTCATTCACAGCACTTGCTGACCCAACATCCATCCACAGGGATCACTGACCTTTGTCTGTGGAGTACTTCGACTTGGACTCCAGCCTGACCCGTAACTCTCCCTCATACCCGTCCCTAAACCCCATCCTAACCCTCTAACTCCCATCCCTACGAACTTAAGCAATAACTGAATCAGAGTCACAACCTCAACAGGCATCGTACCTTGGCACAATCATGACTTGGTTAATGAAATGGAAATACAAGCCAAACCCCACTATAGCAGCACATGGAAATAAAGATTAGAAAAGCTGTGGCTGTCATGAAAGAGAAGTGTCATGATTCTCAATAGGCACTCATTCCATCGAGAAGTAGACTCTACTGGAATCACGTTTAGCTAAAGAAGTTACAGATGGCATTAAACTGAAAACAGAGAATAGAAACAATACACAATAATAATTTTAGAAATTAAAGACTAGAAAACTGATAAAAATAAAAAAATAAAAGAAAATTGTAAGACCTGATACAAGACAGTAAAGAGTATATAATGTATTTAGTGATATGACGTAGGAATAATGTTCTTAGAAAAAATGATAAGTAAAAATTCATTTATACTGTGAATGCTTAGTATCTGAATGTACTGACATCTACAAACCAGGGATGTTTCTCCAAGGTAATAAGACCACAGAAATGCAAATCTTTGTTATTTTATGTATAATTACTTTGTACTTGGGAATTTGTCATGTATAAAGCAGATTATGCCATTTGTTATTTTAGTCAACACTATTATAATTATTTGCAAGAGTTATCATTCAGTAACACAAGAAACATTCTTAGGAGTCCAGTCCATGTCTCTTTACAGCACCTTTCCCTAGCTTAATGGTAAAATCTGGTAAGTGATGAGATACAGATATCATGGACATGGATTTAAAGGTGGCAAATAAAAAAAAACAAAATGAGGAAATGAGATTATCCATTTTAGTAAGAAGTATAGAAAAGCGAAATTACATTTAAATGAGGTTAGATTATGAAACGTTGATGCTTGAAGACAAAAGAGATTGGAATCTGAAGCAACACAAAAAGATCTGGAAGATCTCAGAATAGCAGGCAGCATCAAATGTACAGTTGACATTTCGGATGAAGACCCTTCATCTGGGCTGGAAAGAAAGGGGTAATTAGCAATTATATAAAGCAAAAGTGGAGGGGAAGGGGTAGAACAACAATAATGGTGATAAGTAGATCCAGGAGCGGATAGGCAGATGATAGGCAGATGGGTTGGAAATAATATCAGAAGTGGAAGTGAGTAGATGGAGGTGACAAAAGGGCTGAAGATGATGGAATATGATAGGAGATGGGTGGGACATGGAATAAAGGGAAGGAGGTGGGAAGGGGAACCAATAGGAAGAGTGCGTGGGTGATGGGCAGATGGAGATACACTTGTAGGTATAGGATGACGGGGGTTAGTTAGATCAGGAAGTGCGAGAAAATAAAGGAAAGGGGGGACTAAGACAGGGAAAACCTGTTATGGGAAATTTGAAAAGCAAGAGCTAGCAGGTGATAGGTGGATATGAGTGCTAGCAAGAGCTACCGTCCTACGGGAAACACAGTAAGTTAATTTGCAAATATAGCAAGTTATTAGGAAGGCAAATTGGATGCTGGGGACTGTTGTCAGCATGACGGAGAGAAGTGTCAGGAAATGTTCTTTGGTGAGACCAAACCTAGAGCACAGTTTACAGTTTTACTCCTCTTGTTTGAGGAGGAGGTCACAGCAAGAACAAATAGGAAATGCAGCGCCACTAGTGAATGGGGAGGGAGGAATCGTGGCTGGGACTCTCGCTGAGTGTGACTCGGAGCCGGGAAGTGCGAGCTCAGTCTGTTCAGACGTGGGTGGTCCCGCCCTCAACCACCGGGCGGGCCTGCGCTCAAGTCTCGCCCCGACGTGACCCGCTTCAGGCCCCGCCCCAGGCACACGCCCCGGCCCCGCTCCGCTCCACCCCACACCGTCCCAGGGACAAGCTGGGCCGGGATCATGGCGCTTGAGCGCGTTGCCGGCTTGGGCCTGCACTTGGCGGCGCTGCTCTGGTACCTGGCGGCCGTGCATCAGAATTTGCAGGTCACCTCCGGCGGCCGGCACCTCGGTGTCAGCTCTTACGGAGGCCACTGGAAATACCTCACCTTCATCAACATGGTGAGCTAGTCTCCTGCCCCCGCTCTCCTCTATACTTTACCCTTCCGGCACCTGCTCCCCTCCTGACTCCCAGCCGTCCCGCTTGTGACCATTCTGGCCTTACCGCCGTCCTTCCATGGGTGTCCCACCATCTGATCTCCCCTATCTCAGTTACCTTCCTCCCTGCCATCCCTTCCCCGTCTATCCAACTGTCTTCTTCACTGCTCCCATCCTCACTGACCAGTTTGTAAGGCTGCATTGTGTTTGAGCAGCACACATCAAAGTTGCTGGTGAACGCAGCAGGCCAGGCAGCATCTCTAGGAAGAGGTACAGTCTCTTCCTAGAGATGCTGCCTGGCCTGCTGCGTTCACCAGCAACTTCGATGTGTGTTGCTTGAATTTCCAGCATCTGCAGAATTCCTCGTGTTTGCATTGTGTTTGACCTTTTTTTAAAATTGATATATGTGACTTGCTCTGTTTTGTTTTCCAATTCTCATTATGATTCTCTCGAGTTCGATCTCTGCTCTTTTGACTTTGGAATGTTTTCCTAGTACAGCAAGGTGGACTCTAGACCTCCCAATCTAAAGAGTCACTGTACTTGCACTCCAACTAGCTGTCGCACTTTATTCTGCAGTGTTATTCTGCGTCTTTTATGGCAGACGCAGCACTTTCACTTCCTGCGTGGCCTCCAGTATATTTGTGTGACCCAACGTAGATTGGACCACTTTGTCAATCACCTTCACTCCATCCACTACCGCAGGCGGGATTTTCCCGGTGGCCACCTATTTTAATCTTTCTCATTCTGGCATGTCGGTCCATGGCCCCCTCTACTGCTCTGATGAGGCCACTCTCGAGGTTGGAGGAGCAATACTTCATTTTGTAAGACCATAAGATACAGGAGCAGAATTAGGCCATTCGGCCCATCAAGTCTGCTCTGCCATTTCATCATGGCTGATCCAATTTTCTAATCAGCCCCAATCTCCTGTCTTCTCCCCATATCCCTTCATGCTTGACTAATCAAGTATCTATCAACCTCTGCCTTAAACAGACCTAGACTTGGCCTCCACAGCTGCCTGTAGCAAAGATTTCCACAGGTTCACCACACTCTGGCTAAAGAAATTCTTCCTCATCTCTGTTGTGAGGCTGTGTCTTCTGGCCTTAGACTCTCCCACCATAGGAAACATCCTCTTCACATCCATTCTATCAAGGCCTTTCACCATTTGATAGGTTTCAATGAGGTCACCCCTCATTCTTCTGAATTCCAGTGAATACAGGCCCAGAGCCATCAAATGCTCTTCATATGACAAGCCGTTCAATCCTGGAATCATTTTCATGATCCTGCTTTGAACCCTCTCCAGTCTGGGTGGCATTCAACCTGTTGGCATGAACATCAATTTATCCAACTTCTAGTAATTTTGCCCTCCACCCTCTACGCTCCTTTAATGTTCCCCATTCTGGCTCCCCTTTTACCCCTTCTCTTCTCCTCACCTGTCCATCACCTGCCTCTGGTGCCGCTCCTCCTTCCCTTTTCCCATGGTCCACTCTCCTCTCTTATCAGACTTCTTCTTTAGCCCTTTGCCCTCTCATTTCATCCTCCCCTTCTCCATTCACCCACTTTATCCCTCACCTATCAACTTCTATTCCTCCCCCACCATCTTGTTCTGATTTCTGCCTCCTTCCTTTCCAATCCTGATGAAGGACCTTGGCCTGAAACATCAACTGTTTATTCCCTTGCGTAGATGCTGTCTGACTTGCTGAGTTCCTCAGGCATTTTGTGTGTGTTCTGGATTTACAGCATCTGCAGAGTTTATTACACTTGTGATTTTGCATGGTTATTACTTTATTGTGTTCCACCTTGATGCAGTGTGTAATAATTTGATCTGTATGAATAAGTATGTGAGACAAGCTTTTCACTGTACCCTGGTACATGTGACAATTATATTCCAATTCCACATCTCTCTCTGATACATATGATTTTCCCTCCAGGTTCTACAGACCAGTTTTTTTGGAATGTGTGTCCTCACAGATCTCCTGAGGTTTCTTCCTCAGCCTGGTAAAAGAATGCAGCACATCATCTGCCGCATGACTGTCCTACAGGACTGGTTCTTCTCGGCTCTGGCATTCCCTGTGGGCTTTGTAAGTGTATGCATGCCATCAGCACAGTTCCATGGGGGTCTGATCCAGACACTGGATATGGAGATGGGGAGCTGAGCCTTTTCTCTGTCTTTCAGTTCGTCGTCATGAGTTTCTGGTTGATTTACGCCTATGACCGTGAGCTCGTTTACCCGAAGTTTCTTGACCAAATAATCCCAAGGTGGCTGAACCATGCCATGGTGAGTAGTGTGCTGGAGTAGTCATTTTTATACCTGTGTATAACAAGCCAAAAAGGGAAAAGCTGTTGTGGGGGTGTTGCACAATTTTGGATTTGATTTTAGAGAATGGAGCTTTGCAAATCTATTAGTGGGGGAACATTATAATAGTAGAGATCATATTTTGGTTTAATTTAGAATAGATGTGGAAAGGACAAAGATTACCCTAACTTTAAAAATTAGGACAAGTCTAATTTGACTAAGATGGGAAGGTACTTAACCAAAGTACCTGAGATAGCTGCTGGAATAAGTGTCAGAACAATGGAACGTTTAAGAGCTTTCAGTGTAAGCATGTTCCCACAAATAAATAAAAACGGTGGAGGTGGCAAATCAAGTCACCCTTCCTCAGAGAACAAGGTGCGGGAGCATCAAATAAGGCAATACTGGAAAGTTTGTGGGACCATCAAGAGCTTAATATAACAAAGATCCTGACAGAGTACAAAAAGAATCAGGTGAAGAGAAACTAGGAAAGCAAAAAAGGTATGAAAGAATACTCAAACACGAAGAATTCTGCAGATGCTGGAAATTCAAGCAACACACATCAAAGTTGCTGCCTGGCCCGCTGTGTTCACCAGCAACTTTGATGTGTCTTGCTTGATGAAAGAATACTGGCAGGAAATTTCCAGCTTGCCGAATGGAGTAATTGTACCCCTATGTCATAGGTATTATAAGTGTGAAAAGCGCAAGAGTAGAGTGAAGAGCAGGGCCTATTAGAGTGAGGAGGAGGAGGAGGAAGATGTGGGTAAGGATCTTAATGAATTTCCTTTGGTAGGATCAAACCTACATGGACTGGTGTTGATGACGAAGGAACAGTAAGCACCTAACAGCTTCTGAAAGCAGTAACTTGTCAGACTGGCATAAAATCTAACACAAGAACAGAAAATGCTGGATCCACTCAATAGGCCAAGCAACTTCAGTGGGGAAAGAGAGAGAGTTGGTATTTCAGATCAAGGACCCTTCATCAGACCTGGAAAAGTAAGAGAATGTGCATGCTTAATTGAACAAAAGTGTGCAGACACATCAGTAAAGAGATAAAGGAGTGGTTATTTGAAATAGTTAACATTAAATATTGCATGACTCTGACTCCAAGGGTCATATAAAAACACTATAGGTAGAAATGTGGTGAATTGCTTCTTCACCTGGAATGACTATGGATTTCTGGATGGTGGAAAGGGAAAATGTAAAAGGACATGTATTTCATTGACTCAAGTGACTTTGCAGATGCAGGAAATCCAGAGTAACACATACAAAATACTGGAGGAACTCAGCAGGTCAGGCACTGTCCTTAGAGGGATTTGAACAGGTGGTGTTTCGGGCCAAGACCCTTCTTCAGGACAGGAAAGGAAGGGGGAGGGAATGGACTACAAGTTGGAAGGTGAGGGGGAAGGTAGGTATGTGGGCAGAGGAGGAAGGATGAAGTGAGAAGCTGGGAGGTGATAGGTGGAAAAGGTAAAGGGCTGAAGAGGGAATCTATTAGGAGAGGAGAGTGGACCATAGAAAGGGAAGGAGGAGGGGCACCAGAGGGAGGTGATGGGCAGGTAAGGAGAAGAGGAGTAAGAGGGGAGCCAGAATGGAGAAGGAGAGAAGGGGAGGGGGAAGAAATTACTGGAAGTTGGAAGAAGCAGTGTCCATGCCGTCAGGTTGGAGGCCATCCAAACATCATCTAAGCTGTTACTTTTCCAACCTGAAAGTGGCCTCATCGGGGCCTAGGACCAACATATTGGAATGTGAATGGGGAGTGGAATTAATATAGCTGTCCACTGGGAAATCCTCCCTGTTTCAGATGAAGCAAATGTGCTTGATATTGCATCGACTTTGCTTGTGTGGAAACATGATGGGTAAAAGTTGGTGGTAATGGAAGGGTAGAGAAGGGAGTAACAAGAGAAGCAACCTCTTCAGACTATTGAAAAGGATAGATGTGAACCTGTGGAATTTCTTTGCCACAGGTGGCTGTGGAGGTCAGGTCATTGAATATATTTAAGGCAGAGGTTGATAGATTCCTGATTAGTCAGGGCATAAAGGGATACGGGGAGACGGCAGAAGATTGGGGTTGAGAGGGAAATGGATCAGCAATGATGAAGTGGCAGAGCAGACTCGATGGGCCAAATGGTCTAATTCTGCTCCTGTATCATGGATTTATGGTCTATGTGCCTGATGTTGGCATCCTGTTACAGGTAACCAAAATTATAGAGGATATTACTTTGAATGAGTCATGACTGTCACAGTAAAAGGTGAACATAAAGACAATTCTCTGTGTGTTCTGATGGGGGAGGTGGAGTGAGAGCAGGAGTGGGCTGGTTGAGGAGATGTTGTTGAGAGCACTACAACCTCTGGCAGAGGAGATCCCACTGTTCAGGAAAACAGAAAACTTCTTAAACACAGGTGTAGAAAGTTATGTTATCAGAACAGATACCATAAATACAGAGAAACTAGTAGAATAAGCTGGTGTCCTTCCAGGTTGTAGGGTGGAAGAAAGTGACTTCAAGACAACTGTGGGAGTCAGTGACCTTAAAATGGTTGCTCGGCTATAACCTGAGGTGGAGGTAGAGAGCTCAAAAAAAGGTAGGGAAAAGTCAAATACTGATAATGTGAAAGTGATAGCAGGGCAGTAAAAGTTCTGTGCTAAGAAAGCAGCACACAACATCAATATAACAGAGTGAATTGAGAGAGGGAGCTTGAATATGACTGAAATGAGAACTATCCCAACAGCTCTCCCAATTCACTTGGAGAAAGTGAGTGGAATTGAAGGTGAAGTTCTCTATTGTGAGACATATTCAATCAGGTGAAGCAGTTGGAAGAAGAATTGGTTGGGCCTCGTTTCAGAGAAAGGAAAGGTTCTCAGACCGTGCTGATGTGGAATTGAGAGACTTGTCCATGGTGAAAATGGAAACTTAAAGTGACAATGAACATCAGAGGATGCAATTGAAAAAGGACTGAACTATGAGAGAAAGATCAGGTACAAGGGGGGAGGTGACAGGTTCTGTGAGCAAATGGACAGGCTGAAACAATATACAGTCTTGCTTGTTGATTTGGGGGTGTATAGCATCGGGAGATTATGGGGCTAGAAGCTGTTGGAAGTGGGCGGGGGGAAGGTCTTCCTCATACGTGAGTGACTGGGAAACAGCGGTGACATTACGGGCAGGAGAGAAAGGTGGTGTAAAATAATAGCCTTGGTGTAGAGTATGTATAAAATTGAGAGGCTTCGTAGAGCTATATAAAGCACTGGTTCAAGCACAGCTTGATCACTGCCTGCAAGTTACAATTGAGCAAGTTACAGTTACTCTGGAGAAGTTGCAAGCAAGGGGAATGGGGATTTCAGAAGTTGGGAAACTGATGCTTTGAGGTAGGTTCGGTTCCACTGGGGTTGTTTTCATTTGGGTGGAGGAAACTAGGTGAAGAGTTAATAAAGATGGATAAAATTCTGAGTTGGAATAAATAGTTCCCCTCAGGAGAGGGATCTGAAGCATCAGAGCATGTACTGGTAGAAAGAGAGAAGGGAGTTTGAGAAAATACCTTAAGCACGAAATTCTGCAGATGTTGGAAATTCAGAGCAATACACAAAATGCTGGAGGAACTCCATAGATGCTGCCTGACCTGCTGAGTTCCTTACAGTCACAGAAAAGGTAGGTTGAATGTGGCAACCATTTTGAGTAATCGGTCTTGGCTTCTTGCAGCATGGTTGGAGTTTGGCTTGGTGGTAATGGTTGGGTGGGGAGATGTGGCCCCATTTTTATCTCACCTAACACAGTAATACGATTTACCCCTCCTCAGAAGCAATGTCGACTTCCAACCTCTGATCCTGTTTTACCTTTACAGCACACACTGGTTCTGCTGCTATTGATGGTGGAGCTAGTCACTGTGCCGCATCACTGTCCCAATCGCAAGGGAGGCATTGCTGTTCTTGTTATGTTCTGCAGCTGCTACCTACTGTGGTGAGTAATTAGTTTGCATGGTATATTATGACTGCTCTGACTTCATGCAGGGCGAAGTGGTGAATGAGGGAGGGAGGGAGGAGGGGTGGGACAATTAGATGCAAGGAGATATAGGAAGAGAGAGAAACCATGAGTTGATGAGAAGGCAGCATTTTTGGAGGGGAATAAATAATCTTTTATGTACCTTCTTTTCCACCCACGCTCTTCTCAACCTATCCCATGTTTATCTTGTTCCATCCCCTTTCTGTTCCTCCTTTCCTCCCAACTCTCACTTGCACACATTATCTCCAGCTCATCAACTCACTGTTTCCCTCTCTTGCTCTGTCTCCTTGCATCTAATTGCTCCTCCTTTCCCCCGACTCCTTTCCCCCCGACTCCTTTCCCCCCGACTCCTTTCCCCCGACTCCTTTCCCCCGACTCCTTCCCCCCGACTCCTTCCCCCCGACTCCTTCCCCCCGACTCCTTCCCCCCGACTCCTTTCCCCCGACTCCTTCCCCCGACTCCTTTTCCCCCCGACTCCTTTTCCCCCCGACTCCTTTTCCCCCGACTCCTTTTCCCCCGACTCCTTTTCCCCCGACTCCTTTCCCCCCGACTCCTTTCCCCCCCAACTCCCTTTCCCCGTCCCCTCCCTCCCCCTTCCCCCCTCTCCTTCTCCCCTACCATTCCAATCCATTTCCTGCCCCCTCCTCTTACGGCACCCCCTCCGCCCACCCTCCTGTGGATCAGTTGGCTGGTGAGCATGTACAGGTGAGGTTTGGGGTTGTTGGCCACGGGTCGGTGGTACACACTTGTGTGTCAGCAGTGGACTGTGACTGTGTGGGAAAGGATTGATCTTGTTGATATGAACCGTACTGTCGTTCCCCCTTCTCAGGGTGCTGTGGATTTACCACATAGCAGCCATCTGGGTGTACCCCATTCTGGAGGTGCTGAGTCCGTTTTCCATGGGAGTCTTTCTCACCATTGCTGTCCTTATAACTGTCTCACTATATATTGTGGGGGAGAAACTGCATCACTGGAGATGGGGTAAGTTACACTGACCAGAGGTAGGTTCTGCATGTTCTCCGTCTCAAGAGGAGGTCTATTCAGGTTATACCTTTCATCACATTACAGTACAAGGTCATTTCCAGTCACTGACCTGCTGATCTATTGTTGAACCTCCATTATATTCCTTGTCGTCAGAATGGGTGTGTAGATCACACTGTGCACAGTGGTTGTTCATCTTACATTTATGTGGTTTTCGAACAAATCTTGTTCATGAGATCCATCGTCCTGTGCTTAGAAAATGGTTCATCGTCCAACACCTCTGAGCCAATTATTACTTGACATTGTTAGCTGCTCTTCCACTTTGTGATCAGGTTCCTGTTCCTGCTGACCTGAAGGACGTATTTTACCTTGTACCTCCAGGAAAAGTTAATAGTTGTATAGTGGGCAATTTTACAACCTAGCCAGGATGCATCGCTCTGGATATCTGTGACAACTTCATTCCACATTTCTGTGTCTACCTCTACAACTTACATTTGTCCTTGGCTGCTCATTCTTCACAGCTTTGGTAGGTGTCTCCCTGCTCTCCTGTCTGTCTCCCACCCACCTCTTAGTTCCGCTGTGTCACTCTCTGGTGTTGGCAGGTTGTTGGTACTTGCGTTCAATTATCTACAGACTGCCGCAAGGATGATCAGACTTGGGCCTTTTTATCCCTTGAGAAATGGCTGGTGGTGGGGTGGTGGTGGCTAACAGAGCTCTTTAATGGCTGTGGAGAATATGTTTCCACCTGTGGTGAGAGTCATAACTAGAGGTCACAGAGAAATCTAAGGGGTAATTCAGAATAAACTGCTTTTCCCAGAGCCCAATGAAAATAGAATCACAGAAACATAACGCACAGAAGCAGACCCTTTTGGCCCACTCTGTCTCTACTCACGGTGCTGCCCATCTATGCCAATCCCATTTGCCTGCACTCAGTCCGTAACCCTCATAACCCTAACCCTGAGACACCAGCAGAGGGCCAGATGTTGAAGGGTGAGAGGGAAGAGAAGTGAGTGAAGTTACTATTACAAGGGAGAAGGTGCTCAAAAAGCTGAAAGACCTAAGGGTACTTAAATTACCTGGACCAGATGAACTGCATGCTACGGTGGTAGTGGAAGAGATTGTGGGAGCATTAGTAATAATCTTTCAAAAATTGTTGAACTCTGGCATAGTGCCGGAGGACTGGAAAATTGCAAATGTCACTCCACTCTTTAAAAAAGGAGGAAGGCTGCAGAAAGGAAATTTTAGACCAATTAGACTGACCTCGGTGGTTGGGAAGATGATGGAGTCAATTGTTAAGGATGAGGTGATGGAGTACTTGGTGACACAGGACAAGATAGGACAAAGTCGGCATTGTTTCCTTAAGGGAAAATCTTGCCTGGTGAACCTGTTGAAATTCTTTGAGGAGATTACATGTAGGATAGATAAAGTGGACGCAGTAGATGTTGTATATTTGGATTTTCAGAAAGCCTTTGATAGGTGCTTACCAAGTTAAGAGCCTGTGGTATTACAGGAAAGTTACTGGCATGGTTAGATCATTGGCTGATTGGTAGGAGGCAGCGAGTGGGAATAAAAGGATCCTTTTCTGGTTGGCTGCCAGCGACTAGTGGTGTCCTGCAGGGGTTGGAGTTGAGACCACTTCTTTTTATGCGGTATATCAAAGATTTAGATGATGGAATAGATTACTTTGTTGTCAAGTTTGCATATGATATAAAGATTGATGGAGGGGCAGTTAGAGTTGAGAAAACAGGTGAGGTGTAGAAGCACTTAGACAGATTAGGAGAACGGGCAAGAGAGTGGCAAATGAAATACGATATTGGAAAATGCATGGTCATGCACTTTGGTAAGTGAGGTAGTATCCAAGGATTCAATGTCCATTTAGGAATTGGATGGCAGAGGGGAAGAAGCTGTTCCTGAATCGCTGAGTGTGTGCCTTCAGGCTTCTGTACCTCCTACCTGATGGTAACAGTGAGAAAAGGGCACGTCCTGGGTGCTGGAGGTCCTTAATAACGGACGCTGCCTTTCAAAGACACCGCGCCCTGAAGATGCCCTGGGTACTTTGTAGGCAAGATGGAGCCGACTAAACTTACAACCCTCTGCAGCTTCTTTCTGTCCTGTGCAGCAGCCCCTCCCCCATACCAGACAGTGATGCAGCCTGTCAGAATGCTCCCCACGGTACATCTATAGAAGGTTTTGAGTGTATTTGTTGACATACGAAGTCTCTTCAAACTCCTAATGAAGTATACTCACTGTCTTGGCTTCTTTATAACTGCATCGATATGTTGGTACCAGGTTAGATTCTCAGAGATCTTGATACCTCGGAACTTAAAACTGCTCACTCTGTCCACTTCTGATCCCTCTGAGGATTGGTATGTGTTCCGCCTTTCCTGAAGTCCACAATCAGCTCTTTCATCTTACTGCCATTGAGTGCAAGGTTTTTGCTGTGACACCACTCCACAAGAGCAGGGGTGTGATGCTGAGGCTTTAGAAGGCACTGGCGAGGCCTCACCTTGAGTATTGTGAACAGTTTTGGGCTCCTTATCTGAGAAAGGATGTGCTGGCATTGGAAAGGGTTCAGAGGACATTCACAAGAACGATTCTGGGAATGGAAGAGTTATCATACGAGGATCGTTTGATGGCTCTGGGTCTGTACTCACTGGAATTTAGAAGGATGGGGGGGGGCGGGGATCTCATTGAAATCTTTTGAATGTTGAAAGGCCTAGACAGAGTAGATGTGGAAAGGATGTTTCCCATGATGGGGGAGTTGAGGACAGGAGGACACAGCCTCAGGATAGAGGGCCATCCATTTAAAACAGATGCGGAGAAATTTCCTTAGCCAGTGGATGGTGAAGTTTTGGAATGTGTTTCCACAGGCAGCTGTGGAGGTCGATGGGTGTATTTAAAGCAGAGCTTGATGGGTTCTTGATTGGCCATGGCATCAAAGGTTATGGGGAGAAGGTCGGGTGGGGCTGAGGAGGGAAAAAAAGATCAGCCATGATTGAATGGTGGAACAGACTTGATGGGCCAAATGGCCTAATTCTCCTGCTTTGTCTTTTGGTCTTATTCAGATACCTGTACATATATCATTTAAACATTCCCCAGGGGTACAGGAAAGATGCCTTTAAGAAGAGGCTGAATAGATATCTGAGGAGCCCAGAGTGGAACATAAATGCCACACAGACCCTTCCACACCTGCCCACAACCCCCCCACCCCAGCCCTTCTTTCATCTTACCTTGCCCTGGCATTCCCTCACCCTTGACCCCTCTCAGCTCACTCTACCCCTTCGGTCTTCTTTAAACCCGACTCCTTGGCCCAACTTGCCCAGTCAGAGAACAGGATGGAGAACTCTCCTTAAGCACCTGCTCAGCAAACAGAATCCTCGAGTACTACAGAGCAGAAACAGAAGTTTTGGACCATCTAGTCCACGCCAAACTACTGTTCTACCTAATCCCATTGACCTGCACCTGGACAATAACCCTCCATACCTGGTCTGGACTACCTTCTGTGGCATCAACTCACCCTGGAGTCTTTGTCCTTGGATAGACACACATCCTACAGTACCAGCTTACTGCTACCCTTATCTGAGTTAGATCTACTTCCTTCAGTACCTTCTCGCCCACCGTTCCTAGATAAGTTAGATGCAACTTGTGTCTCTTGCTACCACCAAATCTAAACGCCTGAATTTTTGCTGTTAGGATTCTATGTAATATTGCGTGCAGAGAGTAGATATTCAGACTGTGGCTGAGGTGTACGGTGTTGGACTGGGAATAGTTAAATTTTAAGAGATGCTGTATATGTATCTGATTTGTAATGTATCTCAGAACATTTTTAGGACATTACTGGGGATTTCCACCTTTAAGTGAATAGCTGATAATCGTCATTAGCATTTCTTAGATTATGCTTACTAGTTTTCCAGTGATCTTGATTAAGTTGCAGTTAGTGTTCCGGAAGCTATTTTCTGTTGCTCTGACTCTTTGGTTTTGTTGCAGGTTCCGTGGGGTCGATGAACAAGCTGGACTGAACAGCTCAGAATTCAGAATCCGAGGATGGCAGATATACGGGTGATTGCTGCCATCTCACTGAACAATTACAAGACGGGCTGACATTAGCCTGATACTTCTCTCTTTCTGTCATATTTTATTTGATCTAGAAAAGATGGAGTTCCATTAGCACTTCCTGTGGTGACGTTGGTCTCCAACTACTGACTTGTTCTCTGCAACAGTCAGAGAGGTAATACCTGGTGCCACTAGAATCAGGGATGAGGCACGGATACTGGTTATTGCCTTTAGTGATACCCCCATCCTCTGACCTAGCCTTTATAGTTGGTGTTTAACTCTGGCAAGAAGGACGTGGTAGACTATATTCCATTTCATGGGGGAGTGAGAGGGCCCAGTTCTTCATATTCCGCATTCTGAACTATCCACAATCTCACAGAAGGATGATCTTCAGCCACTCTGCACCCTAAACTCTATCGCATGCTGTGCGCTGACCACTGGTGGACCTGAGCCTCATGTCACAGCTAACTCCTGACCCATTGACGTCATGCACTGACTCAACCTGGGACCCTTGTGTACTATCACGTATCCACACGAAGTAGCAGCTGATCTTCTTAATGTAATTTTAACGTGGGTTTTAATGTAGTCTTTGTTAATAAACAGAAAATATCTGCTCCACAATGACTTGGACTCATTCATCCAAATGAGGAAGTGATCAGGGTGTGTGGCTGGTACCACGAGACACCTGTTGTTCAGGCTGATGGCGAGAAACTTAGAATGTTATCCTGTATCAGTCCTCACAATGAGTTTAACGTGCCGCAACGCAGAAGATTGGTCACATTGAGGAGAGGGAAGGGTTAATGCTGGAAAATCCACTGGAGAGATGTGTTTAGTTTTAGGGATTCCTCATGTAAGTGTGTGATGAAGAGGGAACTTTGTAGTGATGGAGGAGAGCATTTCATGGAAGGGACTCCTAATACTGAAGGGGATGAGTGATGGAGGGGATTATTTGATGGCAGAGATTCCTCATAGTGAAGGAAGGGACGTGTTTAATGGAGAGGATTAGTCACGTTGAGATTGGATAATGCATGATGCTAGAGGTTCCTCATGCTTGGGAAGAATAAATGTGTTTAATCTGGATACAACTCACATTGACTTCAGGTTTCTTGCTCCAACCCTTTCATTCCTGGAGACAAGTTGTAGTGGGCACTAGTGTTGCTCCATTTGAAGTTCTGGTCTAACTCCAGGTAGTTGTGGGGCATCCTGGTAGAAGTGAAACTAAAGAGATTCGATGTTGATTGCCCCTACCACTACCATGCTCTGTTTAAAAAAAATCAATAACTAACCTCTGATATTCCCCCTATACTTTCCTTGAATCACCTTAAAATTATGACCTCTTATATTAACCATTGTTCTCTTGGGTAAAAGGTCTCTGGCTGTCCACTCTATCTATACTTATCATCTTGTACACCTCTGTCAAGTCACCTCTCATTCTCCTTTTCTCCAAGAAGAAAAGCCTCAGCTCGCTCAGCCTTTCCTCATAAGACATGCTCTCTAAAGTATGCAGCATCCTGGTAAATCTTTGCACCCTCTCTAGAGCTTCCACATCCTTCATATAATGAGGCAACCAGGACTGAACACAATACTCCCAAGTGTGGTCTAACCAGAGTTTTATAGAGCTTCAAAATTACCTCGCAGCCCTTGAATTCAATCCCCGGCTGATGATAGCCAACCTATCATACGGCTTCTTAACCACCCTTCTTGTGCAGCAACTTTGAGGGATCTGTGGACGTGGACCCCAAGATCCCTCTGTTCCTCCACACCACTAAGAATTCTGTCATTAACCTTTTTGATAGTACCTTGCAAACCCACCGCCTCTATTGGCAAGAAGGTGGTAAGGAGCCAAAGAAACACCACGATCTGCCAAGTAGTGCCCCTTTCAGGTTTAGAAATATATTAATGGTTCTTCAGTGTAGCCTGGTCTAACTATTATAGTGTCCTACCCAACAACACCTGTGCTTTCACCAGAACGACGGTAGCAGTTCAAAAAAGCAGCTCACAACCTCTTCTCCAGGGCAATTAGGGATAGGCGATAAATGCTGGCCTTGCCAGTGATGCCCAGATCACAAAATATTAATATATTTAAATTGTAAAAATCATCATTTTGGTGATTGTGAATACTGCTGTGATCTACATCTTCTCTTTAACTTTTGATGCATAATTAGAATTGCCCCGTTCTGTAATGGGTACTTTTTCAGTAAAATGTTTTTTTAAATAAGGGATCTGTAATTCATTTGCCAAAAGGAAAGGTTTTACTATGTGGATGTTGTTCTGTTGTGTAAGGTGGTGCTGTTTGATGACCTTGGTCTGTGGTTCATTTTCCTGCCACTATGGTCTGATACCAGTTCCAGACTTGTGTGTGTGTGTGTGTGTGTGTGTGTGAGAGAGAGAGATATTAGTGTGGAAAGTTGTTCTCTTTCCCACAGGATCATTGATTCCCACTTCATAAACTTCAGCACCAGACATAACACTCCTTTTGAACTCTCAGGCTCTGCCTTTGTGTTTCCGTTGTTTAGTATTCTTCAGGGAGCACGGCTGACTTTCGGTATACTTTGTGTTGGCTTCCTATAGCTGAGAGGCAGCACTGAATCCTACTGAATAGCAATCCCTTCTGAGACAGTAACAAGGCTTTTAGAAATATGGCCTTCACACTCACTCATTTTGTATAGACTCAGGGAGCTTGGTAAAAGCACATCATCTTTGGAAGTATAGCATTTGCTCAACTACCCTATATTACTTTATTAAAATAGATTGTGCATTACAAAGCCTTTAATTACCCATCCTGTAGTTTCCCCTTATAAAAATAACTATATTTACTGGCATTCATTCTGAATTGCAAACTGTCCTTTAATTATCCATCCAGCATAGACTCCCCTTATATGAATAGAATTAATGATATTTTTCCTGACCTCCAGCATACAACTACACTCAACTGAAACCTCATCTGTCAGGTTATCACTTCCATTTCCTCCCCAGACCACTTGAGATATTGAATTGATTTATCTGCCTTCTGAAGTTAATGTATAGGATCCCTCTGCACTATACAGAGGAAGAATGGGAAATTATCCCAGATCCTACCCAAAATTTATCACTCAACCAAGCAACATTACATTGCTGTTTGAGAGATTGCTACACAGAAGCTCTCTTGCACTTTTTTCAGTGCTATAAACATGACTGTAGAGTGCTGATTTGTGATCCTGAGAACACAAGACGTGCATAGTAAGGCAATTTTCTTTTCCTACGCTACTATAAGCTCATATGATTTACATGCTGAAAGCTCTCCCAAGTTAATTTGCTTTCTGCACTTTTCATCTTTACTGTCATCTCATTTTACAGTTGCAAGGAAGAGTTTGTGAACTCTGCAATTACCTGGTTTTCTGCATTAATTACCCATAAAATGTGGTCTGATCTTCATCTAAGTCAGAACAATAGACAAGCACAATCAGCCTAAACTAATAACACACAAACAATTGTACTTCCCCTGTCTTTATTGAACACATTGTTTAATCATTCACAGTCCAGGCTGGAAAAAATATGTGTACCTTTGTTAGTAACTGGTAGAATCTCTTTTAGCAGCAGTAACCTCCACCAAGCATTTCCTGAGCTGTTGATCAGACCTGGACAACAGCAAGGAGGAATCTTAGACCATTCCTCCATACAAAAACTGTTTGAGTTCATCAATATTTCTGTGATACTTTGCATGACCAGCCCTCTTCAGGTCATGCCACAGCATCTCATTTGTGTTTATTTACTCTTTGTGTTTTGGATCATTATTTTGTTGCATTATCCAACTTTATTAAGCTGCAGGTGACGGACTGCTACCCTGACATTCTTCTGTAAAATGCCTTGATACAACTTTGAATTCATTGTTCCATCAACAGTTGCAAGCTCTCCAGGCCCTGAGGCAGCAAAGCAGCTCCAAACCATGATGCTCCTTCCACCATGCTTAACAGTTGTTAAGAGGTTTTGGTGTTGGTGTGCCTTTTTCCTCCAAACATAGCAGTGTGCATTTCTGCCAAAAAGTTCAACTTTTGGCTCATCTGTCCACAGAATATGTTCTCAAAAGCATCATGGAACATCCAGGCAGTCTTTTGCAAACATGCAGCAAAATGTATTTTTGGAGAGCAGTGGTTTCCTCCGTGGTGTTCTTCCATGAACACCATTCTTGCTTAGTGTTTTTCTTATAGTGACACATGAACAGAGACTTTAGCAAGTTCTAGAGATTTCTACAGGTCTTTTGCTGTTACCCTTGGGTTCATAGAAACATAGAAAACCTGCAGCACAATACAGGCCCTTCAGCCCACAAAGCTGTGCTGAACATGTCCTTACCTTAGAACCACCTAGGCTTACTTGTAGCCGTCTATTTTTCTAAGTGCTATGTATCTGTCCAGGAGTCTCTTAAAAGACCCTATTGTTTCTACCTCCAGCACCGTTGCCAGCAGCCCATTCCACGCACTCCCCTCCTTCAGCATTGCACGTTGTGCTCTTGGTGTGATTTTTGCAGCACACCACTCCTAGGGAGAGTAGCAACAGTACTGAATTTGTAGACAATTTTTCTTACTGTGGTCAGATGAACACTCGAGTCTTTAGAAATGAAGTCTTTTCCAGCTTCATGCATCTCTACAATCCTTCTAAAGTCCTCTGAAAGTTGTTTTGTTTGAGGCATATGTACATGAACAGATCTTCCTTGAAAAGTGCAGGCTCTGTCAGTGACCTGACTTTGTGTCTTTTTTTATATAGAGCAGGGCACCTCTACAACCCACACTTCCAGTCTTATCTCATTAATTGGAACACTTGACTCCAGATAGATTTTCAGAAGGAATTACATACTTTTTTTGAACCTAGCCTGTGATTATTTAGATAGTGTACTCAGTATTGGTGAGAAGTGGTACAATTGTATTATTAGTTTGGGCAGATTGTGTTTGTCTGTTATTGTGACTTGGATAAGATCAGACCACATTTTATGAGTAATTAATGCAGAAAACCAGGTAACTGCAAAGGGTTCACAAACTTTTTCTTGCAACTGCAGTTGGTACCCTCCTGTCTCTTCCTTGTTTGCCCATTAAGACCGTAAGATATAGGAGCAAAATTGGGCCATTTGGTCCATTGAGTCTGCTCTACCATTTCTTCATTGCTGATTATTTTTTTCTTTCAGCCTCATTCTCCTGCCTTTTTCCCACAACAATTTCCACACTGATATATTAAGAATGTCTCAACCTATGCCTTAAATATATACCCAATGACTTGGCCGCCACAGCTGCCTGTGGCAACGAATTCCAAAGATTCAGCACTCTGGCTAAAAAAATTCTTCCTCACCTGTGTTATAAAAGAACGTCCCTCTATTCTGAGACTGTCACCTTTGGTCTTAGACCCCTCCCTCTCACCACCATAGGAAACATCCTCTCCACATCCACTCTACCAAGGCCTTTCACCATTCGATAGGTTTCAATGAGGTCACCCCCCATTCTTCTGAACTCTAGTGAGTAGAGTCCTAGATCCATCAAATGCTCTTCATATGACAAGCCTTTCAATCCCAGAATCATTTTTGTAAACCTCCTTTGAACCCTCTCCAATGTCAGCACATTGTTTCTTCGATGAAGGGCCCAAACCTGCTCACAATACTCAAAGTGAGGAATCACATGTTCTACCAGTCTGTTGTCACCAGTACAATCTTCTATGTGGTGGTGTGCTGGGGCAATGGCATCAACACAGGTGATGCCAACAGGTTCAATAAACTAATTAGAAAGGCTACCTCTGTTGTAGGAGTCAAACTGGACACACTGGATGCTGTGGTAGAGCAAAGGACCCTATGGAAAATCTTGGCAATCCTAGACAATGTTTCTCACCCACTGCATGCCACCTTGGCTGAACAGAGAAGGACTTTTAGGAATAGACAAAGACAACTGCGCTGCTCCAAGGAGCACTATATGAGGTCATATAGATTGACTCATTGTAGAGCCTAATGGCCAAGGGTAAGAGAGTCAATCTATAGCCGGGGAAGTGATGACCCCCTCCTGTTAGACTGTTTGAGGTAACTTGCTTTTTATTCTTTCTTACTTCTCTATTAATTAGATTAGATTATGATTATGAGGACACACAGTCCTCTTTTATTGTCATTTAGTAATGCATGCATTAAGAAATGATACCATGTTTCTCCAGAATGATATCACAGAAACACAAGACAAACCGACTGAAAAACTGACAAAAACCACATAATTATAACATATAGTTACAACAGTGCAAAACAATACCGTAATTTGATGATGAACAGACCATGGGCATGGTAAAAAAAAAGTCTCAAAGTCTCTTGAAAGTCCCATCATCTCACGCAGATGGTAGAAGGAAGGGAAAAAACTCTTCCTGCCATGAGCTTCCAGCGCTGCAAGTTTGCCGATGCAGCATCCTGGAAGCACCCGACCACAGCCAACTGTTGAGTCCGCCCAAAAATATTGAGCCTCCGACCAGCCCTCTGACAGCGAGCACCGAGCACCATCTCTGCTGAGCGTTTTGACCCCGGACCCGGCAACAGGCAATAGGCAAAGCCAAGGATTTGGGGCCCTCCTCTCTGGAGGTTCACAATTGCACAGTAGCAGCGGCAGCGAAGCAGGCATTTCAGAAGTTTCTCCAGGTGTTCCTCTGTGCTTCTTACGTCTGTCTCCATCAAATCAGGATTGTGCACGACCCCTAGTTAACACATACGATATCATTCCGGAGCAACTGTGCGCACTGCCTTGCGCAGCCATCTTCTCCTCCCTCTCCATTTATTTGTGTATTTGTATATCTGTGCACTTGTAATGCTACGGTGACACTGTAATTTCCTTTGAGATCAATAAAGTATCAATTTGTCTATCACCAGTGCTTTATAAATCCTCAATATTACATCCTTACTTTTATATTCTAGTCCATAAGACACAGGCAGAATTAGGCCATTCAGCCCATTGAGTCTTCTCTGCCATTCCAACATGGCTGATCCGGGATCCCACTCAACCCCATATACCTGCCACCTTGCCATAACATTTGATGCCCTATCAATCAGGAAACTATCAATTTTTGTTTTACATATACCCACAGTCTTGGCCACCATAGCAGTCTGTTTCAGAACATTCCATAAGATTCACTACTCTCTAGCTAAAATAAATTCCTCCTTACCTCTGTTCTAATGGGTCACCCCTCAATCTTGAGTCTGTGCCCTCTAGTTCCTATGGTGTTTCCCACCATAGGAAACATCCTCTCCACATCCACCTTATCTGGTCCTTTCAACATTCGGTAGGTTTCAATGAGATCCCCATGCATTCTTCTAACTTCCAGTGAGTACATGCCCAAAGCTGCCAAAGGCTCCTCATATGTTAACCTCTTCATTCCCAGAATCATCTTTGTGAACCTCCTCTGGATTCTCTCCAATGACTAAAACATCCTTTCTGAAATATGGGGCCCAAGACTGTTGACAATACTCCACATGTGGCCCGGCTAGTGTCTTATAAAGCCTCAGTATTATCTCCTTGTTTTTATAATCTATTCCCCCTTGAAATACATGCCAACATTGCATTTGCCAACTTTACCACAGGATCTATCTGTAACTTAACCTCCTGGGAGTCTTGCACGAGGACTCCTAAGTCCCTTTGCACCTCTGGTCTTTGAGTTTTCTCCCTATTGTCTCCACTTTTGTTCCTTTTACCAAAATACATTATCACACATTCCCCAACACTATTCCATCTGCCATTTTTTTTGCCAATTCTTCCAATTTGCCTAAATCCTTCTGCAATCACATTGTTTCCTCAGCACTACCTACCCCTCCACCTACCTTCTTATCATCTGCAAACTTTGCCATAGAGCCATCAACTCCATTATTTTATTATCTCAAAAAAATGCTAACATCACATTTGCCTTCCTCACCACAAACTCAAGCTGTAAATTAAATTTAAGGGAATTTTGCACAAGGACTCCCGTTCCTTTATGCCTCAGTTTTTTTTGTATTTTCTCCCCACTTAGAAAATAGTCTTCGCTTTTATTTCTTCTACCAAAGTGCATGACCATATACTTCTCAACACTATTTCATCTGCCTCTTCCTTGCCCATTCTCCTAATCTGTGTAAATCCTTCTGCAGCCTCTCTACTTCCTCAAAACTACCTGTCCACTTGTCTTCATATCGTCCACAAACTTGCCCACAAAGTATCAATTCAGTCCTCCAAATCATTGACCGTAACGTGAAAAGTAACAGTCCCAACGAAGTATCTCCCCCGTCAAGTTTAGCCCACTTCTCTGATGATGGTGCTACAGTTACATTGCAGGACTAATAATCCAAGGTCTGAGTTCAAGTCCCACCGTAACAGGTGTGGAATCTAATTCGGATATAGTAACCTGGAGTTTTAAGAAAATACCTATCACTGGTATGTGACAGTGTCCTCTGAAATGTCCCAGCACAATATTCAGTTGTACCATCATTGTGTGTTGTAGTTTAAAGCTGGCACTGTCTAAAGGGCATTGGGGATTGGCAGTAAATGGTGGCCTTCCCACTGATGCTCGGATCATTTTCTGTCCACTCATTTCCTGTCAGTAACAGCCATAATCCCCAAAATATCTTTACCATATCACCTCTCAGTTTTTATCTTTTCTGGAAAATTGAGTATATCACATCTCTTTTCCTCATCTAAATTACTGATAAATGGAGTGAAAGCAAGTTTATATGCAGATCCCTGGGGACACACAAAACAGAAGAAGTGAAATAAGAGGAGAAATATGCTATTTAGCCCCTGAAACCTGCTGTGCCTTTCAGTCAGATCATGGCACACCTATCCCAGGAACTAAAATGGTGATCCTTTCCTGCACTCTCCCTACAACAAGTACATTCTTCTTTCAGTAAGGAGACCAACATTGTACACAGTGGTCCAAGTAGTAAAACTTCACACTTGTGCTCAAGTCTTTATACAATAGAGGCTAGCATAATATTTTCCTTCCTAAGTGTCTACTGGACCTGCATGTCAGCTTTTGCTGTTGTGCGTATGTAACCCCAGCTACCTCTGAGTATCAACATTTTAATGTCTTTAACCTCTTTTTGAAGTTGAGCAATAATATGACAAATGGAGCACCTCACTTCAGTCAACTATATCCCCTTGAAGCCTCTTTGTATGCTTGTCACTGTCCACATCACCACGCAGTTTTGTGTCCGCAGCAAGATTGGAAACGTTTCATTTGGTCTCCTTATCAATACAGATTGTGAATAAATGAGGTTTGAGCACTGCTCCTTGATGCACCCACCAGCCACAGCTTGTAACCTTGGAAGGACTTTATTCTTAGTCTTCTATCTGTTAACTAACTCTCAATCCATTTATTACCCTATCTGCTTTAATACCTCAATTTCATTCCTTCTAGCTTTGTTTAGCCTTCTGAAAATTAAAATACGCTACTTCCACCAGTTTTCCCTTCATCTACTCTTACCAATAAATTCCTCAAAGAACTCCAGTAAAATTAGTCAGATTTTAGTCCCTTTTTGTAAATTTATGTGGCCTCTCCAGAATCATATTGCAGTACAGCTTTGTTAATCTGGCATGCTTGGGACTTTAATTATGCTAGGGTGGAAAATTTTTCCTGTTAGTAATCTTAACACCCATGGCTCAATTTTCGTAGATGTTCCACAGTATTTTTCACATTTGAAGGGAACCAGTGAGATGAAAGGGAGCACAGCAAACATTTGCTGAACCCAATGCCAAACCATCAGGAATTCTGGATAACAGATTATTGGAGTTTAGAAACATGGAAAAACTACAGCACAATACAGGCCCTTTGGCCCACAATGCTGTGCCAAACATGTACTTACTTTAGAAATTACCTAAGGTTACCCGTAGCCCTCTATCTTTCTAAGCTCCATGTACCTATCCAGGAGTCTCTCAAAAGAGTATCCACCTCCACCACCATCGCCTTCAGCCCATTCCACATACTCACCACTTTAGTGGAGTGCTTTGACGTTGCATACTTCATTATCAATTCCAGCGTTTTCCCAACTGGTCAGTAGTTCTCAGTTTTCTTTCTCTGTCCTTTGTTAAATTATGGTGTCATATTTGCTACCTTCCAAACTGCAGGAAACCTAATTCCATCTCCAGAACCTGCAGAATTTCAAAAGATGATAATTGAGGTATCCATAAGGCAGTCAGGTACTGCTCAACACATAGACCAGCAAGAGTAGGAGATGACAAATCCAATGGGATCTCTTACTAATGTTGGACCAATTCCAAAAAATGTTCATTCACTCTGCTTTAATAAAAATCTTGATTTAAATTTTCTGTATTACATATTTCCGAATTTTTAATTAATAAAATATATTCACCTATAAAAATCCACTCTTTAGAGTGACCTCTTTTAAAACTTTGCTCTAAGTCTTTCTTTACTAATTTATTTTATTTACTCCTTTGTACTGAATCCTTGGTTCTCCAGCGTTTCTGGGAAGAATTTAAAAAATCCTTTGTGAAGGTAGATGCAAAGCATTTGTTTAATGGTCCTGACATTCCCTATTCCCCAGTGTAAATTCTCCCATCTCTTTCAGTAAAGGGAATACATTTATCCTATGCTATTTACATACCTGTTTAATTCTTTCACTATTCTATTCCCTCACATCCTGTTTTCCCTTTCTTTAACAATTTTGTGGTTATCCTTTGTTCAATTCACTATTGCTCCAGTCCTCAGGTTTTACTAGCCCTCATTAGTTCAATTCCCTTACATCCTGTTTTCCCTTTTTTCAAAATCAATGTCTTTTTTTCTTTTGTTCAATTCATTAATGCTCCAGAGTAACGCACACAAAATGCTGGAGAAACTCAGTAGGTCAGGCAGCATCTGTGGAGAGGAATAAATAGTTGGTGTTTATTCCTTTCCATAGCTTCGAAATATCGACAGTTTATTCCTCGCTATAGATGCTACCTGGCTTGCTCAGTTCCTCCAGCATTTTGTATGTGTTTTACTCAGGTTTATGTGTTTTCCTGGCAAATCTATAAACCTTCAGTGCTATCTTTAATTTTCCCTGTAATTCATGATTGAACCACTTTTCCTGTTGTTACTTTGTACCTTAAAGGACTGTAAATGAGTTGCAAGCCTTGTATTCCTTTAAATGCTGGCCCTTACCTTTATCGATTTTTGTAGTTTATCTACCACAGCAAATCATCAGTCATGTCCTGACAATCTGAATTTATCTTCCCTGTGGGAACCAAAACAACAAAACAGACATTTGTTTAGTGACATTAAATAAAACAATAAATCTGAGCTGAGAATGTCAAACATTTTCTGGGATATGTCTGGTCTCTGGTCTCAAGTTACGTAGCCTAGAGCCCCACACTGCAGCTCCTCAGAGAACATGCTAAGGAACTGGAGATACAACTCAATGACCTTAAGCTTGTGTGGGAAACTGAGGAGATGATAGATAGGAGCCACAGGGAGATAGTAACCCCTAGGTTGCAGGAGACAGGTGACTATCGAGAAAGGGAAGGAAAAAGGGCAGCCAGTACCCTGTGGCTGTTCCCCTCAATAAGTATACCGTTTTGATGACCCATGGTTGGAGGGGGGGGGTGACATAGCAACCAGGTCTCTGGCACTGAGGGAATGGGCGAGGAGAGGACTGCAGTGGTGATAGGAGATTCCATGATTAGAGGAATAACCACAGGATTCTGAAGACACGATAGAGACACCCCAATGGTACGTTGCCTTCCCAGGTCCCATGGTTAGGGACTTCACAGATCGGGTCCTCGACATTCTAAAGGGGGAGGGAGAGCAACCAGAAATCTTGGTACATATTGACACCAGTGACATAGGTAGGAAAAGTGAGGAGGTCCTGAAAAGAGAACTTGGGAAACTAGGTAGAAAGCTGAAAAGCAGGACCTGCAGGATAGCAGCCCCTGGATTGCTGCCTGTGCCATAAACCACTGAGGGTAAGAATAGGATGATTTGGCAGATGAATGAGTGGCTGAGAAATTGGTGCGGGGGCTGGGTCTCAGGTTGCTGGATCATTGGGATCTCTTCTGCGGAATGTATGACCTGTACACCTGAACCCGAGGGGACCAATATTCTCGTGGGCAGGTTTACAAGAGCAGTTGGGGAGGGTTTAGCCTAGTTAGGCAGGGGGGTGGGAACTGGAGTGAGAAGGCTGTTGTTTTACAAGCAGAGGCAGTGTGTAATGAGACTGTCAGGTAGGACAGGCAGGTGAGAGGGCAAATTCGCATTCAAACAAAATCAAAAAGCGTGACGAATACAGAACTAGTGTTATATCTGAATGTACGCAGTATACAGAATAAGGTCAATGATCTTGTAGCTGAGTTAGAGATTGGCAGGTATGATGTTCTGAGCATCACTGAGTCATGGATGAAAGAAGATTATATTTAGGAGCTTAACATTCAAGGATACACATTGTATTAAAAGGATAAGCAGGTAGGCTGAGGGGATGAAGTGGCCCTATTGATTAAAAAAATGAAATCAAGTACTTAGAAAGGTGACACAGGATCAGAAGATATAGAATCCTTGTGGGTAGAGTTAAGAAACTGCAAGGGTAAAAAGACTCTGATGGGAGTTATATATAGGTCTCCAAACAGTAGCCAGGATGTGGGCTACCAATTACAACAGGAGATAGAAAAGGCATGTATAAAGGCAATGTTACAATAGTCATAGGGAATTTCAATACTGTATGCAGGTAGCTTGGGAAAATTCAGTTGGTGCTGGATTCCAAGAGAGAATTAGTAGAATGGCTAAACCCACTAGGGGATCAGCGCTACTGAATTGGGTCTTGTGTAATGAACCAGATTTGATTAGGGGAGCTTGAGGTAAAGGAACCCTTAGGAGCCAGTAATCATAATATGATAGAATTCACTCTGCAATGTGAGAGGGAAAAGCTAAAGCCAGGTATCAGTATTACAGTGAAGTAATGGAATTACAGAGGCATGAGAGAGGTAGCTGAAGAGATTGTGGAGGCATTAGTAATGATCTTTCAAGAATCAATATATTGATTCTGGCATGGTTCTGGATGACTGAAAATTGCAAATGTCATTCCACTCTTCAAGAGGGAGGCAGAAGAAAAAAAACTAGTCAGTTAGTCTGACCTCAGTGGCTGGGAAGAGGTTGGAGTCGATTATTAAGGATGTGATTATTAAACATGATTGGAGGCACATGATAAAATCGTTCAAAGTCAGCATTGTTTCCGTATAGTAAAATCTTGCCTGGCAGAGCTGTTGGAATTCTTTGAGAAAATAACAAGCTGGACAGACAAAGGAGAATTGGTGTATGTTGTGTACTTTGATATGCAGAAGGCCTTTGACAAAGGGCCACACATAAGGCTGTTCAACAAGATAAGAGTCCATGAAATTACAGAAAGATACTAGCATGGATAGATCAGTGACTGGTTGCAGGAGGAAAACAATGGGAATAGAGGGATCCTTTTTGGATTGGCTGCCAGTTTGTTGGTGTTTCACAGGGTCTGTGCTGAGACCACTTCTTTTTACGTTATATGTCAATGATTTGGATGATGGAATTGATGGCTTTGTCGCAAAGCTTGCTGGTGATATAAAGATAGTAGAAGGTAGTGTTCAGCAAGCAGGGAGGCTGTAAAAGGACTGAGACAGATTAGGAGAATAGGCAAAGAAGTGGCAGATGGAATACAGTGTTGGGAAGAGTTCGGTCATGCACTCTGCTAGAAGAAATAAAAGCATAAGCTTTTTTGTATACTGGGAGAAAATTCAAAAATCCAAGCTGCAAAGGGACTTGTGAGTCCTAATGCAGTATTTCCCTAAAGGTTAATTTGCAGGTTGAGTTGGTGATGAGGAAGGCAAAAATGCAATGTTAGCATTCATTTCAAGAGGATATAAAATATCCTCTAGAATATAAAAGCAGGGATATAATGCTGAGGCTTTATAAGGCACTGGTGAGGCCTCGCGGAGTACTGTGAGCAGTTTTGGGCTGCTTATTGAAGAAACAATGTGCTGACACTGGAGAAGATTCAGAGGAGGTTCACAAGAATGATTCCAGGTATGAAAGGCTTATCATATGAGGAGCGATTGATAGCTCTGGGGCTGTATTCATTGGAATTTAGAAGAATAAGAGGGGATCTCAATGAAACCTACTGAATGTTGAAAGGCCTCGATAGAGTGGATGTGGAGAGAATGTTCCCTATGGTGGGGCAGCTAGGACCAGAGGGCACAACCTCAGAATAAAGGGATATCCATTTAGAATAGTGAAGAGGAGGAATTTCTTTAGCTAGAAGGTGGTGAATTTGTGTAATTCATTGCCATAGGTGGCTATGGAGGCCAGGTCATTGGGTGTATTTAGGGTGGATAGGTTCTTGATTAGTCAGGGCATGAAAGGTTACATGGAGAAAGCAGTGGAATAGGATTGAGAGGGAAATCGATCAGCCATGATGAAATGGCAGAGCAGACTCGATGTGCCAAAGGGACTAATTCTGCTCCTGTGTCTTACGGTCTTATGTGAAGGGTGAGACTATCACAGTTAACTCATTCACTGTTCTTAGAAGTTTATATAAGATTGAAAAAGGAGTGTCCTTTCCCCATCCCAGCAACTGTCGTGCTTCTGCAATTGTGGGTGCAGACGAGAAGGTGCTGAGTGTAAAGAACATTTTGTGATTCAGGCAACAGAGTCATCAGCATCAGAGATAGATGAAGGTAGTTGTACTGATATGGGATGTGGTGACAGGACTGCATTGGAGAGTGGCCGCCCTTGAATCAAAGCAGCATTTTGCCAAGTGTAGTTTTGAGGGGACAGGAGAAGCTGAAGTTTCAAGAATGGGGAAATCGTCACAGGTTGGAATTTTATCCAGCACAAGTGAGAGCACTGGGATTGGACCTGGGGAACTGCTCTAGTGATATCCTGACTTTATCTGAGATAAATTATCGCCACCTTTGTCTCTTATTATAGAGATAGTAAGTGCGCATATAGATGTGCCACTATCAGATGAAGGATCTGTGTGTGTGTGTGTGACAGAGAGAGAGAGAGAATATAAGGTTGATGGTGTACAAGAATGTAAGACATATCAACATTCAGTAAGATCATGGCTAAACCATATTACCTCCTTATACACACATTAAAGTGTATTGCCCAAAGAAGTATGGATCTCATTCTTGAATGTATGCAGCCAGTACACCAGCTCATAAGCCATCACATAGGGTACTGCCTGCCCCATCTGTTGTAGAATGTGAAATACTTCTTGCATTGAAATGTACACAGGTCAGAACATTAGTTGCACCATGCTCGACCTTCTGATTCTTGACGTTGTTTGAGGTCTTAACAACATCTGTCTCCACGACCTCTCCACTAACTGTTCTAGTACTCTGGTTCCCATCCCCCTGCAACTCCAGTTTAACCCCCCCTCTCCCCCCCACCCCCCCGCAGCTCTAGCAAGCCTTCTTGCTTGGATATCAGCTCCCCTCCAGTTCAGGTGCAAACCATCTCTTCTGAAAAGGTCCCACCTTCCCTGAAACAGAGCCCAATGATCTAAAAATTTGATGTCCTCCCTCATACACCAAATTCTTAACCATATGTTAAACTGTATGATCTTCCTACTTCTGGCCTCACTAGCATGTGACACGGATAGCAATCCTGAGATCACAACCATGGAGGTCCTGTCCTTTAATTTAGCACCTAACTCCCCGAACTCACTTGACAGAAGCTCGTCACTCTTCCTATCTATGTCATTGGTACCTATGTGGATCATGACCTCTGTCTCCTCACCCTCCCACTTGAGAATGCTGAGGACTCAATCTGAGATATCTCAGACCCTGGCATCTGGGAGGCAACATTCTGTCTGGGAATCTCGTTCTCATACACAGAGCCTCCTGTCTGTTCCCCTAACTAAAAAATCCCCTATCACCACAGCTCGCCTCTTCTGCCCCCTTCCCTTCTGGTCACAGAGGCAGAATAGGTGCCAGAGACCTGACTGCTGTGATTTTCCTCTGCCAGGTCATCCCAACACCCCCAGCAATATCCAGAATGGCATACCTGTTGTTGAGGGGGTTGGCCACAGGGTACTGGCTGTTTAGCCCCTTATCCCTTCCTGACCCCCACCTTGTCTCCTGTGTCCTGCACCTCGGGTGTAACTACTTCTCTGTATGTCCTATCTATCACCCCCTCCGATCCGGAGTTCACCCTTTTCCAGCTTCAACTCCTTAGTGTGGAGCATTAGAATCTGCAGCTGGATGCACCTTGCAGGTGAAGTTGTCGGGGACGCTGGATGCTGAAGACCCTGCCTTCTTACACCCCGCAAGAGGAGCATTCAACTATCCAGCCTGGCATCCCTTCTAACTGTACAAATATAAAGAAGGAAACAATAAATAAACTGGGAAAAAAATCTACCTACAGCTTTTTCGCCTTCTCTACATGAGCCTCTCCTCGTCGAGCTAAAGCCTCAAATAAGCACTCTAACACTGTCCACTCCAACAATGGCCCTCTCCGTTTGCCCTGCCTTATTTTTATCTGTCTTTGCCAATCAATCACAATCACTGATTAGCCGTTGCTCAAACACCAAACTGCAGCAATTCAATGCCTTAGGTACTCAACTGGCGAACCAGAGTGAGTTACGTCTTCTTTCACTTTCTGGTCACTGACTGGCCGCTGCTCAAGAACTCAGAAATTTCATTTCTGACTTTTCTCATTTCTGTACTGGTCTAATTCAACTAGCAATTAAGTGTCTGATTAGTTAGTTTGGCATAACATGGTGGTCTGAGGTGCCTGTTCCTGTGCTGGATTGTTTTATGTTCCATGCTCAATAATGAAAGGTCATCAACCTGAAACCTCAGCTGTGTTCCTCTCCCCACAGATTCTGCCTGATTTGCAGTGTACTTCCAATGTTTTCTGTTTTTGTTTAAAGTCTGCTCAGGACTTGGATGGGAGACAAGCAGGGAATACCAGTTACCTGGGGAAAGACTCTAACTGACTAGCAGACTGACTCACACTACTTGCTGAACTCTCTCTTGATATTCTTCTGGTTAAATGGCTGCATTACTTTTGTAAAGCCATGCTCATTATGACTAATCACTTTATGATTTACCAAGTAAATAAAACCTTAAAATTCACCTATTACTAATGTTGAATAAATTCCAATACAATTGATGTTCATTCGCCCTTCTTTAATGAACAACAGGATGACTTTTGCTGCCCTCCAACCTCTTAGATTTACTGTTTTTTGCTTCAATTAGAGTCAGAGCATCATAGAGTAATATGGCATGGAAATAGGTCCTTCAGCTCTACTTATCTATGCCGACCACAGCATCCCGCCCCCCGCAGATCCTAGTTGCCTGTATTTGGCCAATAATCGTCAAAGCTCTTTCCCTTCATGTACCTATCCAATTGCCTCTTAAATGTTGCATTTGTACCCCCTCAACCACTTGCTCTAGTAGCTTAATCCAGGGATTTATTACTCTTGGTGTAAAGAAGTTGCCTTTCAGGTTTCTGGCGAAAAGACTATAACTGTCCATCTTATCCATATCCCTCATAATTTTATAAACTTCTGTGAAGTCACCCCTCACTCTTCTATGCTACAAGGAATAAAGATCCATTGTGGCCAACGTTTCCCTCTAACTCGGACCCTCTAGTTCAGGCAGCATCCATCCATAGGACTGTAAGGCCATGAGGCACAAACAGAATTAGGCCATTCGGCCCATTGAGTCTGCTCCACTATTCCATGACTGCTGATTTTCTATCCCTCTCAACCCCATTCTCGTGCCTTCTCCACATAACCTTTGATGTCCTGACTAATCAAGAGCCTATTGACCTCTGTTTTAAATGTAGCCAATGACTTAGTCTCTCCAATTGTCTGTGGCAATGAATCCCATAGACTCACCAACCTCTGGGTAAAGAAATTCCTTCTTATCTCTATTCAGAATGCATCACTGATTACATCAACTTCTGTGTGGACTGCAATGTTCCGACAAGAACTGTCCTTTGTTATTCAAATAACAAGCCATGGGTAGCAAAGGACGTTAAGGACATCCTGAACACTAAAAAGAGGGCGTTTAGAGATGGAAATAGGGAGGAGCTGAGGGCAATACAGAGAGACCTGAAAGCCAGGATCAGGGAGGGTAAAGACAGGTACAGGAGGAAGCTTGAGTGGAAACTCCAGCAGAACAACATGAGAGAGGTCTGGAGGGGGATGAGGACCATCACTGGGTTCCGGCAAACTAGCAGCAGAGGAGCTGAAGGCAGTGTGGACAGGGCCAATGAACTTTAACAGATTTGACATTGTGGCCCCTGCCCATCCCCTACATGAGCCATCTGTTGTCGGCCCCCAACCAACACATATTCCACTCTCCCCTCCTACCCCTCCTCACAGTCCCCCACCCTGCTCTCATGACTATACCCCTTTCCCACACGAAACCACCACAGTGGACTTCACAGCTGAACAGGTGAGAAGACAGCTGAAACGTCTCAACCCAAACAAGGCTGCAGGACCGGATGGTTGTCAGTACCAGGGTGCTCAAAGCCTGTGCCCCTCAGCTATGTGGAGTACTTCGCCATGTATCCAACCTGAGCCTGAGGCTCCGGAGGGTTCCTGTGCTGTGGAAGACGTCCTGTCTCGTCCCTGTGCCAAAGACGCCGCGCCCCAGTGGCCTCAATGACTACAGACCGGTGACATTGACCTCCCACATCATGAAGACCATGGAGAGACTTGTTCTGGAGCTGCTCCGGCCTATGGTCAGGCCACACTTAGATTCCCTCCAGTTCGCCTACCAGCCCTGATTAGGAGTTGAGGATGCCGTCGTCTACCTGCTGAACCGTGTCTACGCCCACCTGGACAAGCCAGCGAGCACTGTGAGGATCATGTTTTTTGACTTCTCCAGTGCGTTCAACACCATCCGCCCTGCTCTGCTGGGGGAGAAGCTGACAGCGATGCAGGTGGATGCTTCCCTGGTGTCATGGATTCTTGATTACCTGACTGGCAGACCACAGTACGTGTGCTTGCAACACTGTGTGTCCGACAGAGTGGTCAGCAGCACTGGGGCTCCACAGGGGACTGACTTGTCTCCCTTTCTCTTCACCATTTACACCTCGGACTTCAACTACTGCACAGAGTCTTGTCATCTTCAGAGTTTTCTGATGACTCTGCCATAGTTGGATGCATCAGCGAGGGAGATGAGGTTGAGTACAGGGCTACGGTAGGAAACTTTGTCACATGATGTGAGCAGAATTATCTGCAGCTTAATGTGAAAAAGACTAAGGAGCTGGTGGTAGACCTGAGGAGAACTAAGGTACCGGTGACCCCTGTTTCCATCCAGGGGTCAGTGTGGACATGGTGGAGGATTACAAATACCTGGGGATACGAATTGACAATAAACTGGACTGGTCAAAGAACACTGAGGCTGTCTACAAGAAGGGTCAGAGCCGTCTCTATTTCCTGAGGAGACTGAGGTCCTTTAACATCTGCCAGACGATGCTGAGGATGTTCTACGAGTCTGTGGTGGCCAGTGCTATCATGTTTGCTGTTGTGTGCTGGGGCAGCAGGCTGAGGGTAGCAGACACCAACAGGATCAACAAACTCATTCATAAGGCCAGTGATGTTGTGGGGATGGAACTGGACTCTCTGACGATGGCGTCTGAAAAGAGGATGCTGTCCAAATTGCATGCCATCTTGGTCAATGTCTCCCATCCACTACATAACGTACTGGGTGAGCACAGGAGTACATTCAGCCAGAGACTCATTCCACCGAGATGCAACACAGAGCGTCATAGGAAGTCATTCCTGCCTGTGGCCATCAAACTTTATAACTCCTCCCTTGGAAGGTCAGACACCCTGAGCCAATAGGCTGGTCCTGGACTTATTTCCTGGCATAATTTACATATTACTATTTAACTATTTATGGTTTTATTACTATTTATTATTTATGGTGCAACTGTAATGAAAACCCATTTCCCCCAGGATCAATAAAGTATGACTATGACTATGACTATGACTAGGGAGATCAGATTTTGAGGCTGTGCCCTCTGGTCCTAGACTCTCCCAATATAGGAAGTATCCTCTCCATGACCACTCTATCTAGGCCTTTCAATACTCGTAGATCCTCTGCATCTGCAACTAACTTTTTAGAACCTCTAGATTCAGGCCATTGGGATTATTAGACTTCTTGGCTCATTAATTTTGTGTCAATTTTCTTCATTAACACACTGAAACTGTCTGATATTCGAGCACAAAAAGGAAGACACAAGAATGAAATCCTACTTCGTATTGTTACTGTAATAAACTCTGATGAGATTTCCTCATCAGATTGGGAAAAGGTCAAAGAACTTTGTACAGCACTACCTATTTTAGATATGAATGTTTTTCCAGATGACGTTACCTCAAAGGCTGGGTATTGCTTTTTTGTCCTCTCCTGTAGCCTGTAGCATGGGCAGTGTAAGGGAAATATCCATCTGGGACAAACTGCTCTGAATCTATTCAAGCTGTCCAGGTACATCTTGGCAACTGCACTGAGCATTGATATATGCACTGGTTGTTCTCCCCAGTATTTCTATACCTTTGCTTCCTTCAGTTTTTTAGAGTGCTACTATTTTCCCAATGGGAACTGAAGGCAAAGGCATCATCTGCAGATGTTTCACCATCCTTTTATATTTAATCATTTCCTGTCTCTTTGCCAGTGTGATTTTTTTCACAGCCTTTTTCACACCGAAGCTTCAGGGTTTGAAGCTTGAGGATGGCTAAAGCATAATCACAGGCAACAGCATCGATCAAACGTAGACCTCCGCAGTGTCTGTCTTCTTGTTAATTTGTTGTTCTTTGTCTGTTGGAACTGTTTGTTTGTAGCTTTAAAGTTTGCAGACTTTCTGAAAATTAATGCCATTGCTTATTCTGTGTCCTTGTGGGTCCCAGGGTCTTCCTTGAGAAATCAGTTTTACATTCTTCTGAAGCTGCCTTGCCAGGGCTTTCAAGTCATCTTTGAACTTAGCTTTTGAACTATCACTGCAGTAATAATTATTATTCTTCCTTTTACAAGAGTGAAGCAGCATATTGCATAATGTCTCAGTAATAAATCCCTAGAGTGAACTCTAAAATTCTATACAAGTTGTAAATTATGCCATTAATATAATGGTCCCAGCCATTAAAATAAATCCTCAACATTAATATAATCACTTAACCCTTCGATATAATCTCTTATCCATCAGCTTCAAGGATTAATATAACCTATCACTCATCGATAACATTTTATTCACAATTGTGTCTGTTCACACATCTTACATAATCCATCTGTGTTGATTATACCTGCCATCAATAGAATCTTTTTAATCAATAAAATATATTCTTCTGTCAATAGCTTTGTTCATTAATATCACTTCCTCACACTCTGACATAAACCCTGATCTACAAATAAAACCCTATAGTAGTAATAGTGCAATCACTTATCACTTGAGTTGAGTATGGTATTCTCCTAAGGGGTTGTCAATTGGTGAATCCAGGGTATTAGGGTGCATTTCCTTAATGGAGAACATGTGACTTTGTTTAGTGTGGGGAGGCAGCCACACGGTCTGCAATAAATCGAGCTCAAGTTTCAGTGATATAGAATGCAAGACGGCTGGGGTCTCTTCACTGCTACAGCCTTTCTTGGCCTTCGCGGCCGTTGTGAAGTGTCATCAACTTCGCCAGCTCCACTGTTGAGGTCCTGGTTGGATCGCTCTTCGTCTTTTCCATCCTTGACACTACTCCCATGGGTGACCCTACCGGGAACTAATCACCAGATGGCTAAACTCCAGACGGCATCGCTCTTGGGATCTCAGGAAGTTACAAGGCTCCCCAGCATGCTCTCGGAGAAGATACCGCTCACTGAATTCACGCCCTCATTAACCTTCCACTGAGAGATTCATCAGTATATCTCTGTGTGATACATTCCCAACCATTTATATAATTTCCCTCACCCTTCACTTAATCCATCCATGTAGCCCTAACCACCGTTTAATCCTTCTTCTGTTAGCATCGCACCATAATCCTGAAATAAACTCAATATAATGACCTCATCCATTAATCGAACCTGCTTTTGCAGAATCAGTCATTCAGGTTAGGACCAGCAGGGGGCCACTTGGCCTCTCAATTTGACTCTGGCATTCAAAAAGTTTACAGCCGACCTGATGCCCACCACCGCCCCCCCCCACCCATTTATCAAGAACTAGCAAACTCTGGCTCAAAATTCGTCAAAGTGTCTCCTTCCACATTCTTCAAGGAAGGGAGATCCAGAGACACACAATTCTCCAAGGGAAGAAAAATGTTATTTTACATTGTTTTAAATGGGGAACATTTTAATTTTTAAACTGGGACCTTTTGTACTTGACTTTGCCACACGAGGAACCATCCTCCCCATGTCTATCCAGAAGGTTCAGGATCCTTCAATTTGAAGTCCTCTGCCTCCTACCTCAACCACTGACGTAACCACATTAGTAGCGAGGGCACAGAGGTGGCTTGTGAAGATGACAGAAATTGATTTAGCAGCTTTTTATCGGATGGGTTTGTTTTCTCTAGGACAGGGAAGTCTAAGGGGGAGACCAAATAAAGGTGCATAACATTGTGAAAGGAAGCGTTATTTTCCTCAACAGAGATGATAAAAGCCAGAGGAATGGACATAAAGGAACACTATCAGAATTAGTGGGGAGATGGGGAAAACATTTGTTATCTAGATAATTGTGGTTACTTTGATGATTAAAGTGGTCAGTTTGATGTGCAATGTTCTTTTATTAATTTTATTTGGGGTTTGTTGGTGACCGATTTATCCTGATGGATGAAGGGGCTCACAGCCTGAAGGGGAGGTGGATGAAGAGCCCTCCATTACGCTTAAAAAGAACTTGGATCTGCATTTGGATACATTATGGGATTAGGTGCTTTGGGTTGATGAGCTGATGTGTCACATATTAAGTGAAGTACATGAGTGATTTAGCAATCAATATAACACATTCATTGATAACACCCCCAATCTTGACTTTAATTAATCCAATACAAGCTCCTTATCCATCAGGATAAATCGGTCACCAACAAACCCCAAATAAAATTAGCCTCTCTCTATACCTCCTATTTACCCCTCAATCGTGACCCCACTAAGCAGCACCAGGCCATTGTCTCCCACACCATCAGCGACTTTATCCGCTCAGGGGATCTCCCATCCACTGCTACCAACCTTATAGTTCCCACACCTCGCACTTCCCGTTTCTACGTCCTACCCAAGATCCACAAACCTGCCTGACCTGGCCGACCTATTGTCTCAGCTTGCTCCTGCCCCACCGAACTCGTTTCTGCATACCTCGACACGGTTTTATCCCCCCTTGTTCAATCCCTTCCTACCTATGTTCATGACACTTCTCACGCTCTTAAACTTTTCGATGATTTTAAGTTCCCTGGCCCCCACCACTTTATTTTCACCATAGATGTCCAGTCCCTATATACTTCCATCCCCCATCAGGAAGGTCTCAAAGCCCTCCGCTTCTTTTTGGATTCCAGACCTAATCAGTTCCCCTCTACCACCATTCTGCTCCGTCTAGCGGAATTAGTCCTTACTCTTAATAATTTCTCCTTTGGCTCCTCCCACTTCCTCCAAACTAAAGGTGTAGCTATGGGCACCCATATGGGTCCTAGATATGCCTGCCTTTTTGTTGGCTTCGTGGAACAATCCATATTCCAAACCTATACTGGTATCTGTCCCCCACTTTTCCTTCGCTACATCAGCGACTGCATTGGCGCTGCTTCCTGCACGCATGCTGAGCTCGTTGACTTTATTAACTTTGCCTCCAACTTTCACCCTGCCCTCAAGTTTACCTGGTCTATTTCCGACACCTCCCTCCCTTTTCTAGATCTTTCTGTCTCTGTCTCTGGAGACAGCTTATCTACTGATGTCTACCATAAGCCTACTGACTCTCACAGCTATCAGGACTATTCCTCTTCTCACCCTATCTCTTGCAAAAATGCCATCCCCTTCTCGCAATTCCTCTGTCTCCGCCACATCTGCTCTCAGGATGAGGCTTTTCATTCTAGGACGAGGGAGATGTCTTCCTTTTTTAAAGAAAGGGGCTTCTCTTCCTCCACCATCAACTCTGCTCTCAAACGCATCTCCCCCATTTCACGCACATCTGCTCTCACTCCATCCTCCCGTCAGCCTACTAGGAATAGGGTTCCCCTGGTCCTCACCTACCACCCCACCAGCCTCCGGGTCCAACATATTATTCTCCGTAACTTCCGCCACCTCCAATGGGATCCCACCACTAAGCACATCTTTCCCTCCCCCCCCCCCGCTTTCCGCAGGGATTGCTCCCTACGCGACTCCCTTGTCCATTCGTCCCTCCCATCCCTCCCCACTGATCTCCCTCCTGGCACTTGTCCTTGTAAGCGGAACAAGTGCTACACATGCCCTTACACTTCCTCCCTTACCACCATTCAGGGCCCCAAACAGTCCTTCCAGGTGAGGCGACACTTCACCTGTGAGTCGACTGGGGTGATATACTGCGTCCGGTGCTCCCGTTGTGGCCTTCTGTATATTAGCGAGACCCGACACAGACTGGGAGATCATTTTGCTGAACACCTATGCTCTGTCCACCAGAGAAAGCAGGATCTCCCAGTGGCCACACATTTTAATTCCATATCCCATTCCCATTCTGACATGTCTATCCATGGCCTCCTCTACTGTAAAGATGAAGCCACACTCAGGTTGGAGGAACAACACCTTATATTCCGTCTGGGTAGCCTCCAACCTGATGGCATGAACATTGACTTCTCAAACTTCCGCTAATGCCCCACCTCCCCCTCGTACCCCATCCATTATTTATTTATATACACACATTCTTTCTCTCTCTCCCTCTTTTTTCTCCCTCTGTCGCTCTGACTATACCCCTTGCCCATCCTCTGGGTTCTTCCCCCCTCCCCCTTTTCCTTCTTCCTGGGCCTCCTGTCCCATGATCCTCTCATATCCCCTTTGCCAATCACCTGTCCAGCTCTTGGCTCCATCCCTCCCCCTCCTGTCTTCTATCATTTTGGATCTCCCCCTCCCCCCCACTTTCAAATCTCTTACTAACTCTTCCTTCAGTTAGTCCTGACGAAGGGTCTCGGCCCGAAACATCGACTGCACCTCTTCCTAGAGATGCTGCCTGGCCTGCTGTGTCCACCAGCAACTTTGATGTGTGTTGCTCCACTGTAATCGCTCTCTTTAAAATATGGACCCTTCTCCCATTGATCCAATATTCTCTCCCATCAATGTAACCCCTCACTTATCAAACACCTTATGATATAAACAACCTCTCTTAATAACTTCTCTTAAGATCCTTCACCCATACTACCCATCAATATAACTTTTGTATGATTTAATCACCTCGCTTATTAGCAGAATAATGATAAAACCTTTTTAGTCAACATGACAGTGCCTTGCACATTAACATAATAAGCCCTCAAATATCAATGTTATTCTCACTAAATCAATACAGTCTTTTCAATTATCAACAAAATCGCTTCTAATATGTCCCTTAACTATCAAAACAAACACTAGAATAATCAAAATAACCATAAATATATAGTATAATCCCTTGTGTTGAATTTGCTCACCTCAACCTTTCACTCTTCTAATATAACAACTTGACTCATCAGTATAATCCTTAACAGCATCTTATTATTATTAATCCTCACATTTATTATTAAAACCTGTTCACTCAGTATAAACCCTTGTGGTGAGAGAAATCTCAGCAAATCTTTTGCCAGTAACTGTGAGTTTATAATTTCTCACTCATCAGTATAAAGTCTATAACCAATAAGAGAGCCCTGACCCATAAATATGAAGTCACCATTCAATACGATTTCTCATCCTGCGATAAGTCCCTACTCCCTCTTCAATATAATCCACTAACCCAAGGACATGAGTCCTTTTCAGCAAAGTTTAAGTCAATAAAAGAGAACCAACACACTTAAGAGCAAGACATGTTTGATTACCCTGATCATATAAAAATAATAAATACAGCTGTTAGTGATAGACCCAAATAAAAGCTGGTTGAGAAAGCTGTGACCTATGGAATTAACAGGTCATTCACTGAGTGTTTGACAAGGCTGGTGAATGGTGTTTCCAGGGTATCAGTGCTGGGACCATTGCACTTCTAATTCTTCTTTTGTGTGTTCCTCCACATCTGTGTTCTCGTCTCTCCTAATGTATGCCAGTTATTAATGTAAGCCAACACCTAACTGATGACAAATTATAACTTCTACATTAGTGGCTGACATAGGGGTTAATGTGAACAGGGGAGCAATGGTAACAGACACAAAATGCTGGAGGAACTCAGCAGGCCAGGCAGCATCTATAGGAAAGAGTAAACAGTCAACGTTTTGGGCCGAGATCCCTCATCAGGACCCGAAACGCTGATTGTCTACTCTTTTCCATAGATGCTGCCTGGCCTGCTGAGTTCCTCCAGCATTTTGTGTCTGTTACTTTGATTTCCAGCATCTACAGATTTTCTCATGTTTGTGAGGATAGGAATGGGCTGTGAAGACTCCAATCAGCTGACAGAGAAAATTGTGACACAGGAATAGCAGAACAAGTGAGACAAAATATAGACTAATTAGAGTGGGGCTAAAAGAGTAGCACAGAACAGGATAATGCGCACTCCCAGCCCACAGCACTGGAACCTCTCCACCTCTACCCTCAGCATTTTCTGTGCACTTTCCTGCAAAAATTATTTTACGTTTTACTTGTGAATTTTGCTAGTATTATGCTATGTACCTGTAATATTGCTGCAAGAAAGAGTTTCACTGCACCTGTACTTGTGCATATGACAATAAGATCAACTTTATCTTTGAATAATGAAGGCAAGACAAGAAATCCTGGTTAGGAGATTCATGACTGGATACTAGAAATCATGAAAGTTGAACATTACGTGGTGAGTGAAGTATAATCACCGCTGGAGTAGCACAAGGGAGTGTGTGTGTGTGTGTGTGTGGGGGGGGGGTGAGATGGGGAGGACAGAGAACTACTGTACTGTGCGACAGGACGTTGCTCGCCCCCGTGGGTGGGGGCTGCCTGCCTCGCTGAACCAGACCGCCGCCGCGCCGCTGCTGTCCCCTCCGTGCGAACTGACCGCTGGCCCGGGGCGACTGACGTGGGCCGTGGGTCACAAAGCGCGGGGTGACAGAGCCGCGCCGAGGGTCGCTGGCTGCCGCCCGCCCGCCCTGCTAATGGCAACAGCCTCCCCGAGTCTGGGCGAAGCCGGCGCCGTCCGGGGCCGCCCGGCGCCGGCGCCAGCGCCCGAAGCCCGGGCAGCACCAGAAATCCGCTGCACGGGCTTCAAGAACCAAATCCAGCAGGTGCTTGGCTGGAAGAAAGGAATTAAACAGCTGTCAGCAACCGGCGAGTCCCCTCTCGAGCACGGCAGGAGCATCCACTCTGACATGGGTAGCCCTGGGTTAGAGCAAGTCAGCCAGCTTGTCCCAGTCAGAGGAGGCGGGTCGGACCGAAGAATTCAGTTCGCTCTGGGCAAGGTGATGAGACCGGGGAGGGGCCAAATGATATTTGTTAGCACTTCTGAGGTGGAGCCAAGAGTCAAAGCAGTGGATCTGAATTTGGTTTCGCCATCCAACAGGCAGCAAGTACTTGATTCCACCACTGAAAAGGCCAGTTCTGTGCTTGATCGGGGCAAAAGACTGACCCAGGGCAGTCAGTCAGGCCTGGGTAAGGATGGTGACTCAGAGCAGGTCACCCTGTCCAGCAGGAATGAGATTGCTGGTTTAGAACAGGTCGTCCAAACTGCATCGGCTGTGGGTGGCGGTGTGAAACAGACCACCCAATCCGCACTAGGTATGAGTGTCATCCAGTTTACTCTGAATGAGAATGGTAGTTTAGAGCAGGTTATCCAGTCCACTGTGGGTGACAATTGTAGCTTGGAGCAGGGCACCCAGTCTGCACTGCCTGAGATCAGCAGTTTAGGCTGGATTGTGCATTCAGCACTGAGTAAGTGTTGTGGGTCAGAGCAGGTCACAGAGTGTAAGCTGGATCAGAGAGATGAGGTGGACCAAGGTATTCAGCCTGTAGATGCTTGCAGATCAGAATCAGAAGAACAGACCCAATTTATTGTAAGCAACCTGCACCATGCCCAGGGTAACAGTGTCATTCCAGAGCAGCCTAACCTTCTGACGAAAGCTATGAACCTGGCACCTGATCCAAGAACTGGCAGTGTCATGAGACTGAAACTGGAATCGGAAGAAGGGGTGCAGGGAAAAGAGAAACGTTTTCCACCTTTACAGCACAACCTGTCAGCCACAAGGTTGAAGGAGTGGGTCAGGCTAGCCCAGTTTCAGGATGTGAGATCAGAATGGGACAAGAAATTGGAACAGTGTCTTCATCTACCCTTGGTTGGAAGCAGGGCATCTAGTCAACAGCTGCTGCCTCTCGAGTGCCAGGATGTGGGCTCCTCAGACTTCACTCCAGATGTAGGGCTAGAACAGCAAATATATATCACTCTCTCTCAAAGCCTGTGTCACTTCTCGGGCCTGTGTGCTAGAGTGCAACTCACGGATGGACTGGGATACCTCCTTGGTCCAGGTAAAAGGGACTGGTGGGCATGGCCAAAAGTGCGGAGACAAGCAAAATTCTGCCCGGGCTCCCTAACAAAGAGGCAGGGGAGCATCAGAAGTAACAGCAGCAGCAGCAGCAGCAGCAGAGTGAGATTTGCTGACTCAGTCGGTTTGGAGTTAGCAGAAGTTCGAAGCTTTGACTCATCAGAGGAGCCAACTATACCAGCACATGTACTGTCCAGTTTCAGTTCCAGTCAGCCCACAGCACAAGTGATATGGATACAGCGTTTCAGAATGGAATTCATGAATCCCCGGGACGATGGAAACTTCAGTGAGCGACTAAACAGTCAGAAAGTGTGCCTGGAGGCAGTGTCAGAGGCAGAGCTGGTGATCAGTGGTACCATGCTGGTCATAAACCTGGCCTATCACAAGGAGGTGACAGTCCGTTACACCTGCAATGACTGGAAGTTCTTCACTGATGTCTCTGCTCTGTTTGAAAGCAACATTGAAGGCAAAATGGATCGTTTCACATTCACACTGAATCCATTGATCCACTTGCTTCAGCTGGGCTGCTCTATACAGTTTGCTATAAAGTACAAAGCTGAAGGATTAGAGTTCTGGGACAATAACCGTGGTAGCAATTACAAGATGACCTACCAGTCCCTTCAGGCACTGTCCCCAATGACAACGAGGATAGGACAGTCGATTTCAACTGACCACCAACAATTGGCAAGAACCAAAAATTGAGGAAAACCAGGCAGCATGCAGTATGATTGGGGTAAGCTTATCACCCTAGGGCCAAGAGACTCCAGAGATTCCGGAAATGCCTGCAGTGCAAAAGTTAATGAGAGACTGGGTGTGGTCGTCCTCCCACCCCACTCCACGGGGAATTCAAGCGGATAATCACAGGAGTTAATTGAGGGACCCAAGAATCAGAATAGGCTGCTGACATTGACTGGAATGGAGTGGGAGAAGCACAGCAAGGTCCTGCCCTTGCTTTCTGCAGAAAATATGAGACCACTCAAACAATTGAGTGCCTAGTGCTGGTTCAGTTAACACCTCATAATGTTTGGCCATGGAAAAAAGTAAGCCGTCTCACCAAGTGACATTGGTATTGGAATAATATAATTGTTCTCCTGTGTACTCTGAGTAACACTCCAGGATCTAAGGAAAGGATGTTAGAAGTATTTCTATGCACTTATCAAGTTGAGAAGTTCACAGAATCCTCTTTGTGTTGGGACAACACCTTATGAATAACCAACTCTATCAAGTTCTGATGATTAAACAGTTAATTGGCACTTGAGACTGTCACCAATCATTATTGTTCTGCAAACATGTGTAAGGTGTGTGAGGCAAAGATTTAGGGTTCTGTTTTATCCAGACTGATATGCAAAATATCTTCTCCTTGTGAAACATTTGCTTGCACCAGATTTCACCTTCATGTCAAGAGGGGAATTTTTTTATGTACTGAATGCACAATCAGTTTTGCTCTGTGAAAAGTTGTGTGGTTTGTTGGCTCATAACCATCATAATGACAAACACTCGGAGGGGTGCTGGCTTAAAATGTCCTTACAAGTATTTCAATGTCCTAGTTAACAACTCTCCCCAGGACAGTCAATAGTGCATGTTGTCCAGCCGACATCCTCATCGTGGCCAACAATCTTTCCGTGATTCAGGCAACTTTTATTTATTTGAGGAGTACTTGAAAAGGACTTGGCAAATGTTCTAACTGACATATGAGTTTGTAATCGCTTGAATATACCCAGACATTGCACAGCCAGTAATGCCTCTATTGTGGTCAATGTAAGATGAACATTGACCCACCACCTCTGTTAAGATTCTCTAAATGAGTTAAGTGAGGATGGTAACGCTGACCTGGGGTGTCCATTCAAGCCTTGATTGATGTACTGTAGGCCTCCCAGCTTTTATGTTGCTGACTGCTGCCATCTCTAGGGTGTACACATTAAATTTACAAGGGTTTGTGGAACTTCAGCCAGTTTTCAGTGCACTTTGAACATCCAAGTGTGATGGAAATTAATTGCTGGTGGGCCAAAATTGTACAATATTGAAGCCAAGTGCCTCCTGTTTGATACCTGATGGCAAAGTGTTGGAGAGTACTAGTATTCATGGAAAGTTCAATGTACCATTGTTCATTCACTGTGGCTGTGATCTATCTCTGAGTTTCTGTGTGTGGTTTTCAGTATTCATTTATTCATGGGACCAGGGCTGGAACAACCATCAGGAATGAATATTGCATCCCACCATTGTCCTGTCCTGTTGTTTTGTTCTGTCCAACAGCATTTCCAGTTTGTTGGGGAAGAGCTTGCTCTGCATTCTTGAGATTACTGTTTGAGCTCTCCGCACTGAGAGTGCAAAGCCAACAGCTCAGAATTCTTAATGGAAAAAAGCTTTCCCAGTATTGAGACACCAACTGTCGTGACTAAACCTGCCCTGTTGATCTGTCCAATGATTCTCCAGTTTCAAGTGTAATGCTATTGCAGCACCAGTGACCACCAATCACCAACTGGCGTTTGACTCCCACTGCTGTATAAGGACTTTGTACATTCTTCCTGTGACCAGGTAGGGTTCTTCTGGGTGCTCCCGTTTCCTCCCACATTCCACAGCTGCATGGTTAATGTTAGTGAGTTGTGGGTGTGCTATGTTAATGCTAGAAGCATGGACACTTGCAGGCTGCCCTGCACAATCCTTGTTGATTTGATGCATTTCACTGTATGTTTCGATGTACATGTGACATATAAAGCTTTACCTTCTACCCCAACATCTTGTCCAAAAGCTACCAGTGTCCTCTTTAATAGCACCCCCTAATGTCCTACCAAGTAACTCCCTCAATTGTCCAATCCAACACGTTCCAGTAGTCCTCCCATCTGATCTCTATCTTACCCAACATTTTTCACCATCTGTGTCAACTTCAAGAACTGAACTTATAGTCCAAGTAAATTCATGGTATGCATTTACTTATTTTTTAACATACAGCATGGAGTAGGCCCTTTTGGCCCCTTGAGCCATGCTGCCCAGCATTCCCCCATTTAATCCTAGCCTAATCATGGGACAATTTACAATGACCCATTAACCTACCAACTGGTATGTCTTTGGACTGTGGGAGGAAACTGGAGCACCTGGAGGAAATCCACGTGGTTACAGGCAGAACATACAAACTCCAGGAATTGAACCCTGGTCGGCTGTACTGTAAAGCGTTGTGCTAACCACTATACCACGGTGCTGCCCCCTATGGTGGCACGGTAATGTAGTGGTTAGCACATTGCTGTAGAGTGCCAGTGTTCACTGGTCAGGGTTCAATTCCTGCTGCTGCCTGCAGGGAGTTTGTACGCTTTCCCTGTGACCACACGGGCTTCCTCCCATGTTCCAAAAATGTACAGTTAGAGTTAGTGAATCATAGGCATGCTACGTTGGCACCGGCAGTGTGTTGACACTTGCAGGCTGCCCCCCACCTCCAGTACAACCCTTGGACTGTGTTGGTCATTGACACAAAATCATGCATTTCATTGCATGTTTCGATGTATGTGACAAATAAAGCTAATCTTTAATATTTACCCATAAATTCTGTAGTAGGGGAGGCAGTGATCTGCCAGCTTGAGCCATTACTCTGTCGTTGAAATTGGGCAGTGAGTTTCAGGATTTGGTTCACTGAGTCATACTACATTTCCTAGTGGCTTGGAAGACAACATATGGGTGGTGTTCCTGTGCACCTCCTGCCTGTGCCCTACTTGGTAGTGGAGCTCATGGGATAGGGAGCTGCTGTTGGAGTTGGTGTCAGGAATGAATGTTTAGGATGGTAGATGCCATGTCAGTGAAGTGAGCTTTATCCTGGATGGTGCTGAGCTTGTTGGGATTTGTTGGTGCTGTGCTCGTTCAGGCATATGAAGAGTATTCTATTCCACTCTGGACGAGTTGGTTGCTCAGCTCTTTGCAGACTATGGGTTTGCAAAGAGATTGTGGAGAAAGACTCAAGGGCTTGTGTTGCACTTCATCCTGAGCAGCTGCATGACAAAGGACGCTCTGATCTATGGGCTGTTCCCAGAGACACACATAGTCAAGTGCTGCTGTCAGATCAACTCAGCAAAAATACCCTTTGGTCTGCCAGCAAATTGAGATATCCATAGAGCAATGCCACCAACTGGCACATCCTAGACTGCAGGAATACACACGGAAGCTTGATGCAGCTAATGCAAGGGCCACAATATATGGTTCTTCTGCTATTAGAGAGGAAGGGGCCATGTTGAGTGAGGAAGCCTCTCAGTTGTAAATACCACCCAAGGGGGCCACATGAGAGGCAGCTATGCTACTGGTGTGTAGGTAAGCACTGAAAGCATTGACTATGAATGTAAAGAATTAAAAGGCATTGCACTGTTTGGAAATAAGTTTTATTATGAATAAAGTTCATTTTGATTAAAAACTTCCACTCCAGACTTCTGCCTTGTAGAATAGACTTGCGATGTCAGGAGGTGGGTCAGACACCACAGGAAACCCAGACTTGGAACTGCTCTTGCAGCCATGTTATTCATGTGGCTGATTTGGTCAGATCTTTGTTTAATGGTAACTCCCCAGGATATTCACAATGTGGAACTCAGCAAAGGTAACTTCACCGAACATCAACAGCAGGTCTTGTTGGAGACAGTCATTGCCTGATACGGTACTCAATAAACTGTACCTGCTCTATTCTGCTCACTTTGGCGGCACTTCTGGGAACTACTCCCTTTGTTTTCCCTCATTCTGCTGGCTCTCTTGCCCTTTCTCTTCATCCGCCCATCACTTCCTCTGTTTCCCCACTCCCTGCCCTTTATTCCATGGTCTACTTCTTTCCTGACAAATCCTTTCCTTTATTCTATGCCCTACTGCCCTCTCCTATCAGATACCTCCTTCTTCAGCTCATTGTCTCTTCCCCTCCTAGGTTTTCATATTCTTCCCTTTTATCCCTGCTCCCCCACCTACACTCACCTATCACTTACTAGCTTGTGCTCCTACCCCTCCTTCCACTTTCTTTTTCTGGTTTATGAGAATATGAAGTCTAGAATATAAAAGTAAGGATGTAATGTTGAGGCTTTATAAAGCACTGGTGAGGTCTCACTTGGAGTTTTGTGAGCAGATTTGAGCCCCTTATCTTAGAAAGGATCTGCCGAAATTGGAGAGAGTTCAAAGGAGGTTCACAGAAATGATTCCAGGTTCGAATGGCTTGTCATATGAAGAGTATTTGATGGCTCTGGGCTTGTAATTACTGGAATTCAGAAAAATGAAGTGACCTCATTGAAACCTATCCAATAGTGAAAGGCCTTGATAAAGTGGATGTGGAGAGGATATTGCCTATGGTGTGATAGTCTAAGATCAGAGGCCACAGCCACTGAATAGAGGAGCACCCTTTTAGAATGGAGATGAGGAGGAATTTCTTTAGCCAGAGTGGTGAATCCGTGGAATTTGTTGTCACAGGCAGCTTTGGAGGCCAAGTCTGTATGTATACTTAAGGCAGAGGACGATAGAGTCTTGAATGGCCAGGTCATGAAGGGATACAGGGAGAAAGCAGCAGTTTGGGGCTGAGAAGAAAAATGGATCAGCCATGATAAAATGGCAGAGCAGACTTGATGGGCCAAATTGCTTAATTCTGTTCCCATCTCTTATGGTCTGTCAATCAGGAAGAATACATTTGTAATAGCTGAGTCTATACATTTTGTAATTTCTTTTAAAGGTTAGAGTTTTTTGTGTGCCTTGATATTCTTTTTTACTTGTTTTATTTCTGGCTTGTTCGGCTAAATTAGGTATGTTTTGTTACTAAGAGTGTCAGTTCCCATGGTAAATCCCATCCAGCCCTGGGGACTACCCTGTTTTCAAAAGTTCCAGTACTTCCTCTTTCCTAATGTCAACATGTTCCAGCATTTCAGCCTCTTTTACACTGTCCTCACATCATCAAAGTCCCTCTCACTGATGAGTACTACCTACTTCCACAATTCTTTTCTGCTCCTGATCAGTCCTTCCTTCTTGTTGTTATTTCAATACCCTATTGTTTTTCACACATGTATAGATACGTTGGGGCTTTCCTTAATCCTAGTCAGCAAAGCCTCTCACACCCCTTTCTAGCTCTCCTAAGTCCATTCTTAAACTCCCTCCTGGCTACCACGGAACTCTCAGGAGCCCTGTCTGATACTTGCTTCCTAAACCTTGCTCCCTTCTTCCTCTTACTTGAGAAATATGATCAGGAGTAGACAACCTGGCCTGTCAAGCCTGCTCAGCCATTCAGTAAGATCACGGCTGATCTGACCATGGACTCATCTCTACCTACTTGCCTTTTCCCCATAACCCTTAATTCCCTCTCAACTAGATGCTCCTCATCTCTTGTCAACCAAGGTTCCTTCCCTACCTCAATGAGACAATCCTATCCAGAACCCCATGTTAGTGCTTCCCAAACAACTTCCACATTTTCCCTGTGTTACTTCTATCGTTCATTTATTATTGCATGTTTTTGTTTTGTTCCGGGAAATGAGTGTTCCACTCCATAGTACAAACTCTCACAAGATGATGGAAATGGTACAGGGCTAACATAATAGTGAGAATATGTGTGAAGTATTTTTTGGTTGTGTTGGCTGTTAACATAAACTCACATTTCACTGTACAGTATGTTTTGAAGTATACAGTATAAATAAACAAATCTGAAATAATAATGATTAAGGAGGTTTAAAATTGCTAGTAAATCAGATTGTGCTGTGATCTACATCAATCCAGGTTCTTCCTATCCTTTGCAACACACATAAAAAGTTGCTGGTGAACGCAGCAGGCCAGGCAGCATCTCTAGGAAGAGGTGCAGTCGACACTTCAGGCCGAGACCCTTCGTCAGGACCCTTCCTATCCTTTAATAATTTAAAGGCAGACTGCTTAGTGGTCCTGAAAGGAAGTACATTCTGCAGACCCTCCCACAGACCCAAATCAGCAAAAGCATTTTCTCAAAGTCAGAGAAACACAGTAAAATACCAAATTTCCAGATGGGCAGCTAATTAACTATGTCTAATATGGAAAGAGGAAACAGACAGGTTAGACAGGGTACTCATTTGCAATATGTTGAGCACACATCTGTACAATGTCTTTCAAATGTTAAGTGCTTGTTTCAGTTGCATTGGTGAAATCCCTGTGATAACACAACTGGAAGCTACAGTTTTGAACTTTATGATTCAATAAGGAATGAGGACAATCACCTCAGAATTGCTACATTTAACATAGAACATAGAATAGTACAGCACAGTACAGGCCCTTCGGCCCACAATGTTGTGCCGACCCTCAAACCCTGCCTCCCATATGCCCTGAACTTAAATTCCTCCATATACCTGTCCAGTAGTCACTTAAACTTCACTAGTGTATCTGCCTCTACCACTGACTCAGGCAGTACATTCCACACACCAACCACTCTCCAAGTAAAAAACTTTCCTCTAATATCCCCCTTGAACTCCCCACCCCTTACCTTAAAGCCATGTCCTCTTGTATTGAGCAGTGGTGCCCTGGGGAAGAGGCGCTGGCTATCCACTCTGTCTATTCCTCTTATTATCTTGTACACCTCTATCATGTCTCCTCTCATCCTCCCTCTCTCCAAAGAGTAAAGCCCTAGCTCCCTTAATCTCTGATCATAATCCATACTTTCTAAACCAGGCAGCATCCTGGTAAATCTCCTCTGTACCCTTTCCAATGCTTCCACATCCTTCCTATAGTGAGGCAACCAGAACTGGACACAGTACTCCAAGTGTGGCCTAACCAGAGTTTTATAGAGCTGCATCATTACATCGTGACTCTTAAACTCTATCCCTCGACTTACGAAAGCTAACACCCCATAAGCTTTCTTAACTACCCTACCCACCTGTGAGGCAACTTTCAGGGATCTGTGGACATGTATCCCAAGATCCCTCTGCTCCTCCACACTACCAAGTATCCTGCCATTTACTTTGTACTCTGCCTTGGAGTTTGTCCTTCCAAAGTGTACCACCTCACACTTCTCTGGGTTGAACTCTATCTGCCACTTCTCAGCCCACTTCTGCATCCTATCAATGTCTCTCTGCAACCTTTAACAATCCTCTACACTATCTACACCACCACCAACCTTTGTGTTGTCTGCAAACTTGCCAACCCACCCTTCTACCCCCACATCCAGGTCATCAATAAAAATCATGAAAAGTAGAGGTCCCAGAACAGATCCTTGTGAGACACCACTAGTCACAATCCTCCAATCTGAATGTACTCCCTCCACCACCACCCTCTGCCTTCTGCAGGCAAGCCAATTCTGAACCCACCTGGCCAAACTTCCCTGGATCCCATGCCTTCTGACTTTCTGAATAAGCCTACCGTGTGGAACCTTGTCAAATCCCTTACTAAAATCCATACAGATCACATCCACTGCACTACCCTCATCTATATACCTGGTCACCTCCTCAAAGAACTCTATCAGGCTTGTTAGACATGATCTGCCCTTCACAAAGCCATGCTGACTGTCCCTGATCAGACCATGATTCTCTAAATGTCCAGAGATCCTATCTCTACAAGAATCTTTTCCAACAGCTTTCCCACCACAGACGTAAGACTGACTGATCTATAATTATTTACCGGATTATCCCTACTACCTTTTTTGAACAAGGGGACAACATTCACCTCCCTTCAATCCTCTGGTACCATTCCCGTGGACAACGAGGACATAAAGATCCTAGCCAGAGGCTCAGCGATCTCGTCCCTCGCCTCGTGGAGCAGCCTGGGGAATATTCCGTCAGGCCCCGGGGACTTACCTGTCCTAATATATTTTAACAACTCCAACACCTCCTCTCCCTTAATATCAACATGCTCCAGAACATCAACCTCACTCATATTGTCTTCACCATCATCAAGTTCTCTCTCATTGGTTTTGCTTAGTCTCTTGCAGACTGAGCAAAACCTCACTAAATCAGGACACTGTGGCTTGGTATAAAATAAAAGAGCCTACTGATCATAACTTTATCTCATGCTTCTATCTCTTATGCTCTAGGCAGATCTTCCAATTTTCTAGCCAGCCGTCCTTGGCCCTGGCCGATTCCAATCCAAATGTTCTGGGTATAGTGTTCCCTCCAAAATCCCTGCCAGTTTTTAGCCAACCATTTCTCTATGTGTTCTGTGTGACATCACCGTCAGCCTCTAGCCCAGTAGTTCAACCAAGCACTTTTCCCCAGGTTATAGCCAACAACTCCCTCAACATTATGATCAGTAGGCTCATTTATTTTTTACCAAGCCACAGTGTCCTGATTTAGTGAGGTTTTGCTCAGTCTCTTACAATGGACCTTGCTTAACAACTGGTCTTAATTGTTATTGCTTTAGAATTATACCAAACTACTAGATGTCACTGGAGTCAACAACCACTATACATGTGAAAATCATGGTTCTCTATCAGATAAGAACTCAGGAGTTTTTTTAAAAAATTTAAGTCTACATGGACACATGTAACTAACTGGAAGCTCTTTGACAGGTCAATCATTTCAATAACAATGTGAGGGCCTCCATCAGTCTGGGTTGACCATGGATATTGTCTAGATATGCAAGCCTGGACAGTATGATATGGAGAGCAAGCTGTTACCCGTGTAGCAAACTCCCCCCTTCCACGCATCTGATGAACCCAAAGAAACGGCAGAGACTGATATTGTTTGGTACCAGCAGCGTTGCAGGAGTTGCCAGTCAACATTAAGCTTAATGAAGGACTGCTTTAGGGACTCCAGCTCTGGATTTTTTCCTCCAGGTTTATTCCTGAAGCCTACCCCATGAGAGGGTATAACCGCAAGGCAGCAGAGGTTTGAGATCAGAGTTTTCCTTCTCCTAGATGATCTGCCATCCACGGCTGACGAGCCCCATCTGCCCAAAATAATAACACTACAGTCATACGATATGCTTTTGAGTAGTTCGGGTTACCAGAGTCCTGGAGCCGCCAATAATTGAAGCTTATTTGTAACTGAGTAATCCTGCCAGACACTACATGGCTGATTTTCCATTTTGTTTTAGTCTGAATCTGGATGAAAAGTTGTTTGAGCAGGATTAATTGGATGCAGGAGGTTATCTCAAGAACCATTCAGCATGCACTCAGCTTGAGCTGGGCACTCTAGGATTAACCGATTACAGGGAGAACATCTCACACATTGCATGCAGTGTCAGTGCAGGAGCTGTAAAGCGTGAGCAATTGTTCAGGGACAGTCTGTGTTGACTACTTTTGTGGGAGATGCACTACTGGTGGGGAGTGGAAGCTTGAATCATATGGCAGAATTCAATCCCCACAGTAAAAGGAGTTGATTGCATTGCACAGGCTTCATTAAGGAAACTTGGCTGGAGGCCTCTTTCTGAATTGAGTTGCTGTCCATCCCCAGTGTTAATGGAGACGGTTAGGGCAGGACAATGGATCACATGCAGGCAGGCAACTGAAGTAATTGCTGTACTGTTAACATCAGTCACGAGTGATCTCAAGGTGTTCTATACAATGTTTCATGTGTGGTTCAAGAACCACAGGCCTGTCCAGTGTGGGTGCAGGACAACGTTGCTACCCATCTCCTACATTCAGGGAAATTGTTTGTCAACTACACATTTATTGTCACTGAATCTTCCACTGCTCATGTCACTATTTTTCTCCAAGTTCTTATAAATTAAGTACAAGTTAAAATTGATGTCACCTATGCATGAAGCCAAGACAATCTGTGCTGAGTATTTGGTAATAAGCATAGAGAACCTACAGTGATGTTGCATTTGGTTTTTGCTTCCTGCAGAAAATATGTACCATGCATTATACTCCAATACCCAGTGGAGTCTTTTAGGACAAGGGCAATATACTGTCTGATAAACAGATACATACATAAAACTGCAAATAGACTGTCCTGCCCTGTATTAGATTTGAAGCACAGGTATTAGCTAGCCCTGTGTGGGACAGGGACACTATACTGCATGTATTCTTCTGTTTCCTCCCACTGTTCACTGCTACTTCTTCTGGGTGGTGAACGGCTTTAACAGATGCCACAACTGCTTCTCCCTGTCATTCAGGCAACCTGGAAATAAAACAAACCAAACGTGAAATGAACCGGACCCATCAACACAGAGCAGCTGTCAAGAAATAGTATGTGTCAGCGAGGAAACAGCTGGCCACACAAAAGATTAAGAGAGTTTTCTGATAGCCCAGTCGTCAGAGCAGAAAGTCCCAAACTCAATATTCAACCTGTTCCATTCAACTCACATAGTGCCCAAGGATCTCACTGACAGGGCCATTCCCAAACAGTATCACCCCTCTGAGTGCCTCTGAGGGGCAAGGATTGAATCTTCTTCAACTGTGGTATCTGCTATTTAATTGCCTGCTTACAGTCATTGTATCAATGGGAGCTCCTTAAGCTTGTTCTACTATTCAACACAATCATGGCTCATGGCTTCCTGACTTCCCTACTATCTTTCAATCTTAAGAACATAATTTATCACAACACTCTGCTTTCTAGCTCTTAAGCAATTTTCTAAGTTTTATGCTATTGAAAGACTACATTTATATCATTCGGTTTGTGTACCTTTTACAAGGTGACAAAAGAACTTTAAAACAATAAAATATTTTGAAATGTAATCAGTGTTACAATGTATGAACTGCTCCTGGGCTTCAAGTCTGCAAATCAGACCAACATGGGCCAATTATTGAAACATCTTTTATAAGTCCATATGCTCAACTTCAAACATACCGCATATAATTGATCTTAATCACAATAAAACAATCTGCTTTTCCATGCACTTTAAAAAAAAATCCTTAACCCTATCTCTATATTCATATAATGCTCTCAAGAATGCAGCTTCTCAAAATTCAGTTAGCCCCAATGTACATCTTACCCACAGCCACACATTTTTAATACGTAAGCAACATTGATACTGTGGTTCAGGTTGAGGGGCTGTTTGAATTGATTTTAAATTTAAATTTCTTTCCACTTTCCCCTATTAAGGATCCTCAAGACAAGATAAGCTAATCAGTGACAGAAAGGAAAGTTGTTTATGAACCTTCTACAAACAAGAAATCAAGTAGTAAATATGTAGAGGAGAAGCATATTTCAATATATTATTACCCAAGTGAGTGTTAGCAACGAGATTAATGCCTCCTTCAAAATCTAGATCTTCACTATAAACAGGCCCATCGTTCCACATCAGGTCAAAACCTCCAACCTGCTTCTCTTTCCCAGTGAGCCTGTAAAATATAGCCTGTTAAGGAAAGAACGTGGTAATCCAGCACAGTTCTGAAGAAAACACATTGGAGATTGGAGATTGCAGACTCACCTTCCTTCCATGTCTACAACGTTCACTGTGTCCTGCAGCAGGCGACATTTCAAATCATAATCCTCCTGGCTGCTGGCTATCAGTGATGGAGACGCATTCACTTCCAAAAGCCAGCTGAGGAAACAGGAAGGAACCAAATACGTGATAAGGCTGTATCTCACTGCTTTCAGAAGCTGCCCAGTAAACATTGACAAAGCCAAGCAACACGAGCAGAGTAGAAGGTACCCAGTAACAGGTGTGAAAGCACGAGACTGTAATATTTGACTGATCGCTGTCCAGTGTAATTGTACAAACAGACACGGGGCATTCACTTCTGTTCTTAGTCGTGCATTAGGATTTGGATCATTCTAAACTGCATTGGCAGTATATTTCTCCATAACAACTGGGTAAGTATATGGTCAGCAGAGATATGGAGAGTGTTGGTCTAGGTGTAGGTTGATGGGACTGGGCAGAAAATTAGTTCAGCATGGACTGGATGGGCTGTGTATGCTGTAATGCTCAATGACTCTAATTACACTCAGACCCTGCATAATGCTACCCCGCATTGTGCTGATTCGTTACAATGTAGTTATTCAATTCTTCATTGAAATGTTTTAAAATGACACAAATTCTAAACAACACTTAAAACTTCTCAAGAGCAGTTGCCATTAGTAAACATTCAATCAGCCAATGAGAGTGTTTTACATACGCTCTGAGCCAATCACAGCCAATCACATATTAGTTCACGCTGTGCCTCTCCCTGCGTGCGTAAACGTTTTTGCTCCTTCATCAATTTATTCCATTTTTTTCACCCTTAATGTCTGGAAAACGGCCTGCAACTTCCAGTGAAGGTAGTACATCTGAGGTGTCTAGGAAAAGCATTAGCATGAAGTGAAACTGCAAGTGATACGACGTTTGGAAGTTGGCGAGCGTCAGGATGATGTTGGCTCCGCTTTGAAATTGGTTACATCGATGACCAGAACAATTATTAAAAATGCAGACAAGATAAATGCTTCTGCAATGATGACATCACAGTTATCTTCAATGAAGGTGACTCGTTCAAGGAGCCATTTACTTGAAAAAATGGAAAATAGACTAAGTATATGGGTGGATGACCAAACACAATGAAACATGCCCCTAAGCCTGCTGATAATAATGGAAAGGGCAAGATTTATCTTCAATCATATTCAAGAAGAAAATATGCTGGTAACATTCACAGCCAGCAGAGGTCGTTTGAAAGATTTAAACAACACAGTTACCTCCATAGCATATGTATTTTTTGGTGAAGTGGTTCGTGCAGACAGTAAGGCAGTCCAGGATTTTCCTGCAACAATGAAGGCCATAATCAAAAAGGATGATTATCCACCCGAGCTTGTTTCCAGTGTAGATGAAACAGGCCTATTTTGGAAAAGAACGCCTTCTCATACTTTCATCTCCCGAGAAGAGAAACATGCATCTGGGTTCAAGGCTAAATAGTACCAGTTAACTCTTTTGCTAGGAGGCAATGCTAAAGCTGACTTTAGGTTAAAGCCTATGATTGTGTATCACTTTGAAACACCACAAGCCATGAAAGGCATTTTAAAATTAAATCTACCACTGATTTGGAAATCAAACAATAAAGCCTAGGTGACGATTGATGTTTTCCAAAATTGGTTTGTTTCACACTTTTGTCCGGCAGTGAAGCGGTATTGTGAGCAGCATGACCTTGAACCTAAAGCATTGTTGGTACTTGATAATGCCCCAGGCCACCCTAAGAATCTTGACACACTTCGGAACTGCACTCCTACAGAAGTGGTTTATCTTCCACCCAACATCACTTCATTACCCCAACCAATGCATCAAGGAATCATATTGAATTTTAAAGCTTGCTACCTTCGTCACACATTCAAGCAACTTGTAGAGGAAACAAAAGGTCAAGGCAAAAAAAATCCATCATGAAAGCTGTAGACAATGTCAGAGCTGCCTGGGATGAAGTAACTTCAAACTGCATGAACAGAGTGTGGAAGCAGCTATGGCCAGAAACATGCAATGACATCCTCGGACTTCAAGCGGAATCAGTCATCCAAAATATCGTTGAACTGGCCCTTGAAGCAGGATTACAGGATGTCAATGACGACGATGTTGAACTACGAAGAGCTTTGAGAATTGGAAGAGCAACGCATACTGGGTGAATCTGAGGACACGGATGGAGAAGAAACATCAGAAAGAAACCTCAGCACTAGCATCACCATGATCACACAAATCATGGACCAGTTCATCGATAACAACCCTGACTAGGAGTGAAGCAATAAGGCAAAGAGAAGTGTTCTCAACATGATTCCCTGCTACTGAGAACTGCTTCACGAGAGGAAACTTAAGAAAAGGCAGTCAAATCTCAAAGCCTACTTGAAGAAGAAGCCAAAGTCAGAGGAGGACCCGCAGCCTGGTCCCTCTTCCAAGAGGTAAACATTACCTGTTTCCCCCACTGCTGCTGCAATGTGTTGCTGCTCCATTGATGTACAGGTTAGGCCTATCTGCATGTTTGTTACTCCATGAATTACTGTGTATACATAAAATAATACATCATTTATATCTCAGGTTTGATTTTTTTAAATCAGGTACACATGTCCATTTAAGAAATGTTATAATGATCCCGCACGGCACTGATTTACATTGTGCTCCACCTACGAGGAACACATCCTCAGCATTAAGCGGGGTCTGAGTGTACAAGTACTAAGCCGATTGAAGCATTTCATACATTCAGCTTATTGTAACAGGCACTCTAACTGTCACATAATTTTACTAACACTCACTTAAAAACTAATTTCTTTAGATCAGATCACAAATACACGATACACAAATCTACATACACAGACATGTGTAAGCTATACAGGACACAAGATACAAATCACAGCCAAACCACAGGTACAAGTACATTGAGCAAAACATTTAAAAATGCAGTCAAATGAAAATGAGAGGTCATCGTCCTGAAATATTGACTCTTTGTCTCGCCACAGACTTTGCTTGTTCTGCTGCGTATTTCTGGGACTGTGTCTTATTTTCTGTTCGCTGGATCAACAATGTTTTGCTTTTGACATACAGGAACACATTCAGAACCACACAACACAAAGCTACACATATCACATTACAAAAGCATATTGAATCCCATACAGGTCATATGCACACTGTCATATAAGACACTAACGTGCAAACAAACACACAAAAGGCAAATGTAACATTTAATTCAATCTATCATTCATTATGCTCACGGTTTCAGGTTCTTATCGATCAGAATGTCATATCCATACAGTTCAAAGCAATGCTTGTCGTTAATTATGACATTCTGGACACTCTGTAAGCTCTTAATAAATATGTTGTCCATGTCTCTGAAGAGGGTTCCTACAGCCTCAGTGCCATGTTTCGCTGACAGATACAGTCGCAGCTGTTGCAGCAACCACTTGCATCCCTGGAAGACAGCAAAGCATCTCATTGTTTTGAGGTGTGTCACAGTCCAGTATGTCTCACCACTGAGCTCCAGTGTCTTGCCATGTGTTTTAGGAACTCAGAACCTCTAATAGTGTGTCACAGTGGGTCAGCATCCCTGTGTCAGTCAGTAAATTACTAACAGGTTTGTACAACAATCTAGCAATCCCCTGGTTACTTCAAATGAGACTAGCTTTAATTCCTTGAAATTAACTTTGTGTTTGTGTCCCACAGTGGGCAATATATATCTCACACCACCTTCCTGGATTGCAATATCTGTGCTCATGGTGCTTTTCAGTAAAAAAAAATGAGGTCTGGGTAGACTAAGGTTACTTAGTCCTAAATAAAAGAGTAGCATGACAGGAAATGTGTGGTTAGCCTGTACTTCTCTAAACTCCTGTGGAAAATTCTTTACTTGGTTACATTAACATGAATGGAGCAAATCAGTATTTATTAACTACAGGTTTCCCCCGCCATCCGAAGGTAGAGCATTCCTATGAAACAGTTCGTAAGCCAAAATGTCGTAAAGTGAAGAAGCGATTACCATTTATATGGGAAAAATCTGTGAGCGTTCGCAGACCCAAAAATAACCTACCAAATCATGACAAATAACACATAAAACCTAAAATAACAGTAACATATAGTAAAAGCAGGAATGATATGATAAATACACAGCCTATATAAAGTAGAAATACTTTTCCACAATCATTACTGGACTGTTCTCTGTAGCGAAAATCTCATGCAAGCGCCGTTGGCAGAAAATCTCACGCAAGTGCCGTTGGCAAAAACACCGCACAAGCGCTTTCCAGTAACCTTTAAGCTATGAAGCTGCCAAATCATTCCAAATAACATGTAAAAATACACAGCTGATATAAAGTTGAAATAATGTATGTACAGTGTAGTATCACTTACGGGAATTGGTTCAACGCTGAGCACACTGCTGATGGTGTGTTAGGCTGGGTCGTCGCAGGTTGGGGTGGTGCAGTGGCCCCCACCCTCCGGGCCACCGACTGATACCGAACCGCGAAGCCTGCAGGGGCGCAGCGGTAGCCGGGAGGCATCCAGCACATCTTTAAGAAAAAAGCCAAAATAAACATGCTAATTAATTAGGTGCTGCCCAACACTTAATTAATTAGCATGTTTATTTTGGCTTTTTTCTTAAAGATGTGCTGTGTGCCTCCCGGCTACCACTGCATTCTCCACGAATCGCGGGGTGGTGGGACACTGGGGTGTCACCTATTCGTCTGTTTCCATTAGAGCAGGCAGCTCATCTTCTCCTATAACTGCCTGCCTCGATGTCGAAGGTCGAGGTTCGTCGTCTGCTGTGGCTGATGCGGAAGGCTTGCTTGACTGCTGACCCTCGCGCATTTTTCTATCATACAGTTCTTATATAAGGAAAGACTCAAACCATCCTGCAAATATCCCCTAAACCTTTCAAAATTAAAGTCGTACTTTATCATTGCAATGAAAATCTCACACAGTCACTTTCGGTCCGTTCGCTACTGCATTCGGTTTCAATTGTTATCCTTTCCTCTTCCAATTGCATCAGCTCTTCATCTATCAGTTCTTGGTCATGGGATGCCGAAACCTCTTCAACATCATCTTCGTCAACTTCCACAAGCCAAACTCACTTAGTCCTTACTTCGTTCACCACGATCGAAACACTTAATTATGTCTAGTTTTATGCAAAGTGTAACACCCTTATGAGCTCTTTTAGGCTTTTCCAATAGCTTAGAACTCATCTTGCAAACCACTGCTCACAGGCACGTGTTTAAGCAATGCCGGCGAGAATGCAGTTCTGAATCCGGGGGAGAGTGGCTGCTCAGGGCGCACGGCGCGCTGCCTTTTATCGCGTGCTGATTTTTTCGTGCGCTGCTTTTTTTCATAACAGTGAAAACACCTTCTGAAAGCGAAAACAGGATACTAATGTAGGTCTTTCGTAACAGTGAGGTTTCATAAAGCGAATGTTCGAAAAGCGGGGACACCTGTATATTGTTGCAAATCTTAATGCTGATGTGTATCTCTTCATTTTAAGGTCAATGCGATGAGATTACCTCAGTCAATACCTATTAAAGAAATACTAAGAGACCAGATTGAACAGCAGTGAAGACACTGGGCAAACTCCTTGTTACTTTCAGATAGTGATGGACAAAATGGCAAGGAGAAGTGACATCTACCATATGTGGTGGGTAAGAAAGTCATCTCGACATGTGGCCTATAGCCATGCTAGAGAACTTGCAGTGGAAATCAACACCAGGAGCCAAGACCCAAGGTTTTGGATCCAACATTGCATGATGTTGAATTACACAACTGCACCACCTTTCCCTAATGCAGTACATACAAGTGAGAGGTAACTTTAGCAAGCAAGTGTGCCATGTGACATAGCATGAATACATTGTTGTACCAGAGGCAGCTTTTAATTGGACTTCCTGCCCACAGTAAAGGTGGCTCGGCTGATAGTTCCATCTCTGTTATTTGCCTTAGTAAACAGCAGAGATGATGGTCATTACGTTGGCAGTGAGGGTGAGAAGGTTGAGGGATCAGCAGGATAGTGAACTTGTGCAAAGTAAATCAATAAACCATTTTCTGGGTAGACTAGTGATGAGGACAGGTACTGAATGTGTCGAACATGTTGGTGAGGTCCAGAGGTATGAGTGGAACAACCAGGATTTTGAGAAGGGAAATTAAGAAGCCTTTCAGCACATGTAGTCAATTACTGATTTCAATTCAGAGATAGGGGACTTTTTTTTTCTTATCCAAATGTGTAAAGGTATATGAGTAAGATGAGAGATGTTGAAAAAGGACAGGCTCAAGGGGTTATGGTTTCCTCCTTTTCTGTATTCTCATGTTACTTATGAATTAGCATTCACCATGATATCTACATACAAATCAGACAGCAATACAGAATGATTGCAAGCAGTAACCCCTCTGCCCCACCCTCACTAATGTCTCTCCCACCAGGACCCTATGTCCAGGTCAAAAGATCACTTTACTTCTGCTTCCCATTTCACTGATCATTGTTCCTTACCTTTTCTGGATCATAGTCCGGTGCGGTTTTCTGGACTGCCACATTTGTAAGATGTATGACTGTTTTAAGTTATGAGTTATGGAAAAAAATCTTTACAAACAATAATTGCATTGCATAATTATGTGGATTACACTCCCAGACAAACTGGTGTCCAGAGGTTACGACCAAAACATTCAAAATTGTGTGTCATTATTTTACTAAAGAAAGATAGACAAAAATATTTTCCTATAGCGGGGAGTCTAGGACCAAGGGCACAGCCTCCAAATCAAACAACATCCCTTTAGAACAGAGATGAGGAGGAATTTCTTTAGTCAAAGGGTGGAGAATCTGTGGAATCCATTGCCACAGACAGATGTGGAGGGTATATTTAAGGCAGAAGTTGATAAGCTCTTGATTATTAAGTGTGTTAAAGGTTACGGGGAGAAAGCAGAATGAGGTTGAGGGATAATAAATCAGTCATAAGGAAATGGTGGAGCAGACTTGGTGGGCCAAATAGCCTAATTCTTCTCCAATCACTTATGGTTTAAAAAGGCAGAAACCGCTGTTTTTACATCTGTCATGGGATAAAGTTTCGTAGCTAATATTAAATATGTTATAGCAGGGCATTTAGAAAAATTCAAAGTATACAGGAAAAGACAATCTTGTGATTGGAAAATCATATCTGATCATTTTACTGAAGACTTTTGGAGTAGTAATACGTGATATGGTTAAAGTAGAAGCAGCATATGTACTATATTTAGATGTGACTAAAGAAAAACAAGTGGATGTTCTAGAGTTAGAGAAGTACAGCATAGAAACAGGTCCTTTGGCCCACCTAGTCCATGCCAAAACCATTTAAACTGCCTACTCCCATCGACCTGCACCAAGACCACAGCCCTCCAAACCTCTATCATCCATGTACCTATCCAAGCTTCTCTTAAACACTGAAATTGAGCTCACATGTACCACTTATGCTGGCAGTTCATTCCACACTCTCACAACCCTGAGTGAAGAAATTTCCCCTCGTGTTCCCCTTAAACCTTTCACCTTTCACACATGACCTTTGCTTGTAGTCTTTCCCAACCTCAGTGGAAAAAGCCTGTTTGCATTTACCCTGCCTATATCTCTCATAGTTTTGTATACCTCTATCAAGTTTCCTCTCAGTCTTCTATGTTCCAAGGAATAAAGTTCTAACCTATTCAATCTTTCTTTATATCTCAGGTTCTCCAGAGCCAGCAACAATCTTGTTAATTTTCTCTGTACTCTTTCAACCTTGTTTACACTTTTCCTGTAAGTAGGTGACCAAAACTGCACACAATATTCAAAATTTTAGGCCTAACCAATGTCTTATACAACTAGAACATAACATCCTATCTCATGTACTCAATACATTGATTTATGAAGGCCAATATACCAAAAGCTTTCTTTACAACGCTATCTACCTGTAACACCACTTTCAACAAATTATGGATCTGTATTCCAAGATCCCTTTGTTCTACCACACTCCTCAGTGCCCTATTGTTCACTGTATAAGACCTACCTTAGTTGGTCCTATCGAGTGTCTACATTAAATTGCATCTGCCACTTTTCAGCCCATTTTTCTAGCTAATGCAGATCCTGCAAGTCATGGTTGTCTTCCTCGCTGTCCACTACATCCCCAATCTTGGTGTCACCCGCAGATTTGCTGATCCAGTTAACCACATTATCATCCAGAGCATTGATATAGATGACAAATAACAAAGGACCCAGCACTGATCCCTGCAGTACACCACTAGTCACAGGCTTCCAGCGAGGCAACTCTCTTCCTCTGCTCTCTGGCTTCTTCCACAAAGTCAATGTCTAATCCAATTTACTACCTCATCCTGAATGCGAACAACTGAACCTTCTTGACCAGTCTCCCATGTAGGACCTTGTCAACTGCCTTACTAAAGTTCATGTAGACAACATCTACTGTCTTGCCTTCATCTACTTTCCTGGTAACTCCTTGAAAAACTAAGATTGGTGAGACATGAACTACCACACACAAAGCCATGCTAACTATTCTTAATCAGTCCATGACTATCTAAATATTTATATTCTAAGGGGCTGGATATATCTTCTAATAACATTCCCAGAACTGATGTCAGTCTCATTGGCCTACAATTTCCTGGTTTCTGTTTAGAGCCTTTTTAAAATAGTGGAACAATATTGGCCACCTTCCAATCCTCTGGTAAGTCCCCTGTTGCCAAGGATGATTTAGATATCTCTCACAGGGTCATGACAATTTCTGCACTTGCCTCTCTGGAGATTTATCGACCCCGATTTGCCTCAGGGTAGCAAACACCTGCTCCTCAGTAATCTGTACAGGGACTGTGAAGTTGATGCTGCTTTGCCTCACTTCTATAGACTCTGTGCCCATCTCCTGAGTAAATACACATGCAAAGAATTAACTTAAGATCTCCCCCATCTGTTTTGGCTCCATATATGGATTACCATTCTGATCTTCCAGAGGACCAATTTTGTCTCTTGCAATACTTTTGCTCTTAGCATATCTGTAGAATCCCTTAGGATTCTCATTCATCTTGTCTGCTACAGCAATTACATGCCTTCTTTTAGCCTTCCTGATTTTTTTCTTAAGCGTACTCTTGCATTTCTTATGCTCCATTAGTACCTCATTTGTTTCTACCTGCCAATACCTGTTGTGCACCTCCTTTTTGCTCTTAACCAGGGTCTCAACCTCTCTTGAAAACAAAGGTTCCTTACACTTGTTATCTTCATCTTTTATTCTGACAGGCACGTATAAGCTTTGTGCTCTCAAAGTTTCATTCTTGAAGGCCTCCTACTTACCAAGTACACCTTTGCCAGAAAACTGACTGTCCTAATCCACAAAATTTCGATAAATTAGAACTAGTTTTTATTTTGATAACACAGTTCAAACCTGTTGACTATAAAATTTTTAGAAGAAATTGTGCTACACCTGAAATCCTCCTCCTGTTCCCTTGACATTTTACCTACAATCTTTTTTAACAAATGTTTTTAATTGCATGGCGCCAGATTCTACAAATAGTCAACACTTCTCTTTTACAGGCTGCTTCCCAAAAGCCCTGAAAATTGCAGTTATTAAGCCTTTTTTAAAAAAGAACAACCAAGATACCTCAGTAATTAATAACTACAGGCCTATACTGAAGTTACTATGTTTAAGTAAAATAATAGAAAAGGTTATTATTTTCCATCTGGCATCGTTTGCATTTTGTTGTTTGATTGTTTGTGGTTTTTGTATTGCTATATTTATGCTCTATTCTTGGTTGGTGCAGCTGTAACGAAACCCAATTTCCCTCGGGATCAATAAAGTATATCTATCTATCTAACTTAACAGCTTTTTGGCATTGAGCAACTGTAAGGATGTTTTCCAGTCTGGATTTTGACAACAGCATAGCACTAAGACTGTTCTGGTCAAGATTTTAAATAACATTCACTTAAACCATGATGATGATAAAATTTCAATTTTGATTTTACTGGATCTTAGTGCTGCTTTTGACACAGTTGACCATGGCATATTACTGGACAGACTGGAAAACTGAATGGGACTTTCCGGGTACAGTTTTAAAGTGGTTTGAATCGTATTTACAGGACAGGGACTATTTTGTATTGTTTGGTAGCTGCATATCTAACTGAACAAAAATAACATGTGGAGTGCCCCAAGGGTCCATACTAGGGCCTCTTCTGTTTAACATATACATGCTCCCTCTCGCTCAAATCATGGTAAGCAACAAAATATCTTACCAAAATTATGCAAATGACACTTAGATTTATATAACAGCATCATCAAGTGACTATGGTCCCATACAGTCACTAAAAAACTGTACTGAACATATCACTGATTGGATGAGCCAAAATTTTCTCCGAGTGAACAAAGAGAAAACCGAAATGATTGTTTTTGGTGCCAATAAAAGAACGCTTAAAAGTCCGTGCTCACTTAGAATTCCTGTCATTACAGATCACAAACCAAGCCAGAAACCTTGGTGTTGTAATGGACTCCGACTTAAATATTAACTGCCACATGAAGACAATTACAAAGTCAGCCTACTACCATCTTAAAAATATAGCGAGAGTTAAAGGTCTTATATCTCAGCAAGATCTAGAAAAACTCGCCCATGCATTTATTTTTAGTAGGCTTGACTACTGTAATAGCATTTTCACAGGTCTCTAAAAAATCCCTCAGACAGCTGCAGCTCATTCAGAACACTGCTGCTAGAGTCCTCACCAAGGCCAAGAAAGTAGAACATATCACTCCAGTTCTCAGATCACTACACTGGCTTCCTGTCCAGAGGATTGACTTTAAAATATTACTATTGGTTTATAAAGCACTGAATGGTCTAGGGCCAAAATACATCTCTGATGTCTTGCTGCATTAGGAACCTTCCTGAGCTCTCAGGTCATCTGGGGCGGGTCTGCTTACCGTCCCCAGGGTCAAAACTAAACGTGGTGAAGCAGCTATTAGTTACTGTGCTCCACATACAGTATCTGAAATAACCTTCCAGAGGATCTGAAATCTGCCCCAACTTTAAGCTCTTTTAAATCGAGGCTTAGAAGTTCTCTTTTTGCTGTAGCTTTTAATTAGAATCTCCTGTACTGTAACTTATATTTATCATAGATATTTTTTGTGTAATTTTATTCTCTTTATATATTGTCTGAAATCTGATGTTTGATTTTTATATCTGGTTCTATGTAAAGCACTTTGAACTGCCTTGTGTTTGAAAAGTGCTATACAAATAAACTTGTTTACTTGCTACCATCAAACTTAGTCTTTATCCAATTTAGAATCTCAACCTGTGGACCAGACCTATCTTTTTGCATATTTACTTTGAAATTAATGGCACTGTGGTCACTGGATGCAAAGTGTTCCCTCTACACAAACTTCTGTCACCTGCACTGTCACATTCCCTAATAGCAGATCTAGCATTGAGCAGTTTCTCATTGAGCCTTTTTTACTGACAAAGGAAACTCTCCTGAATACATTTGACAAACTGTCTTATCTGGCACTTTTACAGTTTTGAATTCCCAGTCAATATGTGGAAAGTTAAAATCACCTACCATAACAACCTTATGTTTCTCACAACAGTCTGCGATCTCTACAAAATTGGAGGGAACGAGAAGATGGCAGTGCCATTCAGGGCCCCAAACAGTCCATTCAGGTGAGGCAACGTTTCACTTGTGAGTCTGCTGGGGTCATCTATTGCATCCGGTGCGGCCTCCTCTACATCGGTGAAACCCGACGCAGATTGGGGGACCGCTTCGTCGAGCACCTCCGCTCCGTCCGCCACAACAGACAGGATCTCCCAGTTGCCACCCACTTCAACTCTGCTTCCCATTCCCATTCGGATATGTCCATACATGGCCTCCTCTACTGCCATGATGAGGCTAAACTCAGGTTGGAGGAACAACACCTCATATACCGTCTAGGTAGTCTCCAGCCCCTTGGTATGAACATAGAATTCTCCAACTTCCGGTAATTCAGTAATTCCCTCCCCCTCCCTTCCCCTATCTGCATTTCACTCTGCCCCCTCCCCCAGCTGCCAATCACCTCCTTCATGGTTCCGCCTCCTTCTACTACCCATTGTGTTTTCCCCTATTCCTTCTTCACCTTTCCTGCCTATCACCTCCCTGCCTCCCTTCCCCCAGCCCTTTATCTTTCCCCTTACTGGTTTTTCCACCTGGAACCTACTAGCCTTCCCCTTCCCACCCTCCCCCACCTTCTTTATAGGGCCTCTGCCCATTCCTTCTTCAGTCCTGATGAAGGGTTCCGGCCCGAAACGTTGACTGATCATTTCCACGGATGCTGCCCGACCTGCTGAGTTCCTCCAGTGTGTTGTGAGTGTTGCTTTCCGCTCACTGTTCTGGCACTCTGGTTCCCATTCCCCTGCAACTCTAATTTAAATCCCGCTGTGCAGCATTAGCAAACCTTCCTGCTTGGTTATTAGTGCTCCTCCAGTTCAGGTACAATCCATGCCTTTCACAGGTCCCACTTTCCCTGGAAGATAGCCCAGTGATCCAAAAATCATATGCCCTCCCTCCTACCCTAACTCTTTAGCCACATGCATAATCTTCCTAGTTCTGGCCTCACTAGCATGAGACATGGGTAGCAATCTGGAGAGCACAACCCTTGAGGTCCTGCCCTTTAACTTAGCACCTAACTCCCTGAGTTCCCTTTGCAGAACCTTGTCACTCGTCCCACCTATGTCATTGGTACCTACGTGGACCATGACCTCTGGCTGTTCACCCTCCCACTTTAGAACACTGAGGACTCCATCCAAAATGTTCCGGGCCCTGGCACCCAGAGGCAACATTCAATCTGGGAATCCCTTTTCCTCCCACAGAGCCTCCTGTCCATTCACCTAATTAACAAATCCCTATCACCACAGCACACTTCTTCTTCCCCTTTCCCTTCTGAGTCACAGAGGCAGATTCAGTGCCAGAGACCCAACTGCTATGACTTCCTCTGCTAGGTCATTTCCTCCAACTGTATCTAAAGTGGTATACCTGTTGTTGTCCTGATGAAGGGTCTCAGCCTAAAACATCAACTGTTTACTCTTTTCCATAAATGCTACCTGGCCTACTGAGTCCCTCCAGCATTTTGAGTGTGTTGCCTGTTGTTGATGAGGCCGGCCACAAAGGTACTCTGCACTGGCTCCTTGAACCCTTTCCCCTTCCTGACTGTCACCCAGTCTCCTGTGTCCTGCACCTCGGGTGTAACTACCTCTCTATATGTCCTTTCTATCACCCCCCCAGCCTCCTGAATGATCCAGAGTTCATCCAGTTCCAGCTCTAACTCTAACGCAGACTGTTAGAGCTGCAGCAGGATGTACTTCTCGCAATTGTAGTCGTCAGGGACATTGGAGGTCTCACTGCCTCTCACATCCCGCAAGAAGAGCATTCAGCTATTCTGCCTGGCATCTCTACTGTCCTAGCTAAGCAAATGTAAAGAAGGGATGGGGACAAAAAAACAAAACTTTTCCTAGAGCTGTTCTTTTTTGCCTTCTCTGACTGAAGCCGCGAAGTGTTAAAGCCTCACTACTCTAACTCTGTCCGCTCAGACTATGGGTGCCGCTATGATGGCCACTACGCTTGCCCGTCTTCCCTTAATTTGTACATGCTATTCAATCCCAAATACCAACAGGTCACTGGTCGGAGCTCAATTACGCTGCCGCTATCCACTGCTGTCTTTTCCTACTCTGGCAATGGACCTGAGTGAAATCCCCTCCTCACAAACTTCTGATATCCAGATTGGTCACTGGTCGGAACTCAAATAAGCTGGCAAGACCCGGCACTGCCTTTTTCTACTCAGACAGTGGTCCTGAGTGAAATCCCCTCCTCACAAATGAACTGCAAATATAATGCGGGAATATGTGAAATCGTCCATTTTGCCAAGAACAATTAAAATAGAATATTATCTAAACGGTGAGAAAATACAGAGTTTTGTGATATAAATGTACCTAGGTGTTCTAATACAGTACCCGATTTGCAAAAGGTTGGTATGAAAGCACAGCAAGTAATTCGGAAGGCGAAAAGAGTGTATTTGTCTGGTTGGTTGCACATACATTGGAAGCAATTCAGAGAAGGCTGATTAGAATTAACATCTGGAACAAATAGGTTGTCACACAAAGAAAGGTTAGAGAGCCTAGGGTTGTATCCATTGTAGTTTTAATAAGGAGGATATGAATGATCCTGAGGCAACAACACCCTATCAGAATCCTCTTGTCGGAAAATCTAGAAATAGGGATCACCGATTTTTTTAAAAAAAGAACTGCCAATTTAAGACAGAAGCAGAATCCTTAAATATCATAGGCAAATAACATTGTAGAGTTGAGGCTACTGTCAATCAGCCTTTATCATATTGAATAGCAGACTAGGTTTGAGGAGTTAAATGGTCTTTCTCTGTACCTATTACACCAAAAATATATTTAAGTATAGACAATGTTTGATATTGTACTCTGTGCGATCTATTTATTGACAAGGACCTCATTTCTAACCCTAGATATGTCCAGAGGAGATAGCTGATACAGACTTTCAAAAGTTGTTTGATAAGGTTCCACCCTGGAGAGAGGCAAATTAAAGGCACACAGTCCAGAAAAAAATAACCAAAGGAAGAGCTCCATGATTATTGAGTAGAACAGTGGTTAACAGTGAAGAGAACTGTAGAGGCAATTGGGTGGACGAGGGTAAATGCATAGATCAGCAGATCACATGCAGCAGAGAAATGGAAGTTGATACATTTTGTGAAGCAAGAGAGGAATAGAAAGACAATATACAATTCTTCAAAAGTGTAATCTATTTAATATATCTGCTATAGGAGTTGTTGTGGATCAGTAGTTTCATTAACAGGAGTATAAAGGACAGAAGCAAAACAATTAATAATTCACATGTACAAATGAAAAGGTGAAATGGAATGAGAAATTTGTGCCCAATTTGAGAAGTTCCAAGAGTTGTTGTAGGGTAACAAAGAGGGTCCAGAAGTCAAAGTTTCCAAGCAAATATTGATGTCAGGGCCAGAGAGGAAATACAGATCCCAAGGCATGGAAGTAGTATAGAGGTGGAGATATTGAAGATAAAACTATTAAAGCCAAGTATACTAAAACTAGTAAGGAGACATGAATTATGGAATCATCAGACTAAGAAATCACCTAATCCAACGGCAGGATAGCTAAACTAATGTCAACTAATGGTATCAATATTAATGCAATAATCATGGTCAGCTAACTGTGGTGGGAAAGGTGTGGGAGTGGGTATGAACCATCCTTATGCCCAAGATCAGACTCGCAAAATGGGCACGCAACTCCAAGCTCCACTGAGGTAAGCAGTTTCCAGGAGGACAGAAAGAATGTATATAGAGTGTCCTCTAAACCAATTTGTTTTTTAAAGTAGCATCCTCACTAACTTATGGGAATCCTTGGCCTGAGACTTTCAAACTAGAAAAGAAGCATCTGAGCAAACCACCAAATCTCCTCAGCAGAAACAAATGGAAGACGAGCACAAAGAAGGCATGAATGACATGCAAACAGAACGACATGCCCACTCACTCACCTGTTGGCCTCCATCTATTGCAGAGTGCAGATCTGGCAGAGGACTCGTAAGGAATCAGATCCCACAAAAGTGAAGTGAAAGTAAGTCAACCTCAATCCTGAGGGACTGGCTGATAGATTGGAGTGAGTTACATGGAAATACTGTGTTACACAGCAGGAAACAAGTAGCAAAGGAGTTACAAACAAAGAAGCTGGAGGAACTCGGGGGGGGGGGGGGTCAGACAGCATTTATGGAGCATCTATCCACAACAATAACAACCTCTAACTCAACATCAGCAAAACCAAAGAGCTGATTATTGACTATATAAGGAAAAAAACCCAGAGTCCATGAACCAGTCCCCATTAAGGAATCAGAAATTGAAAGGGTCAGTATCTTCAAATTCTTTGGTATAATTGTTTCAGAGGATCTGTCCTGGGACTAGCATGCAAGTGTCATTACAAAGAAGGCACAAAAGTGCTCTACTTTCTTAGATGTTTGTGCATGTCAACTAAAACTTTGACAAACTTCTATAGATGCACAGTGGAGAGTATCCAGACTGGTTGCATCACAGCCTGGTATGGAACCACCAATGCACAAGAACAGAAAAGCCTACAAAAAGTGGTAGATACAGCCCATCCATCATAATAGATACCCTCCCCACCATAATGCAATCTACAAGGAGTGCTGCCATAGGAAGACACCATCCACTATCCAGGCCATGCTCTCTTCTCACTGCTGCTATCGGGAAAGAGGTGCAGGAGCCTTTGGTCCCACACCACCAGACTCAGGAATAGTTATTACTATCCAACCATTGGGCTCCTGAAACAGTATGGATGACTTCACTCACCTCAACTGAACTGATTCCACAACCTTTGGACTCACTTTCAAGGACTCTACAACTCATGTTCTCAATATTGTTTATTTACTTTTTTTCTATTTGCACAGTTTGTCTTCTTTTGCACATTGTTTGCTACTTGGCCTTTATTTATGTGTAATTTTTCATTGATCCTATTGTATTGCTTTGTTTTACTATGAATGCCTGCATGAAAATGAACGTCACAGTAATATATGGTGACATATACAGTATATACTTTGATAATAAATTTACTTTGGACTTTGAAATAGTCAAAATTTCAGGTCAGAATATTGACTGTCCATTCTCCTCCATACTGTGGGTACTGCCTGACCTGCTGAATACCTCCAGCTCCTATAGGCGTTGCTGCAGACTTTCAGCATCTATAGTCTCGTGTCTATTTCTTGCAAAGAAATTACTGTGTCCGACTGTCAGAATTTTTTTTTTGTGCAAGTTAAATAGCAGATTTCATGGGAAATAGTGAAATGGGTAACATGGCTTTGCTGAGGCTATAGTGAGAAACCAGACATCCCACCTCTCCCGGAAGTTCCGGGAGTCTCCCGCATATTACTACTGGCTCCTTGAGGCCTGCAAATTATATACAATATCCCAGAAATTAATTTTTTTTGCGAGAGAGAGAGAGAGAGAACGCGCATGCGCGCTACAGCAGAGTGTTCCAAAAAAAGAAAGTATAAAATGTATGTCACCCCAGACTACCCTAAAGTGTACCCCTGCCTAATAGGGGTCAAAAATAATGACAGTATTGCTCGCTGCACTGTTTGCAACAGTGACTTTTCTATTGGCCATGGTGGGTTAAGACTGTAAAAGACATGTTGAGATGAGTTTAACAGATGTCATTTGTTTATTAGCATAGCTAACGTTATTTAAACTATCTGGCTAGCTGCTAAGGAGCTACTCTATTGCAGACATCCCACCTCTCCCGGAAGTTCTGGGAGTCTCCCGCAAATTGATGGTGCTACCTCCCTGAAATGAGTTTTTGCAGGGTGGGATGTCTGAGAAACTAAAAGGTAAAATAAAAAGTACAGTAGTTCTGGAAGTGATATTGAATATTGCAGGTTACAGCAAATGCACAAGTGTCCTTGTAAGAGTTTTCAGGGATTGTTATACTTTATTATTATATAGCAAAGGATACAATTATCATCAATGCTGGTCAGGGAGAAGCGAGTATTTGAAAACCGGGCAAATCCATCTCTATATAACCAGGCTTTTAGAGGCATGTACTACAACAAGGGAAAAATGGCAAAGGGATAATTAAACAATTAAATAATGTGTGGCATTATTGAACAAACTCTAAACTTTTACTCTACCTGCAACAGAACTCTGAGTGAGTTAGTGTGTTTCGATGCTCCATGAATATCTTTCAAACAATATTTCTGCCGCTCCACATCACTGCAGATTTTAACTTCTTCTGATGTTTATCTAATATCCCTTCAAAAGCAGCTGTTGATTCTCCATTTACCACCTCTGAAGCATGACACTCTAAATCCTAGGAGTTCATTGTTTGAATATAATTTTCCTCAAACTTGCTTCAGGTTTATTTTTAGATTAGATTAGATTAGATTCAACTTTATTGTCATTGTGCCAAGTACATATACAAAGCCAATGAAATGCAGTTAGCATCTAACCAGAAATGCAAAGAATAGTGTTATTTACAAAATAACTGCAAATAAAAAGTGCTACAGCACACAAATATAATTTTGTCATACACCTTAAATAGTTTAATATTGACCTTTAGGTACTGGAAACATTTTAAAAATGAATTTACTGTACTCAAACCCCTTAATTAATTTAAAACTCTTTATCCTCTTCTTTGCAGCAAAGAAAACAATCCCAGGCTCCCCAACATATTCATGTAATTATGATCTTTTATTCGTAGAACCAATTCAATATGTCCCTTCTATTCTCTCCACTATACCATCAAATCTTTCCTAAAGAGTGGCGCTCAAAATTGGGGCTGAACTCGTGTTTTAGATGGGTTTAACAAAACTGTTCATTCTCTGCCTCTTCTGGTAGAGCCCAGGTTAGATTATGTTCCATGAAGTGTTTTGTTGAATAGTGTCTACGCCTTCAAAGATTACACGATCATAATTTGAATAAATGAAGTGTACAAAATATTAAAGTTTTGAAGTCAAAATGTTGTTGAAACCTCAAGACTGTCAGACCCATAAAACCACAAATTACAATTTCCTGTATTTTAACCATAGCACAGGAGAGGGATAGGAGCAGACAATTTGGGAAAACATTTAATTGGGGTGGGGGAAAATATGATGCTATTGAGCAGGAACTTGGGAGCAGATGCTCTCAGGGAAATCCACGGGAGAAATGTGGCAAATGTTCAGGGAATATTTGCATGGAGTTCTGCATAGGTATGTTCCATTGAGGCAGGGAAAGGATGGTAGGGTTAAAGAACCATGGTGTACAAAGGATGTAGAAAATCTAGTTAAGAAGAAGAAAAGAAAAGCTTACAAAAGAAACTACGTACTGTTGGAGCTCTAGAAAATTATTACAAGGTTGGTAGGAAGGAATTTAAGAATGGAATTAGGAGAGCCAGAATGGGCCATGAGAAGACCTTGGTGAGCAGGATTAAGGAAAACCTCAAGGCTTTCTACAAGTATGTGAAGTGCAAGAGGTTGAGAATAGCACTAATCAGGTGCAAGAGTAGAAATGTGTGCATGGAGTCGGAGGAGGTAGTGAAGGTACTTAATGAATACTTTGCTTCAGTATTCACCAGGGAAAAAAGACCTTGGCAATTGTCGGGATGACTTACAGCTGACTGAAACACTTGAGCATATAGACATTAAGAAAGAGAATGTGCTGGAGCTTTTGAAAAGCGTTAAGTTAGGTAAGTCACCAGGACTGGATGAGATATATCCCAGGCTACCATGGGAAGCAAGAGAGGAGATTACTGAGCTTCTTGCGATGATCTTTGCGTCATCAATAGGGAGGGGAGAAGTACTGAAGAACTGGAGGGTTGCAAATGTTGTTCCGCTGTTCAAGAAAGGGAGCAGAGATAACCCATTATAAATTATAGACCAGTGAGTCTGACTTCAGTGGTGGGCAAGTTGATGGAGAAGATCCTGAGAGGCAGGATTTATGAGCGTTTGGAGAGACATAATCTGATTAGGAAACGTCAGCATGGCTTTGTCAAAGGCAGGTCGTGCCTTATGAGTCTGATTGAATTCTTTGAGTAAGTAACAAAACACATAGATGAAGGTAGAGCAGTAGATGTAGTGTATATGGATTTCAGTAAGGCATTTGATAAGGTTCCCCATACAAGGCTCCTTCAGAAAGTGGATGGGATCCAAGGAGACCTTGCTTTGTGGATCCAGAATTGGCTCCCCCACAGGAGGCAAAGGGTGGTTGTAGATGGTTTGTGCTCTGCATGCAGGTCAGTGACCAGTGGTATTCCGCAAGAATCTGTTCTGGGACCCCTCCTCTTCGTGATTTTTATAAATGACCTGGATGAAGAAGTAGCTGTGTTCTGAAGGAAGTAGCTGTGGAGATTGCGGAGGCATTAGCAATGATCTTTCAAAAGTCCATAGATTCTGGCATGTTTCCGGAGCACTGGAAGATTGCAAATGTCACTCCGCTATTTAAGAAGGGGGCAAGGAAGTGAAAAGGAAATTATAGACCTGTTAGCTTGGCATCGGTGGTTGGGAAGTTGTTGGAGTCGATTGTCAAGGATGAGGTTACAGAGTACCTGAAGGCATTTGACAAGACAGGCAGAACTCAGCATGGATTCCTTAAAGGACAATCCTGCCTGACAAACCTATTACAATTTTTTGAGGAAATTACCTGTAGGCTAGACAGGGGAGATGCAGTGGATGTTGTATATTTGGATTTTCAGAAGACCTTTGACAAGGTGCCACACATGAGGCTACTTAACAAGATAAGAACCCATGGAATTACGGGAAAGTTACATACGTGTATAGAGTGTTGGCTGATTGGCAGGAAACAGAGAGTGAGAATAAAGTGATCCTATTCTGGTTGGCTGCCGGTTATCAGCGATGTTCCACAGGGGTCCATGTTGGGGCCGCTTCTTTTTACATTGTACATCAACGATTTGGATTATGGAATAGATGGCTTTGTGGCTAAGTTTGCTGACGATACGAAGATAGGTGGAGGGGCTGGTAGTGCTGAGGAAACGGAGAGTCTGCAGGGAGACTTGGATAGATTGGAAGAATGGGCAGAGAAGTGGCAAGTGAAGCACAATGTTGGAAAGTGTATGGTTATGCACTTTGGCAGAAAAAATAAACGGGCAGACTATTATTTAAATGGGGAAAGAATTCAAAGTTCGGTGATGCAACAGGACTTGGGAGTCCTCATACAGGATACCCTTAAAGTTAACCTCCAGTTTGAGTCAGTAGTGAAGAAGGCGAATGCAATGTTGGCATTCATTTCTAGAGGAATAGAGTATAGGAGCAGGGATGTGATGTTGAGGCTCTATAAGGCGCTGGTGAGACCTCACTTGGAGTACTGCAGGCACTTTTGGTCTCCTTATTTAAGAAAGGATGTGCCGACATTGGAGAGGGTACAGAGAAGATTCACTAGAATGATTCCGGGAATGAGAGGGTTAGCATCTGAGGAACGTTTGTCCGCTCCTGGACTGTATTCCTTGGAATTTAGAAAAATGAGGGGAGACCTCATAGAAACATTTCGAATGTTGAAAGGCATGGACAGAGTAGATGTGGCAAAGTTGTTTCCCAAGATGGGGGAGTCTAGTACGAGAGGGCATGATTGAAGGGCATCCATTCAGAACAGAAATGCAAAGAAATTTTTTTAGTCAGAGGGTGGTGAATCTATGGAATTTGTTGCCACAGGCAGCAGTGGAGGCCAAGTCATTGGGTGTATTTAAGGCAGAGATTGATAGGTACCTGAGTAGCCAGGGCATCAAAGAGGGTGGGGGAGTGGGACTAAATGGGAGAATGGATCAGCTCATGATAAAATGGCGGAGCAGACTTGATGGGCCGAATGGCCGACTTCTGCTCCTTTGTCTTATGGTCTTATGGGTTAGTAAGTTTGCTGATGACACAAAGGTTGGGGGTGTTGTGGATCGTCTGGAGAATTGTCAGCGGTTACAGCAGAACATCGATAAGATGCAGAACTGGGCTGAGAAGTGGCAGATGGACTTCAATCCAGATAAGTGTGAAGTGGTTCATTTCGGTAGGTCAAATTTGAAGACAGAATATAATATTAATGGCAAGACTCTTGACAGTGTGGAGGATCTGAGAGATCTTGGGGTCAGTGTCCACAGGACACTCAAAGCTGCTGCACACGTTGACAGTGTTGTTAAGAAGGCACTTAGTGTGTTGGCATTCATCAACCATAGGACTGAGTTCAAGAGCCGTGAGGTAATGTTACAGCTATACAAGACCTTGGTCAGACCCCTCTTGGAGTACTTTGTCCAGTTTTGGTCACCTCACTACAGGAAGGATGTGGATACCATAGAGAGAGTGCAGAGGAGACTTACAGGGATGTTGCCTGGATTGGAGAGCGCAACTTATGAGAATCGGTTGAGTGAACTTGGCCTTTTCTCCTTGGACCAATGAAGGACGAGAGGTGACTTGATAGAGGTGTATAAGATGATGAGGGGCATTGATCATATGGATAGCTAGAGGCTTTTTCTGAGGGCTGAAATGGCTAACACAAGGGGGCATAGTTTTAAGGTGCTTGGAAATAGGCACCGAGGGGATGTCGGGGTAAGATTTTTGCACAGAGAGTGGTGGGTGTGTGGAATGCACTGCAGGCAGCGGTGGTGGAAGTGGATACAATAGGGTCTTTTGAGAGCCTCTTTGATAGGTACATGGAGCTTAGAAAAATAGAGGGTTATGCGTTAGGGAAATTCTAGGCAGTTTCTAGAGTAGGTTACATGGTTGGCACAACATTGTGGGCCGAAGGGCCTGTAATGTGCTGTAGATTTCTATGTTCTATGTTAAATAAAGTGACCAATATTGCTTTGCCTTCATTTAGTAGCAATGCGAAATCAAATATACAAGAACCTGAAATGTGGTTAAAATAAGCTGTTTCACTTAATGACCCCATGCAGTGATTAGAAAAGTCAGTATGGCCTTTCTTCACACATACCAATCCTCATAGAAGGATCAGAAGTAGAGAGAGTGAGCAGTTTCAAGTTCCTGTGTGTCAAGATCTCTGAGGATCTAACCTGGTCCCAACATATCAATGCAGTTATAAAGAAAGCAAGACAGTGGCTATACTTCAATAGGAGCTTGAAGAGATTTGGTATGTCAACAAATACACTCAAAAACTTCTATAGATGTACCGTGGAGAGCATTCTGACAGGCTGCATCACTGTCTAGTACAGAGGGGCTACTGCACAGGACCGAAAGCTGCAGAGGGTTTAATTTAGTCGGCTCCATCTTGGGTACTAGCCTACAAAGTACCCAGGACATCTTCAAGGAGCGGAGTCTCAAAAAGGCAGCGTCCATTATTAAGGACCTCCAGCACCCAGGGCATGCCCTTTTCTCACTGTTACCATCAGGTAGGAGGTACAGAAACCTGAAGGCACACACTCAGTGATTCAGGAATAGCTTCTTCCCCTCTGCCATCCGATTCCTAAATGGGACAGTGAACCCTTGGACACTACCTCACTTTTTAAAAAAAAATATAGTATTTTTGTTTTTTGCATGATTTTTTAATCTATTCAATATACATATCCTGTAATTGATTTACTTATTTATCTTTTATTATTATTTTATTTTGTGCTTTCTTTCTTCTATATTATGTATTGCATTGAACTGCTGCTGCCAAGTTAACAAATTTCATGTCAAATGCCGGTGATAATAAACCTGATTCTGATTCATGGACAGCCTTGCACCACTGTATGCTTTCTTCCAGTCAGTGAAGTGGTTGATAACCACTGCTCTCTTCCTTGCAATTTCTAAGGTGTGACTTCCACTGTTATTGAAAGAAGGAAGACTTTCATTTAAGCAGTGCTATTGACATTCCCTTCAAAATGCTTTAGAGACAACGAAGTATATGTAAAGTGTAGTTACTGTTGCAATGTAGGACATGTCCTTCCTTCCTTCATTTTGTAAAACAAGTCAATGTGGTACTTTCTCAAACATCTTCAGGAAATCCACATTCAAAGTCACTGCATTGTTATCAAAGCCCCTCTGTAAATGGATCCTGGATTTCTTAACAGAAAGGCCACAGTCAGTCCGTGTGGGCAGCAACATCTTTAGTGCCGTTATGCTGAGCACTGGTGCTCCCCACGACTGTGCTCTCAGCTTGCCGCTGTCCACACCTACGCATGACTGTGTCACAGGATTCAGCTCAAACCGTGCCATCAAGTATGTGAATGACAAAACCGTGGCTGGCCTCATCAACAACGACGATGAGTCGGGGTACAGAGAGCAAGTGGAGCAGCTAGTGGGCTGGTGTGAGAACAACAACCCAAGTCTGAAGGTGGAGAAGACAAAGAAAATGATTGTGGACTTTAGGAAGGTGCAGATGAAACATTGCCATATGCGCATACATGGCTCCTCTGCGGAGAATTAAGTGCACCAAGTTCCTGGGAGTTCACATCACGGATGACCTCACCTGTTCCTTCAATATTACCTCCCTGCATAAGGTGGCACAGCAGCACCTCCAGTTCCTAAGGAGATTGAGGGAAGCAAGGCGCCCCCTCCCCATATTAACTGAATTTTACAGGAGCATCATTGTGAGCACTTTACTTTGTTTATCTATGCGCAATTCATTTGTAGATTTAAGTTTTACTTTTCCAAGTTATTGTGTGTTATGTGTACTACTGTGCTTTACACCCTGGTCAGCAGAAACATCTCATTTGATGATATACATGTATGTAGTTAAAAGACAATAAACTTGACTTCACTCCACTCTCTATAAGCTAACCATGAATCTCGTATTAAGTTAGTGCAACACAACTTGCACGCATCAAGTCTGACTCATCTTATTTGTCCAAATTTGCTCATATGGCTGCTAATCTGCTCCAAGTTTATTGTTACCAAAGGCACTCCCACCACCAACATTAAACTAACTCATCTACCAGTCCAGATCCAGGATTTTGACCTTCTTGCAACAGTGGTGTAACATTTGTAAACCCCATTGCTTAAGCACCATTATTGTACTTAAGTGGACTAAAGTTAGCAAACAACATCTCCAAAACTTCTACCTCCTACTTCCCTCAGTGACCTAGGACGTTTCCCAATTGGAAAACCTGAAACGCAGCTGACTTTATAATAGTTAATCTGTTTCTACCAAATCTCCTGTCATGGTAATCTTGCTAATAACAAGCTAGGCAAAAACTTCTTCCTTAGTAAACACTAATGCAAAGTATACTTTAATTCCAAAGCCATGCATTTTGTTTTGACCAACAGATGTTTATTTGTGCCTGCTCAGTTACAAATGGAAGACCTTCTTCTGGTGTAATTGTCAACACCAATTAGCTCATCACAGGATACTGGACAGGATGTGCACAGGGTAATGTCCTATGCTCAACATCATCAAATTGCAAGAATGGTATTTTCTAAACACAATCATAAATTTAAATTAGAGATCAGATTTAACATTTATACCTACTTTTTCATTGGCCTAATACGAGTCCAACAAATCAGAACAAAAGCACAAACATGATTAATAAATACAAATGCATGGGAGGAGCTTTCCCAATGACAATTCAAGAACATTCACTTGCTTTAACACTTTGAAGCAGCTGAATACTACATTTGTTTAATAACCAAACAGCCCGAGGGGCTTTAGAAGCAAAATCTACTTACAGATGTCACCAGTACATATACCCGCAGATCAAATTTCCTCCCTGTAAATAGCCAAAGGTCTCATGAGTAAACCATTAATAGTTCTTAAATTGAAAACTTTCCCTCCCCAAAAGGATTAGCTATTTGAAGAGACTGTAGACTGCGTACAGCCAAAGTATTCTGGACAGTCTAGGAATTATATACAGTTGCATGAACTGTACAAGTATTATCCTGAATCTTTGTCTGTGTCAAGGATCGTGCACAGCAACAGGTGCTATATACAGGGACAAACCCCAGTACTGTATGTGTTCTTTTTGCTATTTACAGAACATGGCAAAGGCAGCATTAATTGTCTCTGTTCATTACTCAGGAGTCACTGTAACACAACATTTATGAAGACAAAGTCCTGCTTTGACATTGAGGATACATTCTATCACTGGCTGCCATGACAGTATAGCAGTTAGCATGATGCTATTACAACTGTTTGGAGTTCAATTCCAATGTCATCTGTAAGAAGATCTGTACGTCCTTTCTGTGGAATAAGTGGGTTTTCTCCGGGTGCTCTGGTTTCCTCACACAGACCAAAGACATTCTTTTAGTAGGTTAATTGGTCATTATAAGTGATGCTGTGATTAGCCTAGGGTTAATTGGGGGTTGCTGGGCAGCATGGCTCAGAGGGCCAGAGGGCCCATTTCGTGCTGTACCTCAACAAATAAATACATCATATTGCAATATGTGACTGTTGGGTCCAAGGCTTCTATTCAGAACAACTCTAGCAGCTCAGAATTACACATTCATGAGGCACCATGGATCATCAGCAGAAGAATTATTCTGCATCAAATCTGAAACCTTGTGTCCTGGCAAATCCCTCCCTTTACGGGTACCATCAAGCTAGGAGATCAACCATGTGATAATCAGCATCAAACAACTGTAGGAACGTCATCAGTCATACCTAAAGTAGACTCACAACCAAACGATCAGATTAAATTTCTGCTGTGCTGCTACATCCAGCTGTCAATAATAGTTGATAGTTAAATAGTCCAAGTGGGGAACATCTGCATCTTCAGTTTTGATGGAACCCAGTGAGCAAATGCATAAAGACAAGGATCAAACCTTTGCAACCACGTTCAGGCAGTAGGAGAGGATGTTGATCAATCTTGGCTTTCTCCAGAGATCCCCATCATTACAGAAGTCAATTCTCGGCCAGTGTGATTCACTTCTACAGTATCATGCAACAATCAACCCCAGTGGGCACAATAAAGGTTAGAATACTGAAATCTCGTACTCCTGAACTAGCTACATCACCAGAGGGATTGCAGCCTGGGCATCTACCCAAGAGGGGAAGATGTCTGAGCTGCAACACCTCTAAAAGAATTGGCTGGAGATGTAGCTAGTTCGGGAGAATAACATTTCAGTATTGGGAAATCATCCACAAAAAAAGACAATTTACTGATCCAACCTATGTTCAGTCATCCACAGACTGATGGAACAGACTGAAATCAAATGGACCAACAAGTTATTCATACATCTGAACCAGCTCAATGGCAAGCACTTTAGGTTTCTTGTGGATTAACCAGCTCTAGTTAATAGCAATGGTCCAAACATAATCATGGAGCTGAATTCCAGAAGTGAAAGCCCTGGATACTAAAGCACATAACCCATTTTGATTATGTATCATGGTCAAACTGAAGTCAATGGGCATCAAGGAAAACACTTCAATGGTTGAAGTCTTGCCTTTGCTCCAAGGAAGATGGATACAGTTCTCAGAGATCAATCATTACAGTTAATAGATATCACAGCATAGGTCCTGCAGGACAGTGTTCTTGGCTTACCTTTCTTCAAATACAGGCAGTCCCAGAATTACATAAAGCTATCGTTCCTGAGTACTGTCCCTAAGCTGATTTCTCTGTGTCAGAAATGGCCATTTTCTTTCGCTACCCATATAGAAACATAGAAACATAGAAAATAGGTGCAGGAGTAGGCCATTCGGCCCTTCGAGCCTGCACCGCCATTTATTATGATCATGGCTTATCATCCAACTCAGAACCCCGCCCCAGCCTTCCCTCCATACCCCCTGACCCCCGTAGCCACAAGGGCCATATCTAACTCCCTCTTAAATATAGCCAATGAACTGGCCTCAACTGTTTCCTGTGGCAGAGAATTCCACAGATTCACCACTCTCTGTGTGAAGAAGTTTTTCCTAATCTCGGTCCTAAAAGGCTTCCCCTCTATCCTCAAACTGTGGCCCCTCGTTCTGGACTTCCCCAACATCGGGAACAATCTTCCTGCATCTAGCCTGTCCAATCCCTTTAGGATCTTATACGTTTCAATCAGATCCCCCATCAATCTTCTAAATTCCAACAAGTACAAGCCCAGTTCATCCAGTCTTTCTTCATATGAAAGTCCTGCCATCCCAGGAATCAATCTGGTGAACCTTCTTTGTACTCCCTCTATGGCAAGTATGTCTTTCCTCAGATTAGGGGACCAAAACTGCACACAATACTCCAGGTGTGGTCTCACCAAGGCCTTGTACAACTGCAGTAGTACCTCCCTGCTCCTGTACTCGAATCCTCTCGCTATAAATGCCAGCATACCATTCGCCTTTTTCACCGCCTGCTGTACCTGCATGCCCACTTTCAATGACTGGTGTATAATGACACCCAGGTCTCATTGCACCTCCCCTTTTCCTAATCGACCACCATTCAGATAATAATCTGTTTTCCTATTTTTGCCACCAAAGTGGATAACTTCACATTTATCCACATTAAATTGCATCTGCCATGAATTTGCCCACTCACCCAACCTATCCAAGTCACCCTGCATCCTCTTAGCATCCTCCTCACAGCTAACACTGCCACCCAGCTTTGTGTCATCCGCAAACGTGGAGATGCTGCATTTAATTCCCTCATCCAAGTCATTAATATATATTGTAAACAACTGGGGTCCCAGCACTGAGCCTTGCGGTACCCCACTAGTCACCACCTGCCATTCTGAAAAGGTCCCGTTTATTCCCACTCTTTGCTTCCGGTCTGCTAACCAATTCTCCACCCACACCAATACATTACCCCCAATACCGTGTGCTTTAAGTTTGCACACTAATCTCCTGTGTGGGACCTTGTCAAGAGCCTTTTGAAAATCCAAATATACCACATCCACTGGTTCTCCCCTATCCACTCTACTAGTTACATCCTCAAAAAATTCTATGAGATTCATCAGACATGATTTTCCTTTCACAAATCCATGCTGACTTTGTCCGATCATTTCACCGCTTTCCAAATGTGCTGTTATCACATCCTTGATAACTGACTCCAGTAGTTTCCCCACCACCAACGTTAGGCTAACCGGTCTATAATTCCCCGGTTTCTCTCTCCCTCCTTTTTTAAAAAGTGGAGTTACATTAGCCACCCTCCAATCCTCAGGAACTAGTCCAGAATCTAACGAGTTTTGAAAAATTATCACTAATGCATCCACTATTTCTTGGGCTACTTCCTTAAGCACTCTAGGATGCAGACCATCTGGCCCTGGGGATTTATCTGCCTTCAATCCCTTCAATTTACCTAACACCACTTCCCTACTAACATGTATTTCGCTCAGTTCCTCCATCTCACTGGACCCTCTGTCCCCTACTATTTCTGGAAGATTATTTATGTCCTCCTTAGTGAAGACAGAACCAAAGTAATTATTCAATTGGTCTGCCATGTCCTTGCTCCCCATAATCAATTCACCTGTTTCTGTCTGCAGGGGACCTACATTTGTCTTTACCAGTCTTTTCCTTTTTACATATCTATAAAAGCTTTTACAGTCCGTTTTTATGTTCCCTGCCAGTTTTCTCTCAATCTTTTTTCCCCTTCCTAATTAAGCCCTTTGTCCTCCTCTGCTGAACTCTGAATTTCTCCCAGTCCTCAGGTGAGCCACTTTCTCTGGCTAATTTGTATGCTTCTTCTTTGGAATTGATACTATCCCTAATTTCTCTTGTCAGCCACGGGTGCACTACCTTCCTTGATTTATTCTTTTGCCAAACTGGGATGAACAATTGTTGTAGTTCATCCATGCAACCTTTAAATGCTTGCCATTGCATATCCACCGTCAATCCTTTAAGTGTCATTTGCCAGTCTATCTTAGCTAATTCACGTCTCATACCTTCAAAGTTACCCCTCTTTAAGTTCAGAACCTTTGTTTCTGAATTAACTATGTCACTCTCCATCTTAATGAAGAATTCCACCATATTATGGTCACTCTTACCCAAGGGGCCTCTCACGACAAGATTGCTAATTAACCCTTCCTCATTGCTCAAAACCCAGTCCAGAATAGCCTGCTCTCTAGTTGGTTCCTCGACGTGTTGGTTCAAAAAACTATCCCGCATACATTCCAAGAAATCCTCTTCCTCAGCACCTTTACCAATTTGGTTCACCCAATCTACACGTAGATTGAAGTCACCCATTATAACTGCTGTTCCTTTATTGCACACATTTCTAATTTCCTGTTTAATACCATCTCTGACCTCACTACTACTGTTAGGTGGCCTGTACACAACTCCCACCAGCGTCTTCTGCCCCTTAGTGTTACTCAGCTCTACCCATATCGATTCCACATCTTCCCGGCTTATGTCCTTCCTTTCTATTGCGTTAATCTCTTCTTTAACCAGCAACGCCACCCCACCTCCCCTTCCTTCATGTCTATCCCTCCTGAATATTGAATATCCCTGAACATTGAGCTCCCATCCCTGGTCACCCTGGAGCCATGTCTCTGTGATCCCAACTATATCATAATCATTAATAACAATCTGCACTTTCAATTCATCCACCTTATTATGAATGCTCCTTGCATTGACACACAAAGCCTTCAGGCGCTCTTTTACAACTCTCTTAGCCCTTATACAATTATGCTGAAAAGTGGCCCTTTTTAATGCTTGCCCTGGATTTGTCGGCCTGTCACTTTTACTTTTCTCCTTAGTACTTTTTGCTTCTACCCTCACTTTACACCCCTCTGTCTCTCTGCACTGGTTCCCATCCCCCTGTTGTGAACTAACCTCCCCACGCCTAGCCTCTTTAATTTGATTCCCACCCCCCAACCATTCTAGTTTAAAGTCACCTCAGTAGCCCCCGCTAATCTCCCTGCCAGGATATTGGTCCCCCTAGGATTCAAGTGTAACCCCTCCTTTTTGTACAGGTCACACCTGCGCCAAAAGAGGTCCCAATGATCCAAAAACTTGAATCCCTGCCCCTTGCTCCAATCCCTCAGCCACGCATTTATCCTCCACCTCATCGCATTCCTACTCTCACTGTCGCGTGGCACAGGCAGTAATCCCGAGATTACTACCTTTGCGGCCCTTTTTCTCAACTCCCTTCCTAGCTCCCTATATTCTCCTTTCAGGACCTCATCCCTTTTCCTACCTATGTCATTGGTACCTATATGTACCACGACCTCTGGCTCCTCACCCTCCCACTTCAGGATATCTTGGACATGATCAGAAATATGCCGGACCCTGGCACCAGGGAGGCAAACTACCATCCGGGTCTCTGGACTGCGTCCACAGAATCGCCTATCTGACCCCCTTACTATCGAGTCCCCTATCACAACTGCCCTCCTCTTCCTTGCCCTACCCTTCTGAGCTACAAGGCCAGACTCATATTGCTTCACATACACTTACCATAATCCTTAAAATTATAGTATTAGGGTGAATTTTATTAAATAGTCACCCTAACACTACCCTTAAAGTAATGGAACATATACTGTATCTGGTCATTAATAAATATCACAAAATATTTTATTATTATTATAGATTGAAAAGTCCTTTAAACATTTATTGGGTTTCTCCAAGTCAGGCCATCCAAAAACTAGGGTGTTTCTGAACTTTATTAATTCTTCCACCACAAGGCTAGCACCAGGGCCAATGATTGCTAGTGTTCAGTTGCACTCACAGCAATTCAACAAGTGAAGCAGTTTGTGTTCTTTACACCAAGACCTAGGCAACGTTCACGTAGGATCAAATGTTATATTCTGGCCACACATCCGCCAGACAATGTTATCATGAATAAAAATGTCAATTCATTTTACTTGAACAATCAATAATATTACCAATGCCCAGCTGCTCACTATCTGACCAGAAATCCATCAACAGAACAGCTCAGAAGCTGATTATTCTGTGATGAATGACTCACTTCCTACGTAGTACCATAGAGAGAGTTGTACAGCACAAAAATTGGCCATTTGACCCACTGTGACCATGATGATATTTTTGCCCATCTACACTAATCCCCTTTGCCTATATTAGATCTATTTCTTTTGATGCCTTGCCTATTTGTGCCTGCCTAAATGTCTCTTAAACTTAATGAATGTATCTGACTCCACCACCTACTTAGTCAGTAAGTGTAAAAGAACCTTTACCCTTAATCCCCTCTAAAACTCCTTCCTCCCAGTTTCCACCTATGCTCTTGTTTTTATATCCCTACCACAGGACAGAAATTCTGAGTACCTGCCCCTTACAATTTTACAACTACAGCAGGTCAGTCTCAGTCTCCTTTTAATCTCCCCCCATAACTGAAGTTCTCCAATCCCGGCAAATGCCTTGGTAAATCTGCTCTGTACTCTGTCCAGTGCAACCACATCCTTCCTATAGTGTGGTGATCAGTACTGCACACATTCTCCAAGTGCATCTTAACCAGTGTTCTGTTAAGCTGTACTGTGACATCCCAATATTTTTTTTAAAAGTCTATGGTGTGACCTATGAAGCAAGCATACCATATACTTTCTTAATTATCCTATCCACTTATACTGCCACTTTCAGGGAATTCTGGACTTGGACCCCTATGTCTCTGCTCAACTTTCCATCTGATCTTTATCCTGCTGCAGCCTGACACACTTCCCCACTAACCACAACACCACTACTTTCTGTGTTATCTGCACACTAATAATTATATTCGTACCTCCTCTATTTAGAGTACTGTGCAAAAGTATTAGGCATATGTAAAAAAATTCTGTAAAGCAAAAATGCTTTCAAAAATAATGAAAAGTTTCTAAATATCAAAAAATTTACAATAATGAGGTATAAACAGTATCCCTTTCCATAACTACTTGAAAGGTACAGAATTATGGTCACTGTTTGCTATGTATTCTCCCAACAACACTTCCATCTGCTCAGTTTCATTTCCTAAGATCAGGACACACAGCCGATGTCCAGTAGAACATCCCACATATTGTGTCAATGCTGGTCATGTTTATGTGTATCTGCACGTGCATTGATATTGCTGTATGAAAGATCTAGCTGCCTGTATTTGTCTGTGTTAATTAGTCTGTATGGGAGACCTGATTGACAGTCAGCATTCCATCAGAAATTGTTAAAAGCACTCAGTAGGTCAAGCAAAATAAATGGGAAACGAACTAAAAAGTGATAAATAAGCATGTTTGAGTTGCTCAGATGATGCAGAAAAGAGGAAATGCTTGTGAGAAAGAATACACCAAAATGTGTGTGTGTGTTGGGGTGTGTGGGGGGGGAGATGGTGGGGTGGGGGGAAGCATTCACTCCCTAAATCTTCCTACCTCTACAGTATAGGGTAGGCCCTTACGGCATCCCAGCAACTACTGACAAACCTGATTAACCCTAACTTAGTCATAGAACAATTTAGAAAGACAAATTAACCTACCCAGTACATCTTTGGATGGTGGAAGGAAACCTTCCCTCAGACATATCTCTTTGCCCAAACATTTGGTCACTCATATTTCCTTATGGGGCTCAGCATCTATACTCTTTTGTTAACCTCCCTCTGAATTAACTATGGATAGTTTGCTATCTTAAAGTTGATCTATAAATGAACACAGTTCTTCTACAAGAGATAAGGTATTTTACCTCCTATTAAGTAGGGGTTCTCAATGTAGCGCTGAACAACGTAACTTTCTACTGTAGCTTCATCTTTCAAGTCATCTGCACGAGTCCCATCCTAAAAGATACAAGGATCAGCTTGAGTAAATTTATACTGGTGATTCAGAGAAACATCTGTCTTTGAGGTCACTGACTAGGTTGAGACAGGATGAGCAGGTCTGGCAATTTTGGACCACAGCCTTTGGCAATGATGTCTTGCATTGTATGCTCTGAGGAGAGAAGTAGCTAACCCAGAGCCTTTTTAGACCTGGCAGACAAGAGGTGTGAGGGTTGCAGTATCCTCCAGTTCTGCCTCTGACTTCCATTGTAGCCTTTAGTTTGCTCATGAAATGGTGGGATAGACTCAGTTGTCACTTCATTAGATACACCTGCACACCTCTTCGTTAATGTAAATATCTCATCTGGCAATCATGTGGCAGCAACCCAATGTATGAAACCATTGGAAGTTCAGTTGTTGTTCAAAGCAAATCAGAATGGTTGGTGTCAGACTGGGTGGTTTGAGTATCTCAGAAACTGCTGATCTCCTGGGATTTTAGAACATAGAATAGTACAGCACAGTACAGGCCCTTCAGCCCACAATGTTGTGCTGACCCTCAAACCCTGCCTCCCATATAAGCCCCCACCTTAGATTCCTCCATATACCTGTCTAGTAGTCTCTTAAACTTCACTAGTGTATCTGCCTCCACCACTGACTCAGGCAGTGCATTCCACACACCAACCACTCTCTGAGTAAAAAACCTTCCTCTAATATCCCCCTTGAACTTCCCACCCCTTACCTTAAAGTCATGTCCTCTTGTACTGAGCAGTGGTGCCCTGGGGAAGAGGCGCTGGCTATCCACTCTATCTATTCCTCTTATTATCTTGTACACCTCTATCATGTCTCCCCTCATCCTCCTTCTCGCCAAAGAGTAAAGCCCTAGCTCCCTTAATCTCTGATCATAATCCATACTTTCTAAACCAGGCAGCATCCTGGTAAATCTCCTCTGTACCCTTTCCAATGCTTCCACATCCTTCCTATAGTGAGGTGACCAGAACAGGACACAATACTCCAAGTGTGGCCTAACCAGAGTTTAATAGAGCTGCATCATTACATCGCGACTCTTAAACTCTATCCCTCGACTTATGAAGGCTAACACCCCATAAGCTTTCTTAACTACCCTATCCACCTGTGAGGCAGCTTTCAGGGATCTGTGGACATGTTCTCCGAGATCCCTCTGCTCCTCCACGCTACCAAGTGTCCTGCCATTTATTTTGTACTCAGCCTTGGAGTTTGTCCTTCCAAAGTGTACCACCTCACACTTCTCCGGGTTGAACTCCATCTGCCACTTCTCAGCCCACTTCTGCATCCTGTCAATGTCTCTCTGCAATCTTTGACAATCCTCTACACTATCTACACCACCACCAACCTTTGTGTTGTCTGCAAACTTGACAACCCACCCTTCTACCCCCACATCCAGGTCATCAATAAAAATCACGAAAAGTAGAGGTCCCAGAACAGATCCTTGTGGGACACCACTAGTCACAATCCTCCAATCTGAATGTACTCCCTCCACCACCACCCTCTGCCTTCTGCAGGCAAGCCAATTCTGAATCCACCTGGCCAAACTTCCCTGGATCCCATGCCTTCTAACTTTCTGAATAAGCCTACCGTGTGGAACCATGTCAAATGCCTTACTAAAATCCATATAGATCACATCCACTGCACTACCCTCATCTGTATGCCTGGTCACCTCCTCAAAGAACTCTATCAGGCTTGTTAGACATGATCTGCCCTTCACAAAGCCATGCTGACTGTCCCTGATCAGACCATGATTCTCTAAATGCCCATAGATCCTATCTCTAAGAATCTTTTCCAACAGCTTTCCCACCACAGGCATAAGGCTCACTGGTCTATAATTACCCGGACTATCCCTACTACCTTTTTTGAACAAGGGAACAATATTCACCTCCCTCCAATCCTCCGGTACCATTCCCGTGGACAACGAGGACATAAAGATCCTAGCCAGAGGCTCAGCAATCTCTTCTCTCGCCTCGTGGAACAGCCGGGGGAATATTCCGTCAGGCCCCAGGGACTTATCTGTCCTAATGTATTTTAACAACTCCAACACCTCCTCTCCCTTAATATCAGCATGCACATTTTCATGCACAACAGTCTCTAGAGTTTACAGAGAACGGTGCAAAAACAGAAAACATCCAGTTAGCAGCAATTCTGTGGGTGAAAAAGTCTTGTTAATGAGAGAAGTCAAAGGAGAATGGCCAGACTAGTTCATGCTGACAGGAAGGTGACAGTAACTCAATTGTAAGGCATCTTATTTGACCACAAGATCTTAAAGAATTGTGAGGACTGCTGAGAAAGTCATCAGAGCCTCTCTTCCACCTATCTGAAATATTTATCAGTAGCTCTGCATATACATGTCCTCCCTTAGCATTGTCAAGGATCCCTCCCATCTATCCCACAGTCTCTTTGACCTGCTACCATCTGGCAGGAAATAACGTAGCATTAGGATAAGAGCTATAGGATGGAAAACAGCTTCTTCCTGCAAGTTATGAGACTACTGAACTCCCTGCCACCACCCAAGTCTCATTGAATATGAAGCTCAGTAGTGTTATACTGTTTACTTTTTAAACTTGTGTCATAAATGCACTTTATGCTAAATATCAATTTTATTATTTATTAATTTATTTTGGTAATACTACCAGTGTGAGTTATATGCACTGTATTGTGCAACTTGGTGTGGAGGAACATTGTTTTGTTCAGCAGTATGCATGCACACAGTTGAGTGAAAATAAGCTTGAACGTATTAAACTCGAAATACCTACACGTTACAACAGTGGTTTGCAGAAGAGGACCTCTCACAACACGTCACACCTTGAAGGGGATAGGTTGCAGTAGCAGACCACAAACATATAGGAAGTACCTAACAAAGTGGCCATTGAGTGTAGATCCGCAATTGTCTTTGACACGGTGTAAATTCCAATGGACAAGCAATCCCAAAGCAACAACTTTAAAACCTCTCTTTGGGAAATTGGTTCAGTGATTGGGCTGCATTTTCCTGAGAAATATCAGCAGTGTCACATTAACATTCATTCTACTTAATGTCTGGAGGTTAAGGATACAGAGGAGTATGAGTGCGCGTGTGTGTAAATGTGCATGTTTATGTCTTAATGAGAAAAATAGAATTTTCAAAGAAATGCATGCTAATGTCATTGGATTCCTCAGAACTCAGCAACGGAGTACCAATTTCCTTGACTCTTGTCCTCAACTTACTAACCCTAATCCATACGTATTTGGAATATAGGAGTAAAATTAAGCACTTGGAGGAAACCCTTGCAGACACAGGGAGAATGAACTCCAGTCACGATCGCTGGTGCTGTAAAGTCTTATGCTAACTGGGACAGAAAGCATCGATGATGCATTTACTACAGTTGCATGAGAAAGCGCCATTAGAAGATCAGTGGGTGGCAATAGAAGAGTGCACAAGGAAGTCACAAAGGCAATGGTCACTTCAAAATGCTGAAAAGGGAGAAGATGATGTGCCTTGGAGTGAAACCTCTGAAGATGGCAAAACCTGTGAAGGGTAATCCATTGGATGTGGAACGCGGTGGGGTGGAAAGCAAGAATCAAAGCAAATTCAATCCTCACTCCGTCAGGAAAGAGAGAGGTGTGATAAGAGGATATACATGAAATGCTTTCAAAAGTTTTCTTATTTCAGGTTTCCAATCGCTGTAGTTTTTGATTTTCAAACATTGCAAGTTGTCAGTTGTATTCTTTGTTCCTTCCTAACCACAGGCCTTTCACCCGTTATATGGGAATGCTAGTTTAACAAGTTGATAGAGAAGAGTAGTACCTTTCTCCATTCCATGATATCTTTGAGTCTTCGGAAAAGAAAGATACCTTTTCCCTGTGACCTTGCAACCTAAAACGAAAAGTATTTCACGTAATAAGCAAAACTGAAATATACAATTCCTACCACTTGCCTGAATGATAAGAGTACATTAACATATGACACATGCCAGAAATTCAGTGGCTGTTTTGCTTGAAATTAAGGGGCTGATTAAATTGGAAAGCTTATTATCTACTGTGAAACTCATTTTATCACTAATTTCTTAGCTTTGCTCACAACATTGAATAACCAGTCAACCTTGGAATGTCAGTTGTTATCTATTCATATTGGTTGAACATTTAATACCTACTTTCTGGGCACTTGGTGATATGTGATGCTCACTGTTTTGCATGTATGATGCAACACAGAGTGTCATAGGAAGTCATTCCTGCCTGTGGCCATCAAACTTTACAATTCCTCCCTTGGAGGGTCAGACACCCTGAGCCAATATGCTGGTCCTGGACTTATTTCCTGGCATAATTTACATATTACTATTTAACTATTTATGGTTTTATTACTATTTAATTATTTATGGTGCAACTGTAACGAAAACCAATTTCCCCCGGGATCAATAAAGTATGACTATGACTATACTATGTATATATATGGATCAAAACTGAAAGGTGGGTGGGGTTATGCCGATAGAGGGAAGTGTGAACAGGGCTCGATTAAGCAGAAAGTGGGATAGGTGGGTTCTTGGTCTGCATTTCCTCACCGGTTTCATAATCCATGTGATTCCTGGGTTTTTCTTGAACTCCTCCACAAACAGGTGGTACTCAACAGGCAGCTCAAACGTCTTTGGAAAGAAGTCACATTTAGCCGCCTCTAGCTTCCCCTGCTCACGCTCCAGATGTTTGCGAAACCTCTTCAGGTTTTTTACCATGAAGTTTTTTCGTGTCAGCTTCCATTTGAGGAAAGAGAGAAAATGTAATCTAGATCTCAGTTTATGAACAGTGAATTGACACACAAATGGAGACGAAGTAACAATTTACCACTGCAAACAACAGGAATTCTGCAGACGCTGGAAATTCAAGCAACACACATAAAAGTTGCTGGTGAACGCAGTTAGACCTGACGAAGGGTCTCGGCCTGAAACGTCGACTACACCTCTTCCTAGAGATGCTGCCTGGCCTGCTGCGTTCACCAGCAACTTTTATGTGTGTTGCTTGAATTTACCATTGCACATTCTTTTTAACTGGAAGAGATAATGTTTAGTCAGCTGGGAGGCTGTCACTGTTAGAAGGTTTGTACAGAACTTCTTATAGTATGAAGGATCAATACCAATGCTGACCAAACCACCTGTTTCTTTTTCATTTATGTAAAAATGTAAAAATCATCTTCAGAATAAAACAATTAGTATTGTTTCATGGACTGCTTTGTCGAGCACCTCCACGCCATCCGCCACAAGTGGGGCTTTGTGGTGGCCAAACATTTTAATTCAGATTATTGATATCTCCTCCGGTAAACAAATTCCACCCCTCCCCCCACTTTCCTCTATTCCCCTCTCTCCTCTCCTATCAGATTCCTTCTTCTCCAGCCTTTGACCTTTCCCACCTACCTGGCTTCACCTATCACCTTCCAGCTAACCTCCTTCCCCTCCCCGACACTTATTTATTTTGGTATCTTCCCCCTTCCTTCTCAGTCCTGAAGAAGAGCCTCAGCCCGAAACATCAACTGTCTGTTCATTTCCACGGATGCCACTTGACCTGTTGAGTTCCTCCAGCAGTTTTTAAATTTATGTATGAACGTATGTATCTATGCATGTAGTTATTTATTGAGATACAGTGTGGAATAGGCCCTTCTGGCCCTTTGACCCATGCCACCCAGAAACCTCTGATTTAATCCTAGCCTAATCACAGGACAATTTACAATGACCAATTAACCTACCAATTTTGTGTGTGCAGCTTTGGATTTCCAGCATCTGCAGAATTTCTCATGTTTATCATTTACGCTGTATCTTTAAGATGGTGAAATGTTCAATATACAGCACTGCAAGTAAGATAAAAATTTTACAACAAGCCACATAATGAACTATCATGATGACCAAAAGCTTAGTAAAAATGTGAAAGGCTCTGATGAAAGGCTTTCAACATGAAATAGAGACTTCTTCTCCACCCATCAATGTGGGCTGACCTGGTGAATATTTAAGCATTTTCTGTCTTTATTTTAGATTTTTGGCCACTGTAGTTTTTTTTTTCTTTCAAACCTTACCATACATGTCATTGGGTCCTAGGTCTTATCAGCGTTTCATCCCATTCATTTATCCATTTTTTTTAACTAATGGTAATTTATCTCAGCTTCCCATCCCCAATCCAGCTACGCCTGCGTTAACAATATATTAAATTCTTTGACTATAAAGCTTCATTGTTACCCTTGATTCTTATTCGTCAAAGTCAACCCTTGGTTCTGCAGTCATTGTTTAATAGAACCCTCAGAAATGGATGAAAATCAAAAATCATCAGATTTCCAGCACTGATAACAAAAACAGAAAGTGCTGAAAACCCAGCAAGTCAGGTAACATCTGTGGAAGGAGAAAGACTTCACTTCAGTTCTGACAAAAGGTCATAGACTTGACCCATTGACTGTTTCTCTCCTCACAGATACCATCTGATCTGCTGAGTTTTTCCAGCATTTTCTGTTTTTGCCACAAATTTATATTTCCAGATACCACAAACTGAGTCAGCTGATAATAACCTGAGTCAACCAGTTTTAGCTGATAACCTATATTAACTGGGAAATGGCAGGCCACTTTCATACCACTGCAAGTGAAAACTACAAGGTTAAGAAAATACAACAGTGAGGCCAAATTAAATTAATAAATACTTAAAATAATCTTCTTACTCAAAATCCACATTTTTGTGGGCACAGCATACCTTGTTATAACACAGGATGAAAAAAAATAGAAAATCTAAAATAGCTCTAAATGATAAGAGATTGAAAGCTGTTAGTGTTCTGAAGACCTGGTTGCTCTTGAATCATTGAAATTAATGTGCAGATACACTAAACAATTAGGAAAGCAATAGTATGTTGGGCTTAATTGCAAAAATTTTGAGTGTGCATGTTTTACTAGACTTGGAATACAATGTACAGCTCTGATTTCCCTAAGTCAGGAGGGATACATTACCAATGTCTTTTGTCGGCTGAGCAGGAAGTTATACCACATCTGGTTCCTACAGGCATATTACACATGCACATACATATTAAAAAAAGCATGCAGCCATTTAGGCACATCCTTTCCCATCTTAAAAACTGACTCATTGAAAAAACTTGGCTTGTTCAGCTCCACCAATATTCAACCTCCTTACTCCAGCAATCCCTAATGTCTCCAGCACTCGGGTCTTTTCCATTATATCAAAAACACAAAATAAATTCTTATTATCATAAGATATGTTTTTCAGGGAATGTCTGAAGTAAGATCTAATAATGATATTTTCCTATCTCTCATAAGCATGGAAATGATCCTCTTAGTGATCTGTATAATCCAGTTTGCTATGGTGAAGTTTTCCACCATACCTGTGGGAGGCAGGAGTTCCACTTTCATACCTCATAGTGATTACGAAAGTGACAGACACGAACATGTTCATCCATATACATGTAGCCAAAGTTCTCTCGCAGCCAGCTGATGTCACACCAGTAAAAGTCCCATTCACCTTCACTGTCAACAAGGGAGAACTCAATGACAAACAGGATATAAACACAAGCAGCAGAGAAAAAGCACACAAATCAAAAACACCATTCAATGCTGCCAAATACAGTCACTTCACAAGTCACCATGTGTCTGTTTCTCAGATTCATAATCAGAGTTCAGAATCCAGATAACTTTATCCTGCCAGTGTTTTTTTTTCCATTCTTAGGGTTCATCCTTCAAATTTCCATCTTGAATCGCTTTTAAGCTCAGGAACAGTGAATTTTTCCTTGGTTAAGAAAAAGCTTTAAATGGGATTTTAAATGGCAGGGATAGGGAAGAGCATGTTTTTTTTTAGTGAAACATAACCACTTGATCTCTACAGGAAAGACATGCGCCACATGCTAACTTTATAAAGTTTGCACACAATGTTCTAATAACCTTAGTGGCATGCAGAGCAACATGCAAATTGTAGCATTATTGTGCAGCACTAAATTGTCATTCATTTCAATAATTCACAGGAAGTGACTAAAAAAAAGATATTGAATGACTCATTTGTTTTCTTAAAAGCTTATGGTCAAACAAGTATCTTGTAGACATGGCTGGCCTAGTCATCTTCACCTTGAATTATGCACAACTACAAGAATGGAGAGAGGACACACAGAAGAGCACAAATTGTTGGGAGGAGGAAGGGAGAGCTCTCACACCAAGTTAGTCAATCTATAAATAGATTTTAAGGAAATGGGTGTTTAGTAATGAGTGTTATTAATAGTTAATTCATCTGAACAGCATTGAAGAGATTATCACTGAAATCTGCCAATTTCTGCCACCACTATAGTGACCTAAATGTAGTCATCTTGACAACATGTGAATTACATCATTAGACATTCCTAATGTATTCTTAGGGGGCAGCTTAACATTCTGTGGATGTCAACATGACTGTGGCACTTGTAAATATCTGCTTAAGATGTTAGCAATATTTTCTAGCTTGCAGTACATTGATTCATAAGTGACCTCATTGTTGTTGCCTATACACAGATAGAAGGCCTTGACTCATTTCCTCCTCTAAGAGGAGTATATGTGAGGGTTGCACAGATTAAGGGCTTCCACATCATATTACAAGTTGGTCACTAACTTCATACATTATTTTGCTTGCATCACAACAGCTCAGCCCTACCCAGAATGTGAAGTGGATTTTACTCTCCAATACCAACTACTTGTTACCACCCATGCGAGCACCTGTTATATTGGTGGTAAGCAACACTACCTCATTTTAGACCTGTCCTCCAAACTAGATGTGTGTGAATCAGAACAATCGAAAAACAAAAAAATGGGGTTGTCAATAGTTACATTTTGTAGATAATTTCTGGGGTGCAAGGCTAAGAAACTCAAGGCCCCCCAAGAATATATTACGAGTATCTAGAGATGTAATCATATTACTTTTCTTAAACCTAGAAACCTATGTGGTGACTGGAATCATATCTCTGGATTGCAACGTTGAACCAACTGTAGATGTGTGCTCTATTCACACCGGCCAGGTGCGTGCCATTTTAAGTCTTCCTACTCTCATTTTGGCCTATCTGTCCTCAGCATTCTCCGCTGCTACAGAGAGACCAAAAGCAAATAGGAGAAATAGCATCTCATATTCTACTTAGGTAGCCTACAGCCAAATGGTATTAACATTAAATTTTCTAATTTCAGGTAACTCAAAATCTTCCACACATAATAACTGGAACATCTAATCATTTTCTCCCTTTGTTCTTCCATCCCATTTCCTCTGTTCTAAAGGGAGTTCTTGTATTCTGAGGCTGTGCTCTTTGGTTCTAGACACCCTACTATTGGAAACATCCTCTCAACATCCACCCTATCTATGCCTTTCAATATTCAACAAGTTTCAATGAGATCCCCCCCCCCCATTGTACTAAACTCTAGCAAGTACAGGCCGAGAGTTATTAAATGCTCCTCAAACATTAACTCTTTCATTCCCAGGATCATTCCCATGAACCTCCTTTGGATCCACCCCAATGCCAGCACAACCTTTCTTAGGTAAGGGGCCCAAAACTGCTCATAATACTTCAAAGTGCATCTAACAAATACCTTATGAAGTCTAGAAACACCTAAACCTTTAAAGGAACTACATGGAACTGAGAAATCAGCTGCTGCGCAGGTTGACAGTGTTGTTAAGAAGGCATATGGTGTGTTGGCATTCATCAACCATGGAATTGAGTTCAAGAGCAGTGAGGTAACGTTACAGCCATACAAGACCTTGTCAGGCCGCACTTGGAGTACTGTGTTCAGTTCTGGTCACCTCACTACAGGAAGGACGTGGATACTATAGAAAGAGTTCGGAGGAGATTTACAAGAATGTTGCCTGGATTGGAGTGTGTGCCTTATGAGAATAGGTGAAGTGAACTTGGCCTTTTCTCCTTCAAGTGACGGAGGACAAGAGGTGACCTGATAGACATGTAAAAAATGATGAGAGGCATTAATCATGTGGATAGCCAGAGGCTTTTTCCCAGGGTTGAAATGGCTAATACGAGGGGGCATAGTTTTAAGGTTCTTGGAAGTAGGTACAAGGGGGTTGTCAGAGTTAAGTGGGTGCATGGAATGCACTGCTAGTGAAGGTGGTAGAAGGGAATACAATAGGATCTTTTAAGAGTCTCTTCATTAGGAACAAGGAGATTAGAGAAAGAGAGGGCTATGCACTAGGGAAATTCTAGGCAGTTTCTAGAGTAGGTTACATGGTCAGCACAACATTGTGGACTGAAGAGCCTGTAAAGTGCTGTAGATTTCTATGTTATAAAAGACTGGTCGGCTCTACAAATAGGCTGACACAGATGTCTGCTCAGTCCATGCCATCTCAGGCTGCGGGATCGGACGGCATCTCAGGGCAATTACTCAGGATGTGGGCAGCACAACTAGCAGGTGTGTTTACAGACATTTTTAATCTCTCCCTCTCCCAGTATAAAGCGGCCTTCTGCTTCAAATTATGGTGACTTGATAGAGGTGTACAAGATGATAAAAGGCATAAATAGAGTGGACAGCTAGCATCTTTTTCCCTGGGCAACAATGGCTAATACTAGAGGACATACTTTTAAGGTGATTACAATCAAGTATACGGAAAATGTCAGAGGTAGTTATCTTAAAAAAAAAACGCATGGAACGCACTAAAGGATATGGTGGTAGAGGCAGATACTTCAGGGGCATTCAAGAAACACTGAGACAAGCACATAGATGAAAGAAAAATGAAAGGGTAAGTGGGACAGAAGGGTTAGATTGATCTTGGAGTAGGTTAAAAGTTGGCACAGCATCGTGGAACCTGTACTGTTCTATGTTCTATGCAGGTGTGATTGTCAACTTCAGGTTCTTTGCTACATTCTGCTATTATTTATCATCATCTCTTCAAGAAAGCAAGTATATGTGAGAGATATGACAGTCATGACTGAATAAATACCAATGTGAAATCCAAGTTATGTATGTGAGGGTGATAAATGAGCTGAACGATCATATCCATTCATAATTGATGGAGTCCAAATAGAGGAGCGATGAAGAGTGGACAATGTTAATGGTGCAGTTGATTGAATACCCCATTTGGTAACTTGTCATAGTGTTAAATTTCTTACTGCACTACGTGTACATCTGATAAGCAACATCCCAAACTGTGTCCTATCCTGCTTCTACTTCCTACTAGAGAGCCTCCAGTTATGTGGCTGCACTCCTTCCTAACTCTTCATCAAAGCTTCCAATAAACATGGTCCATGCATTCCCATATACACAGCTACACTCAATGTCTCACAGCATAGATTCAGCCTGCAGACTGTGGCTCACTAACGATTTCAATTACAATGTACTCCTTGGAACGTAGAAGATTGAGGGGAGATTTGATAGCAGCATACAAAATTATGAGGGGTATAAATAGGATAAATGCAAGCAGGCTTTTTCCACTGAGGTTTGGTGGGACTACAATTAGAGGTCATGGGTTAAGGGTGAAGGGTAAAAAGTTTCAGGGAAACATGAGGAGAAACTTCTTCACTCAGAGGGTTACGAGACTGAGGAACAAGCTGCCATCGCAAGTGGTGTATGCAAGCTCGATTGAGAGAAGTTTGGATAGGTACATGGATGGTAGGGTATGGAGGGCTGTGGTTCTGGTGCAGGTCGATGGGAAAAGGCAGTTTAAATGGTTCTGCTTGGACTAGATGGGCCAAAGGACCTATTTCTGTTTTGTACTTTTCTATGACCACATTCAAAAACAGCAGGCTTTCTTTAAATAATGCCTGACCACTACTGATGCATACATCCAACAGCATGGGTAGAATTAGTTGCTAGTGGCAACAGGTAACCCTTATTTACCATGTTGCTTGCAACTGAATGAATGAGTGCTACCTTGTCATATACAGTAATCCATATACAGGCCACCCTCACATTCTGGCATTTCGGGTAATGGAAATTCACACCTACAGAATTCACAAATCATTACCAAACAATCTATGAATCAGAATATTCACTATTACAAAATTTATGTGAAAAGTAGTAAACAAGTAAGCACAATTTTTCCGACTCACATTTCTTAACACGTAACATATGACGCAGTTTCACATTCCTGGAAATTATAATGGGCCATTTCTAGAAATGCAAACCTAATCTAACACCAGGGTTACCTGTTAAGGTATTTGGATCTTATCCTGTTTAACAACCATAAGGCACGTACAAGGCATTAGTTAAATCAGCAATGACCTAATCAAATGAAAGGGCAAGCAAAAAAAATGAAGAAAAACAAGGGAGCTTTCTGCAGAAACCTATACACTATTCAAATGGTTATTATTACCTCAAACACGAGGAAATCTGCAGATGCTGGAAGTTCAAGCAACACACACAAAATGCTGGTGGAACACAACAGGCCAGGCAGCATCTATAGGAAGTACAGTTGACGTTTCGGGTCAAGACCCTTTGGCAGGACTAACGGAAAAAGGAGATAGTAAGAGATATGAAAGTGGGAGGGGGAGACCTGAAATGATGGGAGAAGACAGGAGGGGGAGGGATGAAGCCAAGAGCTGGACAGTTGATTGGCAAAACGGACACAAGGCTGAAGAAGGGAGAGTATCATAGGAAGAAAGAAAGGGGGAGGGGAGCACCAGAGGAAGATGGAGAACAGGCAAGGAGTTATTGTGGGAGGGACAGAGAGAGACATAAATGAATAAAGTAAGAAGGGGAGGAGGGGCATTAACAGAAGTTTGAGAAGTCAATGTTCATGCCATCAGGTTGGAGGCTACCCAGACAGAATATAAGGTGTTGTTCCTCCAACCTGAGTGTGGCTTCATCTCGACAGTGGAGGAGGCCGTGGATAGACATATCAGAATGGGAATGGGACATGGAATTAAAATGTGTGGCCACTGGGAGATCCTGCTTTCTCTGGCGGACAGAGGGTAGGTGTTCAGCGAAGCAATCTCCCAATCTGCGCCGGGTCTCACTAATACATAGAAGGCCACACTGGGAGCACCGGACGCAGTACATCACCCCAGCTGACTCATAGGTGAAGTGTCACCTCACCTGGAAGGACTGTCTGGGGCCTGAATGGTGGTGAGGGAGGAAGTGTAAGGGCAGATATGGCACTTGTTTCACTTACAAGGATAAGTGCAAGGAGGGAGATCGGTGGGAAGGGATGGGGGGGATGAATGGACAAGGGAGTCGCGTAGGGAGCAATCCCTGCGGAAAGCAGGGGGGAGGGGAGGGGAGGGAAAGTTGTGCTTGGAGTTGGGATCCCATTGGAGATGGCGGAAGTTACGGAGAATTATATGTTGGACAAGGAGGCTGGTGGGGTGGTGGGTGAAGACAAGAGGAACCCTATCCCTAGTGAGGTGGTGGGAGGATGGGGTGAGAGCAGATGTGCGTGAAATGGGAGAGATGCGTTTGAGGGCAGAGTTAATGGTGGAGGAAGTGAAGCCCTTTTCTTTAAAAAAGGAGGACATCTCCTTCGTCCTGGAAAGAAAAGCCTCATCCTGAGAGCAGATGCGGTGGAGACGGAGGAATTGACAGAAGGGGATGGCATTATTACAAGTAACAGGGTGGGAAGAGGAATTGTCCAGGTAGCTGTGAGAGTCCGTGGGCTTATAGTAGACATCAGTAATCAGCTGCCTCCAGAGATAAGAGACAGAGAGATCAAGAAAGGGGAGGGAGGTGTCGGAAATGGACCAGGTAAATTTGAGGGCAGGATGGAAGTTGGAGGCAAAGTTGATGAAGTCAACAAGCTCAGCATGCATGCAGGAAGCAGTGCCAATGCAGTCATCGATGTAGCAAAGGAAAAGTGGGGGAAGGATACCAGTATAGGCTTGGAACATGGACTGTTCCACATAGCCAACAAAAAGGCAGGCATAGCTAGGACCCATACGGGTGCCCATAGCTACACCTTTAGTATGGAGGAATTGGGAGGAGCCAAAGGAGAAATTATTAAGAGCAAGGACTAATTCTGCTAGACGGAGGAGAGTGGTGGTAGGGGGGAAATGGTTGGGTCTGGAATCCAGAAAGAAATGGAGAGCTTTGAGACCTTCCTGGTGGGGGATGGAGGTATTACCTAGCTGTTTTTTTAAACTCACAACTGTACCTCACTGACTTTAAAGCCTTCACTGAGCCTATGAAAACTACCAGAAGTATTCTTTCTTTTAAATGGTGTATAGAACATAGAAAGGTAGAACACAAAAATATACTGTTTAGCCCACAATGTTGAACCCAGTTAATTAAGCAAGCTAATGACACCTAATCTCTTCTGCCTCCACATGGTCTATGTAAAAATAAGAGAGTTGCTTAGGTTTCAAAGAGAAGTCTTCCAGAGTTCAAAGATTCTGCATCTGCTACAGAAAGCAGATTGTTGGAAGAAGATTACAACCTTTCCTCTAACCCAACAACTTTTTCAGACCTGGACTGATCATTCTGCGCTTTTTAATCCTATCCTGAGTCCTTTATGTTCTGCAAAGATTTCTCAGAACAGAAAAGCTGCTACAAACTTACACCCAACTAATGTTATTCTCCGCTCATTTCCCTCATCCCACCACATATTCACTGATCCAACAATTAGAGGGTACTCACTCCTTAACTTCAACCCATCCAGGTCGCTGCCGCAGAACATCCAGGATAGTATTTGTCAAAACACATTTGAATCGTATGATGCTACGTTGCTCCCTAGAAGTGAGAAATACTATTACTGTTCAAAGAAACTTTGAGTCTAGCATTACAAACCAGTACTCAAGATGCAAATTACTGAATCACCCCAATGTACAGGGGAGGGGGGGGGGGAGAGAGAGAGACAGAGACAGAGACAGAGAGAGAGAGAGAGAGACAGAGAGAGAGACAGAGAGAGAAAAAAAGGGAAAATGATGCTGGAAAGGAGCAGAGTGATAGAGTGGAGAGAAAGTGTTGATTGGTGGAGGTGGAGGAGATGGGGAAGAAAAGAGAGAAAATGGATAAATCACCAGGCCTGGATGAAATCTATCCCAACCTATGCTGTTAAATATGAGAAGAAATGAGTCTCTGTCTTGTCAGAAGACTGAAAGTGGCTAGTGTTGTACCATTGTTGAAAATGGAAACAGGAGGGACAAACAATGCAAAGTCAGAGTGGTTAAGCTTTAGTAGTGGGAGATTATTGGAATCCAGTTCGAGAGAGAGTATGAGCCTTGAGTTAGAAATATGAACTGAGGACAGACAGCATGGGAAGACTGATTCTGGCTAACTCGAATGTATTTTCGTAGAATGTAACAAGTGCAATACATATGTTTAATGTAGTCTGTCTAGAATTTCATAAGGCTTTTGAAAAAGTCCTACATGGCAGGCATGTCAAAAATGTGAAGCCCTGTGGATCCAAAGGACAGTGAAAAATTGGGTCCAGTATCGGTTCAATGGCAGCAAAGGGCAATAGTTAACAGGCATTTTTGCAAGTTTAGCCCACAATGCCCCAACCTAAGTCTTGTTAATTTCACTGATTTAGACTTGAATGTACAGGGACATGACGAATAAGTTTGTAGATGATATAAAAGCTGATAGTATAATCTGCAGTGGAATGGAACATTTTATTTCAGGAAAATAGAGATAACCTGGCCACTGGCAGAAAAGTGGTAAATAGAATTTAAACCAGAAAGTGGTGAATTGTTGTATTTTGGGAGGTGCAACAAGGAAAGAGAATTACACAATAAATGGAAGAATACTGAGTGAAGCAAAAAAAGGGTCTTTGGAAAATTTCTCTAGAAATCCATAAGAGCAGCAAGACAGATCAAGAAGATGGTTTATAAAGGCATACTATCCAATATTAGCAGAGGCATAGAATACAAGTCACGTTGTGCCAGAACTGTATGCTACATTTGGTCACAGGAACTGGAAAACTGCAGCTATGATGCGAGATTAGTTAAACTAGGAATGCTTGCTTCAGAATAGGGACTCTATGAAATAAGGGGCAAAGGTTGAGTAATTGGGAAGGACATATTCTTAGCAAAAGGGTCAAAAAAACTTGGGGACATGAATTAAAAGTAAACAGTTGAAGGATTGGAGGATAATGGGAAAAATGGGCTGTAGGTATCTGGAAAACGTACATTATACATCTATTTATTGATTACAGCCCAGCGTTCAACACCATCACATCCTCATACTAATTAACAAGATCCAAAACCTGGGCCTCTGTACCTCCCTCTGCAACTGGGTCTTTGCCTTCCTCATCAGGAAACCACAGTCAGTGCGGATCAGAAATAACATCTCCTTCTCAATAATGATCAACACCGGTGTACCTTAAGGATGCATGATTAACCCACTGCTCTGCTCTCTCTATACCCATGACTACGTGGCTAGTCACAGCTCAAACACCACCTATAAACTTGCCAATGACACAACCAGTGTTAGCAGAATTTCAGATGGTGACAAGGAAGCATACAGGAGTGAAATAGATCAAATGTTGAGTGGTGTAGCAACAACAACCTTGCGCTCAATGTCAGTAAGACCAAGGAAAAGATTGTGGACTTCAGGAAGGAGAAGTTGGGGGAATGCACACCAGTCCTCAGAGGGCTCAGCAGTGGAAAGGGTGAGCAGTTTCAGTTCCAGAGTGACAATATCTCTGAGGATCTATCTTGGGCCCAACATATTGTTGCAATTAAAAAGAAGGTACGATGGCAGCTATACTTCATTAGGAGTTTGAGGAAATTTGGTATGTCACCAAAGACTATCAAATTTTTACAGATATACCATGAAGTGCATTCTAACTGGTTGCATCACCATCTTGTATGGAGGGGCCACTGCACAGGATAGAAAGGTGCAAACACAGCCAGCTCCATCTTGGACATTAGTCTTCCCAGCATCAAGGACATCTTCAAAAGGCAATGCTTCAAAAAGGCGGCACCTATCATTAAAGACCCTCTTCACTCAAGACATGCCCCTTGTCATTGCTGCCATCAAAAAGGATATACAGGAGCATGAAGACACACACTCAAGTGTTTTAGGAACAGCTTCTTCCCTTCTGCCATCAGATTTCTGAATGGACAATGAACCCATGTACACTACATCACTATTTGTTTTTTCCTCTCTTTTGTACTATTTTAATTTATAAATTTCTTATTGTAATTGATAGCATTATTATGTATTGCATAGTACTGCTGCTGCAAAACAAATTCAAGAACATATGCCAATGATATTAAACTTGATTCTAATCTCATTGCCTGAAAGTAGGATAAAGGCACAAATCCTCGTCATATTTAAACAGTATTTGGATGTGTGCTTGACCACAAGAAGGAAGGCACGATTCAGCCTTTTTTTTCAACCTGCATAGACACAATGGGTCAAATGGATGCCTCAAACCAAATGTTTCATGACTCCATGAATCAGAGAGATAGAAGACAGAAAAGTGTTGTAACGTGAGCATTATTAAAAGGATATTTGGGGGTTCTACTTCCGTTCTTTTTATTGCCGGTGGGCTTTGTACATAGTGTACCTGTACGGGTTGTGAAAGCGTCTGTATATACATAACGGTTTTGAAGTTCGAGATAAAGTTGTTTGTTGGGCATGAAGTTGTCGACTGTGCCTTTTTCAAAGTAGAAGTTACTACAGTAAGTTCATTGAATAGACTAAACAGGCCACTCGCTATTGAAGAAAACGTGTCAACCCACCTTTGTTTCAGATTACCAAATGATCCTTTGTTCACAATGGTCTACAAATAAAGAAAGATTGGTCATTGCACCTTCAAAACCAGAAAGGAAGTACAAAGAGGCACGTGAAGGGGTACATGGGGAGTCGAGGTAAGGAGGCAAGGCATGGATGGAAAAGCTAGTGAGAGGCAGGAAGGAAACGGGGGTAGAAAGGGAGGGATGAAAGAATGGGGGATTTAAAACGAAAGAGGGAAGAGAGGTGTATAGAGAGGGAGGGGAGGAAGAAAGTAGAGAGAGCGGAAGGGGAAGAGGAGGTGTTGACGGAGGAAAGGAGGAAAGATATCGGTGTACGAGGGAGAAGAAGGGGTTGTAAAAGGAAGGGGTGTTGTAAAGGGAGGAGAGAAGTGAGGGATATAGGGAGGGAAGAGATGGTGCAGAGGGAGAGGGGGAAATGGGGAAGCGGGGAAGAAAAAAGAGGGAAGAGTGGGTGGGGAGAGAGGGAGGGGCAGAGGAAGGGGGGGGAGAAATAAAGACCGTGACGGATCAGAAACGGTAGGGAGGGACAGAATGGAAAGAATAAGCGGGTGGAGTGGAGTGTGAGCGCTGAGGAGTGAAATGGACAAAGTGCGGTGGAATATTCGGGAGTAAATTCCCACCTTGCTGCGGTTCATGGCGCCTCTCGCGTTGCTCCATCGCCATGGCAACGACGCACTGAGTGCATGCGTATTTGCGTAAAGAAGGACTGCTCCGAGGGTGATGCTTTGGGAGAGTTGAGGCGGGATGGGCATGCGCACCTGTGATTGGTGGGAAGCCTGTTAGAGACACTGATTGCTGGAAAACCTGGATAGAGACACTGATTGGTGGAAAACCTGGATAGAGACACTGATTGGTGGAAAACCTGGATAGAGACACTGACTGGTGGAGAACCTGGATGGAGACACTGATTGGTGGAAAACCTGGATAGAGACACTGACTGGTGGAAAACCTGGATAGAGACACTGATTGGTGGAAAACCTGGATAGAGACACTGATTGATGGAACCCGACAGAACGGGAACGCGCCGGGTAAGCCGGAGTGAAGGTCACGATGGCGCAATTTATTGCATGCGCGAAGTGTGACGAGCTGAGTAAAATTAAAAGCTATCCATATTTAGATTTGGTTAATAACTGGGCTGTGAAATTGAAACTGATTGAGGAAAACATAGCTGACCAAATTTGCTTGCCACATGTTTCTCTTTGGCTTTTGCCAGAACCAGAAGTAGACCTATTCCTCCTTTTTCACTTTCAAGGAAGCACTGCAATTTCAACAGCGTTGATCACAAATGAATCAGTTTTAAATGGAAATCTTATCTGAAGTTTTTTACTGATGGCTCAGTGGACCCAGAGAGCAGTAAGGCAGGATATGGGACGTACGTGTCTCAACTCGGAGTTAACAGACATCCCACCCTGCAAAAACTCAGTTCAGGGAGATAGCACCCCCTCCCCAGTCGACCTCCAAGGGCGCATGTATACGGGACATTTGTTTATAAAAGAACATAATAATTTATTTGGCACATATTGAAACTACACACAAACACACATATTTTGTTGGCAATCTCAATGCTAATACGAATAGCTTTTCTATTTCTTTTGCAAACTTTTCTTGTACTGTGATGTGGCTCTGCTGAAAAGAACTGTGAAATACTTGAGCAGCCTTCCCTGCGATTAGTCTCCCTAATATGTTGTCCCTAAAAGAAATAAAAGCATAAGGTGTATCCTTATTATATTGTCTTATGTAATATTTTGTTTAGTGATTTTGTCTAATCTGTAATCTGTAAACTGGGTATATGCAGAAAATGTGACATTAAAATACAGCATGTACTTATATATTATCATGGAATCCTTTTTAAATTCTATTACAACTTTAAAGCATGTCTACAGGGAGTTTGGCCTCATCACGTAGTACATCAATAAAGTAACTCCTTAGCAGCTAGCCAGCTAGTTTAAATAACGTTAGCTATGCTAATGAACAAATGACACCTGTTAAACTCACCTCAACATGCAATAGAAGAGTCACTGTTGTAAACAGTGCAGCGAGCAACACTATCATTATTTTTGACCCCTATTAGGCAGGGGTACACTTTAGGGTAGTATGGGGTGAAGTGCATTTTATATTTTTTTTGAAACACTTTGCCATGGCGGTGCACGCCACTAAACTGAACTGATGGAGAGACAGAGGTCGACTGTGAAGCCCGCTCATAGAGGAAATTGATAGGTCTACTTAGCACAAAGGGAGACCAATCAGGATGCTCGCTCTTGTTCCCGCTCTCGATCTTGCTCTCAATCTCACTCCCGCTCCCCCTCTCCCTCTCCCTCTCATTTCCGGGATATTGTATATAATCTGCGGGCGTCAGGGAGCTGCTATTAATATGCGGGAGACTCCCGGAACTTCCGGGATAGGTGGGATGTCTGAGTTAAAATTGGTCACCGGGTTGCAGATGGTGTTTCTGTCTTTGCAACAGAATTATTAGCAATCCACTGGGCCTTATGATGGATAGAAGACTCTCGACCATGCAGGGTTATCATCTGTTCGGATTCTGCTGCTGCCTTACAGGCTATAAAAGGGAATAAATCAAAAGATTGTCCTGACATAGTTATTGAGATTCTCTTAGTTCATTCTCTTAGATTATTATCTGAATGATTAGGAAAAGGGGAGATGCAACGAGACCTGGGTGTCATTGTACAACAGTCATTGAAAGTGGGCATGCAGGTAAAAAGGCGAAAGGTATGCTGGCATTCATAGCAAGAGGATTCGAGTACAGGAGCAGGGAGGTACTACTGCAGTTGTACAAGGCATTGATGAGACCACACCTGGAGTATTGTGTGCAGTTTTGGTTCCCCAATCTGAGGAAAGACATTCTTGCCATAGAGGGAGTACAAAGAAGGTTCACCAGATTGATTCCTGGGGTGGCAGGACTTTCATATGAAGAAAGACTGGATCGGTTAGGCTTATGCTTGCAGAAATTAAGAAGATTGAGGGGGGATCTTATTGAAACGTATAAAATTCTAAAGGGATTGGACAGGCTAGATGTAGGAAGATTGTTCCTAATATTGGGGAAGTCCAGAACGAGGGGTCACAGTTTGAGGATAAAGGGGAAGCCTTTTAGGACCGAGATGAGGAAAAACTTCTTCACACAGAGAGTGGTGAATCTGTGGAATTCTCTGCCACAGGAAACAGTTGAGGCCAGTTCACTGGCTATATTTAAGAGGGAGTTAGATATGGCCCTTGTGACTAAAGGGATCGGGGGTATGGAGAGAAAGCAGGTACAGGGTTCTGAGTTGGATGATCAGCCATGATCATACTGAATGGCGGTGAAGGGCTGAATGGCCTACTCCTGCACCTATTTTCTATGTTTCTATGTTTTGTTTAGAGAAGGGAATATGGATTTACATGGATACCTGGGCATGCTGGGGTGGAGGGAAATGAAATTGTGGATGGCATTGCAAAGTCTTCCTTACAGAGCAGGCAAGTAGAAATTAGAGTACCCCTAGGCAGAGCAGAATTGAGAAGTAGGATTAAAAAAGGTATAGAGAAGAAGTGGCAGGAGGATTGGAAAAATGAATTAAACTGAAGGCATTTCTTTTCTAGTCACCCACTAATTAAAAAGGTCTCAGAATGATACTTTTTAAATCGTAGAGATATGGTGAAATTAACAAGACTTAGGCTGGGGCATTGTGGGCTAAACTATTATTTAAAGATAATAGGAAAACATCCTACTGGATTATGTGACTGTGGTAGTCCAGAGACAGTCCAGCATGTTTTGCTGAGTTGTAATCGATATAAAATTGAAAGAAGTATATTGTTCAAGAGGCTGTCTGAGTTAAATGTATTTTGTTTTCCTATTAAATCCTGTTTGGCCACCAAGAGAACCACCATCTGGTTGAAGAGTTTATTATTCAGTTTATATGTGCAACTAGTTTATATTCAAGAATTTGAGTTTCTTGAAATTCTGTAATTAATTATACATCCTGCGGAGGACAGTAATACGCCTAGATGCGTCTAAACTACTGGAAATAGAAGAAGAAGAAGAGCTGAGTTCAGACTCATCTTGCTGTGCAAAAAGAGGGAGAGAATTAGATTAAATAGTGTAAATGAAATGGCGCGGTATTGGATCATGTTGTATAAAATGATGTTAGAGCATTGTATCGTGTAATATGATGGGAGACAGTAGCAAATTGGATCAGATTGTGGAAAAAGATAGTGGAAATTATTTTATACTATTAACTGCAGAAAAGTGGGATTTCTCCCAAATATTTCAACCCCACCTTCCCTTGACTAGAACCACTTTAGCTTCCAGGCTCCGATACGCCTGTTTCTCCTGGGTCGGAACAGTATGGGAAAATGGAATCTTAATATCCAGCAAGATGGTACAGAATAGAATCACACCATGTGATGTAGTGCCAGCGGTGGGACAACACCACGTAATGGAAGAATAAAGAATGGGACTGCACTATGTAAGAGGCAACAGAGAAATGGAAAACAAAACTAAAACAGAACATTGGAAATACTCTGCAGCATTTGTGGAGAAGAATTAAATGTCCATAACTGCACTGCAGAATTCTCAGTAAATATAGGACCAGATATTTGTGTAGCAGAGCATTGTAAAGAATGGGACCAGACTGCGATATATTTTGTGCAATACCACTTCATCCTGTGTAATGGTTACAAAATGGAGTTACGCTATATAACACAATAGTATTAAGTGGAACTATATAATAGAACAGTAAAGTATGATTTCTATTTTATAGCCATGGTACAATTACATGATACTGAGGAATGAAAGTTGTCTCTTTTTATATGCAATAACCATTGTACATCTGTCTTAGAATAACTGTGTGTTATGTTGGTCTGGGCAAAGATTCTGATGATGCTTCACTTTGCAAAGAGGTTGAGGATTTTGCAGAGACAAATGTTGGTGGTATTTTTCAGTGTCTCAAGATGTCCGTTGTAGGTAGGATGCAGCTCGATTTGCTGAATCCCTCCAGTGAATTGTTTGTTGCTTCTACTGCAGTTGGTCCGGATCTTAGAAGAATGTAAGAGACAGGATCATTGTAGACAATAAATTTTATGCCACGTCTGAGATCTTGATTTGCAAAAACTGTTTTCTTCAATCAACCAGAGAGTATGCTGCTGTTCTGAAGGCAATGCAGCTCCGCAGCTCCACAGTTTAGGTTCAGGTAACTCTCATTCTGCAGTTTAATCACCATAGGTTGAACAATTTTCCATTAGTTGTGAAGATTAGCTGCACACCCATGGTTGGTTCATTGGTGGTGTGATGTAATATAGTGGAGAGAAAGGCAAGGTGATGCGAGGAGCGGGATGGGAATGGTGGAAGAGGTAAAGGGCTGAAGAGGTAGGAGAATAGAGTGGAATAAAGGGAGGAGGTGTTCATTTCCCCTTGTAGATGCTGCCTGACCTGCTGAGAGAGTCCCTCCAGCATTTTGTGTGTGATGCTCAAGTTTCCAGCATCTGCAGAATCTCTTGTATCTACTGTTTGACAAAGTCCATCTTGTAATATCTGAGGGAGTGACACATACGTCTTTCTCTGTGGTAGGTGAGAAAGGTACAGAAAACTGTTGGGGCAGTAATGCATTTTGTTTGATACTGGTCTTCACTAAGATTAGTTGAGTGGTAGACCTGTTGGTTAATGTCATAGGACGTACGCCTTTGTGGAACAAACGTGAGCTAAGGATGAATATCTGAGGTAGCTGAATTAGAGGAAAGTATTCGACGGCCCATCCTGAATGATGTAATCAAATGCTTCAGTGAGGAATGGTTGTGTTGGAGGGAGTAGACATTAAAGTGGTTTTGGTTAAGGGGAGTGGGAGAGCTGAAATTTTAGGGAGAAAATTTCACCATGCTGTGATTCAGTATAAAATAATCTTCAATATCTTTTCCACAATATGATCTAATTCTCTACTGTCTTAAGTGTGATCCCATTCTCTGCCATAGTATTTGTGACGGGATCCTGAATTATCCCAATGGACTGTGCTTTTAAAAGAGAGAGAGAGGTGTCCAACACAGACACCTTGTTATCAAGAGAGAGAGGCGAAGACTGCTTGGAGATGGTGTTACGGTTTCTCTGCAGCATGTTTATACTTATAAAAGGACACTGGCAGCTTCTAAGTTCTTACAGAGAGAGAAGGGGGGAGCTACTTGATGGACAGCTGGTGTTCAGCACAACGGTATTTAAACCAGCGTAATTGCTTGTTTCACGGGACACGCAGACGCACAAGGGTGTGGTGAAGTTACCACTATCCTGTCCAGGTGCCCACGAGTGTAGGACTGTGGATCGATTACGAGGTATCGATCTGTGATTGTTAGTGCGTGAAAGAGCGACCTTGTAGAGTTTGCTAGTGTGTCTAACCCTCGCCTGGGTTGGTAGACTATTACTCGGAGACAGTGCTCCTAAGTTAGTTAAGTTTGGCTAACTTGGAAGTTTCGGAGGACAGTGGGAAGTTCAACGGCATCAGCTCACCTGAAGAACTAAACACCTCTCTCTCTCCATCACTTCTGAACTCAATACCACGAACAGAACTGAACTTTACTCATCATCGTAAGACTAACTATTTACCTCTAGACTTGAAGAAGCTTGGTTTTCATATATTTCCGCACTTACTTATATGTAATCATTGCTAACCTGTTTGAGATATCTGTATTTATATTACTGTATTGCATAGTTACTAATAAATACCATTAGTTAATAGCAATACTGGACTCCAAAGTGTTTTCCATTTCTGCTGGTTCTTTAACCCATCACGGGGTAACTGACATATTACACAGTCAATTCCATGTTCTTAACATCATTTTACACAATGTGGTCCCATACTATGCCATTTCGTTTATATTTTATGATCCAATCCTCCCCTTTTTTACACATTGGGATTACAGTGGTAGGTGTTGAAGTTTCTAATTCTGATCAGACGGATGGTTTCATGAGTCACACATCTGGGGAACAACATGGACAGCAGCCATTGGCTGCAGTTTAGGTCATGTTGAGTCTAAGCAGTGTCTTTGGACTTTGGTAGAGAACATTTCTCAGAAGCTTTACAATTTAGAGATTTTTTGCAACACAGATATGGAAAAAGTAGATAGCATCTCACTCTGGTACACCCATCATGCACATGTTTTTGAAGGCCAATCATGAATGAGAAAATCTGCAGACGCTGGAAATCCAAGCAGGACACACAAAATGCTGGAGGAACTCAGCAGGCCAGGCAGCATCTATGGAAAAGAGTACAGTCAACATTTGAGGCTGAGATCCTTCGTTAGGACTGGGGAAAAAAATGATGAGGAGTCCAGAGTAAGAAAGGGCAGTGGGTAAATTTTCTGATCATTGATGTTCACCTGAAGGTTGTAGCAGGGGGAATATATGTCATTACATACCAGGACAAAATATTGAAACCTCCACAACGCAGAAGATTATTCTAGCACAATGGTAAATTGCCATAAGAGCGTAAAACGCAGGAACAGATTTAGGCTATTCAGCTCATTGAGTCTGCTCTGCCATTCCATCATGGCTGATTTATTATCCCGCTCAAGCCCATTCTCCTGCCTTCTCCCTGTAACTTTTGACACTCTTACTAATCAAGAACCTATCAACCTCCTCTTTACAGGCAATAAAAACACAAACTTTTTTTATGCAAATAAAAGATTTAATACTTCTGTTTAAACAGTTCCAGATATATCCATGTCTATCAGCAGTCTCTGTTCTATGAAGCAGAGACTTGCCTGGGCTGTGAACATCCAACGATGGGATGAGCTTGGTGAATTGATTCAGTACTCCAGGAGGAGGCTATGATCCGGTGGCAGTACAGATGGATTAGCAGGATCCTTTACTGACTTCAGTAGATCTCCACCAGATTTACAGCAGCACTCTAGTAGGACTCGAGCGAGAGACTAACAGGACCCTAGCAAGTATTATTCAATGTAATCATGGGGTACTAACAAAGTGGGGAGGTAATTATAGTTTCAATAGAGTCCTGCCGGAAAACAGACAGTACAATGGGACCACAGGGCAATAACAGGCCACACAAACATAGCGGTAACTGGGCACTAACAGGGTTGTAGCAGAGCAGTTAAAAGCACAGTGATAGATTAGCAATCTGGCATTAATGGCTTGAATATGGCACAAAGAAACCTCTTAACAACATTGATGAGGCATGCAAATATGTATGGTGGGCATTAACAGGGCTCAGAACAGGCATGCCCACAGGTAGTTTTACAACATTTCTGCTCCTCTGGACAGTCTCCATCATGTTGGCAGAACTCAGCACACATCTTAGTTCCTCGGGGCAAGGAGCACCTTCCTGGTTTCACTGTGTGAACACAAGCAACACCACATCAGTGTAGGCAAGAGGAAAAGCGGCCATCTGCTTGCGCACAGAATCAGAATCGAAACCAGGTTTAGTACCATGAAATTAGTTTTTTTTGCGGCAGCAATACATAAAACATACTATAAATTACAATAAGAAATATATAGTCTATTAAAAATGCAATTAAATAAATTGTGCAAAAAGAGCAAAACTAGTGAAGTAGTGTTCATGGGTTGGATCAGAAATCTGATGGTGGAGTGGAAGAAGCTGTTCCTGAAACATTGAGTGTGCCTTCAGGCTCCTGTACCTCCTCCCTGATAAGAGAAGAGAGCATGTCCTGGATAATGGGGGTCTTTAACGATAAATGCTGCCTTTTTGAGCCCTCACATTTTGAAGATGTCCAGTTGGACTTTAGAATGGTTCAGGGGCAGGGTAGACATACAACATGAAAATAAACAGGTTAGTTTTGGTCAATCCCATTACCATTTATAGGTTTATTTATTATAAAGGAAAATCCCCTAGAGAATTTAACATTGTACACAATTGGCCTTACCAAAGACTTATACAACTGCATCATAACATCCCAACTCCTATACTCATTCCCCCGATGAAGGCCAGTGCGCTAAGTGCCTTTTTCACTACCTATTCTTCCCTTGACAGCACTTTCAACAAACTACACACTTATACTCCAAGGTTGCTCTGTTCCAGTACTTTTGCTACTGCCCTTCCATGGATAATAAAAGTCATACTCTGTCTGGACTTACCAAAATGCATCACCTCACACTTATCTATATTGAAATCCATTTATCATTCCTTGGACCTTCGTCCCCAACTGATCAAGATCCTCCCGTTATCTCCAATAACCTTCTTCACTATCAACAACACTTCCTAATTTTGTGTCATCTTCAAATTTGCTGATCAACCCTTATGTATTCACATGCAAATCATTTATTAAATGACAAGGGTCCCAACACCAACCCTTGTGGCTCACCTCTAGTTGCCAGTCTCCATTCTAAGAAACAATCTTCAACCACCACCCTCCAAGCCACCTTACTAGCTCCCCTTGGATTCCATGGGACCTAAGTTTTTACACCAGCCTGCCAAGTGGGACCTTGTCAAAGACCTTGCTAAAGTCCAAATAGACAATATTCATTGCCCTACCCTCAGTTGCCCTGCTGGTTACCTCTTCAAAGAACACTAAAAGTTTCAACCAACATGATTTCCCACATGCAAACCATGCTGACTCCTCCCTCCTATTCAGAGTTTACCTGTCCAAATGCTGGTAGATCCTATCCCTCAGATAACTTCTCCACTATTAATGTCAGGCTGACCAGCCTATAGTTCCCTGGCTTGTGCTTGCTACCCTTCTTAACAATAGGACAACGTTAATCACTTTGCATTCTTCAGAAATGTCACCAGTGACTAATGATGGAGCAAGTTTCTCTGCAAGGATTTCCACAATTTCCTCTCTACAATGTCCAAGGATGTTCTCAGTCAGGTACTGGAGATTTATCTACCTTAGTGCATATGAGGCTGCAGATGTGTCTTCCCTGGTAGCATGAATGTCCTCCAAAACATTTCCACTTGTTTCCCTTATCTCTTGAGAAATATAATTTTATCCTCAGTAAACACTGAGGAGAAATAATCATTAAAATCCCCCCTGTCTTCTGTGGCTGGAGACTGGGTGGCCTTGCTGATCTCTGAGGAGTCCTACTCTCTTCTTAGCTGTCCTTTTACTGTTAATATATCTATAAAACTATTTGGGATTTTCCATACCCTTCCCTGCCTTCACCTCCTTTTAGCCTTCTCAATTTCCCTCATTTCTTTTCAAATATTGAAAAAGGGATTCACTCATTCCCAACCTTTTAAACCCAATGTATGCTTTCTTCTTTAACTTGAACAGACTCCTTAATATCACTTGTCAGCCGAGGTTTCCTAAACATAGCCATTTACTCTTCACTCTAACAGAGACATGCTGTCCCTGACTCTAGATATCTCATTATAGCCTCCCACTTGCCATTTGTTCCTTTCCCTTCAAGTAGGCTCTCTCGGTCAACCTCTGCTAGTTCCTGCCTAATTCCCTTAGTTAGTCCTGCTCTAGTTTAGGACCCTAACCTGTTGACATGTCCTATCTTTTAACGTCACTATCTTAAAACTAATAGAATTATGCTCAGTAGAGTGATAATGTTCTCTGACTGCCACCTCTGTTCCTTAACTTGCTTTGATCCCCAAGAGGAGGTCCAATATTGTACCCTGCCTAGTCTAACCCTCTGTATATTGACTCAGGAAACATTCCTGGATGTATTCCACAAATTGCCCTTTCAGGCCATTAACACTCTAGATGTCCCAGTCAATACCAGGGAAATTAAATTTCCCACTAACACAACCCTGCTATTCTTACAACCATGCACAATTTCTCTATACACCGGCTCCTCAAGTTCCTGCTGCTATTAGGGATTTACAATACAGCCCTATAGAATGAAGCTCTCCTTCTTGTTTTTAAGTTTTAAACATATGGCATCCGTTAGTCTTGCGAGACCATGGATCTGCATCTGGAAAGTCTTCACTCTCCAGGGCGCAGGCCTGGGCAAGGTTGTATAGAAGACCGGCAGTTGCCCATGCTGCAGGTCTCCCCTCTCCACGACACCAATGTTGTCCAGGGAAGGGCAAGGGCCGATACAGCTTGGCACTGGTGTCGTCGCAGAGCACTGTGTGGTTAAGTTCCTTGCTCAAGGACACAATCCACTGCCTCGGCTGGGGCTCAAACTCATGACCTTCAGGCTGCTAGTCGAATGCCTTAACCACTTGGCCACGTGCCCACACTATGGACTCACTGGACAATCCTCAAAGAAGGTCACTTCTAAAAACTGTTGTTTTGTCCTGTGCTATCAAACAGGCAACAACCCTCTTCACTTACCTGTATCCCTGTCACCCCTGTCACTCCTGTATCACTGAATACTGAGCTGCCAGTCGAGACCTTCAGATTAGATTAAAAATCTAATTTTACATATAAGTTTTAGGTGATTTATTTCAATCTGAAATCCACCATAAATTTGAATGAAGCACATTAGAGAGGCATAAGCTTTGATTGTCTCTGTTAGATTGAAAAACTCCATTGAAAAGTATAACAAGAAAATTAGCCCAGCTGGAAAGCTACTAGGAAACACTAAAGATAGGAAGGAAAAGGCTTATAATTTTACTAAAAAAGATTGAGGTCTGTGAAAATGTCAGAATTAACCACAGTAGGAGTAAAACAGTGTTAAAGAAAGGAAAAGGTGCGTATAAACATAGGCTAGAAAGAAATATAAAAACAGCTGGCATTTGATTCGACACATTATCTGCAATTAAAGTGGATCCCTTGTAGACTGAGATGGAAGAAATTATATTTGTGAATGAGGAAATCAAACTAAGATAATACTGGAATATATTGACAAGAAAGTGGTGACAGGGCTCTTAGAAGATAATAAGATTGGGTGCAGTCAACATGGACTTTTGAAGGGAAGTTATATTTGACAAATCTATTAGAGTTTATTGAGTTGCAGCAACCAGAATAAATGAGAATGAACTGATGGATGTGGTGTATTTGAATTTCAGTAGGTCTTCTATACAGAGCCCCACAAGCTTTATCAACAATATCAGAGTTAGGAGTATAGTCAAGTAAAAGTCAAAGTAAATTCAATATCAAAGTATGTATAGATTGCCAAACACTACCTTGAGATTAATTTAGGGTAAGTATATTGGCAGAGACTGAGGATTGATTATACGGTGAAAAGCAGGTTGTAGGAATAAATGGTGTCACACACGAAATGCTGGAAGAACTCAGCAGATCAGGCAGCATCTACGGAAAAAGATTTTCCATAGATGCTGCCTGACCTTCTGAGTTCCTCCAGTATTTGGTGTGTGTTGCCTTGGATTTCCAGCATTGGCAGGTTTTCTTGTGTTTGTGAGTAGGAATAAATGGCCCATTTCCAATTGGGAGGCTAAGGTTGGGTTGCTATGGGGATGGGATCTAGGGCTATCACAATCTGTATCAGCGATTCAGATGGGGAGATTATCTGACTTCTATGTTTTGTGCTCTTGGTGTAACTTGCTCCAGGTGTAGCCTACCTTGTTGGGGAGTGGCACATGTGTGCCCACACCCATTGCTGCAGCATTTCTCATCATCTGGGCAGTCACTGTCATCTGTACAATATTCAGCACACACTCCAACTCCTCTATGTCTTCGAGGACAGATCCCAGGCTTACCTACAGGAGTTAAACACATTGCAGTTGGAACTGGATCAGACTGTGAAGTACAACTCTCACAATATTCAGTAAAATAAATTGGCCTGCACACTTCTTGATCTGGTGCTCCTTGTTTCAAGGGCATAACAACAGAAGACTGCCCCGAACCCTTGTTCAACTCTTCTCCTTACTTTGATACTAGCTCATAAGTCTAGATTCATTAGTTTTAGGCATCGCACACAAAATGCTGGAGGAACTCAGCAGCTGAGTCAGAATCTACAGAGGGAAATAGAAATGTGATGGGCCATGACCCTCCATCAGGACTGGGAAGGAAGGGGAGCAGAGCCAGCATAAGAAGGTAGAGTGCACATTTGCGATCAACTCATCCTCCCACTTTTGTTACGGGGATAAGGTTTCCATTGTCGTTACATAATAACAGCCAGCCTCCGTATCCAGCACATCGCTCTCTGCGACCTCCACCATCTCCAAAGGAATCGTACCACTAACACACCTTCCTCCACCCCCTCCACTTTCCAGAATTGCTCTCTACATGACTCCCTCATCCATTCGTCCCTCCCCACTGGTCAGCCTCAAGGCACTTATCCCTGCCACTGTAGCAACTGCAACTTCTGCCTCCCTCACCACCGTTCAGGCCCTGAACAATCCTCCCAGCTAAGGCAATGCTTCACCTACAAGTCTGTTGGAGTCTTCTATTGTATCCGGTACTCCTGATGCGGCCTCCTCTACATTGGTAAGAGCTGATGAAGATTGAGTCACCGCTTCGTCAAGCACCTTCACTTCCTCTGCCACAAAAGGCAGAATCTCCTGGTGGCTACCAATTTCAATTTGATTTCCCATTCCCAAACTGATATCTGTCTATTGCCTCCTCTACTGTTACAATGAGGCTAACACTGGGTTGGAAGAACAACACCTCATATTCTGTCTGATGCCATGAATGTTGATTTCTCTATCTTCCAGTAATCACCCTCCAACTTCCCTTCTCTCTTTTTCCATTTTTCCATTCCCCATTCTGATTACCCTTGCACTCCTATCCTCACTTTCCCAACACCTCCTTCTGGTTACCTCCCCCCCTCCCCCCTCTCCCACCTAGCCTCTTTCTCTTTCTTCCATGGTCTACTTCCTCTTCAGCCTATCACATTCCACCTATCACCTCCCAGCTCTTATATCATCCCCTCCACCCATCCACCTTCCCTCTCACCTGGTCTCACCTATCACCTGCCAGCTTGTACTTACCCTCACCTCCATCCACCTTCATATTCTGGCTTCTGCGCCCCTCTTTCCCAGTCCTGATTAAGGATCTTGGCCCAAAATGTCGACTGTTTATTCCCCTCCAGAGATGCTACTTGACCTGCTGAGTTCTCCAGCATTTCATGTGTGTTGTTCAAGATTTCCAATATCTTCAATCTCTCTTGTGTCTTAGTTTTAGACATGTTGCTTCTCCATTGAGTTTGTTTTACCTAGTTCAAGGTGCACCGTAAGTACAGATTGTGAGTAATTAGATCAATTTCTGGTCCTAAAGGATCATCCCAATTTTGATGTAGTGTAACACTTTTGCCGAATGTTAAGGAAATAATGACATAGATTGGCAACTTGGCAATAGGTCAGCTCAAGTTCAAGTTCAATTGTCATTCAACCATACACAGAAATACAGCCAAACAAAACAACGTTCCTCCAGGGCCAAGGTACGAAACCCAGTATCAACAGTCACACACCGTACATATAGCACATATAATTATGACAGCAGAAAAAAAATTACAAAAAAAAATAGCCGAAGTCCCTGAGCGTCATGGCCTGTGGATTGATGGTGACTGGATGCTGTTCTGGAGCCACGTTTCTGCAAGAACAAGCTGCAGCAGTTCCTCATCTCGCGCAAGTGCAACCACAGATGAACGCAATCCACTTTGTCTTCCCAGCGGTGAACACTGGAAGGGCTAGCCGCCAACCCAGTCCGGAATCTAGTGGCACACCAGCAATTCCGGCTTCTCAACAGGCAACCCTGAGGCCCGAGGGTCTTGTCCGTGCAACAACTGAGTCGACACAGTGCCTTGCAGGAACCGTTACTAGAGAATTGGGGCCAATGGTCACGCAACAACAGGGTCTCCTAAAGGGGAAATGTGTCAGCACAAGGCCAAGAATATTATCCACGTGATTGTTTAAGCACATTGTTGTGTGTGTCTCTAAAATTGTTTCAAGCAGATCTTAAAAGCTTGCGATATTCTGCAATGTGATTTAAAACATAGCATAGCTGGGCTCCCATGTATAACACCACACTTCTTCAGAATCAACAGGTGTTACTGAAAAACTCAAGCCCTTAGTTCTAGATATTCCCACAAGGAGAAGCATCCTCTTCATATTTGGCCAGCCAAAGCCCCTCATGAACTTGTATGAGGGGCCAATAAGTGCAGGATCTAATGTCTCAAAGGTGGAGGTCCTCATGCCCTATGAGTGGAGGGCTAATGTTCTACTAGTGGAGAAGCTGATGTCTCATTAGTGAGGAAGTGAAGAGGTCAATATCCCACCAATAGAGGACTTACTGTTCCAGTGGAGATCTTTATATTCCATGAATGGGGGGATTCATTGGGAGGAATTTCTTCGGCCAGGGAGTGGTGAATCTGTGGATCTTGTTGCCACAGAGAGCAGAAGAACCCACGTCATTGTGTGAATTTAAGGCAGAAATTGTTAGGTTATTGATTGGGAAGGGGGTTAAGGGATACACAGAGGAGACATGAGAATGGGGTTGAGGGAGAAAGGGATCACTGTTGATTGAATGGTAGAGCAGGATTGAAGGGCTGAATGGCCTAATTCTGTGCCTATTTCTTATGGTCTTATTTCTCAAGTAGGGTCCCAATTTCCTCTGAGTAGGGAAACCGAAGACCCAAAATAGTGGACGTGATTTCTCATTCTAGTCAAAAACCTAATGTGTCACAGAATCTGGCAATGAGGATGAATTGGAAACAGAAGAGACTGAGATGCTGGAACCTGGTATTGGATGTTGATATAAAATTGTCAATTCCTTTCCCATCACAGATGTTGCTTCGCCCACGAATTTCTTTCAGTAGCTTGTTTGTTGTAATGAGGCTGAGGTGAGAATAAAGGCTGAGTAAGCTGGGGAACGATAAGACTATAACAGGCTTCCAAAAGGGGTTCTCATCACACACGATTAGGGGACCGTGACTACAAATGGTGTTTGAGGAAAAAGCAAACAAGATTTGGGTGAATATATTTAAAGTTGGAAAGATATCACAAAACATGGGAAACATAGTCCTGTTGAAGGATCTCTGCTCAAACTCCTCTTGCCAGTGATCATGGAGACTATTGTTGCTGAACAGAGGTTGGCTGAAGACACTTCAGCTCAACCAGATACAGGAATGTAGCTCTGACAGCATTCTAGTGCAATTTTTGGAGGATTCCTGTCTCAACACTGAGGAGCATAAAGCTCTTGATTGCATTCAGCAGCATGTAGTATTGATATGCTGCAGACCTAGACGAGTGCTCCATGCTCTATGTTTGTAAGACCTAATCTGAAGACAGGATGGCACGGCGTGCTGGTAAATGTGAACACATGGACTTGGTAAAACCAATCGATATATTTCCAGAGTGTGAAGAGACTGTTCGTCTTCCTGGTGGTTACAAGGTTAGTCTGAACCGAGCAGTGGATGGTGCACCTTATCCACTGCCCATGTCCCAGGATCTGTATGTTGTTTGATGCTGAACTGTTCTTTTGAATCTTGGCAAGTGAAGAGCGTACCATCGTGCTGATACAGTCTCCAATGTGATGGTGTACTCCCGTCACGTAGAGCAGCCAGGTGTAATGTTCTTTCTCAGTATGATGAACTGGAATTGGAATTGATTTATTATTGTCACATGTAATGAGGCACAATGCAAAGCTCATCTTGCATACTGCACACAGAGATCAGTTCATTACACACTGCATTGAGGTATTACAGGGTAAAATTATCAGAGTGCAGAATAAAGTGTAGCAGCTGCAGAGAAAGTGCAGTGCAGGTGGACAATGGGGTGCAAGATGATAATGAGGTTGATTATGAGGTCAAGAGTCCCCTATGTTGTACTCATTCATCTTATAACATGAGGTGGATGCTATCCTTGTGCCTGTTGGTACATGCTTTCAGGATTTTGTTTCTTCTGCCCAGTGGGATAGGGGGAGAAGATAGAATTCCCAAGGTGGGTGGGGTTTTTGATTATGCTGGTTGCTTTACTGAGACAGTGAAAAGTGTGGACAGGGTCCATGGAGGGAAGGCTGGTTTCCTGTGATGTTCTGAGCTGTATTCACAGCCCTCCTCTGCCATTTCTTGTGGTCTCAGGCTGAGCAATTGCCACACCAAACCATGATGCATCCATTTAGGAAGCCTTCTATGGAACATCAATAAAAATTGGCAAGGGACAATAGGGACCACGCCAAATTTCATTATCCTCCTGAGGAGGTTGCGGCATTGGTGAGTCTAGGTCATGGCATCTATGTGATTAGACCTGAACAGACTATTAGTGATGTTCACTCCTAGGAACTTGAAGCTCTCAGATCTCTCAACCTTGACACTGTTGATGTAAACAGGAGCATGTGCACTACCCCTGCCTTCCTGAAATCAATTACCGGTCCTTTTTATTTGCAGTTTTTGAAATTAAGGCTGTTGCCATGACACCATGTTATTAATTGCTCTGTTTCCTTCCTATACTCTGACTTAACGTTACTTGAGCTTCGCCCCACTACAGTGGGACCATCTGTAAAATTGTATATGGAGTTAAAGCAGAACGTGGCCATGCAGTCACGAGTGTACAGGGAGTAGAGTGGGAGAGGGTGGAGCTTTGCGGGGCACCAGTGTTGAGAATAACCATGGCAGAGGCGTTGCTGCTTATTCTTCCTGATTGAGGTCGCCAAGGACCCAGCTGCAGTGAGAAACTTCCAACTCTCAGAGCTGGGTGATGAGCTTGCTGAGAATTATATTATTGAAGGTAGAGCTGTAGTCAATAAACAATCATCTAACATAGGCTTCTTTACTGTCCAGTTGCTCTAGAAATGAGTGTAGGGCCCCTTAATGTAGACCAGGTGAACCAAAGCAGCTGACACTAAACATTTATGAAAAGTATGTGAATGCAGGACATTCCACACAAGATAATTTAGCCCCGAAGATCTTCCAGGCTATCATTGCTTTGGTTTACACAGTATCCTTCATTATCACTTTGACCATGATGATATACCGAGTTTCAAAGCAACAGTGAAGGACCCTAGGGTTTGTGCTCTGAGATGATCCCTGATGCAGTCTGTGATGCACTTCCTAGGAATGTTCAGCAATGGTGTCTGTTGTCTTCCTAAATATAGTCATTTGGTTTGTTCTGAGATGTAAATTCTAAGTGTGCTCTCACATATTAAGATAGAAAGGTGTAGATATTTAGAGGACCTGAGCTCCTCATGAATCATTGCAAGTTAATATGAAGGAGTTTAGAAGAATGAGAGGTGATATCTCATTGAAAAATACAATAAAAACCTGATTCAGGACTGAGTTAAAAAGGAATATCTCCATCCAAAGGATAGAGAATTTCTGGAATTCTCTGTTACTGTCACAGTACAGTTACCAAATACAGTACATCCAGGGCAGAGATGGAGAGAATTTAGCTCTGAAGGGGATTGAGTGATGTCAGATTGGTTCAGGAAGTGGCTTTCTCCTGCTGCTGTTGCTTCTGTTCTTACTCACAAGTGTGTTCACCGGGTGTTTGCTGTGACTTCATCCAAGGTATTTTCCAAAGTGCAAATTCATATTTTTACGAGTTATGAAGACCAGGCTTGTTCTCCTGTGAATGAGGTGAGGGATGAGGTGGAGGTGAGAAATACTTACTGAATGCCGGAGGCACACAGACTGCGCCGCAATCATACACGCAGCACTTGTCCGCGCCAGGGCAGTCTTCGTCACACTTGCATCCGCGCTTTGTCACCGCTACCACCAGTCTCCGTGGACACCGTCCGGATTTAACCGCTGCCAAACACAAAGCACACAATAGTCATTCTCCACTTATACTGAGTATCACAAACCTATATAAGGTAATCATGAAGGATTTAGCCGATACGAACTGGAAATCACAGTGACCTTTAATGGAACACAGTCTGAGCCGGAGACATTAGAGCGTCAAGAGAATGTGGTCATGGGGAAGAAGCAAAGGAAACATTCCAATTCAATGGCATATTATATAATCTTGGGACATCCCAAAACATTTTACACTCATTGAAATGCTTTTGAAGGACAATTACTGTTGAATTCATTGTGAGCAACTATTTTCCCCCCTGGAATTTCACACAAATTGCACTGAGTTAAAAACAGGAAAAGCTGGTCTTGTGATGTGTGTTGGAAACAAATACTGTATCATTCCAGAGCAGTGGAAAGAATTTCCCTGTTCTTGTTGTTAGTAGAATTATTATGTCCAACTAAATTGGCTCCTCCGACAGGGCCACATTCCCTAAGTTTATCAGCCAAAGTAATGTCCCCAGGCCTCCAAAGGGGGAAGGAATTATGACCTGTGACAGAAGATCTGACAGGGACATAGTCCTGCAGTCAGCAGATAGAGTAACAGAGTCCTACAGCACGACAGTACAGAAACAGGCCCTTCAGTCATCTAATCCGTGCTGAACTATTATTCTGCCTAGTCCTATCAACATTCACCTGATCCATAACCCTCCACACCCCTCCCATCCTTGTACATACCCAAATTTCTCCTCATTGTTGAATCAAATCCACATCCACCACCTCCATTGGGAGCTCGTCCACACTCTCACCGTGCTCTGACTGAAGAAGTTCTTCCGCAGACCTGAACAGAACTGGCCTCATTATCGTACTAAAGCAAGGGCCTTTGTGCAGGAAATGGGTTAGTCAGTGTCAGGAAGCCCAACTGTGGTAAAACCAGGGCGGACAACATTGAAGTGAATTAATAGAAATTTGATCTTTTTGTGCATTTATTTCTGGTCGCCCATGTTGAGGTTTTAGAGAGGGATGCAGAAGTGGCTCACCAGCAGGCAGCCTGGATTTAGAGGGCATGTGCTATAGGGAGAGGTTGGATAAAGCAGCAGAAGCTTAGGGGAGATCTGATAGAGGTATCTAAGATTATGAGAAGCATGGATAGACAGCCAATATCTTTCGCCCAGGGTTGAAATGATTAATACCAGAGGGCATGCACATGTGAGAGGGGGTATGTTCAAAGGAGATGTGTGGGGCAAGTGTTTTACAGAGAGACTGGTGGATGCCTGGATTGCACTGGCATTGGTAGAGGCATGTGAACATAGAGGAAATGGAAGGATATGGGCATTCTGTCGGCAGTAGGGATTAGCTTGGTTGGCCATTTGATTACTAATTTAGTTAGTTCAGCACAACTCTGTAGGCCAAATGGCTTGTTCCTGTGCTCTACCGTTCTTGTCCTCACTAATGGTCCAGATTTTGGAGGGTAATGTTCCAGCAAACGACTCATTTCACTGCATCCAATTACCATCAGTCTGAAACATTTATAAATGGATTCAGTAGGGTCAAGTGCTATATATTTACTAATCCTTGTCCAGCCTTGTTATGTATAAGGTCACTGAAGATGTCTGCAGGATCCTGTGTCACAAGATTTGCTTTCAGCGCAGGGACATGGAAGCTGAGTGGAAACTGACGTTTAGTTTAGGGAATATGCCGACCGAAGGCACCTGCCTCCTAAATTCTCCCTGTTCTGTTTTTTTATGGATAAATCACAGCAATTTTGAATTATTTTTGAGCACACTTCCTGTAGGTCTCACCCTTTGGAAAACTGGACAGGGTTTCAGAGTACAATATACCCAGCTCGGATGTCATATCTCTGACACATTTCTTGCACAAGATGACGCCAAGATACACACTGCTCATTCTTTCCAGCAGAAACCTGAACGAGGATTATGACACACATCTTCAGGTCACTCACAATTGAACAAGGAGCACCCCAGGCAATATGGGAAACACTCCTTGAGATAAAGTGTCCCAGCTATCTCTCAGAGCACTGATGTCTCTACATTCCTTCTTATTTCCTGATCTTCTTGCAGCACTGCTCCAGACACCAGGATCTTTCCACAGGGCAAGGCAGTTCAATCCTGTTGGCGCCCGTGGTACTGAGGCCACTCGTGGAAAGCAGCCGAACCGAGACCACACCGTGACCAAGGGATCTCAGTTTCAGATTTACTTATCAACACATACAGTGAAATGAGTTGTTTGTGTTAATAGCCGACACGCTGGAGGCCAACATAGTATGCCCATAATGCTCAGAGTAACACAGAACACAACTAAGCAAACCCCTTTCCTCTCTCTCACTCCCACGCACGGATAATCCTCCAGCAGCAGGACAGATCTCTGAGGTTCAAAGTTCAAAGTAAATTTATTATCAGATATATATATATGTCGCATTTACAACCCTGAGATTTATTTTCTTGCGGACATACTCAGTAGATTCAAGAATCATAACAGAATCGATGAAAGACCGCACCAACAGAGCAGACAAACAACCAGTGTGCAAAACACTACAAACTGTGCAAATACAAAAGAGGAAAAAAGAATAATAACTAAGTAATAAATATTGAGAACATGAGATGAAGAGTCCATTGGTTGTGGGAACAGTGATGGAATGAGTGAAATTGAGAGAAGTTATCCAATTGGTTCAGGAGCCTGATGGTTGAGGGGTAATAACTGTTCCTGAACCCGGTAGTGTGAATCATGAGGCTCCTGTACCATTTTCCTGATGGCAGCAGTGAGAAGAGAGCATGACCTGGCTGGAGGGGGTCTTTGACAGCGGATGCTGCTTTCCTGTGACAGCGCTCCATGTAGACGTGCTCAGTGGAGGGGAAGGTTTTAATTGTGATGAACGGAGCTGTAACCACTACTTTTTGTAAGATTTTCCATTCAAGGGCACTAGTGTTTCCGTACCAGGCTGCGATGCAATCAATATACTCTCCACCACACATCTATAGAAGCTTATCAAAGTTTTAGATGTCATAACAAATCTTTGCAAACGTCTCATGAAGTAGAGGTGCTGCTGGGCTTTCTTTGTAATAGCACTTACGTGCTGGGCCCGGAACAGATCCTCTGAAATGATAACTGAGGAATTTCAAGCTGCTGACCCTCTGATGAGGACTGGCTCATGGACCTCCAATTTCCTCCTCCTGAAGTCAATAATCAGCTCCTCGGTCTTGCTGACATTGAGCACGAGGTTGTTGTTGTGCACCACTCAGCCAGATTTTCAATCTCCTTCCTACGTGCCGATTTGTCACCACTTTTGATTCGGCCAACAACAGTGGTGTTTTCAGCACACTTACAGTGAATATGGTATTGGAACTGTGCTTAGCCTCACCCTTATAATTACAAAGTGAGTAGAGCAGGGGGCTAAACACACAGCTTTGTGGTACACCTGTGCTGATGGAGATTGTGGAGGACATGTAGTTGCCAACCTGAACTGACTGGAGTCTGCAAGTGAGGAATTGAGAATCCAATTGCGCACGGAGGTATTGCGGCCGAGGTCTTGAAGCTTATTGATTAGTTTTGAAGGGATAGTAACATTGAATGCCGAGCTGTAGTTGATAAAGAGCATCCTGATATATGTATCATTGCTGTTCAGATGTTCCAGGGTTGGTTGAAGAGCCAATGATAATCCATCTGGGCTGGATGCTTTCTGTGAGTTCACCCCGCCCCCCCAAAGGATATTCTCACGTCAACCTCAGAGACTGAAATCACAGGGTCATCAGGGACTGTGGGAGTTTGTGAAGCTTCCTCTACGTTTTGATGGTCAAAATGAGAATAGAAGGCATTGAGATCATCTGGAAGCGAAGCCCTGCTGCAATCTATGTCGCCTGAGTTCACTTTGTAAGAGGTGATAGCATTCAAGCCTGGCCACAGCCATTGAGTATTCTTCATTGATTCAAGTTTAGTCCGGAATTGCCACTGGGCCCATGAGCTGGCTTTCCAGAAATCATACCTGGACTTCTTGTATTTTACTTGGCCTCCAGGTATGAATGCCACTGATCTGGCTCTCAGAAGATTGTGGATCTCATCCAGGGCTTCTTGTTGAGGAAGACGCTGAATGATATTGTGGGGACACACTCATCTACGACCTTTTATAAAATCCATGACAATTGTGGCGTATTCATTCAGATCCTCTGGTGAGTCCTTGAACACGGCCCAGTCCACAGACTCGAAGCAACCCTTAGCTGTTTCTCTGCCTCCCGCAATGATCTTCACATTGTCCTTATCTCTGGAGCCTTGCTCTTTAGCCTCTGCCTGTATCAGCCCAGGACTATACCCAAATGCAGCCATCGGATCATGACTTCTGAACTTCTGATTGGCTTTGGGTTTTGATCTTCTGTATCAGCCCAGGACTATACCCAAATGCAGCCATTGGATCATGACTTCCGAACTTCTGATTGGCTTTGGGTTTTGATCTTCTGTATCAGCCCAGGACTATACCAAAATGCAGCCATCGGATCATGACTTCTGGACTTCTGATTGGTTTTGGGTTTTGATCTTCTGTATCAAACCCTGGACTATGCTGGGGGTCAAAAACTGACTGCACCAACTGACCAGCCGTCAGGCCTCCTCAAGCCTCCTGCTCGCAAGGACATGCACTGACCTGGAGCAACACAACAACTAGAGATGCCCTTTGTCCTCATGTCCACATCGTTGGCCTTTTGATGGCAGAGCTGAGGTTTGGACTCCCAATGTCCTGTGTCCCATATCTACGTCGCGGGCCTTTTGACCGCAGAGTGGAGGCCTCATTTCCGAATGTCCTTCATCACCTCTCCACATCGCAGCCCTCAAAACGCGGGTGTGGAGTGAAGGCTTGACCTCCAACTCCTCCATCTCCCTGTCCCTAAATCCGAAACTGACCCCTGACTCCCTTCCCTGTCCCCAAAACCATTCCTATGAACTTAAAAAAGCACTAAGTCTGAACCACAATCTCAACACAGACTGCAGCTCAGTGCCATCTTGAAGTGGTCTGGAGTGCATCTGGCCCCTGTCCAGCCCAATCAACAACACATGTTCACTGTGCTGCCCTGCTTCCCAGATGACATTGTGAGGGAGGGAAGAGGGTGGTAGATGCCAGTGTGAGGGACGGAGAAAGATGGTAGATGCCAGTGTGGAAGAGGGAGTTTGGTAGATGCCAGTGTGAAGGAGGGAGAAAGATGGTAGATGCCAGTGTGAAGGAGGGAGAAAGATGGTAGGTGCCAGTGTGAAGGAGGGAGGATGGTAGATGCCAGTGTGAAGGAGAGAGAAAGATGGTAGGTGCCAGTGTGGAGGAGGGAGAAAGATGGTAGATGCCAGTGTGAAGGAGGGAGGATGGTAGATGCCAGTGTGGAGGAGGGAGAAAGATGGTAGGTGCCAGTGTGAAGGAGGGAGAAAGATGGTAGATGCCAGTGTGAAGGAGGGAGGAGGGTGGTAGATGCCAGTGTGAAGGAGGGAGGGTGGTAGATGCCAGTGTGAAGGAGGGAGGGTGGTAGATGCCAGTGTGAAGGAGGGAGGGTGGTTGATGCTAGTGTGAGGGAGAAGCATGATAGATGCCACTGTGAGGGAGGAGAATGGTAGATGCCAGTGTGAAGGAGGGAGGCGGATGATAGATGCCAGTGTGAAGGGAAGGAGGAGGATGGTGGATGCCAGTGTGAAGGGAGGGAGGATGGTAGATGCCAGTGTGAAGGGAGGGAGGAGGATGGTAGATGCCAGTGTGAAGGCAGGAGAAAGATGGTAGATGCCAGTGTGAAGGCGGGAGAAAGATGGTAGATGCCAGTGTGAAGGAAGGAGGATGGTAGATGCCAGTGTGAAGGAAGGAGGATGGTAGATGCCAGTGTGGAGGAGGGAGAAAGATGGTAGATGTCGGTGTGAAGGAGGGAGGATGGTAGATGCCAGTGTGAAGCAGGAAGGATGGTAGATGCCAGTGTGAAGGAGGGAGAAGGGTGGCAGTTGCCAGTGTGAAGGAGGGAAGAGGATGGTAGATGCCAGTGTGAGGGAGGAGGATGGTGGATGCCAGTGTGAAGGAGGGCGGGTGGTAGATGCCAGTGTGAAGGAGGGAGGGTGGTAGATGCCAGTGTGAAGGAGGGAGGGTGGTAGATGCCAGTGTGAGAGAGAAGGATGATAGATGCCACTGTGAGGGAGAAGAATGGTAGATGCCAGTGTGAAGGAGGGAGAAAGGTGGTAGATGCCAGTGTGGAGGAGGGAGGATGGTAGATGCCAGTGTGAAGGAGGGAGGGTGGTAGATGCCAGTGTGAGGGAGAAGGATGATAGATGCCACTGTGAGGGAGAAGAATGGTAGATGCCAGTGTGGAGGAGGGAGAAAGGTGGTAGATGCCAGTGTGAAGGAGGGAGGAGGATGGTAGATGCCAGTGTAAAGGAGAGAGGATGGTAGATGCCAGTGTGAAGGAGGGAGGATGGTAGATGCCAGTGTGAAGGAGGGAGGATGGTAGATGCCAGTGTGGAGGAGGGAGAAAGATGGTAGATGTCAGTGTGAAGCAGGAAGGATGGTAGATGCCAGTGTGAAGGAGGGAGAAAGATGGTAGATGCCAGTGTGAAGGAGGGAAGAGGATGGTAGGTGCCAGTGTGAAGGAGGGAGGATGGTAGATGCCAGTGTGAAGGAGAGAGAAAGATGGTAGGTGCCAGTGTGGAGGAGGGAGAAAGATGGTAGATGCCAGTGTGAAGGAGGGAGGATGGTAGATGCCAGTGTGGAGGAGGGAGAAAGATGGTAGGTGCCAGTGTGAAGGAGGGAGAAAGATGGTAGATGCCAGTGTGAAGGAGGGAGGAGGGTGGTAGATGCCAGTGTGAAGGAGGGAGGGTGGTAGATGCCAGTGTGAAGGAGGGAGGGTGGTAGATGCCAGTGTGAAGGAGGGAGGGTGGTTGATGCTAGTGTGAGGGAGAAGCATGATAGATGCCACTGTGAGGGAGGAGAATGGTAGATGCCAGTGTGAAGGAGGGAGGCGGATGATAGATGCCAGTGTGAAGGGAAGGAGGAGGATGGTGGATGCCAGTGTGAAGGGAGGGAGGATGGTAGATGCCAGTGTGAAGGGAGGGAGGAGGATGGTAGATGCCAGTGTGAAGGCAGGAGAAAGATGGTAGATGCCAGTGTGAAGGCGGGAGAAAGATGGTAGATGCCAGTGTGAAGGAAGGAGGATGGTAGATGCCAGTGTGAAGGAAGGAGGATGGTAGATGCCAGTGTGGAGGAGGGAGAAAGATGGTAGATGTCGGTGTGAAGGAGGGAGGATGGTAGATGCCAGTGTGAAGCAGGAAGGATGGTAGATGCCAGTGTGAAGGAGGGAGAAGGGTGGCAGTTGCCAGTGTGAAGGAGGGAAGAGGATGGTAGATGCCAGTGTGAGGGAGGAGGATGGTGGATGCCAGTGTGAAGGAGGGCGGGTGGTAGATGCCAGTGTGAAGGAGGGAGGGTGGTAGATGCCAGTGTGAAGGAGGGAGGGTGGTAGATGCCAGTGTGAGGGAGAAGGATGATAGATGCCACTGTGAGGGAGAAGAATGGTAGATGCCAGTGTGAAGGAGGGAGGGTGGTAGATGCCAGTGTGGAGGAGGGAGGATGGTAGATGCCAGTGTGAAGGAGGGAGGAGGATGGTAGATGCCAGTGTGAAGGAGAGAGGATGGTAGATGCCAGTGTGAAGGAGGGAGGATGGTAGGTGCCAGTGTGAAGGAGGGAGGAGGATGATAGATGCCAGTGTGGAGGAGGGAGAAAGATGGTAGATGCCAGTGTGAAGGAGGGAGGAGGATGATAGATGCCAGTGTGGAGGAGGGAGAAAGATGGTAGATGCCAGTGTGAAGAAGGGAGAAAGATGGTAGATGCCAGTGTGGAGGAGGGAGGATGGTAGATGTCAGTGTGAGGGAAGAAGGACAGCAGATGCCAGTATGAAGGAGGGAAATCAGATGGCAGAGAGGAAGAATCTGTTCCTGAACTGCCTCTTTAATCATATATCGATGTTAATAACATTACTGACCAAATGATAAGTTCTAATCAGTCACTCTCTGAAAGTCACAAACGTGTATTCACATCTCAGATATTATTCCTGACAGGTGATGACACATACATTGACACTGCCTGTCAGGTTTATTTTGATGTTGATAATCTCACTGTTGATAACCGTACTGGTACAGAACACACTGCTACATATTGATCTTCCTATTCTCTTCAGTAGATACCAGCATATCTCAATTGACACCTGTACCAACACCAACAACAAACAATCCAATAGATGCCAATGGCTAGGTTGATGACCACAAAAATTCCTGAATATATCTGCTTACATTGACACTCTCTGACAGATGTCATTACATATACTGACACTAATACCTACTTGGATAATGATGTCTATATCGTTGCAGACCCAAGATAGGTAGCAATATCAGAACTGACTTCAAAATAACCCATGTGCACATTGACTTGTAGATTCTCCACTTGTTACTAATTTCTAAATTGATACCATTGTTAGCTAATTATACAATTTATGTTTGCCCCAGTTCTTTGATAATCACAGTATTGATACTGAGACTATTTCTCCCCAGTAGGACTAACTTCAACACTGTCAGCAATATACCATTAGTAACAGACAAAGCATCCTCCAAAGAACACTGACTGAGATACTGGTACAGTGGTCAAGTTACCAGACTAGTAATCCAGAGATCCAAGTACAAATCTCACTTCAAAATTTAAATCCAGGTAATAGTCAGGATTTTTTTATATATATAAACTTGTTGTCTGTGATGATGACATAAAACTACTCTTTGAGGGGGATGAAGTTTGCTGTCTTGATTCAGGCAGCAACATCCAGCTAAAGATCTGCCCTTCAGAGCTGGTAGCAGTTATAGCGAAGCTACGCCTGTGCAGTACAGTGACAACATTGGCATCTACCCAATGACATGGAAAATTGCCCATTGTCCTGTTCACACAGAGCAAGACAAGTGCAGTTCAGCCAGTTTATGCCCCTGGTCTTCATTAAAGTGATGGAAGGGGTTGTTTACAGAATTATCAATTGGTACTTGGTAGTGCGGTAGTTAAATTACCGATTAATCCAGAGGCGCCAGTTCTAATTCCACTGCAGCCCTGCAGTTAGTAATCTAGAACAACTAGTTCTGGCAATGACAACCACAAAATCTAATGGATTGTCATGAACTTCCTTGGCAGAGGGAAATCTGGCACCCTTACCTGATCAGTTCAATATGTCCTTGACAATCGAATTAACTCTTAATTGGCCTGTCAAACCTGTGAAGCTGGATCATCTCCACGTTCTCAAGGTCATTTTGGGATAGCCAGCAAATGGTGGCCCTAGTGACAGCCAGACCCTGAGAAAATGGTTAAATTAAAAAAAAACTTTTCGTCAATGACCTAGTTCAGATTTTGCAAGGACCATGCAGCTGCAAACCCTACTGTGGTGTTAACTCAAACTTCAGAGTACCAGAGATGGGATAAAAATGATGCTCCTTGACACAAGGGTTGCATTTGGCCTCATTAAGGAGCATTGATAGCACCAAAGTCACTGGGTATCAATGGCCCTGTAAGTGGGTCATGATTGTTGGTCCATAGTCTCAGCACCAGGCCATCACAATAGGAGTTTCTCAGGGCAGTGTCCCAGTTTCAACAATGATCTTTCTCGGGTCAAAAAGTCAAAAGTGGGGCTAAATTGCTTCTTTATTAGGTACACCTGCTCATTAATGCAATTATCTAATCAGTCAATCATGTGACAGCAACATAATGGAAAATTGCCATAACGGAAAATTGCACGCAGACATGGTCAAGGGGTTCGGTTTTTGTTCAGACCAAACATCAGAATGGGAAAGAAATGACTGCGGATGATTGTTGGTGCCAGAAGGGGTGGTTTAAGTATCTCAGAAATTGATGATCTCCTGGGATTTTTGTGCTCAACATTGTTCAGAGTTTACAGAGAATAGTGTGCAAAATGAAAAGCATTCAGTGAGTGGCAGATCTGTGGGCGAAAATGACTTGTTAATAAGAGCGGTCAGAGGAAAATGACTGGTTCAAGCTGACAGATAGGTGACAGTAACAGCAGTGTGCAGAAAAGCAATTCTGAAGGCGTGACACATTGAACCTTCAGGTGGATGGACAACAGCATCAGAAAACCACAAATATACACTCAGTGTATCTTAAAACCTGTCGATGCTAGAAATACAGTGTGCTGGGTGATGCCTTGGAGGGAGAAACAGAGATAATGTTTCAGGGATGTTTGCTAACATATGCACAAAGTTCAATTCCATTTTCAAGTCCATAGAAAATGAACCAATTGATATCTACATGGATACGGCCACTCTGCAAACAAAAATTCAAAGTTTCTACTTTCAGTAGCAATTACATTTTTAAGTTTATAAGTTTTTAAGGATCTGGCATGTCTGGAAAGGCCAACATTCATTGACTATGGGAAGGAAAGGAAGGAGGTACAGGAGCCTTAGGTCCCACACCACTAGGTTCAGGAATAGTTATTACCCTACAACCATCAGGCTCCTGAACCAGTGTGGATAACTTCACTCACCTCAACTCTGAACTGATCACAGAACACAACCCATGGACTCACTTTCAAGGACTCTACAACTTACATTATCAGGATTATTTATTTGTTGTTGTTGTTGTTATTATTATTATTTTTTTTTTTATTTACACAGTTTTTCTTCTTTTGCACATTGGTTACTTATCATTCTTTGTGTGTAGTTTTTCATTGATTCTATCGCATTTCTTTTTTCTACTGTGAATGCCTGCAAAAAATGAATCTCACGGTTGTATATCGTGACATATACGCATGTACCTTTATAATAAATTTACCTTAAAATTTGAACTTTATCCCAAGGTGCTTCCTTGAGGCAGAATGCTGAGCCAGTGACTTGCAAGGCTGTGAGGAGGTTCAACCACTTGGGTGGATTTGAAGTCACATATAGTCAAGACCGTGTAAGGGCATTAATGAACAGGAACGTTTGAGCTGAGGGAGTGAATCAGGTTAACCAGTATGTTTGTTTAACAGGCATTAGTCAAGGACCAGCTTTTAGCTTATAGCTTTAAATTACAGAAAGTTGTAAAATTAGTCAGCTCCATCATGAGTACTAGCACCTATGGTATCCAAGACATCTTCAAAGAGCAGTGCCTCAGGAAGACAGCGTTCATCAGTAAGGACCCCCACCACTCAGAACATGTCCTCTTCTCATTGTTACTGGCAGGAAGGAGGTAAAAAGCCCGAAGGCACACACTCAGCGATTCAGGAACAGCTTCTTTCTCTCTGCCATCCGATTCCTAAATGGACGTGAATCCCTGAACACTATCTCACTACTTATTAAAATTCATTTTTGTTTTTGCAATACTTACATTAACTTACTTATTTATATATTTACTGTAATTCAGTTTTCCCCCCGTATTTATCATGTATTGCATTGTACTGGTGCCTCAAAGTTAACAAATTTCACAACATATGCTGGTGATATGAAACCTGATTCGGATTCTGAACTCTATGCTGGTTACAATGCTCTCTAATGTATATGTTGGTGCTGTTGTTTTCCTTCACTCACAGATTACATATGCACAGGCCCCAATTTTCCAGGCTGAATGAACCCTTTCAGCAATTTCTCAGAAAGTCACGATTTTCTCTAATTGCAGCTGCTTTCTGCATTTGTTCAGTCTGGGTGGGTTTCTCCCTGGACCCCAGACTGACATTTGCCTTCAGTGCCACTGAAATGAGTCTCTGTGTCGAGTCTGAACACATGTTGCTATAATTGAATCTCTGTTGATTTGAAGTCAAAGCAAGAAACAGATGCTCATTATAAAGCCATAGCTAACCGTCTAGCTGGAGGGGAATGTGTGGCAGGGACAAGGTGAGATGCAGAAAAACACAAAATGCTGGAAGAACCCAGCAGGTCAGGCAGCATCCATGGAAAGGAATTAGCAGTTGATATTTTGGGCCGAGACCCCCTCATCAGGACATTTTGTATGTGTTACTCTGGATTTCCAGCATCTGCAGAATCTCTTGTATTTACACAGAGGGAGACAACTGTCATGGGGTGCTGCAGCTCCCCCCCTCCCCCTCCCACAACCTGAGGTAACTTTGAGAGCCTCAATCTGCCACTTGGTGTATTTCTTGTCTTTTATTTCACCTTTGAAAGGAGAAGTAAAGCCTTTTACATTTCTAGTGCAGACTCATCACTGGAGTCAAATGGGAAGACCGATGACATGAGCCATACACAAAATGGTGGAGGAACTCAGCAAGTCAAGCAGCATCTGTGGAGGGGAATGAACAGTCAATGTTTCAGGCTAAAACCCTTCATCAGGACTCTTCAAAATCTCTTCCAGCACTTTGCGTGTTTGTGCTCCAGATTTCCAGCACCTGCAGAATCTTTTGTGTCTCTGATGTGTCAATGACAAGACTTTGCTTCAAGCAAAATATGTGGGTATCAGGAGTTTCTGATCTCCACCATCCCTATTCAGCAGGAAGTACTCTCTATCATGAGGAAAAAATAAATAACTCGCAATTAAGTAGCTCCTATAACATCCTGATGACCTTTACAGACAAGATACTTCAGTAATGTAGGCATTTAGGTAATATGGAAGACATTGAATGGGGTGCAGCCAGATATGCTGGTGATTTTAGTAAAGCTATTACAATGTGTCAGTGAACTAAAGGCCCAGACACTGATGCAGAGCAGAATAGAACCACTCATAGAGTGCTGTGTAACGCACAGCCATGATATCACAGAATAGAATCTCTCATAGAGTGCTGTGTAATTTACAGTCATGATATCACAGCACCCTATGTGTAACGCGATATCTCTATATCATACTTTCTCATACTTATCTATATACTGCTGAGCTGCTGTGTAGATCGCCTGTGAATTATTACATTGCTCAAAATGTTGAATAACTGCAAGCTGCTCAGGCTTCACAAACTTTCCCTGTATTTCCATGTTGATGTAGGGAGGAAAGGCACCAGGAGATGGGCAGAAAAGGGAGAGAGAGAAGCTGGCAGGAAAAGGGAAGGTATAATGCAAAAAAGACATAGAGGGAGTTAAACAAGGAAGTTTGAGAGTGTAAGAGTCAGGAAAACAAAGGGGAAAGAGATTTAAAAAACAGAAAGGGAAGAAGGAGGATAAATAACAGAGGCAGGAACTAGACAAACTGGGGACGGTGGGAGAGGGAATGTGCAATGGACCCCAAGTAAGGCTGCATTAGGAGTGCAGTGGTAACTCCCGACACCACCCTCTATCTCACAGGGAGTACCATGTCGATTTAACAGAATGACAGCTGGAAAACAGAAGGTGACTGGGTTAGTTAATTGAAATTTTCACGATGGAAAATAGTCAATGGAGAAAAGTGATTCTTGTGAGTTGAGGAATCCAACAGTAGGGGTCAGGACCAAAAATACCAGAGCAAAGATATTCAAGGGAAGAGTCGGCAGCCATTGGCATACACTGATGGCAGGAAGGAATCAGAACTGTCTTCGGCATGTGCTAGTGATATCAATCTTAAATCAACATTTGACATAGTAATCAACTAAAAACAGTTATTAGTAGTTCTGTGTGGGGTTAGCACACTCTACACACTGGAACAGGCTGACAGGGCTAACAGAATGGCCTGCTTCTGTTCTCATGTTTCTAAAGTTATGAAAGGTAGAGAGTGAATTGAACAGCAAAGAGAAAAGGAGATGCTGCCTACCCTGCTGACTCCCTGGGCATTTTTTTGTGTGTGTCGCTCAGAAAAGGAGGCAGACAGGAAGAACAGACAGAAGAGAAAATAAGTTAATTTGAAGAGAGAGAGAGAGTGATGCAGAAGGAGACAGACGTAGGCAGATAGAAGACAGAGAGTGGGGAAGATGTGAGGGAAGGGGTAAATCAAGCCAAAGAGAGAAGATAAATCAGCCAGGGTTGTTCTGATGGTCATTGGCTCGGAATAAGACCTAGCAGCTGAAGCTGAATACAGTACTCACAGAAGCCAGCAGCATTTAGCTGCCTGCTGAAAATGAAAGGAATTTACATAGAATGGGTTTCTCCCGGTACTGTTCATACAACTCGAGAGTAATGAGAACGTCTGAGATATGGAGAGAGTGGTGAACTCACCCGTGAAGTTGAGTCCTTGGGTTGAGGTTGAACCCAGCCACAGTAGGATCGTGGCAAGGGTGAGGACCAGGACGAGACGGTCGGGAAACCATGTCCTCATGTCCAAGGGTGAAGAAGCAACAGCAAGTGTGACGGCAGAGACACAGGGAATGAAACACGTCTGTAACCAGTCTGGTGAGGGTAGATCTCATTACCTCAAGTATTTCAAATATTCAGCCTGGGACCTAGCCAATACCATACATAATGTCTGGGCAGAAGCTTAATGCCAGTTAGGATTTAAATCTGTTTCCAATTTAGCTGCATCCCTCCAGGGTCCTAGTGCTGCCAGCATAGCCTCAGAATATGTAGTCATGTGTTTGGTTAAGATTTTGTCTGCAGAAACTTTCAGAATTGCAATTCTTGGCAGTGGAAGAAGTACAAAAACATTTACAATGAAAATCCTGGAGCTGAGAAGTTCTGTTTGCCAAGATAGTTTGAATAGGCTGAGGCTCTTTTCCCCAGCAAAAAGAGTAATCTGAGAATGGTTAAGGATTTGAAAGAGTAGATATCAGGGAAACATTTCCACAAACTGGGGAGCAGAGCAGTGGATCATAAATACTAGTAATGCTCTGAGTGGGCTGTTGGTGGGAGTGATTCTTCTCTGGGACAATGAGGAAACCTGTTCCTCCAGTTCAGGGGATACAGTTCTGGGCATCACTTCCAGTAAAGGAAAATTAATCTTGTCCTACTCAGGGTCATCATGTCATTGAGAACTTCTGATCTTGTCTTGGCATCATAATGAACCAAGTTTGTCAATCAATTCCTCTCTAATGATGGTCTCCTAGCCACCTTGTAACATGACATCCCAATTCTTGTACTCTGTGCTCTGTCCAGTGAAGGCAAACATACCACTCGCCTTTGTCACCAGCTTGTCTTCCTGGTTTGCTACTTCCAGGGGACCACGGGAACTCAGTGCATCACGTCCATTCAACAGAGGCCAATAATAAAAGAAAACAGCAAAGATTAGAAAACTAAAAGCAAAACTAGAATAGCTAGAATTACTCAGATGGTCAGGCTGTATTTATGATAAGGGAAGCAGTTAATTTTTTATGCCAAGGATCTTTCGAGGCCAACAACCTGGAAACAGTTGGGCAATCAGAATCAAGTTTATTGTCACTGATATATGTTGTGACCGCTGTTGTTTTGTGGCAGCAGGACAGTGCAAGATATAAAACATTACTATAGGTTACATTGCATAATAAAATACAAATAGTGCAAAAGAAGAATAGGGAAGCAGTGTTCATGGGTTGGCAAACTGCTCAGAAATCTGATGGCAGAAGGAAAGAAGCTGTTCCTAAAACATTGAGTGTGGGTCTTCAGGCTCCTGGAGCTCCTCTTTGATGGTAATCATGAGAATAGGGCACGTCCCAGATGGTGCGTGTCCTTAATGACAGATGTTGTCTTCTGGAGGCACTGCCTTTTGAAGATGGTGGGGAGGCTTGTGCCCGCGATGGATCTGACTGAGTCTGAACCCCTCTGCACAGGAGCCTCCACACCATGCGGTGATGCATGCTGTCTGAATGCTCTCCATGGTACATCTGTAGAAATTTGCCAGCACCCCAGCAACAGAGTAGTGCCAGCCAATCAATAGCAGTCAATGTCCTGGCAACAGGGATTAATTTACATCTGAAAAAATAGGAAACACTGAAAGTGTGAGGGGCAGGTTGGCTCCAGGAGAAACAACAGAATCCTGGGCAATGCGCTGGATGCTAGGCTCACCAGAGTGGCCACTGGATGCAGGGAAATTCACTGGCTGTAAAACAATCCACTGAATACAGTATAGGCAGAGCCTCCTTGTGGGGGGACTCCACTGGGAACAGGAAAGCCTAATAGATATGGGAAACTCATAAGAACCCACTGGGTGAAACAGGAACACCAGATGCAGGTAGTCCACTGGATACAGAGTACTTCACTGGTCACAAATCACTGGGTACAACTAAACCCAAGCTCTCACCTTGACAGATAAAGGAAATCACACAGAGTAAAGGGGAAACTATGTGGTACAGGGTGTTCTATTGAGTTCAGAGCGCCATACTTGATACTCGATACTGGACACTGTGTATGATGCAGCAAAACTCCACCTGATATAGATGAACGCACTGTGCACCCTGCTTTTCAATACAGAAAGGTCGTCTGTCTCCAACCACAGTGGCAACACTCTACACTTGAGTAACTGTCAACAATTGGCCACTGGGAGTCACTCTCAATACAACTCAATGTTGCTGGGTATGTTTGGAAGACTGCGAGAGATAAGGAGGAGCAGTTGGAAGAGGGATGGGTGCCTTCCTCCCGGTACAGTATAGACCCTCCCAGTCATTTGGGCTTAATAAACCCAAATATAACTTCAATCTTGTTTCTACGTCAGTACATTACAGCAATACTCAGTGCTCTCGTGGAATGAAGCAGCCCCTCCACTGGGTCAGACTTCCCTGAAGATTCATTAACCGAGTCACATTTCTCCAATTCTTCACCTTCTTTGTACCAACAGGTGCGTTGAGGCACCAAACGGCAGCCAACTCAGTCTGTGACCTGCCACTGACACCAGATACTTGTGGATAGCACCTTCTAACCCTTCCCCTGTGGGACAGTGCTGGTAAGTGTCCGTATTAACTCAAAGGACAGACCTGCCCCACCACACTGAAATTCTAAGCACTTCCACTCCTCTGCTAACCTCCTTTGCCCTTATCCGAAACCCTTTTCAAAATGACATCCTTAAAGAGTGTAAGCTAACTCCCTATCATTCATCAGCCAAGTGCTCGGCAACTATTTTGCAAATCTTTCACCAGACCACTCCATCGCTCCACTTGCTTTGAGGCTCATCTTGATATCTGCTGCAAGGGCTCAGTGCTGAACCTTTGACGATAACAGTCCCTAATGTCTTGCTATCGATATTGGTTTCTTATTATCACACGTACCAAGATGCAGTGAAAAGCTTGTCTTGCATGCTGTTCATACAGATCAGAATATTACACAGTGCACTGAGGTAGTGCAAGGTTAGACAATAACAATGCAGAGTAAAGCACAGCACAGGTAAACAATAAGGTGCAAGGTCATAACAGGGTAGATTGTGAGGTCAAGAGTTCAGTTTATCATAGGGAACAATTCAATAGTCCTATAACAGTGGCAAAGCTGACCTTGAGCCTTGTGGTACATGCTTTCAGGCTATTGTATCTTCCGCATGATAGACGAGGAGGGCAGAGAGAATGTCTGGAGTGGGCGAGGTCTTTAAATATGCTGGCTGTTTTACTGAGGCAGACAGAAGCATAGACAGAGTCCACGGAGGGGAGGCTGGGTTCCGTGATGTGCTGAGCTGTGTCCACAACTCTCTGCAGTTTCTTGTGGTCATGTACAGGGCAGTTGTCGTATCAAGCCATGATGTATCCAGATAGGATGCTTTCTGTGGTGCCTCGGTAAAAATTGGCAAGGATTGATGTTAACATGCCAAATGTCTTTCGTCCCCTGAGGAAGTAGAGGCATTGGTAAGGTTTCTTGGCCATGACCTCTATATGTTTGGAACAGGACAGGAGTGATTTTCACTCCGAGGAATCTGATGCTCTCAACGCCCTCAACCTCACCGCCAGTGATGTAGACAGGAGCACGTGCACCATCCCCCTTCCTGAAGTTTACAGGAAAAGTTTGGTGTCATGACCCCACGGCACTAAGCTCTCTACCTCCTTCCTGCTCTGCAACTCATTGTCATTTGAGATACAGCCCACTACGATGGTGTCATCTGCAAACTTGTAGAGGGAGTTCACTGAATTCACTGAAGATCAAGCTGTGTTAAGTTCCCATTCCTTACTCTGCTGCTACTAGGTAACTCTTCCAGCTGCGTCCTGGGGTATGCCTCATTCTTCTCCAGGAAAAGGAGCAGATCCTTCAGCCTTCAAGCCTGCTGCAGTCAGACCTTGGTTACAATTTGCCTCATCTATCTTTTCATGTTTCCCTCCATCTAAAAAAAAATGTCTACCTACATTGTTCAATTTTTAAACAACTCAAGCAATTGTCCTCACACAGGTATTGCCAGTAGGTTACATGTTGCAACACCACTCAAAGTTCAAATTTATTATTAAATTATGTGTATATCATTATACAACCTTGAGATTCAGCTTCAAAACAAAGAAACACAATAGAAATCAGTAAAAATCCAATTTGCAAAAGACGACAAAAACATGCAAGTAATAAAGAAGTGAAGAGACACATGGAAGTTGAACTGCAGAGTCCCTGACAGAGAGTCCACAGCTGCAGATCCTGTCCAGCACTGAGGTGAGTGAAGCCCAACCAGGAGCCTGAGGATCGCAGGCAACAATTGCTTCCGAACCTGGCGTCATGGAACCCAGGACTCCCGCACCTCCCGCACGACAGTCGTAGCGAGAAGAGAGGGAGACTGGCCAAATGCAGGCAGACGTCACTGAACACCCCGGTTCATTTTCTGCTCTCATCCTCGATGATTTTAATCCTGCTCAACACTTTAATCGGCACAGACCACGGGTTCACCTCTTGTCCTCAGCACAGAGTCATGGAGCTGACCGTAGACTCATCTCCCACCATTAGGCCTCGACACAGCAACATCTGCCCCTGCCAAGCCTACACTCTCAAGAGTATAGTTTGCCAAATTCCCCCAGGAGATCGCAAAAGTACCAGATTGTTAAGTCGGTTCAAATATACGTCCTTAAAAGGAAAATTACAGGCTACACACTGCAATGATCGCAGTTTAGAAGAAGTAAATCTACTAGAGTATCAGTCCTGCTGAAGGGTCTTGACCCGAAACGTCGACCATACTTTTTACTATGGATGCTGCCTGGCCTGCTGAGTTCCTCCAGCATTTTGGATGTGCTACTAGAGTATCTAGTAGTTTCGTAAGCTGTCTGCAAAGCATCGCCATTGGTCATCGGCGCTATCTCCTTAACTAAAAGAGGATGCACTTGCCATGGAGGGAGTGCGATGCAGATCCACAGGCTTTGTGGATGAGAGGTTTGCCATCTAATAGATTTTGGTGGACAAAACCGCTGTTCTCTAGTGGTTAGAAGAATGAGATTGTGGGGAGCTGCCGGGGAGGGGGTGGATGTGGATTTGATTTCAACATTTAAGAGAAGTTTGGATAAGTATGTGCATGTGAGGGGTGCAGAGGGATATGGTCCAGGTGACAGGTCGATGGGAATAGGTGGAATAAGAGTTCTGCACAGGCTAGATGGGCTGAAAGGCCTGTAGCTTTGTCATTCTAGGTAATCTCGCCGAAGGTGGGTGCTTCCCCTGATTGAGCAGTCTGGGGATTCTCTCTAAGATGAGAAGGAGCTTTTGAATTTTTGAAGTTCCCTGGCCTGGAGCAGGTCAGTCAATGAGTTTGTCAAATCAAAGCTTGAGAGCTCAACCCTAGTCATCAAGTAATACAGCCCAGAAGCAGACCCTTCTGTCCATCTTCTCTCTGCCAACCATGATTCCTATCTTCATCAGTAACATAATACCTGCATTAAGCTCACAACCCCCTACTCCTTTCCTACCTATGTACCTGTCCAAATGCCTTTTAATATTGTACTTGCATCTGCCACTAGCTCGATGCACATACTCAGCACCATCTGTGTGAGAAACTTACCACTGCCCCCCGATCCCCTTTAAATTCTGTCACTTCTTGTGCTCTAGACACACCTGCTCTGAGAAAGAGACTCTTGCTATCTATGCCCCGTATAGTCTTCTAAACCTCTTTAAAGTCACCCCTCAGCTTCCTTTCTTCCAGAGAGAACAATCCTAGTCTATTCAATCCTGCCTTATAACTATCGCCCTCCAATACAGGCAACATCATGGTGAGTCTTTCCTTTCTAATGCTGCCTGTACTGCAATGACCAGAACTGCTCACAATACTCTCAGTGCAGTCTAAACCATGTTTTGTACAGCTGCAACATTTCGGAATATAAAGGGAGCTAAGGAACATGGAGATGTTCTGGAAAAAGAAGTTGAGGTGGAGGTTAGGTTTTGATTTGGTAGAATGGAGAGTTGGCTCACAGGGCCAAATATGTTAGTCCTTTTCCTTCTCTCTGTGTTTTTACATTAGGTCTTCAGCCTGCCTCATTCTGGTGACTCACTTGGGCTTCATCGTCTCTGCTCCCATTCCCCCTCCAGTTGCCCTCAGGTCCTGGACTACGTTCTCCACCCCAATCCCATCATTGCTGGACAGCTCCAGTTAAAGCCATGACCGTTAGAGACAGGAAGCCCCCCTTTCTGAAGAATGTGAAACTACTTACTTTAGTTTCAATTCCTTAGCAGTCAGAATTTTGACTTCCTGTGGGGACAGTTTCTAGATTGTGGTCTATTGGTTATATGTTTCATTTCCTGTTTACGAGAATTATGACCAATGTCACTTGCCCACTCTCCTGCTGGGAAAATTAGAGTTTCCAGTTCTCATGTTATCCTCAGACACTATCATCTAAACCCCAGGGAAACCACTCGTACCCCAAGCACAACTACCTGATCCTCGGGGCTAGTCACCAGGTCACTAGATGGAAGCTTCTGATTTTCAGCATGGACCACCTAATCACCAGACACAATCACCTAATCCCTAACCATAACCAATAGATTACCAGGCATAACCATCTGATCCTCAGATTTAACCACCAGATCGCCAGATAATTATCACATGATCCTTATAAACAGCTACTCGATGTCCAAGTAATCACCCAGTCTGCTGCTCATGAACCTCAGCACCAACCCCCACACACCATTATCCAATCTGATCACCCAGTCACCCAGTTCACAGCCTCCGTCAAATGATTCTCAGACATCCCTTTACCCAATTACCTAAGCCATGAGCACACTCTCATAAACTGTCACAGGGACCCCCCTCCCTGTCACCCGGTACAGAGATCTCCCATCTCACTGGGTTCCCCTCTTCCTTTCCTTCCACCTCCTTCATCACCCACAATGCCTTCCTCTATGTTTCAACAGGCCTGTCTCTCTCACGTTTGGGCTGTTTCCCTCTCTGACTCTCCCCAGAAGGACTTCTCGCTCGAGGGGCCTATTCTTCTTTGTCCTGCCTTGGCGTGGGCTCTTACCTCTTTCCCCCAAAGCCCCTGCTCCACTTCCCCACTTCCCACAGGGTCTTGGCATATTCCCACCTACTTTCTTTCTCTCTCTCTCTCTCTCTCTCTCTCTCCTCACTCCCTCTACCCCTCTCTCTCTCTCTCCCCCCCCACCTATCGCCCTATTTCACATTTCCCAGCTTCCCATTAGTTACTCCCCACAAGGTTATTTTCTGTCTTTCTCGTTTCCTTTTTACCTAGTCTCTACCTCCTTTCACCACCTATCTCTGTCCACGGCCTGCCCCATCTCCTTCTACATCCTCTCCTCATGTTCTCCCTTCCACCTCTCTGCATTTACCTTACAGACAGGTCCATTCCCTCACTTTCTCTTCACGGAAAAGTTATGCCTCTTCCTCTGCAGGTCAACTCTTTCTCTCCTCCCTCTAAACAGGGCATATTCTTCCATCCTCTGCCTCCAGTGGGACTTTACCACTGCCACCTTTACCCCAAGCCACCAGATGCCATTCTGCCTCACTCTGCTTAGAGACTCTCCACTGCTCACTTTTTGACCGCTGGTCCCTCTAACTCTCCTTCCAGCCACTGGACGAGCTTCGCTCTTTCCTTGGGTCCTGCTGGGGTAGTACCCGCAAGTAGTGGTGCTCCCACGCCTTGTGCAAAAGGTTGCGGGATTGAAAGGCAGACTTGGAGCAGCCTAGGGAGAAATTGCACCCTATGGACACTGCGTGCCAGTGGTGGATCAGGACAGTGTTTGGTCCTGGATGGTGTTGAGTTTCCTGACAACTGGTGATGCAGCAGAGAACTCTCCATCATGCTCTTGGCTTGTGCTTTATGGATGATGGAAAGGCTTTGGGGTGTCTGGAGAATATTTAGCCTCTGACCCACACTTGTAGTTATGTGGCTGGTCTAGTGAGCTGTTGGTCTAGTTGACCAGCTTCTAGAAATTGGGTCAGGGACTGTCAGGGTTAATGATCGGACTCACGCTTGTTGGAAGAGGTCATTGCTCTTTTGTGAATGTTACTTTCCATTTTGAGAAAGCTGCTTCCCATTTTACAGCCCACATCATACTGGCATAGACCACTTCATTTGCTGAGGATTCTCAAATTGAATGCAATCATCAGCAAATTTTCTTTCCTCTGACTTTATAATTAAAGGTCATTGAAGGAGCAGCTGAAGGTGGTTGGCCCTGGGACTATGATGGTTGGTTTTCAGAAATCACAAATATCGTCTTCTGTGCAAAGTCTGGCTCCTGTCACTAGAGTGTCCTTCCTTTACGTCCATCGCCTTCAGTTTGATTAGTACTCCTTGATGCTACACTTAGACCATAAGACATGAGAGCAGAGCCATTCCATCATGGCTGATTTATTATCCCCATCAACCCCATTCTCCTGTCTTCCCCTCATGACCTTTGATGCCCTTACTAATCAAGAACCTATCAACCTCTGTTTTAAATATACCCAATGACTTGGCCTCCACAGCCATCTTGGCAATAAATTCCACAGATTCACCATGCTTTGTCTAAAGAAATTCATCTTCATCTCCATTCTCCGAGGGGACATAGCCTCAAGATTCAGGGGAGTAGATTTAGGACGGAGGTGAGGAGGTACGGCTTTTCCCAGAGAGTGGTGAATCTGTGGAATTCTCTCTCCAATGAAGCAGCGGAGGCTATCTCAGTAAATATATTTAAGACAAGGTTGGATATATTTTTGCATAGTATGGGGAATTAAGGGTTATGGGGAAAGGCAGGTAGGTGGAGATGAGTCCATGGTCAGATCAGCCATGATCTTATTGAATGGCAGAGTAGGCTCGTTGGGCCAGATGGGCCAGATGGCCTACTCCTGCTCCTATTTCTTATGTTCTTATATTCTAAATAGATATCCTTCTATTCTGAAGCTGTGCCCTCTGGTCTTCGACTCCCCCACTACAGGAAACATCCTCTTCTTCTCCAATTTACCTAGGCCTGCCCCAACATTCTTTTAAATTTCCGCGAGTACAGGCCCAGGGCCATCAAATGCTCCTCATACATTAACCCTTTTATTCCCGCAGCCATTAACGGACATTTCTTAGTTCATTTTTGGACCAAGGCTGTGATGAGATCCTGTATTGTCTGGTCCTGCTGAAATCTGAACTGGGCATCAGTGAACACATTGCTGGTGAGTAGCCTTGTCGATGACACTTTGCAAATGATTGAGGAAGACTGGTTGGCAGTGGTTGACCAGACTGGATTGTCCTTCTTCTTATGTGCAAACAATCCTGCGTCACCTTCTATGTTGCCAGCGGTTAATTGTACAGTAACAGCTTGACTACAGGTGTAACTAGTTATGGAGTGTCCCTCACAATACTATATCTGGGACACAAGAGAGTCTGCAGACGCTGGAAATCTTGAGCAACACACACAAAACGCTGGGGGAACTCAGCAGATCAGGCAGCATCTATGGAAGGAAATGAGCAGTCCATGTTTCAGGCCAAGTCCCTTCATCAGAGCTCTCAATCAATCCTGACGAAGGGTCTTGGTTTGAAACATCAGCTGTTTATTTCCCTCCATTTTGTGTGTGTTGGCCTACATCTGGGGTGTTGATTGGTTCCATAGCCTTTGCTGCATCCAGTGCATTCAGCCATTTCTTGATATCGTTTGGAGTGGATTTCTGTTTCACTGATGACTGACACTACACCATAGTTTGAGCTGCAAGGTCTGCTTCGTGTTTATTGGATCTTAATGCCGCAGAGCACAATGGAGGATATCCTCGGTCTCTCCCTGTCTCTGTCTGGTGTCCCTTGTGAATCTTCCTCCACAAGACTGCCCGGGAAGTGGAACAGAATGAATCCTGTCCTTCTCTCCTGTTGCCATTTATAGACGGCAGCTGGGGAAAGAGAGGCTGTCGTTGCTCCAAATAACAACAGTGAGCTATTGACCAGCATTCACTGTCACGCCTGTCCCAATGATCAAGATCTCTCAGGTGGGATTTCTGAGGCCATTTCTAGGTCGATTGCTGCAGGGAGCGTAACCCCGTCTTCTGCAGCTCCAGTATTCATTATTCTGACCACCTACAAAACAGTGGGGTCAGTGGGGCAGCCCAGACCAGGAATTTTGTTTACCTGGAACATTACGGCACAGTAGTGTAGTGGTTAGCGTAATGCTAATACAGAGCCAGTGATCTGCGTTCAATTCCATCGCTGCCTGTAAGGTGTTTGCACGTTCTTCCCGTGACTGTGTGGGTTTCTTCTGGGTGCTCTGGTTTCCTCCCACATTCCAAAGACATACAGGTTAGTAGGTTATTTGGACAGCGCAGGCTCCTTGAGCGGGAAGGGCCTGTTACTCCAAATAAAGTAAAAGAAAATAAATAGAACATAGAACAGTACACAGTGCAGGCCCTTCGGTCCACAATGTCGTGCCAACCTCCTAACCTACTCTAAGATCGATCAAACCCTTCCCTTCTACATAGCCTTTCATTTTCTATCATAATTTTATAATTATGGATTTGCTTTATTCAATGTTGTCAGATCAAAACTCACAAGAGCTTCCTTCCTCCAATTTGTCAAACCCCTAGTGATATTTGGTGGACTTCCAATTCTGGTTAGGGAAATTTTCCTGAGGTGAAGGGGTAAGTACACTGTTTTAACCTCTGAGAAGTCTCCTTGTTCTGTTTTATTTTTTGAACAAGGTGCGGCAGATAGGTGGTCAGTGGAACCCCTAAAGCAGCCCAGCGGAAGCTCAGATCCTCCTCAGGGTTATAGTCCCGGGAGCTGGAAGGGAGTTCCTCGTGTACATGTAGACTTACATCAACGTCAAAGTCAAAGTTCAAAGTAAATTTATTATCAAAGTGCATATATTTCGCCATGTACAACCTTGAGATTAATTTTCCTGAAGGCATTTACGGGAAAATGAAGAAATACAATAGAATTTATGAAAAACTATAAATAACAAGTAACCAAAAGAAGATAAATTGTGCAAATAAAACAGACATACATACGTAGATAAAAAACATACACACATACGTACTTACTGAGAACATGAATTCATAGTGTCCTTGAAATGGTGGAATCAGTTCAGTTCAGGTGAGTTAAGTTACTGACGCTGGTTCAGGAGCCTAATGGTTGAAGAGTAATAACTGTTCCTGAACCTGGAGGGGTGGGATCTGAGGCTCCTGTATCCCCTGCCGGATGGTAGTAGCAAGAAGGGAGTATGGCCTGGATGGTGGGGGTCCTAGATGATCGATGATGCTTTCCTGTGGCAGTGCTCCCTGTAGATGTGCTCAATAGTGGGGAGACCTTTGCCTGTGATAGACAGGGCTGTATTCATACTTCCTGTAGGTCAAGGATTCCCAACCTTTTTCATGCCATGGAGCCTTACCATTAACCAAGGAATCTGTGGATCCCAGGTCGGGAGCCCCTCCTGTAGGCCTTTCCATTCCTGGGCTTTGGTGTTTCCATACCAGGCTGTGATACAACCATTCAGGAGACTCTGCACTGTGACACGCTGTGTGTGTGATATAGTGAAGAACCCAGAGCTATAACAAACCCTGGCTGTCTTCTGTGTTCGTGCTTCGAAGAAGCCTCAGTTTACAGGCTATGTAGTGCGTCTAGTTTTCATTGTATGAGAGGAAATGTCAGTTCAGAGCCACAACAGCAATGGGATAACAGACGGTTAATGATAATGTTAACTGTTTTAGTGACGAACACAACCAGGGTACCAGACAGAACTCCACTCATTTTCCTGAGACAGAAAGGCAACATCCAACAGCACTGCGTCTTTCAGTGCTGCACTGGATAACCAGCCTAGAACAGAACTCAGAAACAGAGCCAACAAAGAGCTTCTGCGAGCTCTCAGCGAAGGAATATTCTGATTTAAGATAGAAACAGAACTCAGGATGAACTTGCTGGGACTGGCAGCATCTGCGGAGATGAAAGGCGTAAGTTGAAATCTTGAATCGGAACCTTGCGTCAGGACTGGGAGTGAAGGGAAATGTTTGGCAGTATTTAATAGTGTGCAGAGGGGTGGGACAGGGGTTGGTAGGTGATAGATGGAATAATACATGGATGGAACCATGTGGAGGAGGGATAAAGCAACAGACGTTGATAGGTGACGGGTCAAGCCAACGAGGAGGGGATAAAGGGCATATGGATCCAGATAGGAGAAAGGAATGGGAGGGATGAACAAACGGAGAGGTAGGTGAACGGGAGAGTATGTGTAAGAGGAGAGTCTTGGGGATTTGGGTTAAAAGAAATCGGAAAATTCAATACTTCATGGTAAATTTATTATCAAAGTACATATATGTCACCATATACCACCTTGAGATTCATCTTATTGTGGGCATACTCAATAAATCCATAATAAAATAATAACCATATTAGACTCAATGAAAGACCGCATCAATTTAGGCTTGAACCAGTATGCAAAAGACAACACTGAGCAAAAACAAAAAGGAGGAAATAATAATAATAAATATAAATACATAAGCCATAGATATCATAAATATGAAATGAAGAGTCGTTGAAATTGAGTCCATACATCGTGGAAACCTTTCGGTGATGGGGCAAGTGAAGTTATCCTCTTTGATTCAGGAGCCTGATGGTTGAGCGGTAACAACTGTTGCTGAGCCTGATGGTTTAAGTCCTGAGGCTCCTGTGCCTTCTTCCTGACGGCGGCAGCAAGAAGGGAGCGTGATCTGAATGGTGGGGGTCCCCGATGGTGGATGCTGCTTTCCTGTGGCAATGCTTCGTGTAGATGTGCTCAATGTTGGGGAGGGTCTTACCCATGATGTACTGATCCATATCCACTGGTTTTCGTACTATCTTCTGTTCAAGGGCATTGGTGTTTCCATACCAGGCTGTGATACAACCAGTCAATATATCCTCCACTATACATCTATAGACGTTTGTCAAAGTTTTAGATGTCATGCCGGATCTTCACAAACTCCTAAGGAGGTATTCACACTACTTGGTCATAAGCTGCCCTAGTAAACCCTGAGATGTCCTTCCAGTTTGAATTTGTCAACTTCCTAGCAATACAGAAAGTCAAGGATACATCAGTTGGTATTGAGAAGCCACTATATTAGGTACACATGTACCTAATATAGTGCCAAGGAGAGTTAAAATGATATGCAACTGTAAGCTTGAAATGGCCCTGACAGCAAGAGTGCAGATGCCCTGTAAAACCATTACCTGTGTAGAGGTGGCCACTTCACCAGGTTGAAGGAGGTGCGGCTGAGCCTCTGCCTGCCCTGGAAGGAGTGTGTGGGTCCCCCGGATGGTGCTGAGGGTGGAGGTGAAGGTCCTGGTGTTCACACCTCCTTTGACTTCAGGGGGACGTGCCGGGTAGGGAGGGATGTGTGTGTCAGTCCTGAAGGGAGTCGTCCCTGTGGAAAGAAGAAATGGAGGAAGAAAGAAGTGTGACTGGTGAGGGGGATCGAGTTGGAGGTGCCGGAAATGGTGGTGGATGATACGTCGGATGCAGGTGAAAGATGACAACTAAAGTCTATTACTGTTCTGCTGGGAAGTGGAGAGGGACACGCTGAGTGCTTAGAGGAGACATGCAGAAAATGAAGGAAATCCATCAACGATGGCAAAGTGGGGCAAGGCTATGTTTCAGGAATAGAGGGGACTCAGAGGGGACTGCAGGGCCTTCATGAGAGTCTGAGAGGCTCCAACATCTGACCCCCAGCAGGTCCTCCATCCCTCCTCTTCTGGGCATCACCTGAACTCGCTCAATCTTCCTGCACCGGCTGCATTGAGTTAAGATGAGCTGCATGTGAGTACAGTGGGAAGACGGGAGAGATGTCAAATTTCACAACAGTTCAAAACGCAGATGGGAGTAATGGTGACATTGTAACACGGACTGAGAAAGTGAAAATAAAGGGGCAATGAGGACCAGAATGCATAGGATTGATGCTGAGTTCCAGACAAAAAAATCTGCTTATTGGTCACCTCATATCAGCCACGCTCATCCAATGAGCCAGGGCTCTGACATGGCTCAATTGGGATAGGTACTAGAAGTCAGAGATACAGCATGGAATCAGACCCTTTGGCCCATCAAACTGTGCTGAGAACTGAGCACCCATTTTTACATGAATCCATTCCATTCTCACCACATTCACATCAGGTGCTCCCAGAATCTACCACTCGTCGAGTGGCCAATTAACTCAAAGAATGTGAAATCCAGGTTCATTGAGTAAAGAAATACAGAAGTACGACTGATTGGAATGAATGTATTTTTTAAAAAGAGAAGTGAAAGAGGCACTATAAATCAGTGTTTTCACACGACTTGGAATGATTGCCTTCCAGGTTGTAAAAAACTTCGAGTGTTGGTGTATTTTCCCCGGATCATATTCTCTCCTTTGCTGTCTCAACTCTTTAGCTCAGATGGAAAGGGGACTATGTTAGAAAGCCCTGGATTTCATGCTGACCGTTGCCTACAGTTCCAAGCAAGTGCAGGTGGTCAGTTTGTACTGACCTTTCCACTAACACACCCATTCTGAGAAAAGCAACACTGAGCTCATTCTAAGATGTTGTGGTGAGACTGGTGACCAGAGAGATCAGTCTAATCACAGGGTGCAGCAGGAAATTTCAAACACTGCTGACAGGAAGAGCAAAGCATGAAGCAGGAGGTGTACGGTGAGTACCAGTTTTAGTTCAGCTTTAATGTTTCTTCTGTTAATTTTATTTAATATTCTGGGATTTGGTGTGAAACTGCAGATGTTGTCCAGAGTTACATTTATCGCCCGGGCTTTGAAATCCTCAATCAATTTTTACAAGGTTCACTTACAAGAGCACACAACCCTGGTTGAGATATCCCTGGTGAGTTTAGATACACTGAGGCAGAATCACCTTATTGCCTTTTTCCCAGTGTAAGTTCACTTGGCTAAGAGATTCTTATGGTAGTCTTTCCCATGTAATGCACCACCTGTAGGACCCTCTTACAGGGTAAATAGCCGGCGTGTCTTCTCAAGGGTCAGAGCTGCTGCGGTAGAGTGACATTACATTACTCTGCTCTGTCTAGAAATGCAAAGGCTGTAAAATATCATTCTCATGTTAACTGCGTAGTCCCAAGCAGCACTATAACCTCTCTCTATCCTGAGCTGATCTTTTTATTCTGTTGTATATTCCTCGTCTTCTGTTACTGTAACCCATTCACTTCGAGGCTCGACGTGTTGTGCCTTCAGAGATGCTCGTCTGCATGCCACCATTGTAACGCATAGTTATCTGAGTTACTGTCGCCTTCCTGTCAGCTTGAATCAGTCTGGCCATTCTCCTCTGACCTCTCATTAACAAAGCGTTTTTGCCCGGAGAACTGCTGCCCACTGGATGTTTTTCTTTTTTTCTCTGTAAACCCCAGGGACTGTTGTGCATGAAAATCCCGGGAGATCAGCAGCTTCTGAGATACTCGAACCACCCCATCCAGCACCAATCATTCCACGGTCAAACTCACTTAAATCATCTTCCTTCCCCTTCTGATGTTTGGTCTGAACAACAACTGGACCTCTTGACCACCTCTGCATGTTTTTATGCACTGAGTTACTGGCTCACGGTTGATTATCTGATTGGATATTTGCATAAATGAACAGGCATACATGTGTACCTAATAAAGTGGCGGCGGAGTGTAACTATAAATATATCTCGGGAACAAGAGAGAGAGAGAGAGGGTGAGAGATAGATTAAGGCCAATTTCAGAAGGAGATGGAGAATACTGTTGGTTTGGGATGTGGATATGTGTACGTCTACATCCCAAACCAACAACATTCTCTGTTTCCTTCTGAAATTGACTAATCTCACTCTTTCCATTCTAGTGAATTATTTGAAACAGTCCTGGCTGGCTATATTCTTTTATGATGCTCTTTCTCAGTTCTGGGCTGACAGTAATATTCTTTTGATCATGAACTGATGTTGTTCTCTCTCTCTCAATCCTGACTTCGTGTTGTTCTCTCTCTCTCAGTCCTGAGTTCACGTTACTCTCCCTTTTGATGCCAAGAGCCTTAGACCTCTCACCTTTTCCACTGTAAACCTTTAATCAGTTCTGTCTATGCTAAGATGATGTATAATCTCTCTTTGTTCTGAACCAGCCATTTTCTTCCTCTGTGCTGCAGTGTCAGTAGTTAATTCCTCTGTCCCAAGCTGCCATTTCTTCCTCTCTGTACTGAATAGATTTTATTGGCTGTCCACCCTGAGATGGCCACTTTAATTCTATCCTGAGTGGACCTTATTCCCCGTGTATTCTAAGCTAACGTCACCCTCTAACTCTCCCTCATACATTCTCTCTCATTGTCCTAAGGATTGGCTCAGCAGTGGATCGCAGTCATATTGTTCTGGGTCACACCAGTCGCTGTCCCAACATTAGCCACTGTGACAGCCCAGTGTGCAGGTGCGGTGACATTGCCCTGCAGAGCCACCAGGGTGAAGAGCCATACCTACACCTCGGTCAGGTGGTACAAGGTACGTGGCCAGCAACACCGAGTCTGATGCAAAGGGCTATGAATGACAGCAATGTCAACACGGAAAGTGGGGGATGGTGGGGTTTGGATGGAGGGAAGGGGGTAGGCAACAGCGTCTGGTTGAAGAGAGTGATGACTGACAGAATCCTCTGGATGACTGGTGAATGGTGAAGTTAGCTTAGATTGGTGAGACATAGAATCTAGGCAGAAAGAATGGCGAATAACAGAGTTCTGGTCAGAGGAAGTATGTGTGATACGGTGTGGTCAGAGGTTGTGATCAGCGTCAAGGCCCGGTCGAAGGGAGAGGTTGGCCCAGTTATCATTTCCCTGAGCCATGGTGGTCCAGTTAGAGCTTTTCTGAGGGCAGTTGCTGTGTTTTGACCATTTGTGAGGGGTCATGATGTAGATGGTCCAATCTTGTGCTTGTGTATCTGTTGAGCAACCAGGGTCTGAGTAAGTGGTGTCAGGGGATCCAATACAGTGGGGCACAGGGACTGGATGACTGGGATGTGACAATGAGATAGTCGGAGTGTCTGGGAGAACACCACATGGGACCATATTTCTCAGGACTGGAGAATGGAGATTGGGTTCTGGGATTCAACTGACTGGTGCTTCTAGGATTGAGTGATCAGGACCTGGAATTCAAGTATGTGGTTTTCAGGGAATTTTTTTTTTTCAAAATCAAATGTCCTTGCTGCCTGGTATGAGGTGATTGGGATTGTTGACTGTGTGTAAGTGTTTCTTAGAGATCAGGATAAGGGATAAAGGAATATAGTAAGACTCTGTTAATCCATTTTCCAGTTATTTGAAAATCCTGATGGTTCAGCGTCTGGGCCCTCAGCTAATGTTTTTTGTGCTCCCTTCAGCAACACACACACACACACAATGTGCTGGAGAAATTCAGCAGGTCAGACAGCATCTATAGAGGGAAATGAACAGTCGACATTTCAGGCCAAAACCCTTCACCAGCCCTTATTGGATTCACTGCAAAATGTTATCATAATTCTGTGTAGCATTTAAAAATTATAGTAATTTAATAAATTCTATCAGGTATTAATGGGAAATAACACCCAGAAATCTGGAAAATCTACTGGTCTGTCACCATCAAAGTCTTGAGCTTGTTGAATTAACAGTTTACTGTATCTTGGGACTGGATGAAGGAATATCCTGGAATTGGGAGAGAGTTGGGAGTTTTTTGGTACAGGCTGACCTTGGAGTTCCTGAAGTTGACCTGTGGGAACGATGAGATTGACGAAAACAGAGAGAAAGATACCAGTAGAAAAGATGAGAGGTCGGTGAGCCTCTAGTAAATGATCTGGAGGATTTGAGAGCAAACTAGCAAAGTATTTAAAACAAGCATAATGGAGTGGCTACATTCAATAGTCAGTCTTGGTGATGGGAGAGATAAAAGATGGAAATCAGAGGGTGGCCCAGTGGTGAAACCAGTAGAGTCACAGCCTCTCAGCACCCCGAACCCACATTCAATCCTGACCTCAGGTGGAGCTGCAACTTCTTCCGCGTGACGGCCTGGATTCTCCCCTGGGACCTCAAACTTCTTCCCAAAGCCGTGTAGGCTCGTAGGTTAACTGGGCACTGTAAATGGGCCCTAGTGCCTGGTGGAATCTGGGGATGGGGGTGCGGGAGATGAGTTGATGGAAAGACGATGAGAATAAAAACAGGATTAGCGTAGGATCAGTGTAACTGGGTGGCTGGCGGTAAGTGAGGGCTCATGAGACCGATTTCATGCTGCAGCTAGAGAGCCAGAGAGAAGTAACAAATTTGCTGACAAAGCATTGGAGGCAATAGGTAACTCAGGGCAAAAGGGATTTCTTTAGACAAATGCACAGTGTGTAAGAACATACTTACACTGTAAAGAACCTATTTACAGGAAAGATGTCAATAAGATTGAAAGAGTGCAGTGAAAATTGACAAGGCTGTTGCCAGGATTTGAGGACCTGAGTTATAGGGAAAGATTGAATAGGTTAGGTCTTTATTCCCTGGAGTGTAGGAGAATGAGGGGAGATTTGATAGAGATATACAAAATTATGAGGGGTATAAATAGGGTGAATACAAACAGGCTTTTTCCATTGAGCTGGGTGAGACTAAAGTAATGGGTTACGGGTGAAAGGCGGAATGTTTACGGGGAACACGTGGGGGAGCTTCTTCACTCAGATGGTGGTGAGAGTGTGGAACAAGCTGCCAGCGGAAGTGGTGGAGGTGGGTTTGATCTCAACATTTAAGAGAACTTTGAAGATGAGAGGGGTATGGAGGGCTATGGTTTGAGTGCAGGTCGATGGAACAAGGTAGATTAAACGTTTGGCACAGACTAGATGGGTTAAAGGGCCTGTTCCCGTACTGTCGTGCTCTGTGATCCTACATAGATGGTAAATTTGACATGGAAGGAATGACTCTTCAGCCATTACTGCAAGGTGGCCACAAGATATCTAACCATACTGTTTCCAAGCCTTGCAGGAAATGATAGAGGGGGAGGTATTATGTTCTTTGTGATCAACAAGAAAGAACGTAATGAAAGGTGTCAGACTGTGGAAACATCATGGGTAAAATTAAGAAAAGGGTACAGATTTAAGATTCAGATAACCTAGGTCCCGTGCAGCCGTTGTGAAGAAGCAGAACTAATGACTGGAGATCAAGCAAACAGTGACAGGGAGTAATGGGGATTTAACTTTCACATAGACTGGGATAAGCGGGTCTTTTTATATCTGGGATCTCACAAATTTCTGCAGAAGTTCATGGTGGGTTTCTGCAGCAACGTATGAAAGGACCAGAAGAGAACATAGAAAAGTACGGGCCCTTCGACTTATGATGTTGTGCCACCTTTTTAACCTACTCTATAACATTAATCTAATCCTTTGCTCCTACATAGCCCTCCATTTTTCCTTCAACCATGTGCCTATCAGAGAGTCTCTTAAATGCCCCCGATGTATCTGCCTCTACCACCACTCCTGGCAGGGCGTTCCATGCACCCACCACTCTCTGTGTGACATACTTTCTACTGCTGACATACTTTCCTCCCATCTCCTTAAAATTATGTCCCTTCATATTAGACATTTTCACCTTGAGGAAAAGGCACCGGCTGTCCACTCGAGCAATGCATCTTATAATCTTATACACCTCTATCGAGTGATCTTTCATCCTCCTTCGCTCCAAGGAGAAAAGCCCAGGCTAGCTCAACCTTTCCTCATAAGACGTGCTCTCTAATCCAGGCAACATCGTAGTAAATTTCCTCTGCACCCTGTCCAAAGCTTCCACATCCTTCCTATAATGAGGCCACCATAAATGAACACAATACTCCAAGGTCTCTATTCACTGGAGTTTAAAAGGTGACGTTGTAAAACACGATTCAGAAGGGAGTTGACACATTATTGTTCTAAACTGCATTTTTCAAGTGTTCTCCTTCAAGGGAAGCATTAGCCAATCGGCCAACCATAGTGGAAATTCTGGCACTGTGGGTAGTGCGGGAGGCTACCAAATTGCTGAAACAGATTCAAAACTGAGAAGGGGCAAAACAAGGGAAATGCTTTTCAACACAGTACGTCTCATCCAGTTCTGATTTAGAAAGGATTCTTTCTAGATGGTGAACTAATGGGAAACTTTAACTGTCAGGGCCAAGTGCAGGAGATATTGGGATGAGTGAGTGGGATGCTGGGATATGAGGGTGGAGGTTGGGCCCCAGTTGTACAGTCCCTGGGAAGACCACGTTGGGAGTAGAGGGTGGAGATCACCCTGCCGGCCTGACATGGAGTAAAGGGGGATAGCTGGACTCCAGATTATTAGACATCCACTTGTATTCCCAGAAGTCTGCAGGTCAATCAGCTACTTGAAGGAATTTTTCAAGGTAACTAAAGGAACAGGTAGTCGACAGACAGAAATTACTTTCACCAGTGGGAAGGCATACAGACAAAAGAATGAGAACCAGCTTTCTCAGGGGCGCCGAGATAACACTCAGTCATAGAGAGGTGGAGATCTAGAGCTCCCTCCCAAAAATGAAAACTGATGTTGAGTGAAGTTTTAAAATCACAGCATGATGGTTTTTGTGAACTGGAGGGGCTGATAAGGATGTGAAGAAGGGTGGGTTTTGGAGGAAATTCTGAGCAGCAGAATTACTGGAGAAAGTGAAGGCAACATCTTTCTTCCTGTCCAAGGGTAAGTGAAGCAGGATAGTGGAGAGCAGGACCAATGTTGGCTGAGAGAGATAACAAAACAAAAAGCAAAAAAAAACAAAAGAGGGAGGAAGAGTGACAGAGAGAGCGAGAGGCAAGATGAGAGAGGAGAAAGCAGATAGGAGAGACCCAAGGGAAGATAAGCACAGAGGGAAAGTGTGAGGGGAGGGGAGGGGTATGAGGGGAGAGAAGCATGTGAAAGGAGATTAGGGTGTGAGGAGGGGAGTGTGAGGGGGGAGTGGGGGTGGGAGGGGGCAGAGTGGGGGTCTGAGGGGGTGAGTGTGTGAGGAGGTGGGAGGGGGTGAGGGTGTGAGGTGAGGATGGGGGCGTGAGGGGGTGAGGGTGTGAGGGGGAGGAGGGGAGTGTGAGGGGGGAGTGGGGGTGTGAGGGTGTGAGGGAGCAGAGTGGGGGTCTGAGGGGGTGAGGGTGTGAGGAGGTGGGGGTGAGGGTGTGAGGTGTGAGGGGGTGAGGGGGTGAGGGTGGGGATGGGGGTGTGAGGGAGCAGAGTGGGATTCTGAGGGGGTGAGTGTGAGGAGGTAGGAGGGGGTGAGGGTGTGAGGGTGAGGATGGGGGCATGAGGGGGTGAGGGTGTGAGGGGGAGGAGGGGAGTGTGAGGGGGGAGTGGGGGTGTGAGGAAGCAGAGTGGGGGTCTGAGGGGGTGAGGGTGTGAGGAGCTGGGGGTGAGGGTGTGAGGTGTGAGGGTGTGAGGGTGGGGATGGGGGTGTGAGTGGGTGAGGGTGTGACGGTGGGGAGGGGAGTGTGAGGGGGAGTGGGGGTGTGAGGGAGCAGAGTGGAGGTCTGAGGTGGTGAGTGTGTGAGGAGGTAGGAGGGGGGTGAGGGTGTGAGGGTGAGGATGGGGATGTGAGGGGGGTTGAGGGTGTGAGGGTGGGGATGGGGGTGGGGGGGTGAGGGTGTGAGGGTGGGGTGCATTATAGTACCGGACGTAAGTAGAGTTGTCAGAGGTGCGGCTACCCAGTTCAGGAATTGAGGAAGGGAGCTATGCTGAAGAGTCTCTGTGGTTGGCAACTTAAAACTAGAAAGGGATGAGACCCTGGAGAGATATAAAAACAAGAATGAAAATTTTTAAATCACTTGATCAGGTGCTAAATAGGACAGGACCCCATCTCTTGTCTCCCTCAGAAAGTCTAATAAAGCTGGTGAGAAAATAAGAGCTCCAGCAAGGATCGGGTACTAACGGGAACAGGAATCATCTGCCTCTTGTTTTCAGTGAAGTCAAGTCTCCAGACTGGGTTCAAGGAGATTGCAAAAATGAACCAACCAGCAGATGGCGACAGCAGTTCTGACTGAAACCTAATCATAAACCCTCACTTCATTCACAGGTGGTAAATCAGAAGGACCTGAAGGGAATTATTTGGAAAAGGGGTAACAATATTAAGCTTTACAGAGGTGTAGACCAGAACGTGACGATGGTGGCACAAGACTCTCTCACCATTTGGCATGTGAAGGAAGAGGACAGTGGAACATACCAGTGCTCCATCTTTGCTTCACTGGGAGGCACCAATCAGAATGGCCACGTGACCCTGCGGGTCTCAGGTGAGACACTGTTTGTCTTCTGTTTAATCTGGATTCAGGTGGAACACTGCCTTTTTGTTTTTTCCCGTCTCAGGTGGGAGATTGTCCCTCACTCACTGACTGCCCCTTGTTCACTTCAGGTCTCAGGTGATGTATTGTCCGCCCCTCACTCACCAGGTGGGGACAGCAAAGACTGAAAGTAATTCTGTTCAGTCTGAAAACAGGAATCAAAACCATGTCAAAGTCAAAGTCGAAGTTGGGTTTATTGTCACGTGCACAAATCTATGTGTGCACAGGTGCAATGAAAAGCTTACCTGTAACAGCTTCGCAGGCGCATAGCATCAGCTAAGCCACATTCAAAACAAGAACGTAAATTATATACAACTTTTACAGGGAAGTATACAATTAGGAAAAAGATGTCCACTAGTGCCGAGCAGTGTTCCCTTTAAGGTGTGAGTGCACACACATCTTGTGCTGCTAGCTCACAAAGGAATTTAAGCTGCGCAGGAAAAGTTGTCAACTCCTACCTCATTGGCATGTTAAGTATATTTCATGATAGTACACAATTACATTTCATTTTCTGGTGGACGGTGTTGACAACGGGGTGTTTGAGATGATTTCTCTTCAGATCTTAGAACTGGCTTATTTACTGTATACTGCTTTTATTGACGAAAGTATTGAGAGTATATGTTGTCACTGGGCAAAAAATTGCACAGCACAAAATTTTTGCGCACATTGATCATTGCCAATTAGAGGGAACTTCGGTGCTAAGTGATCAAAGTGGTTATAGTGTTCCAAACCCTAGTGATTAGGGATGTGCTGATTGGTTCGAGAACTGAATGGCTGAAGGGAAGTAGCTGTTCTTGAACCTAGTAGTGTGGAATTTCAGGCTTCCTTACCTCTTGAATGATGGTAGCTGTGAGAAGATGGTGTGGCCCGAATGAAAGGTATCTTTGATGATGGATATTGCCTTTCTGAGGCAGCGCCTCTGGTAGATGCTACCAATGGTGGGGAAAAATTCTCGTGTTAAATGTTGCAGAGAGTTTGAAGGGTCAAAAGCCCACTTCAGTTCTTCTTGTTTATGTTTCCAAAATACAGTACTAGAGATTCTGCCGATGCTGGAAATCCAGAGCAACACATACAAAATGCTGGAGGAACTCAGAGGGAGAGGGAGAGGGAAAAACAGGAAATTACAGGCCAATCGCAATGCTAGAATCTTTTATAAGGGAAAAAGACACTTAGAAACTAATAAGATTGGGCAGACTTAGCAAGAACATATGAAAGGAAATCATATTTGACGTCTGTTGGAAGGTTTTGAGGTTGCTAGAGGCAGAATAGATAAGAAGGAACCAGTAGATGCTGTGTATGTGGCACTTTCAATGGCCTTCGATAAGATGCCACACTAGAGCATACATGACCACTGAAGCAATGTTCTTCCATTGCTTGCATAGATGAACTTTTTATCAGCTACGATAGTGCTGGGATCAGGAGCCATAAATAATCTGCTGGAAGAACTCACAGATATTTCCCGAGTTGCTGAGTTGTTCCAGCAGATTGGTGTTCAGAGGAACCTGTGTGTCCTTGTACACAAATTATTGAGAGCTATTGTGTAGCTGAAGCAGGTAGCTGGGAAAGAAAATGGTATTTAGCCTTTAATGCAAGAGGATTTGAGTTAAAGAGTAAAGAATAAAGTGGTACCATGGCCTGCTGCTAACACATTTTAAACCCTGGCTATAAGAGACAAGCATCCTGTATGCCTTCATCGCCTGCTTATCTTCTTGTGTTGCCATCTTCTGGGATCTTCTAACTTGTGCACCAAAGTCCCACCATTGCTCCATACTCACCAGGGCCCTACCATTCGTTATATGTCCTCCCCTTATTAGACCTTCCAAAATGTATCACCACAGATTTAACAGATTTAAATCTGATTGTCATTGTTCATCCCAATTTACCACTGATGAGTATCTTTCCGTAGACTGGGACCACCGCCTTCACTGTCATTGGTGCACCAATTTTGGTCATTGATGTATAGTAATGAATGTAGGAGCAAGAGTGTCAATACTGATGCATATAGTACACCGATGATCACAAGCTTCCAATCAAAACATGCATCCCTCCACCATGTTCTACTGCTGAGCCAATTTTACATCCAATTTACCAGCTTGCTCTGGATCCCATGGGCTTTAATCTTTTGGATTAGCCTTGCCGAAGGCCTTATTGAGCCCTGCGCAAACCATATCAGTCACACTGCCCTCATAAATAAGCTTAAAACCCTCTTCAAAAACTCAGTCTAAGAGGACCTTCCACCAATTAATCAGTGCTGTCTATCCCTGATCAATTCTTGTCTTTTCAAGTCGCTCAGGATATTTTCTATAGGTATTAGCTTCCTGACCTCTGATGTTGGAGTTTATTACCTGGCTTATTCCTGCTGCTGTCCTTGAATAAAGATACCAAATTTGCTGTCTTCAAACCTGAGGCCAGCAGAGATTTAAATATATCCATCGGGGCTATAAAAGTTGTTTCCCTTGCCTTCCAAACCAGCCTGAAATACATCTCATCAGGTCCTGGGGACTTACCCATCTTTATGCACACTACAATGCCTAATACCTCCATCTTTTGTCATCTTAACATACTCTAGAATTCTCTTGTCCCTACCGAAATCTCTAACTACAATGTCTTTCTCCTTTGTGAACCTAGGTGAAAAGTATTCACTTTAGACCTATGTTCTCTACCTCCATACATAGACTGTCCCCTGGGCCCCTAATGGGCCATATTCTTTCCATGGTTACACTCTTGCGCTTAATATACTTACAGAATGCTTTGAGATTTTCTGTAATATCTGTCAATGATACTTCATGGCCTTTTTTGCACTCCTGCTAAGTACCTCCCTACATTTTCTATATTTCTGAAAGGATATAGATCATACATATCCAGCCATATACACTCATTAGACACTGTACTAGGTACAAGAGTGGAACCTGGTGTGGTCTTCTGCTCCTGTAGTCCATCCACTTCAAAGTTCAACATGTTGAGTGTTCAGAGATGCTCTTCTACACCCCCTATTGTAATGTGTGGTTGTTAGAGTTACGGTCACCTTCCTGTCAGCTTGAACTGACCAATCTCCTCTGATCTCTCTCATTAACAAGGTGTTTATGCCCACAGGACAGCCGCTCACTGATTTTTTTTTGTTTTTCACACCATTCTCTACAAACTCTAGAGACTGTTGTGTGTGAAGATCCCAGGAGATCAGCAGTCTCTGAGATACTCAAACCATCCTGTCTGGCACCAACAATCATTCCACAGTCAAAGTCACTTAATTCACATTTTTCTCCATTCTGAAGCTTGGTCTGAACAACAACTGAGCCTCTTGACCGTGCCTGCATGCTTTTTTGCATTGAGTTTCTGCCACATGATTGGTTGATTAGATATTTGCCTTAATGAGCTGTTGTCACGTGTACATCCTCTTCTTTCTTTATAAATCCTCAAGATCCTTTGACATCGAGGGTTCCCATTATGAGAACTTGCTGACTGAACTCTCACCAGTTCACTTTTAAAAGATTCTCACACAAAATTGGAGTTTTAGCTGCAAGTTGCTGATTCCAGATGCTGTTAGTAATATTGAAATTGCCCTTCCTTCGGTTCAGACACGTAATGTCATGACTATCCTTATTGCTTTCCAGAATTACTCTGTATCCCATTCCAGAACCACTTTTTAAACCTACCAGTTATAGTCACAATCCCCAAAATGCTCACCCACTAACACTTCATTCTCTTTGCACCATTTCCTATCTGCCCATCCCGAATAGGACTGTCTATGTAACTACACATAATAAAAACTCTCCTCGATCGGCTTTTAAAAACTCCACCCCAACTAACCATTGAACACGACAGCAATTCCAGTTAGTAACAGGAAAGGTGCAATGCCCAGCTACTACCATTCTACAGTATCTCCCCTACACCTCGCTGTCACGTGACTACATGTCTGGTCCTCAGCCTCATATAGCTCGAGGTGGCTTTTCTTACTTGTTTCTGAAACAGACTTGCACTGTCTTTTCTGCTTGATTAATTTCCTTTCTGAATTTCCCAATGCTCACCTAACAGAAGGAGGATGGTTGCTCATTTGAGTAGACTAGCCTTGTACAGTTTTGAGTTTCCAAGAATGAAGAGTTGTCTCATTGAAATGTACACAGTTCTACTGGAGCGCACAGACAAGATGCTGGAGAAACTCAGCAGGTCAGGCAGCGTCTATGGAGGGGATTAGACTATTTGTATTTCCAGTCAAGAGCTTTCACCAGTCCTGATGAATGGTCTTGGCCCAAAATGTCTATTGTTTATTCCCTTCCACAGCTGTATGGGTTAATTGCTCCAGAAGAGCCTGTTACCTTGCAGAATCCCTAAATGAAAATAAATAAGGCAGGAAGAGAAGATGGCGACGCGACGCAGCTCGCAGCAGCCACTCCAGTGGCATATCTGTTATCTGTCAAATAGGATGCCGTGCACAATCCTGATTTGATGGAGACAGACTTGAGAGCACAGAGTAACATCTGGAGAAACTTCTGAAATGCCTGCTTCGCTGCCGCTGCTACTTGTGTGATCCAGAATCTCCGGAGGGGAAGGCCCCAAGTCCTCAGCTTTTCCTGTTGCTCGGCGGCTGGGGTGGGGTCGAAGCAATTGGCAGAGGATGGTGCTCGGTGCTCGGTGTCGGAGGGCTGGTTGGAGGCTCGAAGTTTTCAGACGGACTCAGAGTCGGCTGCGGTCAGGTGCTTCCAATGGTGCTGCATCGGTAAGTTGCGGCGTTTGGAGGTTCATGGCAGGGAGAGCTTCTCCCTTCTGCCGCCTGCGTGAGATGATGAGGCTATCGGGACTTTGAGACTGTTTTTTACTGTGCCCATGGTCTGCTCTTTATCAAATTACGGTATTGCTTTGCACTGTTGTAACTATATGTTATAATTATGTGGCTTTGTTAGTTTTAGTCTTGGTTTGTCCTGTGTTTCTGTGATATCCTTCTGGAGGAACATAGTATCATTTTTTAATGCATGCATTTCTAAATGACAATAAATGAGGACTGAGTATCCTCATAATCTAATCTAATCTAAATAAATAAAGTTTGAGGCTAAAGTAGTAGCCATTCAGGGGAGAGATGGGGAGAAACACTTCACTCCATAGGTAGTAGATCTCTGCAATTCTGCAGCCATGATGGCTGAGAGTTGATGAGGTGAGGCTCTGAGGATAGGGCAAAGCTCTGCTCTCTCACGCACTGTGCTGATCAAGTTCTTTCTTTTGCACAGTCTGCCTATCCTCCAGTGTAGCTACAAGTGTTGCAGTGACCACCCCAGGGACATCCTCCATTGCCTCCACACTTCACGCCCCACCAGCATTCTGCCTCTGCATCAGCTCTGCCATACCGCCCGCTGCCTGGCTCACCATCCTAGCTGTGCTCAACGTCATCAAAGTTCTGGCCTCCTACTGCAGTATACAGGTGAGAGCATTTCCCGTCGCACCTCCTGTACTGGGGATGGAGGGGAGGGTGGAAGTCAGGCTTTGATGCGGTTGGCTATTAACTTGTAAAGTGAAGAATTACCAAGATATTGCACCATGTTTATCAAGCAACTTTCTAGAATATAATGTTCCCAGTAAAACTCCAGACACCACACAGGTTTCCGAGTACAACACACACTGCATAGGGCATTGGCTGGGATACACCTCAGGCAGAGAGTGAAGACCGGGCTGTACCCACTGCAGGATCAGCTCAGGCACAGGGTACAGACTGATACAAACACTGTGGGTCACCCCAGACAGAGAACATAGGCTGTTGTTACACACACTGTGGAAACACTCCAGGGAGAAGATACAGACTAACACAAAATGCTGGAGGAACTTAGCAGGTCAGGCAGCATCTATGGAGAGGAATAAAACAGTCAATGTGTTGGACTGAGACCCTTCATCAGGACAGACAGATAGATAGATAGGTAGGTAGCATTACAAGTTCACAGATACAAAAATATTCAAATATTAGAAAAGTAAGAAAGTATAAAAAATACAAACACGAGGAAACCTGCAGATGCTGGAAATTAGTTACTTCAATCTAACGGGGGGGGGGTTTATTGAGTTTATTGAGCCTGTTGGCATCACCCATGTTGATGCCATTGCCCCAGCACACCACTGCACAGAAGATTGTACTGGTCAAAACAGTCTGGTAGAACATGTGAAGGAGAGGCCTGCAGACTCCAAAGGACGACCTCCTCCTCAGGAAGTAGAAGCGACTCTGACCTTCCTTGTACGCAGCCTCTGTGTTGGTGCTCCACTCAACCAGGTGCATCCAGGTGCATCCCCAGATACTTGTAGGTCCTCACCACATCCACGTCCTCACCATTAATAGTAATGGAGCAATGCAGGCTTAGTCTTCCTAAAGTCCGTCACCATCTCCTTTGTGTTACCGATGCTGAGCTGCAGATGATTCAACTTGCGCCACTTGACAAAGTCCTCCACCAGGGTCCTGCATACATCTTCCTGTCCTCCCTTTATACACCCGATTATGGCTGAGTCATCAGAGAATTTCTGTAGATTTTCTCAGTGTTGTACCTAAAGTCTGAGGTATACAGGGTAAACAGGAAGGGAGCCAATACAGTCCCCTGTGGGGCCCCAGTGCTGCTTATAGCCATGTCTGACACAAAACTCTGAAGCTGCACAAACTGTGGTCTGCCAGCCAGGTAGTCCATTATCCAGGATACAATAGAAGTGTCAATCTGCATTGAATGGAGATATCCCCCTAGCAATGAGGGCCGTATGGTATTGAAGACACTTGAGAAATAAAAAAACATGATCCTCACAGTGTAGACCTGCTTATCCAAATGGGAGTAGGCTCTGTTTAACAGGTAGATGACAGAATCATTGACAGGGGATATAAACCGTTGTTACACACACTGTGGGTCACCTGAGAGGATACAGACAAGTACATACTGTAGGAACAGCCCACAGAGAAGGTATAAATAGGTACTGGGAGATCACCCTAGACAGGCAATGCACACTGTGGGGTTTCAATGGGAATATTAAGGCTGGGATGATGTGAGTGATTGAGTGAGAATGTGGAAGTTTTTGTAGAAAAGCAGTAGGGGATTGGAAGAGCTGGCCCAAACTTGTGGGAGAGCAAGGAAGGATCACAGTTAATCTCAGGGACAACCATGGGAAACAGCAGATCTGAAGTCCATTCTTCCCATTTGCTCCATACCAGCAGTAGCTTTACTTAAAGCAGATGCTGATGGGAACCCTATCTGAGTAGCTGCTGGAAGGAGAGTTGAAGGAATTCCTGCGTGGGATTATGGAAAATCTGGTGAGTGTTATGGGAAATGTCATGCCCAGCAGTGGGATAACTTTGTAGGATCTAGTGGGAGATTTAGGGAGCTGAGTATGGGAACTTATAGATGATCCACTGGGTCTTATTGGAGGTCACTGCTTCTATCCCAGGCCACCAGTGATGATACGCCAGTCACAAGTCCCCTTGGTTTGTGGCAACAGTAGCCATAAACTGGTGTCCCACCAGTGCACCATGCTAGTAGCCAGCCTGTGCACTATTTGAGATCCACACTATGTACAAGGTCAGTATCTAGTGGATAGGCCAATGGGCTGCTGTGGTTCCACCTTTCACAATCCCCTGTCTCTGAGCCCGAGAATTCCCGCTCTAGAGGCCAAGCTTCGCAGCATTTGTCCTAAGATCAGCAAGGGCATTATGTGAATGCCAGATCTTTATTGACTGACTTAAGGTGAAACACAGCTCCCCTATCATTTTAATTCTCCTTTCAGGCATTAAGAAGAATGAGGCGCCCAGAGCAGGAGGTCTCCTGGCGAGATGTGGACAAGGAGGAGGAAATGGTGCGGTCTCTGAAGGAACATGTCCAGAGGTTTTCTGTGATGAAACAGGAGCACGCTCTAGCAGCTGGTGCACAAGCGGTTAAATTCTATTCTGGTAGGAGTGTCAGAGGTGTTCCCCCGATGGCCTTCAGCAGGGCGAGAGAGGGGACCACACTTTTCTGACTCCCTGTCTAGAGGTATCAGAGTCCCATAGCAGATCTCTGTATCTCCGCCATCCACGCTGACTGGGGACCGTGCCGAGCCTCTGCACGTTGCCAGGTGCAGATCCTGTGTCAGTGAGGCTGCACTGAGCGAGGGTGTTGGTGATTCCTGGAGTGGCAGGAAAGAGTTCAGTGGAGGACCGGGATGAAGCCCACCGCTAGACTCACCAGGGCGGCGGGGAGAGAACGTCTCACTGAGTACAACACAGTCCACCAGCATCATCGGGCACAGTTCCCCTGCTGCTCTACCCTGTGCAAAAATCCCAGTGCAAGAGTTGCCCCACCGACATCAGACTGAAATGACGTCACATCATCCTCCCCCAGGGATACATCGTGAGTCCTTCAGCATCACTGGGCCTAAATCCTGGAACTTCTTCCTTAACAGCAGAGATCAAAGTCCTTCACCAGGATTACAGTGGTTCAAGAAAATGGCTCAGTACCATTTTTACTCAACCGATGGCCAATTTTACTCAATCTGATATCCAGATCCCATAAAGCAGATTTTAAATAGAGAATCCCATTGCCCACCCTGCCAGAGTGACCTCTCTGATGTAAGTAGCAAATTGGTCAGTGGGGGGCGGGGGCAGAGGTTGGAAAGACCCAGTGAAGAAACTGAGAGTTGAGCGACCTTGACTTCTACGGGGAGAGCAGTCCAGCCTCCGGAGTGGAGCTAAGGATGTCCTGCCCATCTCAGTGATTACAACTTCAGAAAGCCTGAGCCTGCAAAGATCTAGCTCAATGCAGTGGGACATGACGTCTCTGTGTGCTTTGGGTCCCACAGTGTCCCCTACCCCCAGGCCTCACACCCTGCCTGAGCGGGCAGCCTGTAGTGATGGAGAGTGGCCAGTGGTGTCACCACTCAAACCCCGTTGACTGAAGGTTGGAGAAGGAAGCCCCAGCCAAGCACCAACCATTTCCTTCACCTTGGCTAGCTGCCTGTCACACCTTTAAATGGCAATAATTGCCGATATAACTGGAAGCACAGTAAACAGTGAGGAAGACTATCAAAGCTTGCAAAGACCAGCCGGGAAAATGTGCCGAAACTTGGCAGATGGAATTTAATGCAGACATTTGTGAGATGTTGCACTTTGGGAGGACAAACTGGGGGTTAAAACTTACACAGTGAACAGCAGGGCATTGAAGTGTGTGGTAGAACAAGAGGATCTGTAAATACAGATTCATTATTCCTTGAAAGTGGCATCACAAGTAGATAGTATCGTAAAGAGTGCTCTTGGAACATTGGCCTTCATTGAGTACAGGAGTTGGGTCCTTATGTTTAAGGTTGTATAGGATGTTGGTGAGGCCAGATTTGGAGTATTGTTTGCAGTCCTAGTCACTGACCTACAGGAAAGATATCAATAAACTTGGAAGAGTGCAGAGAAAATTTACAAGGATGTTGCTGGGTCTTGAGGACTGAAGTTACAGGGGCAGGGTGATTAGGTTTAAGGGGAGATCTTCTAGAAGTATATAAAATTATGAGGGTTATAGACAGTGTAAACACGTACAGGATTTTTTCACTGAGGTTGGATGAGACGAGAACTAGAGGTCATAGGTTTAGGGTGAAAGGTGAAATATTTAAGGGTAATCTGAATGGGAACCTCTTCACTCAGAGGGAGGTTGGTGCAAGTGTGGATTGAGCTGCCAGCAAGCGTGGTTGATGCAGGGTCAATTGTAACATTTTAGGGAGTTTTGATAAGGAAATGGATGGGAGAGCTTTGAAAAGATGCAGGTAAATGGGACTAGGCAGAAGATCAGGTCAGTATTGACTAGATAGGCCAAAGGGCCTGTTTCTATGCTATAGTGCAGTCTACTCCCAGCTCTGCAGATACTGATCCCCAAAGGTCAAAGGGAGAAATCTAAAGGTCCAATGTATGACAGTGGGAAGGGAGACAGACTGGGTGTGAACAGTACGACACCAGGCCTATCGCCTCCACCCTTCCACCCTTCCACCCTTCCCACTCTTCAGGCTCACTGAATAATGCATTGTCCGATCTCCTAAAAAGCTTTGGTTTCACCCAAAAAATAATCCCAGGGATGATCTACTTCAGGTTACCCAAATTTTGTGTGATAACTTTATGGAAAAGGTGTTAATCGATCCAGTTCCTTGGCTGATGTGATGATTGTGTTTGAATTAATTGCTGTGCTGGAACCCTGCCGAACGCCCTCCATCAACAGCACCATTTGAAACGTCCTGGCTGTCCGTCATATTAAGTGTTCTCGTATATGGCCCACCTTTCTCCGATGTGCAGCACTCAGACCACTGTGGACACAGGCCGAGAGGTTTGCCTGTGCAAAACCAATAAAACCATTACACTGTTTAAAACCCAGGGATTGTAGAGTGAAGCAATGCTGCGCGAGCCTCTGCCTGCCTCAGCACAAGTCAGCAACATCGTCGGGGCGAGAACTTCCTGTCACCAAGCAGAGCCTGGGTGACATCACCAGTCATTCAGTGCCACAAGTTAATGGCCGTTCACTGAATAATACTCACAGTGTCCCTCCCATATTAACCACGCTGCTAATGTTAACATCCCAGATCCTCCTCTCCCTCTTTACTTCTACAGGGGGTGCTTTCCTCTATTTTACAATCAACATTCCAGTCATATGCCCACCCTGCTCCGCTGACTTCGTGTCCTTCCTTCTCCACACTGACTACAATCCCCATGTGCTACAGTTGAACAATGTTTCTGGCTCCAGACGACAAGTGGAGGTCTAAGTGTCCCTGACACCAATCTGTATGGACTATGAGCTACGAGGCTGACAAGGAAACACAAGGGGTTCTGCAGATGCTGGAAATCCTGAGCAACACACACACAAAATGCTGGAGGAACTCAGCAGATCGGGCAGCATCTAGAGTAGGGGTCCCTGACCTGGGGTCCACGCACCTTTGCCTAATTGCTTTGGTCCATGGCATAAAGACGGTTCTTCTGGCAGCACTCCTTGTAGATGCGCTCCATGGTGGGGAGTACTTTGCCTGTGATGGACAGGGCTGCACCTACCACTTTCTGTAGATCTTTCCATGCCTGGGCATTGGTCTTTCCATTACCAGGTTGTGATGCAACCAGTTGGGATAGTTGACGTTTCAGGCAGAGACTTTTCATCAGGGCTGAAGAGGAAGGGGGCAGAAGCCAAAATAAGAAGCTGGGGAAGGTTAGGAGTACAAACTGGCAGGTTATAGGTGAGACCAGGTGAGGGGGAAGTGGGTGGGTGGAGGAGGTGGGCTGTTAAAGAAGAATAATGTGGGAAGCTGGAAGATGAAATCTACCTTCCCCCTCATCTCATCTCACCTGTCATCTGTTAAATTGTACTCCTGCTGTCCCGTACCCTTTATTCTGGTTTCTGTCTCCTTCCTTTCCAATCCTAATGAAAGGTCTCAGCCAGAAATATCGGCTGTTCATTTCCTTCCATAGATGCTGCCTGACCTGCCAAGATCCTCCAGCATTCTGTGTGTGTGTTGCTTGTGTCAACGCGTTCATTTTACTGCATTTTCTAAGTGCCTGGTAACAGATTCCACCATTCTCTCCTGCTATTGACCACAGGCTGGTGGTCCACAGCTTTCTCTTGTCCTGGTTTCTTCATTCGTGGGGTTACATTTGCTGCCTCACAATTTGCGGGAACCATTCTAATTGGTAACCCCTATCCCAACAGCCACCTTCTTCACACCTAGAGGATGCAGGTGATCTGTCCTGTGGATTGGAGAGATGTATTCTTCTGTGAAGCTTTGATAACGGAGGGCTGGGCAGTGATAGGAGTTTGGGAGAGGTAGTGGATGCCGAGGGTGAGGGTGACTGGAGAACGACCAACACTCAAAATGTCTCCATGCTGAGTAGGTGAGTGAGTTACGTGGAATAGACCTTGCCGAGAGATATAGGGTGTAAGTGAGATGAAGAGAGTCAAAGTCAAAGTATGTTTATTATCAGAGTGTGTGTATATATATGTTACCATCTACTGCCCTGAGATTCATTTTCTTGAAGATATTTACAGGAAAATAAAGAGATACAATAGAATTTATGAAAATCGATAATTAAACAAAGACTGACAAACAACCAATGTGCAAAAGAAGACAAATTATGCAAATAAAAAGAATAAATAATACTGAGAACATGAGTTTTGGGATTCTTGAAAGTGAGTCTGTAGGCTGTGGAGTCAGTTCAGAGTTGTGGTGAGTAAAATTAACTATACCAGTTCACCTGATGTTTGTAGGGTGATAACTGTTTCTGCACTTTGTGGTATGGGAACTGAGGCTCCTGTACCTCCTACCCAACAGTAGTAGTGAGAAGGTAGTGGCGACAAGCAGAATGCTGGGGGCCCTTGATGATGGATGCTGCTTTCTCCCGGCAGCATTCCCTGTAGATGTGCTCAAAGGTGGGAGAGGGCTTTGCCTGTGATGGACGGGGCTGTATGCACCCCTTTCTTCCTGGGCATTTGTGTTTCCATGCCAGGCTGTGAAGCAACCAACTAGGATACACTCACAGTGTGGCTATAGAAGTTTGTCAAAGTTTTAGATAACATGCCAAATCTATGTAAACTTCCAAGAAAATACAAGTGCTGTTGTACCTTCTTTGTGATGGCACTTAAGTATGCATGTCAGGCCAGATCCTCTGATATGGTAATGCCAAGGAAATTAATGTTACCGGCCCTCTCCATCTCCAATTCTGTAATGAAGACTAGCTCATGGAACTCTGCCTTCTCCCTCATGTAGTCAATAATGAGCCCTTAGATTTCAAAGTAGATTTATTATCAAAGTATATATATATATGTCACCATATACTACCCAGAGATTCATTTTCTTGCAGGCATTCACAAAGTAAATACAATACAGAAAGTCAGTGGAATCAATGAAAAAACTGCATAGACAGACAGGCAAAAGACAACAAATTGTGCAAATAAATAAATAAAATGTAGAGAACATGAGATAAAGAGTCCTTGAAAGTGAGTCCATAGGTTGTGGGAACAGTTCAGTGATGGGGTGAGTGAAGTTATCCACTCTGGTTTAGGAGCCAGTTTTCAGTGCAAATATGGAATCACACACACATTGACTTCAAACTCCAGTGTACGGATTCTGCAGAATTTCCCTTACACTGCAGAAAGAAAAGCTTGCAAGTTTTCTAGTGTTGGCTGGAGACATCACTGAACAGGGTCACACAGGTTCATGGAGCAGATTTCTGTCGCTCTGTGTCCAGAGGCCAGGAACAGAATGTGGGTTTAATCCAGAGGAATGAAGAGAGGGAGGTAGGAAAGGAGGTGTGGAGGATGATTGAGTGGGAGGAAGGGAGTGATGGAAGAGGAGAGAGGGAAGGAAGGAATGTGAGATTAGAGGGGTTATGAGGGGGAAGGATGGGAGGGAGGAATGGCAAGTAGAAGGGGGGAAAATGGGAGATAGGAAAGAGGAGAGATGGATGGAAGCGGGGAGGAATGAAGGAGTGGGGATTAGGGGGAAGGATGGGAGATAGGAAAGAGAAGAGATGGATGGAAGAGGGGAGGAATGAAGGAGTGGGGATTAGGGGGAAGGATGGGAGATAGGAAAGAGGAGAGATGGATGGAAGGGGGAGGAATGAAGGAGTGGGGATTAGGGGGAAGGATGGGAGATAGGAAAGAGAAGAGATGGATGGAAGGGGGGAGGAATGAAGGAGTGGGGATTAGGGGGAAGGATGGGAGGGAGGAAAGAGGAGAGATGGATGGAAGACGGGAGGAATGAAGGAGTGGCGATTAAGGGGAAGGATGGGAGGGAGAGAGGAAGGAAAAAGAAGAAAATAAAGTTGTTTCAACAGCCAGATTGAACAGCACTTCTGAAGCAGGTGTCTCACTGGTTCATAGGATCTGATTGTTGTGCGGGGGCAAGTATCTCATGAATTCTTTCCTGGCTTTTACAGGACCACATCATTGTGGAAAGCAGAGCAGAGGTACACACTGGGTCTGAGGACAGCTTGTCACTCTGTGACCTGGGGATCCTGTGATATATGGGATCAAATAATGGGTATTTTCCCTGGCCCAAATATTATCACAGAAAATCTTCAGCCTCTTGGTCCAGGATCCACTGGTTGGTCCGCGGAGTCGGGTCTGTGGGTGAGGGAAGTGACACAGCTGCTTCATAACCAACACCCACGACCACAATCATTAGTTGTGAGTGGTTTTGGGATGTCCCGAACATTTAATAAGTCCCCGAGTTGACTCTGGTTCCTCCTTTGATGGAGTCACTTCCCCAGGGTGCCTGCTGTTCAGATGAACCTCCTTCCTCAGCCCTCCCCGAGGTACTCCTGTGAAAATCTTTACCAAAACAACATCTGCTGTACAGATGAGGCCTAATTCGAAGCAACTGATTCCTCGTCACATGGCTCCCAGTCCTGTCAGCCCTGCCCCGAGGGCTTTTATAGTGAGCAATTGAAAAAGGAAATATCTTGATGAATTTTAATGACTTTCTTCCTCTGTTTATTTAGAGCAGCCTTGCTCAATCTCCTTGTCCTGGAGGAACCCCTGCATAAAACAAATTATATCTAGAGCTCACAGTACGTTAGTGCAATCAGTAAGTTGTAGATATAATAATCCAAAAATAATTATCATTGTTCTTTTGAGTAGAGAATGAATTTTTAGCCAACCTTTCAGAGAGACATTGATAGGATGCAGAAGTGGGCTGAGAAGTGGCAGATGGAGTTCAACCCGGAGAAGTGTGAGTTGGTACACTTTGGAAGGACAAACTCCAAGGCAGAGTACAAAGTAAATGGCAGGATACTTGGTAGTGTGGAGGAGCAGAGGGATCTCGGGGTACATGTCCACCGATCCCTGAAAGTTGCCTCACAGGTAGATAGGGTAGTTAAGAAAGCTTATGGGGTGTTAGCTTTCATAAGTCGAGTTTAAGAGTCACGAGGTAATGTTGCAGCTCTATAAAACACTGGTTAGGCCACACTTGGAGTACCGTGTCCAGTTCTGGTCACCTCACTATAGGAAAGATGTGGAAGCATTGGAAAGGGTACAGAGGAGATTTACCAGGATGCTGCCTGGTTTAGAGAGTATGCATTATGATCAGAGATGAAGGGAGCTAGGGCTTTACTCTTTGGAGAGAAGGAGGATGAGAGGAGACATGATAGAGGTGTACAAGATAATAAGAGGAATAGATAGAGTGGACAGCCAGCGCCTCTTCCCCAGGGCACCACTGCTCAATACAAGTGGACATGGCTTTAAGGTAAGGGGTGGGAAGTTGAAGGGGGATATTAGAGGAAGGTTTTTTACTCAGAGAGTGGTTGGTGCATAGAATACACTGCCTGAGTCAGTGGTGGAGGCAGGTACATTAGTGAAATTTAGAGACTACTGGACAGGTACATGGAGAAATTTAAGGTGGGGGGTTATATGGGAGGCAGGGTTTGAGGGTCGGCACAACAATGTGGGCCGAAGAGCCTGTACTGTGCTGTACTGTTCTATCTTCTTCTATTTTCTTCTACCTTTCTTGAAAAAAGACAGGTAGTTAAGCTTAGCCTACTTTTCTTGAAATTGCCCTTTCTTTCTCTTTCATAAACTTAAAAAACTCATAAGGAAAACATAATAAATTTCTCAATTCTGAGTCAAACTTGAGATAAGCACACATAGACTTCACCTTCAACTGAAATGACATGATTTCTATTCTTGCTCTTGATCCTTATTGAACAAGAAAAAGCTTGCTCACACATGTAAGAAGTTGAAAACTGCAGCAAAATGTTCATTACTTTCCTATGAATGGCAAGATACTCTCTTTTCACAAAAATCTGGAGCTTGTCCAGGGGCAGGTCAGTAAATCTCATCTAGAGTGCATGGTCAGACTGCAGCTCACTAAGTTCTTCCTCTTCTCTCAAAGTCAAGTTATCAGTCTGAGCAGGAGATTCAGAGAAAGGGTCCCTCATCCAGTCATACGCTTGCGTTGAAAGGGAGGAAAATATTGTTCAATTTTGTTCTGCAGTTCTTCCAGGTGGTTTTCAATAAGATTCGAGACTTTCTGATATCCCTCCTCACTCCCAAGCCGAAGCAGCAGTGGAAACATTTCAAGATTTGCTTTTGCAGCATGATTTTCCAAAAATTCAGTTTCCCTTTAAATCCAAGAATCTTGTCACTTGAAGTCAAAACAGTTTCTCCAGGGCCTAGCAGAGACTTGTTCAACTGGTTCATATGATGACAAATGTCTGTTAAGGAGGTTAGTTTTTGCAGCCATTCTTCATCTTCAAAGCACTTAGCAAAATCTGGCCGACTATTTTCTTGAAAGTACTCCTGCAATTCACCTTTCAGCTCAAATGCCCCATTGAAAATTCTTTCTCTGCCACCAGATTTCTGTATGAACCATAGAACCATAGAAACTACAGCACAGAAACAGGCCCTTTGGCCCTTCTTGGCTGTGCCGAACCATTTTCTGCCTAGTCCCACTGACCTGCACACGGACCATATCCCTCCATACACCTCCCATCCATGTATCTGTCCAATTTATTCTTAAATGTTAAAAAAGAACCCGCATTTACCACCTCGTCTGGCAGCTCATTCCATACTCCCACCACTCTCTGTGTGAAGAAGCCCCCCCAATGTTCCCTTTAAACTTTTCCCCCCTCACCCTTAACCCATGTTCTCTGGTTTTTTTCTCCCCTTGCCTCAGTGGAAAAAGCCTGCTTGCATTCACTCTATCTATACCCATCATAATTTTATATACCTCTATCAAATCTCCCCTCATTCTTCTACGCTCCAGGGAATAAAGTCCTAACCTGTTCAACCTTTCTCTGTAACTGAGTTTCTCAAGTCCCGGCAACATCCTTGTAAACCTTCTCTGCACTCTTTCAACCTTATTTATATCCTTCCTGTAATTTGGTGACCAAAACTGAACACAATACTCCAGATTCGGCCTCACCAATGCCTTATACAACCTCATCATAACATTCCAGCTCTTATACTCAATACTATAATTAATAAAGGCCAATGTACCAAAAGCTCTCTTTATGACCCTATCTACCTGTGACGACAATCTTAGGGAATTTTGTATCTGTATTCCCAGATCCCTCTGTTCCACTGCACTCCTCAGTGCCTTACCATTAACCCTGTATGTTCTACGTTGGTTTGTCCTTCCAACGTGCAATACCTCACACTTGTCAGTATTAAACTCCATCTGCCATTTTTCAGCCCATTTTTCCAGCTGGTCCAAGTCCCTCTGCAGGCTCTGAAAACCTTCCTCACTGTCTACTACACCTCCAATCTTTGTATCATCAGCAAACTTGCTGATCCAATTTACCACATTATCATCCAGATCATTGATATAGATGACAAATAACAATGGACCCAGCACTGATCCCTGTGGCACACCACTAGTCACAGGCCTCCACTCAGAGAAGCAATTCTCTACTACCACTCTCTGGCTTCTTCCATCGAGCCAATGTCCAATCCAATTTACCACCTCTCCATGTATACCTAGCGACTAAATTTTCCTAACTAACCTCCCATGCGGGACCTTGTCAAAGGCCTTACTAAAGTCCTTGTAGACAATATCCACTGCCTTCCCTTCATCCACTTTCCTGGTAACCTCCTCCAAAAACTCCAACAGATTGATCAAACATGACCTATCACGCACAAAGCCATGTTGACTCTCCCTAATAAGCCCCTGTCTATCCAAATGCTTGTTGATTCTGTCTCTTAGTACTCCTTCCAATAACTTACCTACTACTGACGTTAAACTCACCGGCCTATAATTTCCCGGATTACCTTTCGATCCTTTTTTAAACAACGGAACAACATGAGCCACTCTCCAATCCTCCGGCACTTCACCCGTAGACAGCGACATTTTAAATATTTCTGCCAGGGCCCCCGCAATTTCAACACTAGTCTCCTTCAAGGTCCGAGGGAACACCCTGTCAGGTCCCGGGGATTTATCCACTTTAATTCTCCTCAAGACAGCAAGCACCTCCTCCTTTTCAATCTGTACAGTTGCCATGGTCTCACTACTTGATTCCCTCAATTCCATAGATTTCATGCCAGCTTCCTTAGTAAATACAGACGCAAAAAACCTATTTAAGATCTCCCCCATTTCCTTTGGTTCCGCACAAAGCCAACCACTCTGATCTTCAAGAGGACCAATTTTATCCCTTACAATCCTCTTGCTCTTAATATACTTGTAAAAGCTCTTTGGATTATCCTTCACTTTGACTGCCAAGACAACCTCATCTCTTCTTTTTGCCCTCCTGATTTCTTTCTTAAGTATTTTCTTGCACTTCTTATACTCCTCAAGCACCTGATTTACCCCCTGTTTCCTATACATTTCATACAACTCCCTCTTCTTCTTTATCAGAGTTGCAATATCCCTTGAGAACCAAGGTTCCTTATTCCTATTCAATTTGCCTTTAATCCTGACAGGAACATACAAACTCTGCACTCTCAAAATTTCCCCTTTGAAGGCTTCCCACCTACCAATCACATCTTTGCCAGAGAACAACCTGTCCCAATCCACACTTTTTAGATCCTTTCTCATTTCTTCAAATTTGGCCTTCTTCCAGTTCAGAACCTCAACCCTGGGACCAGATCTATCCTTGTCCATGATCAAATTGAAACTAATGGCGTTATGATCACTGGAACCAAAGTGCTCCCCTACACAGACTTCCGTCACTTGCCCTAATTCGTTTCCTAACAGGAGATCCAATATTGCATCCCCTCTATTTGGTCCCTTTATATACTGATTTAGAAAACTTTCCTGAACACATTTTACAAACTCTAAACCATCTAGACCCCTAACAGTATGGGAGTCCCAATCAATGTATGGAAAATTAAAATCCCCTACCACCACAACTTTACGTTTCCTGCAGTTGTCTGCTATCTCTCTGCAGATTTGCTCTTCCAAGTCTCGTTGACTATTAGGTGGTCTGTAATACAATCCCACTAATGTGGCCATACCTTTCCTGTTTCTCAGCTCCACCCGTAAGGACTCAGTAGACAATCCCTCTAATCTGTCCTGCCTGAGCACTGCTGTAATATTTTCCCTAACAAGCAATGCTACTCCCCCACCTTTCATTCCTCTGCCTCGATCACATCTGAAACATCGGAACCCTGGAATATTAAGCTGCCAGTCCTGCCCCTCCTGTAGCCAAGTTTCACTAATTGCTACAACATCATAATTCCACGTGTCAATCCACGCCCTCAACTCATCCGCCTTCCCCGCAATACTCCTAGCATTGAAATATATACACCTCAGAAGATTTTTACCACTACTCACAATCTTTCTATCAGCGGATATGTAGCAGGAGATTACTGTGCTCTTTGTCCAGGTTTTCACCCAGTTTTTTTTTAAACATTCTCGCGTGAACTGGCCTTAAAGCTGCCAAATAAATTGCTTCATGAATCTTTTTACTGATTGTGACTTTATTTTCAAAAGCTTTAATCTGTTTGTTTTGAGTTTCCAACAGTTGTTTAAAATAGTCAGCACTTATGTGTCATATGGCTGTGATTTGTAGTTAAGTGTCTTTTCAATTTTGCTGGAGCCATTGCTACATTTGTAAGTTCTTCACCACAGGCTAGGCACAATGGAATAGGACAACTTGAATCACCAGTCCATGTAAAACCCATTGATAAGTAGCCTTCATTGTAAACATACGGTACCAGCTTAGTCCCACCCACTGCTTTAGTCTCCAGAACCCAGAGAGACTGGTGGGCTTCTTGTGGGGGCAACAGGAGGTATTGGGTCTCTGCTGCAGTTCTGAGCCTTCCGATCATGGAGGGCGGTCAGTCATTGGTGTGTTTGCACACCCAGCTGACGACTCTCCACCTCAGGACCCTGCAGAGATGTGACACATTTCCTCCGCCAGCGACACTGCCCGCAGGGGGGCACATGGCGTTGCTTTGAGGGAACTGCCTCGCTTTTACCAAGAGCTGTTGAGAGTATGGGGTCTAGTCTCATCCAGACAGGGTGCTTCTGCGCCGGTGCGGAACGGTGCTCTAACTGGTCGCCATTCTATCTTGGTGGGTGTCGAGGGGGCTCGAGGAAGTAGAGGGGCACCACCAACTGACGGGCCGGAATTGCCTATCAGACCCAGGCCTCGGAATACCACTGCGGAGAGGGTCCTGCACAATGTGAGCCGTCTCGAAGGGATGCCCGCTGTGCCCTTCCGTGACGCTCCAAAACGTTTCTTGTTCGGGCTGCCCCTGCACACCTTTCACTTCCTTGCCTTTGTCTGCGACCAGAGTCGCCTTGCCGATCTGTATTACCATCTGACAGTGGAGGAGAACCCCAGTGTAAATCCCTTTATGCAGGAGCCCTTCTCCTGTACATTGGAGACCAGGGGCGGGAGGTGTTGCAAAGGGCAGTACCGTGCAACGGGTTTTCAAGCAGGTTCACGAACACCCTGTCCACCTGTCCATTCTGCGGCCGGGAGGAGTCCATGTACCTCGTTTATCTGGAGTGTGAAAGGTTGCAGCCCTGTTTGAGTTTCTGAAGGGGCTGCTCCTCAGGTTCTGGTAGCACTTCAGCCTCGCGCTCCTTACATAGGGGCACCCAGTACGGCAAGGAGCGGCTCACAAGGACGATCTACTGGTAGGCTTGCTTCTGGGTCTGGCCAAGATGGCCATTCACGGGTCTAGGTGGCAGGAAATCAAGGGCTCTGCCAGGGCCGACCGCCTGTCCCTCTTCCAAGGATACATTCGTGCCCGGCTGCCCCTGGTGAGGGAGCATGCAGTCACAATGGGTACAGTGGGGGGAGGGGGGGTCCGAGAGCGATGCCCCCCAGGGAATTGACTGTTTTATGGACAATAGTAATCATAGTTTAATTTGAATGTTTGTACTTTGTGTAATTTTTTTATAGTTTTGTAAAAAATGAGAATTTTTTGTCTCCATTGTTGCACTAGTGCAGTGAAATGGCTCAGAAGATTGTAATTCTTCATCATTAACCTTATCAGAATTGTCCATAGGCCTAGGCCTAGAATCTCCTCTTCCACCTCACACCTCCTCTTCCAAAATCGCCGCACTGGATTGTCTCTAGAATGAAATTTTCCCTCCAGTTTTCTCCTCCGCTGGTAGTTTGTTCACTCCCATAAGTCAGTCACAGCTCATCAAGAGAAGTTGGGCAGATTCATTCAATGCTCGGAAAATGCACTTCTCGCTCCTCATCAGTCTACCGTCCTCCCCTCCGTGTAATACAACACTCACCAATTATCAGCCTACCGTCCTCCCCTCCGTGCAATACAGCACTCACCAATTATCAGTCCGCTCGCCAACCTCGCGTCAAAAACTGAGAATGGACTAGAGCAAGTAAACATGGTCCTACTGAGTACCGCCATACTGAGCTCCAACGGGATCGTTAACGGGGCTGCTGGGTCACTGGCCACCACTGCGAGTGCTAGCACTGCGCTTTGCGCGAAGTTCAAAAGCGATGTTTATTTTTTTAATCATGATTTCTTGCGGAACCCTAGCGTTCCGCGGAATCCAGGTTGAGAACCCCTGATTTAGAGGGAATATAAAGGAAAATTAAATCTCTTCATCTTCTCTCCCCCTGGCAAATGGCCATGTTATCCAGGAACAGGCAGAGGTTCATTTGGAGATACTGTTGGCTGGAATAATTGAGCTTCTTGCGCTCAGGACCATAATTATCAGCACGGGATTGAGGCCAACAGTCACAACGCATATGCTTTTGTATAATTTGCCCGTAGAGTAAAGAGAGAATGCCCGGGGTGGGTGGGGTCCTTTGATGATGTCCTCTGCTTTACCAGGGCAGTGAAAAGTCTAGGCAGAGTCCACATCAGGGAGGCTGGTTGCCACATACAATCATTTGGACTCCAGACAAATGTGAGCTATTGCACCTCCCAGACCAACAGTGAGAGGGGAGTATAGAGTAAATGACAAGACTAAGGAGCATTTTTGGGACAGATCGATTTGGAGTACAAGTCGTACAGCTCTGTGAAAGTGACAACACAGGGAGATCGTGTGATAAAGAAGCTACATTGACATGTTTGCCTTCATTGGTCAGGACATTGACTATAAAAGATGGGAAGCTGTGGAGCAGCTCTACAACACTTAGATTAGGCCATCTTTAGAGAGTTGTATGGAGTTATGGTTGCCACATTACAGGACAGACGTCCAGGCTTTGAAGAGGGTGCAAAAAAATCACCAAGATGTTACCAGCTTTGGATGGGCAGAGATTGGATGAACTTGGATTACTTCTTCTAGAGAGTCAGAGACAGAGGGAGAGATTGAGAGAGGCATTGATAGATAGTCTTTTACTCAAGGGTAAAAATAACATTCTAGGTAAAAGGGCATAAGTTTAAAGGAGGTGTATGAGGTAAGTTACTTGACACAAGGGTGGTAGGTGCCTGCAAAATGCAGCTAAAAGCAGACATGATAGCAACATATATGTATAAAGCATTTAGAGAAGTACATGAACAAGCAAGGGCTGGAGGGATGAGATCATGTGCAGATAGATGGGATTGGATTAAATTAGAATCATGTCAGCACATACGAGAGGTGATTGATAAGTTTGTGGCCTAAGGTAGAAGGAGTCAATTTTAGAAAACCTAGCACATTTATTTTTCAACATAGTCTCCTCCTACATTTACACACTTAGTCCAGCGGTTGTGGAGCATACAGATCTCGGACCTCCAGAAAGTGCCCACAGCAGGGGTGATTGATAAGTTTGTGGCCTACGGTAGAAGGAGATGAGTTATACAGCTCTTGTTACATGCACATACAGTTCAATTCTTTGACTGATTATGCAGAAAATTTGAAGTTAATAACTCTCCTCCTACCATAGGCCACGAACTTATCAATCACCCTTAATGAGTTATTAACTTCAAACTTTCTGCATAATCACTTAAAGAGTTGAACTACACGTGCATGTAACGAGAACTGTATAACTCATCTCCTTCTACCTTAGGTCATGAACTTATCAATCACCCCTCGTACATCTATCATGGACTGAGGGGCCAAGTCGTCTGCCCTAGCATTTCTATTCTGTGTATTCTATGGCAAAACCATATGAAATAGTAATCAAGAGATCTATAGGGTAAATTTGTTCATGCAAAGAGTAGATGGTATCTGGATTGAGTTGCCAGAGAAGAGAGTGGAGGCAGGAACTGTCACAACATCTAAGAGGCATCTGATGGGCACTTGAATGAACAGGATACAGATGAATATGGAATGAATGCAGGGAAGTAGGATTAATGCAGGTAGGCAGGATCGTCAGCATGTATATAGTAGGCTGAAGGGTGCGTTTCTATGTTGTACAACTACAATCTCTGCTACATTGTCAGAGAATGTTCCCTTTTAATATAACTGAGAATCTCTGATCTCTCAGGGTATGCAAAGGACTCAAAAAGGAAGAATAGGAGAGTTATTCCCATTGTCTTGGTCAACTTAGATCACAAGACCAGAAGATGCAGGAACAGAATTAGGCCATTCAGCCCATTGAATCTGCTCTGCCATTCAATCATGACTGATTTATTTCTCAACCCTCTTCTCCCACTTTCTCTCTGTAACCTTCGACACCCTTACTAATTAAGAACCTATCAACCTCCATTTTAAATATGCCCAATGACTTAGCCTGCACAGCCACCTGAGGCAGTGAATTCCACAGATTCACCACCATCTGGCTAAAGAAATTCCTCATCATCCCTGTTCTAAAGGGACATCCTTCTATTCTGAGGCTGTGCCCGTTGGTCCTTGACTCTTCCACTATTGGGAACATCCTCTCCTGCTTCTCCTCCCGATGGTAGCAGTGAGAAGAGGTCATGTCCTGGATGGTGAGAGTCCGAATGATGGATGCTGCCTTCTGGAGCCACCGCCTTGTGAAGATGTCCTCAATGGTGGGGAGGGTTTTGCCCATGACGGAGCTGACTGACTCTACAACCCTCTGGAGTGTCTTTCGATCCTGTGCATTGGAGCCTCCGTACCAGGCAGTGAGGCAACCGGACTGCAGAAATTTGAGAGTTACTGGAGCTGCACTCAGCCAGTATTCCATCACAATTCTGCCCTGTGCTTGTGGATGGTAGAAAGAATCTAGTGTGTCAGAAGATGAGCCTCTCGTCACAGGTTACCCAGTCTCTGGCCTGTTTCTAAAGCCACAAGATTTCTGTGATTGATTTCAGTTTGGTTATTGGTCACTGGTGATCTCCCCCACCCCCACCCCGCGGATTTTGATGGGGGAGAATTCGGCAGAGGTAATGCTGCTGAATGTCAGAGGCACGTGGTTGTGATCTCTCTTTAACTGGAGCAGGTCATTGTCTGGTCCTCCTATAGCATGGATCTTTTCAGCCCATGTCTGAATGTTGTCTACGTCTTACTACATGCAGGCATGGGCTGATGTTTTTGCAAGCAGAATTAAAAATTAAACAATCAGCTGCAAACATCCCTGTTTCTGACCAAATGATGGAAGGAAACTGCAGCTGGGCCTAGGATGGGTGGGCTTTTTCTCTTCAGGGTGGGTGAGACTAGAATCAGAAGGCACAAATTTGGGGTGAAACCTGAAGTATTTAAGGGGGTACATCTTCAGTCAGAGGGTGATGTGAGTGTGGAACAAGCTTCCAGCAGAAGTGGTAGATATGGGTTCACTGAACATAGAACAGTGAAGCAGGCTACAGGCCTCTCACCCCACCAAGGATGTGCCAACCATTTAATCTACTCAAAGATCAACCTAATGCTTCCCTCCCACATAGCCTCCATTTTACATCCCTGAGCCTATCTCAGAATCTCTTAAATGCTTAAATGTTCCTATTGTATCTGCTTCTACCATCACCCCAGCACCATGTTCTATGCTGTGTGTAAAATCCTACCACTGATATCTCCCCTCCCCCCAATACTTTCTTCCAAACACCTTAAAATTATGCCCTCTCATATTAACCGTTTCTGCTTTGGGAAAAGACATCCACTCTATCTCTGCCTCTCTAAATATGCCGTACACCTCTATCAAGTCACCTCTCATCCTCCTCCATTCCAGAGAAAAGCTCAGCTTACTCAACCTTCTCTTAAAAGACATGTTCCCTAATCCAGACAGGATCCTGGTAAATCACATCCGCACCCTTTCTAAAGCTTCTACATTCTTTCTATAGTGACCAGAAATGAACACAATACTCCAAGTGTGGTCTAACCAGAGTTTTATAGAGCTGCAATATTACCTCATCACTTTTGAACTCAATCCTCCAACTATTGAAGACCAAGACATCATATACCTTTGTAACTAGCCTACCAACTTGTGCTGTGACCTTGGGGATTTATGGACCTGGACCCCGAGATCCCTCTGTTCTGCCACGCTGGTAAGAATCCTGCCAGTCACCCCGTCCCCTGCCTTCAAGTTTGATCTTCCAAAGTGTATCACATCACACTTTTCCAGAACTCCACCTGCCACTTCTCAACCCAGTTCTACATCCTATCAATTTCACATTGTAACTAAGACAACCCTCTACACTATCCACAACACCACCAGGAGCTGTGGGATCAATTGTAACATCTAGGGGAAGTTTGTACAGGATGTCAGGGGTATGGAGAGCTATGTCCAGGACTAGGCAGACCAAACTAGGACAAGCTAGATCAGCCAAAGGGCCTGTTTCTATGCTGTAGTACTTTATGAGTCTATGATTCTGGGACACTGTAACCATTTCCCATTTTGTGATTTTGTGAGGTATGAATCTGATCAGTGGAGTGTTTTCCCCTTAGTGCCTATTGACCACTTTCATTGGGGCAACATGATGCTACGCTCACTCAAACACTGCCTTGACATCAAGGGTAGCTACTCTGCCCTCACCTCTGGAACTCAACTCTTAGGTCCACACCAGGATCAAAAATACAATGGGTTCTGGAGCTGGGTAGTCTGGAGAGAGTGTGCTGAGGCAGTGGACATATTGGTTCCTTGGCATCCGTGAACAGTTTATTGGTGAACATGTGTCACTGTCGATGACACCATTGATCACCAGTGTCTTAGACTTTGGAAGCAGAATTTGTGAATATTTATAGGGCAGCGGTGGGCAGTTACTCAACGAGCAAAGGGGTGGGAAGTTGCCATGGATAGGCAAGGATGAAGAAAAGTAGTTACAATCAGCTCAGCCATGGTCTTATTCAATATCAGAACAGGCTTGAGAGGCCAGGAGATATTGTCGTCTTTTTCCTAATTTATGTTTACATTGACTGTTTAGATAGTAATTGACCCGAGTGGATTTGTCTTGCTTTTTGTGACCAAGACATCCCTGGGTGGTTTTCCACATGTACCCAAACATAATATAGGTGTTGCTTTTCAACCTGAACGTGGCCTCATCAGGGCCTAGGACCAACATATTGGAATGGGAATGGGGAGTGGAATTAATATAGCTGTCTACTGGGAAATCTGCCCTGTTTCAGATGAAGCAAATGTGTTTGATATTGCATCGACCTTACTTGTGTGGAACATGATGGGTAAAAGTTGGTGGTAATGGAAGGGTGGGGAAGGGAGTAACTAGGGGAGCAACCTCTTCTGAATATTGAAAAAGAGGGGAAGGGTAGTTGTGAATCTGTGGAATTCATTGCTACAAGTGGCTGTGGAGGTCAGGTCATTGGGTATATTTAAGGCAGAGGTTGATAGATTCCTGATTAGGCAGGGCATGAACGGATACAGGGAGAAAGCAAAAGGTTAGGGTTGAGAGGGAAATGGGTCAGCAATGATGAAATGGCAGAGCAGACTCGATGGGCCAAATGGCCTAATTCTGCTCCGATATCGTATGATCAAGGTGTCAATGTTGTGACTGAATAGGAACAGCTCAGCTGCAGATAGTTCTGGTTCTGCTGCACGGATTGTCAGAATTACAGTCCACTGCTCTCAAACAGCCCTTGATGTCATGTAGAATGTGGTCAGTTTCATTTGGAATCATGCGTCAGTTCAGCATGTTTATTTACATCTTGTAGCAGTCTTCCTCAATATTAAACCTGCTTCATACCTGGTAGCAAAAGTAGAAATTGTGCTATTGATTTCAAACTCTGAAGTGTTGTTCTAAATTGGGAATACAGTGATTCTTGCACAGATTCACATTGGACAACATGTCCTGCCTCTTTATGTAGTTAGATTTTACTCTTAATAAATGCTTATCACCTTGAAGGTAGCTAGCTATCCATCCTAAGTAACACACACAAGATCCTGGAGGAACTCAGCACGTCAGGCAGAATCTATGGAGATGAATAAACAGTCAACGTTTTGATATGGGACCATTCTTCAGAAATAGCCATTCTGTTCCTTGTCCCCTGACTTCACAAACATCACTGATCTTTAATCTGTTGCTTGTTGCAATGATGACTGGCTTCTGTGAGGATCTACCGGGTGGGCGTAGGTTGGAAATGAAATGGAACATCTCTTTGACATTTCTGACTGAACGTAGTTGCCAATGCTTCTGTGTCCAGGGCTGGAGTACAAATGTGGTGCAGCTGATGCGATGCTTGCATCCGGCAAATATCCCACTGGGAAGCACTTGGTCTCTGCGACACATGGGCTATGTCTGGACATGTTTCACATCTCAACCAGGAAGTTAAAGACGTGTAATTGAAGAGCCAGTAATTAAATTCATTCCCAGCTGGCTGCAGAGAGAGGTTGGAAGTGACCACCGCTCACTCTCATTTCCAGATGTGCTCCTATTGTCACTCTGACACACACACACACACACACACACACACACACACCACTTCCACAATCTCACTGTCCTGATACACAAATGCTCGATCTTACACATAAACAAGCACTCAGTCCCTCATTCACACACACTGGTCACCCTCCCTCTGCAGGCACAAACACTCCCCTCCTAATCTAACTCCATAGTCATAGTCACACTTTATTGATCCCGGGGGAAATTGGTTTTCATTACAGTTGCACCATAAATAATAAATAGTAATAGAACCATAAATAGTTAAATAGTAATATGTAAATTATGCCAGGGAAGAAGTCCAGGACCAGCCTATTGGCTCAGGGTGTCTGACCCTCCAAGGGAGGAGTTGTAAAGTTTGATGGCCACAGGCAGGAATGACTTCCTATGACGCTCTGTGTTGCATCTCAGTGGAATGAGTCTCTGGCTGAATGTACTCCTGTGCCCACCCAGTACATTATGTAGAGGATGGGAGACATTGTCCAAGATGGCATGCAACTTGGACAACATCCTCTTTTCAGACACCACTGTCAGAGAGTCCAGTTCCATCCCCACAACATCACTGGCCTTACGAATGAGTTTGTTGATTCTGTTGGTGTCTGCTACCCTCAGCCTGCTGCCCCAGCACACAACAGCAAACATGATAGCATTGGCCACCACAGACTCGTAGAACATCCTCAGCATCATCTGGCAGATGTTAAAGGACCTCAGTCTCCTCAGGAAATAGAGACGGCTCTGTCCGTTCTTGTAGACAGCCTCAGTGTTCTTTGACCAGTCCAGTTTATTGTCAATTCGTATCCCCAGGTATTTGTAATCCTCCACCATGTCCACCCTGACCCCCTGGATGGAAACAGGGGTCACCGGTACCTTAGGTACCAGCAGTTACCCGTTCATAATGGGTTTGATGTGGCCACTGTACAGACCTTGTGGAGACAAAATCCCACCTTCACTGTGTGCCACTACAACATGCTAAATGGGATTGGAGGGACCTGGTGTCTCTGCACTGGGATTCCAAGAAGCTCTGTGGCCCACTAGGGGCAGAAAACTCCACCACCACAGACCCAGCATCTGCACCACCTCATGATCAGCCATCTCCCTCACCTCACCCTTTCTGTCCAACTAATCGATCAGCCCTGGCTTAGTGAGGACACATGGGGAGCGGCAGTGGGTATTCCTAAAAGGAATGAGGTGCCAGGCTTAGTGAGGGGTGAGGAAGTGACTGGACAAAGGAGGGCACTTGTCCGCCAAATAGCAAGCAACTAGCAAAGCCGAGTCCAGTGAGGGGGCAAAAGAGATTCTGTCCATTCTGGAAATCTTGAGCAACACACACACACGCACACACACACACGCACACACACACACACACACACACACACACACACACACACACACACACACACACACACACACACAACGTCGGAGGAATTCAGCAGGCTGGGAAACATCTATGGAGGGAAATAAACAGTCAGTGTTCTGGGCCGAGACCCTTCATCCCGGCTCCAAAGGTTGACAGTTTATTTTCTCCCCATAGATGCTGCCAGACCTGCTGAATTCCTGCAGCACTTTGTGCTCAGTGAGGAAGTGGGTGCTCAGGGAAGGGGTATATACTCAGCAACAAACAACCTGTGATCCAACACACATACACGCGCTCAGTGAGGAGTTCGGGGATGCTGGGGAAAGTGGATTTAGTCTGGGGGCACACGCTCAGTAGTGAAAGGCAGGCCTGGCAGCCTGGTCTGATGTGAAGAGAGATCGCAGTGATGCTGAGGTACAGGGGGAACGCAGGGTCAGAGATGGGGAAGGTGCGCTCAGTGATCCAGAACGTGGGCTCAGACATGGGGAGTGCAGGCTCAGCAATGAGGAATGGTAGCGTAGTGGTTAGCACAATGCTTTACAGTACTGGCCACCTGGGTTCAATTCCCGCTGCTGCCTGTAAGTTTGTACGTTCTCCCCCTGACCACGTGGGTTTCCTGGGCTTCCTCTGGGCTCTCCGGTTTCCTCTCACAGTCCAAACACCTACCAGTTGGTAGGTTAATTGGTCATTGTAAATTGTCCGGTGATTAGGCTAGTGTTAAAATCGGAGGACTGCTGCGTGGAGCAGCTCAAATGGATGTAAGAACCTATTCCGCACTGTCTCTCAATTAAAAAGTGAACTCTTGAAGTTAGTGTGTCTTTTTTTTGAAAGACCACGGTGATGCAGAACACAGATTCGGTGATGGGTGGATGCTCCAAGAACAGAAGTGATAAGAGAGCTTAAGGTTAAGGAACCCTTAGGGAACAGGAATCACAATATGATTGAGTTCACTTTCAAATTTGAGAAGGAGAAACTAAAATCCAATGTGTCAGTATTTCAGTGGAATAAAGGAAATTACAATGGCATGAGAGGGGAACTGGCCAAAGTTGACTGGAAAAGGACACTAGCAGAAAGGACAGTACAGCAGCAATGGCTGGAGTTTCTGTGAAAAATGAGGGAAGTGCAAGGCAGATATATTCCAAATAAGAAGAAATTTTTGAATGGAAGAAGGACACTACCGTGGCTGACAAGTGAAGTCAGAGCCAAAGTAAAAGCAAAAGAGAGGGCATACAGGGAAGCCAAAGCTAGTGGGAAGACAGAGGATTAGGAAGCTTTTAAAAACTTGCAGAATGAAACTAAGAAGGTCATTAGGAAGGAAAAAATGAATTGTGAAAGGAAGCTGGTGACTAATATCAAAGAAGATACTAAAAGCTCTTTTAAGTATATAAAGGGTAAAAGAGAATTGAAGGTAGATATAGGACTAATACAAAATGATACTGGAGATATTGTAATGAGAGATGCAGAGATGGCAGAAGAACTGAATATGTATTTTGCATCAGTCTTCACAGTGGAAGACATCTGTATACCGGACATTAAAGAATGTCAGGGGAGTGAAGTTTGTGCAGTGAAAATTACGACTGAGAAGGTGCTCAAAAAGCTTAATAGTCTGAGGGTGGATAAATCCCCTGAACCTGATGGAATGCACCCATGGGTTCTGAAGGAAGTAGCTGGAGAGATTGCACAGGCATTAACAATGATCTTTCAAGAATCGATAGATTCTGACAATGTACTGGATGACTGGAAAATTGCAAATGTTACTCTGCTATTTAAGAAGGGTGGGAGACAGCAGAAAGGAAACTATAGACCTGTTAGCAGTTGGGAAGTTGTTGGAATCGATTGTTAGGGATAAGATTATAGAGTACCTGGAGGCACATGACAAGATAGGCCAAAGTCAGCATGGTTTCTGAAAGGAAAAATCCTGCTTGACTAACCTACTGCAATTTTTTGAGGAAATTATAAGCAGGGTAGACAAAGAGATGCAATAGACGTGGTGTACTTGGATTTTCAGAAGGCCTTTGACAAGGTGCCACACATGAGGCTGTTTAGCAAGATAAGAGCCCATGGAATTACAGGGAAGTTACTAGCATGGGTGGAGCATTGGCTGGTTGGCAGAAAACAGAGATTGGGAATAAAGGGATCCTATTCTGGCTGGCTGCTGGTTACCAGTGGAGTTCCCAGGGGTCAGAGTTGGGACTGCTGCTTTTTACGATGTATGTCAATGATTTGGACTACAGTATTAATGGATTTGTGGCCAAATTTGCCGATGATACGAAGTTAGGTGAAGGAAGGGGTAGTGTTGCAGAAACAAAGAGCCTGGAGAGAGAATTCGATAGTTTATGGGAATGGGCAAAGAAGTGGCAAATGAAATACAATGTTGGAAAGTGTATGGCCATGCACTTTGGTGGAGAAAGTAAATGGACAGACTATTATTTAGCTGGGGAGAGAATTCAAAATGCAGAGATGCAAAGGGACTTGGGAGTCCTTGTGCAGGATAACCTAAAGGTTAATCTCCAGGTTGAGTCGGTGATGAAGAAAGTGAATGCAGTGCTGGCATTCATTTCTAGAGGTATAGAATACAAGAGCAGGGATGTGATGTTGAGGCTCTATAAGGCACTCATGAGAGCACATTTGGAGTATTGTGTGCTGTTTTGGGCTCCTTATTTTAGAAAGGATATACTGACATTTGAGAGGGCTCAGAGAAGATTCACAAGAATGATTTCAGGAATGAAAGGGTTACCATATGAGGAATGTCTGGCAGCTCTTGGGCTGTATCCCCTGGAGTTCAGGAGAATGAGGGGGATCTCATAGAAACATTCCAAGTGTTAAAAGGCCTGAACAGATTAGATATGGCAAAGTTATTTCCCATGGTAGGAGAGTCTAGGACAAGAGGGCACGACTTCAGGATTGAAGGACCTCCATTTAGAACAGAGGTGCGGAGAAATTACTTTAGTCAGAGGGTGGTAAATCTGTGGAATTTGTTGCCACGAGCGGCTGTGGAGCCCAAGTCATTGGGTGCATTTGAGGCAGAGATAGATAGGTTCTTGATTAGCCAGGGCATCAAAGGGTATGGGGAGAAGGCAGGGGAGTGGGGTTAACTGGAAGAATTGGATCAGCCTATGATTGAATGGCGGAGCAGAATCGATGGGCCGAATGGCCTACTTCTGCTCCTATATCTTATGGAGTGGGGAATGCGGACTCGGTGGGGGTTCTGGACCATGAAACTGGGCGTGGGGAGCGTGGACTCTGGGACGGAATATTAACCTAACCTAACGTCAACTTTCTCTCTGATAACGAACACACATCATTGGCTCTCAAACAGACCTCCCCTTCTCCCCTTCACCTCTTCCCGCTGTCTCAGCGCCCCCACCGATCACTGGTAGGCACAACGGGACGTGCCATGCGAGCTCTGAGCGACCGGCGATGCCTTGGCGTTCTCTCCCCACCACACGCGGTAGATAGTTTACGAAATGCCGATTCTGGAAACATGGCCCCAACGGCCTTTGGCTGACGTTGGCTCTGGGTCCTGCTCAGGGAGACGACTCTGCCCGGACCGGCCGGAGCACCGCCCAGTGTGTGTGGGACTGGCAGTGTCCTGGGGCGCCGTGGGTTTCAGGGGCGGGACGGCAGGATTGCAAAGGCGTTTAAAGAGCCTGGTGTGGTGCCCTCATTGTCGCGGACAGACAGACAAGACAATGAGCGGTGCCCGGGCGTCCCTCTGCCCCGCACAGACCCTGCGCTGCCTCCGCTCCTACTTGCGGGCTCAGCTGGCCGAGCCGGGATGGGCGGCCGGGCTACTGGGCGAATGCGGGCGCACGGTGGATGGGCTGGAGGTGCTGAGCGCCGCGCACGGGGCGCTGGTGCGGTGCCTAGGCAGCAGCGCCGACTCGCCCGCTCTCCGCCGGCGGCTCAGGCACACCCGCGGTACAATGAGGCAGCAGAGCGCAGGTGGGTGTCCTGGAGAGTCCGCGGGAGCGGGTGGGTGGGGGTGAGGAGGGCGCAGACCGGTGGCGAGTGTGTGAGGAGAGGAGGCGAAGGAAACCAAAAGGCAGATCCGGGGATATACGTTCATAGTTGAAATGGTTAATAAAGCAAATATCCCCTGCACTTTCTAAGTAGAGGTCTAGATCAAAGGGACCGTGATAAAATACTTGGTGCTGCATATTTTAAAAGGTGCACTAGTGCAGAAAAGATTTTTTACCGAAATGATTTGTACGGCTTTCTACCGTGCTTCTTGCAGCAGAGGTATTGGCTAATGCCTAGTTTCCCCGAAAGTGGCGATACGGGTAGACATGATAGTGAAGATGGTGAACGACAATGCTTGCATTCATGGGACGGGAGGTCGGCTTTGAGGACAGGAGGACGTTACCGCTGTGCAAAATGTTGGCAGGGCCTCAGCTGGAAGATTGCGCGCAATTGTGGTCGCCAAAGATGGCATGAAGCCGGACAGGGTGCAGAAAAGATTCGCCGAGCTGTTGCCGGGACTGGAAGGCAAGGAGGCACTGAAGAGACTTGAGCTTTCCCCCTGACGTTCAGGAGGATGAGATGTGACCTTATGCAGGTTAATAAAATCGTGAGGGGCAGAGACAGGGTGGATAATTGCCGTCTATCTCCCCAAGGTAGCTGAATCCAAAACAAGAGGTATAGATTTAAGAAGTTTAAATGAGAAACATTGAAAGAAGATCTGAGGCAAGTTTTTCACATTGTCGGTGGTGGGTATAGAGAATAAACTGCCAGAGGAAGTGTTTGGCTGATGGAGAGTAGCTGGTTTTGAATGTGGTGATGTGGAACGTCAGGGTTGTGTACCTCCTGAATGACAGCTGCTGTGAGGAGATGGCATGGCCCGGATGGTGAATGTTGCCTTCATGAGGTAGCCCCTGCTGTAGATTCCACCGACGTTGGGGAGGGATGTGCCTGCGATGTACTGGGCAGAGACCACCGCTCTCTGCAGCTCATGTTCCTGTGTGTTTGAATTGTTGTACCAGAACTTAATGAATCCAGTCAGAACACTTTAAACAGTATATCTGTACAAGTTGGAGTGTTCAGTGACAACCTGAACTTTCTTAACCTCCTACGAAAGTAAGAATGCTGGCATGTTTTCCTTGAGAATGTGTCCAGGCACTGGGCCCAGGACAAGTGCCCAGGAATTTAAAGTTCCTAGCTCTTACTGCTCCCGATCTCCTGACTCAGTCAGGTTCTCCCTCCTTCTCTTTCCTGAAGACAAATATCTGCTCTTCAGTTTTATTGATGTTGAGAGAGAAGTTGTTGTTGTGGCACCACTCAGCCAGGAGACCTATCGTACCAACTCACCGTTACCTGTGATTCACCCCACGGCAGTGGTGGCATCGGTGAATTCAGAGATGACTTTGGAGCTGTGCTTAACCACGCAGTCACGAGCACGTACAGAGTACAGCAGGGGGCTAAGCACACACTTGTGAGGTGTGCCTGTGTTCGACTGCAAGGAGGAGATGTTACCAATCCTAACTGACTGACATCGAACAATGAGTAGGTCGAGTATCCAGTTGCAAAGGGAGACCCAAGTCTTGAAGCTTGTTGTTTAGTTTGGAAGGGATGATTGTGGTGACATTAGGACAGGTTTTAAGAGTGGTTTGGCTGTTGGGAGGATTGCCAGGATAGGATTAGATGGAGGCCAGTTTTAGCATTGATGCATAGTGGAACTGGCTAAGTAGAAGTTACTATGGATTCAAGCCTCCTTCCATGCTAATTTCTACCAAAATAACAGCATTAATAGAGAAAAAAACATTGTTTTAATATAAGAAAATGCATTAGAGAAATCATTGGGATGGAAATTTGATAAATCTCCAGGGAATGACTACTTGCATCTAAGGATATTGTGGTTGCTTATCTAAAGTGGGTCATAGAGTCACAGAGTATAGAACAGGCCCTTCGGCCCATCTCATCCATACTGACTGTGTTGCCCAGTGAGCCAGTCTCATCTGCCCATATTTGGTCCTAATCCTCTCCTATCCATTTACTGAGCTGGATGGCCTTTAAATGTTGCTGATGTGCCCACATCAAACACTATTTCTGCCAGCTGATTCCAAATATGCACCACCCTTTGGTTGAAGAAGTTGCCCTTGATGTCTCTCCTAAATGTTTCACCTTTGACTTTAGACCTATACCCTCTTGCTTTCAGCACCCACTTGCTTGGAAAAATACTGTGCTCCTTCGCCCTGTCTGTGCCTCTCATGACCTTGTTAGTTCTATCAGGTCATCCCCTCAATCTCCTGTGCCTCAGGGAATGAAGTCCTAGACTATGCAACCTCTCCTTGTAACTCGGGCCCCCAAGTCCTGGCAACGTTCTGATAAATCCGTTCTGTGCTCTTTCTACTTTGGGAGCTGTGATGAGTGGGTCCCACAGTGCTCAGTGCTGGAGCCCCAGGTCTTCCGCAAACCACATCAATGAAGGATCAGGCACCAAATGTAATATATCCAGGTTTGCTGAAGCTACTATGCACAGGAAGGCTTCAGAGGGATATGGACAGTGGGTAGACAAAGTCATGGGAAGTGGAATATAATGCAATGATGGTTTACACCATCACTAGGTGGCAGGTATGGAAGGTGAGGGAAGTGATTGGTTTGGCATTTATGGAGGTAATTGAGGGTATGGTTTTATAGTGGGTACAGGGTTATAGGTACAGAGATTGCAGTGAGCACAGGCTGACAGGGTTTAGAATGGTTACAGAGTAGACGGCAGTGGTGGATATGGGGTTATGGTGGTGGGGAGAGGAGCATTATGGTGATAGATGAATCCTGGGTTACTGCAGGTCTACCAGTAGTGTTACCTAAATAACAGAGTGCATAATGTCTCAGGCTGAACCTCCCCTCCTTGGGGACTACTGTCGACAATGTTCTCACATGTCTCCTTAGCATGAGAAATGAACAAACTACTATACTGTGCACAGTTTTGGTCACCCTGCTGTTGCAAAGATGTGATTAAACTGGAAATTGAGTACAGAGATTTACAATGTTGTTGCCAGGATTAGAGGCCTTAAGTTACAGGGAGATGTAGTCGAGGCTAGGTCCTTATTCCTTGGAGTGCAGAAGAATGAAGGGTGCCCTTCATTGGATAAAATCATGAGGGGCATAGATAAGGTGGATGTAATAGCCTTTGCCCCACAAAACTAGTCGGCATAGGTTTAGGATGAGAAAGAGAAGATTCAAAAAGCATCTGAGGGGCAACTTTTTCACACAGAGTAGGATGAGTATATGGAACCAGTTGCCAGAGGAGTTGGTTGAGCTAAGTACAATAGTATCATTTAAGAAGCACTTGGGGTTTAGGAGATGCAGATTGAATGCAGGAAATTGGGGTTAGACCGTGACTGGCAATCGCTAGTTGGGTCAAAGTACTTGTATCCATGCCTGATTGCTCCATGGGGTTGTTGGGAGATACTGCCCTCTAAAGGGACGCTCATTTTCTGTGATCCAGATGGAGTAGGGACAGGCCCTGGTATGATAGTTAAATGTCCTCCTGTGACATAAAACTAATCGAAATAAAAATGTGTGCAACTTCATTTTTAATTTAAGTGAGGCGTGCTCATATGACGTACGCAATTCAAGTACTTTAGCATACAACCCGCGATGCATTATGTAATCAACAAGGAATGTTTAAACACATAATATATTTACACCCACACGTACTATGGATGTCATATATTATAAGTACAATAGTATATATACATAATATCTATAGCATAGTAAATTTTAAATTGTCTCATTCATTAATTGCTGTGGAGTTGACTCTGGGACTGCAGGAAGTCGTTCGGACAGCTTTGGACACTTCTGGATGCACTGGGCATTCACTTTCATCACTCTTAACATGTTACATTACTGCACCTATACCATACGGGGAGGCATCACTGATGAGCTTCAGTGACGATGTGGATCATAATGTGTGAGTACAGTGTCTGACCTCACCATTTCCTTTACTTTTTTTGAAAGCCACCCCACACTGATTTGACCATTGCCATTTCTTCCCGATCTGCAGTTATGTGTTCAAGGGGTAGAGCACAGTAGCCAGGTTTGTTAGGAACCTGTTATAGTAATTGACAAATCCTAAAAAGGACTGCAACCGTGACATGTTCTTTGGTCTTGGATTATCGAGCACTGCTTGAATTTTCTCAATACACTTGTGTAATCCTTATACCTCAATGGATGACCACAGTAGGTGATGCTTGGTTTAAGGAATTCACCCTTGTTACACCATGCTCTGAACCCATAATCTAATCTTTTTAGCACTGTCTTGAGATTCTGGCAATGTTTCTTGTCATTCATAAAGCCTTGTGTGAGTGCTTATGGTGAGAAACACTTTGGACTCTTCTTCCATCCAAAGTGCCCTCAGTGAACGCCACTTTGCTGAAGTGTTTTCCTCCAGAAAGATTTGCAAAGATATCCTCTACCCTGGGCAGAGGGTATTGATCTACTTCCAAGACTGGGTTGATGTTGACCTGCACTGTATTGCAGGGTATAGGGCATTCAAATGGTGGATGGTCCTCCAATCAAGTTGTAGTTGTCTCAACCATTTACAAGGACAATGCTGGCCCACCTGCTTTTACCACAACAAGTCCAATGTGGCTTATTGGTTGTTGTGTTTCACTGTTACCAATGTCATTCCCACAGGAATTGTCGTTTCTCCAGTATAAAACTGGGGCCTTTCTACCTCTGATCCCCCAATGAGGATTGGTTCAAGGACCCCTTGTTTGAAGGCATGGTAGTGCCTTTACTTCTTTAGGAGTCTGGGAAGATTTGGTGTGACATCTAAAAGGTTGACAAACTTCTACAGATGTGTGGTGGAGAGTATATTGACTGGAAGCATCACAGCCTGGTAGGGGAAAAACCAATTCCTTTGAATGGAAAACCCTACAAAAAGTAGTGGTGTCGCCCAGTCCATCACGGGTAAAGCCCTCTCCACCACTGAGCACATCTACATGGAGCATTGTTGCAGGAAAGCAGCATCCCACCACCCAGGTCATGCTCACTTCCCACTGCTGCCATCAGGAAGAAGGTACAGGAGCCTCAGGACTCTCACCTCCATGTTCAGGAACAGTTATTACCCTTCAGCCATCAGGCTTTTGAACCAAAGGGGATAACTTCACTCAACTTCACTTGACCCACCACTGAAATGTTCCCACAACCAATGGATTCATTTTCAAGGACTGTTCATCTCATGTTCTTGATATTTATTGGTGATTTATTTATTATTATTATTACTTATTTCTTTTTGAATTTACAGTTTGTTGTCTTTTGCTCACTGGTTGTACACCCAGTTGGTACATAGAAACATAGAAAATAGGTGTAGGAGTAGGCCATTCGGCCCTTTGAGCCTGCACCGCCATTTATTATGATCATGGCTGACCATCCAACTCAGAACCCTGCACCAGCCTTCCCTCCATACCTCCTGATCCCCGTAGCCACAAGGGCCAAATCTAACTCCTCTTAAACATAGCCAATGAACTGGCCTCAACTGTTTCCTGTGGCAGAGAATTCCACAGATTCACCACTCTATGTGTGAAGAAGTTTTTCCTAATCTCAGTCCTAAAAGGCTTCCCCTTTATCCTCAAACTGTGACCCCTCGTTCTGGACTTCCCCAACATCAGGAACAATCTTCCTGCATCTAGCCTGTCCAATCCCTTTAGGATTTTATACGTTTCAATCAGATCCCCCCTCAATCTTCTAAATTCCAACGAGTACAAGCCTAGTTCATCCAGTCTTTCTTCATATGAAAGTCCTGCCATCCCAGGAATCAATCTGGTGAACCTTCTTTGTACTCCCTCTATGGCAAGGATGTCTTTCCTCAGATTAGGGGACCAAAACTGCACACAAAACTCCAGGTGTGGTCTCACCAAGGCCTTGTACAACTGCAGTAGTACCTCCCTGCTCCTGTACTCGAATCCTCTCACTATAAATGCCAGCATACCATTTGCCTTTTTCACCGCCTGCTGAACCTGCATGCCCACTTTCAATGACTGGTGTATAATGACACCCAGGTCTCGTTGCACCTCCCCTTTTCCTAATCGGCCACCATTCAGATAATAATCTGTTTTCCTATTTTTTCCACCAAAGTGGATAACTTCACATTTATCCACATTAAATTGCATCTGCCATGAATTTGCCCACTCACCCAACCTATCCAAGTCACCCTGCATCCTCTTAGCATCCTCCTCACAGCTAACACTGCCGCCCAGCTTCGTGTCATCCGCAAACTTGGAGATGCTGCATTTAATTCCCTCATCCAAGTCATTAATATATATTGTAAACAACTGGGGTCCCAGCACTGAGCCTTGCGGTACCCCACTAGTCACTGCCTGCCATTCTGAAAAGGTCCTGTTTATTCCCACTCTTTGCTTCCTGTCCGCTAACCAATTCTCTATCCACATCAATACCTTACCCCCAATACCGTGTGCTTTAAGTTTGCACACTAATCTCCTGTGTGGGACCTTGTCAAAAGCCTTTTGAAAATCCAAATATACCACATCCACTGGTTCTCCCCTATCCACTCTACTAGTTACATCCTCAAAAAATTCTATGAGATTCGTCAGACATGATTTTCCTTTCACAAACCCATGCTGACTTTGTCCGATGATTTCACCGCTTTCCAAATGTGCTGTTATCACATCTTTGATAACTGACTCCGGCAGTTTCCCCACCACTGACGTTAGGCTAACCGGTCTATAATTCCCCGGTTTCTCTCTCCCTCCTTTTTTAAAAAGTGGGGTTACATTAACCACCCTCCAATCCTCAGGAACTAGTCCAGAATCTAACGAGTTTTGAAAAATTATCACTAATGCATCCACTATTTCTTGGGCCACTTCCTTAAGCACTCTGGGATGCAGACCATCTGGCCCTGGGGATTTATCTGCCTTTAATCCCTTCAATTTACCTAACACCACTTCCCTACTAACATGTATTTCGCTCAGTACCTCCATCTCACTGGACCCTCTGTCCCCTACTATTTCTGGAAGATTATTTATGTCCTCCTTAGTGAAGACAGAACCAAAGTAATTATTCAATTGGTCTGCCATGTCCTTGCTCCCCATAATCAATTCACCTGTTTCTGTCTGTAGGGAACCTACATTTGTCTTTACCAGTCTTTTCCTTTTTACATATCTATAAAAGCTTTTACAGTCAGTTCTTATGTTCCCTGCCAGTTTTCTCTCATAATCTTTTTTCCCCTTCCTAATTAAGCCCTTTGTCCTCCTCTGTTGAACTCTGAATTTCTCCCAGTCCTCAGGTGAGCCACTTTTTCTGGCTAATTTGTATGCTTCTTCTTTGGAATTGATACTATCCCTAATTTCTCTTGTCAGCCACGGGTGCACTACCTTCCCTGATTTATTCTTTTGCCAAACTGGGATGAACAATTGTTGTAGTTCATCCATGCAATCTTTAAATGCTTGCCATTGCATATCCACCGTCAATCCTTTAAGTGTCATTTGCCAGTCTATCTTAGCTAATTCACGTCTCATACCTTCAAAATTACCCCTCTTTAAGTTCAGAACCTTTGTTTCTGAATTAACTATGTCACTCTCCATCTTAATGAAGAATTCCACCATATTATGGTCACTCTTACCCAAGGGGCCTCTCACGACAAGATTGCTAATCAACCCTTCCTCATTGCTCAAAACCCAGTCTAGAATAGCCTGCTTTCTAGTTGGTTCCTCGACATGTTGATTCAAAAAACCATCCACATACATTCCAAGAAATCCTCTTCCTCAGCACCTTTACCATTTGGTTCACCCAATCTACATGTAGATTGAAGTCACCCATTATGACTGCTGTTCCTTTATTGCACACATTTCTAATTTCCTTTCATTGATTCTATTATGGTCATTGGATTTATTAACTATTTCTGCAAGAAAATGAATCTCAGGGTTGTATGGTGACAGATATGTAGTTTGATTTATTATTTAATTTACTTCAAGATATAGTTCAATTTGCTCAGCATACATATTCCAGTTATCTCTTATACAATTGAATGCTTTCCAATATAGGTAACCATTTCTGCTTTTCTTTATTTATGATTATTATCACCTGGTACTCATTGTTTATGAACCCGTGAAATGGTCCATTTTCTGCCTTTTTTTTAACATGAACGTCTTTCGCCTCTTGCAAAGATTTAAAAAAATGTGCTGTGATTTTTCTTTAATAACCTGGACTACATAGGTAGTCGTCTTGGATTCATTTAAAACTTCCTCATCACCATTGTTATGATTTGTAACTCCAAAAGATAAGACTAATCAAAATAAAATAATGAGTCTAACTTCATTTTTACTTTAAATGAGGAATGCACCTATGGCATGGTGGTGTGATGACGTGTGCCATTCACATAGTTTTATATATAATCTGCAATGAATTATGTAAATAACAAAGAACGCTTAATCAAACAATATATTTAAATATTTCTCAAATATTACTGATGTATTAAATACACAACATCCCCTGCTGCCCTGAGTGTCGTCCCAAACACCTAACCCCACTCCAGGACATTGGTAAGGATCAGTTGATAATCAAACTGTCTGTTTTCTATGTCCCCCCGCTTCCCCAACAGCAACCGGAGTGAAGCTGCTGCTGCTGCTGAGCAGGAGGCAGAGCCTGGAACCTCAGGACCAGGAGCAGCTGGAACACTGGTGGCTGCGCTTTGCCTTCTGCATGCAGCTGTTCCAGCGGGATCTCGGCCTGCTGCTGCGCCTCGGCCAGCTGTTCCCGCTCGACCTTCACAGCACCCACTTGATAAACACGGGGATGACCTGCGAGCCCGTGGAGCCCAGCAGCGAGCAGGGTGTTGGCGAGGAGGCGGAGTGTGCGGAGCCCAGCCTGGAGGCGCAGATCGCTGAGATCGCGACAACGCTGTGTGAGGTGGAGACCAAAGTGCAGGCCCCCGACTGGAGCGCCAAGGCAACAGCCGAGGCCTGGGCTGAAGCAAGCTATGGAGACGAATGCCACATTGACTCACCGGACATGCTGACCGAAGAGGAGGCGCAGCAGATCGGTGACCGCGACACAGCGGACTGCTGCACCATTACATAGACGCACCATTGCAGAGATGCATAACTGTGTTAGCCAGGAAACCGCACATTACCAGCCATTCTCTCAATTTCCAGAAGGGTACAAGCCAGCTGGAAGTAGTCCTGCCTCTAAGGTGGGTATTCACTCCACATATTCTTTATTTACCATTGCCTGTTTTAGCCCACAGAACAATCTCATTCCTTCACCATAATTTTCCTCTAACCTATTACCTAGGCATTTGACTAGCGACCTGAAGGTCGTGAGTTTGAGCCCCAGCCGAGGCAGCATGTTGTGTCCTTGAGCAAGGCACTTAACCACACAGTGCTCTGCGACAACACTGGTGCCAAGCTGTATCGGCCCTTGCCCTTCCCTTGGACAACATTGGTGTCGTGGAGAGGGGAGACTTGCAGCATGGGCAACTGCTGGTCTTCCATACAACCTTGCCCAGGCCTGCGCCCTGGAGAGTGAAGACTTTCCAGGTGCAGATCCATGGTCTCGCAAGACTAATGGATGCCTTCAACCTATTATTGATGTTGAGACCAAGGCACATGGATGGAAGAAAAATGGAGGTTTATGGGCAATGTAGAGTTAGATTGATCCTAGAATAGGTTTAAAAGTTGCCTGAACTTCATGGGCGGAAGGATCTGTACTGTGCTCTCTATGTTGTATTGTACCCACGTGCTCATCAGTTCCTCCAGATTCTAACACTGACCGACACACTGGGGACAATCTGCAGCAGCCAATAAACCTGCCAACTGGAGCACCTGGGGTAAATGCACACACGTAGTCACAGAGAATGTGCAGACTCCACGCAGACAGCACTGGAGGCCAGTGCTAGCCTTGGTCATAGGGGCTGTGTGGCCGCATCAGGGAACCCAGAAGTCTCAGCTGACACCGAAGGTCAATATGTAGACTTCACATCAGGAGTCCTTCAGGACAGGCTAAACCCGAGGCCCCAGCCGCACTTGAGTGGGTGCAAAATATTACAAGATATTATTCTGGGAAAAAATGGCAACGCTTAAGTCTATGAAGGTTTATGGTGTCAATGCAAACGTGAATTGGTTCACCAACTGTTCTATTAGATCAAGCTTCCCGTGTGCAAACTGGTGTTGGATTAGGGTCTAATTTGTCTTTATTTTGTAGTTTAATTTCCTTTATGCCTACACATATATTTATATAATCACATGTTTGTAAATGTTCAGTGGATTTTCAGTAATTTGTAGTATAGCTAGTTCTATATTTGTTGTAGTTTCTCTGCAGTGGACAATATCAAAATTTCAAAGTGCATTTATTATCATAGTATATTTTCAGTATACAACCCTGCGATTCATCTTCCCACAGAAGGCACCTCCAGATCCAACACTCGCTGCACAGTTTCATCAACAACTCGATCACCTGGGCAGGCTGTGAGAAATCCAGGTCTTTCTCTGCCAACGGGCACTGAGTGGATGGATCTGATGATGTCTGTGAGCAAGTCTATGATTTAACATCAACCTGTCTACTCCAGAAGGGCTGCCCTGTAATTCTATATTGCAAGACCAATAACTCAAGAAAATAACCAGAGTTCAAGAGATTCACGCAGAGTTCCATCTCATTATTTCAGTGCTCAATTAGACTTATAGAAAGGGAAAATGTTCAAGGTGAGCTTGTCCAACTGCAAGCAAAATACCCAAGGCACAACAAAGAGTGATGGGTGTTTGGAACACCCTGCCTGGGGTGGTGGTTGAGCCTGATCCATCAGGCACACGTTTTTAGAAAAATGCAGGGCTAAGTGGAGGTGAAGTGTTAGATTGATCTTGGAGTAGGTTAAAATGTCGACATAACATCATGGGCTGAAGGGCCTGTCCTGTGCTGTAATGTTCTATGTTTCGTAGTGCTGACAAAACAACATTAACTCTTTGGGGTATTTAATGTCTTCCTGAACTTGTATTGGTGTTAACTGAGTCCTCATTGCTGTACATCCACTCCATACCAATTATCCTGTTGGGACGTGGAGCCTACTTTCAGCATTGCATTCGGACTACCGACCTACTGCCCTCCGCTGTGCCTCTTGTCTTGTTTATTATTTATTGTAATGCCTGCACTGTTCTGTGTACTTTATGCAGTCCTGGGTAGGTCTGTAGTCTAGTGTAGTTTTTGTGTTCTTTTACATAGTTCAGTGTAGTTTTTATATTGTTTTATGTAGCACCACGGTCCTGAAAAACGTTGTCTTGTTTTTACTGTGTACTGTACCAGCAGTTATGGTCGAAATGACAATAAAAAGAGACTTGACTTGACTTGACTGGATGTGGATTGAAAAGCCTGAAAGGTGGACCGGGCATTTTCAGCACCAATGTTGAAAGGGATTTGCAGGAATGGGAGAATGCTGCTGATTAAAGGCAGGGAGAGACAGTGAGCCAGATGCCCAAACTGTCAGAAGCTATAACAGTGCCTGATTGCCTGCTCATATATTGAAATGTGATGGGTGTAGGATGGGACTAACCAACTTAGCCCAATATATGGGATGTCCTGGCTAATGGCTAATACAGGACAGTTGGCAACCCTGGGGGGAGGGGGGGGTGCGCTGTTAATCACGACTGGAATATAGGTGATAAGTCAACTATAAGACACTTATAAGTGGCTAATACACTCAATTTCGTTTCTAAAAGGGTTTATCTAATGAATTTAATATTAAATACACAGCGCATATTTTCCTCGCATGAATATAGTGATAAGTCAATTATAAGTCAATAGCATCATAACAGTTTAAGTAACATTTTTTTATATTAAACACACAGCACATATTTTCCTCATATGAACATATAAAATCATTGCAACACACCAATATCGGTGAATCAGTGGGAGCCCTGGGCTTGCTTTCCTGCAACAAGACGGTCCTATGGAGGGGCGATGAGAGACAGCAATACTCGAACAGGGTTCCTTGTGTCCAGTCTATTCTGCAATTTTGTTTTCGTTGCATTCATTGCAGAAAAGCCCGCTTTGCAGAGATATGTTGGAAATGGAAGCAACGTTTTCAGTGCTTTCGTGGCTATCGCAGGATATTTAGCCTTGACTTTGATCCAGAATACCGGCAGAGATGTTATGTCAAACATACTTTTCAGCCCGTTGTCATTTGCAAGTTCGAGGATTTGATCTTCTTCCCGCGCTGACATAGATGATGCACGCATAATGACCTCGCGTGCATTCGAGTTCAACAGTGCGTGACAGGGAACGAGGAAAGGTGCAGCTGACTCAGATCGCCAAATCATATCGTTCCCTCGTGGCCCGGTAGCACATGCTTTGCAGCCCAGTACCGGTCCGCAGCCCGGTGGTTGGGGACCACTGGTGTAGGTCACACGATCTGGACTCTTGTCAAGCCCCACTGGCTCCAATTGCAAAAGGCTTGGCAGAGTAAGTGAGGGTGGGTGTCAATAGGATTGAAAGTACAGAGAAAATTTACAGGGATGTTGCTGGGTCTGGAGGACCTGAGTATAGGGAAAGGTTGAGTAGGTAGGTGTTATTCCCTGAAGTGTAGGAGAATGAGGAGAGATTTGATACAGGTCTACAAAATTCTGAGGAGTATCTATAGGGGAAGAAATCTGCTTGCATTTACCCTGAGGTGGGGTGAGACCAGAACTAGAGGTCATGGGTTAAGGGTGAAAGGTGAAATGCTTAAGGGGAGGGGAACATGGTGGGGGGGACTTTGCTCAGAGGGTGGTGAGAGTGTGGAATGAGCTGCGGGTTCGATTTCAACATTTAAGAGAAGTTTGGCTAAGTACACAGATGGGAGGGGTCTTGAGGGCTGCACACACTGATGGGTCTAGGCAGAATTATGGTTTGGCACTGACTCGATGGGCGGAGGGGCCTGTTTCTGTGCTGTGGGGCTCAATGACTCTATAACTAGTGTGACTGAAAACGATCAGACAGGACTCCCTGGCTGATTCCCTCTGGTGGCTAAGGTTGGGTGAAACAGAGTGGTTAGGGAACATCTGTCCTTGGTAACATGACAACTTCTCTGCAGGGGCTAAAGTTGGTTGGGTCAGGGGCCGCTGCCTCCCCAAATAGGAGTAAAATTCCCTCGGTGGAGTAATCTGGAAACTGGTCACCCTTCTACAGTGGAGGGAAAGAGGAATTTCTTCACTTAAAGCATCATGGATCTTTGGAAGTCTCTGGAAGGCTGCTAAGGGGCAGGCATTGAATAGAACATTACAGCACAGTCTAGACCCTTCAGCCCAAGATGTTGTGTTGACCTTTTATACTCCAAGTGCTTCCTTCCAGCATAGCCCTCCATTTTTCTTTCATCCATGTACCTGTCTATTAAATCTCCCTAATGTATCTGCCTCTACCACTACCCCTGAAAGTGCGTTCCACACACTGTGTTAAAATACACCCTTCCTCTGACGTTCACCATATTTCAATCACATTAATATACCCTCTCATAATAGCCATTTCTGCCTGGAAAATGGTGCTGTCTGTCCACTGTATCAATACCTCTTATCATCCTCAACGTACTCATGATAGAAATATTTAAACCATGAGGGATTTGAGGGGTCTGGAGTGAACAGGGGAAAGTGTTGCTGCCACCATTGGATCAATCATGATCTTACTGAATGGTGGTACAGATGAAAAGGTTGGTTGGACCAGACCTGCTTATATATTCTCAACAACCTCCCCGCTTCCTTACAGCATCCATCCCTCTAACCCTAAGCTCCCACCTGATTGTCCAGACTGTGCTTTGGTTGAAAGGGGCTCTGGGATTGTTGAGGCAACAAGGATTCAGAAACGTCCTCAGACCAGAACCCATCATCAGCTGAACCAAGTACCTGGTGGAGCCCAGAAGCTCCAAAACTAAAGGAAACAGATACAAGTTAGTTTTGATGCCAGGGCTCCTCCAGGTATTTGGTTCATCAGCTGCTGATCGGTCACCGTGCAAAGTATAGACAGGGCCCAGGAATGCTCTGGCCAGAGGATGCCCTTCACACTGCTCCACTGAAGAGAAGTTTGCATATCAGCCCAAATCATCAACCCACTCCCGCTCCAACCCCATGTCCAAACCTTTAGATCCTGCAGACTGGATCGTCTGAGGCTGCACTCCACTGCCACTTTGTAGCCTTCTGCATTTGCCGTAGCGCCTCATCTGTCATATGGAGACTCAGCCAGCTCTATCACAGCCACGACCCTCCTCACCATCGGGGACATCTTCAAAAGTCGGAGCTTCAAAGAGTTCACATTCATCACCAGGACCTTCACCATTCGGGGAGGAGGTACTAGAGTCTGAAGACCTATTTTTCAGGAACAACTTCTTCCCCTCTGCCATCAGATTCCTGAACGGTCCAGAACCCATGAACACTACCTCGCTATTCCTCTTTTGCACGATCTATTGTAACTTCTAGTAATTTTATGACCTAAACTATACGGGCACAAAACAGTAAATTTCACAATATGTGTCAGCGATAGTACACCGGTTCTGGGCACATTTGACAATTCCCCGATAACCAGCTTTTCTAGTTAGTGGCACACTTAGTTCCCATGTAAGATTCACTTGTAACGTTTCTTTTCATGGGCTGTTCTGCCCAACTGGTCCATGCCATCCACGGCATCCTCCCTGCTAGTCCCATGTTGCCCACATTCAGCCTATACCCTCCCAAGTCCCTCCCCTCCATGTACTGATCCAAATGCATCTTAATGTTGCAATTGACCCCGCTTCAACCACCTCCATTGGCAGCTCATTCCAGGTACTCACTGCCCTCTGTGTAAAGAGGTTACCTCTCAGGTCTCTTTTAAATCTTTTCCTTCTTATCTGTTTCCTCTAGTTTTGGACTCCCCAACTGTGGGCCAAAGACTATGACTGTCCACATTTTAATCATACCCCTCATAATTTTATAATTTTCTATGAGGTCACCTCTCTTTTTCTGTGCTCCAAGGAATAAACATCCAGTATGGCCAAACTCTCACATAACTTAGACTGCAGCATTCTTATAAACCTCTTCTGCACCCTCTCCAGCTTGACAATGTCTTTCCTATTGCAGGGTAATCAAAAATGTACACAACACTCCAAATGCAGTCTCACCAACAACTTGTATAACTGCAGCATAACATCTGTACAGTACTCCTAAACGTGTTGCCCTGAATGATGAAGGCCAACATGTTAAACACTTTCTTCACCAGCCCATCTCCTTGTATCAAAGTTGCTGGTGAACGCAGCAGGCCAGGCAGCATCTCTAGGAAGAGGTACAGTTGATGTTTCAGGCCGAGACTTTTCAGGACCTGACGAAGGGTCTCGGCCTGAAACGTCAACTGTACCTCTTCCTAGAGATACTGCCTGGCCTGCTGCGGTCACCAGCAACTTTGATGTGTGTTGCTTGATCTCCTTGTAAGGTCACTTTCAGCAAACTGTGCACTTGTATTCTCAGGTTCCTCTGTTCCACAATACTTGTAAGTGCCGTACTATTCACTCTATGGGTCCTACCCTGGTATGAGTGTCCAAAATGCATCACCTCTGTAAGGAAAGAATTAAATTTGATTCCTCCTTGGTACATGCTAAAATGCGTGATGCAAAATGGAAGTTTGTAGGACAAAATGGTGTTAATCTGGGATGTGAGAATGTTTTGAGAAAATATAAGGGAACCAGTCCACACCTGCATTGAGCTATAGCCTGGGGATGTTCACAGATGTACATTCTTGAGCTTAGATACTGATGAAGAATGGTTTCCCTCTTACAAACCTGTTGTTTCTGTTTCTAAGTTATGTGCCTAGGGCAAAGGTCACAAGCAATAAGGTATATACTGATACCACCAAGGGATGTGTGGTGATATTGGGTTTGCTGATTGCTAAATTCTAAACTCAATCAAAGACCTTCAGCCCTATTGAATATAAATACCATGAGAATTCACTAAAAGGAGATTTTACTGTAATTACACAATCTTCAGAGACTAGATTAACTTCCCTGTTTATTCTCCATGGTGAGTTTAGCCAATAATAGCTACTATTCAAGTGGCAGATCCCCTTTCCCTGCCAAGAGAACACTTACAGTTAACAAAGCAAATTTAAATCCAAATAAAACTCTGAAAACAAATTTAAAACTCAGAGGACTTCTATTTTAAACTATGTCACAAACCATTTCTGAAACACAAAGCATTTCCTAAAAATAAAAGATATCCAAATAAACTAAAAAGACATACTGAAGATGCAGATGAACTATCTATGCAGAAACCAAAGCTGGAAGAATGGATTCTAGTTACCTTGTATTTCTTCCATTTCTTGTTCTTGATGTTCTTTGCCCCAATCCTAGTAAACCTGAACTGCTCTCTACATTTATATTTTTTCTCCCACTTCGATGACTTCACACACATCTGATATTTCCTCCGATATCCTTTTAACACAAATGGCCTAAAAGCATTTTTGAAGGCATGGACCTCAAATAAGGCTGAAAATGCTGTGAAGCTGACTTCCTTGAGCACATAAACCTTCCAACAATTAACCCATCAGTTATTGATATACTAAATGATATTATCCATCTGTTCTGCAATATCTGTTTTTGATCTTACAAGTGGCAGATGTTGTGTTTAGAAAGCCAAGAGTAGCAAATATGAGCAAGAAGCCTAGGACAGTAACTATCAATTACAGATGGATATATACGAGGGTAGAAGTTGTGTTATATTTTTGAAGGGATCTTGAAGAGTATAAAAAGGGACAATTTCTTTGTGCAAGGAGCTGTAGGCCTCGAAATCCTCGGCTTTGCATGTTTCAGCAGCCAGGGAGAGGTCAAAGGCGCTCGGGGGGCTGTACCGAGAGGCTGCTCGGAAGCTTGGAGTTTTCGGATGGATGGACTCAAGGTTGGCTGGGGTCGGTTGTTTCCAAGGTATCGGCAAGTTGACGGTGCCTGGAGGTTTATGGCAGGGAGTTTCTGCCTTTTGCCGCTGCTATCAGGGACTCGGGAGTCGATCGACTCGGGACTTTGAGACTTTTTTTTTACTGTGCCTATGGTCTGTTCTTCATCAAATTATGTATTGCTTTGCACTGCTGTAACTATATGGTATAATTATGTGGTTTTGTCCGTGTTAGTCTTTGGTCTGTCTTGTTTTCTGTGATATCATGCCGGAGAAACATTGTATCATTTTTAATGCATGTATGCATTTCTAAATGACAATAAAAGAGGACGAGCAACACAAATAAAAGTTGCTGGTAACACAGCAGGCCAGGCAGCATCTCTAGGAAGAGGTGCAGTCGACGTTTCAGACCGAGACCCTTCGTCAGGACTAACTGAAGGAAGAGTGAGTAAGGGATTTGAAAGTTGGAGGGGGAGGAGGAGATCCAAAATGATAGGAGAAGACAGGAGGGGGAGGGATGGAGCCAAGAGCTGGACAGGTGATAGGCAAAAGGGGATACGAGAGGATCATGGGACAGGAGGTCCGGGAAGAAAGACAAGGGGGGGAGGGGGACCCAGAGGATGGGCAAGGGGTATATTCAGAGGGACAGAGGGAGAAAAAGGAGAGTGAGAGAAAGAATGTGTGTATAAAAATAAGTAACAGATGGGGTACGAGGGGGAGGTGGGGCATTAGCGGAAGTTAGAGAAGTCGATGTTCATGCCATCAGGTTGGAGGCTACCCAGTCGGAATATAAGGTGTTGTTCCTCCAACCTGAGTGTGGCTTCATCTTTACAGTAGAGGGGGCCATGGATAGACATGTCAGAATGGGAATGGGATGTGGAATTAAAATAAAAGAGGACTGAGTGTTCTCATAATCTAATCTTCTGTTGAGCTGGGCGGCGACTGGTGCTAAGAGTTGGAGACAGAGACATAGAGAGAGACTATGAAAGCTATTGGGCATCTGCAGTACCCTCTGACAATATATTGTGTGGAGTGGCTTAATGATTGGTTTATAAGTATTATTTTATCTCTTTTACTACTTTATTAATCATGTTTCTTTCTGTATGTAACTCCGTGGTTAAGATTTTTACTGCTATGTTCTAGGCATTTCATTTTAGCAGTCTGTTCCGCTTTTAGCATGTTTGGGTTTGAGCTAAAGATGAGGGACTGTGTTGTTTAACTCAGGAATGTTGCGTCAGCCAAGCAGGATGGTGGAATTGGGATCCGGTTTTAGAGAACACTGGGCGGAGAGGTTTTTATGAGGGACACTGGTGTGGGGTCGAGATCTGTCTGGCGGGAGCTGGGAGAAGACAGGAGGGAAGATGCCGTCCCTGTTGCACAAGGTGCTTAGTGCAGATGAATGGCTTCAAGGAAGAAGGACTAATACTCCCGTGGGAGAGCCTTTTATACGAGGTGGATTTCGAGCGACATTCAAAAGGAGGTGTATATTTTCATGTGGACCGTGGGTCCGGCGCAAGTTAAAGACAACTTCAAAATGAGCTCCAACTGTGCACATTTGGACTGGGTTAACTGTAATTACTATTTTTATTTTTATTTTTATTTTCTTTTTCTTTTTCCTACTAACCGACATTTGTAAATATACTTTCTATACAATTGTATACAGTGTACGGTATGTTATTTCTTGCCGGCGGGCAGTGTTCACGCAGATTGGGGTTCCAGTAGGCGAGACATCCCAACCTCCCGGGTGTGGTAGGACCCGTCATATTGACCCTAGAGATACGGAAATTTTAAAAGTGGTTCTCGCACCACTGTGTCCGATGGCTGTTAGCGAGGCGCTAACGAGAGACGCCCGGTGAAAAGGGGTCTCATCGTGGGGGAAACAAACATCAAAGTTGCTGGTGAACGCAGCAGGCCAGGCAGCATCTCTAGAAAGAGGTACAGTCGACGTTTCGGGCCGAAACCCTTCCAGCATCTGCAGAATTCCTCGTGTTTACGTCATTGTGGGGGCTGTCGTCCGCGACTGGATTTGTTGAATACAATGTAATTGCTCTAAGAATTGATTAGCTGGTTTGTGTGTTTAAGCCCTTAAGTGATTAAAATACAAGGTTGTGGACACCGCAGGGTTTAAGCGTTGGTGCGATTCACAGAGATTACTCGTAACTAAGGCTTGTGTTCTGAGCGGGGAGGATATAATTTATACTTTATTGTCGCCAAACAATTGATATAGAACGTACAATCATCACAGTGATATTTGATTCTGCGCTTCCCGCTCCCTGGAGTACAAATCGATAGTAAATATTAAAAATTTAAATTATAAATCATAAATAGAAAATAGAAAAATGGTAGTGCAAAAAAAACCAAGAGGCAGGTCCGGATATTTGGAGGGTACGGCCCAGATCCGGGTCAGGATCCGTTCAGCAGTCTTATCACAGTTGGAAAGAAGCTGTTCCCAAATCTGGCCATACGAGTCTTCAAGCTCCTGAGTCTTCTCCCGGAGGGGTGAAAGTGTTGGCTGGGTGGGTCGTGTCCTTGATTATCCTGGCAGCACTGCTCCGACAGCGTGCGGTGTAAAGTGAGTCCAAGGACTGAAGATTGGTTTGAGTGATGTGCTGTGCCGTGTTCACGATCTTCTGCAGCTTCTTTCGGTCTTGGACAGGACAACTTCCATACCAGGTTGTGATGCACCCTAGAAGAATGCTTTCTACGGCGCATCTATAAAAATTAGTGAGGGTTTTAGGGACCCTCACTAATCCGCGAACCAGCTGAACTGGTGATGAGAGTTTTAAATTCGGTTCCGGTATTAGGGAAGGCTGCGAACACGGAACGGCAGTTTGACCAAACGGCGGGCCAAGATACCATTTTAGTTCAGATTAGCAACGGCGTGATGGAAGTGGTTCGGCCTCGTACGATTGGGGTACAGTACCCGGAGAGGCGGGGCCATACTTTTAGAGAAGAGGGGGGTGTAGTCGAGAATAGCAAACTGGAAGTCGAGTTTCCTTTAGCTGAGGGCAGAGACTTTAAAACAAAGTTGCAGTCGTTTCTGCGGAGTGAGGGGAAGGAGCAATGTGAAATGTCTGAGTCCTCCGGCAGTTGATCTACATCCTGAACTTGTTTTGGCCATTACGTCTCTGGTTGATAAATACCGGAGTATATCTGCGGAGAGTTAACCTCAGTTGTGGGATTAATGGCAGTGCTCAGATACGGAACATCGGAGTCTGGTAGAGAGTTTAAAGGGCTGGTGTAGTGCGGCCCTTCAAGGCAGAAAATCTATTAGCCACGTCAGCTAATTACCTGCAAGCTCTGGAAGATGTTTTTGGCATTGCTGGAAGTCCAGCCAATCTTGGGATGAAGTTTAGGCAGAAGGAAGGAGAGAAGTTGTCTGCCTACATTTTCAGGCTGGAGAAGCTGTTTGTGGAAGCCGGACCCGCTGGTGGGACGTACCAAGGCCAGGGCGGCTACTGAGCGGGGTCCCTTGACCAGGAAAGTAACCGGTATGTTCTGTTACAACAACGGAGAAAATTGACACTTCAAGCGGGAGTGTGAAGGACAAGAAAATCCTCGGAAAGTAAATCAGCAGTTAATCAAGCACAGAGGAAAAGAGGGACCCAGTAAAGGGAAGGAGCCGACGTTTCAGCGAGGAAACGTTCCCATTAGTTTATCAAGGGAAATACTAAACCTTCACTATTCCTGAAGCTGAGTGGGAGCAAGCTCTGATGTATCCATTCCGATCGAAGGTGTTTTGTGCTAGAGCCATTCTTGACACAGGTTCTCAAGCCACTTTGACAACCGGTATTTGACCCATTTACCATTGACCTCAGCGCCCTTGAGATTCGGGGGTTCGTGTTGATGAGAACCAACATGTTGGTTGTTTGTCGTTGAAGCTGGAGTTTTCGGAAGCAGATGTCAGAGTAACGGAGACTCTTGACACATCAATGTTGGTCAGCCCGGATCCGGTTGAAAAGGGTGGGGCTCCCATTACTGTGGGGACAAATACTTCCATTGTGAGAAGGCTCCCGGGAGCATTATGCAAGGAGAGAAATGGAGAGGACTTTCTGAAAACCTTGGCCATTCACCCTGTGCTCAGAGCTGCTTTTGAGAAGGTGCAAGTTTCTCCTAAGCAGGACGATGAGCAGAAACCGAGGAACGGTGTGGTACACCCTGTCTAAACCTGTCCTGGTGATAGGAACCCCCATATCTGCCGGAGTGGAAAAGGAGATTAACTGAGAAGATGTTCGAATGCGAAGATGCGTTTTCTACTGACGGGTCTGATGTTGGTTACTCCAGGAGTACATGCCGCACTATTAGTGCGACCGAGGACACCACTCTCCGACTGAGGTCTCCCCGGTAGCACCAGCGGAGGGTGAAGATGTTTGACAGCATCTGCTTAAATTGAAGGAAGTTAAATTCAATCGTGGACAGGGGGAAGCACCCTCTAGTAGACAGGAAGGGTTACCTGGTGAAGCTGGAGGAACCGAAGATGGGGTAAGGAGGTCAGGAAACCCCCTGAGGCCGGCCTGTGACGCACTGGGGGAACAGAGGGTTGCGTCTATCCCCCTAGTCACTACCAATTACGATTGGATTGGAAGTCCTGACATCACGAATTTCCTTTGAAAACTGTCTTGATAAGTTTCAAGGTCATGAGGACATGACTATTATTGGTGGGGCGGAGAGTGTAACCCACTGGCTAAGATTTTTACTGCTATGCTGCAGGTATTTCATTTTAGCAGACTGTAAGAGCTGTCTGTTCTGCTTTCGGCCTGTTTGGGTTTGAGCTGAAAGAAGGGACTTTGTCGTTCAATTTAGGAATGCTGTATCAGCCAGTCAGGATTGAGGGAAGGTTCTAGAGAACGCTGGGGGTGGAGAGTTTTTTTTCTGTGAGGGTAGAGATCTGTCTGGCGAGAGCTGGGAGAAGACGGGAGGGAAGATGCCGTCCCTGTTGCACAAGGTGCTTAGTGCAGATGAATGGCTTCGAGGAGGAAGGACCAATATTCCCGTGGGAGAGCCGTTTGTAGGAGGTGGATTTCGAGCGGCATTTAAAAGGTGTATGTTTTCATGCAGACCGTGGGTCCGGCGCAAGTTAAAGACAACTTCAAAACGAGCTCCGCCTGTGCACATGTGGGCTGGGTTAACTGTCATGGACCTTTTATTTTTCTTTTCTTTTTCCTACTAACTGTTCCATAAAGATGACATTTGTAAATATACTTTATTTATAGTTGTATGCAGTCTGTATTTCCTTCTGACGGGCAATTGCACAATATTCACGCAGATCGGTATTCGGGTGGGCGAGACATTCCAACTTCCCGGGTTTGATGGGACCCAAGTCATGAAAAAAGATATTTTTTACAGCCTTACCGTTATCCAAGGTGAAATCCATTTGCCGTTCCTCTGCCCATCTCACAAACTGACCAAGATCTCCTTATAACTCATTGTGAACTGCTTCCATATTTAACCTCTCTCCAGATGCTGCCAGACTTGGTGGGCATTTCTGTTTAATATTATTGATAAAGTAGCAGTTTGCATTAGGGGAACAGGAAAGGCTGGGGGGGTGGTTCTCTAGCAATAGACTGTCAATAAGCACGGGGGGGGGGGGACATTGGCGTGTGTATTTAAATCTTAGGGTTATAATGAGTGAAATTTGGAGGAGCTTGGTAGAATTAACAAATAGGAAAATGACACTGAGTCAAAGGATGCACAAAACCAGACAAAGAATTTACTGAGGATTTTTAAGAAAAAAGAAAGGCGGGGAGTATAAGGTGCCTATGCCTCCAGCCATGGGAATAAAGTGAGGTTAATAGAGGTTAGATTCTATAGAACGGCTAATTCGCAGCACAGGAAGTGGCCCACTGTTGAACTTTGGTTGGTTGCTTTGATCTGCAGGTCCCACCTCTTCCGAGCTCACCAGGTCTTGCTACAAGTTTCTTCTAGGAGACACCCAGACCACTGGCTCATTTTCTTCACCCCACTTTGCAGTTACGACACAGTGCCCACTAGTTGCTGATCTTTCTGCCAGTATCAATTGGTTTTCTTCACCATCTAGGCTACTCAGTCTCAAATAGCCCAGGCTCTTATTCTAAGAACAGAGTCTTGTTAGTCTCTCTACATAACCAGAACTCTCCAAACCTCGTAACCTGCAAGAGCAGTCCTGGACCTCCAGTGTTGTCACTTCCTCCCTCCCTCCAGTCTCGTGCAATGACCAGAACTGTACACAAGTGGTCAGTTTTGTATCCAGTCCCAGCACGATCTTCATTGACCATCTCATCCAATCAAATGATATTAACCACCTTTCTTGACCTGTCCTACTACCAGGCAAGATCTGGGGACATAAATTCCAAGATCCTTCTCCCGTGGCATCAAAAAATCTTGTTTGCCCTCAACATACATTAACCTTGGACTGCGTTTGAATACATCCACACTCCAGGCATTTGACATCTTCCTCACTACCAACTCCAGTCCAAATCATTAAATGTGTATCATTACAGAGTACCCCAACTACACTTTTCTCCCACTGAGAATATTTAATTCTTGTAACCCCCTTAGATCACAAGTTTCTGCCCATCATAAACATGTTCTTTAGTAGCCTGTCCATCTCTATCATCACAGGAATATTTTACTCCACAGAGGCTACACAGCTGTCTTTACCACCTACCTATCCACAACTACCATACCTCCACTCAAAGGGTATTGCAAAATTATGGGTAAGTTCAAGTTATTTCCTTCCTTTTTGAAGATTTGGATATATATCTGACTGGAACTGTGCAAAATACCACTGCTTAACATATCCTGTTTCACTGATCCTATTATGGATTTACTGAGTATGCCCACAAGAAAATCTCAGGGTTATGTATATAGTATGTACTTTGATAATAAGTTTACTTTCAACTTTGTTTTAGCATTTATTATTTCTACCTTTCATTTATTTTCTTCTCCCTACAAGGTCACCAGGACCTCTGGAGTGTAATGCTCTGTTTGTCATAAACTTCAGCTTCTATGGAGAGAGTTGCATCTTTTGTCCATCTTTCATTGGGAACATTCCTTCTGCCATCACCTTTAAACCCTGTCTCTCAGGCTACTCTTGCCAAGTCACATCCTAACCTAGAGGAAAAACTGCAGCTCCAAACTATTCCCAAATCAGCCATTCGCAGGACTGGGAATCTAAATGAATCACAGCTGCTGCACTGCTAATGGTACCTGCACTACTTCAGAAACCAGCTAGTTCATTCCCTTCCAGATTGCACTCTTCACCCCAAAGCCAACCGCGTACAATCCACAGCCCCCTCTGCCTCCCAGCTGGAGGTAGAAAAGTTCGACTCTTGACACGTCCAATTGCAACACCTGTATAGAGAGCCCAAACTCCTTACGTGGAGTGGGACCTGCAGCCTCTACTTCCCAGAACAAATTCTAACTCAGGTCAATACTCAACATCCGACTCTTCTTGTGAAGATTAATTAAACATTAAGTAGCAACTTGGCACAATCTCAATGTATTCCATTGCTACCCAAGAGCATCAATGTAGGACTTTTCTACCACCCCCACCACGTGTGAGCAGTTCACCCAAGAACAGCAGCCAAGATATAATGATGTTTCCATAGAATTTATTACAAAACTCAACCAGTGCACTTTATTAACATGGTAAATTAAAAAGAAAGCACATGCCCATTTACATAATTGGACAAACAAGACATTCAAAAGGGAAACACAGGAGAAGAACACAGGAGGTAGGAGAATGGCTGGAAGTTCTGGGCCTAGCCTCAACTCTTCAGCTGTCGGGCGTACGCCTCGTGTAGTCGTTGCTTGTATTCTGTAACAAAACCACATTACATCAGATCAGAATGGGGCCTTGAACAAAAAATTCCACCCGTCAATGTCAATCTGAGCTTCCACTCACCAAGAAAGGAGTTGAGATTAAAACCCAGAAAAGGAACAAAGCTTTAGCAATGGAATCCCTCAACAATCGGCTTAAACAGCAGAGCACCCCCTTAAAAACATACAACCAGCATTTTGTATACCCTTGTTGGCATGTTTCAAATGAAAACCCATGTTGACAATGAGATTGCCATAAATTTAAAACAAGTGTGCACTACAGGTATTAACATTTACATAAACAAATCACAAAACACAATGATGGGCCGTGGCTCAAAATGGCAACCAGTCATTCCTCCCCGTATGTGCTGCCCGACCTGCTGAGATTTTCTAGCATTTTGTGTGTTGCACTAACATTTAACTGGCGAGTTAATCTATCAGCCCCTTTTCCCTCCAAGGAAGAGGGGAGCGCAAATTAATGCAAAACACAGCACAAGAGAAAGTCCCTAGTGACCTGCTTTTTGTCCACATGACATCCACCACCCTACCACCAAATCCCTAGGTTAGTTCCATCAGAACAGATGATTAAAGATCACCTCTGTGACCAAGAAAAGGAGACACAACTTTAAAATTAAAAGTATTAAAGCAAAGGTTAGTAAAAGACATCAAGAACAGGGGCAGGAAGAAAATGTCCCTGCCAAAACGTGTGAGAGGGAGTGAAATGAAGACAGGAGACCTCAAACTGGATTGCAGGGCTATTAAGTTTTCGAGGTGGGATCTTAATTCAATGTGCCCTGTGTTCAGCAACCAGCAGCCTGAGATGTAGTAGAATGGTTTCTTACCTTGTTGGTTAGACCACAGTTGAGCTGCCGCAACATTGAGGGGACTCTGTACGTTTGGTTCTGTTTTAGAGAACAAATAAAGAGGTTACCAAATGCAGACCATCCCTACCTCCTATCAACAATACTTGCTTCAGCACTACCACACTGGTCTCCTAATAACTGAAGTAAATAACATCAAGTGCTCCACCACCCTCTTTATAAGTCTTCATACAACTCAGAGTTGCAGTCTGTGTTAGACAATTGCGGCCAAATCAGTACATTTTTCTCTTTTAAATTAAGTTTTATAATATCCTTGTTCTGCTTTTAAAGCTCACGATCCCATACAACTTTGAGGACACTATTCCTGATGAATGGAAGCCAACAATTTCCTCAGTCCCCCATGGGGTGAAGAAATGGAAGCCAATGCAAGCACATCCACCAATCCTGAAGTTTCCAATCGCGAAAGGAAACTACAAAATATTAAAAGTCCCCATCCAGTCCCATCAAATCAAAAAGAACAAAGTGAATGAAGTAGAGGCCAATGAACAAGTGCAGGTCAAATCCAGATAATACATACAAAATAACAGCAAGTATGTTTTTTATCTCCTTATTCAACATGGTGACTTGGCTAATAGTAACTTCTAGTCAGACACAGCTCAGAAACAGGCCTTTAGGCCACTGAGTCCATACTGACCATTCCTATACACCCCCCCCCCACCAAAAATCAAGAAACAAAGTTCACCTCCTGCTCTTATACACCGGTGAGCCCAACACCAGTAGTAGGAAAATTATTGGAAGGTATTCCAAGGGACCAGATATGTGAGTATTTGGATAGGTAGGGACTGATTAGGGATAGTCAGCATGGCAGATCATGTCTAACCAATCTTATGAAGTCTTTCAAAGCTACCAGGAAAGTGGATGAAGGCAAGGCAGTGGATGTTGTCAACATCAGCGGTCCCCAACCACCGGGCCCCAAAGCATGTGCTACCAGGCCATGAGGAAACGATATGAGTCAGCTGCACCTTTCCTCATTCCCTGTCATGCACTGTTGAACTTGAATATAGGGTTGCCAACTGTCCCTTATTAGCTGGGACATACCATATTGGGCTAAATTGGTTTATCCCATACGGGACCGCCCTTGTCCCGTATTTCCCCCGCTAAGGTAGTGTTCCTATGAAACCTTTCGTGCCGAAATGGCGTGAAGCGAAGAAGCAATTAACATTAATTTATATGGGAAAAACTTGAGCGTTCCCAGACCCAAAAAATAACCTAACAAATCATACCAAATAACACAAAACTGAAAATAAATAATACTAACATATAGTAAAAGCGGGAATGATATGATAAATACAGCCTATATAAAGAAGAAATAATGTATGTAATGTAGTCAGGAAGATGAAGGCAAACCGATTTGTGGGGGGAAAAAAAATCAGCACGTACACACAAGCGCACACAGGTGCCCGCGCAAGGCTTCATGGTCATGGTAGTCTTTTTGGGGTAAAGTGTCCCAGGATTTGACTGCCACTTTTGTCCCTTATTTGGGAGTGAGAAAGTTGGCAACCCTAACTGTAAAAGACATGTTGAGGTGAGTTTAACCCTACTTGAACATCCCCCCTCCACCCGATAGGTCAGCTGGTCCACAAGAACATTGTCAATATTAAACTGGTCTGCGGTGCAAAAAATAAGGTTGGGGACCCCTAGTCTACATGGACTTCAGCAAGGCATTTGATAAGGTCCAGCATGGGAGGTTGGCCAGGAGCATTCAGTCACTTGGCATTCAAGCTGAGGTAGTAAACTGGATTAGACATCGGCTTTGCAGGAGAAGCCACAGAGTGGTGGTAGATGGTTGCCCCTCTGAATGCAGGCCTGTGACTACAGAAGTGTCGCTGGGATCAGTGCTGGGCCTGTTGTTTATCATCGAAATCAATGATCTGGATGATAGTATAGTTAACGGGATCAACGAACTTGCGGATGACACCAAGATGGCAGATGTAGTGGCCAGCGAGGAAGACTAAACGCCTGCAGCAGGATCTGGAGCAGAGGAAATTTAATGCAGACAAGTTTGAAGTGTTGCGCTTTGGGAGGACCAGTCAGGGCAGGTCTTGCAGTGAACGGTCGGGCACTGTGGAGTGTTGGTGGAACAAAGGGATCTAGGGATACAGGTCCATAAATCATTTAAAGTGGTGTCACAGGTAAATACAGTCATAAAGCGAGCAGCTGGCACACTGGCCTTCATGGGTCTAACTACGGAGTCGGGAAGTTATGTTGAAGTTGTACAAGACGTTGGTGAGGCCTGATTTGGAATATTGTGGTCACCTACCTACAGGAAATATGTAAATAAGGTTGAAAGAGTACAGAGAAAATTGCTGTACAGAGATGTTGCTGGGACTGGAAGACCTGAATTTATAGGGAAAGATTGAATGTTAGAACTTTACTCCCTAGAACATAGAAGATCGAGGGGAGATTTGATAGAGGTATACAAAATTATGAAGGGTATAAAGAAGGTAAATGCAAGCAGGCCATTTCCACTGAGGGCGGGTGAGATTGCAGAGGTCATAGGTTAAGGGTGAAGGATGAAATGTTTAAGGTAGTCACAAGGAGAGTGTGTTGAACAAGCTGCCAGGCAATGATTTCAACATTTAAGAGAAATTCAGATAGGGACATTGATGGGAGAGCCATGGAGGGCTATAGTCCAGGTGCAAGTTGATGGGTCTAGATGGGCCTAGATGGGCCAAACCAAATGGTTTGGCACAGACTAATGCACCACAGAGTGTTTCAGTGTCGTAGCTTTCTATGACTCAAAAAGCCCAGGAATCTGCTTCTGCATACTGAAGGAGAGAGTCTCAACCCTCCGTCTCATTCACTAGTTCAAGATTTTCCATCAAACCTTCTGAAGACATCTCAGAACTTCTGAACAACACACTCAAAATGCTGGAGGAACTCAGCAGGCCAGGCAGCATCTATGGAAAAAGTTCAGTCCACGTTTCGAGCCGAAACTCTTCCGCAGGACTGGAAGGGAAAAAAAGCTGAGGAGTAGATTAAAATGTGGGGGTAGGGGAGACAGAAATGCCAGGTGATTGGTGAAACTCTGAGGGAGAGGGATGAAGCAAAGTGCCAGGAAGTTGGTTGGTGAAAGAGACAGAAGGCCATGGAAGAAAGGGGGTGGGGGGGGGGAGGAGCACCAGAGGGAAGTGAAGGATAGGCTAGGAGATAACATGAGGGACAGGAAATAGGTGGGGGCATTACTGGAAGTTTGCAAAATAGATGTTCATGCCATCAGGTTGGAGGCTACCCAAACGGAATGTAAGGTGTTGTTCCTCCAACCAAAATGTGGCCTTATCCCGACAGTGGAGGAGGCCATGGATGGACATATCAGAATGGGAAGTGAAATTAAAATGGGTGGCCACTGGGAGATCCCCGTTTCTCCCCCTCACCTCCCTCTGGTGCTCCTCCCCTTTCTCCCATGACCTTCTGTCCCATTCACCAATCAACTGGCCTGCTTGAAGCTCTTTGCTTCATCTCTCCCCCTCCAAGTTCCACCAATCACCTGACATTTCTCACTCCGCTCCCCCTCACTTTTTAAATCAACTCCTCAGCCTTATTTTCTCCAGTCCTGCCAAAGGGTCTCAGCCCGAAACGTCGACTGCACTTTTTCTATAGATGCTGCTTGGCCTGCCGAGTTCCTCCAGCATTTTGTGTGTGTTACTCAGAGTTCCAGCATCTGCAGATTTTCTCTCATTTCAGAATCTTTGAGCCATCCAAACCCAACTCTCACTTCAATCATCCATGGATGCAAACCCCAGAACAACCACTCAGTCCAGATATTAATTCAAGTCTACTGGACTGCTTACAGTTCACTAACTTTTAGGAAAGTAGCCCCATTACTACTAACTGTCTCACCAGTGTCCTATAAGAGCTTCAGACATGGGAGCAGATTTGGTCCAATAAGTCTGCTCCACCATTCAGAGGTGGTTTATTTTATTACCCCTCTCAACTTCATTCCCTGGCCTCCCCCCCCCCCCCCATAACCTTCAACTGGGGTTTCGCACGCAAACCCTTAGTTCTGCCAATCGCCTACAGAGCCAGTTAGGCCCGCCTGCATTTCAAACCCGAGTCCTTACCTCCCAGTAAACTCTGGATCGATAGCAGGATCGTCCTGACGTCGTAAAGTGCTGACCATTTGTCTTTGAGAATATCCAGGCAGATGTTGCCCTCTCCGTCCACATTGGGATGGTAGCAGGAGGTGATGAACTTCACAGTAGGAGGATTGTACGGATAGCCGCTGGGAAATTCCAGCGAGAGCTTGTACCTCAATCCCTCGTAGACCTACATAACAGATCAGAGGCTAATTAGCCTCAGCTCCTCAAACTGAGATTAAATTAGTGACCCCACACACCCCTGCTCGCAAAAAGAACCAGGCCGGGAGCGCTCACCGTGCCCACTGCGCCGTCGATGGTGCCGATCCAGCGGAAGAGATTGTCGGACTCCGGGAAAGCGGAAATTCCTTTGTTACCGGACATCTGGGAAGGTAAAGGAAAAGAGAGTTGGCTCAACTCCCGTAACACGTAACAATTAATAAAACGCACCACAGCCACCCATTATCCCCCCCCCCCAACCGCACAGGAGGGCTCACTCACCATCAGCGTCATCAGCTCCTGTTGCAACCTGGGGGTGAGAACAAGAGACAGTGAGACTCAAAAACAATTTCTGCAGATGCTAGAAATCTCGAGAATAACACTAATACTGGAGGAACCCACTAATTCAGGCTGCATCTATGGAAGGGAATAAACAGGGCGTACCTACAGTGAGACTGAAGGAGTCCAACCCCACCCTTCCCAATGCAGCCCAGCCACCCACTACCACAGCAGCACAACCTCCCCCCACCCTTCCCAACGTACCCCAGCTACCTAACCCCCACACTCCCCCCCTCCAAATCTACAACCTCACGACTCCTACCAGGTTCAACCACCGATACTCGCCTTTTAGACACCGAGCCCCGGGCGATTGCTGCGCCGCTCTCGCTGCCTTTCAGGACGGCGGTGGTCCCCGAGGCCGCGGTGCTGGGATCCACGTTCTGGGCCATTGCGTCTGCGGCACTGCTCTTCACTACACTGTCCCCCGCACACGCACGCACGAACGAACGGTACCGCAGTGAAACCTCCACCTATCCGCCTGTATAGCTATCTACCCTCTCCGCAGGCCCCGCCGTGTATTTGAATGTAGCTCGCATCGACGTTCCACCAATCACACTGCAGTTATGATTCAATTGAGCCAATTGGCACTGAGTGTTTATGTATTCGTTGCCGGGCAGTGGGTGAGGTCATAGAGCCCAGAGGAGGCGAGCGCTGATTGGCCTGCGTCCTGCACCCTGCACCCTGCACCCTGGGGTGGGGTGAGCCTTGCATTTTCCCATTCCCCACGACTGCTGCGGGTTACAGAGGCTTTTCTAGCGGGCGTTAAATTAAACCAAGAGGCTTATGAAGATGCACCGAGTCATGAGGAAGGGTCGCGGCCCGCAACGACGACTGTTTACTCTTTTCCATAGGTGCCCCCTGGCTTGCTGAGTTCCTCCGGCATGTTGTGTGTGTTGTTTGGATCTCCAATATCTACAGATTTCCTCGTTGGTAATTCTGAATGTTTGGAGCATTTTAGAAATCCAGCAACAGATGCCCAAAATGATAAAGAAATGGGTTAGCCTCTTCGCTCTTCCTCGGATTTAATAGCAGTCTTGGACCACCGATCTGCTCCGACATATTTCTCCTAGTTCTCCTTGCTGATTGTCTCTCAGTTCTCTGGAACCAATTTCTTTGTTCATCCCATATCACTTAAAGCTTTGTTTTTAGCCTCAGAATCGGGTTTCATTATTGACATAGGTCATGTGCACTTAGTTACATAGAGCTGCATTATTAACCCTAACCTAATCACGGGACAATTTACAATGACCTATTCAGTATGTTTTTGGACTGTGGGAGGAAACCCGAGCGCCCAGGGAAAACCCACACATTCCACAGGGAGGAAATACAGAGACTCTTTACAGAACTGAACTCTGAAACACCCTGAGTTGTAACAGGGTTGCACTAACCACAATGCTACCAGTATAGACAGGTACTTAATGATGCCCTCACCCACATCTCCTCCATTTCCCACACTTCGGCCCTCACCCCATCTTCCCACCACCACAACAGGGACAGAGTTCCCCTTGTCCTCACCTACCACCCCACCAGCCTCCGGATCCAGCACATTACCCTCCGCAACTTCTGCCACCTTCAACAGGACCCCACCACTAAGCACATCTTTCCCTCTCCATCCCTCTCCGCTTTCCGCAGGGATCCATCCCCCCACGACTCACTTATCCGCATGTCCATCCCCACGGATCTCCCACCCACCACTTATCCCTGTAAGCGTAAGTGCTACACCTGTCCCTACACCTCCTCTCTTGCCACCATTCAGGGCCCCAAACAGTCCTTCCAGGTGAAGCAACACTTCACTTGCGAATCTGTTGGGGTCATCTATTGCATCCGGTTCTCCCGATGCGGCCTCCTCTACATTGGTGAAACCCGACGCAGATTGGGGGACCGCTTCGTCGAGCACCTCCACTCCGTCCGCCACAACAGACAGGATCTCCTGGTAGCCACCCACTTCAACTCTGCTTTCCATTCCCATTCAGATATGTCCATACATGGCCTCCTCTACTGCCATCATGAGGCTAAATTCAGGTTGGAGAAGCAACATCTCATATACTGTCTAGGTAGTCTGCAGCCCCTTGGTATGAACATAGAATTCTCCAACTTCTGGTAATTCCCTCCCCCTCCCTTCCTCTATCCCTATTTCACATCACCTCCCTCATAGTTCCGCCTCCTTCTACTACTGTGCATTGTTCTCCTGCCAATCACCTCCCTGCTTCTCCTCCCCCACCCCTTTGTCTTTCAAATTACTGTTTTTTTCAACTACCAGCATTCTTCAAACCTTCCCCAAAGTTCTTCCTTCAGTCCTGACAACAGGTTTCAGCCTGAAACGTCGACTAATCTTTTCAACTGATGATGCTGAGTTCCTCCAGCACATTGTGAGTGTTCCCTATTACAATAAATAGAATCTACCTTGTTATGACCTTGCACCTAATTATTTACCTTCACTGCACATTCTCCGCTGTTACACTTTATTCTGCATTGTTATTGTTTACCTTGTATTACTTCAGTGCAGTGTAATGATCTGGTCTGTATGAACAGTATGCAAGACAAGCTGTTCACTGTATCACAGTACATGTGACAATAATAAACTATAACTCCAGTTCTAAGGTACATCGCTAGGACTATTAACTTTCTACAGTTTCTGTTCATCAGTACTCATTACATTTACTTTTCATTTGCATTGAACTCTTGGTTCTCCAGCATTTCTGGGAGGAGTTGTCTACCAAATGTCACTCCCTTGGAGGTCCACTGCGGGATGATCACGCTGGTTCTTTATGCCTGCCCCAGCTCTTCCAGAGACCCTCAGTGAGCCGCCCACTCTTGCCACTCCCCACAATGCTTCTTTGGAAGAGGCAAAGGACTGAAGAAGTAATCTGTGAGCCTGTCTTTCATCTATTATATTTGGCACTTCCAGTACAGCTTCCTCGGCATTGGTGAGATCAGACACAAATTGGGGGCTGCTTTGTCGAGCATCTTCACTCTATCTGTTGTACCAGCCAGGATTCCATTTGCCATTCCCACACTGCCATGTCTGTCTAAGGTCTCCTTTCTTGCCATGATGACAACACAGGTTGAAGGAGCAAAATTTCATATTCTGTCCAAGTAGTCTCCAACCTGATGGTATCAATGTCGATTTCTCCAACTCCACTCTGTTTTTCCTCATCCCTGCAGCCGTCTCATCCCTTCCTTTCCCCTCCCTGGCCTCATGACCTGTCCATCTGGTTCCCCTTCCCTTTTATTCTGTGTCTACTCTCCTATCAGATTCTTCCTTCAACAATCTGTCTCTTCCACCTATCCCCAGTTTCTCCCTTAATCTCCCTCCCCCACCCAGCTGGACTCAACACCTCCTCCCTACCCCCACCACAACCTGCTTATTCAGGCTTCTGCCCACTTCCTTTCCAGTCCTGGTGAAGGGTCTTGGCCCACGACATTGACTGTTCATTTCCCTACACAGATGTCACCTGACCAGCTAAGTTCCACCAGAATTTTGTGTTACTCAAGATTTCCAGTATCTGCAGAATAATTTGATTTTCAAACTTCTGGTCTACATTTTATCTCTCCCCACCCCTACTTGGTATTTAAAGTAATATTTATAGGTTTACAAAGTAATGAAGACATAAACATGGTGGATGGTTAAAAAAAAATTCTCCCAGACTAGGGGAGCCTAAAACTGGAGATTTAAGGTGAGGGGGGAAAGATTCAAAGGGGATCTTCACATTTCAGGGATAGGAAAGCTTTAAAGGCTTATGGGCCAAGTGCAAGCAAATGGAACCAACTCAGGTAGGTAGGTAGGTACCTTGGTTGGTACGTATGAGTTGAGCTGAAAGGTATTTCCATGCAGTTATAACACCCATGACCAATGTGGTCCCGAAAGCCTATCCCTGGATAAAATGAACAACCAAATGCATTTAACATAATCCAGTGGACAGGGACACATTGGGATGAGTATATTTTGGCTCAATTGACTGCCCCAATTAGCCAAAGTTTCATGGAAATAGTTTAAAAATGTATAAAAAGACAAACCAAGTAACAAATTATGTACAGTATTTAAATAAAATATAGAACAAATTAAGACTACCAATACTACTGTATAAAACTGTACAACTTCATAATTGTTATCGACAGGAATTCATCCATGTTGCCTTTTAAACTGTAAATGAACAAACCAGTGCAGATAATCAACTGCCTTCGTAAGATGTTTTCCATAATTGCATGCTCCGATTCTTCATTTTCATCGTAACATTCAAGATGATTGTTGAAACCTTCAAATTCTTCATAGTTCCTAATTTGTTGTAGCAAAATTGTTTCATTTTGATTCCCAGCCATTTCTGGCATCTCCAAGCCTCAATGCTTGAAACCATACTGAGCAAAACAGTTGAGTTGTCTTACTGCTTATTTTTCCACCATCGCTAACAAAAATCCCAGTTTTTTTTCCAAAAACACAAACACACACAACTGACACTATTTAAAAACTATTTGCTCGAAGCACGGTGCTGTGTCTAATGACCTCATAAGCACCCGTGACTGACACATATTAGAAACTGACAACAATCTCCTGCCCCAATTAAGCTGCATAGTGTCCCAAATAAATGAAGGGAATCCCAGCCATTTTCACGAGAAGTTTTTGTTCTTTAAGATCTGTCCCAACAAGCCACCACCCCATTAACAGATGGACCAATCCACTGCAAATTAAATGACCAAAACTTGTCAAATCTGTGTTTTTGGAAACAGGAGCCTGAAGACCCACACTCAACAGTTTAGGAAGCTTCTTTCCTCTGCTATCATATTTCTAAACAGTTCTTTAATAATATCTTGCTATTCCTTTTTTGCCTTACTTATTGTAACTTAGTATTTTTTTGTTTTGCTCTGTACTGCTGCTACAGAACAGATTTCATGGAATATGTCAGTGAAAATAAACATGATTCTGATTCTGAATGCATGGCCTGTCTCAGAACTCCACAACAGTCACTGTGGAGAAACCTCACTTCACTGCACTGTTGGGCCAGACAAGACAGCTGGAAGAACAACTCCTTCACTCCAGCAGGGATGCCGCCTGACCTGTCCAGTGTTTTACAACATTTTTTGCTTTTATTTCTCATATATGCAGCTGCCTTGCCTTGAGTTTCTGGTTAATTACCCTTTTGGAAGCCCTTGTGAAGATACCTACAGCTGTGCCCAGTTGAATGTGAGCTGATGTGAGTTGTTTGAGCTGGCAGAATGAGGCGGTGAACCAATGTTCCCAACACGCAGCCATAATGAATGATTTCATTGGCTCAGCTTGTGCCAATAAAACCTGGTCACAAACACTGCCACCCCAGCCAGGTACAGAAATCACAGACATACTTCCATGCAGATGCAAAAACTAGACAACCTTTAGAGGGGAAAAAAAATACAATTTTTAATTGACAAAAAGCATTAGGAAGACACAAATCTCCAAACTTGGAGAGTTAAATAGACAGGCACAGTAGAAGCTTGTTTCTGATCCACATCAGCTTAATGGAATTATCCGGCATTAACTAATCAAGCCACACATCTAAGCTTGCACAATTGAAAATTCACAAGTTTCGATTCACAAAGAATCTTACAGTACACATTGCCTGGGTGCTGGATACAACTGCAGTACGAAAAGCTTGTAACATCATTCCAAGAGGACTGGACAGTTTGGTTGAAGAATTCCAGACTTATGAATTAGACGTGATGGGAAAATCAGACTGGAGTTTTATATTCATCAAGTTGATGGGGTTAGACTTTAATATGTGTAATCACACCTTTTACACAGTCATCTATTCTAATGCCACATTCCTGATGTAACTACACAAGCTCCAGAGCTATTCGGTCACAATCTCGCCATTACTGATAAACTACTGATAATTAACGCAATTATTACTGAACAGATAAAAAGGTTGCATTCATTCACTTGGAGAATAGCATGCAACTCTGCAAAGTGTGACAGTCCCTCCCATCACAACAGAGTTTGGAACAGTTGCTATCATTATTAAAGCTATTGAGACACAGCCAGGCACAGAGGGCAGTTTCTTCAGGACCCAACTGGACACCTCAGATAGCTTTAGGCGCAGGCTTTACAGGGCACAAATACACAGGGACACAAACTTGTTTCACACAATGACTGGCCCTGGTCTTTTCCATGCTTTGTGCTCATTTGTCGATCCTGCTGCAAGGATCACTTTCAGGAAGACTAATGATCAAAACTAGGAACATCCAGTCCTTCAAAGGACTTAAATATACCACCAGACACTAGCCAATCCTGGCAATAAAAATTTCCTCCCTCAACATCCTTCCCTCCCCATCTCAGCTGAACTTCCTACTCCTTCTCTGTCCGTACAGCCATCATGTATTTCTGCATCTTCTCCAGCATCCACATGGGAACAATAAATGGCCGGAGTTCATCCAGCCTCAGCTCAGGGGAGTCCCTGCAACACAATGTGGAATATGGTTAGTGTGCTGCAACAATATGCATCTAGAAACTTACAATAACACAGTGAACTGCCTTTCACTGTGGGCAGTTTATTAAACATCATGGTCTGGGTTCATGAGAGAAAACTGAAAGAAAACTGTGCATTTTTGCATGAATTAAGTCCCTGAAAGAGGTAATTAATCTCATTTCCCTATTATTCTGCATAATTTTTCTGTTTATTTCTATCCAAACTCTTTTCTATTTTTGGGGACTTGATATTGCTGACAAGGCTAGGCAGGATTCATTGTCCACCTCAGACCTCCTGAGATGATGTTGGTGGAGGATGGGGGAGCCACCTTCATTTGCTGGAGTCCTACCAAAGGTACTCCCACAGTGCTATGGGTTGGGAGTCTCAACGTTTTGCTCAGTATTTGTCCCATCAAGTCCCTTCAGAATCGTGTGTCAATACGGTCACCTTGAATTCTATTAAACTCCCGTGAGTAGAACCTTGGAGTAATGTGTACATTTCTGGACTCCTCATTATAGGAAGGATGTGGAAGCTTTAGAGAGGGTGCAGAGGCAATTTAGCAGCATGCTGCTTGGATTAAAGAACATGTCTTAGGAGGAAAGGTTGAACAAGATAGGGCTTTTCTCTTTGGAGTAAAGAAGGATACGAGGTGACTTGATTGAGGTATATATGTTAAGAGGCATGGATAAGAGTGGACAATCAGCATCTTTTTCCGCAAAGCAGAAATGGTTAATATGAAGAATAATTTTAAGATAATTGAAAGAAAGTACAGGGGGGATACCAGAGATAGTTTTTTTTAAAAAGACACAGAGAGTGCTGTGTGTGTGGAACACACTGCCGGAAGTGGCAGTAGAGACAGATATATTGAAGACATTTGACAGACTCTAAGACTGGCAGATGGACAGAAGAAGAATAGAGGGTTATGCAGCAGGGTTTAGATTGATGTTGGAATGAGTTAAAAGGTCAGCAAGGATGTAATGCTAAAGCTTTATAAGGCATTGGTCAGACTGCACTTGGAGTATTGTGAGCAGTTTTGGGACCATAATCTAAAATAGGACATGCTGGCATTGGAAAGGGTCCAAAGGAGGTTCACAAGAATGATCCTGGGAATGAAAGGGTTAAAGTATGAGGCGCATTTGATGGCTCTGGGCCTGTACTTCTGGAGTTCAGAAGGATGGTGGGGGTTGGGGGGTTGAATCTCATTGAAACCAATTGAATACTGAAAGGCCTAGATAGAGAGGACCTGTCCTATAGTGGGGGAAAAAAATAGAAGGACACCCTTTTAGAACAGAGATAAGGAGAAATTTATTTAGGCAGAGGGTGGAGAGTCTGCAGAATTCATTGCCACAGATGGCTGTGGGGGCCAATTTATTTGGGTATATTTAAAGTGGAGGTTGAAAGGCTCTTGATTGGTAAGGGTGTCAAAAGTTATAGGAGAAGGCAGGAGAGTGGAGTTAAGAGGGACAATAAATCAGCCATGATGGAATGGCGGAGCAGACGTGATCGGCCAAATGGCCTAATTCTGCTCCTATGTCTTACACCTTATGGTTTTGAGAAAAGTAAAATCATGTATTACACACTTTAGGGTTTGAGGATGCAACTGATAGGACCGATAATAGACACTGAATTTGGATTTTCAGAAGATATTTAATAACTTCAAGTTATTGCAAAAAGTAAGAGGGTGATATTTTAACATGGACACAAATTTATTAGAAAAACATTACAGATGAAAATTGACAGGCCATTTTCAGGTTAGCTGTTCAGTGTCACAAGGATCATTCTTGACCCCTGAGACATTGGAAATGCTATTCGAAAGACAGCTTGTACTCCTCCTCCTCCTCCCACTTCTTATTCTGGCTTCTGCCCCCTTCCTTATAGTCCTGATAAAGGGTCTTGGACCAAAACATTGACTGTTTATTCCCCTCCAAGGATAAAATTTGAGGTTACCACGGGGATAGTTGGTAAAAGAAAAAAAATATGTTATCAGGTCAATGGTTGAATGAGATTAGTTAGCAAGTACAAAGAAAAAAAAGTGTGGGAGTTGCAAACTGCAAGGTATGTTAGGTATTTCCTCAATTCCCAGAGAGAAAAATGAAAACAAACTGAACCAGTATCACAGGTTGAATACTGATCCAGATAGAGAAATGAAGTTACCTGTTGTTTCTTCAAATGCATCCAGATCATATTGGATACAAAAAAAAGCATTTGGGCTCAGACGAGTTTTAAATTGGCCTTGGCCAGGTTCAGATTTTTATTTTACGCCTGAGCAGACATCTAAGCTCTGCTATAAGATGTTCATTTATAACCCCCCAGTTCTCTGCCTTGCCTCCCTCAGTGGGACCAGCTTGGGATCCAAATTTCCTGGTTGAAAAGGTTCTCACCTGTAGTCATCACTGGCTGCCAGTTCTCGAATATCATCTTCTATTAACAGGTAGGCCTAAAAATAAACATTACAGAGTAGCATGACTAATAGCCATTGAAACTGCACTTGACATTGTGAAAACTGTGCAGGCAAAAGGCATAGCTAGTTACTACAGTTCCTCCCCAACAGAACAAGGGATCTGCATGAATGAGGCGGAAGGGAAAAAGCATATAATCAAAGAGCTGAAATAGGTACGAGATGAAGGCACAATAAAAATTATAATTGACATTAATATACAGTAATACAGCACAGCCACAGGAAAATTGGGTAAGTCAATATGATATTCTGGTCCTCAGATCTGACTTTAAAGGGCAAGTTTGTGAATAATCGGATTACAAGACTGCTGTGGGCCATCAGAACAACGTGATTTTTGTCCTTGTTTCACTGTTACTAAAATAACTAGTGTTAGATCTGGAAACTCCAATTAGATCCTAATCCAAAACATAAAGAGATCCTGCAGATGCTGGACATACAGAGCAACACAAAACTTTGGAAGAATTCGGCAGCATCTATGGAGAGGCATAAGCAGTCCATGTTTGCAGCCGAGACCCTCATCAGGACTGGAAAGGTATGGGAAGGAGCCAGAATAAGAAGGTGGGGGGAGTGAAGGCATACAAGCAGGCAGGCAAAGGGCAAGGTGGGTGGGTGGGGGAGGAGGGATTAATGAGAAACTGGGAGGTGATGGGTGGAAAAGGTAAAAGACTGATAGGAAAAGAGAGAGAGAACCATGGGAGAAGGGAAAGATGGAGGGGCACAAGAGGGACGTGATAGGCAGGTGAGAAGAGAAGGGTTGAGAAAGGAACCAGAAAGGGAAATGGAAAAAGGGAGGAAGGGAAGACAGTGTATAGTGAGCCTGTCAGGAAGAATAGGCAGATGATAGGGCAAGATTGCAATCAGTGGGATGGGTTGTAGTGTAAAAGGGGAACAAAATTGAAAAGGATGACGAAGACAGGTCTGAAGGTGTTATATATGAACGTACACAGTATACGAAATGATCTCGTAGAGTAATTAGAGATTGGCAGATGTAATGCCATGGGTGTCATGAAGTCATGACTAGAAGATGATTGTAGTCGGGAACTTAACATCCAAGGATATACAATCTATCAAAAGGGCAGGGAGTTTGGCAGAGGAGTAGTGGCTCAGCTGGTAAAAAAAAAGGCATGAAATCTTTACAAAGAGGTGACATAGGATCGGAAGATGTAGAATCCTTATGAGTAGAGTTAACAATCTGCAAGGGTAAGACCACCCTGATGGGAGTTATTTACAGGTCTCCAAACAGTAGCCAGGATGTGGTCTACAAATTACAGTGGGAGACAGGAAAAGCATAATGTCATAAAGGCATTGTTACATTAGTCATGGGGGATTTCAATATATAGATTGATTGGGAAATCAAATTGATGCTGGATCCCAAGAAAGAAAATTTGAGAATGCCCCCAAGATGGCTTTTTGGAGCAGCTTCTGATTGAGCCCATTAGGGGGTTCAGCAATTCTGGATTGGGTGTTGTGTAATGAACTGGATTTGATTAGCGAGCTTAAGGTAAAGGAACCTTTAGGAATCAGTCACCATAATATGATAGAATTCACCCTGCAATTTGAGAGGAAGAAGCTAAAGTCAGATGTATCAGTATTACCGTGGAATAAAGAGAATTACAGAAGCATGAGAGAGGAGCTGGCCAAAGTTGATTGGAAGGGGACACTAGAAGGGATGACGGCCGAACAGCAATGGCTAGAGTTTCTGGGAGCAACTCAGAAGGTGCAGGATAGATACATCTCACAGAAGAGGAAGTATTCTAAAGGCAAGCTGATGTAACCATTGCTGAAAAGTGAAGTCAAAGCAACATAAAATCAAGAGAGTGGGCGTATAATAGATCAACAATTAATGGGAAGTTAGAGAACTGGGAAATTTTTAAAAACCAAAAAGCAACTAAAAAAACCATGGGGAGGGGAACGAAATATGAAGGCAAGCTAGTCAATAATATCAAAAAATGTTTTTTTCAGATATACAGTATAAAGAGTAAAAGCAAGGAGAGAGTAGATATTGGACCACTGGAAAATGACGCTGGAGAGATAGTAACGGGGACAAGGAAATAGCAGATGAACTGAATAAGTATTTTGCATCAGTCTTCATTGTGGAAGACATTAGCAGTATGCCAGAGGTTTGAGAGTGTTAAGGGACAGAAGTGATTCCAGTTGCTATTACCACCAAGGAGACGGTACTTAGGAAACTAAAATGTCTGTAGTCACCTGGACCTGATGCATGGCACCCCAAAGTTCTAAAAGAGGTATAGTAGCCAAAGAGATTGCAGAGGCATTAGTAATGATCTATCAAGAATCAACAGATTTTGGAATGGTTCCAGAGGACTGGAAAATTGCAAATGTCACTCCACTCTTCAAGGGAGGGAAGCAAAAGAAAGGAAATTATGGGACTAACCTCAGTGGTTGGGAAGATGTTGGAGTCAATTGTTATGGATGTGGTTTCAGGGTACTTGGAGGCACATGACAAAATAGGGCCAAGGTCAGAATGGTCCTCAAGGGAAAAGACTGCCTGACAAATCCATTGGAATTCTTTGAAAAAATAACAAACAGGATAGACAAAGGAGAATCGATGGATGTTGTGTACTTGGATTTTCAAAAGGCTTTTGACAGGGTACCACATATGAGCTTGCTTAACAAGACAAGAACCCCAAGTATTACAGGAAAAAACACTAGCACAGATAGAGCATTGGCTGATTGGCAGGAGACAGAGAGTGGGAATAATGGGATTCTTTTCAGATTGGCTGCTGGTGACTAGTGGTGTTCCACATGGGTCTGTGTTGGGACAGCTTCTTTTTACATTGTATGCTTGAAGCTGTCATTAAGGAAGAAATAGCGAAACATTTAGAAAGGAGTGGTTCTATTAGACAAACGCAGCACGGATTCAGAAAGGGCAGGTCCTGTTTGACAAACTTACTGGAGTACTTTGAGGACATAATGAGCGCAGTGGATAGCGGGGAACAGGTGGATGTCGTACACTTGGATTTCCAGAAGGTGTTCGATACGGTACCGCACAAGAGACTTGTAAATAAGATACGGATGCATGGAGTCGGGGGAAGTGTATTGGCATGCATAGTGGATTGGTTAACCAATAGAAGGCAGAGAGTTGGTATAAATGGGTGTTTCTCCAGTTGGCAGTCTGTGGTGAGTGGGGTGCCGCAGGGGTCAGTGCTGGGCCTGCAGCTGTTTACCATTTACATTGATGATTTGGAAGAGGGGACAGAGTATAGTGTAGCAAAATTTGCTGATGACACTAAACTGAGTGGAAAAGCAAATTGTACAGAGGACGTGGAGAGTCTGCAGAGGGATATAGATAGGTTAAGTGAGTGGGTCAAGGTCTGGCAGATGGAATACAACGTTGGTAAATGCAAAATAATCCACTTTGGAAGGAATAATAGAAGAGCAGATTATTACTTAAATGGTGAAGGATTGCAGCATGCTGTTGTGAAGAGGGATTTGGGAGTGCTTGTTCATGAATCGCAAAAAGTTGGCTTGCAGGTACAACAGGTTATGAAGGCAAACGGAATGTTGGCCTTCATTGCTAGAGGGATTGAATTCAAGAGCAGGAAGGTCATGCCACAACCATACAGGGAACTGGTGAGGCCGCACCTGGAGTACTGTGTGCAGTTCTGGTCTCCGTACTTGAGGAAGGATATACTGGCTTTGGAGGCAGTGTAGAGAAGGTTCACAAGGTTGATTCCAGGGATGAAGGGGTTAACCTATGAGGAGAGATTGAGTCACCTGGGACTGTACTCTCTGGAGTTCAGAAGAATAAGAGGGGATCTTATAGAAACATACAAAATTTTGAAAGGGATAGATAAGATAGAAGTAGGAAAGTTGTTTTCATTGGTAGGTGAGACTAGAACTAGGGCACATTGCCTCAAGATTCAGGGGAGAAGATTTAGGACGGACATTAGGAGAAACTGTTTTTCCCGGAGAGTGGTGAATCTGTGGAATTCTCTGTGTAGGGAAGCAGTTGAGGCTTCACTAAATATATTTAAGAAACAGGTAGGTTTTTACATAGTAAGGGAATTAAGTGTTATGGGGAAAAGGCAGGTAGATGGAGCTGAGTTTACGGACAGATTAGCCATGATCTTATTGAATGGCGGGGCAGGCTCAATGGGCCGGATGGCCTACTCCTGCTCCTATTTTTTATGTTATGTTCTTATGTAAATGATTTGGATGATGAAATTAATTGCTTTGTGGCCAAAATTGTGGATGATACGAAGATAGGTGGAGGGGCAGGTAGTTTTGGGTAAGCAGGAAGGCCACAAAAGGACTTGGGAGAATGGGCAAAGAAGTAGCAGATCTAAGTGCATGATCGTGCACTTTGGTAGAAGGAATAAAAGCATTGACTATTTTCTAAAAGGGGAGAAAATTTTAAAAATCTGAGGTGCAAAGGGATTTGGAGTCCTCCTGCAGGATTCTTAAAGGTTAATTTACAGGTTGAATCAGTGGTGAGGAAGGCAAATGTTAATATTTATTTAAAGAGGACTAGAATATAAAAGCAAGGAATAATGCTGAGGCTGTACAAGGTACTGATGAGGCCTCATGGAGTATCTTGAGCAGTTTTGGACCCCTTAAGAAAGGATGTGCTGACATTGGAGAGGGTTCAGAGGAAGTTCATGAGATTGATTCCGGGAATGAAAGGGTTATCATACGAACATCGATTGAACGCTCTGGGCCTGTAATCACTGGAATTTAGAAGAATGAGGTGGAATCTCATTGAAACCTTTTGAATATTGAAAGGCCGAGATAGAGTTGTTGTGAAAAGAATGTTTCCTTTGGTGGGGGAATCTGGGACCAGAGGGCACAGTCTCAAAATAGAGGGACATGTATTTAGAACAGAGATGGGGTGGAATTTCTTCAACCAAAGGCTGGTGAATCTGTGGAATTAGTTGTCACAGGTGGCTGGAGAGGCCAGGTAACTGGGTGTGTTCAAGGCAGAGGTTGATAGACACTTGAATAATCAGGTCATGAAAGGTTATAAGAAGGCGGCACGAGAATGGGGTTGAGAGGGAAATGGATCAGTCATGATGAAGTGGCAGAGCAGACCTGATGAGCCAAATCAGTTGTTGCAGCAGAGATTTACCTGTACACAAGTACATAAAGGCACACATGTCCTTAACAGTGGATTGTAGCATATTCAAAAATATAGAGATGCAGACTGCAATTACTGTTTCCTCATGAAAGATTAATGAGCAACTCTGGTACATACTTGGGATACTTCTGTAATCTGTGATTTGGAACAAGGACACAATACACAAAGTACTACGAACATCCTAGGACGGGAGATATTTTGCACAAATTCTTGATGTTAGTATTTGCTCAGCTGGTTCGCCAATACTTACCATTTTGCCACCTGTGGCTGGCATATGGTGCTTCTCTCCAAGCCAGTGCTTGTCCTGTGAGTCTGCAGAGTACTGAAAATCAGAAAGAGTATAGGTAAGGGCAGTTGTGGCCTAAGTTACACACAGTGACCCACACTGGATTTTTATGGTAAAGGACAATGCTTAACACAGCAACAAGTATTGGCTCAGACGAGTAAAATACTATACTGACCCACAATTGACCTTCCATGAAGCATTGAATAGCGAAATACCAATAACCTCACAACTGGAGTCTTTAGTGATGCCAGACTAGCAAATTTTCTGGATTACTGGACATCACTCTTTTAATTCAATTTAAAAATAAAGATTTTCCAATGGACCAGGCAAGTTGAAAGGGACAGCAGGGACCAGTGCCCAGTGAATGGGAAGGGAGTGCTGGAATCATCACCTCATGAGTCAGATACTGAAGCACCAGTGTTTCCGAATCACTGGATAGATTATTGATATTTCACTGTATTGACCTACACTGAGTCCATGGTGAAGGACAGCAATTACTTACACTGGCAGACTTTAAAACATTGATTGTTTTTTACGTGCAGAGTAAATGGGATGTTACTCTAGTGGTTCTTTGTGTTTTGAGGATTTCACAATGTGTTTCTTTAAATGGATAATATTCCATGGATCACATTTGCCAACTACTATTCAAAAGAATAGAGAAATTTGGGACAATATGGATATGGGCTTTTGATAGATACATTGGAGATGAAAGCCAAATTGCAACTGTCATCAAATGGCCTTTCACTGCCGGCAGCAGGCAATGGGTGAGGATATGTGAATGACATGGTACACTCGCTGCCACTGAGCTTCACGCATCTTGAGACAAAAGCTCATTCGCTCTCACCTTGAATAGCTCAGGATGCTTTATGTAGATTCTTCCACGAGTGCCACCCATTCCCAAGGCTCTGAAACAGAAGAGGGAATGAGCTGAAAAGAGTTTGTATACAGTACTGTATATAATGTAAAACTTTAAATGTATCTTAAAAGAGATGCCAATCTTACAGACTGCAGTACACAGAAGTTAAAGAATTTATTGTAAGGTTTACTCAAAAGAAGATGACATGTAACTTCTGTTGGGAACAGTAGCCCAGCCGTTAACCGTGGACTGATCATCATGCTATAGGAGGGGTACTGTAGTACTCAAGATGTTGCAGGGGTTGGAGAATTACAGTACTGATGAAAGGCTGTAATGTTTTGTTAGGTTGGAGTGCAAGAGGACTGGTCAGCGAACGTGAAGGACTATTTAACTTTGCATGGAAGTAGATGAATAAGAGTCACAGATTCATGCTTTTCGTTGGAAATATTAGAGCAGGGGTTCCCTATCTGGAGTCCACAGACCCCTTGGTTAATAGTAAAGGTCCATGGCATAAAAAAAAGATTGGGAACCCCTGGATTAAAGGATTTGCCCTTGCTCTTTGAGTAAAGTGTCCGGAACCCACTGTTTCAAAAGGTAGAAGGCAGAAACAATGATCACACTTAAAACATTTCTGACCCTATACTTGGAAAAAAAATGCAACTTGTAAAATCACAGATGGAAGAGTAGGAGGTGGGAGTAACTTAGCCAGCTCAATTTAGCTGCAACACTGCAATGAGCCGAAAGACCTCCTTTGGTACCATATATTTTTATGAACACCAGGGTGGAGAAACTGAAGTGAAGCAGAGCGCAGGGTGATAGTCATTGCAAAAAAAAAAAAATCCACTTCCGAATCAAAGCTTGGTCTCACTAAACCTTCCAGGTCATTAATCAAGTTTTCTTCTCAAATTTACGGCTACAAGAAGTTCTCATGTTGTAAGTCAGAAGTGAACAGGACCATCTGTGATGAGGGTATAAACAGGAATGTGAACAGCAGCTGATCTCACTGGCTCAGTAAGCAAGTCTGCTCAATACTACCAGCCCCACTTGGCTCAACCTAGACCCCCACCCAACAGTTGTGGCACGGAGGGTGGGCTGGAGAGAGAAGACATGCAGAAATGCCCTGGACCTACCCAACAGAAGGTGCCTGTAGCCCTCCAGCAGTTGGTAAATCCATTCTCATCCCAACTCTCATTCTTGTATACGGGAAGTCAGTAAGTAAGTCAGGAATTAAAAACCTGGGGAAGGTATACTGCTTTATTTATGCTCCCTGGTCCATTCATAATCAGACTAAGGTTAGCTTAACCTTTGCTATTTGTACTCCAGCTAATAAGGGAATCTTACAACCAGTCTGTCTGTTCTTGCTTCGGTAATTTGGAAGGAGCAGAACGGAAGTAGCTTTATGCTGTATCTAACCACTGCTGCATCTGCCTGGGACAGGAGTCTGCAACCAAATGAAGACATTCTAAAACCCAACAATGACATCCTTACTTTGAGTGAGTGCAAGTCATAAGTCAAATACAGAAACAAACTTACAGAGGTTTGTTTCTTGTACCAAGAAAACAAAATAAAGGGAAGTACAGCAACAACCCGAGATCCTTTAAAGCAGAATATGAAGGAAGAAAAGGATTTTAAAGCTAGTTTGTTTCTTCCCCCAGAATTATAATCCCGCAGAACAGGTAAATTTCTAGAGAGAGTACCATAATAGAGCCTGAGAAAGAACATGCAAACTGGCTCCTTACTTGTTAGCACGCGACCCAAGCACAAATGTGGTTGATGTGTTTAGTCTGGCTGGGTCCCACTGAAAATGTATAATAATAAAAAAAGCAATTAGTAGTTCCTTTACCACTGTTCCTTCAGTCCCCACCACAGCCAATCTTTAAGTTCCAGCAAAAGGGAGCACAAATTGTCCATTCCATAAGACAATAAGACATAGGATCAGAATTAGGCTGTTTTGGCCAGAGTCTGTTTCATCATTCATCATGCCTGATTTATTTTGTCTTTCAACCTATTCTTCTCCCTTTAATCTTTGATGCCCTTAATAATCACAAATCTATCAACCTCTACTTTCAATATACTCAATGATTTGGCATTCATAGCCATCTGTGATAATGAATTCCACAAATTCACCACTTGCTGGCTAAAGAAACTCCTCCTTTGGTCCTAGATTCTCTCACAACTGGAAACATCCTCCCCATGTCCATTCTATCTACATCTTTCAATATAAATTTCAATATGATCCCACCTCAACCTTCTAAATTCCAGTGGGTACAGGCTCAGAGCCATCAAACACTCCTTGTACATTAACTCTTTCAATCTCGTAAACCTCTTCTGAACTCTCTCCAATTCCAGCATATCCTTTCTTAGATACAGGTACAAATACAGCTCACAATAGTCAAGATGTGGTCTGATCTTTATAAAGTCTCGACATTATATCCTTACTTTTATATTCTAGTCCTCTTGAAATTAATGCTAACATTGCATTTATCTCTCTTACTGGTCATTCAACTACATTAGGTCTCTTACACTAGGTCTCCCAGGGCCTTCTGTACCTCCAATTTGTGAATTCACTCTGTTTAGAAAACAGTCTACACCTTTATTTCTTCTATCAATTTAGGTTGTGCAAAGCTAAGTTTCAGGTACTGCTTTTCTATCCTACCATTGTAAGGACATGACCAGTCACTGCCAATGTTCCTGAAAAGAGTCTGTGAATCAGTGTTGCCCAGGAACAAAATAGCATACAATGCCCCTTTTGGTGGTGGTGGGGGGGGGGGTGTCATCGCTATTTAGATTTGCAGCACCTCTTTCCACTCTTGAGATATTTAAATGATGATAAAGCTATCATCTAGAATTCTACTAGTGCACCCCAGAGGAGCAATTCCCTAATTCGGTTCCCAGTCTCTTTGAAGCAATGGTTCAGATGTCATAAAACAGCGGTCCCCAACCACCGGGCTGTGGACCGGTACTGGGCCGCAAGGCAAGCGCTACCGGGCCGCGAGGAAACGATATGATTTGGTGCTATGAGTCAGCTGCACCTTTCCTCATTCCCTGTCGCGACCACTGTTGAGCTTGAATGCATACGAGATCATTACATGCGCATCATCCATGTCAGCGCGGGAAGGAGATCAACTCCTCGAGCTTGCAAATGACGGTGGGCTGAAAAGTATGTTTGACATAACATCTCTGCCAGCATCCTGGATCTCAAAGTCAAGGCTAAATATCCTGAGATAGCCACTGAAGCACTGAAAACGTTGCTTCCATTTCCAACATATCTCTGCGATGAATGTAACGAAAACTAAATTGCTAAATAGACTGGACATAAGGAACCCTGTTCGAGTATCGCTGTCTCCCGTCACCCTTCGATAGGACCGTCTTGTTGCAGGACAACAAGCCCAGGGCTCCCACTGATTCAGCGATATTGGTGTGTTGCAATGATTTTATATATTCATACGGGGAAAATATGTGCTGTGTTTAATATCCAAACGATACTTAAAATGTTATGATGCTATTGACTTACTTATATAACCATATAATAATTACAGCACGGAAACAGGCCATCTCTTCCCTTCTAGTCCGTGCCACACGCTACTCTCACCTCATCCCACCGACCTGCACTCAGCCCATAACCCTCCATTCCTTTCCTGTCCATATACCTATCCAATTTTACTTTAAATGAAAATATCGAACCTGCATCTACCACTTCTACTGGAAGTTCATTTAACACTTACTTCAAGCTCTCCTGTCCTCCCCTGATAACTGACTTATCACTATACTCATGCGAGAAAAATATGCACCGTGTGTTTAATATTAAATTCGTTAGATAAACCATTTTAGAAACAAAATTGAGTGTATTAGCCACTTATCACCGATATTCCGGTCGTGATTAACTACCCCCCCCAACACCACCCCCACCGCGCGAAGAGCATCGCCAAAAATGATTTGTAAAAAAAAAAAAATCGGCACATGCAAGTCATGCATGCGCACTGGCGCCCGCGCAAGGCTTTATGGTCATTGTAGTCTTTTCGGGGTAAACGCAACGTATTTGATTGCTACTCTTGTCCGTTAGCAACCACCCCTCCCCCCACCAGCCCGGTCGGCCGGTCCGCAAGAACATTGTCAATATGAAACCGGTCCGCAGTGCAAAAAAGGTTGGGGACCCCTGTTATAAAAGGCCTCCATGGGAGCTGGAAGGAGAAAATCAGGCAGGGCTCCTACTCCACATTATGTTCTATTAGCCTTAAAAAGGAATTGGTGAATATAGGTATAGGATAACAGTACAATGCTGTGATACCCTCACTGTCACTGACATCAGTCACGCAACACTGCGCTGCTGTGATATCCACACTGTCACTGATAACAAGACACATGCACATAGTTCTTACCCCAGTTTCAATCAGGGAGAGGAATCGTAAACACTTCATTGCAAACGAGTAAATATAATTCTAGTTAAGGAGGGAAGCACAAGCTGAAAACATTACCTTGGGTCCTTCCCGTTTTATTGGCTCAGTGTACTTAACTTTTGAGCTGAAAAATAAATTAATAAGTTAGAGCCTTCATGATAGCAGTAATGTAATATTTAATTTATTCCTATAATTAAAAAAAAACTGATTGAAGCACTGAAATAATCCAAGTTCTCAGAGGACTTGGTTGGGTAGATACAAAGTTGATGTTTTCCTGGCTGGAGCATCTGGAACCAGGCACACATTCTTAAAATAAGTCAGCCATTCAGAACAGCGAGGGACAGCACCCAAAGTTACCCGAGCTGCTGATAGTAGGAGACAGTTACTGGCATTACCCAGCTCTAAAGATGGCTTCTGTGGAAAGATTAACTCCAAACTCTACATGCATCTTTTTCTACTTTGGGACAGTACCTTACCCAAAGTAGACTCAGTATTTTTGCTGGCCCTGACCAGGCAGTGCCTGGATGGTGAACAGTGGCACTGGAACTTGGCAGTACCAAGCTACTTTTCTTCCCCACAAAACTGCTCCACAATTAAAAGCACTAACTGTTACCCAGATGGTGCATCATTATCTGTTCAGATACATAAACATTCATCACAAATGATTACAAGTTTCCCCCGCTGTTCGAAGGTAGAGCGTTTCTATGAAACGGTTCGTAAGCCAGAATGTCGTAAAGTGAATATGCAATTACCATTTATTAATATGAGAAAAATTTGAGTGTTCCCAGACCCAAAAAAAAACCTACAAAATCATGCCAAGTAACACGTAAAACCGAAAATAACAGTAACATATAGTAAAAACAGGAATGATATGATAAATACACAGCCTATATAAAGTAGAAATACTTTTCTGCAGCACTGTCTAGCGCAGCAAAAATCTCGTGGAAGCGCTCTTGGCAGAAACACTCTCTCCAGTAACCTTTAAGCTATGAAGATGGCAAATCATACCAAATAACACATAAAAATACACAGCCTATATAAAGTAGAAATAATGTATGTACAGTGTAGTTTCACTTATCGGAATCGAGAAGACTCCAATAAATTGCAGTTTCGTCACAGTTAAACACTTGCGTATACGAATAACCACCTGATGCAATTGGCAATCGCCCCTGATCTGGGTCGATATTTACGTGCCGGGCGGCACCTAATTAATTAGCTTGTTTATTTCGGCTTTTTTCTAAAAGATGTGCTGGGTGCGTTCCGACTACCGCTGCACTGCTGCATTCTTCGTGGCAACGTATCGGTCTGCGGCCCGGAGGTTGGGGACCACTGCTTAAATTATGAAGCTGCCTTCGCCTCAGAAACTGATCAAACTACCCATGACTACCTTTAAATTCCACTTTCGCAACACTTTCATCACCATCGTCCAGTGCTTTCTGTTTCAGCATATTAAAAAGACTGACTAATTTCTCCTCAAGTATAAGAAAACATAATGGAACACCATGCTTTGTACACCCATAATCCACTCAAGCAATAGACTTTCCATTTTATCCGTTATTGGATACTGACTAAGAGAGACCACTTTGCTACGAGCAGAACCAACAGTAACATCGGCAGCTTTCAAAATTCTTTCTCTATGCGTATAAATGGTGCGAGTGGTAGACACAGGCAAGTTCAACGCGCGGACAATGTCCTTACTTCGTTCACCACGATCAAAACACTTAATTATGTCTACTTTTACGCTAAGTGTAACACCCTTACGAGCTCTTTTAGGCTTTTCTGATAACTTAGAACAGTGGTCCCCAACCATTGGGCTGTAAAGCATGTGCTACCGGGCCATGAGGAAACAATATGGGTCAGCTGCACCTTTCCTCATTCCCTGTCATGCATTGTTAAACTTGAACACTGGGTTGCCAACTGTCCCATATTTGCCAGGACATCCCGTATATTGGGCTAAATTGGTTTGTCCCGTATTTCCCCCGCTAAGGTAGAGCATTCCTATGAAACCGCTTGTGCCGAAATGGCGTGAAGCGAAGAAGCAATTACCATTAATTTATATGGGAAAATTTTTTGAGCGTTCCCAGACCCAAAAAATAACCTAACAAATCATACCAAATAACACATAAAACCGAAAATAAATAACACTAACTTATAGTAAAAGCAGGAATGATATAATAAGTACACAGCCTATATAAAGTAGAAATAATGTACGCACAGTATAGTCGGGAAGATGAAGGCAAAACCGATCTGTGGGAAAAAAAATCGGCACATACGCGCATGCACACATCACGTGTGCACGTCACGCATATGCACACAGGTGCCCGCGCAAGGCTTCATGGTCATGGTAGTCTTTCTTGGGGTAAAGTGTCCCGGGATTTGACTGCTACTTTTGTCCCTTATTTGGGAGTGAGAAAGTTGGCAACCCTAACTGTAAAAGACATGTTGAGATGAGTTTAACCCTACTTGAATACCTCCACCGCCACCCCCTCCCGCCGGTCCGCAAGAATATTGTCAATATTAAACCGGTCCGCGGTGCAAAAAAGGTTGGGGACCCCTGCCTTAGAACTCATCTTGCTAACGGATGCACAAAATAAATCAAGATAAAGCACGTGTTTAAGCAATGCCGGCTAGAATGCAGTTCCGGGGGAGGAGCTTGGCTGTTCGGGCGCACACTACCTTTTCTCGCGTGCTGCCTTTTTTTGTAACAGTGAAAACACCTTCTGTTAGCGAAAACAGGTAACTAATGTACGTCTTTCGTAAGACGGAAAACAGGGGCCACCTTTATTTGCAAGAAAAGCATAAATTGGAGAACAGCAGTTTAATCGAGTCACTCTTGGTGCTAGTAGCTCAACAGGATACATTTGCCTGAGGGTTGGTACTTACACAATAGCATTCGGAGCTGTCCGGTCAAATGAAATCAGATGTCCTGGTGGTCTTCCTTTCCTCTGCAAAAGCAAAATTTCTTTAAAACTTTGCACATGGTCCTTCACTGTTTAAAAACCTTGAGCAATTTGTGCAGTTCCATAATTCACAAGGTTACCGTATTTATGACCATTCACTGAAGGTGTATTATAATATAAAAAAAGATTCAAGATGGCACTGCCCTGGCTCAATGGATACAAGAAATAGATAATCAGGTTTACTGTTGTGTAGGATGTTTTGTGTTGAATGATTCAATACCTTGGGTGCATTAGGTACAGACCAGAATATACTGTCGATTGTTCTGTTTCTGTGATGGGATTTAGTTATGTGGTCTAATACACATTGGCATTTACAATTTTACTAGTTTCCTTTTAGCCCTTTAGCTCTACAGTCCCTTTTGATGGCCACTATCCAATGACCTTTGCTAGAAAAGGCAGACCGAAGCACAAATTTGATGCCTCGTTTAGTTAGAAAGCCCACTAAGCACCAGCACTGGGCTGGCATGTGAATGGTTTCTGAAACTTGCACAAACTACAACAATCGCTTTTAGTTCATCTTAACTTTTCGTTTTCAGCTTCATTCAGGCTAACCTTCTTCAGGACCGGACTCCCTCTCTGGCTCAAGTCATCTTCCATCTGTCGTGATCGCTGCAGTAAGACACATTTTACATTAAAATATCACACTTGATTGCACTCAAAGTATAAAACATTAAAGCCAATGAAATATTTTTAAGTATGGCTAATTACTGTTAACAAACATAGCAGCTAATTTGATCGTAATTTCTCATAAAAAGCAAAGTGACAATGATGTGATTATCAGTTATCAGGATGTTGACTGAGGGATAAATGTTGGCTGGATATTGGAGCAAATCCCTCAGCATTTCTTCAAAATCCTAAAGATTTCAGCAACTCTGTTTGAACCCCATCACCAATCCTTTACGTGGCACTCTTCCCACACTGTTACGTCGACTGTCCACACCCCTGCTTTCGACCATTGCTGCCGAAACCTGGGAAGTGGGCAGTTGTGCGAACACCGTAGGGCTGCCAGCATCTGGGGAACTACATTCTTTCACAAGCTGGTGCTTCCTTGAGAAGGAAAACAACACATTGGTGTTGTGACACAAGGACCTTCTATGTGCAAACTGCCATTTCTATCCACAATATCACTTCCGAGTGTCACTATTTTTGATGTTAAAATTTTATGTCAGATTAATAGTTTGTGAGCATGTATGTTGGTGCCAGACGCATAGTGATACGTGCAGGCTGTCCAGCATAATCGTCACTGATTTGATTTGACGTAAACGATGCATTCCACTGTATGTGTTGATGTTAATTCAGAAACAGAGGTTCTGAACTTAAGGAGGGGTAACTTTGAAGGTATGAGACGTGAATTAGCTAAGATAGACTGGCAAATGACACTTAAAGGATTGACGGTGGATATGCAATGGCAAGCATTTAAAGATTGCATGGATGAACTACAACAATTGTTCATCCCAGTTTGGCAAAAGAATAAATCAAGGAAGGTAGTGCACCCGTGGCTGACAAGAGAAATTAGGGATAGTATCAATTCCAAAGAAGAAGCATACAAATTAGCCAGAAAAAGTGGCTCACCTGAGGACTGGGAGAAATTCAGAGTTCAGCAGAGGAGGACAAAGGGCTTAATTAGGAAGGGGAAAAAAGATTATGAGAGAAAACTGGCAGGGAACATAAAAACTGACTGTAAAAGCTTTTATAGATATGTAAAAAGGAAAAGACTGGTAAAGACAAATGTAGGTCCCCTACAGACAGAAACAGGTGAATTGATTATGGGGAGCAAGGACATGGTAGATCAATTGAATAATTACTTTGGTTCTGTCTTCACTAAGGAGGACATAAATAATCTTCCAGAAATAGTAGGGGACAGAGGGTCCAGTGAGATGGAGGAACTGAGCGAAATACATGTTAGTAGGGAAGTGGTGTTAGGTAAATTGAAGGGATTGAAGGCAGATAAATCCCCAGGGCCAGATGGTCTGCATCCCAGAGTGATTAAGGAAGTAACCCAAGAAATAGTGGATGCATTAGTGATAATTTTTCAAAACTCGTTAGATTCTGGACTAGTTCCTGAGGATTGGAGGGTGGCTAATGTAACCCCATTTTTTAAAAAAGGAGGGAGAGAGAAACCGGGGAATTATAGACCGGTTAGCCTAACGTCGGTGGTGGGGAAACTGCCTGGAGTCAGTTATCAAAGATGTGATAACAGCACATTTGGAAAGCGGTGAAGTCATCGGACAAAGTCAGCATGGATTTGTGAAAGGAAAATCATGTCTGACGAATCTCATAGAATTTTTTGAGGATGTAACTAGTAGAGTGGATAGGGGAGAACCAGTGGATGTGGTATATTTGGATTTTCAAAAGGCTTTTGACAAGGTCCCACACAGGAGATTATTGTGCAAACTTAAAGCACATGGTATCGGGGGTAAGGTATTGATGTGGATAGAGAATTGGTCGGCAGACAGGAAGCAAAGAGTGGGAATAAACAGGACCTTTTCAGAATGGCAGGCAGTGACTAGTGGGGTACCGCAAGGCTCAGTGCTGGAACCCCAGTTGTTTACAATATCTATTAATGACTTAGATGAGGGAATTAAATGCAGCATCTCCAAGTTTGCGGATGACACGAAGCTGGGCGGCAGTGTTAGCTGTGAGGAGGATGCTAAGAGGATGCAGGGTGACTTGGACAGGTTAGGTGAGTTGGCAAATTCATGGCAGATGGAATTTAATGTGGATAAATGTGAGGTTATCCACTTTGGTGGCAAGAACAGGAAAACAGATTATTATCTGAATGGTGGCCGATTAGGAAAAGGGGAGGTGCAACGAGACCCAGGTGTCATTATACACCAGTCATTGAAAGTGGGCATGCAGGTACAGCAGGCAGTGAAAAAGACGAATGGTATGCTGGCATTTATAGCAAGAGGATTCGAGTACAGGAGCAGGGAGGTACTACTGCAGTTGTACAAGGCCTTGGTGAGACCACACCTGGAGTATTGTGTGCAGTTTTGGTCCCCTAATCTGAGGAAAGACACCCTTGCCATAGAGAGAGTACAAAGAAGGTTCACCAGATTGATTCCTGGGATGGCAGGACCTTCATATGAAGAAAGACTGGATGAATTGGGCTTGTACTCGTTGGAATTTAGAAGATTGAGGGGGGATCTGATTGAAACGTATAAAATCCTAAAGGGATTGGACAGGCTAGATGCAGGAAGATTGTTCCCGATGTTGGGGAAGTCCAGAACAAGGGGTCACAGTTTGAGGATGAAGGAGAAGCCTTTTAGGACCGAGATTAGGAAAAACTTCTTCACACAGAGAGTGGTGAATCTGTGGAATTCTCTGCCACAGGAAACAGTTGAGGCCAGTTCATTGGCTATATTTAAGAGGGAGTTAGATATGGCCCTTGTGGCTACGGGGATCAGGGGGTATGGAGGGAAGGCTGGGGCAGGGTTCTGAGTTGGATGATCAGCCATGATCATAATAAGTGGCGGTGCAGGCTCAAAGGGCCGAATGGCCTACTCCTGTACCTATTTTCTATGTTTCTATGTACATGTGACAAATAAAGCTAATCTTTTCTTTCTCTTAATGCTTGAAAAATCCCATATTAGTAGCCATTCCCTATGTATATAGCTCTTGATTATGCTGCAAAAGCTCCAATTCATCTTACACAAAATAACCGATACCAACCCTGTGGGTATGCTGAAAGAGACAAATTATGAGTTTATAATATTCCACTGATTCAAACTGGTTTGGATAAGGCTGAAGAATATATTTGAAACCGTAGTGCAAATGTCTAAGTAAAACAAAATTAACCAAAGCTCCTAAAGTATAACTGGATAAGAAGCAGTTGCATTTTTATCAGAAAAAAATCCTCACTCAGCTGTCAGCTAGAGATCATCCCCTTAGAAACAACTTTTTAAGATCTCTGTTGCAAAATCCTTTTGCTTGCCCAGATCAATCTAATTAACTGTCAGACTGCACCCTTCCAAAAATCCGTTGGTGCCCTGGGATGAATAACATGGGAGATCACCACAGGCAATCTGCCCTAGACACAATGGATGGGCCGCTGATTATGGCAGCTTTATTCAATAACCAGATCACTAACTACAAACTGAGGACGGAATCAGTCAAAGCAAACAAATGATAGACAACAAAAGTAGTAGACTGTTTAACTAATCCAAACTCCACCTGACACTCAACAGAGCAACATAACCATACTTGTGTAATCACTATGGTCTGAAGTAAACTCAGAGCCTACCTTTGAGGCAGAAAGGTCTCCAATGGCTTTGGTAAGCATCTTCCCTCCATCCGAGTACATCATTTTAGCCTGCACCAGGAAGATGAGATAAGGCACTGAGACAGGCACTGGCTCATAGTTACAAGCATACAACAAAAAAAATCCATGGAACTGCTCCATCCAAGTATTAATACACACTGTATCCATAAACTTATTAAAAATCTCCACCCAAAACCCATTTTTTGCTGTTCCTTTTACAAATCAATGTTTCTTTCTTTTATTGCTTACCTAATCTAAACAGTATGATTGCTTATATTTATTTGAAGCTTCAAAAGTTTATTCTTTTGCTTGTTGGTATGTTTTACTAGGACGCTGGAACTGTCCTTCAATGAAATGACAAGCACAGCAAGGAGAGCTGAAGCTAAATAACTATTGCTGTTCAACCATTCCTGAAAGCCCTATTTATTCATGTTCAAATTGACGTAAGTTATTTAAAACATTTGTTAAAAATGTACGCCGTAACTGCAGTTTTACTGTGGGCTTGAGGCTAGCACTGAGCTGATCAAATCACTGGAGAATCGGAGATAAGTGACCCACATCCAGCCACGCACATTAGAACATGTACAGACCACGGCTGCTGCTCCTAAGTAAGGGTCTGGGCCAGCACACTACAGCCCAGTATGTCATTCTTAGTAAGGGTCATCACTATATGTTTAAGTAGGGCAAAAAATATTTCTGAACTCTATTGTTAAATAACATAGCTAAAAATATGCATTCTCTAATATGAACATATCATTCTACAAGCAAAGATTTTCTTGTGGTAATCAATGTTGCATTTTGTGTGTTGGAAAGTGCAACTTGGGTACATCACATCCTATGGAAGGACAGGGCACCATACACCCCATCTAGGGCCATTTGATCCATTCACTCACTGTCTCCCTGCTACCATTTCTCCTACCTGTTCCAAACAGTTTTTACAGGTCTCTTGCACCAGCTGCTCAGGGTCTACATCTTCACCAATATTCTCCTTCACATTCCATGCAGCCTTCTGGAAAAACTGAAAATAGATTTAATCAGGACCAACAGACTCCAAACAAACAAACAAGGAGCATCTCTGCAACACACATAAAAGTTGCTGGTGAACGCAGCAGGCCAGGCAGCATCTCTAGGAAGAGGTGCAGTCGATGTTTCAGGCCGGGACCCTTCGTCAGGACTAACTGAAGGAAGAGTGATAAGGGATTTGAAAGTTGGAGGAGGAGGGGGAGATCCAAAATGATAGGAGAAGACAGGAGGGGGAGGGATAGAGCCAAGAGCTGGACAGGTGATAGGCAAAAGGGATACGAGAGGATCATGGGACAGGAGGTCCGGGAAGAAAGACAAGGGGGGGAGGGGGACCCAGAGGATGGGCAAGGGGTATATTCAGAGGGACAGAGGGAGAAAAAGGAGAGTGAGAGAAAGAATGTGTGTATAAAAATAAGTAACAGATGGGGTACGAGGGGGAGGTGGGGCATTAGCGGAAGTTAGAGAAGTCGATGTTCATGCCATCAGGTTGGAGGCTACCCAGACAGAATATAAGGTGTTGTTCCTCCAACCTGAGTGTGGCTTCATCTTTACAGTAGAGAAGGCAGTGGATAGACATGTCAGAATGGGAATGGGACGTGGAATTAAAATGTGTGGCCACTGGGAGATCCTGCTTTCTCTGGCGGACAGAGCGTAGGTGTTCAGCAAAGCGGTCTCCCAGTCTGCGTCGGGTCTCGCCAATATATAAAAGGCCACATCGGGAGCACCGGACGCAGTATATCACCCCAGTCGACTCACAGGTGAAGTGTTGCCTCACCTGGAAGGACTGTTTAGGGCCCTGAATGGTGGTAAGGGAGGAAGTGTAAGGGCATGTGTAGCACTTGTTCCGCTTACACGGATAAGTGCCAGGAGGGAGATCAGTGGGGAGGGATGGGGGGGACGAATGGACAAGGGAGTCGCGTAGGGAGCAATCCCTGCGGAATGCGGGGGGGGGGGGGGGAGGGAAAGATGTGCTTAGTGGTGGGATCCCGTTAGCAAGCCGTTAGCATGTGGCCTTTTATATATTGGCAAGACCCGACGCAGACTGGGAGACCGCTTTGCTGAACACCTACGCTCTGTCCGCCAGAGAAAGCAGGATCTCCCAGTGGCCACACATTTTAATTCCACGTCCCATTCCCATTCTGACATGTCTATCCACGGCCTCCCCTACTGTGAAGATGAAGCCACACTCAGGTTGGAGGAACAACACCTTATATTCCGTCTGGGTAGCCTCCAACCTGATGGCATGAACATCGATTTCTCTAACTTCTGCTAATGCCCCACCTCCCCCTCGTACCCCATCTGTTACTTATTTTTATACACACATTCTTTCTCTCACTCTCCTTTTTCTCCCTCTGTCCCTCTGAATATACCCCTTGCTCATCCTCTGGGTCCCCCCCCCTTGTCTTTCTTCCCGGACCTCCCATCCCATGATCCTCCCGTATCCCTTTTGCCAATCACCTGTCCAGCTCTTGGCTCTATCCCTCCCCCTCCTGTCTTCTCCTAACATTTGGATTTCCCCTCCCCCTCCAACTTTCAAATCCCTTACACACTCTTCCTTCAGTTAGTCCTGACGAAGGGTCTCGGACTGAAACGTCGACTGCACCTCGTCCTTGAGATGCTGCCTGGCCTGCTGTGTTCACCAGCAACTTTTATGTGTGCTGCAGAATTCCTGTTGTTAGGGAGCATCTCTGAGCGTCTTCTCTTCCTGGTCCCCACCTCCCCCAAGCAACAATCAAGGTGAGCAGAGCTTGGAGCACCAAGCAGACTCACTTGCTGCACTAGCTTTTGATGAGGACTACCGTGGGATTGTTCTTGCAGAAATGTGGCTTCGAAACAACATCCATGCATTATCAATCTACAGGCCATGACACTCGGGGATTTCAGCTATCTTTTTTTGTGAATACATGTTTTTTCTGCTATGTGCTGTGTGTGACTGTTGATACAGTGTGTGGCACCTTGGTCCCAGACGACAGCTGCTTCATTTGGCTGTATTCAGATGTATGGTCCAATGGCAATTAACTTGAATCAGTAAAGCTGGCTGGTGGCCATTCTTCCCATGCCTGCTCATTCTCCCATCACAGACATTTTTTATGATTCTTGCTTACATGCTGTTTTTGTTCACTTCTGACTTATGAACAATTGAAGTTACAGAGATATCTTGTGCCTGTACACAGGATATTAAGTTTGCTCCCTTGGTACTGTCAATCTCTGCTTCAAATCCATCTTCAGGTTGGCAGTGGGGCCTACAGCTATTTACAGCACATACTAAGGGTTTAGAAGAAAAACAGTATACTGTATAATGTGTTGAATTCTGTGGGCAACAGAAGGCTGAGTGGGAGACTGAATAACAGGAACGTGAAGAGTCAGAAAAGTGATAATCAACAGCGAGTGACAAGGAGGAGGTAGGTAGTCTACAATGTCATAGAATGTGAGGGCATACATTTTGGTAAAAAAATGGAGGCAATTTAAGAGAGTCTCACTCAGCCAGTTCCTGGGGAAAAAGGGTTCCCCTATCATGAGCACTGGATATGGAAACTGGACCTGTATTTAGAATTTAGAAGACCAAAGAGCATCTTAAAAATCATAAAATGGCATGGCAGGATAGATGTCGAGCTGTTTCCATTATTGGGAGTTTCCATATTTCCTTATGACATAACCTCCTATGAATGATTATTCATTACATTATATGGATTGTCATCAAAACAAGCACAGTAATTAATATTTCCTGGAGAACAGAATTAAAAATGCAGTAGCTGACAGTGTCAAGCAGTATAGCACAAGTAAGTGGCATCAGCCATAGGTCAACAAAGTCACAGCCTTGGTATGGAAAAAATTCAGTCAGCATATTTTTAAATACCTGATGTTATGTTTACTAAATCTACTAATTGTAATGCTACAATATGGTAATTTGATAGTTTAGATCTAGCAATACAGACAAAAGCTTCGGGGAAATCAAGAAATGAATCATCACACAGGAAACCCAGCTTCTGACCTACTTGTAGCCAAAGTGTTTAACCAAGCTGGTAATGTAATCACCATTTCATTCCTCTGAAATTGGGCCAGCCTTGATCTAGAGTGTTGGTAACTCCAAAGTTTCACCTTTTCACATCAGGCTACAACTTGATCAAGTTAACATCACTGTTCAATACTTACACACAATTCCATAACTATTCAGTAGGGACAGAAAGCAAGTTAATGTTTTAGATTGATGACCTTTCACCTGAACAGTTTTGAAGAAAGGCTTTTGACCCAAGATATTAACTAGTTCTTTTCCGTAGCTGATTCTAGCACTTTTATTTTAATTTTAGAATTCCAGCTTTTCCTGTTCAATTGTCAGATAACTGTTCCCATTTTGTTACATTACAAACTGTATGGATTATTATACATAACTAATTCTTACATTCTCCACCTTTTGTTTGTTCCAGGAATTCTCTTCCCAACAACACAATGGGAATTCCTTCAGCATGTAGATTGTAGCAATTCCAGATGTGACACACTACTACTTAGTCAAAGGTTGGTAAGGATGGCCAATAAATACTGATCTTATCAAGGATGCTACATTGCCAAAATAAATTTTCATTGCTTGAACTACCAACCTACCCAGGACAGTGTTTCACTCACCCACTAGCTTCAGTCAGCTTACCTTGGTGTACTTATTGATTACGCCACGGATCTCCTCATTAATGTGAGGCTGCAGAACAGCTCGCAACAGATCCATGGATATGTTTGGATTGGTGAAACTAAAGAAAGGAGACAGACTGATATGATATCTTTTTAGAGGGCGATAATGTCTTTTAACAGTCAATTCAACATAGTCAATTCAGGGAATCAACCACTGATAACCTATATATGTGGCATTTCATCCCCACTGCAAGCGCTGGATGTATGAAACAGACTCTTTTGCTCACACCACAACCAAGGTTCCCATCAAATGTTACAGAATCATACTGCAAGTGTGGAGGGATCGGGTAGCGTATTCAGGGAGTTTTAGTACAGGTCTTCAGGACTTTGACAAGTGCATCCATTTGGGCTCTATACTAAAGAAAGGATTTTGTTGTTTTGGGAACTATACTGATGCCTGGAATTGTCCAAGGAGGAAATCCAAGAGAGAGGCGCTTCTCATTCACTCTGTCATCAGATTTCTGAACAGTCCATGAACCCAAAACACCACATTATCCCCCTTTTGCATTTTTTATTTAGTAAATTTTAATAATTTTAAGTCTTTGCACTGTTCTACTGCTACATAACAAACTTTACATCATACAAGACAGATAATCTGATTCTCAAATGCTGTAATGTTTAAATTGATGAGAGTTGATCTTATTGAAATATATACAATTCTGAGAGGGCTTGAGAGGATAAATACTGGGAAGATGTTTTCCCAGGTGGAGAAATCTCAAACTAGGGAGCATAGACTTAAGATAAAAAGGACGCCCACTTATGACTAAGACGAGAGGGAATTCATTTTCTGAGTGTAGTGAACCTTTGAAGGTCTCTACCTCAGGGAGCTGTGGATTCCAGTTTATTGACTATATTCAAAACGGGGACAGATTTTTGGACTACTGGGAAGTTGAGCCAAGAAAATGGAACTTAGGCTAACAATTTGATCACTCGTAATTTTACCAAATGGTAGAAAAAGCTTCAGAGGCCAGATGGTCTAGCTGTACTTCAATTTCTCATGCTCTTCATCTGAATATACAAGCTCTCATCATTCTGTGCTATCTACAATCTTAAACAATATGAGCATTTCCTAATAAGTCAACACAAAGTTGTTTTGTCGCAAACCAAAACAAAAATTGGTAACATCCTACAATTTAAAAAAAGACATTACACCAAGTAGAGATTAAATATACTTACAAGTTTGCAATTGAGAACCTACATGTTTTAATAAAATGACTGAGGAAGTTCAGATATTCTTTTGTTTTTATCTTCTGAAAATGAATGAGTTCAGATTTAATTTTAAACACAGCAGGAAATGGAGTGGAGAAGAATGCTAAAATTTTACAATTCAGTATGTGAACAAGTGTCTAAATAGCCATAAAAGCGCAGACAAAAAAAAGAGGGAGGACCCCCTTGTCAAGCATCGATTTTCCCAAGCTTGTCCAGAATGAGGAGGTATATCATTATAGAATCACAGAATCCTTATACCACAGGAGACCATTTGATGCTTCTGAGTAATACCAGCGCAGCTATCCCCACTCTATGACCTACCGAAAGTTCTGCAAGTTACTTCAGTTCAGATTATCTATCCAGCTTATTTCTGAATGCTTGCTGAGAGTCTCCACCACTACATATGGCAATACATTCCAGAACCTAACAACCCGCTGTGTGAAGAAATTCTTATTTCACTTTTGCTAATCCCCCTAGTTCTTAACTAATGAGCATGATTTCTCCCTATACATATCATTACAATTTTAAATACTTCTTTCAAATCACTACACATACTTGATAACAGCTTCTTCAGCCTATCTAAATAACTAAAGTCCATCATCCCTGAAACCATTCAAGTGATCTCTTTAGCATCATCCCTAGAGGCCTTTGAAAGGAAGCTCTCCAAGTACGCAGGACTGGTCAGCCAATGTTGGCAGGCTGGATGGAGAGCGAGGTGTCTCCCAGTGGACGTTGGTTACAGGGGATTCGCAGCCCGTTCCTTAGCCAGAGCCTTCAGCAATCTGGGCATCGAGGGAGAGAGGAAGAGGAGAGCCATCCGCAGTACCACCGATGCAGCAGAGGGGGCTTCAAAAGAGGGGAGCCATGGAGTCATAAGTAGCTAGCCACCTGGACACAAGCTGGAGTCTGATCAGCCCCGGCTGGGTCACCTGGAGGAGGCTGTATGATGTTGAAAGACTCGAAGCACCCGATGATTCCAGGAACATCACTGAAGATGTGTCCAGAGGCATCAGTAGATGTATGTACACAGAACACTTTCTTAAACTGGCACCAGAACACGACACAGCTGTGGAAAACCAGTGTTTTATAAAGGTTTTTCTTTTAAAAGGTTCGGATGCCAGAATTGGGAGCAAAAAAAAACACATTGCTGGAGGAACTCACTAGGTCAAACAGCATCTGTGGGAAGTGGGGGGGGGGGAATTATTGACATTCCAAGTAGAGGCACTGCATCAGTCCTGTGCCTTTATCTGTATAGCCCAGTATGTCAAATACATTTTAACCACTTTCTCAACCTACCTTATTTTCAATAAACTTTGCACATTAAATCCTGATCTCTTCATTCTTTTAATACTTTTGGATTTATATCTTCTCATTTATATAGCTCTTCTTATTCTTCCTGACAAAATATAATATGTCACCTTTCTCACCATTAACTTTCATCTGCCACCTCTCTGCCCATTTTACTCAGACCGTTAATATCGCTTTGAAATTTATTATTTTTTTCTGCAACTCAATGCACAGCTGCACTTTACATCATCTGCAAATTTTGAAATTGTGCCCTGTATACCCATCCATCTCATTAACATATATTAACTCCTCAGAAAACACCACTAACACCTTCCTCTATCATAAGATCATAATACATAGGAGCAGGATTAGGCCATTTGGCCCATCAACCCCGATCCACCATTCCATCATGCCTGATCGTTATCCCTCTCAACTCAATTTTCCTGCCTGCTCCCCATAACCTTTGACTCTCTTACTAATCAAGAACCTATCAACTTCCACTTTGGATATATCCAACGACTGCCCTCTGCAGTAATAAATTCCACAGATTCACCACTATCTAGCTAAAAAAGTTCTTCCTTATCTCTGTTCTAAATGGACGTTCTACTATTCTGAGGCTTTGACTTCTGGTCCTAGGCGTCCCCAATATAGGAAATGTCCTCTCTACATCTAGTCTATCTGGGCTTTCCAATATTCAATGGATTTCAATGAGTTCCCTCCTCATTCTTCTAACCTCCAGTGACTATAGGCCCAGAGACATTAAAGACTGCTCATATGTTAACAGTTTCATCCTTGGAAACATTCTCGTGGACCTCCTCTGAACCTGCTCCAACGCCAGCATGTCCTTTCTTAGATAAGGGGCCCAAAACTGCTCACAATACTCAAAGCACGGTCATACCAATGCCTTATAAAGCCTCAGCATTACCTCCCCTATCCTGTAAAACATTTTCACTCTGTACTACATCCCAGAGTTTCAGCATGATTTTTTAAAAAATTCTAAATATATAAAAAATTCTTTGACATGAGATAGGGGAGGACGGTAGGCACACAACAGATGCGTGCTGTATTGCACTGAGGGGAGGACGGTAGGCTGATAATTGGTGAGTGTTGTATTGCACGGAGGGGAGGACGGTAGGTTGATAATTGGAGAGTGTTGTATTGCATGGAGGGGAGGATGGTAGGCTGATAATTGGAGAGTGTTGTATTGCACAGAGGGGAGGACGGTAGGCTGATGGTGAGTGCTGTATTGCACGGAGGGGAGGATGGTAGGCTGATAATTGGTGAGCACTGCATTACATGGAGGGGAGGACAGTAGGCTGATAATTGATGAGTGTTGTATTACACTGAGGGGAGGACGGTAGGCTGATAATTGGAGAGTGTTGTATTGCACGGAGGAGAGAACAGTAGGCTGATAATAAAAGTGTTGTATTACACAGAGGGGAGGACGGTAGGCTGATAATTGGAGAGTGTTGTATTACACGGAGGGGAGGACGGTAGGCTGATAATTGGTGGGTGTTGTATTACACGGAGGGGAGGATGGTAGGCTGATAATTGGTGGGTGTTGTATTACACAGAGGGGAGGACAGTAGGCTGATAATTGGAGAGTGTTGTATTACATGGAGGGGAGGACAGTAGGCTGATAATTGGTGGGTGTTGTATTACACGGAGGGGAGGACTGTAGGCTGATAATTGGTGATGTTGTATTACACGGAGGGGAGGACGGTAGGCTGATAATTGGTGAGTGTTGTATTACACGGAGGGGAGGACTGTAGGCTGATAATTGGTGAGTGTTGTATTACACGGAGGGAAGGACAGTAGGCTGATAATTGGTGAGCACTGTATTGCACGGAGGGGAGGACAGTAGGCTGATAATTGGTGAGCAGTGTATTGCACAGAGGGGAGGACGGTAGGCTGATGAGGGCCGTGAAGTGTGTTTTCCGAGCTTTGAATGGACTCGCCCAATTTGGGCTGTGACGTCAGTCTCTCTCTTCCGAATTACCTCTCAACTTTCCCTTGCATGCCACTGACTGACTTATGGCAGCGAGCAAACTCTACCAGTGTAGGAGAAAATTGGAGGGAAATTTTCATTCTAAAGAAGGATTTTTTTAAAATCTGCTGCTGGCCTGCCCCATTGCTGTTGTTGTAATTGTTGCAGAAGGTGGATTGTGTAGGTTAGAAGTGAATTGTATTGTGACGTTTTCATATCTTTAGCAGTTTTCTCATTTTGTTATTATGCAACAATGGACACAAAAAACTCCCTCTTTATAATAAAGGCTACTGATCAATGGGCTTTACATGGACTGGTGATCCAAGTTGTCCTATTCCATTGTGCCTGGTCTGTGGCAAACAACCTAGCAAAGGCTCCAGCAAAATTGACTTAACTACAAATCACAGCCATATGACATATAAAAGTGCTGATTATTTTAAATGACTATTGGAATCTCAAAACAAACCGATTAAAGCTTTTGTTAATAAAGTCACAGTGAAATGAATCAGGAAGCAAGTTAGTTAGCGGTAGTTATTACTCAGAAAAGGAAAAGTCACACAGTTGATGAGAACCTAATGATGCCAGCACATAAAATTATAGTGGGTAAAATGCTTGGACAAGATGCAGTATGAGAAATTGAAAAGGTTTCACTCTCAAACAGTATGATAAGTTAATGCGTTGATGACGTGTCACATGATGCTGAAGAGGTCTTGTGTGATAAACTAAAAAAAAATCTTCTCTATCCAGGTTGATGAGTCAACAGATTTCACCAATAAATGTCATGTTGTAGCATTTAATGATGGTGAAATTCAAGAAAACTTTCTCTATTGCAAAGACCTGCCCAAAACAAGACAAAGATATATTTAATGATTTGTCTTCATATCTGGAAACAGAAGGTCTGTCTTGAAGGAACTGTGTTGGAATCTGCTCGATCAATGGGTGGCTCAATGAGAGGTTTTGTTTCTCTTGCAAAACAGAATTCTGACGTCACAACACACAGCTTCAACATTGTCAAAAACATTTCATGTTGTAAATATCATCAATTAAAATCAATTTACACCCTCTACAGGTGTCCCCCACTTTTCGAATGTTCGCTTTACGAAACCTCGCTGTTACAAAAGACCTACATTAGTTACCTGTTTTCGCTAACAGAAGGTGTTTTCACTGTTATGAAAAAAGGCGGCACGCGCCCCGAGCAGCCAAACTCCTCCCCCGGAACTGCATTCTAGCCGGCATTGCTTAAGCACGTGCCTGTGAGCAGCCATTTGCAAGATGAGTTCTAAGGTATCGGAAAAGTCTAAAAGAGCTCATAAGGGTGTTACACTTAGCGTAAAACTAGACATAATTAAGCGTTTGGATCATGGTAAGCCAAGTAAGGTCAAAGTGAGTTTGGCTTGTGGAAGGTGCCGAAGATGATGTTGAAGAGGTTTTGGCATCCCATGACCAAGAACTGATAGATGAAGAGCTGATGCAATTGGAAGAGGAAAGGATAACAATCAAAACTGAATGCAGTAGCGAACGGACCAAAAGTGAAGTCGTCCAGGAACTGAACGTGAAAAACTGCATGAGATTTTTGCTGCAATGATTGCAGAAAAGTATGACTTTAATTTTGAAAGGGTATGTAAGTTTAGGGCATATTTGCAAGATGGTTTGAGTGCTCACAAAGAACTGTATGATAGAAAAATGCGCGAGGCTAAGCAGTCAAGCATACTGTTTTTTTTCAAGCCTTCCACATCAGCCACAGCAGACAACGAACCTCGACCTTCAACATCGAGGCAGGAACATATAGAAGAAGATGACCTGACTGCAATTGCCTCTGATCTGGGCCGACATTTACGTGCCGGGCAGCACCTAATTAATTAGCTTGTTTATTTCAGCTTTTTTCTTAAAGATGTGCTGGGTGCGTCCCGGCTACCGCTGCACCACTGCATGCTTTGCAGATCGGTATCAGTCCACGGCCCGGAGGGTGGGGACCACTGCACCACCCCATCCTCTGACAACTCAGCCTAACACACCATCATCAGTGTGCTCGGTGCTGTCTTCCCAATTCCGGTAAGTGATACTACACTGTACATACATTATTTCTACTTTATATAGGCTGTGTATTTTTGTGTTATTTGGTATGATTTGACTGCTTCATAGCTTAAAGGTTACTGGAGAGAGTGTTTCTGCCGAGAGCGCTTGCGTGAGATTTTTGCTACAGAGAACAGTGCGGCAATGATTGTAGAAGAGTATTTCTACTTTATATAGGCTGTGTATTTATCATATCATTCCTGCTTTTACTATATGTTACTGTTATTTTAGGTTTTATGTGTTATTTGGCATGATTTGGTAGGTTAATTTTTGGGTCTGCGAATGCTCACAAATTTTTCCCATATAAATAAATGGTAATTGCTTCTTCACTTTACGACATTCCAGCTTACGAACCGTTTCATAGGAACACTCTACCTTTGGATGGCGGGGGAAACCTGTATTTAAATTAAATCTATTTGAGCCTACCTTCAGAAAAATTAAATCCTATTTTGGCTTAAGCCAGTTGTTTAACAAAAAAAATGTTTGCCTTATGAGTTTTTAAAATTTATGAAAGGCAAAGAAAGATTAATTTCAAGAAAGGCAAGATAGGCTTAACTACCCATGTTTTTCAATAAAGTTTGGCTAAAATTCATTCTCTACTCAAAGGAGCATTGACAATTATTTTTAGATTATTACATCTACAACTTAATGATCATGCTAACATACCGTGAGCTGTAGATATAATAATTTTTACGCAAGGGTTCCCTGAGACCTGAAAATTATTTGAAGGGTTTCTCCAGGGCAGAAAAATTGAGAAAGACGGATCTATACTAATCCCATTTAGCTGCACTGAGTCTGGAGCCTGCTATGCCATGGAGAATCAACTGCTCCAAGAGTATCTGCCTCCACCTTCACACCCCACAGCACGTTCCAGATTCTAAACACTCTACGTGGGGAAAACAAAAACCACACTCAGATCACCTCTCAATTTCTACTGCTCACCTGTCTTCATATTAGCCTTAGTCCAAGCATTGACAAAAGAATCCAATAATATTCCCCTTCCAGTGCCAAACACAATAAACAAATATATTGAGGATTCACTTTTCCCAACTGGTCTTCTGATCCTACCAGATCTGGACCAGGATACCGAGCACAGAGGTGTTCTTATGTGCACTTTGATCAATGAAATGCTTTACCTCACTGCCATCTGTGATCTCCGACCCCTTCGGGCAACTTGGCGGTGCTTAATCATGATGTTCCATGGATTCTGCAAATTAAAAAAGCAAGTCAGGGTAAGAGATGTTGAAGGGAAGAAATAAAAAGAACAGGAAGTCTACATTAGGGTGGAAGGCTTGTGGAGAATGAATGACAAAGTGGTGACATCAGGCTGGAAGGACCAGTGTCTCAGGGAGAATTGTGTGGGTTTGTGTAGGTTGTGAGCTTGGGAGGGTGGGGAGAATGTTGGGGGGGGAGGGGATGGAATTAAATAGGAAACAAATAAAATCCAAAATTACAAATGGAGGAAAGACAGGGTAAAATCTAAAAGGAATCTTAAATTGTGAATTGCATGGTTGGAATAAGCTGAAGGCAATCTCTCTAGCATATAAAAAAAGACTCACAATATGAGCTCATCTTAACGCAATACCCCCAGATGCTCACCACACCATATCCTGCACAAAGAGCCACCACTGAACTTACTGCTTTATTATGAATTCCCAACTACATCGATGTTACGTTGTATGGATTTTATGCCCCCCCCCATTCCCACAAGGAGTGTGAACAAATTCTAAAGACAGAGCACCTGAATAACTGAAGTTATGGAAATTAAAACAATGGGCTAGATGATAGCAAACATCAGCCAAGACATTTGGTCAAAACCAGAGGAGAAAACAAAATATTCAGACCAACTAAAGACAAATAAAGACTGAAGAGAGTGTGAGAATAGATTAGTGAACAACACTATAATATGGAGTGCTTCAAATGAGATTCCGACTCTGAACTAAAATGATCTTGGGGTGGAAAAGAGCAGCACAAATAAAGAACCAACTTAAGAGTTTTGCTTTGTCTTTACCCGGTGAAGATTCTGTTAACACAATAAGATGGTTGCAAATTCTGGTAGTATATAAAGCGGACAAGATTAGGAGCTCACAAGAACCATCTAGCTTTTAAGGATGCATCCAGGGATATTGGGAGAAATAAAGTATGGAGATAAGGATCCACTGACCACAATCTTCATTGCAAAAGGAATAATACCAGAGAAGTACAGGGATATAAACTTAGAAATCAGGATCAGGGCACCCAGCCTTCCAAAAGCCTGCCAAAAGCCTGCTTTGCCATTTAATGAGATAATGGCTGGTTGGACAACTTCAACTCAGCACTCCTGTGGTAAACTCTCGCCACAGGTGCAACCTAACTTGCTGAGCATTTCCAGCATTATCTGCTTTTACAGATTCCCACTACCTGTCATTGTCTTGAATGCATGGTTAGCTTCACGTGTGTTTCCTTTCAAACTTCTTCATCAAACTCCATCAGTAAGCCCTTCTATTCCTCTCATCTCATCTCCCCTTGAACACATCTATGCCCATCATCCTCCAGTGTCAACATCTGCGAACAGTACTCTAATTGCAGCCTAATTAAAGTTAGAAACATTTTAACAGAACTTCACTGTTTTTAATTTGTACATCTCTCAAAATAAAAAGTTTTTTTTAATCGTGATTTCGTAACTGTGTTGCTACGTTTAGTAACCAGTATTCACAAATCTCCCAGTTCTTCAGCCTGCTCAGACACATCTTCCTCACGGATCACAACATTCCTTAATTTTCCAACTCAGATTTAAAACTTTATATTAATTTCCAGCAGATTTATTCTGCCACTTGTCAAGATCTGTGCTTTATCACAATGCAGTGCCCTGTGAACATTTCAAAATTGTGCTAACAACTCTTCTCACTCCATCTGATGAAATCAGATGTCTGGGAGCAACTCCTGTGGAATACCACCTTCCAACATCTGGCGATTTAACTAAAAGAAAACTTTAATCTGCATTTGGCTTTGTAGCCAAATCGACACCCACTCTCAAGAAGTGAAACAAAACTGCAGGTGCTGAAAGACGCTGCAGGTACATAAAAGCACAACACGCAGGAGGCAAGCCACTGGTTTACAACACCTCGAGGTCCCCGATACCGGACTCCCTGACAGCGGGAGCACCTGTACAATTTTGGTCACATAACAAGAAAGATGTGACTGCACTGGAGAAGCTGCAGAGGTGATTTACACGAATAATGCCAGCACCAGAACGCTATAGCTATGAGGAAAAATGCGCAGGATTAATTTTTACGGAATACCGCAGGCTGAGAGGAGACTTGAGTGAATCGGAGAATCAGGGCCCCGGACATAGGAAGATCAATTTCCTTTAGCTCAGAAGTGAACAACCAGGGACACGAGTTTAAAAGCAGAAAGCAGAGGAGGTATTTTGTCACCCAGATGGTGCTCGGGTGCAGAAAGCCTCATCATGTTCAAATGGTGTAGCTGTTGAGCCGTGGGCTGCCGGGCCAAAAACCCAGAGTAGGAAGGTGGGACTGGGCTAGGAAGCTTCCTCCCGACCTGTAGAGGTTCTAAAGAATGCAAAGCACCTGCAGGATAGCTTCCTACGCCAAACCTATAACCTCCATCCACCGGGTCCCCCTCCAGCCTCATTGGCCCCCGACCCTCGCCGGCACCCGGGCCCCGGGCTGCTGCTGCTACCGCCGTTCGACCGGACGGCGCTGCGCGAACATTTGTGGAGGGCAAGGCACAGTTAAAAACCGGCTCTGCTCACCGTGCTCGGGCCCTCGGATTCGGGCGGGCCGTCAGCTGGGCTTCCCTCTTCACCGCTCGCTCCCATGGTAACCGCTCCTCACGCCGCTGCCCACTGACCCCGGCTGCAGCTACCGCCGCCCAGGCTGTCACTTCCGGCACCGGCGGCGCGGTTACGACAACCGTCGGCCGTCATGGTTGTGCGGGGCACCCAGGCACAATCACCATCTTACTGCGGGGCCAGTGACGTCAGGACGAGACGTCCGCCCAGCACTGGCCGCAACCAGTGGTACGATTCGTCGGCCGCATAGCACGTTATTAAGCCGGTCCCGTCGCTACCTGACGCATGGGCTCCATAGCTCAGGGGTTAGAGCACTGGTCTTGTAAACCAGGGGTCGCGAGTTCAAATCTCGCTGGGGCCTGCGCTGGAATGTTTTAGCAGGAGCAGCCGTTTTATTCCTTCTCCCGGTGTGAGGGCGGAAAGCTGCGAGATAAGCGGCATTGTGGCCGAAGAGAGAAAAATTATAGTCTTCGCAACCACACGCGAGAAAATCTTTCTGGTAACACGCACAAAATGCTGGAAAAACTCAACAGGCCGGGAAGCATCTAAAGGAAAGAGTTGACAGTCGAAGTTGATTGGTGAAAGAGATATAGGAGTTAAAAATACACGTGGACTAAGATGTAAACTGTCCTGTGCTATCACCAGTGGGATCATCAGTTGATCTGGTGAAAATCAGTTCATCAGATGAAAAGGGGTTAATCTGTTTGATAGGAGAGGGTAGAAGACCATGAAAGAAAGGGAAGGGGAGGAGCACCAAAGGGAGGCGACTGGCAGCTAAGGAGGTGGGAAAAGGGAAGGGAAAAATCGATGTTCATGCCATTAGGTTGGAGGCTGCCTAGGTGGAGTATTAGTGGCTGATCTTGCAACTTGAGTGAAATTATAGACTCAGAATCAAAATTATGTCTAATATCACCGACAATTGTGAAATTTGTTAACAGCGGCAGCAGTACAATGCAATACATGATAATATAGAAACAAATCAGTATATTAATTACAGTAAGCATCATCATCATCAGGGGCCGTGCCCAGTTCGAGCTTTGACTGCCATGGCCCACACACTCCTGTTTCAGGTCAAGTGGATCAGATCATTGGTATTCATTTCCAGTTGGCTGCTGTCTCCATCATCATTTGTCTTTGTCTTCCTCTTAGACAATAGGTGCAGGAGTAGGCCATTCGGCCCTTTGAGCCACCACCGCCATTCACTGTCATCATAGCTGATAATCCACAATCAGTACCCCGTTCCTGCCTTCTCCCCATATACCTCGACTCTGTTATCATTAAGAGCTCCATCCAACTCTTTCTTGAAAGAATCCAGAGAATTGGCCTCCACTGCCTTCTGAGGCAGAGCATTCCACAGATCCACAACCCTCTGGGTGAAAAAGATTTTCCTCAACTCCGTTGTAAATGGCCCACCTCTTGTTCTCAAATTGTGGCCTCTGGTTCTGGACTCCCCCAACATCGGGAACATGTTTCCTGCCTCTAGCGTGTCCAATCCCTTAATAATCTTATATGTTTCAATCAGATCCCCTCTCATCCTTCTAAATTCCACTGTATACAACCCCAGTTGCTCCAATCTTTCAACATATGACAGTCCCGCCATCCCGGGAATTAACCTCGTGAACCTACGCTGCACTCCCTCAATAGCAAGAATGTTCTTCCTCACATTTGGAGACCAAAACTGTACAAAATACTCCAGGTGTGGGCCCTGTACAACTTCAGAAGGACCTCTTTGCTCCTATACTCAACTCCCCTTGTTATGAAGGCCAACATGCCATTAGCTTTCTTCACTGCCTGCTGTACCTGCGTGCTTACTTTCAGTGACTGATGAACAAGGACACCTAGATCTCATTGTACTTCCCATTTTCCTAACTTGACACCATTCAAATAGTAATGTGCCTTCCTGTTCTTGCCACCAAAGTGGATAACATTACATTTATCCACATTAAACTACATCTGCCCACTCACCCAACCTGGCCAAGTCATCCTGCATTATCACAACATCCTCCACACATTTCACACTGCCACCCAGTTTTGTGTCATCTGTAAATTTACTAATGTTACTTTTAATCCCTTCATCTAAATCATTAATGTATATTGTAAATAGCTGCGGTCCCAGCACCGATCTTTGTGGTATCCCACTAGTCACCACCTGCCATTCTGAAAGGGACTCTTGCTTTCTTCCCTTCAATCTTTCCCATAATTACCGTGCATCCTAACTCCTCTTTTCTAATCACATGTCCAATGAAGTTACGTTGCCTTTTCATGATCTCATACATTATTTCTTTCTCTGTGTTTGCTCTGTTCATGACATCCTCATTAGATATTCGTTTTGTCCATAATATTCTTTGCATCCTCCTCAAAAATCACATCTCTGCTCATAAATCATCTCTGCTTCCAGTCTCATAAATGTCATTGATTAAATCAGTAGGTTTTTCAATTCCATAATCTTCAAGGACGGTAATTTGTTTTATTATTAAGTGTATATATATATATGTTCGTGGGTTGAATGTCCACTTAGGAGTCGGATAGCAGAGGGGAAGAAGCTGTTCCTGAATTGGTGTACCTCCTTCACGACGTAACAATGAGAAGAGGGCATGCCCTGAGTGATGGATACTGCTGAGGCATCACTCCTTGAAGGTGTCTTTGATACTATGGAGGCTAGTACCCAAGATAGAGCTGACTAATTTTATAACTTTCTGCAGCTGCTTTCAATCCTGAGCAGTAGCCACCCCCGTACCAGACAGTGATGCAGCCTGTCAGAATGCTCTTCATGGTACATCTGTAGATGTTTTCGAGTATTTTAGGTGACAAACCAAATCTCTTCAAAATCCTAATGAAATATAGCCACTGGCTTTCCTTCTTCATAGCTGCATCGATATGTTGGGACCAGGTTGGATCCTCAGAGATCTTGACCCCCAGGAACTGGAAATTGCTCGCTCTCTCCACTTCTGATCCCTCTATGAGGATTGGTTCATATTCCTTCGTTTTATTCTTCCTGAAGTCCACAATCAGCTCTTTGGTCTTGCTGACGTTGAGTGCCAGGTTGTGGCTGCGACTACACTCCGCTAGTTGGTCTATCTCGCTCCTGTATGCCTTCTCGTCTCCATCTGAGATTCTACCAACAACATTTGTATCATCAGCAAAATTATAGATGGCATTTGAGCGATACCTAGCCACATAGTCATGGGTATTGTTACATACTTCATGGATATCTTGTGACTGTCTTATGAGGATGATGTAATGGTCTTGTGGAGGTCACATGATGTAATTTTCCCACCAGTGAGGTCACACGATGACCTGTTCTCAACAGGTATATATAAAAGGGAGACCCCTGGTGACGCAGTTAGTTTTCAGTTTAGTTTTGTGTTACATACTCCGTTTTGCTGTGTATTCGGCTTACGACGCAGTTTTGTTTTAAAGTGGAGTTCTACTTTCTATTGTAAGTAGTATTGGAGAGTGAAGACCTTACTAAAGTACAGGAATTTGCCGAGTCGAGTAAAGCTGATATCATTTGGCGGTTTTGGAGAGGATCGACCTTTATTGAATCTTTGTTCAAGTAAAAGTGACCTGCAACTGAGATATCCCCTGCTAAAGTAGGAAGGATAGTACAGTGACTATTCGCCAGAGGAAAAGGTCAGTTCCTTTCAACCATTTTATTTCCGTCGTCGTGAATCCTGCGGACAAGGCAGGTTCCGGCTGGGATCAACAGTAACGTGACGTCTTCGAGGAGTTCTTTACTTCAGGAAAGTCTCTCCTAATTGACTGTATAAATCTCTTGGACTTTTGAATTTACCACTTTAAGAACTGTGTTTGAACTTACCACTTTAAGAACTGTTTTTGCATTTACCATTTTAAGAACTGTTCCAGAGTTGCCATATAGCAGTTAACTTCCGGTTAAGTTAGTCGTTTAAATGCATTTCGCTATTTTTAAGCAAAGTTTAATAAATGTTTGTTTGTCCCTGACTCAATTTTATATTCATTGTTGCCAGTCACGTGACAGTATATAGAGAGTAGAGCAGTGGGCTAAGCCCACACCTCTGAAGTGCACCAGTGTTGATCATCAGAGAGGAAGAGATATTATCACCAATCCACACAGATTGTGATCTTCCAGTTAGGAAGTCGAGGATCCAATTGCATAGGGAGGTACAGAGGCCAAGGTTCTGTAACATATCAATCAGGATTGTGGGAATGATGGTGTTAAACGCTGAGTCATAGTCAACAAGCAGCATCCTGACATAGGTGTTTGTACTGTCCAGGTGATCTAAAGTGTGTGAAGAGCCTTTGAGATTATGTGTTTTGTGATCTATTGTGGTGCTAGGCAATTTGCAGTGGGTCCAGGTCCTTGCTGAGGCAGGAGTTGATTCTGGCCATGACCAACCTCTTGAAGCATCTCATCACTGTAGATGTGAGTGCTACTGGACGACAGTCAGTAAGGCAGCTCACACTTCTTCTTGGGCACTGGTATAGTTGTTGCCCTTTTGAAGCAGGTGGGAACTTCTGACCACAGCAATGAGAAGCTGTCATGGTCCGGTCCGTGAAGTCTGTATTCCGGTTCACGGTCCGGTCCATCGACCCTTGCTCCCAGTTTTCCTGTCTACCCTGTTTCTGTTCTCGTTGAGCTCTAATTGAGTCAGCTGATGCTCGTTGGTGCTGGCTGCATAAATACCTCCAGAGACCAGAGTGTGGCTGCTGGATTGTTCTTGTCCTTACTCCTTGTATCCCTTCCTCTGCCTTCCGTTTCCTTGCCTGAAGTCCCACCTTGTCTTGCCGGTAACTCTCGCCTCGCCTGAAGTTCTCGTCTCGCCTTGCTTTGCCGGAAGCCTTGCCTTGTCTTGCCGGTAACTCTCGCCTCACCTGAAGTTCTCGTCTCACCTTGCATTGCCTGAAGCCTTGCCTTGTCTTATTGGTAACTCTTGCCTCGTCTCGCCTGCAGTCTTGTCCTGGAGCCACCCTGTACCTAGCTCCCTTCCTGTCCCTTGCCTCCGCCTAGATAAGCCAGGCTGTCTTGTCGTTACCTGCGGTTGGTTCTGTCCCTTCCTGTCCCGTGCCTCCGCTGGGTGGTGATCCGGGCCCTGTCCAGGAGTACCATGCCCTGCCCAGGAGGAACCTGCCTAGCCTCAAGCCTGACGACTCCAGCCTCCTGCCTAGCCGCAAGCCTGAAGACTCCAGCCTCCTGCCTAGCCGCAAGCCTGAAGACTCCAGCCTCCTGCCTAGCCGCAAGCCTGAAGACTCCAGCCTCCTGCCTAGCCGCAAGCCTGAAGACTCCAGCCTCCTGCCTAGCCGCAAGCCTGAAGACTCCAGCCTCCTGCCTAGCCGCAAACCTGAAGACCCCAGCCTCCTGCCAAGCCTCGTCTCTAGCCTCTAGCCTGAAGACCCCAGCCTCCTGCCAAGCCTCGTCTCTAGCCTCTAGCCTGAAGACCCCAGCCTCCTGCCTCCAGCCTCCTGCCAAGCCTCGTCTCTAGCCTCTAGCCTGAAGACCCCAGCCTCCTGCCTCCTGCCAAGCCTCGTCTCTAGCCTCTAGCCTCAAGCCTGAAGACTCCAGCCTCCTGCCTCCTGCCAAGCCTCGCTTCTAGCCTCAAGCCTGAAGACTCCAGCCTCATTCTGCCTGCCTGCCAAGCCTCATCCTTGACTAGTTCTGGGGTCCGAGCCAGAGGCAAGACCCAGGTACTGGGTCCTTGTCCAATCTCTGGCTTGAAGTCCAAGCCCGGGCTCCTAGCTCTCTTGTCCAGTCCTGTTCCGGGTTCCCGGTTTTCGTGTCCATGTCCTTGCCCTCAGCCTGTATCCTAGTCCTGTCCCCAGTACTTCAGTGTCTGTGTCTTGCACTTGGGTCCGTTCCCAGCCACCGCCTTATGACAGAAGCTGAAAATATCCTTGAATACTCCCGCCAGTTGGTTGGCACAAGTATTCACAGCCTTACCAGGTACTCCACCTGGGCCAACAGACTCCACCTTGAACACCTTGCAAGGGTTCACCCTCCTGAAAGACAGCCTGACATCAGCCTCCGAGACAGAGATCTCAGGGTCACCGGGTGCAGCAGAGATCTTCATAGTTGTCGTTATATTCTCCCTTTCAAACAGGCATAAGTGTTGACCTTGGCTGGTAGTGAAGCAACACTGCCACTCATGCTATTGGGTTTCATTTTGTAGGAAGTAATGTCCTTCAAGCCACGTCAGAGTTGACGTGCATCCGAAGTCGCCTCCATCCTTGCTCAGAATTGTTTCTCCGATAAATGTGGCCTCATCACAGCAGAAGAGGAGGCCATGGACTGACATGTCAGAATGGGAATGGGAAGTAGGGTTGAAATGGGTGGCCACTGGGAGATCCCACTTTTTCAGGTGGATGGAACATAGATGCTCAGTGAAGCAGTCTCCTAATCTACATCAGGCCTCACCGATACACAGGAGGTCACATCGGGAGCACCAGACACCATAGGTGACCCCAACAGACTCACAGGTGAAGTGTCACCTCACCTGGAAGGACTGTTTGTGTCCTGAATGGTAGCGAGGGAGGAGATGTAGGGACAGGTGTAACACGTTCCACTGGCAAGGATAAGTGCCAAGAGGGAGATCAGTGGGGAGGGATGAATGGAGAAGGGAGTCACATAGGGAGCGATTCCTGCAGAAAGTGGGGGGAGAGGGAAAGATGTGCTTGACGATGGGATCCCATTGAAGATGGCGGAAGTTATGGAGAATTATGCGTTGGTTGCAGAGGCTAGTGGGATGATAGGTGAGGACAAGAGGAACCCTCTCCCTGGTGGGGTGGCAGGAGATTGGAGTGAAATGGAAGAGATGTGGGTGAGGGCAACATTGACGGTGGAGGAAGGAAGGCATCTTTCTTTGAAAAAGGGGATCATCTCATTAGTTCTGGAAATAGTTATGTTTACGAGAAAATCTGGACATGGAAGCAGCAGTATGAGAGAAGGGAATTTCTAAAGGACTCATTCCACAACCTCTAGGGAATCACAGGGAAAAGAGAGAGGTGGAGTCTGTGGAGGATGGAGTGGAAAGAGTGAGCAAGGCTGGAAAGAGGCTGTGAAAGCAAGAGCATATCCAAAGGTTTCATAATCCACTACCTCTTACAGCACCTTTCCAATTGCTGGAGTATAGTACAAATACAGAAAAGAGCAAGAGAGAAAGGGAGGGGACATTGGGAAGGTGCTGAGAAGGAAAGGTTGGAGATTATGGCATAGGGAAATGAAAGATTGAGAGATGAGCAGCCTCACTGCCATCCCAAAATGACAAGAATGCCATACATCAACTGCAAACAACAATTTCTGAGAACACGTAGCATCCCTGCTGGCAGAGAGGAACCCAAGTCACAAATTCTAAAATTCTGCTGCCCTACAAAAAAATTATCTTCACTTCCATGAAGAGTTGGAAATCATGATTCCAGCCAATGGACCTGATCTCAAGTCAGATATTCCAGTGCAATATCACTCAACAGATTTTTCAGTCTTTTTCACCTCATCACCCATCAACCTTCCCACTGGAATGGAACGAATTTATAAAGTAATGAGAATTTAGTAATTCTCATTTATTAATGAGAATAAAGTAATAAAGTATTCAGAATCAGAAACAGTTCCTCCAGCATTGTGTGTTGCTCAAGTCTATAATTTCTGTCTTATATGATGTGTTTTGCTGCAGCAGTGCCATGCAAAGACTTAAGTTACTATAAATCACAAAATAATTGAGTAGCACAAAAAAGGAAAACAAGGTAGTGTTTATAAATTTGGGGTGGGGGTTGGGGAGAAGCTGTTTCCGACCAACATTCCTTGCACTCCAGAACTCCAGTCACTGAGCTGCAGTATGTAGAAGATGCTTACCCATGTGCGCACTTGTAGACTGAACATAAAAGATGTTGTTGGTCCATTTACCAAAGCATAGGAAGGGCCTCATGTTCAACATCCACGAGACAAAGATTCTCTACCAACCTTACTACACTGCTCTCCAATGAGGTAGATGGTGACACCCTGCAAATTGTGGACCACCACTTGTCTCTCAAGAGCCACCTCTTGGAGAAGACACTGATGGTGAAATTCAGTGCTGCCAGCCCAACGTTTGGCCAACTAAGGAAAAGTGTTTGAACATCAAGAGCTCAAGCAAAAGTCTCGTGGTCTATATCTGGAAACAGTGATCCCTGCTTTCCTGTACACTTCTGCATGAATTACCTTAAGGCATTTCTCCCAAGCCAATGTTCTGAGACTCTAATTATCCTCAGGTTATTCCATTGACAAGCTCAACTCCAGACTCCAGAACATACACTCCATCTGATCTCTGTCATGAGAAGATGGATAGAGGAAAAGATTCAAGAAATATTCAAAGCCTCCATGAGAAAGAAAATGAACACCCCACAGGCTAAGAAGAGGGTTAATGTTTCCCTTCACTGTGCGGGCAGTGTCTATGAACTGAGCAGTGAGTGCCTGTGCTTCAGCAGAGAAGGAAGTGGTCAGTCACATTGTCCGACCTTTCTGCTGACAGTTAGACAAGTCCAATGCTGATTCAAGATTCAAGATTGTTTAATGTCATTTCCAGTACACAAGTGTAAAGGGGAACAAAATAATTGTTACTCCGGATCTGATGCAGCATAAAAAAATGCACTAAGATGAAGAACACAATAATTTTAAAAGAAACACAATATTATAAATACATAAGATAGCTAATATACGTAGATTGTTTGTATGTCCATAAAGTGATGCTCGGTACAGGAGTGTCTGTACATTGGTGACTGTTAACAGGAAATGATAAAGTAGTGGTGGTCAGGGGTGTGGAGTGCTGGGTTACCAGGTGGAGGTATTGATCAGCCTTTCTGCTTGGGGGAAAGTCACTGCTTTTGAATCTGGTGATCCTCATGTGGATGCTACATAACCTTCTCCCTGTTGGAAGTGTGAGTGATGGGAGATGGAGATTGTTTCGTGCGGTGCTGGGTCTTCGCCTGGCTGTTTCTCTCTTCCTCCCATCACTGCCGGTCATCTGGCTCTGGGGCTCCAGAATGTACTGTTGCTGGATTGTGCAGCACGCAGCACCCATGTACAATGTTCTGGAGAGCACCCTTGAAGTGATGGGTATATCTGAATGAAATCTAGAGGATGCGATTAGCATTCTCCTTGATGCTCCTGAGATGGTGTGGCTTTGTTCATCTCTCTGGTCAAAGGCAGCCTTGAAGAGCTACAAGTGCTGTCAGGCTTCATTGTGTTAACTACAAGGAACAACTTCTAATATCCAGCACCTTTACTTTCAGTGAGAGGCAGCCTTTCTTTTTGATAAGGTCATTACTCTGAACCCCATAAAGGCACAAGACAATAGTTCCCATCATCTCTTCTCCCAACACTTCATTACTCCTCTGACTAACAGTCTTGAACTTCCTTAGACCATAACATATAGGGGCATAGTTAGGCCATTTGGCCCATTGAATCTGCTCTGCCATTTCTTCATGGCTGATTCAATTTTCCTCTCAGCCCCAGTCTCCTGCCTTCTCTCTTTATCGCTTCATGCCCTGACCAATCAAGAATCTATCAACCACTGACTTAAATATACATAAAGACTTGGCTTCCACAACTGCCTGTGGCAAAGAATTCCACGGATTTACCACACTCTGGCTAAAGAAATTCATCCTCATCTCTGTTCTAAAAGGATGCCCCTCTATTCTGAGGCTGTGTCCTCTGGTCCAAGATTCCCCCACCACTCTATCAAGGCCTTTCAACACTTGATAAGTTTCAATGAGGTCCTCCCTCATTCTTCTGAATTCTAGTGAATACAGGCCCAGAGACATCAAACACTCTTCATATTGCAAGCTATTCAATACTGGAATCCGTTTTTGAACCTCCTTTCAACTCTCTCCAGTGTCAGCACATCCTTTCTAAGACAAGGGACCCAGAACTGCTCAAACTTCTCCAAGTGAGGCCTCCCAAGTGCTTTAGAGAGCCTCAACATCACTATATTCTAGTACTCTTGAAATGAATGCTAACATTGCATTTGCCTTCCTCACTACAGACTCAATCTGCAAATTAATCTTTCGGGAATCCTGCACAAGAACTCCCAAGTCTCTTTGAGCCTCAGGTTTTTGAACTTTCTCTCCATTTAGGAAATAGTCCACCTTTCTTTTCTTTTACTAAAGTGCATGACTGTACATGTCCTGGCACTGTATTTCATTTGCCACTTCTTTGCCCATTCTCCTAATCCTTCTGTAGCCTCTCTACTTCCTCAAAACTATCTGCCCTTCCACCTATCTTTGCAGCGTCCACAAACTTTGCGGCAAAGCCATCAATTCCATCATCCAGGTCATTGACATATAACATAAAAAGCGGTCCCCCCAATGCAAACTCCTGTGGAACACCACTAATCACTGACAGCCAATAAGAAAAGGCTCCCTTTATTCACACTCTTTGCCTCCTGATAATCAGCCACTGCTTTATTCATGCTAGAATCTTTTCTGTAATACGATGGGCTCTTAACTTGTTAAGCAGCCTCATGTGTGACACCTAGTCAAAGGCCTTCTGAAAATCTAAGTACACAAAATCAACCGATTCTCCTTTGTCCATCCTGCTTGTTATTTCTTCAAAGAGTTCCAACAGATTTGTCAGGCAAGGTTTTCCCTTGAGGAAGCCATGCTGATTATGGCCTATTTTATTATGTGCCTCCAAGTAATCTGAAACCATACCCTTAACAACCAACTCCAACATCTACCCAACCACAGAGGTCAGGCTAACTGGCCTATAATTTCCTTTCTTTTACCTCCTTATCTTCTTGAAGAGTGGAGTGATATTAGCAATTTTCCAGTATTCTGGAACCATTCCAGAATCTATTGATTCTTGAAAGATCATTACTAATGCCACCACAATCTCTTCAGTCACCTCTTTCAGAACCCTGAGGTGTACACTATCTGGTCCTGGTGAGTTATCTACCTTCAGACCTTTCAGTTTCCCAAGAACCTTCTCCCTAGTAATGGTGATATCACACACTTCTGACCCCCTGCCACTCTGGAACTTCCACCATACCACTAGTGTCTTCCACAGTGAAGACTGATGCAAAATACTTAATCTGTTAGTCCGCCATTTTTTTTGTCCCATATCACTACCTCTGCAGCATCGTTTTCCAGTGGTCTGATATCCACTCTCACCTTGCTTTTACTCTTTATGTATCTTTTTTAACTTTTAGTATCCTATTGGCTAGCTTACTTTTGTATTCCACCTTTTCCTTTTCAATGACTTTTTCAGTTGGTTTTTAAAAACTTCCCGATCCCCTAACCTCCCACTAATTTTTGCTGTATTATATGCCCTCTCTCTGGCTTTAACTTCTCTTGTTAGCCATGGTTGTGTCTTTTTGCCTTTACAACAGTTCTTCCTCTTTGGGATGTATCTATCTGGTGCCTTCCCAACTGCTTCCAGAAATTCCACCTTTGTTGCTCACTTTCATCCCTTCCTGTGTTCTTTTCCAATCAATTTTAACCAACTTCTCTCTCATGCTTCTGTAATTCCCTTAACTCCACTGTAATACTGATACATTTGAATTTATCTTCACTTTTTCAAATTTCTGGATGAATTCAATATTATGATCACTAACCCAAAGGGTTCTTTTACATTAAGCTCTCTAATCAATTGCAGTTCATTGCACAACACCCAGTCCAGAATAGCTGATCCCCCTAGTGGGCTCAACCATGAAATGCTGTAAAAAGCCATTTCGTAAGCATTTTATAAACCAGGTCCAATGCTTACCCTATCCTCTGAGTACCAAACTCTCTGTTGTATCCACTACCTTGCTCACATCATGAATCAAGACCACTTTAACCACCAACCTGCATCCCACAATCATGATGATATCCACACCCCCCACCTCTCTGGCTGTTGTCACCAACTACAGCTGCGCAGCCATTCTCCAGGCCTGGAATCCCATTCCTCCGCTAGCAAACTTACTGTTCATTGTAATAAACAAAAGCCAATCATCAATGCCATGAAATTCCAACAGCCTTATCTTGCCATCAGGTACAGACTCTGCCCCCTGTCCCCCCAGAACAAATACTCAGCAAACACTGGCAAGAAGGACAAACACTGACTCCTCCTCCACTGTGGGAACAAATACTGATGAATAGCTCAGTGGTAGTGAGGAAATACAGAACAGCTTCCAGGGACATAGAGGGGTCGAATAACGGGCATGTATATAGCAGGTAGATAACTTGGAAAAGTATGAGGTCATCCACTTTGGTAGGAAAAGCTAGGAAACTGGAGTATGTATGCTTTTTTGAAAAGTGTGAGACTGCACGACTCATTGCAAAAGGATTTCATTACAGAAATACAGATTATCTTTCTACAATGATGCAGGGACCTAGAGAGATAGCAGCTGGAATACTGTGTACCACTATAAACCTCCTTACTCAAGAAAGGACACACCAGTCTGGTGATACCCCCAAGACAGACAAACAAAACACAAAATGCTGGAGGAACTCTGCAAACTAGGCAGCATCTATAGAGAGGAATAAACAGTCAATGATTTGGGCCAAGACCCTTTCATCAGGACCGGAAAGGAAGGGGTTAGAAGATAGAATAAGGTGGGGCAGGGAAAAGAGTACAAGCTGGCAAATGATGGGTAGGTGAGGGAGAAGTTTGGTGGGTGGGAAAGAGGGATGAGGTGAGAAGCTTGGAGGTGATAGGGTTAAGAGATAAAGGGCTGAAGAAGGAATTTGATAGGAGACAAGAATGGACCATGGGAGAAAGGGAAGAACACCAGATGAAGTTGATGGGCTGGTGAGAAGAAAAAGGGTGAGAGGGGAGGCAGAATGCCGAATGAAAAGAGGAAGTGGGGGGGGGGAGAAATTACTGAAAGTTAAAGAAATTGGTATTCATGCTTTCAGACTGGAGCCTATCCAGACCAAATGTAAGGTGTTGCTTCTCCAACCAGAATGGCCTCATCGTGACAGTAGAGAAGACCTTGGAAGGATGTGTACCTTGTCCCAATCTACGACAGGGTGATTTCAATCACTACCCTACACTAGGATTGACTAGTAGATTATTGTGTTGGTGAAAGCTTTCAAAGGATGCTTATTACAATCTTGTAACTCACTAGTATGCTGGGAATTATATACTCAGAGCCATATTGCATGGATATACATTTTTTTTAAAAAGAGACAAGTAAATGCCAAACCACAGCAACTTTTGCAAAACGTTGGCATCACAAGCTAATCTTCATCCATATAGCTTCCGCCAGACAAGTGAGGAGAAAGGATAACGAGGGCAATGTTTTTTTAAACAGAGGTGTACATTCTGTTTTAGGTGCACATATGAACCAAAGCTACTATTTCCATGCTTCTGTTAGCTCAATTGTCTGGTTATTGAAATAAGTACAGGGATGGGTATAGTATCTTCAGAAATCCTTATACTGGCTATTAGCTGGTCTTCTGTTTGCCTGAAATGAAGAAATAGACTAAAAGATCTGTGGGGTAAAACCCAGTGAAGTTACAATGAATGAGAGGAGGTAGATGACCAAGGCTCGCTTGGTGTTTCAAAGAGCTAGTTACTTATAGGATGCAAGGAATCTTGTTTTTAAAATCTTGGCAAGTAATGAGTTAAAAGGAAGAAACTGAACAATGAGCACACATTAGAGCAGTTGGAATGCAGCAGTGTCCTGAGTAACAAAATGAAAGTTTGTTCCTCAGGACGTTGAAAAACATCCGAGTTTTTTAAGCACAAGAAACAACCTACTCTTGATTTCTGTTCAGCAATTAAAGAGCTTTGAGTTTGGGAAGTAAGTTTCAGATTTTAGCTTTATAGATAGTAACTTACCTCGAGTGTTATGAACAGTTTTGGGATTCTTATGTAAGATGTACTGGCATTGGTGAGGGTTCAGATGAAGCACACAAGGATGATTCTGGGAATGAAAGGGTTATCGTATGAGGAAGTTTGATGCCTCTGGGCCTGTACTCCCTGGAATTTAGAAGAATGAGGGGGGAATCTCATTGAAACCTTTGAAATGTTGAAAGGCCTAGACAGAGTAGATGTGGAAAGGATGTTTCCCATGGAGGGGGAGTCTAAGGCAAGAGGGCACAGCCTCAGGATAGACGGACATCCATTTAAAACAGATGCAGAGGTATTTCTTTAGCCAGAGGGTGGTGAATTTGCGGAATTTGTTACCACAGGCAGCTGTGGAGGCCAGCTTGTTGGATGTACTCAAGGTGGAATATGATAGGTTCATGATTGGCCACGGCATCAAAGGTTGCGGAGAGAAGGCTGGGGAGTGGGGCTGAGGAGGAGTGAAAAGGATCAGTCATGACTGAATGGCAGAGCAGACAATGGGCCAGATGGCCTAATTCTGCTCCTATGACTTAAGATCTAATTTCTTAAGGTTTGCCATCCCACGCCAGGTTTAGTACTCAAGACCACAATTTGGAGTTCATGAGGTTAGAAGGCCAAAACAGAGAAGGGGTGATGTGGATGCTTTCTGCGAAAACAGGTGGAATGAACAAACACAAAATTTCAATACTTAAAAAAATGGGATCAAGATGCAGTCACATGAGATTGCCGATACTAGAATCTGGAGTAATAAATAATCTCCTGGAAGAACTCAGTGGGTCAAGCAATTCTTTTGGGGTGGGGGAAGAATTGTTGATATTTTTCCTTTCACCTCACACTTGCTACTTGGCCCACTGAGTTTCTCCAGCAAGTTCTTTTATGAGCAAGGTGCAGTGATTCAGCTACTGACAGGACCGATCAATGTGTAATCAGAAGCAATGCACACACACCTGTAGAAGAGTGGATAGGGTCAGATGGTCAATAGGCATGGTTCAATGAATGACAATTGCCACATTAATAACATAGAAATGTTCACACTAAAACATAGACAGTAGAAAGTAAAAGGGATAGAGACGTTCTGCTAAAACTGGGTGGGATAAAAGAGGGTTTTAAATAAGTTAATATACCTGTGGAATACTGGGAAGGAAGTACCTCAATCATACAGTATTCCAGATAGTGCATATTTTACAGTGTATGGGAAGCCCCACACTAGTATATAGTGGATGGGTACATGTGAGGGAAGACCAATTCTATAGAATGGATGGGGAGAGTTGAGTGAAGATTGGTTCTGAAAAGTGTTTGGAAAAAGGTTAAGTAAGACTGGCTCTGAACTGTGGATGTGGAGAGATGATGGAAGGCTAGCTTTGTATAGTGAAATGCGGGGGCGGATGGGGGGGGGCGGTGGTGGAGTCGAATGAAGACCAGTTCTGTATTGTGCATGGGGAGAGATAAAGGAAGACAGGTGCTCTTAATAAGACTATGCATTAAGTGCAAGACTCAAACCATGTGGACAATGGTGCAAGACATTGCCATAGTTGAAGGATTTGAAGAATATCCAACATGTTATACTCAAGCTAAAGGAGTTTGTTGTCAAAACCCTAAACTTCATTTTTCCTTATCACACTTGCTAGTTTTATATAATCCACTTTATTAATTTATGAATTTAATGAAGGAACATTGTTGAAGAATTCCTTTATGTGAAAATTATGCTGACATCATATGAAAAGAACTATTGAACCACAAGCAATGTGCCATGAGGCAACAGAGAATTAGGAGTCGATAGGACAACACAGAAGCACTGAATGACAGACATCACAAGGAAGGAGCAAACATGGGCAACACCAGGTGGCAGAACAGCACAAGAGCACAAGGTGACAGGTCAGCAAAGAACAACAAAACAACAGGGCAATGTGGGGCACAGGATAGCTGGATGATCTCATGTTGAAATAGTATCAAACAAGGAGCCACAATTTAAGAAGACAGAAAGGATGCATGGAACAGACAATGCTGGAAACTGTGGTTCAGACACAGAGGAAATCAGTTTCAGGTTCATAGGTTCTCTTGAAAAGTTTCCAGTCTGAAACATCAACTGTTCCTCTCTTCATGGATGCTGCCTGAACTGCTGAGTATTTTCAGCATGATTCTGATTTCCTGCATCTAGTATTTTGATTTCACATGGGTTACATCATGGGCCATTCTACACCAGGTTTCCGAGAATAAGCTGTATTTTATCAAAAAGCACAAAACTGAAAATTTTTAAACAATTTGGAAATACTCAACAGATCAGGGCAGGTCCTACACAAAAAGATTAACATATCAGGTTTGTGACTCTCCTGACAAAGGTTCACAAGAGGGTTGACAGGCTGACCACATTCACCTTGCTTATATGTTATATTTATATATTAAAAAATCTTTTTCTAGCAATTAAGTCATTTTTAGTTGTCCCCAAAAAGCAGTAATTACAATCACACTCAACTCTTCACTTTGCACAGTCGCTGTTTCAAAGTTTTGTAGTAGGAAGCTGCTTATCCAACCTGATGCTGTGTACTGTTACAGTAATACTGTCATACAATACTTAGAATGCACCTTTGCCCAGATCAGCCAGGTCCCCTCACTTGCCTGCATTTAAGTTCAGACGTGTTTCAAACCTGGACTTCAGCTGTGTGACGTATTATCCAAATCCTTAGTGCAGCTGAATGAAAGGAGTACTATACTTGAACTAAATGGTATGAGGTAACCACCATTTCCCCACCATTCTGTAACTTATGTGAACCTTCCATCTGATGCGACAAAAGTGGAGAATGAGTATCTCTGGTGACTGGCTGTGCTGGGGCTTAGTGCTATGGTTGAGACAATGCATGGACAGCAATATCTTATAATCTCAGTTACTCTGTGACAGGATATCTTGTTAAACACTTCCAGACAAAGCATCCCTGTATTTAACCCTTCACTGGGTGGCCCAAATAAGAACATTGAGTTCATCACTTGAAGCTGAGCACTGACTGAAAGTACAGAGCTCCCTTGTATTCTATCAAAAACTCCATATCCACAGCATGCTGCACATGTGGGAAACTAATCATGCTGACTGAGTGCACATTGCAAGTCTCCACAATCTTTATGAAAGAAAGCTTTCACAATAGGGCTCTGAGCTCTCGTCCCATCTCTTTGTTCTCTTCCTGTAGTTTTCAGGATTTCCCTTCACAAATTCATCATATTCCCCTGTGTCAGTGAAGGATTAAATGCAAAGATGGACAGTACACACTAGATGACATACAATTGCACACTCAAGTGCATGAAGTTGTCTTTGAACAATTCAGAGATCATCTACATAGGTCAACAAGAAGCAATACTTCTTAAAAGGACACCAATGAATTCCTATCCATCACTTTGTACATTTAAACTTAATTCTCAGCAATATAAAGAAATTCCTATACACACGGCATTAAAATGGAGAATGTCTACAGCCACTATTTGCAAAGTTTACAAAAATTAGACAGAATTGCATAATCTCAAAAAAATAAAAAAAAGCTGATAAAACTGACACAGTATTCTGTTATGAAATATTTTCGTAGAATATATTACACAAGACACATTCTGTTTCTCTCTCCTACATACCTTGGTAAAAATAAAAGCAACAAACAAAACATTAAGAATCCAGAACTGTAGTTCTGCTTAGTAACACTGTACATATCTACATTTCTTGCTGGTGATGACAATAGTTCTGCAGCTTGTTTCAAGTCAGTCTGTTTAAAATAACATAGAGCATTAGCTCTACATGCTCTCTTTATCAATCACAGTTCAGTGGTGCTCGGTGTTGCTGCTATGGTCCCAATTCTGTTCCTGGTCTTTTTCACCAGATGCCACAGAGGAGGACGAGGAAGATGATGACTTCCCTGTTATTTTATAAGCTGCCATTAACTCCTGGACCCGCTCTGGAATAGGCCCCCATTTTGCAAAGCCAGCATCATTCTGCAGGAAGATGAGAGCTGTGGAGTGCACAGCTTTATAATAGACGTCTTCCCTGAAAGCAAACAAGACACATTTCATCTCACCTCACATCATATCCAGAGCTCCTAAATAAAGTAACAAATTACTAAAAGGAATGCACTTAGTTTTACACAAGGCCACCCCAACAACTATACTGACTCTCTGGCACCCTCACCGCTCTACACTAATGCATCTTCCTGCACCTTCCCCAAAAGCAGTGCCCCCTCCCCCACATACACACACATCATTTGTTCCATGCCCTCATCTAATTACAATCTCAACACCTCAGTCTGACCCTGACTGCCTCACACCCACACCTCTCACAGCTGTCTTTCAAACTACGACTCTCCCTCACCCTGCAACTCCCCTGGATGCTTTCTCTCCTCAACTGTTCTCTATTGTTGTGATGTCACTTGCCCAACTCTCAGTCCATCCCGTTGGATGCAGGAGATAAATAATTCAATAAACCTGTCGCTCATGTTCGTACAAAACTTACTTTTTGCAGATGTGTTGCGCTCCACTTCTGTACTCATGCTCATAAGCTGGGACTAGGATTTGGTGGCGCTTGAACTTGCTCTCCTCCATCCGGACCAGAGCTGGTGTTGGAGGGTTTCTCCATTCTGGGATGAACACAACGAATGACAGAGGCTCGCTTGAACTCCTAAGCAGGTTCTGAATGAGGAAGAAATTAACAGGGATCAGTTAATAGTAAAGAAAAGATGTTTCCATTTCACAGCTTTCAGCAGCAGGTCAAGCCAATATCTTTCTCAATGGATGACCAACTCTTCAACCTACCTTCTCATCAGACACATTGACTCTAATAATTTTGATAAAAGTTCAAGTTTAATTCTGTTCTCTGTGGAAAGAGAGAAAGAATTAAAATTTCAGCTCAAAGACCCTTCATCAGAATTCAGGTCTGATGAAAGGTATTCAACCCGAAACAATAACTCTGTCTTTCCTCAGGTTCTCTGCAACTTGCTGAGTGTTTTCTTTTTATTTCAGATTTCCAGCATCTGCTGTTTTTGATTTTCATTAATTTTGTTTCCTTCTTGACAGAGCCACCTGAGTTACTGAAGGCTGTCAGCATTCTCTATATTTATTTTGCTAGGTATTGGATTGAGTAGAGTTTTTGATCCTCCCTCGCTATACAAGGTCTATTCACTTTGATGGTGCAACATTACTTTCATAAACAATTTCTTACTAAGTGGCCCAAGTCAGCTTTTGGTCAATGATGAGTCCTCAAGGAACTTTGTAGATGCCGCTATGTTCCTGGCTGTTGTAACTTCATGCCTAACTATGAATGAGGTTCAAGGCCTGTTTCATTTTAACAAATATTAACAGGAAAAGGATCTTCCTAAAGATGCACCTCTCCTTAAATCTAAATTTTGTATCAACTCGGTTTCAGTTTATATCTGCTTATTTTGTTCAGCTAGTTGGATGTCTTGTTTCTAAACTTGTTGTGCATTTCTGAACAATGCTTTGCCAAATTTTTAACATGATTGTATGCTCCCAATTTTCATTTACGTTGACATATTATTTCAGATTGGTCTTTAAGCGATCCTAGCATCCTTTGAATAGTGCATTAAGGTTCACCTCACAGGCAGTGCTTTTATGGTCTCATTTTTCTAAGAAGGAAGTAACTAAAATTTATAAGGTTAGTGTAAGTGATGTTGCTCCAAAGGGATGTTTTTTAAACTCTAGTTTTTTTGTGAACTTAATGCCCATCCCCTTGCATAACTAGCAAGACCTCTCACAAAGACTACTAGCTTTAAACAATCTATCATTTTCTACATTCATGAGTGGCTTCCTTGATAGGTAAATCAGTCCATTGCAGACAGTTATTATTAAATGAAAGACTATATTTTCCAGGACTTCCTTCTTCAGACTGCAAGTGAAGCCACGTTTATTTTTTTAAAAAGAGTCTGTGAAATGCTATATGATTACTTGGAAGTCCCTTTCTATGTGGGACAAGTCACAACCATTAATAAATCAGTCATCAAACACCAATTTCTCAAAGATCTGCTCACTGTAACATTTTAGGATACCTACTGCAAGTATTTTTTTAACCCTGCTTTGACAAGCTGGACAACTTATAATGCATCTCCTGTGTATGTTTGATTAGATGGCAATCATTGTATTTCTGGGATCATTTATTTTGCCCATGAACAAGAAAAGAACCCACAGTCTCTGTCCGTTAGTTTCTTCCTGTGTCATACACCACTGGATGTATTGCATTTTAACCTGCCATTTTCCATCTGGTGAGACTGTACTAACTTAATAGCATTATGCAATAACAGTTCCTTAACAAATGACACTAAAACAGGACTTCGAGGTAGATGATCCATGATCTACAAAGGAGTTTCAGTTTAGTAATATGGTTAAGCCCAAGTGTCCAAGGTTTGAGTCTTGAAGATATGATTCCTTCAGTCAGGCTACCAAAAATTATTTGCATCATCTTGAAGAATTCTTCATAAAGCTTTTTCACAGGACTGTCAGATTTGTCTATGTAAATTTTTCTATGCAACTTACTTTGGTGTTAGAGGCAGCTCCTTCAACTGTGCATAACGGAGGGTCTAATTCACAAAGCAATTCATGCTTTCCATGCTAATTATAGCAAACTAGTCTCAACATTTATGGATTTTGATTTTTTTTGTCTCATATATTACAATAGTACATTAAGCCCAATTGCCAAAAGCTGTATTCATAATGCCAATACGATTTTCTAAAGCTGACCTTCAACCCCAGCAGCTTTAAGTTTGGTGATTTTTAATTGGGTACAACTTTTTAACTTTGTGATCTTCAAAACAGTTATCTAAAGTTCAAGTATATTAAGAAAAGCTGGTTGCCTATCCATAACACAGCTCCTGTTGTAACTCATTTTCCAATTGATTGGTATATGATTTAGTAATTACAGTATATAATTGTATGACTGTTCTATTATGTTACTTTACATGTATGGAATCTTACAGTACTAGTAAAACCTTTAACAGTTATGATATTGCTTGTGACTTGGAGATTGCAGTGATAACAACAGTTCACCTTGTGATTTTTGGGTTTGCAAACTACACAGAGATACAAAGTGAAGTATAATTGTGGTCCATGCACATTGCTGACAAATCTGAGACTTTAACTAGCTTAGAAATGGAGGTATGTCCTGTGACTGATATTTTGCTCTTCCAAATACCGGTAGATCTGACTCCAATCACCTACATCTTCCCTATAACAATGAATATACAGTAGTAAACATATAGAGTTTGGTAGCATTTCTGGCTGAAATAAACAAATTATTTAAAAGTTATAACACTACCTTAACAAAAATAACTGGGGGATGTTTAAATATATTTAATTATTTTGTAACTTGTAATAATTTTTATGTCTTGCACTGTACTGCTGCCACAAAACAACAAATTTCATGACATACTGTATGTCAGAGATAATAAACCTGATTATGATAGTTAATAAATTGAGGGCAAATTTTATCTCTTTAAGAAGAAAGGTTGCTATTCTACTAATGCAACAGAAACATGGTATGGGTGAGCAAAAAAACTCTTAAAGAGGCCATGTCTTTTCCTTTTTCATCAACTTGATTTTTGAGCATTTGTACTGCTCATTTCTTACAGCTCTTGCCTTTTTGTTTTTACAAGGTCTTAAAAGAGGTATCTAGCTAACTTTGTCCTTTCTACATCCTGCTAGTTTCATTGAGAGAATCATTTGACCTAGCAGGAGGATATCACCAGGAGAGAATAACAGCTTGAGCTCTTGCTATGTCTAATTCAAATGACAGAACCAATCCATGGTCTGCATCATGAACCATGAAAATAAGGGAAGTTTAACGAAAACAATCACCATTTTTGTACCACATAGTGAGGATCAGATTGAAGATTGAAACACTGAATAGGACCAAATTTCAAGGTGACCAGAGTCTATAGGTGCTCCAGAATTTATGATCCTCAATTTCTCTGCTTTCAAGTATCTTACATCTCTTCAGTCCTTAATTCTGGCATACTGTGATTCCTAATTTCCTTTAGCTCTCCAATACTGATCATGCTGCTCAGGTCTTAGGTAATGGAACACCATCTCTAAGAATTTCTATTTCTCTTACCTTCTTTAAGTTGTTTCTTAAACCTGCCTCCTTGCCCAAGCTTTCAGCCATTTGTCTAGACTCATACTTAAGTAGCTAAGTGTCACTCTCCTTCTGCAGCATTACTGCAAAGGACTCAAGAAGTTTTGCTAAGGTATTAAATTTTAAACACAGTAATACTGCAAAATGCATTGAGAGCACTAATTTGAATAACATCTGTGGAAATTATTGGCTAGTTTTACTATTTGCCCCATTAAATGAAAGGACTAACGTTAATGTAGTGTCTCTTGTATCCTCAAAATACTACGAAGTAAGTCATAGCCAACAGTGCTCTTGAAGTACAGCAACATTAATCATCTTTCAACAATGGAACGTTGGAAGTGTGGAATATGCTACAGAGCATCACCTTCTCTTCCACAAAGATTGTGATATTTATCTAGGTGCTCTGGTTTCCTCCCACAGTCCAAAGCTAAACCAGTTAGTTGGTTAATTTGTCCCGCGTAGGTAAATTGTCCTGTGATTAGGCTAGAGTTAAACTGGTGGGTTGAAGGGCTTGTTCTGCCCTGTATCTCCAAATATAAATAAACAAACAAACAAACAAACAAACAGGGGAGGGCCACACATCCTTCAAACTGGAGCTGAATCTTTGAAGAATGATGTGTTAGGAAGGATTTTTTTTCATACTAAAGGCAGAGACAATGTGCAACTCTCTCCCAAAGAAAGTGGTTGAGAAGATCAGATGAAAACCTCAAAACAGAAATGGATAATTTTTTGATAGCATTCAGCAATTTAAAGACAACGGAATCCAGACAGATGAAAAGATATAACTTGGCCATGATCTGGTTGCCTGGCAAATAATACGAAAGGACTGACTGGTCTCCCTTTTTCTCATGCTTCTAATGTATTCAGTGAAGAAATTGGTGCAGCTAGCAAGACACAACATTAATATCAGCCCTTTCATTTAATGAAACTAGCTTGTACATCCTATTATCATTGATACTGGGAGAGAAATAACAAACATACACCCACAAAAGAACCATTTTATTTTAATTTTGAATCGTGGAAACACACAATTTTCAATGAAGGCAGGTTGTTTTAGTTTCTGATGGTCTGGGGATATTACTAGTGTTTAGCCCTTTTATGCCTGAATCTCCCAAGAGTGCTCAACATTGAAACTGATTTTTCATTATTCACAATCCAGCTTCCACCTCAATGGTGCCACATCTTGTGACTGTGAAGCTAATCTGACCCCACACCCAGCAAATCTAAAGTCTTGGGATTCTTGCTAACATCAATCATGCCATTAAAATGCCATTTCTAATTGATCTGTAAGAGCCAGTGGTACAGCCACTATTACAATATGTTACTGATTAGTGCCTTCTATTCCATTTTTGGAATGTTAACCTAAGTTTCACGTATCAAGATAAGATGTTGTCTGATGGACGTTGAAGTGTTTTTCCATTGTGAATATCAGCTGAATCAAGGGAAAAGGGACTTTCAAAGCAAAATGGAGCTGAGTTTTCAGATAAGCCTGAATCTTATTGCATGGTACAACTGATTCAAGGGCCAAATGGTTTAATCTAGTTTTTATTTCTTATGTAAGAAATAGAACAGAATTTAGGTACAGAGAAGAACATGAATGAATCTAATCACAAAATTACGAAGATCAGAGATAGCATTCTAATAGATTTGGTGCAGAGGTCCCCATTTACTAACCATCTCATGAAGGGACCTTTTGTGCCTGATGATGCAGAGTAGAGAGACATTGTTACAGAATTATGCTTTGTATCCTGGGAGTTTTTTTTTAAATAGAGGGTTGACTCAAATCATTAAAATTATTGAGGACAAATAAATTAGGATTAATTATTTGAGCAGCCACGACAGAGTTTTGGCTTCCTCTCTAAATGAAGGAAGCTGCGAGTGGGAATGAATGCAAAAGGTTTATATTTCTCTGAGTTAGATCTCCCTGTGGAACACCATACTGGAGAGTAGTGAAAATCAACCCAGTCATCATGGTTCTCTACAGATGAAAGATATGAGAGAAAAGCTGAAGGATTTGAGGACAATATGAACTGTGGGAGATTTTGAAATGGTAGATGATCCATATTAAGAACTGGGACAACTATGCCATAGTATCTGCTGGCCTGTTCTCATGCAAGGTACATGAAAGCTGACGAAATATAATGTTTCACAAAAAAGGAGGTAAATAATATTCTCCTCACAATCTGGCCGCAAAATAGAAATGAATAATTTCATGCAGTGATGCTAATCTGATCTATATCTCACTATTAAAGTTCTTGTTCCTTGAAACAAAACACTTTAACTATGTGTTAATGCAACCCTTTGACCTACCCTTGGTCTACTTTGCAATACAGGCTAACACCTTGGACCCTCACCTCCATATGTGTGACCATACTGTCCATCAGCTCTTCACCAAACGGAGGATTTGCTTCAAAGGAGCCGCTGACTGGTGAGAAAGTCAAGAATGAGCTGTAAAGGAGAAAACAAGCAGCAACTTTCACACAGTTCAGCGTCAGCTCTACAGACAGGTATACAAAAGGGACAACACATAGAGGACTGTGGTAGAATCATTTACCCACAACAAAATCCAACTTCCATCCTCAGTGAACACAGCGATTAAACACTTCTAGCACAACCCCAGAAATCTGGGCCTCAAAGCACAAAGCCAGGAATTTGATCTTCACCCACCACCAGAGGGACTTGTCCCTCACACACAGAAGTGAAGAAATCTCACATCTAATCTCTCAGAAAGCATAAACCAGAGAAAATGGACATCATTACAAAAAGAAACACAAGGACCTGACTCTCAGCTGCAGGCCAGTCTTAGAGATCTGCTTATTACCTCACATTAGACCTGGGATCCCACATTCTCACAGTACAACTCTTCTAACTACAAATAAGCTCTCCCAAGTATAAGTTCTCTCTCTCATAAGTAATAACCATATAAATTTTGTGTATAAACTTACTTCCTTCTGAGAATAAAACATCACCTCACTCAAGACTAAACACCCACTTTATTGTTGATAAATTCTCATTTCACTCTGGAATTTTTCTTCCCCTATCCTGCAAATATAGTTTTTTTCTGTTTTAACACTTCCACTTTAGAATATAAATCCATCTTCCTTTGATCAAAAACTTGCTAACCTGAACATAAACCTTTCTACTCTGATGATAAGCTTTCTGTCCTGAGTATAATTCACCTCCTTTCTGAATGTAAATTCTCTCTATGAGCAAAATCCTGCCCTCCTCTACATGTACATTGCTTCTCTCCTACATACTATATCTTCTCTCATTTTGGGCATCATTGTCTCCATTTGACTATAAACCTTCTCTCCTAGACAATTAACCCTCATCTGTTACTGCACAGATTACCTCACTGAACATAAACCCTCTTTTGTCCAAGGTAGAACTCTCTCCTGGAGCTTAGGAAAATAGAGGGCTATGGGTAACCCTAGGTAATTTCTAAGGTAAGGACATGTTCAGCACAGCTTTGTGGGCCAAAGGGCCTGTATTGTGCTGTAGGTTTTCTATGTAACATTGGATGAAGTTTGTGAATAAAGTTTCTGTCGTTTGAGCTTAAACCAACTCTCTAAGCAAAATTGTTCTTTATGTGAACATAAATCTGCTCCCCTCTAAGAACTGAAACTTTGACAAATGTAACTCACAGGTGCTGCTGGATCCAGAGTTTCTCTAGCAGATTGCTGGTGTGTTCTGTAAGAACTCTTACTTCTGCTTTTAAATCCAATTATTTGCGTAAAATTCGATCTCCTGAGAACAAATCCTCTCCTCCACAGCATGGTTACAGCAAAATAGAAGTCATACAACCTGCTGAGAATATACTAACTTCATGTAAAAGCAAATCACATTAATTCCACTCTACTACCCACCTCCCATTACCCCTCAATTCCTTTCCTTTTTGATTCGAATTGCAATATTGAAACAGTACAAGCTACTGTTCCAACCTATACATTTCATTTACTATATCAGTCACTTCCTTCATGTTACTTTTGGTTCTTTTGTCACTTAACTTCAATGTACACGGCCTATCAGTGAAACAGCTTTTACCTGAACCTGTCTACACTGGATGTGATTCCAAATAATTAGAGTAATAAAACACCACAGCACAGAAGCAAGCCATTTGGCCTATCTAGTCTGCTGAAATATTATTCTGCCTACTACCATCAAACCACACCTGGACCATTGCCTTCCCATCCAAGTACTGACCCAAACTTCTCTTAAATATTGCAATCAAACCCACATCTATTACTTCTGCTGGCAGCTTGTTCCACACCTGCACCACTCTGAGTGAAACTCCTCCTCAGATTCTCCTTAAGTATTTCACCCTTCACCTACAGGATGACCTCTAAATCTAGTCTCAAAGAATCTCAGTGGAAAAAGCCTGCTCGAATTTACCCTATCTATACCCCTCATAATTTTGTACATCTCTATCAGATCTCCCCTCATTCTCCTACACTCCAGGGAATAAAGTCCCAATTTATTCAACTTTCCCTATGACTCAGGTCCTCAACATCCTTGTAAATTTTCTCTGTATTCTTTCAATCTTATTGATATCTTTCCTGTTAATAGGTGACCAGACCAGCACACAATACTCCAAATCTGGCCTCACCAATGTCTTATACAACTTCAACATAACAATCTAACTCCTATACTCAATACTCTGATTTATAAAGGCCAATATTCTAAAAACTCTCCTTACATAAACTCACCCTGCTCCATTCATAAGCACTCTCTCAATACATACATATATACACTGTGCTCTTAGTATAAGTCCTTCCTCCCTGATCCTTAATATAAAGCTTCTCTTTGACTATAAGCTCAACAATGCCAGGTAGAAGCCTTCAAATCTCTGATATTATTTTCTAAGCAAATCAAAGCATCATCTCTTTTCTAAGCAAATTCCCTTCTCAATCTCTATAAAACCCACTTGAATAGTAACTCTTACTCCTGCATATAAATGCTCTTCTCAGAAGAGATGAGAAGTAAAAACACTTCTCATCTGAGCATAAACTGTCTCCTCTGAGCATGAATTCAATCTGCTAAGTGTAAATCCTCTCTTTTGACTCAGTTTCTACAGACACTGCTTTCTATCCTTAATACACTTTTATATCCCTCATGCTGCTTTTTATATCTTCAATTTCACTATTTAAATATCTGTCAAGTACCTGAAAAATTTAGATAATATCAATTGCATTTGCATGATCAAAATTTCCTGATATATCAAAATTCAATTATGTTAATGAAATACAATTTACCTTTAATAAATCCACGTTGATTCTTTTATGAACCCAATCTTCTCTATATTCCTTTTACTGTTTCTCTGATTATTGTTTATAAAATTCTCCAAGCAAGATGCTCATTAACCATTTTCGAATTCCTTAGCACCTCTTGCTCGAAGACTAACTGAATGTTTTGGGCAAGCCTTTCCACAATTGCCATCACCTCTCTCATCAAATTAGGTTATGTCCTATTTTTGACTTATTTATTTTAAGCACAGTCGAACTTTTTGATACTATTTCCTTATTAATTTTTATCCTTTATTTCTACTACCTCTGCTACTGTGAGATATTTTAGTTGATTCATTTCTTCCCCTCTTCCACCATCCATGGTGTTCTAAATTTTGTTCCTCTTGCTTTACCACTTAGGGAGTCTCCCTACCTTATAGACAATAGGTGCAGGAGTAGGCCATTCGGCCCTTTGAGCCAGCACCACCATTCACTGTCATCATGACTGATCATCCACAATCAATACCCCGTTCCTGCCTTCTCCCCATATCCCTTGACTCCGCTATCATTAAGAGCTCCATCCAACTCTTTCTTGAAAGCATCCAGAGAATTCGCCTCCACTGCCTTCTGAGGCAGAGCATTCCACAGATCCACAACTCTCTGGGTGAAAAAGTTTTTCCTCAACTCCGTTCTAAATGGCCTACCCCTTATTCTCAAAAGGTAGCCTCTGGTTCTGGACTCCCCCAACATCGGGAACATGTTTCCTGCCTCTAGCGTGTCCAATCCCTTAATAATCTTATATGTTTCAATCAGATCCCCTTTCATCCTTCTAAATTCCAGTGTATACAAGCCCAGTCACTCCAATCTTTCAACACAGGACAGTCCCGCCATCCCGGGAATTAACCCCGTGAACCTACGCTGCAACTCCCTCAATAGCAAGAACGTCCTTCCTCAAATTTGGAGATCAAAACTGTACACAATACTCCAGGTCTGGTCTCCAGGGCCCTGTACAACTGCAGAAGGACCTCTTTGCTCCTATACTCAACTCCCCTTGTTATGAAGGCAAACATGCTATTAGCTTTCTTCACTACCTGCTGTACCTGCATGCTTACTTTCAGTGACTGATGAACAAGGACACCTAGATCTCGTTGTACTTCCCCTTTTCCTAACTTGACACCATTCAAATAGTAATCTGCCTTCCTGTTCTTGCTACCAAAGTGGATAACCTCACATTTATCCACATTAAACTGCATCTGCCCACTCACCCAACCTGTCCAAGTCATCCTGCATTATCACAACATCCTCCGCACATTTCACACTGCCACCCAGCTTTGTGTCATCTGCAAATTTACTAATGTTACTTTTAATCCCTTCATCTAAATCATTAATGTATATTGTAAATAGCTGCGGTCCCAGCACCGAGCCTTGCAGTACCCCACTAGTCACCGCCTGCCATTCTGAAAGGGACCCGTTAATCCCTACTCTTTGTTTCCTGTCTGCCAACCAATTTTCTATCCATGTCAGTACCCTGCCCCCAATACCATGTGCTTTAATTTTGCCCACTAGTCTCCTATGTGGGACCTTATCAAAGGCCTTCTGATACCTTGCTCTATAGAATTTTTTCAATTTTCAGTTAGTGTCTTATCTATTTAGTATTGCTTTAACCCTGGCCATATTCTCTCACATCTATTGAAATTAGTCCTTCTCCAATTAAGATTCTATTTTAGATCATTCCATATTCTCAATTATCCATATAAATTGAGGAGCACTGTTCCTCACATTATTTATTTTTAATACTTAAACCAATCAAGATGTTCTTCTGAACAATTTTAGAAATTCTTTCCTTGCCACTACTTTGATATTAATCCCTCAAGCACATATATCCTCCTTACTCAATGACACCATTGTACTTTTTTTTACTATTCATTACCTTTTCAGAATACCCTGTTTCCAGGAATATAATGTTCACAGTTCTGCCCTACTTTAAGCCATGATTCAGGCTACTGGCACTGTACTTAAGCCTGATTTATACCTCTGCGTCAACTCGACGCCATAACCTACGCAAATGACCCCCTACGCGCATTGTGAGCATTTACACTTGTGCGTTGGTGTGTCTGCGTTGCTCTGCAATTCGTGCACGTCACGCTTGCGCACACACCTGCCCATGCAAGGCTTCATGGTCATGGTAGTCTTTCTCAGGGTAAACAAGAAGCGAGTGTCTTTTTTCGTAAAAGCGAAATGTGTCCTCCATTATTTCGGAGGTCTGTAAAGCTTTATGGAAAGGATTGCAGCCAGAGTTCCTTCCCTGCCCTTCAGTTGCCCAATGGAAAGCTATCGCAGTGTAGGATGAAATGCGATGCTACCAAGCGGACCAATCACAATTCTTATGGTCTGCATTGCTGTGACGCGCAGTTACATTTTGGGAGAGGTGCGCGTCGCAGCAACACAGGCTCTGGCGTAGGGATTCGCGTCGGCTTTGCGGCAACGCAGTACTTACGGCATCGCGTTGCTGCAGAAGTATAAATCAGGCTTATGTTCAATACATTAAAATCAATTAAGGCATTCAATTGGGCCCCTTTCTGTGCTTTAGACCATAAGACCATGAAATATAGGAGCAAATTAGGCCATTTGGCCCATCGAATTTGCTCCATTTCATCATAGCTGATCTATTTCCCTCTTAGCCCCAATCTCCTGTTTTCTCCACATATCCTTTCATGTTCTGACTAATCAAGAATATACCAACCTCTGCCTTAAATATACCCAATGATTTGGCAACAAATTCCAGAGATTCACCACTCTCTGGCTAAAGAAATTCTTCCTCATCTCCGTTCTAAATGAACATCCTTCTCTTCTGAGGCTGTGTCCTCTCTCTTAGGCTCCCCCACCATAGGAAACATCCTCTCCACATCCACTCTATTAAGGCCTTTCAACATTCGATAGGTTTCATTAAGATCCCTCTCATCCTTCTGAATTCCAGTGAGTACAGGACCAGAGGCAAACACTCTTCATATGATAAGCCGTTCAATCCTGGAATCATTTTCGTGAACGTCCTTTAAATCCTCTCCAATGTCAGCACATACTTTCTTAGATAAGGGGCCCAAGACTGCTCACAATACTCCAAGTAAGGCCTCACCAGTGCCTTATACAGCTTCAATATTACATCCTTGCTTTTATATTCTAGTCCTTGAAATGAATACTAACATTGCATTTGCCTCTCACCACCAATTCAATCTGCAAATAAAGACTCTCAAGTTCCTGTGCATCTCTGATTTCTGAATTTTCACTTCATTTAGAAAATAGTCTATACTTTTATTTCTCCTACCAAAGTGCATGACCATACACTTCCTGACACTATATTCCATCTACCACTTCTTTGCCCATTCTCCTAAACTGTCTAAGTCCTTCTGTAGCCTCTATTCTTCCTCTACACTATCTGCCCCTCCACCTACCTTTGTATTGTCCACAAATCTTGTCACAAAGCCATCAATTCAGTCATCCAGATGACTGACATATGTGTAAAAACAAACGGTCCCAACACACACCCCTGTGAAACACCACTAGTCACTGGCAGCCAACAAGAAAAGGCGCCCTTTATTCCAACTCTTTGCCTCCTACCAAACAGCAAATGCTCTATCATGCTAGTATCTTTCCTGTAATACCAAGGATTCTTAACTTGTTAAGCAGCCATGTGTGGCACCTTGTCGAAGGCCTTCTGAAAATCAAAATACACAACATCAGCTGATTGTCCTTTTGTCTATCCTGCTTGCTATTTCTTCAAAGAATTCCAACAGATTTGTCAGGCAATATTTTCTCTTAAGGAAACCATGCTGACTGTGGCCTATTTTATCATGTGCATCCAAGTACCCTGAAACCGCATCCTTTAATAATCGACTCCAACATCTTCCCAAACACTGAGGTTAGACAAACTGGCCTACAATTTCCTTTCTCCTGCCTCTCTCCCTTCTTGAAGAGAGACATTTGCAATTTTTCAGTCCTCTGGAACCATGTCAAAATCTAGTGATTCTTGATAGCTCATTACCAATGCCTCCACAATCTCTTCATCCACCTCTTTCAGAACCCTGGGGTGTACACCACCTGGTCCTGGTTACTTATCTACCTTCAGACCTTTCAGTTTCCCAAGCACCTTCTCCCTATTATGGACAACTTCACTTACTTAACAGTCATAGAGCCATAGAGAAGTACAACACAGAAAGGGCCCTTCAGCCTATCTAGTTCATGCCAAAACCATTTAAACTGAATACTCCCATTGACCTACATCGGGACCATAGCCCTCCATATCCCTACCATTTATGTACCTATCCAAACTTCTCTTAAACATTGAAAGCAAGCTTGAGTGCACCACTTGTGCTGGCAGCTCATTCCACACTCTCATGAGTCACTGAGTGAAGAGTTTCCCTCATGTTCCTTTTAAACTTCTCACCTTTAACCCATGGCCTCTGGTTGTGGTCCCATACAGCCTAGTGGAAACAGTCTGCTTGCATTTCCCCTATCTATACCCCTCATAATTTTGTACACATCTATCAAATCTCCCCTCAATCTTCTACGTTCTAAAGAATATAGTCCTAACCTATTCAATCTTTCCTTATAACTCAGGTCCTCCAGACCCGACAACATTATTGTAAATTTTCTCTACACTCTTTCAACCTTATTTACCTCTTTCCTGTAGGTACTGATCAAAACTATACACAATACTCCAAATTAGGCCTCATCAATGTTTTATACAGGTTCAACATAACATCCCATCTTCTATACTCAATACATTAATTTATGAAGGCAACTATACCAAAAACTTTCTTTACAAGCCTATCTACCTGTGACACTACTTTAAATGAATCACCGACCTGTATTCCTAGATCCCTTTGTTTTACAAACACTCCTCTGTGCCCTACCGTTGACTGTGTAAGACCTACCCTGGCTGGTCCTACTGAAGTGCAAAACCTCACACTTGCCTGCATTAAATTCCATCTGCAATTTTTCAGCCCATTTTTCCAGCTGATGCAGATCCCTCTGCAAGCCATGATAGTCTTCCTCACTGTCCATTACTCCTCCAATCTTGGTGTCATCTCCAGATCTGCCAATCCAGTTAAACACACTATCATCCAGATCACTGATATAGATAACAAACAATAAAGGAACCAGCACTGATCCCAGTGGCACATCAATAGTCACAGTTCTCCAGTCAGAAAGATAATCCTCTAGTATTACTCTCTGGCTTCTCCCACAAAGCCAATATCTAATCCAAAATACTACCTTGTCCTGAATACCGAATGGCTGAACCTTCTGACCAGCCTCCCACGCGGGACCTTGTCAAATGTCTTACTAAAGTCCATGTACTTCTGCCCTGACACACTTGAACTTCAAGCACACTGTTAGTGTCTTCCACAGTGAAGACTGATGCTAAATATTTATTCAGTTCATCTGCCATTTCTTTGTTCTCCATTGCTACCTCTCCAGCTTCATTTTCCAGTGGTCCAATATCAACTCTCGTCTCCCTAGTGTCAAATATGATAATATTTGAAATATTTTTCAAACAGTAAAGGTGCAATATACTTCTAAGTTGTTGTCATGTACTCTGTCACAGTGGAAACTTCAGACACTACTATAGCTCAGGGCATCAGAGTTCAATTCTGATGCCCTCTGTAAGAAGTTTGTAGATCTTTTCTGTGAGTGTGTGTGTTTCCTCCAGGTTTCCGGTTTCCTTCCGCAGTCCAAAGACGTACCACCAGTTGGTGGGTTAACTGGTCTTTGTAAATCGTTCCTGCAATTAGTCTAGGGCTAAAAAGTGGTTTGCTGGGCAGCACGCATTGTTGGGCCAGAATGGCCTATTCCACATTGTAAGTCTAAATACAATAATGAAATAAAACCTTCCACTATACATTTCATACCCTTTCAGCCTATGTTGGCTCTTAGTAAAAGTCATAGTTAGTCCTATTTCTGTCTCTTTTTAATTTTTCTTCCCTTAACGAACCAATTCTCCTGAAAAAGCTCTGATGACACCACATTATCAGAACATAACTGCATGTTGCATTGGAAAGAGTTGCTCACGTTTTTTTAAAGCAATCACTTACATCTGTTGCGTCTAGTTCTCAATCCTTCCATCTTTGCAAAACTATATAACCACCATTGATACTGCCCTCACCTGCATCTTCTCCATTTTCCAGATATTGGCGCTCACCCCATCACCCGCTGTCTTAACAAGAATACAGTACTTCTTGTCCTCACCTACCACCCCTTGAGCCTCCACATTCAACACATCATTCTCTGAAACTTTCGCCACCTTCAACAAGATCCTACCACCAAATATATCTTTGCATCCCCCAACTCTCCACTTTCTGCAGGGAGCTCTTCCTCTGTGAATCCCTTGTCCATTTGTCCTTTCCCTCTAATCTCCCTCCTGACACATATTACTGCAAGCAAAAGAAATGCTAGGCTGCCCATTCACTTCCTCCCTTACCTCCATTCAGAGCCCCAAACAGTCCTTCAAGGTGAGGCAACACTTCACCTGCAAATCTGTTGCAGTTGCCTATTGCATTGGGTGCTCCTGATGCAGGTTCCTCCACATTGGTGAACTCTGACGTAAGTCGGGGGACTGCTTTGTTGAGCCTGAAATGTTGGCTATTTATTCATTTTCACAGATGCTGCCTGACCTGCTGAGTTCTTCCAGCATTTTGCGTACCTTATCCTTGTAAACAGTTTCTCTGTATTAATTTTGACTGATAACTTTGAACACTCTCAATTTCTATTTTCATTGCGCTGAGGAAAATAATCTCAGCTTCTCCAGTCTATTCATGCAATTGAAGCCTTCCATCCCTAGGTTCATTTTATTAAATTTTGCTTGTACCCGCTGTAGAGATGCTATTCTAGAATGTAGTGACTACAATTAGATACAATGCGCTGGTTGCATTAAATTATAGTTTGTAAATGCTAATGTATCCTCTTTGTTTCTGAATTCTGGCTCAATTTGTAAAGTTCAAGAACCCGCATATTTTGTTTTTACAAGTAGCTTTATTAATACTCCTGCCACCTTTGAAGATTGTGCAAATGGACATTCAGGTCTTGAAATACCTTTTGAATTGAATCCTTTACATTTTTCATTTCTTGCAAAATTTTCTTCTCCTCTACATGGGACCACTATAAGGATCAACTGCTAGGTCCTTCCATTTCAATAGCCTGTTTACATTCTTTGAAGCTCATAATTACAGTCTTCTTTAAGCATCCCCCCCCCCCCCTACCCCCGCCGGTCTAAAGTAAAGACAGAAAATGCAAGAAACGAATGTAAACGTGTTCAACCCCGGATCCCTTTCCTGAAGAATATAGGATTTAGCAGCAGATCATAAAGGAAAGAATTAAGTTGTAAGTGTCTTTAGATAAAGGATAATTTGCAAGTGAATAGTCAGGATGAGAGAATTTCAGGTGTATGAACTAATATGATGCAAGCTAACCTTTCATTCTATTTTGTTGATAAATTTTCTTAGAAAAAGAGAAATTACATGTATGCAGAAGTTGACTCTGCAAATGTTTGCAGCATGTTAGATGTTTCATGCTCATAAAAACAACTAAAGGACTATGCTGCTTATATCTGAAGTCTGCATCTTCAGAAACTAGGTAGAATTTCTCTTCTAGAAGAGCCTGAAAGGAGCTTTATGGTCATAGAGTCATACAGCATGGGAAACTGCCCTTCAGCCCAAAGGGTCCTATCTAAACTAGACCCACCTGCTCATGTTTGGGTCATATCCCTCTAAACCTTTTCTATCCTTGTAACTGTCCAAGTGCCTGTAAAATGTTGTTAATGTACCTGCCTCAACTATTTCCTCTGGCAGCTCATCTGAAATACTGAGCACCATCTGCATGAGAATGTTGCCCTCCAGGTTCCCATTACATCTTTCCCCTCAGAGGCTACCATTAATTTATGTGTTTCTGATATTCAGATCAAATAACAGTCCTTTGTAGGTAACAATAACTAGAGAGAAGCTTGCTTTCTTTGAATCAAACAACATTGGCCTTGGATAAAACTGGCAGACCTGATAGTCTTATCTCTGTAGATAATACTGATATTAGAACCAAAATTTTTAACTGTCTCTGGCACTGGGGACAAATGATAAGGTGTAGATCAGTTTAGCTGTGTTGAAAGAAAAGAAGGGTAATTCATGGCTAAAGTCCTCAAACATGGAGAAGAATAGCATTGCTTGGGGTTACTTCTGGATTGCTATCTAT